>NC_137455.1:292028819-293525093 GCF_964235325.1 Thermobia domestica | reverse complement strand
GGCCAAGTAACACTTCAAATCAACTGTTAATTCAAATTGATATAGTTTGATATAAAATTTATGAATGTTCTAACATAGTTTTCTTCCTTGCTTTTAACTTCTGCTTCTGTTTCTACTGCTGAAAGATTTCGCTGTATCTTTGTTATTATAAATTATATATAACTATCATGGTTAGTTAACGTATATTTTTGTGTTGCTAACGCACAGATTTAATTATAAAACTCCTTCATTGTTATTAGTTATTTCTTCTAAGTTTACTTTATCCATTGTTGAATAGAATATTTTTGGCCAAAATAGCCAACGAAGTAGTATTGCGTCACTGTTAGGAAGAGATGTGTCATCGTTAGGAAAAACGAAAAGACAATAGATACAATATGCTACGTAACACTACATAAAATTAAAGAAAATAAATATTACAGCATAATAAAAGTTATCAAGTACACAGCCATACAAATAAATAAAAAAAAACCTTGCAGCGCATTCCAAGGTATGGATTCGATGTATATTGCTATACAGAATTCAAAATTCGAAACCCTAGGACGATTGACTGTGTCATCTTTTTATGGGCGAAAAACTTGACCGATTTTGGATAAGAAGGATACATACGTTTTTCGTCCATAAAACAAAATTGACACGATCAGTTATCTTGGGATTTCGAAATTTGGATTCGGCCTAAAAAAAATACATCGAATTCATACCCTGATGTCCGGTGCAAAGAACTTTTTTTTATTTTTTGTGTCTGCCTGTGTTATTATTTGTAACGAACGACATAGTTTTAGTGCCATAAAGTTAGTTTTTCCTCGATTTTGTCGAACTTTACCGTCAAGTATTTCTCTTTATTTAGCTTGATTTGATCTATCAATTAACATATGTCTCGTCTTTGGACAATGTAGAAATTAAGCAAAAATTAAAATTTAAGACTTAATCCTAATATGATATATCATTAACCATTCAACATATTGTCATCTTGTTGCTGTCACATTAAAAACTGGAAGAAAGCATAGTTCAATGTAGGTTTCATTTTAACAGGTGGTGTAGTTGTAGAATGGCTTTGAGCTTTCTTAGGTTTGTAAAAAAAATAGTTTTTTTTCTCCATTTTTCTAAAATCTATACATCAAGACTTTTCACTTACCCATAGATTTTCACTTTGCTTAGTTCAATAGAATCTATCTATTGATATATTTCTCATTACCGGACATTTTTTCATTTAAACGCTATAAAAAATATCCGCTATTTGATGTACAATGGTTTCATCAATGTGGAATTTTCCTTTCTTTTGAAACGAATTAAACAGTTAGAAGTCTTACGTTTCATTTTGTCATTATCCAGAAAATACACTTACTTCTTAGAAGCCCAAGTCATCATGAATTTATCTTGTGAATAAAAATCTAAAAGTAAAATCATATTTTTACACTACAGGCCAGAATTTAGAGCAATTAGAGAAAAATTACAGTGTACAGTATCTAATTTCTTACTTTTAGACAAAATGGTAATTTCTGTGATTGGTTATCAGAAGAAAGAAACTCTGAACAATCTATGTGTAGTGGCCTGTTCTGTTACAGAAGTTTTCTCCCCGAGATGCTACCTTCTATGTCACATGTTATTTTTTCTTATTAATACTATTTAAAGGTCATATATTCCGTGTTATATCTATGTGTGTTCAATTGTGTTACTTTGCAGATGACTAATATTTTATTGCTTTCAGTACATGGTTTATGTCTTTATGTTGTCACATTTGTAAAATACGTGTATTGCATTTTACACTATGTACTTTTGAACTTATCAAAATTGTGAATATTATAGAATTCTAACTACTTACACTACAAAGTTCCGTTTACTCTTCAAAATTTTATTCATGTTTTTTTAGTGTTGGAAAAAACATACGAACATGTTGAAAATCGGATTATTATAATCAAATGTTGCAAGTTATTAAAAAAGTATATTCATAACTTCTAGAAGCATGTGTGTTACTGCTAGGAAAAATGAATGTATAACTGTTAGAAAAAGACACGGGATTTGATATTTAAAGGGGGTATTTTACTTATACAGTACTATTCTAATTTATTGCAGAGTTTACTAAATTGTTTTGCATATTAAGCAATTTTATCTCATTAATCTCTTTGATCTGCAAAAAGTATTATTTATAAACTCTAAATAGTAAAGATTAAAAATACTCCTAAAGATACCTCCATAAATAAAAGGTTGCCATTCTTATCTCTGAGGAAAATTCATTGGAAGTAAGTATAATGTATCTGTGGAAACATAATGAGATCAAAGGTCCGTTGCAATATTACTTAGATTTTGGAGTTTTCGCGAGTCATTAATTTCTTCAGTTTTTCAATGCTAGTATTGATTTCGATTAAACATATGTAGTCATGTCCAAAATGATTGTCGCATGTCTATAAATATGTTGGTTTAGGAATATAATTTCATAACGATATCGCCCGGTATTTCTACAATGCTAGTGTGTATATAATCAGCAAAGACATGTTTGTGGTAAATTTTATGTCAAAAAAGCAGTAAATAAGAAGAATATAACGAAAAAACTTTATTGTCCATTTAGCAACATTTTGTTTTACTCATTCTAATTTTCGTATTTATAGTTCTTTTCTAATGAAATTTACCATAAATATGTATTTCCCGATTATACACATAGTAATAGTATTGAAAATACCCTACAAAATCATTATCAAATTATATTCCCACAACAAGACACTTATAGATATGCGACAATCATTTCGGGCATGACTATACATGCTAAATTAGTAGCATTTTGTCGATAATGCTACTAGTTGTCGAGTCAACATGTTCACTATGTATGAATTTTACTTTACATAACAAAACAACGTTTATGTTTAATACATTAAAAGTTCAATTAAATTTCGTTTTATGTCCTGAAGCTCTGTCTTGTGGCTCAAGAAGAAGAATAAGGAACGAGAGTAAATGATGAAATAATTGATAGAAGGAAGATATGAGGAGAAATGGAAGAACGCTCTCCTCTCACTTTCAAACAAAAATATACGAACACAATGTAGCGAGAAAAGATTATATGACCTCAAATCGGTCTTCTGCTTCCTTATGCTTAGTCAAGAATCAGTAATGGGCCACTGAGCAGCTTCGGATGTAAGAAAGCTTGTTGAAAGAGGGGAAAGTATATTATTTTAGCAGAAAGCAATTTGAATCACGCTAGAAAATTTATGAGTAGGAATGTTTTAGAAAAATATACTGAGTATCTTTGCTTCGGGGACCGTGGTCTTGGACCATGAAATTAATGTTAACGATAGTCAAAATATTACAAACTTTATTGATGTGCCATACAAATAAAGCATAGGATCTTTACAACTATTTTGAACATACATTCCGCTGCTGCTGCAGGGACTATTTCTAGGATGATGTTCTTGTATTCCTCCTTGTTATGTTCTACTCTCCAATTTAGTCCTCTGTTCCTTCATGGTCTTTGGGAGTATGGAACAAAAGCTAAATATCACTGTCTGGAATTCATAGAAATGATCCTGCGCGAATCGAAGATGGTGTAAAAATGCTTTTAGAACATGACTTGCACCAAATTTTTAGCAATGGATAAAACTCTGAGAATGGTGAATCTCTGAGCAAGGAGACACTCTTTAAGTTGATAAAGACTAAAATTAAGTATGCCTTATTTTAAAAAAAATTGTCGTCACCTCGAATAATATTGTCTATCCCATATAAAGTAGATATTGGGAATGGGTTTATATTTTCATCCAATTCTCTCTAGTGCACTGTTTCTAGTTTATAGAGTGTGTATAGTAGTATATTTTCCAAATAATAAAAAAATATTCAATAAACTAGTCTCGTCCTAAATGGGTTCCATATAAAGTTTGTAGATATTTCATGGATATTTGTAATTTCATGCTGTTCTTGGTAAATTTGTGATGTGAAACTAGATATGTTGTGTAGGTTACCGACAAAGTAGGAAATCAGGCATTGTTTACAATGTATTAAATCTCTAGGCAAAGTGGAAAATAATTAATATAATGTGCTTTGCCTAAGTATTATTGATTAGTACCTAAAAAGAGATAGTCAATGTAGAAAAGAAAATGTTTTGAAGAAATGATACAACACTGCAGTTGTAATATCATCACACCAGTAAACTTGTACTATTCACACGGATAGGTCAACAATAACGGTTTGCTAGATAGTAACAGTTTTGCCTGTTATAGGAATTAATCCTTTAAAGTAGCCTAAAATGTTAAATATTTGATTTGTTATTTATAGAATGATAATAGTTTTGGGGAAAATTACTAGTAAATTGGTTATTTTCTTTTGTTTAATTTATTTGTTTATGTTGTTTTTAAAATGAAATTATTCTGGCTATTCTTCGTTGTTTACAATATCTGTTTATTCAATATATTTATATATGATGATATGAACATGAAAGTTGAATAACTGTTTTATACACCTATTCTGTATTTATGATGCGTAGCGATAATTTACTTGTTGGTACTTGAAAGGGATTATTGTTTTCTACAACCTGACAACACTGGTTAGCTGCTATCTTATTTGTCTAGTGTGCTGTGCAGTGTGAGGAGTTCGACAATGGCATGCGTAAGTGTATACATATTGTGTTCCTGTGGTGTTGTGTGAAGGAAGGGGTTCAAGTGTGATTTATTTACATTTAC
The DNA here is from genome assembly GCF_964235325.1 of Thermobia domestica. Taxonomy (NCBI): domain Eukaryota; kingdom Metazoa; phylum Arthropoda; class Insecta; order Zygentoma; family Lepismatidae; genus Thermobia; species Thermobia domestica. The sequence goes on along the minus strand of NC_137455.1, from coordinate 293,520,435 downwards.
ATTACATCTACATTTTTCTTCTTACTACAAATATACGTATACATATCCACTTCTTCTCTACACGTTCTCTTTTCTCATTATACGTTTCTCACATTTCCCCATCCTTCTCGTCCCGTCCATCTGGGTATCTAGTCCTCTTTCACTGTTCAAACTTCTTTCGCGACTGTGATCTTTCCTCATTTTGATGTTACTTTATTCCAGATTGTGACATTTATTTTTCCTACTTATGATCTTTATTTTATCAATTTTATTTCCATTCTATTTATATTCTTCTTATTTAATAATTGTTAATACTTCAGTCAATGTGACGTTTTGATAGTGTCATTACCTCTCATATGCAAATGGCGGAAGAATATATACTATATTCCATAATGTAATCATTCCATTCAACTTAAAACGATTTTAGTTTATAAGCATTTTAATGTTTGGGCAATTTCTACATATTTTACTTTCCTCTGCTATGAAATTCACATATTTTCTTTATATATACTAAAACATTTTGCACATAAAACTATTTCACATTTATATTTCACTAACATTCGTAGCACATAGGAACTATATGTCTGGTGTAGCTATTATTAACACCGCTAATAGTGATTGTGAATGAATTAATGGAGAGTAGAAAATAACATTGTACAGTCCAAATGGAAAACGAAGAACTTAAATAAAACAACAGTTCTACAATGAACTTTTCAAATAAATAGAAGTAAATGGTAATAACAGTGTATATATAAGTAATGAAAAGTATAAACACATTACAAATGAAGTGAATATAGCGAAGTTCTTAAGAAAGAAAGAACCTAAACATTATAAGCGGCTGTAAAGATACAATATTAAGGTTGTGCAACCAAAAACCAAACTAATTTCTCCTGTGGGTTAGAAAAGTAATTCAGTCAAACTCTTTGTTCCTGGTAGTCAGATTTTTGACATTCTTAATGAACACATTTCTATTGGACATTTTTTGGCCGTGATAGAATGTTAAATAAATTCTCAATAAAATACAAAAAGATAAAATACAAATAAAAATCAGATCCTGGAGGTTTTTGTACAATTGTGTGCCCTTTAACAGCAGAAGGGAGTAAAGAAAAATCTTGTCATTAAACCTTTCATATTGTTGGAATTTAAATTCAGATGTCAAGTTGATTTAGTTGACTTTCAGCCACATCCACACAATGATTTTAAGTTTATGATAGAGCATCAAGAGCTTCTTAAAAGTTTGTTGTTTTAAAAACTGTCAAAACCAAAAGAGTGGAAGAAGTGTTTTCCCATTTGATTGATATTTTCATTCTCTCGATGCCCCATTCATTCTTCAGTCTGACAAAAGTCGAGAATTTGCAAATAGTAATGTCTTCAAGTTGAAAGACTACTAACCTGAACTAAAAATTATATATGAAAAACTGCGGCAGTCAAAGTCAAGATAGTGTTGAAAGGGTTAACCAAGACACAAAATATGCTTATCTCGTGGATAAAAGAACTAAAGACTTCGTTTAGTGCAAGTAATAAAGAACAATGCTACTCACAATAGCAATGCTAGACATTAAAAGATTACGTTATGAGGATCTATTTAGGTGTAAAATGAAGGTTGTACTTCGTAGCTCATGTCTTCCTAGGGAAGTAGCGCATACTATCAGCACTAAAGAAGAATTGGATATAATTCTGGATTCCATACAAGAAGATAATCGCTCTCAATAAAGTAATAATCCAGATGGAGTTCTGATTGACATTAAATTAAATCAAGCTTCAACTTCTACATACAACAATCTTTCATTGCTGCAACCTTCCATCTGCTATATTTGGTTCGCACCAGCACCAGTGGAGGCACAAGTGCTAAAATTGTAAACGAACTCTTCACATTACTTGTGAAAAGACACTTGGCGGAAAATGTCAGAACAAAAACTGGAACATTTAACTAAGATTTTTTTTAAAAAAATTAAAAAACCTCTGAATCTCTGATAGAAAATTTCCTTTTGCTACTGAAAGTATTATTATTATAGTACCTAGCACCAGAAGTTAACAAATGATGTGTGGATTCTCGAAACATTCTTCCAGTTGTTATAAAAAAGACAGAAGATGCCTACTAGTAGTGAGAGTGCTGTACTTGATGTGTGGATTAATAAGAGACAGAATGAGGAGAGAGAGAGTAAGGTGAACAACCAAGGTTGAGAGATATCTAACAAGATCCAAGAAAGAATAGTGTAGTATTCTAATAAGAAGAAACGACGACTATGTGATCAGAAGAAGAATAGCAGTGGAAGTGGACGGAGAGGTAGAGGGAAACCAAGAACGAAATGGATGGGTATGGTTAAAAATGACTTCAGGGAGAAAGGTCTAACAAGGAAAAAATCTGGGACAGGGCTTTATGGAAAACGGCTCTAAGGATTTTATGTTTCACATCAATATTTAATTGAGCAATCCAGAAGAGGTAGTTTACCCTTGGGGATGTTTTTTCAGACAATTTTCTCAAAAACGATTCAGGTCATTTTCTTTATGTTCATTAATAATCACACTATATGGCATAAGTCATTTCTCATGAAAATACCCACAAGGAATAATTTACTTGTAGAGTGTAAGTTTTCTTTGGAGGAAGTTTTCCCTTATAATTTTGTTCGTACATTATTCCCGTAATAACTGCAACATAACATAATCGAGAAAGTTTAATGCAGTAGTCCATACATTTTGTTTTTTATTCTCGTATATTTTATGTACAAGGGCATACTCTAATATAATGGAGCAAAATTATATTGATTTAAATCGAAAAATCAATCTTAAATGAATGAATGGAGTCGTATCCACCCTAAATAGAATAGAGATAAAAAGAAATCGTTCGTGAATGGGTTTGAGATAATATGAGATATTCTTCCAAATTAGCATCGTGAATTAGTTTACAATGAATTACGATTACATACATAAATATCATAACAATTTTCATGCTCTTTGATGCTTCCTGTTAATATCATACTTCATGAAAGAAGGTGAATAAACATGATTCTCCAAGGTTCTATTCCGTAACGTATGCGTCAACGCAATGCAAAATCTGTTTCAGTTTGCGATAATAGGATTAGCAATTATAATTGATATTTTATTAGCCCCTAAGCCAAAGTATCAGTCTTTTTCCTTTAAAATCATGTGTTCGTAACTTTCAATACACGTTATCAGGAGGTCGTTCCCTCTCTTGTAAAGTTCGAAGTTCGTTTCCGTTCTCTTGCCTAAGCTCACCTCCACGCTTTCTTAGTTTTAATGAATAACTTAACTTATAATAATAAGATAATGAAGAAAATAAGAAATGTAGTAAGTAGACCACATAGTATCTCCTAAATGCTATTATCTATATCTATAGCTATCTATCTATCTAATATATATGAAAGGCACATTGTGTTTGTGACTTCATACGTCTTCAAGCACCCGACTAATCTCAAAATTTTCAACATAGATGTTGTTTGATATTTTGATATTTAAAAATGATCGAAAATGACCGATATTAGTGTCGAATCCATAGTTTTAGGAATCGCTGAGACGAACAGTGACACTTCCGATGCCGTTTAAATCCAAATTTAGTCCTTTTGTCCAAAGTGAAACATACTCTCCCCGTACGAAGAACGGTCATTCTGCTAGTATGAACAACGTTTGAAGGATAAAGGTGTAATGTTACATTTTTTGAAACGTTGCATTCTGGTGGTTCATGCACGTGTTATATGTTAATCATGCTACGTAATACATTATTTAGTAAGTCCTCGTCTGGGTGCAGATATTTAGAAACGATGAAGGCGGTATGTTAACGGACAAAGTTGTGAAAGTAAATTTTCCCGTCATATTCAATTTGTTACATAACACCTTTATCCTCCAAACGCTTCAATTGTTTTCAATGTCTTTCTTATAGTGTATTAATTTAAGTACCAAATAATTATGACGTCATATGCTGCGCCACAAAAAATGTTTGGAAAGAGTTGTTAGTTCAATTAATAACATGTAGTTGATATTAGGTTCTACTTGGCTTACTTTCCATATTTTTAATATTCCTCATTATTTTTGAAGTTATTGACTAAATTTTAAAAAAAGAATGGGCGTGAGCTTAGCGAAGAGAATAACGCTAGTATTTAGTTCTATTTTTCCCTTTCACAAATAACATAAAATAAATACCGGGTGTTACAAATTGAATACCGGAATTGTACTATTTTTTACAATTAGCTTACAATTATAAATAATATATCAAATGAAACAGCAACTCAAACAGTTTTCTTCGCACGCATGCATATGCACTGTTTCCTCCGTCTGCCGTTAGAAAGCGCTAGTAGCAAAGATGGCGACTAGTAAGCAGAAAGCTTTATATGAAAATTTTCTGGATCGTGTCGTCTTCAGTGATAATCGACATTTCAGCTAAATGGCGATGTGAACACTTATAATGTTCACATGGAGGTTAACAAATCCTCACGAGATGATACAGTACATTTGCAACGACACTCCCCTAAATTGAATGTGTTTTGTGTCATATCCTGGTGGAAAGTTTATGGGCCTTTCTCGACTATCCGCTCGATGTGCCGTGTGACGAATGGAGCTCACATTGAACACTTGTAGACAAAACTGTTTGAGTTTGCTCTTTCGTTCGATGCATTATTTATAATTGTATGTTAAATGTAATAAATACTACAAAGTCTTAAAACCCCGACATTCATTTTGATACACCTTGTACATATAGTCGAAAGACAGCACCGCACATAACACACGCTAACTTACATTTACTTGCTTTATTTAAGAGACATCAAATAATATCAATGACAAATAAATCAAAAAAGATTGCCAGCACTGAAGCTGCAGTGTCGTTTTGGAAAATATCAGCTACAAATACAATGAGAAACCAAAGCTATTATTAAAGTTTCGCTTACAGTAACAAAATTTTCCGTTACTATAAGTATTCGCGCCGACTCGTGAAGCTTGACCTAGATCTACTGATTTCACCACCCAATAGAACGGGAGGGTGTGTACCATTCGTCAATCCCCATCCATCAAATTTTGTCAGTGTCTTCTCTCGCGCTACACGGAAAACATCTCCCGAGAGTACAGTGTTGTCGGATTGGCGCCAAGTTCCGTTTTGTTAATTGTTTTTTTATTGCGTTATATTTTCGTTGTTACTATTCATATTATTGTTACCATTTTAGAACAATTGTTACACTGGTTAGTGTTGTGGGGTGTTATTATTGGTAATATTTAAATGCTTTTTTAAATATTCATTTACTATGTCTTCAAAGTTTGGCAATATTGTTGGTGAATTTCAGCTGTTTGACGTTTCCCTAAGAGTGCGCTCGGGAAGCGGCTCCACGAATTGTACCGAAGTTTTCCGATGTGTTGGAGCTCAAGCAAAATATTTCTGTGATTGGTTTAGAGCCCAAGCTTCACGACTCGGCGCGAGTACTTTTTTTTTTATAGTACATTAACTGGAGCAGGCACGTAGCCAGGATTTCGTAATAGGGGGGGTCCGAGACATGAAATACTGTGCTTATCATACCAGAGTTCGATTATTCTAAACTAATTTACTGGTAACATTCTAAACTATTTTATTGGTTCGTTTAGTCAGGATTTCGTGATGGGGGAGAGTTTGATATGAAATATTGTGGTTATCACATCAGGGCCTTGATCAATTTAAACTATTTTACTAGCAACATATATTGGTTTGTTAAGACTTTAAATTAGGACATGTTAGCAAGGGCGCCGATTTCTCTGTAAATTTGGGGGGGTTCATTCAGATGCAGAGGGCATATATGAGGATTTTAAGATAAATTGCATTCAAATTATGCCAATATATTGTATATTCATAAATACAACAAGGGGGCCCACATGACCTTTGGGGGGCCGGGCCACCTTGGCCCCCCAGGATCGGTGCCCATCCATGTTAGTAAGTATTTTAGTAACAAACTATGAAGAAATCTCGAATAAAAGAATATTTATAAAAATATTTTTAAAAAATTACAATATCTACGTTCCTTCTTCTGTTCATCGAAATATAACAATTTTTCTTTCACTATGACCTCAACTATTTTTTTTAAAAAAAAGTACGTATCCAATAATGTCTTGTAAAATATTTTATATCTGCGTTCCTTTCTCTGTTGAATCAAATGTTAATAGGACTTGCTTTCCACATAACTTTTTGTTTTCCTTATTCCGTCAATTATTGTCTGTTCAAAATGACAAGTTAAAGGAGCAGTAGAAGACCGTTTCTGAAATAACATGTTTGATACTACAGGGAAGCGATTATAAAAAAAATATTTTTATTTTTAGCTTTATTTTTATCTTTATATTTTATCTTTATTTTTATCGCTGATTCTTCCTATTTCTTGTTTCTTTTTGTTTCGTCCTTCCTTATTTTTTTGAATTTCTGGTCTCGAAGAGGGGGGGGTCCGGACCCCCCTGACCCACCCCTTGGCTACATGCCTGACTGGAGATGAAAAACTGATCGTCAAGATTATTAGCGACTGCACAAACCAATAGACTAGGTTAATAATTTGTAAAATGTATGGGTAAGATCAAGTGTCGTGGTAAAAGGTGAGTTCCTATTGTGTTAAAAAGCTTTTGCTTCGTTCTTTCAAATGCCATTTCAGTTTACCCCGTAACAAATGATTTTATTTACTCTTTGATGGTTGTTACCTTTTCCTTTCATACAAATGCACATGTTTTATCGACAGTTTGATTTTTCTTTTATTCTAAAATATTTGTTATCAAAAGAAAGTGGTATTTGCTATGATCAAAAGACACAGAAATAATTATACACCTATCCTTCCTGACAAGGGCACCGGTTTCTCTATAACTTTGGCGGGGTCCATTCATAAAAATGCATATAATAACGATAAAAATATTCATAAAAATACGTGGGGGCCGCAGATCAGTTTTGGGGGACGGGCCCCCCGGCCCTCCAGGATCAGCACCCTTTCTTCCTGATGAATATATACTATAGTAGAAAATTAAAACGGAAACATCTTTTGTCCACTAGTCGTTTCGTTTTATTTTCCTTTTTCCTAGTATTTCTTTATTTATGTGCAATATTTTAAATAAATAATGTTACTTAAGCAATTTATCTTTCATTCAATATCTAAAAATCGTTTTGAAAATATTTTCTACATAATATTATGCCTGTGTTCGAAGTCAATTAAAAAGCTATCACCAAAAGAAAGTAAATTATGTTGATTTTACTATATCCATTACCCACTTTGCCTAAAGTCTCTCCGGTATTGTAAAGAATGCCTAGGGACTGCCTACATTCCCTAAGAAAAATAGGTAAAACCAAAAACCAATGGAATTATTTTCCACTTTACGTAAAAATGTCAAGCATTGTCAGTAGTGCCTGGATTTCCTACTTTGCCGGTAACATAATATAAACTAATGTAAAAGAGACATCTTAACTAGACACTACTAGAATAAGTAAACCTTGCATACGAACTTGTTAAATAAGTCAAATATGCATAGTTTGAAAGGTAAATATCCATGTAGTTATATATATATATATATATATATATATATATATATATATATATATATATATATATATATATATATATATATATATATATATATATATATACATATATATATAATAAAAGTTATATCAAATAGTTGACATTCCATCTTTCAAATTTTTACTATTGAAATTTGACAAGAATTAATTTATATCACCTCAATTTTAAACGAATATACTCACCTTAAAAAGATCAAATTTTTTATAATTAAAGTTTTCTGTTATTACAATGTTTCTTGTCAACTAATCGCCAAATAATATATAAGAATAATTAAATTCTAACGTATCATTAATAGCCAGCAAAACTTTACAGCGAAGTGTACCAAATTAGGTCAATTATCAGCATGCAGTTGAACCCTTTTTACACATAACAATAAAAATATTAATATTATAAATAGTATTACATCACTGCTAGAAGTGTGTGCGTCACTGTTAAGATTATGTGTGTCACAGAGAAAACAAACAACGATAGATTCAACCTGCTAGTTAACAGTATACTTTCTAAATATACGAAAACAACATTTCAGCGGAATAAAAGTTGCCAATTACTATTGGCAACGAGCGACATACTTAACGCCACTCAAAAAAGACGATAATAAATTAACGTTGGGAACACTAATAATTGGGAGAAATGGACGTTCCAACCTTTACAAGAAAGAATTTTTCACGCTGGTAACAAGAGAAGTCAGACGGGAACACGGAGAGAAACATGGTCGAATAAAGGTCAGTTGTGAAAGATTTAAATCTATATACATCATCCGTTAACGCCAGTAGAAGATATTTGTGTTTATGTTACAGCTAATAGTGGTCTTTATGACTCTAGTGCCTAGTGTTCTGATATCAAATGTGAGATGTAGATATTTGAATAATTGTGAGGTGCATTATTCTCTTCGTAAGATAAGTGCACACCAACATATTGATATCAAGAAAATCGAAAAGTATAATAGCCATCCGTTAATAGAAGTGAACAATAAGTATTTAAATATTAAGTAGACACTCTATATGCTATATATGTGTAATATTAGTGTGAAAGCGTTATTGTATATGGCGATGATTGTTCGTATTAGTAATCACCGATTTGTGTCAGGTGCATTGATACGGCCGTTAGTGCACATAAAGAAATCCAAGGATATTTAAGTCATTCAGCAGTGAAAGTGTGTGATATACAGTAATATATCAAGTAGATGACTTATACCTTGCAATATTTATAATATTGCTGCAAAATAAAAGTATTAAAATCAACATTAACTTATATTAACATTAGTTATTTACACACTCAGAATATCAGTGTCACAAATATCTCTGAATACGAGGAGCATACTGAAAGTCGTGAGTAACATGTTTTTTCACGGGAACCGGTCAAAACCCCCACAGCCAAAACACCCACACTCAAGAAATGTCAAAACGCCCACACAAACGGTCATAACCCCCACACAAATGGACAAATCTCCCAAACACACGAATGGTCATAACCCTCACAGCCAAAACCCCCACACTCAAGAAATGTCAAAACGCCCACACGATCGGTCATAACCCCCACACAAATGGACAAATCTCCCAAATACACGAACGGTCATAACCCCCACAGCCAAAACCCCCACACTGGTAATCGGTCATAACCTCCAACGGTCATAACACCCACACAAATGGACAAAACAGCCACACATAGCAACGGTCACAATCCCCACATAAATGGACAAAACCCCCACACAAATGGACAAAACTCCCACATGCAGAAATTGTCACAACTGCCACACAAATGGACAAAAACCCCACACAATCGGACAAATCTCCCACACTCTGAAATGATCCTGGTTGTATGTTGCGCTTGTACTTTTTAATAACATTTTTTTATTCCACTTAAACTGATGTTGCAACTATTCTTCTTGCACTGTTTTGTAATGACAGAAACACTAAAGTGGGCGTCGTAAAAAGCCGCAACAAAGACGTGCAATCACGATCATTTCAGAGTGTGGGTGATTTGTCCGATTGTGTGGGGGTTTTGTCCATTTGTGTGGCAGTTGTGACAATTTCTGCATGTGGGAGATTTGTCCATTTGTGTGGGGGTTTTGTCCATTTATGTGGGGATTGTGACCGTTGCTATGTGTGGGAGTTTTGTCCATTTGTGTGGGAGTTTTGACCGATTTTGTGGGAGTTTTGACATTTCTTGAGTGTGGGGGGTTTTGGCTGTGGGGGTTTTGACCGTTCGTGCGTTTGGGAGATTTGTCCATTTGTGTGGGAGTTATGACCGATCGTGTGGACGTTTTGACATTTCTTGAGTGTGGGGGTTTTGGCTGTGGGGGTTTGGCCGTTCGTGCGTTTGGGGGATTTGTCCATTTGTGTGGGAGTTATGACCGATCGTGTAGGCATTTTGACATTTCTTGAGTGTGGGGGTTTTGGCTGTGGGGGTTTTGATCTAGGCCCGTTTTCACAACCGTAATCTTTAGTTATAAGTGAAACCAAGTATACCATCTCAATCTACAGACATTTCTTTCCAAACATTGACTCTATTTGTTGCTAGCACGTGACCACAGGCAGGATTTCCAAATTAGCGGGCAGCAATGTTTCGTTTCTATAGCGTGCTGTGATTGAATTCCATACTAATGAGAACCAATCTGCTTCTGAAGTTCACCGCAGACTGCAGCGTGCCTATGGAGAATTGTGCATGGGTGCCAGCAGTATTAGGAGGTGGGTGAAACATTTTAAGGATGGAAACACGAGTATCGAAGATGAGCCTCGCAGCGGGTGCCATCGAACTACCTCCAGGGGACGCAACAAGGTAAGGTTTGATGACCTGATTAGGGGAGATAGGCGTATCACTGTGAATGAAATCGCTGCAAAACTTGATTGCATATAGTGCGGTACAAGAAATGATTAACAGCTTAGATTATCTGAAGGTTTGTGCCCGTTGGGTCCCATATTTATTGACCGAGGACCACAAATGTCAGAGACCAACCATTGCCGAAACCCTTCTTCAGAGATTTCGACGTGAAGGTGATGACTTTTTGACGGGTATTGCGACTGGAGATGAAAACTGGTTCCATCATTTGAACCTGAAACAAAACGACAGAGTATGGAAATGGCACCACTTGAATTCGCCACCGAAGAACAAAGCGAAAACAGTGGAATCTATAGGGAAAGTTATGGGGAGCGTCTTCTGGGATGCACAGGGTTGCATTGTGGTTGACTTTCTTGAACGTGGAAAAACCATAAATTCTTCCCGCTACATCCAGACACTTTTGAAGCTCCGTCGTGCCTTGCGTCATAAACGTACTGGAAAGATTATCCTTCAACAGGATAATGCGCGTTCGCATACTGCACGTGCCACTATGGAGCAGATAAGGATATTTTGGTGGGAAACACTTCCATATCCTCCCTATAGCCCCGACATGGTCATACATACCATCTTTTCGGTTTTGTGAAGAAACAGATGCGAGGCCATCGCTACGAGACCCTGGAGGATATTCGGCAAGCAGTGCGTCAATGTCTACGGGCAACTGGAACAGAATTGTATCGCAAGGGTATTTTTAAACTTGCAGAACGATGGGGTAAATTTGTATAAAAAAGACTGAGACTATGTGGAAAAGTGAGAGAAAGGTCTGTAGATTGAGATGGTACATTTGGTTTCACTTACAAATAAAGATTACAGTTGTGAAAGACTTTGCTCACGACTTTCACTATGCCTCTCGTAATTTTGTTAATATAGCTTTTCAGTCGTGAGTGTGTTCTTTGCTGTTTCATTGATCTGTGTGCTATTACGATTAATGAGAGTAGGAATCCAAATAACGCAATTATTATATCACCTTTTTGAAATATAGTAGTTATAACAGTCAATAAAGATTACAAGTATAAGATGATTACATCATTTAGTGTTGATCATTCTTGCATAATAATGTACCCACTCAGGGGCATTATCTTCACTTTAGTCAATTAGGATTAATAGCAGACGCGAGATTACCTCCTGCTTATCAAGACAAAATATTATATACGTTTAAGATTGACCATAAGGTAAGTGATTACTTGTAATAGAGTACATACACTATCTTATAAACAGTTGGTCAAATAATTTTCGGCACCTTAAAAATTCGATATTCTTTTGAAACTATACATGATAATTTGCCATCAAGTATCTTACTTTCTTCAGTTCGACGTGATTTAATGAATATTATGTGTGTTATCTGTTTTACCATGTTATAGTTGAAAAGAAGTAATCATAATTTTCAGCTACATCGAAATGTAATTGCCTATAAATAGTGTTATAGTTGAAAAGTTCCATTGGCTACCGCAAAATGGGTATTAACAACAACACACCTAAGTACATTGAGATAATATTTAACACACGACGCCAGCATGAGTTCTTTGTATATACCTTGGTAAATATGTAGCTTTCGCAAGACCAAACAGTTTTCATTGTAGAATACTATTTTGCCATAGGATATTCTTATGCACGTGTTGCAACGAATTTCGTAAGGAATATCCTGATGTGGCAGTGCCTAATTATTCAACTATTACGAGGTTAATCGCCCGCTGTAGAGAATGTGAATCTGTTGCAGACAAGAAGAGAACCGGAAGATCACCCATTTTGATGTTAATCTGGCTGACGTTAAAAATGTAATGCAGCTTTCGTACTCAAAAGGCTTTAGGAAATAATCACCACACACTCAGATTTGATATGGAAGTGTTTAGAGATCGATGAAGAGGTTAGACTTTCGTGTATATCATGTTCGCAATGTTCAGGAATTGAAGGAGTTGGATAAAGATCATGCGTAGTGTACTGTACGTAATTTCGCTCATTTGTTGACAACCGTGGAATTGGAGAGTTTAACCGTGCTTTCTTCAAGCCGTGGTTTTACCTTAGTGGCTGCGTGAACAATGAAAACATTCACATTTGGTCAACTGAAAATTCACATGTGCCACGAAACCAGTTACACTCTCAGAAAATTAAAGTTTGGTGTACCATATCACTTCACCATATAGTGAGCCAAATTTTCTTTGAATTACATTGAACAGTATAGTGTATCAACATAGCATTACACAGTTCATTTCGCTTCTTGACGAAGATGAACGTGTTTGCTGATTCTAGCAGGACACTGCCGCATATCATACATCTAACGACACCATGCGTGTCTTGCGGAAGTTTTTTTTTTTTTTTTTTTGCAGTGTGTCATCTCTAAATGATTATGCCCCCGCCTCATTCACCCGATTTATGTCTCCTGATTTTTATCCAGTACACAGAACTCCTTCAAAATATTCAGGAGAAAAGAAATAGAGAATCGACTGGAGGTCGGTGGTATTCTGCGATTAGAGTCATTTACGTCTCATACAGTGATGATTGTTTCTGTGTCTGTAGATGTGTAGGTGTGTAGAAAAATCTAGTGGGTATTTACATTCGCCATGCAAGACTGCGGTTTGGAAGGAAATAACCTTCATATCCTCGTCACCTCTACTTTTCATTTAGGCAAGCACAAATAGAACGTTGTACATAGTGTTGTAAAGGCCTGGAAAAAACCGGAAATTTTGGGTAAAAAAAAAAAAAAAGTTTTCTACCTTTTTTCCCGAGCTTGGAAAAAACGGAAAAATTGAAATTTTCGAATATTTTACTACAATTATGTTTTTAAAATGAAAACTATTTTAAATTTACTAGTTTACAGTTAAGATCTTTGAGTAGTTATGTTTCTTGTATTAGAATAGGGAAATTTTGTGGCAACAGATATATTTGTACTACTCTTTTAAAGTTAGCACCGTGATACAATGTAGTTATTGCTACAAAAGATCCTAAAATATAATCCTAATTAGATTAATTAATATAGACGTAATTTAAATTATCATAAGTAATCTTATAAAGTTACCGTTTTATGGCAGGGGACGCGGTGGCTCAGTGGTAGAGTGTTCACCTATGTTGTTTGGGGTCCCTGGTTTGATCCCAGCTCGCGACGTGTGGACTTTGTGGTGGACAAACACTGTGCTCGTAGGTTTTCTCGTGGTTCTGCCGTTTCCTCCCACTTTCTTCATTCCACAATTTCATTCATTTCTCATAATCATCGTCTTCTTTAGCCTAACCGGCATAACTGTGAGACGTAAAATTCAAAGGTTTCATTTCATTTAATTTTTCTATGACAGGGAAGTGTTAAAATAACAGGGCCAGAATAATTTTAGTTAATACCGGTATGTTAAAATCAAATATATATTTTATGGAGATACGTATCTTTCTTGTGCTGTGTAAAATTTCCGGAAATTTTGAACCCATTAGAAAAAATCTTTTGTTCGGAAATATTGGAAAAACCCGGAAAATATAATTAAACACTACCCGCTTGATACTAATCTTATTTGCTGTAACGTGTCTGTAGCATATATGTATACAGTGTATTTCGCTAGCAGGAAAAATACTTAAGGCAACAGCTTTTAATTTTACTTTTTAGTTTTTGATTTTTGATAAAACTCCCTCTTTATTATTTGTAATTATATTTTTCGAACACTGAAAAAGAGAGATTTATCTTATTTACATATACACACATATACCACACAAGTGCGTAAATTCGAGCAGCGACAAATATATTAAAGAATTTAACATGTGAAATTACCGTTCTTTGTTATTATACCCCCTAAAGACTAAAAGAATATCCGTTCTTCCCACGGGGAGATATGTTTCATTTTGGGTATAAGGGAAACAAAACTATCACCAACTGAACTTAGGACTCTAAAAACTATGAATTCGACAATAGTATCAGTTATTTTCAATTACTTTTACATGTCACTTTCCCCCTTTAGGAGTAACTATAATAGTGGGGGCTGAATTTGGATTTAAACGGCATAGGAAGTGTCACTGTTCATCTCAGCCACCCCGAAAACTATGGATTCGACACTAATAACGGCCATTTTGATCATTTTTATATATCCACCCCTTCTCCCTCCCCCAAGTTGCGGCGCTGAATTTAGATTGAAACAGCATCGGAAGAGTTAATGTTTATCTCAGGACCCCAAAACTCATGGGTTCGACACCAATATCAGTCATTTTTGATTATATATATATATATATCCCCTCTCCTCCACCCCAAATTTACGAGGATGAATTAATGATTTAAACGGCATCCGAAGTGTTACTATTCATTTCCGCGACCCCAAAAACTATGGGTCGACACTAATATCGGTCATTTTCGATCATATTTTTATATCTCCCTGCCCCCAAGTTGCCTGGATAAATTTGGATTTAAACAGCATCGGAAATGTCACTGCTCATCTCAGCGACCCTGGAAACTATGGATTTGACACTAATATCGGCCATTTTCAGTCATTTTTATATATCTCTTCCTACCCAAGTTGCGGGCCTAAATTTGGATTTAAACAGCATCGGAAGTGTTAGTGTTCATCACAGCAACCCCAAAAACTATGTATTCAACACTAATATTGGTCATTTTCGATCCTTTGTATATGTCCCCCGCCCCCAGGTCACGGCGCTGAATTTGGATTTAAATGGAGTTAGAAGTGTCACTGTTCATCTCAGCGATCCCGAAAATTTGGATTCGACGCTGATATCAGTCATTTTCGATCATTTTTATATATCACCCCTTTCCCCGTCCCTAAAGTTTCGGCGTTGAATTTGGATTTAAACTGCATCGGAAATGTCACTGTTCATCTCAGCGGCCCCGAAAACTATGGATTCACACTAATATCGATCATTTTGCATCATTTATATATATATATATATATATATATATATATATATATATATATATATATATATATATATATATATATATATATCCCTCCTCCCCCAGTTTGCGGGGATATATTTGGATTTAAACGGCATCGAAAGTGTCACTGCTCACCTCAGCGTTCCCGAAAACTATGGATTCGACACTGATATAGGCTATTTTCAGCCATTTTTATGTATCTCCTCTTCCCTTTCCCTTATGTTGCGGCCTGAATTTTTATTTAAACAGCATCGGAAATGTTACTATTCTCTCAGCAACTACGAAAACTATGGATTTGACACAAATACCGGTCATTATTTTTATCATTTTATGTATCTCCCTCCCCTTCCCCCAAGTTGCAGTGCTGAATTTGAATTTATGCTTCATCGGAAATGTTACTGTTCATCTCAGTAGCTCCGAAAACTGAGTTCGACATTAAGATCGTTAATTTTCAATATATATCCGCACTTCCTTCCTCCAAGTTGCACTTTCAAAGTGGAATGGTAAAATCCATCCCAGGCCTGAACCTCAGCAATATTGAATTTTTTTTTTATCGAGATCAGTCTGGCGGTTCAAAACTTGTTAAGTTACAAATATAGGCACTTTCATTTTATATAGGTAGATAATTTGTCGCATTAGAAAATAGGTATTTGTTTACATACAAAATTTTGTACATACAGTTTATATTAAAGTCTGTATTTGAATATTAAATAAGAGTAATTATGTGTCTTACTAGTGCATGAGTATTAGTGAAATTTGCCTACTGCTCTTTCTTTTAAGAAGTAATTTGGTTAAAATTAACAAAATTTCACTAGATCAAAGAGCACATTTAAGAATTCAGTTTCATTCAAGAGCCCTATTTGTTGCAACAGAAGCCCTTCATGATGGTAGATGTGTATGCAATTATAAAATTTCTGTAATTAATGCACAACCAGGAGTAGGCCTAAACGACTAAAAGGCACATAAAGGAAATGAGTGCAGACTATTAATTTTCAAGAATATTTACAACAGTTTTATTTTCGAATGCTTCTTTTTTAAATATTCACAATATTGAAATTTCTCAATTTACATTTTTCACGCGTTCGAAAAAAAAAACTGTTCCATTACTAACTAATACAAAGATTCTTCCCAATTTTTCCGGAAAGAAACCGGAAAAAACTGTTTTTTTACCAGCCGGTTCAAAATTTCCGGAAATTTTACAACACTAGTTGTACATTCGTAACAGTTGTAAATCCTGTCCTGTAACCATATCTGTACACTTTGGAAGACCTCGTCTTCCAACAGGATAATCTGCGTACTCATATGGAAAGTGCAAACCAGCATTCTTTACACAGTATGCACCTTCTACCCTCAGAACCTAAGCTCAATCGAGCACGTTTGTATGATAGGACAACGTCTGATCACCAGCCAGTATTCAGCACTGACCGTCGCCCAGGTTTGTCAAGACCTTTGGTAATCGTGAGATATAATACCCCAGATAGACGCTTATCATCAGTAAAACCAGCTATCTATCCGAACTGCTTGTGTATCCACTCAAAATGATTACATGTGCCTTTGCGGTGAGCACTTTGCCTTTAAACACCTCTTATAACACGTTCAGGATGTCTCATGGGCGTGCGTTGGGACTACTATCACTTACCACCACCTTCTTTCTATGCATCAACTTTGAGTTCGATCCGTAAATTCTTACTATGCGCTCTTAAATGCACTTTCACTAGTTCATTTCCAAACCTTGAAGTACAAAACATGCGTACGTAGATTAAGCATAAAAATATTATGTATTTTAATCTGAGAAACAACATAAATATGTTAGATTTTCGTATGAAATTTGTTAAAAATCCTATCTTAAAATGTGTTCGGTTCAAAGTGAACGAATTAATCTTTTCTGTAAATCTCCCCAAAATGTTGCTATTGACCTTAAATGTGATTTTATCAGATAATGAACATAGAGGAGTTACCATTCACTTTCTTCACCAAAAAAACATACAACCTTAATAATTAAGCATTTGTTACAATTTACTTGCATTATTATAGTAATTCAAATAAGTTAAGATCTACTAGCTCTGTAATTCACCTTAGGTGAACAAATTAAAGTGGGATATTCTTCCTACTTCAATAACACATTCATTTCATAGTACTAACGGAACATGTTGTACACACAGATCACTAATTTGAAACAAATATAAATCGATAATCCAGTATCTCTTTAAAGGATTACTCCATTTTCTTTAAATTGAATAATTGTGAAACTAAAAATAATTTAAATAAACATAAGAATTGAAAGATGCTTAATAAGAGTACACATTTTGTAGCTCATGTTTACGTATGAAACTTTGGACCTGTTTCAGTTTCATTCTTCTTTAAACATCTGCCTTACAGAATTGTAAATATTCACTATATAAGCTAATTTTCTTCTAGATTTTGATGTTTAGCATTGTTATGCAACCTATTAGCTCCAAATCAGAAGTAAATTTCTGAATACAAGAATTAGATAAAGCAGCTGCTAAAATTCGACTTTTGAACATTTTATTGAAGGCAATACTTCTTCAGTGTTTGCTTTTCTTATCTGCAGCTTTAGTTATAAGATGATCTGTTGAAAAAACATCATTTGAGTTAGGATAGAATAAGCTGAAAAATGAGCTGCTTATAACAGCGATACAGCATCCTTCAGAGTTAGAACATTACATATTCTACCATATAACATTGAAGATTGTTCAAAATTACTTGAATATTCATTAAGGCGATACTTAATTAGTTGTTAGCTAATTCTTACATTCCAACAAGACGGGAATTTGCTCATATTTGTCAAATTCCCAAAGCCAACAGGAATTATAATTATATATTAAGGTATAGACCAATAACTATATTTTCTGCACGCTCTAAAATATTTGAAATTGTTATTCAGATAAAAATATATTCTCGTGTTTATTAAATTGTTTTTCAAAGTCGGCACGGATTTCTACCCAAGAAATCAACACTAAGTAATCTTGCTGAGTTAATTCACTTATTAGCAACATACATCGGTAAAAAAAAAATCAAGCTGACACAATTTATACACACTTCAGTAAGATGCTTGATGTAACTAATTATGATATTCTTCGTAGCAAACTTACAACATTTAATTTTTCGTATACCATTCTGATCTAACAGAAAATCAATCAAAGCACTTGCAAAGAGTGCAAAATGCCTGCATTAGATTTATTTTCAATTTAACTTACAGGGAACATCTCACACCTTTTTATAAAAAAACTGTCATGGCTGACGTTAGTTGAAAGAAGAAATTTACATAATCTTACCCTATTGTACAAAATACTTACTACGTCAGAACCATTGTACCTAGCCCGTAGATTTTTATATTTATCAGACTTTCATACTAGAAGCACAAGGTCACAAGATAATTTCTTGTTCTCCATATCCAGTCACACTTCTGATTCATACTCAAAATCCTTCACAGTAAGTACTACACGCCTCTGGAACAGTTTACCTCAATTAGTACACAACTTTTCCACAGTTGCCAAATTTTAAAAAATCTGTAAATTCCCTTCTCTTAAGTAAAGATAAGGGTACTGGTAGCACATGAGGCATCTTCGTTTTACCAAATTATTAATAACCCATATATAGACACACAACCAATAGGCAACTTATGTTAATTTGTACAGCTTATATATTCATACTTCTAGTACCGCTATATGCAATGTGCAATTTAGGTTTCTCCATGTTATTTTGTTTCCTCTATTGTATGTTATTTTCAATTTTTGTTTTGAAGTGTTTAACTATTTTTTTTTTACTTAAGTAGTATATTCTTTTTTGTGTGGTTCAATACTTTTCTTTTGTAATTGTTAATATTTTCTATGTATTGGTGCTTTTTTTTAAAAAAAAAGAAGAAGAATGTATGCACATGGTTAAGTTCTCGGAGAAGTCTGCAGAGCCTTAACTTCGCCACGTAAAATAAGTCATAAATAAATAAACAAACAAATTTTATCGTCATATCTCCGTGAACGTATACGATGCAAAAATGTCTTGACTTCTGTGTCTGTAGTTCATTCAGCTGTTCTACAGGGTTCAAATTTAGGACCTTCCTTGTTATATATTAACGGTCTACCTGATGTAATAGAATCACAAAAGCTGTTACTCGTATATACAGAGATTTGAAAATTTACTGTATCAGACATACAGTTTATAATCGATGCAAAATTAATAAGCTACCATTAAATGTTCGGACGTGCAGTCTTTATAAGAAGCAGAAATTGCTTGACGTACTTGAGAAATTGCGAGTCTCATATTAATAGCATTCAACTGGGAAAAATTAAAATATAACTGGTCTTGGTGTGTCAATAAGATCAAATCTTTCGTTCGATATTCATTTGATTCGAATTGGAAATTAGGTTTACAGAAATCTCGGCTTTGTACTGAGAATTGGAATTGAATTCAAGAACACTAGTGAGCTTAAAATTCTACATGCTGCATATGTAAACACGTAGGCATCAATCGTTGCTGCAACTTTGAGGGAAGATAGTCGAAATGTGTGGCTACATGGTACTTATACTTCTCCATATGTGGTACTAATGGTTTCGAAGCAAAAAGGTTAGTCACCCTTCCCACTGAACATGCTGTGTATATTTCATCTTTGAACTATTATCCGTCGAACTCTAATAAAATTGTACAATTTTACCTATCCAAAAAAAAATATCTCGAAATATATCGAGTCTCTATTCAAACCACATTTTATTAGTCTTATTAGATATAATATGCGTTTATCATATAAGTTTATCCAATACATGAAAATTAGCAAGTATAAATATTTCAGGTTAAACTTTGGATATCTATAGTAGAAGATCACGGCTTTCAGGCTAACAACGTAGCATTTGCTTCATCCCAAAATGTTGTTGAGCGAGATGTATGCAGCAGCTTCGGTCTTCATTCAGTATTTATATCATGTGTTCGATAAAAATTCGCGCACTATTATGTGTGTAAATGCATTAGTGAAAAATTACTTAAACAAACCACCATAAACTCCATCTTGAATATTATTGTATTCAATATTACCATAAAATTTCCTATCTGTATACTATATTCTTAAATCTGTATCTATATTATTATGCATACTATTAGGAACGTTCATCAACAAAGCCAAATTCGTTGAACTCAGAAACTTGTAATTGGGACAGTATACTTCTTTTATGATGTAGGTCAATAATAAGAAAGAGTTTTTGGGAATGCAGACTCTAAGTGGGATATTTTTTTCTTTTTCCTTCTTTTAATATCCAAGCTTACAACTCGCTGAATTGAAACCTACAAAATTGTCATTAAAAATAAATATGTTTGAATATTTTGCAAAATTAAATTCCTAAAGAGTGAAAGTAATTAAGGGCGGGCGTAAAGAGGATACATGGCGAAGGCTGTATTTGTTGCTGTTCTCTATTGGAGGTTCCAAATTGCAAGTAAAGGCCCGGTTATGTTCAGTGAGTCTTTCCAGTTTTTTTCTTTTTTTTTCTGTTTCACCAGACGAATACCAAGATGATGTTTTACAATTGGCCTTTCTTTCCTATTGCTAATGCTGTTTGCTGATTTCTGATAATTCCAATGTAAATTACCTAGTAGACTAAAAGTAGTATACCTCAAAGTTTGATTAATTCAAATAATTCTTAGGAAATTCATTTAGACTTGTTAAAAACTAAAATCACTGCAATATGTATAAATTATCAAATTTGAAATTAGTTTTCTGACGTGCAATTCTCCATGTCTTTCTTTTCTTAAGAAAATTAATACAAATATGTTTTCATTTTCTCGAAACTATTGAGAGAATAAATTCAGACATTTCTCTTTTGATCTGCTGACGTTTAAAAAAATATACAGCAATTAAAGACTAACGAAATTATCTCTGCGAAGACAGAGCCACCCACATGACCACTAATTATTTCTCGTACGCTAGAAATTAGCTCTGACGACAACGCATAAAATGAAAATTAGTGCTCTTATCAGAAAATTAGCATTCTCGTTCATTCTGGGTGAGGCTATCTTCACGTGTAGAAGCTCCGCCCAAATTTAATAATGGAGTATTCGTTTTGAAAACTAATTAAAGGAAATAGTGCTACATTAGTGCTGACGATCGCACACAAAGATGATTAATGTTCCTCAGGAGAGAGCCAACAGATATACGAAAAATCTCTAATAGTGGCGTACAAAAGAAAACAATTGATCCTTCATTTTCATGCCGGAATAAATAGCGCTAATTTTCTTTCTACAGGGTGGTAGGAAACTCCACCGACAAACTTTTGGAAGCGGTTCCTTATACGAAATGAAAGAAAAAAGTTCTAATAAACAAGGGTCGAAAAACGTCTCCTTTCAGAGTTATGAACTACCGAAAATTCGAAATATCGCGTTTCAAAACATCCTGGCTTAGAAACTATAGAGCCTATCCCAAGTGGTTTAAGGAATTACACAGGAACTGGTATACGCTCTATTTAAATATCCATGTTTCAGAATTCACCGGTACCAGAGAAACGAACGCACCATTAGTACTTAAAGGAGTATCCTTATACTTCAACTTCCTTTTCACAGTTCCTTTCACCGATAACAGAAGATGGTAAAACATGAACATTTAGATAAAGAACATACTAGTTCCTGTGTAATTCCTGTGTAAGAATTAAATTTTGTTATAAACATAGTTTTTAACATTTAATAAGGAAATTTAACTGAAGTAATATTAAATTTACGTATAATATTAGGTAAATTTAATAGGTCCCATAGTTTCGGAGCTATGGGCCTTTAAAGTTCATTTTTTCATGTTTTCGGCAACCTATAACTCCGAAAGGAAGCATTTGTGCACCCAGGTTGGTCTATACCTTTTGTCTTATCTTGGTGTCAGGAATCACCTCCCAAACGTTGTCGGTGTTGTTTTGAAACGCCCTGTATATATATCTATCTATATATCTATCTATCTATCTATCTATCTATATATATATATATATATATATATATATATATATATATATATATATATATATATAATACATTGTATATATATATATATGACGCAAATTCATTCTGAAGAAAAGAGACATTTTACTTGATTTTAAGACAGAAATCAGTAACAATCATATTAAAGTTCCAGTCCATTACAAAGACAACAATAATAAAATTTTTCCATTTAAATCAATGGACTGGGAAAAAGATGACGTAGAAACTGAATATTGTTAAATATGTTTGCAATAGTGCATATTACTTGTATGCGATTTTTGTGATATACGATACGAATATAATACATAACATACATTATCTTCCAAAATATTCTCAAATAAGATTTCAAATTCAGAAATAATATTTTTGCTGTGTTACTTCCTAACTTAGGCTTTTGATGTTGAGCTCCCCCATTAAACTCTTTCATCAACCAATCAATTTTAGAAATAAATCCAAATTGTTTACCGTTTTTATTGATGGGATTTTAAAAAATATATAAGAATACAACTTCTCGAAGTATCAATAACTGTGTGTATTATCCACAAAAACATTATTATTTATTTAATTCATTTATTTATACATATTTCTGGGCGCTCCTTAAGAAAGTGGAGAAGAAATGAAGGAAGCGGCCTGGGACCTGTAAGTTAGGTACCAACCAACCATTCGTCTATTGTGAATGAGGTAAACATAGGAAAAGCCTCACCCAGGACCGTTGACCTGAAAAAGCTCTTACATCTTTTCAACCAAGCGTCCCCACGAGGAAATCGAATCTAGGTCCGCTCGCAGCAACGAGAGTATTATCGACTATGCTACGCGGGTTCATAAAACATTATTATCAAAATAAACATAATAAATAAACAAATAAAAGTTTGCAATTGCACTACGTTACTACTTCAAAACAGCATTTCATCTTCATAAAAGATAGAAGATATAAGTTTACACCGCAACAGTGTTCTTTCTAAGAGGCAGAAGTAATTTCCACTCAAGTGTATTAAATTATGAATTGGTTTTGTGACGGAACATGATCGTTAATACATAAACTTCGACTTTAATTGTTTTGTCAATGGGAGCTCACGCTTATGTACTTACAAGATAAATCACAACGCCTCGGACCTCTTATTCTAATTAATTTTCTTAACAGATCCAATAGCATGGTCATTTTGAAATTGTAGGGCCTCTGCTTAGCCGTGAAAAATCATCAAGGGGACCACAGGCTACTGAGGTAAAATGAACAGTAAAAATTTTTTAAACTGCAAAGACATCAGTTTTTTTATTTTCTTTTTCTTTACCACGATTATCTAAACTTTTGATAAACTGAAACTGAAACTAATCATTTAGCTAACTCATGTCTTTGGGGCGTTAGACCAGGATTCGATTTCCTGTGGGATCTCATATGGTTCGAATCCCATGTTAAGCTATATATATACGTGTCATATAGCATCGCTGCTGAAAGAGATATCAAACTTAAATACAAGCAACCCATCAAATTGAACATTGAATCTTGTTTTTCCACTTAAAATGTGTTTTGAATCTTGTTTTTCCACTTAAAATGTGTTTAGCAATATTGGCCAAAGGAGAGTGACTGAAAATGCCTGCTGAGCACCTACTAAACATTTCTAAAGGGTACTTGAGCCCAGGAGCTCAATGTTATTGTTCATTAATTAACTTAATGTTTCATAGGTTGCATTTGACCATTTAGTGTTATCTCAAAGTATCATAAAAGACCCAAAATAAATGTCATTTGTAAATACAGTGGAGTCCCGTTAATCTCAGCTAATTTGGACCGAACCCTGTTCGGATTACGTGATTGTTCGGATTAGCCGGAATAACAATAAAATAGCGGTTTGAAGCGGGTGAACGGGTCTATTGTGTTGTAGTACATGGCGTACCAGTATAGTATTTCAAAACACGTTTGCTGACTACAGTACTGGAAAAATGTTTAAAATGATGGAAAAACTTGATGGCTATATTTTTCCACGTACAGTACTACGTACATTAGTTTATGAGACGATGGCGAAACTATGCGTCGTCCAATAGACTCTCTTCACTGCGATAAAAGACAATAAGTGAATTCATATCTTGTAACGAGTAAGACTAGCTCCGTACCAGGCACGTAGCCAAGGGATCTGGGGAGTCCAACCCCCCCCCCCCTTCGAGACAGAAATGAAAAGAATAAAGGATGAAACAGAAATAAAGAGAAAAAGAAGAATCAGCGTTCAAAATTAAAAACTACAACAAGCGTTTGATTACTCTTTCTCATGAGGAGCTTTGTGTGGAAGAAACGGTAGAGGGGATCAAATTAAGAATGGATATTATTGTAATGGAGCATTTTGAATTCTATCTAGCTCCATGCTTATCCCGCATATTTGTTAGAGACAGAATGAGAAAGTTATTGACGTGTGTTTTACTATCTATTGCAAATGACAAGTTAAATAAGCAGTAGCCAAACTTGCGCACAGCGTTGTCGACATGTGCCCTTCTCATTGTTTCATTTTCACTCCATCTGTACGAGGAACACATTAGCCGAATCACTTGCAATACACGGTGGCGAATAAGAGGGATATCCTGGAAAAGTCAGGGAATTTGAAATTTCTAGAAAAATTGCGGAATTCTCAGAATTTCTGCAACTAGTCAGGGAAATTTCAAGCTTTCGAAAGCATTGTATCGTTCTGTAATGGTGTGGACATTTTTTGTCATAACTTTTCGTCATCGTTTCTCTGTAGTATCAAACATGTTATTTCAAAAACAGTTTTCTCTGCTTCTTTAACTTGTCATTTGGAACAGAAAGTATTTGACGGAATAATAAAACAAAAAAGTTATGTGGAAAGTAAGTTCTGTTAACATGTGATTCAACAGAGAAAGGAACTCAGGTATTGTAAAATATTTTACAAGACATTATTGTATACGTACTTCTTATAATAGGGGATATGTACTTTCTATAATAGTTGAGGTCATAATGAAAGGAAAATGAACAGGAGAAGGAACGTAGATATTGTAAAATCTTTTTCAGTATTCTTTTTAATGTACTTTTACTCAAGATTCCTTCATAGTTTATTAAAATACTTACTAACATATCCTCATTTTATTGTCCTAACAAACCAATATATGTTGCCAGTAAAATAGTTTAGATTGATCGAGCCCCTAGTGTGATAACCAAAGTATTTCATGTCACGCTTTCCCTTCTTCCCTCGCCGAACTAACATGTTGCCATTAAGATGGTTTAGAAGAATCGAGCTCATGGTGAAATAACTACAGTATTTCATGTCACAGACCCCCCGCCATTAAAAAGTCCTGGCTATGTGCCTGACAGTACAACAGTACGATGGTACTATAGTAGATAGTAGTACAATACTAGTACTGTATACTATCAGTATTGTACGTTCAGTTTTATGTTACGGTATAGTACTTTTTCTACTACTGTATTCCTGTTACTGTATTTCAATCATACTAAACATACAAGTTTCAATACTGTACAGTACGTACACTGTATTCTATTTTAAACTTTGTGTAATTGTTGTAATTTGGCTTACGGCCTAAATACAAATAATAAAGAAAAAACTGTATTTAACAAAAGTTTACTTTGTTTTCTACGAAACATGCACCCATTTTCATCCTATAGGTTATTAATTTCCTAAAACTGCGTATTTTTGCCAAACACACACAATAAAAATCCTCTCGGACCTCTTCGGATTAACCGGATGTTCTGATTATACGTAGTTCGGATTACCGAGACTCCACTGTAATGTTTTTTCTTGCAGTTTTTAATGTTCATAACTATTGAAACAATCTATTAGTAATTTATTTTCACGTTACAATTGTTTTAAATAAATTATCTTCATAGTCCTTGTTTTATCCTTTGTTTTCAAGAAACTTCTTTCTTTATATATATAAATGTATTGATTCTTTCAGATAATTGATGTTAATGTTTTGACTAATTGAATTAATATTACTTGCTAATGAGATGATTTAAGATAAGATTAGATGAGAAAAATGGTCAAAAACCACGCAGAAATACTGGCAATAACATGCACTTCACATTTACAACCTTTCACATTGTTTTTTTAATCTAAAACCCGAAAAATGGATCTCCTAACACCAAAATGTACCTGTGACAAATACTACTCATTATTCTGACGAACCAATGTTTTTTATTATTTTTTATTTTTTATTTTTTTTTATTTTTTTAATTTTTTAATTTTTATTTTATTTTATTTTTTATATTTTTTTTTGTCTAGGCATGTTAAACATAAACATTTTGTCTCTTACTTTTTCTCCCAACATTTTCTTTATAAACTGTTGAAAAGTCAGATAAATGTGAAAATGTTCCATATAGTACGACTGACCTGCCATTTGGTTTTCAGTTTACTCGCGGAATGGCATGAATACATTACCTTCGCTTTGTATTGTCTTTGGGGAATCTGAAACGACTCATATATCTTTTTGGTTTTATTTGTGACCTGAAGTTACTTTTTTCATCCATGCCCTATACAAGAACCAGAAGGATTATCATGTAATGCATGACAACAATTTTATTTTAGTTCTTATAAATGTTTTAGAAAGAACAACTTTTGTTTATATGCGTATAAGCAATACACTCTGCTCAGTGAATAAAAATATCTTAGTTAAAGGTTTATTGAGATATGTCAATTCTTCAAAACTTTTTACAAATATAATTGAGGAGGGTGAGTGCAACAGTGGTCTAACCCACATGTTTTAAAATGGAGAAAAAATAAATTAAACTTAAACACATGTTGTTTTTTGTACAATACAAGTATGACACATTCAACCACTTGTGCTTGCTTTTGGTATATTGTACAAAAACACATGTGTTTAACTTGATTTTTCTCCATTTAAAAAAATGTTAGTTAGACCACTGTTGCGCTAACCCCCTCAATTATACTCTCGCATTAACTAATATGGCTCAAGAACTCAAAATTAGCAGAAGAAGCAAAACTTTTCCATTGTATATTAAATAGTGTTAATCCCATCTAATTAGGTTTACTCGTATCTCTCACTTTAGTGTCGTGGGTTGAATTTTCTTCAAATCTTTTCGGTTGAGAGCCTTCCGACCAGGAATCTACGTCCTATAAACGTGTTTTATACGCGAAGTATGGCTACGTGTTCTTATTACTACGATATTTGAAAACGAGGACAAATTATGATTTTGCGCATTGAGCAATTTGCTCCGTTAAATCGTTTGTTCGTCTTTTTTTTTTAACTTCAAATATACACAATTTATGGAAACTTTGTTTCTTAAAAATTCTTAGCGTATTTTATGTACTATCGATTTCATAACCAAACAATAAAATATCAATCCTGGATTTCGTTGGGTTCTCTCGTTTCTTCCCAGATTCTCACAGCAACAATTCTTTCATAATCATTCACTCTAATGAATCATTCGTTTTTAGTCTATAGGGCATGAACGTGGGACGCAAAAGTAAAAATTTCATTTCATTTCAATATAGCGTCACAATAATTATAGAAGTTACGGCGGCTCACTAGTAGACATCTAGGCCTTTAGTACGATGAGTTCCTGATTCGATTTCAGGTCGTTTGAGTTTGCTTGCACAATATCGTGTCGAGGGTTTTCTCAAGGATCTCACGTTTCCTTCCATATTTCCATTCCACCAATTCCTTTTTCATCATTCACTTTCATTGATCAAGCTTATAGAACATAATGCAAAATAAAAACGTCCCACAGTTATACTATGACCTGTAGATTAAAGGAGACGGATGATTTATGAAAAGTAAATGATTATGGATGAATTAATGGAATGAGAATGTGGAATAGTGGGATGCGAAATTAAATATATCACACAGAGAAAAACTACAGTTGCTTACGTAAAAACGTAGGTTATATGCGTAAATCTTGTAGTTTTTGGACTTAACGTACGACTCTAGGTAACATTCTGATGTTTTGTAATACTTTCCGTATAAGTGTTCCATCTGTACGAACTTTCCGTATAAAACAAAGAAATTTTATATAGGCGGTCAGGATCTAACATACAGATGGACGTATGTAACATATAGTTGACGTATATAACATAAGTACACGTATGTTATATTCAGAAAAGATGTCAGACATCCTGCTGCGGCATGATATAACATCTAAGCGGGGAAAGGCAGTACTATCTAGCATATGGGTAATGTAAGCTCCATATAGATTTTCGTAGTAAACTTACAGCTTCCATACATTTGTACAATATACCGCTGTCCCGGAAGTGGATTTTTCTCAGTGCATTTCATTTTATTTCAGAATAACTGTGATCCTATAGATTGATGTTTAAAATTTAATACAGGTTAACTTTTGATGGCATGGGTTTTGACGGTGGAGAGTAGTAAAATATTTAACGCTAACTAACAATCAAGTTTTTTTTAATTTACTACCTCCTTATTTGTTACTACATACAACTATATTTAATTCTACTCCTCCACCATTATAAATCTACAATGTTATAATTATTGAAAATTGTAGTGTTTGTTCAGTTAAGGAGAATTTTGAATGTTGATTTTGCGATTTCGAAACCTATTTCTATGGCTAATTCAAAAATGTGATTTTGAGTTTTGTAATTTGACATAACGAAATATTGCTAATGTACTCACATTCTAAATTTAAGGAAGCGACATAAATTCGAAAGCTTTCAGAGTCACATTAAAGGGGCCAAACAGGACACGCATGACACTAAACGAGGGAACCTATCCAAGTGTAACTCTGACCTCGACTCGAGACTATGGCCGTTGAATACCTTGTCCCAAAAGAAAATAACATAAAAAGGGATACATCCTCGATCTCAACCGTTGCGGAGATATAAGCGTGAAAAGTTAGAAATTGAGCTCCTTACTATACATTACAAACTCAAATTCCGGGTCAGTTTTTGCGGAAACGGTCGGGTAAGGAAACTCAGCGAATACATATGAAATTAGTGTGGGAAGCCTAGCAAATTTTGAAGGAAAAATTTGTGTCCCCGGGGCACTTGCAGGGTCCCAGGCGGGGTCCAACTCAAAATTTGTAAATGGAACCGGGGGTTAAGTAACATATTGTATGAAAGCTATTGTTAAATAAAAGAAGATAGAACAAATCTCAACTCTCTACGATAACCCTGTGCAAACGGGCAACTGGTCAAAACGTCAATACAACCTACATCAGAAAATCTATGGCCACTGTTCTAAATTCGTTAAGTTGCGACAATAACAAAATAGAAAAACACATTTAAAAGTGCAGGTATTGAAGTAAAGCAAATTGCTGCAGAGTCTCTCACAGAGTCGCACAACGGAACTTATCCAAGTATAAGTGTGACTTCGAATGACCAATGGATCATAGAATGACCATGACCATTGGATTTCGTGTCCAAGAAGAGAAAGGATACATTGTCAGTCGCAACCACCTTTCTGAAGGGATATCAGTCGATTTGAACGCGCACACACGCGTACCGTAGGCAAGCGCTTTGACAAGTAAATCACGCCAACGTTCTTCTATAAACTTTTCCCTTTTCGTACGTTCACCTACTCATCTTCTACTCCTCTATGCTTCTGTTTTTTTTTTTTTTCACGTTTAAAGTTATCAAGTTGGTTTCCATTGTATATTTTCACGAAATATTATTCTTGACCATTTCCTATATCCCTAGACAAACACCCTCCGATATACTTTGTTTTTGCATCACTATTCACGTTTTCTCCACCACCTTATTCTTGAATGTGGCTCAAAGTTTAAAGGTCAATCCTTTTCGTCTTTACCATCATGTTTCTCGTTCAGCACATCCCCCGACAGAAATTTCCTGGTGCACTCTGCGAATTTTGGATCCCGGTTCGCGAAGTATATACCGTTGCCTTTTGAACTTCTCACTCTCCACGACGGTTGCTATTGAGAATGTATCCTTTCTCTTCTAGGACACGAAATCCAATGGCCATGGTCATTCTATGGTCTATTGGTCATTCGACGTCACACTTATACTTGGATAAAGTCCGTTGTGCGACTCTGTGAGAGACTCTGCAGCAATTTGCTTTACTTCAATACCTGCACTTTTAAACGTGTTTTTCTGTTTTGTTATTGTCGCAATTTAACGGATTTAGAACAGTGGCCATAGATTTTCTGATGTAGGTTGTATTGACATTTTGACCAATTGCCCGGTTGCACAGGGTTATCGTAGAGAGTTGGGATTCGTTCTATCTTCTTTAATTTAACAATAGCTTTCATACAATATGCTACTTAACCCCCGGTTCCATTTGCAAATTTTGAGTTGGGCCCCGCCTGGAATCCTGCGAGTGCCCCGGGGACACATTTTTCATTCAAAATGTGGTGGGCTCCCAACACTAATTTCATATGTATTCGCTGAGTTTCCTTACCCGACCGTTTCCGAAAAATCTGACCCGGAAGCTGACTTTGTAATGTATAGTATGGAGCTCAATTTCTAAATTTTAACACTTATATCTTCGCAACACTTGAGATCGAGGATATATCCTTTTCGTGTTATGTTCGTTTGGGACAAGGTATCCAATGGCCATAGTCTAGACTTGAAGTCAGAGTTACACTTGGATAGGTTCCCTCGTAAGAAGGGTGTTTTGATCCTGAATTTTTAAAGTCCAAAATTGTATACATTTTGAGATGAAATCAGTCTTAATTCCTAGTAGACGTCCTGAGAAACTATAAATAAGCTAACACCTAGAACTGAAACATTAGAAACCGTTTTATATTTCCATAGGTGGAGAGGTCCGGAAAATTGAAGGCATAACTTTCAAGGTTAACACTTAGGAACAATGATAATATTAATAAAGAAATTTGCATTCACAAAATGGATTGATTTAAGTACCATGTTCTCTAAATTAGAAAACAATTTAAGCTCCTTACATATAACTTATAGAAATAGATCGAAGAAGGATTTCAAATGTGAGAAAGTCATTGAGAATATTTATTTTACATCTCTGTTACATTTTTCAAAGAAGTTTGGACAAATTATAATTGATAAACATAATGTTAAGGGCAACACGGACCACCAAAACTTACAAATGCGAGGATAATGTTAATTGATAAAATGAAAGTTCTTATACCATGTTACGTAATAGGCATGGTGATGCAGAAAAAGAACGTAAAATTAAATTTTAGCATAAAACTAGAAAAGGGTTATTATGTTTCACGTTTATTTATATTTGCTTGTTATAAGGCGTCGTGAATTCCAACACAAGATGACTTCAAATTTTGACAATAATATATACTGTACCTGTTTCTATGCCAGATCTCCAAGTGTGCTTTATTGATGTCCAAAATTCTTGCAACCGTATCTGTAATCTTAATGTAGAATATCCCGAATAACCATACGAACTTTCTTCTTTGGATCACGTACATTTTACAATTCACAGAATGTATAAAACTTCTTTGAACAGTCCATCACATGCTACCATTGAATCTGTCAGTTGTACATTACAAACTCGTATGACTATTCTGTTCCCAAATTCTAGTAAAATCTATTCATCTTACGTGACACAAAAATAGCCTCATCTGGAAACAAAATCCTACATTGTGGGACTATTTTGTCATATTCGGCTTAGCGCCATCTTACAAAACATTTCATGCGTACATAGTGAACTTCCTTACCTAAGTGTTTTACTATTCTTTAATTATATGGTTTCTTCTCTAAGTTTACACATTATCTTGTATATTGTATTGACACTCACTCCAAATTCCGCAGTCCTTCTTCTGACGAATTTTTGGGATTCATAATCCTACTTTCGTTCAGCATTCAACCTCTTCCATGCTGTCTACAGGTCTACCACGATGTGATAAATCATCAATGGTTGTTACTTTTTTGAACTTCTTAAACACATTTAAATAATTTTACCATTCGGAGCTCTACTTCTGAAACTTCGTGCTCTGATGAAACACATGACTTAAATTCTTCAAATCATAGAACACATTGTGCTTTCTCCTTAACAGACGCTATCTTCTAATCTACTAATTGCTTGTTGTTCCTAAATTACTGATGTCACAATGTTAGCAAGTCCAAAACCTTAAATTATTACATCGACTTTACAGGTTACTTCATATTAATACGATTCTCTATTTGGAATCCATGAAGTTTTGAATCTGACACAGTACAGAACATTAATCTGATGATATACTATGCAAATACTAGCATACTTTCAAGATTTAAATGCTATATTGTTTGGGACAGTACGTTAAAAAATTCAAAATTCACAGTGACATCTTGAACTCCACTTTTCACCATTTCACGTAAACTCGTAGATGGAAACAAGGGAGATTTCGAGAAAAGAAGTTTCGAGGAAAAAAAACATTTAAGAATGCTCCAAGAGTATTGCCAGGACGAATTTTTATTATTAACTTCTACAGGCTGTATACCAATTGTTCTATGTATATTATTATACTCATTAAATAATTCTTATAACATATCTATCCATTTATAATTTCCTTGAGTACTATAATTTTTCCACATGTTTTGTTTAAGAGTTCTGTTAAAACGTTCTACGATATGTTGTTTTATCAAGACACATGCTCAAAATGAAGGGCTCAAAATTGAACAATTCGCGAACTATTATCTCTTTATGACTGATATGGCTCCTTAAATCTCCCCAAATCGGAACTTTCTTGGTCAATATCTCGGGAATGGCAAGAGTGACGCGAAAAATACAATCACTTCTTTCAGATAGTTTTTGATGCTCTATTGAGTGGAGGGCTCAAAATTGAAAAATTAGCAAATAACAGACAGAAAATTCAGTACCGAACTAATTTTGTCAAAAATAGGCAAATAGGTAAACAACTGTAGCTGCTGACGTAATTACCATTGTTAAAGAATATTGTTTCATACTGTATTTATTATTTGAGAGCCTTCAAAATTTGAATATATGGTAAAGTTCTGAGTTTGGTCTTGAACTAAGTAAGAGTCGATCATTGACCTACAACATGAAGTTTGTTTATCCTTCTCTAAGTATATGAACGCGTCAGGAGGGAGGGGGAGACAATAGTAAACAACACTCCAGGTAAAATTGATTTACTAGGTGGAATGGGTTGGGATCGTACCACAAAATACAAAATAGTATGTAAGCAGTTTAATTTCGAAAATGTACCTGCAGGTGGCAGGAAAAACTTGTCTGGTATGTGTCATTGAATTGTATGCGAATGTGAAACTTTCTTTTTTAGTTTCTTTGAAAGTTAAAAAATGTGACTTACCTTGCCTTTCCCCGAGCCGTTCATATACCAGTTATAGGATTAATGTATTTTTCAGAAGAATTTCAATTCACTGATTCGATGATTACTTATTCAATTATCATTTTTGGACTGAAATCATTTTGGAAGATACTAAATAGGTATCCATTATCTTAAGTTTAACGTCCTGCAATTATACTAAGGGAGACAATGATGAAGATGAGATGACTGATAATGATGGAATGAAGCAAATGAGGAAAAATAGAACAATTCCGGGAAAACCTGTGCACACAGTGTTCATCCATGACAAACCGTTTTGGTGGAAGCTGAGATCGAACCAGGGACTCAACACACCAGTCGTCAGAAGGATTTGTCTTGTTTTTATATCTGGGTGTCTTATTTACTTTTGTAACTACAGACGTAATTAATGTTAAATTATCCATGTATTGTGACATGTTATTAAATTTCAAATATGTTTATCTATATTTTATCTTTTTTATAGTTTATTAGGCTCTTTCAATATTTTACTGTATATTCCTAATTGGTAACCAAGTATATTTTCTGTTTTAGTTTGTTTTTACCGAATCGTTAATATATCTTGCACTACAATAATTTCGGTATTACACGAAGAACATTTAGGGCCTTACGCAGAGTCATTTTGGTGTATAATTAGTGTCATACTAAAGACCTGACTATTGCATGAAATATATGTTAATTTTACTCTTTAGTACGGCACTAATCACGCGCCAGAACTACTCTGCATAAGATTCATGTACTTTTGTATTACATACATAAGATAGTGAAATATTTCCAGTTAAAATATTATTATTTGCTAATTTAAATCCGATTTAAACTACTCACTGAGCAAAACAATAAGTTTATTGTAAAAATTACTAATGTGAAACAGCTTCGCCAACTATCCACTTGGCTTCATCATCAATTGATTCTGGATGATGAAACTGTTGGCGAATAGTTGGATAGTTGACGAAACTGTTATACGTTAACAATCTTTAGAATAAACGTATTGTTTTGCTCAGTGAGTAGTTTAAATCGGATTTAGGTCTACTAATGCAAAGCTTATACAATGGAAAATATTACTAATTTAAATATTTCGAGGAAACATCTTAGACATAACAGTTTTAGTAATTACAAATGGTGTTTCACTTTAATGATAATTGTGAAGAGGAGTTCATAATATATTGTTGTGAGTGCCATCTTTTAGTAAATGTTTTCTTTCACCCTGACAATTCTAGTCTTAACATTGCTTAGTAATACCTATAAAAAAAACTTCAAACATATTTCTTATTTGTGTGTTATTGCATCATTTTTCTGTTACTAATCTCTCGTATTCCGTTCTTCTGCTTTTTTCCAGGTAAAAGAGGATTGGAAATACGTTGCAATGGTATTGGATCGCCTGTTTTTATGGATATTTACATTAGCAGTATTGGTGGGTACTGCAGGGATCATTTTGCAGGCACCAACGTTGTATGATGACCGTATCCCGATAGACGTGAAGTTATCAGAAATAGCTACAAGTACAGCCAAACCTCACATAGAGACAAGACTATAATATTTTGTTTATTCTAGGACAATACAAAAGACAATGTCCCTCGTCTCAAACACTGAAACAATAAGAATGAAAAATAAGTGTCCCAGACAACAAGTGTGGGACAATAGTTGGCGCACAAATATTTGCAAATTATGATACTGAAAATAGAAACTTAAAAATGGAAAAAAAAAAGTGCTGTTGTAAGTGTGAATATAGTGAACTTATTAAAACGTTTCGAAACGAAAAAAAAAAAAACAACAAAGAATGCGGGGATCATTCTTTGATTATGGTTCTAGAATATGAAGTTTTACAAAAAGAAAAGAAAATATATAGTTGGTTTATTAAAAAAAATACTTCCTTATCCAAGACCAAGGTGTGTTACTTGGTAAAGCACCCTTTTATTATTGCTCAGCTGTTAACAACATAACACATATATATTATACTATATTTTATTCTTTTTATTTCCTGTGCAAATGTGTATGAGTGTTGGACACTAGATGATACACTTTTAAAAAGAATGAACAATATTTTCCAGAACTTATCACTTATTATAAATAATATTAAATCTTTTAATATAGAGTAGGGCTGTGCAAAACGTTATTATTGAATATCTTAGTTATATTATATATATATATTAATTATTGATATAATCTTTATATAAAACTGAATTGATGATTGACTATCAATAAGATTGATATACATCTCTGTCTTTATAGGACAGATCAAACTATCCTATTAAACGTGAAAATTAAAAGAAACATTTGTTTTGGTTGTTTCTTAATGAAACCCAATTAACAATTTATAATACCGTTCATTATTAATGAAATGTTGCATATAGATATAACTAAAGGAATTAATTGTATGAGCTAAAATGGATAGCTTATTTTTAAAAAATACTGTTTAGTATTTTAGCTAATTATTTTATAATTTAAAATTCTTTTATGAATTATCGTAACGGTACTGTAAGTTTGATCTGCCCCTATAAAATGTTTATAACCTGTACTTACTAACAAATTATAAACAAAGCACTTTTGTAAATTGTGAAAAATAAATACTATATTTCCTTTTCCAAATAAGTTATATTTATATAAATATATAATAAAACTCTTCCCTTGATTATTGAATAAAAAGCATGAAAAATATTTTTTATTTTCTTATGAGCGCATGAGTGAATGGCTTATAATAAATTATTGTCTAAGAACCTACACGATAAAAGAACATTAAATGAACTTATTTCACAAATATATTTCCAATACCTCTTTTAAAGTATATACTAAGTATGTACGTACATATCGATTACATAAAAGGCAAATGAACATAAACGAGTACCTGTTTTATCAATTCACTCTACTAAACGAGATCCAATTTTCTAAACAAACTCTCAACTGAAACAAAAAATAAACATTCATAAACACTCAATAAAAACAAAATCAATTTTCTTCAATCAAACCAACATAAAACTTTCCCAAGCTATCATACTATGCATGTTTAAAATATTATTATATTAGAGCCTTTGTATCTATATATACATATATGGCATATAATGTCTCAATTGTTATTTACCGATGATTTCCAAAATATGCCATTTTTGATGTCTGAATATCTATCAATTGTAATTAAGATATAATGGAGATGATATATGGTTGAAGAGAAATGAAAGGTCAACAGCTTTTTAATTTTGCTCATATTATTATGTATAGCACTGCTGGGTATTCTCAATATGTAATTTCATACCATGTAAGACAATGTTACGAATATTAAATTGAAAATAGGCGAAATATAACAACTTATGTACATATTGTCCTTTTCATTACGGGCATTTAGTGTCTTTATGCAAATCTCTAAATGCAAAGGAATTTCAACATTACTACAACCGACCAGTATAAGAAAAGATTATTATTAGTTATACTTGCGTGTCATTACTGATAACAATAAACGTGCTATGCTGTTGCTCAGAATTTAGAATTTCGGAGAAAAATATGTTGGAAGACAAAATTTGATTGCTTGTCAGAGTTATATCTCTCCTCTCTGTTGGCTGGCAGATGGCATTCGTTATTTTGTTTTAATATGATTTTAACTCGATAGCAAATACGTTTCGCCCAGCCGAAGTAGGTGCTCTTCTATCTGAAATGCGGAAGAGTAAGTTATCTGGAATCAATTAAACACCACACAGATGTAAGAAGTACGGTTTGAAATGATCTAGATTCTAAAATACCAATGAATTGTGTTTTATTACTTAAAACCCCAAGTTATCAAATTCATGCAGCACATGAAACATCCTGCGCAATATAGTTAGTGTAATGTAGGATAAAAAGGTGAGTATTCAGGTAAGTAGTAACCACAAGATCACAGTGGGTCAGAAACTAGGAAAATTAATACTAGTATTAATGAAAGAAGAGTTCATGCCAGTTCACAAGCAAACATCCATCCTTAACATAAAGAGTTACGATTTGGGATAAAAGTGATTAATAATAATAAATATTCGTATAAATACTTAAGTTAATGAATTATCTAGGCGCTTTCGCTACTATTCTCTTAGCTTATCATAAACCAACTACTTTTAATATTTGTATTCATTATCATAAAATTAACCCAACATCAATATGTTATTTAGTATAACATTGTAAGGTGGCAAATGGATATCATATGTAATCAACATAAAGTGTTTCTTTCATGGCTAACAAGTATATTGTACAATTCCAATTGAGCAATGCCACCAACATAATTGAAATCACCTTCTCAGGATGCACATTTATTAATGACAGGCTCAATGTACATATTGTCTATTGTATTGTCTATTTCTTTGAATTCAGTTACAGAAGAATTTAGGCACAATTCATATTTAATTGACGTTAGGCTTAAAATAAATTTAAATATCTAGAAGTACATTATTTTACTAATTATCCAAATTCGCAAAACAAAATTCTATTCGAATAGCCCTAAGGATAATTTAGACATTTGAATTACCTTTCGACATGTTAAGTTCGATTAGTTATCTCAATATTAAGACTAAAATTGAATTACGGATTGATTATTCGTATTTCATATTTTAAGTATTACAACAATGTATATAGAAAAGGATTTTTCTGTTCTACATCAATTTAAAATAGAGATTGATTTTGCAGGAAATTCACATTAATATTATATGCGCGTGGCGGCCATGTTCACGTGTCCATTAGCTATAGCAAACAATATATTTAAATGTACAATTACGAAGGTGTAGCATATGATAGTAAATATTAATTTCAATTACATTGATATCTATGACAGTTTTAAGGATATTTAACAAAGAGAACATCAAATATAAAAATAAGGAATATTTAAAACCAAAAATACATAAAGCTAGTATGGAACTCGGAGGTATATAAAATTAAAGACGGGGAATCAAGTAGAATAGACACAATACATGAAGGCGATTGACACAAACAATGGATTTAGGATGTAATGGGTCCTTGCGGTCCGTTACAGGATATTGTCATGTTTCAAAGATGTCAATAACCTTCATCCTACTTTGAGTTCTATTCTGCCTGTAGTTATCAAGCTCTGAATCATAAACTTGAAAAGTAATGGAGATTATATTCTCTTATACATGAGCAACATCCGCAAATAAACCGTACAATTTACTTCTGTTTCAACTGCTTAGTAAATAATTTTGAGCCTTTCCTTCAGAGAAGGACTTGAAAATTACAGGAACAAAAACTCGTGTGTCTAATACGAATATACAATTTTCATATTTGCATAGAAATTAAAATTTTGTGCAGAAATGTGGTAATCATTTAGAGCAGTGCTATTCAACCTTTTTTTTTCTCGCGTAACCCTAGACACAGTTGGTCATCCAGTTGTGTACCCCTGAAACTGTTTAAAAGAAATTAAATCGAAATTAACTTATTAAACTTAATACAGATGTTCCGTTGATTAAAAAGAGGGGCAAATAAAGACCCAACAAAGGGACGATCAATGTGTCAATCAAAAGACCATTTACAGAGGGATAAAGTACAGATCCGAAAAAATTAACATGGGAAATTTCAAAACATTTGGGAGCCATTCAGTTCTACTGAGGGGGATTTTCCCCTTCATCCTCTCTGATAATTCGTACACTGAGGACAATGTTAACAATTCAAAAACTAAAAGTAACTTTGGAACTAACCTGTTAATGAGATGACTGAGCTTGTTTCCGGGATGCCAATTCCTCGATTCTTGGTCGAATCTTCGAGAGGGCGAGAATCAGAGCTGCTTCTGGATTCAAGTAATTTCTGTACTTCGTTTTTATTGATATTAATGCAGAAAAACCCTGTTCACACAAGTTGATGGCATTGCCCCCCATAAACCATGTCTGGAAGAAACACTGAGCGTAACAAAATAAGCACTTGTAGTTTCTGCTTCGATTACCCATTAAAAGGGCAAAATTTACACAGATGAAACTAACAAAATAACTCCATTAATCATCTACATAAGGGTCATAGCTAGTGATAAAAATTAGGTAAATACCCAGAGGGTAGTTAAATAAAAACAAATTGGTATTTACCCGCACTTCTAACCACTATTTACACAAATTGCAAGGGAGAAGAGAATTGCAATTTTGTTAAAATTGTCTGGGAAGCAAGATGGGGAGCCATATACGCTGCTTCCAAAGATTCTTCTCAATCATCATACTCAGAACTCGAGAAAAGGCGTCTTGGCTACTTTTAGGCACGTATCGGAAACAAATTATCATTTTAAAACCTACAGTGGATATGATTATTTTTTTCTAGTTCAGTGGGCCTCCGAGAGACTCCGTTCACTCAGAACTCCAGTTTTCCTATAGTTCTCACAGACAGTACTCAATAATGGAAAATGTAGACAAAGATATCAATTCAACCTGTATCCAATTTATCTGGTTGCACATCACCTCAATCCCACTTTACAGATCTGAAAACTTATCCCTGAAGAATTGCTTTCTAGAGCAAATTGCTATATATTCCAAATTTATTTTGAATTTGGAGAACAAACAGCATTGAATTTTGTTTTACTGAAAGCACATTTGACTAATTATAGGAATAAGGAAAAAATATAGGGAAAGAATTTTTGTGGGATTGCGTAGAACAAATAAGTTCATTATCTTTCATTGATTGTCGAGTTCGAGCGCCAGTTCGAGCGCCTTTTGGTGTACGGGGTCTCGGGTTCAATTCTTGGTGGAATAGGACAAATTTCAACACATTACGGTGGTGCAAGTTCTACCTTCAACTTTAGGTTCACGTCTTACATAGCCTCGATCCTGAAAAGGATGGATGAATGTTTGGATTAGAATTTAGTGTTCCTTTTAACAGCAAGGCTATATGAGACATGAAGCTACAGTCCGAACCGCATGAGTTCCCGCTGGCAATCGAACTCAGATCTCCCGTGCCGTCGATGTTGAACGCTAAACTTCAACAAACAACAAAAACTGAGTTCACTACTTTAGTGGTAACATTAATGAAGCATTACTGAATTTGTTGATGTTACCATTTGTATCCTTAGTGTTCCAGTTACATCTGCACAAGGAGCCTTGTCTACAATAAAAGTCGAAATATCTGAAAGAGAAAAGTCTTTAAAAAAAAGTTGACCACTTCAAGACGTCTACCACCGCAGAGTAGACATGAGATTAAATCAGCTCATGAAAGGCAAATACTGAATGGAAAGTTTTAACACGATAGAGCCCACAAATGTTCCTTATCCCAATACGCTTATTAAAAATATTATTATTCAGGATATCAATATGAAAATATCTAAATCACAACTCAGCTCATGTGGTTCGGATTCCATGTTAATCAGTAGGTTCTGTCTCATATAGCCTCGCTGCTGAAAGCGACGTTAAACTCAAAATAAACTCAACTAAATCACAACTCGTACCAATTAAGTTTCTATTAACATTTTTAAATGTATACTGTAGATATGTTAAAATGTGAACAACACTTACTGAATAATTATTCCGTCAAACAATAAACTATCAATTAAGAATCTAATAAGTAAGCGAAACCGCCTCTGAAATCGTAAACTTACTGAAAAATACTTTTGTAAATGAAGAAAAATTACAATAAGCCAGAGCGAGATACGAAACAAAACTCTTTATTAACAAAGTCAATATTTATTGATTGAAATATCATTAACCGCAAAAATACAAATACTGAAAAATTATCTTATTTTCCAGAGTGAATTAGTAATCATACCAAAGGAATAGCTATATATATTTATTTACCTATGTCAGCTTTTATTGAAGTCGAAAACCAAATGTTAGGCCTACAGTTATTAGTCTATTAACTGTATTCCAAACTGCACCCTCGGGAATCGTACTCGGTGTATCACAATTAACAGACTAAGATTATTTTTTTCATTATTCTGTCCAAAGGGGGAGTCAAGCCCGACATAAAATGAATAAAAAGATTATGTTCTCGTATATTTATACACAATCAGGAATCGAAACTGACTTATCAGAATTTGGCAAATCAATATTCTTTTTTCAATTTTATAATCAATCGGGTATCAAGCCCGGCATATCTTAATAAGCAATCTAACCTTTGTTACTCAATCAGCTCCAATTTACCACAATTAAAAGAGCATTAATGCCAACTTTCTTAATGTGACTCAAACCGCAAGTCACAAGGTCGCTGTTTAACAGAAGCATAAATTAATTTGATAGTTTTGAATATGTTAATATCCGATAATTTAATTGGTATGAGCCGGATTATATCAGAAAACGTGGATAAAATAGTCAATTCTCAAATTCAAATCCGACAATATTCCACGAGTTAATGAAACTTATGAATAAAAATCAACCTGTTGAATCAACTTTCTCGACCTCGTACAACTCGTAAACCAGTTAAATTATACATTCAGAGATCGCAATGTTATTATTTTATTATTATTATTATTATTATTATATTATTATTATTATTATTATTATTATTATTATTATTATTATTATTATTTTAATATAATGAGCTTACCAAAATTGCAGCTTTGCTTGCCACCACCAAGTCTTCCTCACTCTTTGGACTGGAATTCTGACCTCAGCATGTTAAATCAATTCCAAACCATGAAGCGAAATAACGTCCTCGCACCAAAACTACAAATTTAAAAGTCTTCAAAAACTACTTTCTCTCGACTTGATTCTAAGAAATGGCTTGAACGTTAACGGACAAACCACATAAATACAAGTATTTGTCTTTCTTTCTTGCTTGCTTGGACATTAATAACAATGATAGGGAAGGGGGTGCCACAGACGTAACGTCTAGATAGGCCACAAGTGTTGTATTGTTCAATTTGAGAAAGTTAGTAAATATGATTGTTGCAAGCACAATATGGGTGGAGGAACATTTCGGTCGACAGGTCTTCAACAGGGTAGAACTTCGTAGAATGATGAAGATCGGTTGATGGTCTGAAAGCAAAATTGAGGCTGGGCAAAGAATTTGTCCGTAAAGCTCTTGCAAAAGGAGAGAACAATTAATGGAGTTGTTTCGTTATTAGTTGGTGCTTAGTTG
This sequence comes from Thermobia domestica, assembly GCF_964235325.1. NCBI lineage: Eukaryota > Metazoa > Arthropoda > Insecta > Zygentoma > Lepismatidae > Thermobia > Thermobia domestica. Next base: position 293,478,083 of record NC_137455.1, on the reverse strand, counting down.
TAGTCGTTAATATTAAGACGAGTACTCTATTAGCATTCAATTATTTCAACTTTCATTCATTGTCCCCACCCAATCTTTTACTCTTTTACTCTTCCTAAACAAATTTTGCACAAATTTGAATAACGATTCAAACATATAACTAGGGCCCGGATAATTATGTACTAAAAACAATGAAAATATGTACATATATATGCACATAAAATCTCAAAAATATGTAATAAAACCCTTCGAAAAGAGCAAAATATGTAAAATGAAAATACCAGCATTTTCTATTACGTTTTCTACATTTAATGTGGTAAATACAATATTTATTCAATTACAATGTTTACTACCTGTTACTTTTCCAGCATGATCTCCGCAACACTAAGAAACAGAATGAGTTTCAAATTTTCAGTCAGAAAACTTATCTTGTTATCGCGTATAAAAGAGTTTCTATGCACTAAATGGTCGTTTCACTCCACACAAAGTCTTGCTGCATATTTATACTTTTCAGGAATCATCCAAAGATCGTTCAACTGTACATTACGGAAGAATTCTAGAACACTGGCCCACCTACCTGTACAAGGATACTAACCTAACCTAACATAGCCTAACCTCTCTAATTAATCTTAATTAACCTTATTTAGGAAGGAATTTTTACGAAAACTTTGTGCCATGGTACTTCTAATGGGTGTCCAGCGTTATAGGACCTTCCCGTACCTTACACACTCAAAACATTTTAGTAAAAAATATCGTGAAGAACAAAACATTCTCAATTAGTCTTTTCACTATTTCAACAGACGATCTTCGTAACAGTAAGGAACGAAAATGTGTTTCAAATTTTCAAACACAAAACCTCTCCTGTTATCACGCAGCAGAGCTTTGTATTGACTAAACGATCGTTCAACATCACACGAAGTAATTGGTGCATACTTAAACTTGCACAAATCAGAAGGTGTGTATTCAATAGCCACGACATCGGATTTAGCTTCACTTAACACTCCACTAATAGCACAGATTGTCTTATAGCCTGGACTTTTCTCCAAAACGAAAGCCATCTTCTTATTCACTGCATCCCCAACCGATCCTTTCACACCTACCAGAGAAACAACTGTTGAGCGAACAATTTCAAGATTGTCTGATTTTTCCAAGGATTCAATAGTACTACTGAGACACGAAAAATTGCTCTGAATGTAGGCAATATCATGCTTCAACTTCCCGTCATCAAACATTTGTTTCCCTATTTCTATGGAAGATGCATCTTCAGAATCAAAATGTTTTAACACTTGTTTCACTGCATCAAAGTTCGTAGCATAGTAACACACAGCATCAATCCAGCTTCCCCACCTCGTTAGTACCAGCTGAGGAGGAAGAGGTAGTTCAGGGAACAGTTCTTTAAATTTCTCAACTCTACTGGGAGCCTTCAAAAATACCTTCTTTGTATTTGAAATTAATGCATCCACATGTGAAAATCTAGAACGAACAAATTCTGCAACACAACGAAATGCGTGGGCAAGACAAGTTAGATGTAACAGCTTCGGATACAATACTTGCAAAGCTTCTGCGGCTTTGCACATGTACGGTGCTGCATCAGTCACTAGAAGGAAGACATTGTTATGCTTGATACCATCAGGCCACATAAGTCCCATAGCATCATTAAAGTTTTCCAATGGCTTGATGGTTGCATCGCGGCAACAAATCACTAGTTAACAGGATAGGTTTGCTGACTTCATTATCTTTCAACAAACCTATTACAACATTAGCAACATGTCGCCCCTCTACATCAGTTGTTTCGTCAATTGACACCCAAATAGGACCATCACCGATTTCCCCACGAATAGAGTTCATTGTTTCCACATATAAATCAGGCACGTAATGCTTTCTGATTGTAGATTCATCTGGAACTGTTTCGTGTGTGTATTGTTGCAGAAATTCACGAAGTACTGCATTGTTTAGTTTCCAAATAGGGATATCAGCACATACCATAGCACGGCACAGATCACTTGAAAACTGAGACTTCCGTGGCCCTGGACTACTTTGAGCTTGAGATTCAGTTACTAGCGACTGCTTTTATAGTTTAGGTTTTGAAGCTCGGGTCTGATGGCGTGATGTGGATATGTGTTGCACAACTTGGGAACGTTGAGCGCATGAGACACCCTTCTCACAAACCTGGCAAAAAAGCACTTTTCCATCGGTGGAAAAATGTTCAAATTCTTCCGTGAAATGCTTAAGTCTTATTGACAACGGGGTTTTGTCCTTTGGCATCTTGGAAACAGAATTTGCTGACAGCACAGGAGATTAAATATTCGATAAAATAGCTCACACTTGTCTTGTCGTAGACCATTACCGGTTAAATAGGTAGGTGCACCGGCTCACTAGTCATATGTGCTACTAATGCAAAATAGTCAAATGTGTACCTCAAACAGAGGATTTATGATTCAAAAGCAAAATAGAATAAAATACAGGACAAAATTGGAAAAAGGACACAAGTCGGGGAAAAAGTCAAAATTAGGAAAAAGTCAGAATCGGGAAAGAAGTTCAGACAGGGAAAGAGGGCGAAAAGCCAAAGTGAATAGGGCAAAAAAGTAGAGGAAAGTGGGAAGTATAAAATGAAAATAGAAAGAGTGTAAAAAAAACAAGGGAATGTATGTACGTGTGAATGGAACAGAAAGTGTAAGTGTAGTGTAGGTGTATCACAGGGCCCACTTAATCTCCTTCCTCACGGAGCATCACCAGCACGAGGCACTCACTGTAACAGCCACTGTCGAACTCCTAGCTCACACTTTCCCTACAGCATGCGTTGCGACGGCAGGCGCTTCACTTTTGTCAATCAAGAGTTCAGTGTTACCAATTGCGTGAATGCAAACTTCCCCATCTGATTTAATATTTTTCGAAGAAGGAAAAATATTAGTGGGGCGAGTTTGCGACAACAACACGATAGGCAATCGTAAAACCGCGTCGCGATAGTAATTCGATTGAATTATTAATCTCACGTAAGGATGTGAGCGCTACTACCGCAACCGACAATGTACGATTGCTAATCAAACACGGTTGTGTTCAACTCTCCCTACTAATCCGCCAAACTACGCTTCAATACTATTTTAAAAGGGCGTAACGCAGTGAAACAATAAATACATAAATAATAAAAATTAAAAATAAAGCAACCACTTTAAATTCAAAGAGAGATGAATGTTTTCTTCTTTTCAAAGTCTATTGTTGAACAGCTTTTGTATGAAAAATCCCTATAAAACATGAAAATTTCAAGAAATATGTAAAATTATGTGCTCATGAGTAAAATATGTAATTATAAGTACATAAGTATGAAATATGTAAATATATGTACTTTCAAATGGGTGTTTTTAGGCACTATGGGTCACAAATGACATTATTACACTGATTTGGTATAAAAATATAACCCCTACAAAAATATGTAATTAAATAATTATCCGGGCCCTACATATAACCAACATACTTCAACAGAAATTATATTGTCTTTTTAATTAAATAATAAAGTCAATTTACGCGTTTAACTCAAGACTTCCCATTCCACAATCGCCACACTCAGAGCCAACATTGTCCTAGGTACGCTCAACACCCAGGTTACGTAAACAGTTCACTCATCCTCTTCTTCTTTCAAATCGTTTAAGATTGATTTTTCTGCTTGTTTTTACTTTTCAATAACCTAGGAAATAAATAAAACCTTCAATTATTATAGCAATTTAAAACCTCTTTACATAACGAATAATATTATTTTATACTTTTATTAATTTTAATTTTTGTAACGATGGAGCTCCTCTTCTGTCAGCAAGGGCGGATTCGTTATACATCGGAGGGAGCTGGAAAACTGAAAGGTTTTCGATAAGAAATCATCTGAAATTTTGCCATTATAATTCTCATGATCAGCGTCATTAAATAACCAGTCACCAATTGCTGGTATGTAACAAGTTAAAACACCAAAAATATTAGAAGGGATACAGAGGAACTGAGTGACATAGGAGGAAATAAGGGAGCAAGTGCTAGAAATATTGGCACAAAAGAATTATATGTTGATTCTTTTTCCGAACATTAATAAATGAAACTTAAACACATACCGGGGTATTTGCCCAGGATATTTACTCGCTGAATGAATACTTAGACATTTTACATCACTAGTAATGCATATAGAAGGGTAGACAAGTTTTAAGAAACTAAACTCAGGATGATTTCAGGCACTATTTATGCATTGACTTTACTCCTCTCACTTTCATTCATGAGTATAATTAACACACACACACACACACAAATATATATATATATATATATATATATATATATATATATATATATATATATATATATATATATATATATATATAATTAACTAACTAACTCTATGGCCTATGGCCGTCTCCTTTAGCCTAACCGGCATAACCGTGGGACGTAAAACTCAAAGATTTCATTTCATTTCTATGGCCTATGGAACCGGAAAGTTCAATGCCGTGTTTATAAAAGCTCTCCACTGACTTCTATCCTTATCGAATTGGATCCAGTTTCTACTTTGTATTCCTATTTCTGCGAGATCCATCTTAATATTGTCCTCCCGTCTGCACCTGGGTCTTCCTAATGGTCGTTTTCCGATTGGCCTTTCAGTCAAGACTTTGAAAGCATTTTTACTTTATTCCATCCTAGCTATATGACCTGTCCACCTAAGCCTCCTAGACTTGATGACCCTAACAATGTTTGGTAACCGTATAAATTATGTAATTCCTCGTTGTGAAGATTCCGAGATTCCCCATTCCCATTCCTCTTGGGTCCGAATATTCGTCTCAGGATCTTGTTCTCAAATACTTTCAGTGTATGTTCTTCTCTCAAAGTAAGTTACGATGTTTCGCAACCATACAGAACAACAGGCATGATTATCGTTTTATATATTTTAAGCTTCAACTTCCTTGACAGAATTCTCGACGACAAGCGATTGTGAACTGAATAATAGCTCGGATTTCCTGCCTTTAGTCGACATTTAATTTCTTCTTGAATATGGTATTCGTCTGTTAATACTGATCGTAGATATTTGAAAGTGCCCATTTTATCAAAAGTATTATTTGATATTTTAACACATCCATAATTTTATACCATAACTGGTTTCGGTGAAAACTTTTCTAAAACACATAAAACTATTTCTGTGGAAATGGATTCGGTTTCCGGAGAACAACGAAACACCATTCTGGTCAGAAATAGAACAAATTTTGGAAAAAAAACCGTAATCGGTTTTGAAGAAAACCGAAACCGGATCAGGTGAAAAACCGATCCGGTTTTGGAGAAAACCGAACCGGTTTTGGAGAAAACCGAAACCGGTTTTTTGACAATTTTCAAAACCCGGTTTCGGTTTTTCTAAAAACCGAAAACCGAAAAACCGGTTTTTGTGCCCACCACTAGTATATATACCCTCCGGAACCTTCTTTAGCCGCTATGAAGAATCAAAAGTTTCACTATGTGACAACGTCGCAGATTAATTTGTAACCATTAGCATTGCTCTTAGAATCCATAAGTAGTTACATCGATTGTTGTGCTAATACGTGGTGCTAGTGTCAATGTCTATCAACTTTAACTGTCATCTTGAAAGAATCGATGTAACTATTTTGATAGATTGGTAGTTATACCCTGTAGTTCTTTACCTGCGACGTTGCCACATAGTGCATATCCAGACATGGACCCCGGAAAGTATACAATTATATATATTTTATGTTTTGTTTTGACTTGCAGAATAGTGTTCTGTAGTCCGTGGGTGTTATTTTTAGAACACTCGAAAAACATGTATTTTCGTATCCTTATACGAACAACATTGTTTATTTTCAAAGACGAGTCCATTAATAATGGTTTTGTATGGACACAGTAGGTCTCATGCAGAGTCGTTCTGACGCATGATTAGTGCCATACTAACGATTTCGATTAACATATGTTTCCTGCAGTAGTCAGACTTTTAGTATGACGCTAATCATACGTCAAAACGACTCTGCATTATGCCCCTTATCTTTTATTTGGCAAATTCTGAAAATTAATCATTCAAAATTCCGAAAGGGGTAAAAGATACTTAGTTCACCACAGAGTGTCAGTTATATTTTTGTTAGCTATACGTGAAGTAATTGACTCGTCTTTAGTTCAACTTCACATCTACCTTTAAAAGGTTATTTTGTTAATGCTAAATTCAGGATTAATTTTCTCTTGAATAATTTATATTGTAGAAAGAATTACTTTCTATTTTCAATGAATACACTTTACATATGCTCAAATGATTTCGTTCATTTCTTTCTTTATTTCTATATTTTTTCTATATATTGAACTAGCAGATACAGCGAGCGGAATTACATTCGAATCATTAACAAGTAACAGTGATTAGACAGAAAGTGGAAGGAAATAGGTGAGGACTAATATTCAATAGGGTGAAACGTTTTGCACTTTTGTTGGAAATTCGATAACGGCTAGTGCGGAAAAGGTGCCATTAGTGACACCAACCTTACTGATTTTTTAAAAAGTTTTTTGGACAACCTCGTACCCTGCCCCAACGGACTTAAAGTTTTTAAGTGTTTGGTTAGGCAACACGCACAACACCAATGACAGAAAAGCTACTTGTGCTCGATTTTAGAATTACCTGATGGCTATAATACAATTATTGTATTAAAAGAAACTTGTAGCAATGCCAGTAAATAATTTTAAAATTTTTATGAGTCAAAATACAGCCATATTAGTTCAGTTGTTGGAATTAATGTCCAGATTTTGTTTGGAATGCCACGTTAACAATGATTATAGGCATAGCTCTTGATATAACGCGATTTGTTTTTGGTAACTCTTCGCTCGTTATGTACACTGACAGCAAATGCCATCTAGAGGCACGCTACACAACTTCGTGGTTGCTCACTTTGGCCACGCTCTTCGAGCGTCGTCGCAACGTCCGGCTCTGTCCAGAAGATTCACTCACTTCTCGCTCGCCTCGTTGGCTGATAAACCTATGCTGTACATATTTGGCGTAAAGCAAGCATTCCTGTGGTTGCAGAAAAGAGATTTTTTGACATGCTGAAAAATTTTATAATAAGTGTCGCACCAAGGAAAAACATTTCAGTCGACAAGGACAAGAAGCAACACTTCGAGCAGGTATTGTTGCACACGCGGAAAAGTTTCTTTGATATTGCGTCTTGCAAATGTAAAGCCGCCGAAGATTGCAACTGCGAGAAGACACGCAAGATTCCAAACCGAGAATCCAAGTTTCTTTTGGACCAGAAAACATCACGGAAAATGAGCATTGGTAACATTGACGTTCGAACAAGCAAATCTCTGTCAAAGATGTTTTCCTGTAAAGTGAGCAGATTTAGAGGGCAGACAACTAAGAAAGACGCTGGAAGTGTTGAAGCAAGTCCATCAACTAGTGGGATTAGGCATAGGCACAAGTCAAAGATACTGGCGTTGCCAGGGGAATCCAGCTAAGCTGTTGAATCGGAAAGCACGTCGGGATCTGACTTCGAGGCGCGACCAAGAGGGAAACATAGCCTAAAGCGCATCTGTCTTCAAAATACAGCGGAGGCAGCGTTTATAACTGGAGCTTCAGACATGTTGCTTTGATCGCTTCTGCCGTACTTCAGGACGCGAGACTCATAACGCCAGAGGACAAAAATCTTGTTGTTGACAGATCTAAGGTACGAAGAAGAAAAATTAAACTGAGTGAGAAGATCCAGAAAGAAAAGGCTCACCTAGGCCGGGCGATTACAAGTATCTACTTCAACAGAAAAAATGATGCAACTCTTGTGGAAGAAAAACATTAACGGCAAACTACGAAGACGAGAGGTTACAGAAAAGCATATATAGTTCTATTGGAGCCCGGTTCAGAATACTTGGGTCATGCCACACCTAAGCCAGGCACTGGCAAGGATATTGCCGACTCTATATTGGAACTTTTAGAGGAGAACCAGTACGACGTGTCAAGTCTTGAGGCAGTCGGCAGCGATGGTGAATCCACGAACACAGGATGGGATAATGACGTGATAAGTCAGATACAAAGATCCCTAGGAAAGGAACTGCATCATCTCATTTTCCTTCTTCATACCAACGAGTTGCCATTTCGATACCTGGTTACCGAATTGGATTGTGGGACGACCGGACCCAACGCTTTTTCCGGAACCATCGGAAAGAAATTAAAGGATTGTGACCGTTCACCGATCGTCTCCTTCACACCCATTCCTGTTAAATGGGTGTTTGAAATGGAAAAACCAAATGGTTTAAGCAGCGACCAGAATTATCTCTTTGAAATTTGTTAGGCTGTTGCTATGGGAATGTGTACTACCGATCTAGCAAACAGAAAACTAGGACCATTATCATATTCACGATGGCTTACATTGGCCTGTAGAATGCTTCGCCACTACATCAGTACTGATAAACCTAGTTCAAGTTTGTGTCTACTTTACCAGTACATTGTGAAAGTATACGCTCCCGTCTGGTTTTCAATACGGCGAAATCCTTCGTGCGAAATGGGCGCCATGCATCTGTTTAGCATAGCTATCACGTTTTCTGCCCGAAAGTCTACAACACATAGTTCATTCTGTTCTACAAACAAACAAACGCTCATCATGAAAACCTGCTGATAGCGATTACAGCAGATGAAAATCTGCATATTCGAACGTTAGGCTGGAGGAGGATAAAAAAAAAGACTCCAAAATGACGTGACTTCATTGTTCCGAAATTAAACTTTACAGCTGAAAATTACTCCGGCATGATTAACTAGCCTAAATGTCTAACAGAGCCGCCAATCACACGAAACATAACGGATCAGCAGCTTGAAGAAAACATCCGAACTTCAGCTACTCTAACAACATTCCCTTGCCATAGTCAAGTTGTGGAACGCACATTGAAGCTGGTGTCCGAGGCAGCGTCGAAAAAGTACGGCCAGAACGCAAGAGATATTTGCGTCAGAGCGAAACTGAAGTCTAGAACAAGAATGCCCCGCTTCGAGACCAAGAAGAACTACGTGACCTAAGGTCAAATGTCAACGTATGCTTATTGGGTGGGTGGAACTCGATGTGCAACCACCTTCCCGTGGTGAGTTCTGGGTTATTTTGCGTACAGACAAAATAAGCGAAAAATTTCACAAAGAAAATCGTGTTATATCAAGGGCTATGCCTATAATCATTGTTAACGTGGCATTCCAAACAAATTCTGGACATTAATTCCAACAACTGAGCTATATGGCTGTACTTTGAGCCACAAACATTTCAAAATTGTTTACTGGCATTGCTACAAGTTTCTTTTAATAAAATACTCGAAGTTGTATTATAGTCATCAGGTAACTCTAAAAGCGAGCACAAGTAGCTTTTCTGTCATTGGTATTGTGCAAGTTGCCTAGCCAAACACTTAAAAACCGTTGGGGCAGGGTAAGGGGTTGTTAAAAAAAATAAAAAAAATCAGTAAGGTCGGTGCCACTAATGGCACCTTTTCCGCACTAGCCGTCATCAAATTTCCAACAAAAGTGCAAAACGCTCCACCCTAATATTCAAAGATGTCATCTCAACATCATTCTATCATAACAATAGGATCACTTTTATTTCTTTTTAAGAAAACACTAGCCAACAAAATTTCACTTTTTTTCTGTAACTGGCATGAAAGCAGCTAATCTTTATGTTTTCGGGTATGCTGATAACGACAATGTTAATGAAAATGCAAGATTAGCTCTCATTTTGAAGTTATAATAACTTTACGGTATTGCCTATATAAGCTTATGCATGTATTTTCCTTGTTATTATCCCTCGGAGAAAGGTCACTGAAAGTGCAACCGCTTTGCCTGGCGTTTATAATTTTCTGCTGGTGATTCCCTGATTAGTGTTCAACAGTAATCGGTTAACATTGATGCACTCCACTTTCCCTGGTATCTCATTTCCACGTCCGAAATTTGCTGGTGGAAGAGTTCCTCATGCTCGACGCTTACAGCATCATAGTCGTTAGGAAAAAAGTCCTTTTGGGAATCTAAGAAATGTAACTTCGAGGATACATTGCACCCCAGTCTACCGCAGCAGTACAGAAGATTTGCCACCAGATCCTTACAGTTTCCTGCCCTCTTATTTCCTAGAAAGTTTCTTGATATTTAAACAAAGGCAGGTGGGACAGGAACAGGCAGTCTGTCTGCGTAAGGCACTGGTTGCATGGCCGACGGTATGTTAGAATATATGAAGAAAGATTTCTCTTCTTGGAAATACCATGTTAATGGAGTTGTCATACAAAAGTAACAATCATTCACATGGTTTGGTGATTCTCGCCAGATTATGGGAATAGCAAAGCCCATGGAAGATCTTTTAGGATTCAACCACGAATGAAGACTCGAGACACAAAATTTCAACATACTTGAGGAGCCCAGAGCTTGTCATGGTCTCTGATTTCACAGCCAAAGTAGGGCCTGTACGCGTTCCTAATATATGGCGTTATTAGTCTTCTTTGCGATCTCAATGTAGCCTGTCTGCTATGTAGAAAAAATTGTCAGCACTGTTTACATATTTGCGAGGCATAATGAATCACAGCAAATAGTGACCACGCACACTAACTACACACTTCAGTAATACATTTTTCCAGAACACTAACAGAACACAATTTGTAACAAACTGAAACTACGCTTAAAGGAAACATGCTCCACTCCTCCGTTCTTTTTCCCCTTCCCCTTCCCTAGTTGCTATGAGCCCGAGTTAAAAATAGCAACAAAATACACATAGCTATTGTTGCCTGTAGGAAACTTAGTCAGTCTGTCTACCATCATGGAGATTTCGAAGCCTAATGAGAAAGGATTGACAATGAATGCTAATAAAACATAATACTTATAATTAAATGCACCCTCCTTTAACTTGGAAACGAGAGCTAATTCGAGATTTTCATTGTCATTTTCGTTATCAGCGTGGTCGATATAGTTAACAAACACCTATTTCATTCCAGTTACATTTTCACTGTTGGCTAGTGAAATGTTAGTATAGATTAGTGACGTGCAAACCACGGCTCGTAGCGCAAATGCGGCCCTTTGAAAGGTTGTATCCAGCCAAGGGGTGGATCCGGAGGGTCCGGAACCTCCCCCGTTCGGAACAAGAAATGAAAAAATTAAGGAAGGATAAAACGAGAACGAGGAAGAAACGAGGAAAAGAAGAATCAGCGTTAAAATATAAAACTACAGCAAGCTTTGGTTACTCTTTCTTATGAGGAGCTTTGTTGGGAGGAAACGGGGGAGAGAGGCAAGTTGAAAATGGATATTATTGTAACGGAACATTCCGAATTATATCTAGCTCAATGCTGATCCTATGGACTACAAATGACGATTGATAAACCGGTTCGATCAGATAGACTCTCAGAAGAACTTAAGAAATGCCCACAATCACCAATAAAATGAGCCTGGCAACATAGAATCTACTTACACTTGTTAAAGAAATTTTCAATTTGCGGCAACACTAATCTATTTCATAGGATGACTTTACTGCTAAAAGAGATCTTTGCTATCCTTGACGGCATTAAACGAAGATAAGAAAAAGAAGAACCGAAAATTATATCTTTTTCAATACATCATATTCTTTTACCCGAGATTTATTCATAGTTTCTTATTAAAATACTTACTAACATATCCTAGGGATTTAGGATTTAGATTTCTGGGCTTTCGGCATCTGTAGCCATTTAGCCCGTAAAGTTTTGAGGGATGACGTCCCTCGGCGAGCACACTATCCGGGGAAAGGGAAGGAAGGAAGCGGCCTGGGACCTATAAGGTAGGTACCATCCCGGCATTTGCCTGGTGTGAGTGAGGAAAACCTTATTCAGAGTGGCTGGCCTGAAAAAGCGTTTTACACTTTTTCGACAGAGTGCGCCCACCGGGAATCGAAACCGGGACCGTTCGCACCGATGGCGAGAGCATTAGCGACTACGTTACTCAGGGCTACTTACTAACATATCCTCATTTTATTGTCGTAACAAACCAATATGGATATGTAGCCAGTAAAATAATTTAGATTGATCGAGTCCCTGGTGTGTAACCACAGTTTTCACGCCATGCTCCCCGCATTACGAAATCCTGGAAAAACAAACTAATATACAGGGGGTTGATAAAACATCTAACATACAGGACGTAAGTTTGACCCTCCACTGTACAACGCAGGTAGCGGTTGCCGATCGTTTCTTGTTTTCAATGTGTCATGTGGACATTCCTCTTCCATCAGCAGTAACCCGTTCACCTGTGAGTGTCGTTGTGTGAAATGGTGCGGTAAAACGGGCGACCTGACAGACTTCCAAAGAGGCATGATCGTTGGTGCCCGTCTGGCTGGAGCTTCAGTGCCAACAGTGGCGAACATTGTGAGGGTATCGAAAGGTCCTTTGTCCAATGTCACGAGGGCATACATAATTCATGGGTAAACGACGTCTGCAAAGCACAACAGTGGTCGAAAGAAAATCCTGTCAGATAGGGACCGGAGGGTATTAAAACGGATTGTAGCAGTTAAAAAAAGACCTCTGCAATGAAAATTACGTCTGAACTCAATTCCGGCCTACATAACTCGGTTTCATCGAAAACAGTGCGACAGGAACTTCAAAAAATGAAAATTCATGGCAGGGCCGCTATCGCCAAACTCCTGGTCACAGCAGTAAATGCGAAGAGGCGTATTCATTGGTGCAAGGACCACAAGGCGTGGACTCATGAGCAGTGGGAACACGTAATGTGATCCGATGAATCAACCTTCACCTTGTTTCCAACTACCGATCGTGTTTACATATGGACAACAGACCTATGATACAGACTGTCTGCTCCCAACTGTAAAGCATGGGGGTGATTCTGTTACAGTATGGGCAGTGATATCATGATTTTCCGCAGATCACATCATAGCCCTGCATGGAAGGATGAATGCTAAGGCGTCTGAGGCCATTTTGGGAGACCAGGTTCTACCCATGGCCCAAATATTGTTCCCTGATGGTGATGGCATCTACCAAGATTATTTAGCGCCCTGTCACGCTGAAAAAACGTGAAATCATGGTTTGAGGAGCATGATCAGGGGCTATCACACCTCTCGTGGGTCCCACAATCACCAGGTCTGAACATCGTTGAGCCATTGTGGTCTGAGTTAGAAAGGCGTGTTCGGTCTCATTACCCTCCACCAGCATCCTTAAGGAACTGGAGCATGTTTTGGAGGAACAATGGTACAAAATTCCACACACCACGATTCAGGAGCTATATACGCCCATTACACGACGAATCTAAGCTATTTTGGACGCAAAGGGAGGCTCCATACCATACTAGGTATGATTTTCACACTTTTGCAAATGTTTTAGATTTTTTGTTCACCCCTGTATGATTCCATAAAATAGTTTTGAATGATTGAGCCCCTGGTGTGGTAACCATAGTATTTCGTCACGAACCCCTTCTCCTATTACGAAATTCTGGCTACGTGTTTGATCCAGCCCGGAGAGAAGAATAGGGTTACTTTAAAAGAATTGAATTAGAAACAAACTTACAGATGAGCATTGAACTCTACTTTTCAGCATCAGAGCATCCAAGTGTAAACGAGACTTTACAAGGAACTTCAATTATTAATAGAAGTTAGTAATACAAGAATTTGGTAAAATGTACCATTGTTTTTAATAAATTATATTAGCCTGCCTAAATGTTGTTCAATTTTAATTCGGCTCCCACATAAAAAAAAAAAAAAAAGAGTTGCTCATCACTAGTGTAGATGGCCTGGCGCAGAGTTTTAATTCGAAATTCTCTAATTCGGAAATAACAATGTTAACTATGGCTTGTAGAGAGAGATATTCATGTAAGAAATTCTTTACCAGACAGTCATGTTCACGAAAAAAAAAAAAAGGAAAAAGCTTTTTAAAAAGCTTCCTACTGATATAGGGTAATAGCTAATTTCAGTTTTTAGTCTATGAGGTTCGACAATACTTTTAAATATTCGAATCATTGCTGACACGTGAGGAAAGTGTTGGTAGAATATAAAAAAAATATATACTTAATATGGCAGTATTTCTTTGAAAGAAAGTACACCATGGCGTGGTCATTTCCAACTGTCCTCTGTATGACGTAGGAGCACGACTTTGCAATCGGAGGACGGCTGTGAAAAATAAGTTTAGCGAAGGATGAGAGGGAACGAAGTATTGGCAGCGGCGCAAACCTGTCTTCAACATTGAGTGGGGACGAGTAAGACCGTTCCCATAATCTTTTTTTAAAGCGATGTTCAAAATATTTATGAAGTTGAAAAACAACACTGTGGAGAATCAGGGGAACAGATTGTCTTCAACATTGGGAGGCAGGCAGATTTAAGGCTTATTCTGGAGGGACATCAATTTTATTTCACTTTCCTTTGTGACAATCGGACACAAATCATCACATTTGTCCCCTCAAAACAAGTTTCAAATCGGATTATTGAGGAGACAGTCCCCCCAGTTTCAAGATTGGAAAGACATGTCCCCTTCATTCTCCGGGATTTGCACGAGTGAGTAATGAAATTGAATGAAACAAGTTTTGGCATTGTATGAGTATTCAGGGGCCCACGGATATCGCATCTGTAAAATTCAATTTTCTTGTTTGCCTCTCATCACTTCATTTTATCAACGTCAAGTTCCCTACAAGTTCCTTCCCCTCTCTGGATGGTATGCTGAGAATAAGTAACCAAACCTGTGGCGTCACAGAACATCCAATTGGAAATATCTGCTCTAATTTAATAGTGAGTGAAGTAGGATCTTAGTTTTATTTCAATTGAATCCTGTATCAATACTGTATTTTAATTGAATCCTTAGCACGAACAGGGAGCTTCCAAAGCAAAGAAAAGCGCAACAAGATTGTTTTAAGCATCAGAGAGCATCAGCATTGTCTTTTTACTTTCGATGAACGAAAGGAGAGGAGAAAGTATGACGATCATGAAAAAAAAAATCGAGCTTTCAGCCGATTTACACGTTTCATTATCTATACACCGAAAAAATATTTTTTTTTTTTATATCTGTCCGTCTATTCGTCCTGATGTACACTCGCCTAGAGGTCATACAGTTCAACATTTCAAGACCAAATTTTAAACTTAAGGTTTTTACTTCATTCCCCAGAAAGGTTTTTAGAATTTTATTTCTATTTCTAAAAATAAGTACACTTTTCTAAGGATGAAAATAAAACATGCAATTTTCTCGAAAACGATTTTAACGATTTTGTTTATGTTTCAAAAATTAATTTTTCAATAACAATCCCATACTATGATATAAGTTATTTCTCTAGGAAACATCAAGAAGGGGTAGTTTTTCCGGACAATTTTCTTTTTTTTTTTAAAAAAAAAAAAAAACTACTAATATTTCATAAATAAATGCTTCATTAACCCTTTCGGACTCAGGTGGCCAAAATGAAAAAAATTCTAATCCGCTCCTGTGTGGACACTAATTAAGGTATCGGGATATTTTTTATGGCCAAATATGGGTGAACCATAGTTTGTCATATTAGTTTCTTTTTCTTCTGGGTGTCGATTTTCGAGTCAAAAATTCGAGAATTTCGAAAACAAAAATTTCGAATTTTCTTTGTTTCTTTTTTCCCTATAGCTTCTTTCGTTGTAGAAAGATCTCCATAAAACTTGTCAAGTAGATACCTCGGATAGATACCTAATTGTTGAAATCAATTGGACCGGCCCGTGCGTGGTGTTGCCAACTAGGGAAATTAATTTTTTCTAAATTTGGGCAAAAATATATAATTTTCGAAACTTTTGTTTATAAATTCGTACCTATACGTCCGAGCGTAAGTCAACTTACGCCAATCGAACATTGGTCCTTATTGAACAAAGGCGGGTACTAATCTTTACAATGAGGTAATTAGGGGCGCACGAAAAATTCATATTTAGGTTTCAACCATTGATTTTTCTAGTTTTTCCTACTTTTCTGTTTACCGTGATCTATTTTTCGTAATTAAAAACTTTCTTTCTTAAATATCGCCATGATATTTGTCGGATATATTAGTGGTGTACCAATGTTTATTTTAACATAGTTTGCATCTGTCTGGTGGCAGTGTTCCTAGCCAAAAATATTAATTCAGGATTTTTGCGGGAAGTTTTGGAAAAATTCACTGTTTTGTATCTATTATTTCCCTCTTGTTGGATACATTCGAACGAACTCACCACTGTCTGAAAGCCTCGTCTTTAGCCTACACAACGCACCATAAAACGTTTCAGTAGGATAATTAGGGGAAGTACAGTTGAGGTTCATAATTAACCATGTTCTGTAAATGGTAGGAAAATGGTGAATTTCTCAGGTAGAATAGATTTTTTTTAAAAATTTCATGCTTACTTTGTTAGATATCGCCATGGTACTTGCAGGATATATTAGTGGTTCACCACGATTTATTTTCAGATTGTTTTCGTCTGTCTGATGGCAGTGTATCTAGCCAAAAAATAATTCCCGATTTTAGGTGAAAAATTTGGAAAATTTCCCTTTTCCCTTTATTATTTCCCTCTTGCTGGCTACATTGGGACAAATGTACCACTATCTGAAAGCCTCTCCTTTATCCCACAGAATGCAACATAAAAGATACAATAGTATAATTAAGGGAGCTTTAGAACCAGCAAATCTGTTGATTTTTGCTTCTGAGGCGTAAAAAGTGTCAAAATTTCATGTGTATGATGACACAGTTTTTTTGTTGTTGTCTCTTTGTATGGTAGACAGCGACTTCAGGTTTTCCCTGTACCTTATCAATACACCACAGAATTTTTAGGTGACTGAACCCATGTGGCAACAGTGGTGGCAGCTACAAAAATCTTAAAATTTGGTTAGGGAATTTTTTGTAAATTTTTACCCCTATATTTCAGACAATAATTTCTCTCCCGTTGGCAACATTGCAATGTAACTTACACCAAAATAAGTAGCCACGTCCCTCTTCTAAAAAGGAAGGCCTTAACCGCACCAATCGGATAAATAGATTTTGAGCAATAAGTCACTAAATGAAAATGTAGGAAAACGCCAAAAATGACCTTGGTCCGAAAGGGTTAATAACCTGGAAATAAGGTGCAACTCATTTGTCCTGAAAGAATGTACGAGGGATAGTTTATTTTTTGGGGTGAGTTTTTTCGGACAATTTTCTCAAAAAATGACTCAGACAATTTTGTTCATATTCCTATATATTTCATTAATTGTCTGACAATATGGTATAACTCATTCGTCCTATAAGTATGTATGAGGGATAGTTTGTTCTTGGAGGTGTTTTTTTTTTTTTTTCGGAGAATTTTCTCAAAAACGACTCATGCAATTGTGTTTATATTTCATAAATAAATTATTCATCAATTGATTGGCTCCGCCGAACAACGTTGCAAGTGATAACAATCTAAGTTTTCAGAAATCGAAAAAAATATATGTTGATTATATATAGGCTTTAAATTTAGTTTTTCAGTCTCAAACTATGCCTTTATATCAAATGGTGTTACATAGAATTGGAACTTCTATTACAGTACCGTTGTTCTGTTAAAATCTCCATGTGACATAAGTTGTCGCTTGCAACGTTGTTCGGCA
Source organism: Thermobia domestica (assembly GCF_964235325.1). Lineage (NCBI taxonomy): Eukaryota > Metazoa > Arthropoda > Insecta > Zygentoma > Lepismatidae > Thermobia > Thermobia domestica. The sequence continues at coordinate 293,460,605 of NC_137455.1, read as the reverse complement.
GAGCTATTGAATCATCTGACAATATGACATAACTAGTTTGTCTTGCAACATGTACAGGTCTAATTTTTCTTCAGACGATTTTGTTAAAAACGACTCACACGACTTTGTTTATATTTCATAATTAAATATATCATTACGACCTGATAATTTGGGTTAACTCTTTCATTCTGAAAATGTATTTACGAAGATCAGCTTATTCTTGAAGTGAATTTTTTCGAATGATTTTCTCAAAAACGACTCAACTAAGTTTGTTCATACTTGATAAATAAATATATATCTTTAATATTCATACAATGTTGTATAAATCACTTCCATAGAATATGCATAAGGATTAGTTTACTTTTGGGAGTGTGCTTTCTTGTATCGTAAGATACAACTAATGTTATTTTGTTGCGATTGTATTAACAAATATTTCAGTAGTAACCCTAACATTAGACATAAGTCATTTCTTATGAAAAAAATATACAAGGGATAATTTACTTTAGGGAGTGATTTTCTTTACGGAAACGCCTTATAATTTGTGTCGTAAAGTAATTGCAGGTATATACGCCACTGCAGCTAAATACGCAATTTACAAAATGCGCCTGCAATATATGCCACGGTCTTGGACAACTCCGATTTGACAAATACTCCAGGAGACAGCGCTGAGACCGCCACACCTTACGGTGTTGTTTGCTACGGGAAGGTTCCGTGGAAGGACGTTATTATTTCAAAAGAGGTAAGAATCTGTTATTAGTACCGTGTTAACTCAGAACATTGCGGATAGTTTACAGCAATGTATGCCTTATTTCGTGTCCGTCTAGGAACACTTTGTTTTGTAAGTGTAATTTCAGTATTTGTGATTCCATGACTACTAAATCAATAAGAAGCATGGTGGAGTGAAATTCGCCAGGGCTTGTGCAGGACTGACTGCAGAAGACAAAGATGTTTCTGTTTGTCAAACATGTTCCATATAATATAGGTGTGTTGTTTTTAAGTCAGAGTAGAGTGACACTGTTTGTTTATCTTCTTGTCCACTAAAAGTTTTCAGTTTGCAACTTCATTTCAACTTTCGATATTACCGTTTTTACATTTTTTTTTTATCCTCATCTTGCACTTGGTTATTCTATTTTTAACAATCATATCGTGTAGTAATATTTGACTTTGTATAATACTGACGATGTAAACAGTTACAAGATTTATTACAGGTTTCTAGTAGTATCCTAGACTTGGCGTAATTACTTGCACGTGTTGGTAAATACGTCACTTTGTAACGATTTTTTATTTTACCTTTAGTACAAATTAGAAGTGAGTCGCATCATTGTCACATTTTTTTCTACAATAAAGATACTCTGCAACGCACACGTCTTGTTCTTTGCGTTTAGTGAAAATTAAGGCCATAAAAAATACAACTTTAGCATGGCCTATTTACCAGCACTTACCTTATATTACAAGAAAATATCGGGGCCGCAGGAGCTCAGTCCCGTTTCCTCTCAAGTTATTCATTTCTCATCATCACCGTCTCCTTTAACCTACCCGGCATAATCGTGGGACGTGAAACTGAAAATTTTTATTTTATTTTTACAAGAAAATGTTACATTAATAACTGCGCTATAATATAATTTAGTTTAAGGAATTGGAGTGTGAAAGTTTTGTATGATGATTCGTACCTTTTATTTCTATTTTTCAAAAAGACAATGAGCAGACATACATTTAATTAGGCCACTTCCGTCCATAAACAATAAATGTTTGTTTATTAACTACAAGCTGAACATTTCAGTATACCATCCAGAATAATATTCTCATTATAGAATCGAAGTCACAAACAATATCAACAATTGGGATCCACCCCGAGTTCAAACCAACCACGTTGTCCAACATGTCTCTTACTGAGGACATTAAACATTGAAACTATTGCGTGCCAGTGGGCTATTATTTGTTAATATTACATGTTTCTTAGCTTCTAAAGAGCTATTAAGTGAAGTGTTGTCATACTTTATATCTATGACAAATAAATTCATTGACTTATCTTGAGACGAATCTGTCACATATACTGCCACAAATTGAATTCATAGATAATAAAATATCTTTAGCCATATTACAATGTCGCACGCTAGGGAATCATCAATATACGATGAGGATAAGTTTCTGGTCATTGCGTGAACAGATAAGAACCCATTTTACGTGGATTTTCAACTTATTGACTGCGACACATGACAGAATTTGAACCTATCTCTTTCACTGAAAGTACAATGGACACATTCTCTGTGAAATAGCACTCATTTATCACTTAGCCTATAAATGTTATTCGTCGAAAAAGCTTGTAGTTATAGTTATGGTGTACGTTTATTTTTCTAGTAAATATGCCTATATGAACATTTCATTCTATATACTTAGAAATAAATATATATAATTTAAAAACAATTTATACAAAATTACTTCCATAGCGTATATTTTTTAAATATGGGTCGTTCAGAGCACAAGAGAATCAAGTACGATTACTAAGTTGAGGAGAAAAGATTTAAAGTATAGTTTAAGTAGGTACAAAATGTTAACAGTGTTTTTTATATTATGATAGTTATTTACAATATTTGAACTAAAAACATACCTCTGAAAGGAGCTTCAGATAAAGATCCTAAAGATGAAATATGCCTAAAGTAATTAAAATTGGGCCACTACATTGTTAACTTATATACAGTGTGTCCACAAAAGCACTCCCTGATTTGAACTGAATGAAAACTTTTTGCAATGTAAGTAAGGTGTCAGAAGGTGTAGTAACTCAAAATATTTTTGTTTCTTCCCTACAGGTTGCAACATTTACCCATTTTCCCGCTAGAGGGCAGTAAATTCAAGATGGGGCTCTCCAAACAGCAACACAGGTGGTGTATGTTAGAATTCCACACAACGAAGAGTGTTATGTCTGTTCAACGTGCGTTCATACACAAATTTAACGTGAAACCATCTTCGAACAAATCAATTTGGAAGCAGTACAAGATTTCGTCGAAGAAGGGTGCATCTGTGACAAACTGAAAATGAAATGAAATGAAATCTTTGAGTTTTACGTCCCACGTTTATGCCGGTTAGGCTAAAGGAGACGGTGATGATGAGTAATGAATGAAATGGCGGAATGAAGAAAGTGGGAGGAAACGGGAGAACCCCGAGAAAACCCACGCACACGGTGTTTGTCCACCACAAAGTTCACTTGGCAGGGGCTGGGATCGAACCCGGGACCTGTGACAAACTGAAAGGGCACTCTGGCCGACCAACAGTCCCGCTGCAAGTTGTTGATCGTGTGAGAGAAACCTTTCCCCGGAACCCCAAAAAGTCAGTGCGCAAAGCGAGTAGAGAAGTAAGGTGTTACGAAAATGCTTGCACTTTCATACATACAAACTGCAATTGGTACAGAAATTAAAACCTGCAGACCATCCAAAGCGACAGCAGTTCTGTTCGGATCTTCAGCAGTTACTGGAAAATGATGACAATCTTCTGTCGAAGATCATTTTTAGCCAAATATAGGTATATCAAAGACATAGTGTACGTACCTCTTTTACCTGCACCCATGGAAATTCTGCAGGACAAAATCACAGAAACTGTAAACACAATCATGCCGAATATGCTTTCCAGAGTATGGAATGAGCTCGATTATCACCTAGATGTTTGCCTGTGACAAATGGGGCACACATTGAGTCCTGTAATGAACATATATCACATAAAACTTTATGAGTTGTTACACGTCAATCCAATTAATGAACATAATATTTCTGAAGGTTTTCATTTTATAATCAATTAAAATTCAGGAGTGTTTTTGTGGATACACTGTATTAAAGTAAAGAAAGATGATAGTCATCATGATATAAAACGCAAATTTTCTTTCAACTTATTAATTTTTTGACAAACTTCTTTTTTATTTTTATTTTTTACTCTAAAATTTTCCTTCCACGATATTAGTTCAATGAGAATTTATATATATATATATATTCAATTTTCTATCTTTGTTACATCCAGGAATGTTCTTCATGAGAAGATCTGGAATGCTTTCATTTTACCTATACTATTACATAAAAGAGTAGGGCCGGCTGCATATTGATCAAAGGACAGAATAGCTGATCCAAGATTCACTACTGCAATAAAACCCTCGAATCGCATATTCACTTGAACATGTGCTACAGAAAGGCCTCTCCAACGTTTTGACTGAGACATACGGACAATCCACTCAAGTCACTCTCTTCACATCCTCTCCTCCCCCCTTTGCCTCGGGTTGGCTGGTCTTCCTTTAGTCAATATGCGGACAGCCTAAAAGTGACTTATTCATCAAAAGTCACATCACACTACTTTTGGTTAGAAATTATATTTGAACAGAATTTTTATTGTTGTTTTATTTTGTTCTTTTATTTTATTTACTTTGCTTTTGGAAGTAAGGAATAAGAAAGAACTTTTACGCATCCCAAGCGCATGTAAAGATACTTTTTGTTTCGAAGAATAAATTATCTTTTACATTCCTGAAGTTAAGGAGAAGAAACCCTGAGCATAACAAGACTCCTCATTAAAAATAACTTCAAACGTGTTTCAGCGTTTCCGAAAATTTCGCTCGTAATAAGAGGAAAAGCAGGGCAATTTCTTTAATATTAATATTTTTCTTGCTTTATTCAGAAAGTGACCCATGTCAGGATACAGACTAAGTAGATTTATAGATGTACGATATGTCAACATTGGTTTAATATCTCCAAAATGTCAAAGTGTTTCATCAAGAATGAAGATGATGTGATTTATCGATCTTTTTATTTTTGGCAAACTATTCAAATATGAATACAAATGCCCACAAAATAACTATTGCTAGTAAAATGATTCATATAACATTGTGACTCAGTAGCTTCTTATTTCTAAAGGAAATTTGAAATAGAGATTAATACTGTACATAGTTCCAATTTCATTATTTTAATATTCTAACCATGTTGTTAACGTTAATTGTTGTAATATTATTTGATCTCTTAATCTCCGTTCCTGCCCCTTCCTGGCTACGTTATTCGCTCTGAATATCTTTCATAAGAAAATTATTCATTGATTTCGTTGTTTTCCAGTAATCCAGTTTTTCAATTTACAAATATTTTGTATCTCTGTTTTGTCTTCTTTAATATACCCTAATTTTAATAATCCTCGGGCTCATAGTGGTCTGGCCTCTTGTAAATAGTTGAAAAGTGACCAAAAAATGGCCAAAAGCACACGAAAAAGTGACCAAAATCTCATCATGACCTTTTTTTCTTTGTCAATTTCTCCATTACCTCTATCTTTGTTTGTTGTTTTGTTTCTTCTTTACTTCTTCTTTTTGAGCTTCATCCTTTCTTAGGTTTTTAAAGTATGCTTTGTAGTTACGGTAAGCAGAGTTAGCATATGTAAAAAGCTTCTGAGTAAGTGGAACCAGTTCTGGCCTATTTCCGAATTTCTTCATCCCGACATTATATTTAACTTAGCATTAAGAGTTCTCAAAAACGTGAAATATTCAAATTCATTACCTACTCTTAAGAAGAACATACCAAAAGCATAACACAAGACGAACATGATGAACTACACAAACATACACAACGTTGAACGGGGCGTTAACTATTACAAGAGAAAACTAAAATATTATTATGATAGAATAGACACAGAAGGGTTCTGAACTCCACCTTGAGAGCTTAAGCATCCACCAACCGTCCACTGTGCTTTAGAAAGAATAAAAGCTGAAGTGAGAATAAAGCTGACTGTTTCACATGTGGCAGCAAGTACTGAAGCTTTCAGAAGAGTAATGAGTAGCAAGTTTCTGCCTTTTTCCATTTGTTTTTATATTTTTCTTAGAAAACTGCCAATGTAAAACATAAATCACACGAAAAAGTCACTTTACCTCTCAAAAAAGTAACTTTTAGTGACAAATTTGAAAAAAAAGTAACTTTTAGTGACCAACTTGAAAAAAAGGTAAATTTTAGTTAAAAAATGACTCTCTATGAACCCTGTTCCGCTCAATGAATTTACGTGAATAAGAATATACTTTACAAAAAATTAAGCTAGCGCCAAATGCGTTCCTGCATAACACTAGACTCAGTCTAAAACATATATAATTCTTAATTCGATCGATCTCTTCATTTCTAAAAACGTTTTGACTATTACAAGAGAAAACTAAAATATTATTATGATAGAATAGACACAGAAGGGTTCTGAACTCCACCCTTCTAACGTCCGTCCGTTGATACACCACTTGCAGAGCAGGCTCGAAACCAGCCACAGAGCTTTGGGGGGGGGGCATGAATATGTTAGGAGCCAAGTCATTAAAAATTCTCTTACAAATATCTAAATTGTGCATTTTGTATTGAGGTCTGGAGGGGACATGAAAAATTTAGGGAGGGCCAGGCCTTCCCTAGCCCCCATCTGGTTGTTCAGTAGCCTGTTGCGGAGTAGCACTTACCAACTAAATCTGGTATAGGCTTATTACTATATTGTCACATTTTTCCTTATTGAGGAGGAGGTAGGTGAATGACCGCTCAAGACGTTGCCAATTTCAGTCATCTGCATCTGTCCATCAATCTCTTCTCTCGGAAACGACCACGGAGCTCAGAAGGGTAGGTATCAATTGTTTCCATCGAAACACCGCCCGAAACAATGAGGTCATGTGGTTCTCGAAGCCGTACATGAGAACGAAGCCGCTTCGTATTTTCAAGTAAAATAAAATAAATAAGAATATTGCCTTCTTTCCTAAACGCTAAACCTTTTTTTAACTTGATGTAACAAATAACCTATATGATACTGTTTGATACAATTGGATTTGGGGGAGTATTCCTTTTCCATCCAGGGGTGTGTGTAAAGAAATTTGGAGGGGTGTTAGGGGGTGTAGATTACTCCCTGATCGTAAAGAAAATTGAAATACTCGCTATGATGCTTAAGTTGCTCAAACCTTTCTCTTAAAGCTAACACAATCACATCTAGAACTTTGTAATAAAAATCGATGTTGTATCTTGTTTGTGGATCTTCAATAGCTTCATCCTCTGCCTCTTACAAACACTGTCTCTTCTTTCGACTTTGAGCTTGCCTGTATTATCTATCCCTGGATCATCCACATCTAGTCACCAATCTATCCAGCAGAAAGTACGAATTGTCTATCAAAAACGAGAAAATTCCGTAATGCATGAACAATTGTGCTAATGATTCTAGCAGACATTTCTCAAGAAAAATTATATACGATTTGCTGTATTCGGAATGAACAATTTGCAAATTGGTTAAAAACTCGTTGCTAGAACCTAAATGTAAGGTTGACATATTTCAAAAATGAAAATCAGGGACCGGGACGCTACTGAATTAAAATTATCTTTGAAGTGCTTAAAACGAAAAGAAGTGTTATATACTAATTTACTTTCTTCCATTACATAGAGTTGTTCAAGTACTACGTAATCACATTTTTAGTCATTTTAGTAGACCTTCCCCTCCCTAGTTAAGCAAACGTAACCAGATGATTTACCCTCTGCCCTTACTAAGAAAAAAAAAAACTTAGGATCTGTTACGCTTCGTGGCTTTCAAAGTCTGTTTTAGCTTATTCAAAGTGCAAACGCTTCGTTCAATGGCAAACTTGTTAAATCGTGAACTTAATTAAATCCTTATTTTATGTATTCAAGTATTTTTTTCAACTTTTGAATTCCCATACTCAGAAGTTGAAGAGAACAGTTATATAGGTCTAGCTGATTCTGTGATAAAAGCAAACTATAATATTCCTTTCCCTTCTTCTTCACTGAAATCTAGGACATTTAAGCGTCCCGAGAAATATTTTCGGGACTCCGGGACGCAGATCTCGATTCCGTAAAATTCCCGGATTTTCCGGGACGAATGCCAACCCTACTAAAAGTCTCTAGATGCTGTAGGCAAGAACAACCTGTTTCAAGTAGGAGTGTACCTTTTCTATACTTGGAGTGAAGCGTTATAATATTGCTGAATAGAAAAAAACATAAAAGACACCTTGATAATCTTATCCACCCTAGCTGAAAATCTTATCTACGCCGCTACAAGTTAAATATTGAACGAGATACCTGTGGCTAGTAGTTTGGTAATTGAAAATGAGAGGGAATGCTCTGAATTCCCTGACTGAGTATTTTCCTGAATGTGAGTGAAATAAGTTCAATTACATTCTCAGCTGAACACAATTTTATTTCTCCGTGTAGGCCTATTACGAAGCATTATTCTTTGAGAGTATTATTTTCTTTTCAAATTTTGCCCCCCATTAGACTTGCCACCCTGGACCGTGGCACGGCTCAACCACCCTGGCGCCGGCCCTGCTTGGTATTATAAAGAATCCCATAACGACACGTTGATTACGAGTGATTGTAATTCGGACCGTGATATAGCTCAAACGAATTTAAAAATCTGTTTGTTAATGAGTCTACTGACGTCCTTTGTTTGAGAAACAAAAAATCACCTACACTCAGGGGCGAACCTCCAAAACGTCCTAATTCAACATACATTTCTACATTTTCTTAATAAAACTATACTTGTTTAACAGAGAAATGATTGATGTAGCATGAACATTTGATTTTACACTTTATCTGTACTCTTTCTCTTACAAAAACAATCTAGTTCTATGACGTTTCTCTGAAAATATAGATGAAAGTATTTTACAATTACTTATCATTACTAATTATTACAAGTATAGAATAACACCCACTCAATACTATATTAACCGACTCCCGGGTTCGATTCCCAGTGGGGGCACTCGGTCGAAAAAGTGTAACAGCTTTTTCAGGCCACCCACCTTGAATGAGGTTTTCCTGGCTTTTCCTCATTCACACCAGGTGGTACATAACTTATAGGCCCCAGGCCGCTTTCTTCCTTCCCTTTCACCGGATAGTGTGCTCGCCGAGGGACGTCATCCCTCAAACGTGACAGGCTAAATGCCCATAAGATGCCGAGAGCCCAGAAATATAAATCCTATATTAACCGACATAGTGACTTGGGGCCATATGCAGAGTCCTTCTGACGTGTGATTAGTGCAATACTAAAGCGTTCGACTTACATATGCTTCCTGCAGAAGTCGGGCGTTTAGCATGACGCTAATCATTTGTCAAAACGACTCTGCATAAGGCGGTTGTAGTTTTAAATCCCCCACATCTTGGATTCCCCCCAACAAACATTTCTGGGTGCGCGCCTGTCTCCATGTGTGTACATAAGCCTTGTTATGTATCATTCCGCTTTCCATTTCGTTGTTATATTATGTATTTACAACGGAAATATGTCATAATGTGCATTTTAGTTTGCGATAAAAGGCATAGCAGCTATAATTGATTCTTACCTGTTTTGCGTTGCATAACACTCCGCAATTTTTGTTAGTGCTGGTACAGAAACTCTCCTTTAGTCGTAAAGAAGAAGAAGAAGAAAATTAACCATCATCCTGATTATGTGTCCCGCGATTTCAAACAAAAATAAATACAAAAAGTTGTGATGTGCGGTGTCGAGTAGGATTCTATCAATAACCACCTTGATTAAAACATCGTTCGTGTTAATCAGATAAGAAGACATATATGCAAGAAAATATTGTAAGGTCTAATTTTTCAGTGCTCAATTTATTTAATCTACATGCTCTGATCATGAACCACAGTGGTCTAAGCATTGAGAAGTAAACAAATAGATTTGTTTGCTATAAATTAGAATGGTGTTTAGTTAGTTTTTATGCAGTTAAACAATCGGTGCAGATATACAATAGGAATCCATATAAATTAATCGTACACATTAATTATAGGTACACCACCCTTAATAATTGTCGAGCTTTTACTAACTTCATTGTCCTCAAGAGATTTGCGCTGGACAATAGCAATACTCCACCGAGCATAGATGAAATTTAAGAGTGCCACTAAAGGAACTGAAAATTAGCTACAATTATAGTTTGCATATTAATACAGCATCCAGACATGCCGTAAACATTGTAGTACAAAAGACAAACCAACTTATGCTAAGTAGCCACTAAAAGGGACAAGGATACGCAGTGAAATTTGAGGCAGCTTATGATTGCAAAATTCGAGGATTTTGACCCAGGGGAGGAAGTAACATATTACCAGTGGGTATCAACGGACAGAACAGAATTTATGAAAAGTACTGTCACTCTGGACGAGTATGTGACAATTTTGATACGAAAGCTTGAAAAACTTGTACCACAGAAAGAAAAATCTTGAGCCAGAGACAGCCGTCGTTCTGATGGACTTCAGTGAAAATTATTCCTCCATAATTCAAGACGTTCAGACCTACAGAAGTTCAAGGGTATCACTGGTCTACTGGTTCCTGTATCCTACACCCAGCAGTACTATATACACGGCTTCCTGGATCTGCAGACCTGACTGTTTCTAGTTTGTGTGTGATATCAGATGACTTGGAACACGATGTCGCATTTGTTGATGAGATTCAGAAACAAATAATTTCTTTTCTGAAAGAGCAATTTCCATATGTAAAAAAAATGTAAATTACTTTAGTGATGGATGCGCTGCGCAGTACAAGAATTGTAAAACCTTCATGAACTTGTCTTACCATTATGAGGATTTCTTCTTAAGTGCATCATGGTTATTTTTTGCTACAAGCCATGGTAAATCCCCATATGACGGTATTGGTGGGACAATTAAACGTCTGCTTATTAAAGAAAGCCTTCAAAGATGTTCTGATTTTTTAAATACGCCAGAAAAACTTTTTACCTTCTGTAGATCTCGCATTGAACATATAAATTTCAGCTTGCTGAAAAAAGAAACTCTCATAGATACACGCAAAAAAACTACAAAAGCGTATTTCTGGTGCAAAAAAAAATTCCTGGAATACGATCATATCACCAGATCTCTCCTCTAAGCCAAACCTCGATTGGGACAATGCGAATCAATGCTGATCCAGATTTCAGTTCCATTCTTCATTTTACTGAAGAAAAGATATCTTGTCGACTGGACATCGTGGACATTATCACTAATTCGTATCTTGCATGTGTTTACGATAATCATTGGTTTTTTGGGTTAGCGTTAGGTAAAGATAAAGAGGAAAATGATGTTTGAAGTCAAGTTTATGCACCCTTTTGCACCGGCGCCATCCTTTTACTGGCCTTCTGCAGGAACAGACGACGTCTGCCATGTTCCGATATCCAATATTATTTGTTCTGTGTGCGCCCCCTTTACTAAAGGCACTGGAAGATTGTATTATTTCTCAGATAAGGAGGTTCAGTTTGTGGAGGAACAATACAGGCTGCGTTTTGGTTAAATGAAGTAACAAGTTCCATCAGTCTCAAATAGTGAAATCCAATCACTATGATTGGCATATGCTGAGATTGATTTCATGGACAAGGAGTTTTGCATATTTCTTTGGTTACAAATTTTCAATTTAATGTAGTGGAAAAGTGCAATCCTTATTTTTATTTCGGTTTGAATACTAAAATGTAACTGTCGTAAATGTTGATAAGCAGAAACGACATTGAGTTTTGATCTGTACTTTCTATTGGTCCTGTTTCTATTTGTAAATTACGTGTAATAAATACGTCTTCCCGTACGGTACTCCCCCTCCCCCCCCCCGACTTTCATATAGCCTTTATTTCTACGTTATTTGAAAGATAGTGGACTGGAAATTTGGAAAATTTAATTCAATTTTAACATTAAATTCACTTTGATTATATTAGTAGTTCGGCAACTTTTTTTTTTTTTTTTTAAATAAAATTTCAGAAGTGAATGTTTTTAGCTTGGTTATCCCGCTTCTCTGAACCCCCACACATTTATTAAACAACACGTATACTGATTAATTACTTGAGATGTGTGTGAGTGAATCAAGCAATGATGTGCCAATATCTTGCTTGCATCAATGGCAATAACACTTTACAGATAGCCTGAAAAGCTGGCGCGTTGGCCTTATAGGGTTAAACGAGAATTACTAACCGAAGCATTCAAAATAACACTAATTTTATTTTACGGTCTCTTAGAACATACCTTAAGGTACAATTTTAAAAAAAGAGCGGCAAAGTAATTGGTCCGCCTCACAGCGATAATGCGCATTACGTAAAATTAGAAATTTACACAAAAAATTAACTGTTTTGAAGTGCAAGGGCACATTTTTCACCCTTAATGTACAACAATCTTGATTTCTCTCTCTCTCTCTCTCTCTCTCTCTCTCTCTCTCTAGACTTATATAGACTTAGGGTAGAAATTTCCAAGTGATACATTGCGTAGGTACTGAGATATAAATTTTTGTACGAGGGCTATCCAGAAAGTAGATTACGTTTTGGAATAAAAAATCAACAAAGTATAGGAAACAAATTTTATTATATACAAATGAAAGCCACACACAAATACTACTTTTCGACATAGTCACCATTCAAATTAAGGCATTTATCGTAGCGATGTACGAGCTTGGAAATTCCTTCGTCGAAAAATTCGGCCGCCTGCGACTTCAACCACTTCGTTACCTCTTCTTGCAGCTGTTCGTCGTCATCAAAACGCTGCATAGCCAGCCACTTCTTCATTGCTGGGAATAGGTGGAAGTCGCTCGGTGCCAGGTGGGGACTGTACGGCGGATGAGGAAACAACTCCCCCTGAAAAGATTCAAGAACTTCACGCGTGACATTTGCCGTGTGGGACCGGGCGTTGTCGTGAATCAACAAGATCTTAGAGCTCAACATTCCTCTGCGCTTGTTTTGAATTGCGTTTCTGAGGTTTTGCAGAGTTTGGCAATACCTTTGAGCGTTTATTGTAGTGCCTCTTTCCAGGAAGTCCACCAAAATCACACCTTTTCTGTCCCAAAAAACAGTCGCCATCATCTTCCTTGCCGACATTGTTTGCATGCATTTCTTGGGTTTTTGGGGAGAACCTGTGTGCCCCCACTGCATTGATTGCAATTTCGTTTCACAGTTCACGTGTTTCACCCATGTTTCGTCACCAGTAACGATGCGATCGAGTAAAGAGTCACCATCCTTATTGTAGGCGTCCAAAAAGTGCAACGCTGCAGCCATTCGCTGATTTTTGTGGTCCTCTGTCAAGATTTTTGGAATCCATCTTGCACAAAACTTGTGGTAACCAAGCTTTTCGCTGATGATTTCGTGCAACAAACTTCGCGAAATTTGTGGAAAACTCAAAGAAAGTTCCGTTATTGTGAACTTTCGATTTTCACGGACTTTAACATCGACTTTTTCGACAAGTTCGGCAGTCACTTTGCTGGGTCTCCCACTTCGATCTTCGTCGTGAACATTGGTTCGGCCATTTTTAAATCTTATGATCCACTGTCGCACTCCACCTTCAGTGATAATGTTGTCCCCATACACTTCACACAGCTGCCGATAGATTTCTATCGGTTTACAGTTTTTTGCTGTCAGAAACCTTATTACTGCACGCACCTCGCAGCTCGCGGGATTTTCAATTAACGCAGACATTTCAAACCGTCACAGTATCTTAACGGAGCACAGCACGAACCTCTCACTAGCACGGCTAGATGCCGACTGAGCTGCGCAACGCTCTGACCCCAAGATGGCCGCGCTAGCCCCGCCCCTAGCGGACACAGACGAAAACGTAATCTACTTTCTGGATAGCCCTCGTATTAAGATCTACGAATATTAGATGGCCTCGAGAACGACCGGGATGGCTGAAATTCTGAAACTTTAGTTTCGTATTTCTCACAAACTATTAGGATTTCGTAAGAAAAATTTTACAGGTCTTCATACCATAGTAGTAACAAGTACACGAAGTTCCATTAAAATCTGAATCGGTGGCTGACATTTCGGATTTTTTCTTGGTGATTTGCCGTGGAATGAGCCTATGGAAAAACTGGTGGGCTCGCGCAGGGATGTGAACGAAGAGAGCAGACGCGTCAGCGATGGTGTGAATGCGTGTAAGTAAAAAATACGATGCTGACACAGGTTTCCGCAACGATACGAATTCTCATAGCATTTGTTATGGTATGTCTGCTATAGCGCCGGATCAAACAAAATAAAATAATATCGAAATAAAAAATAAAAATTACTACATTTTGTTAGGTTACATTAGGCTAGCATAGGTTGAGTTGCAAGTCGGTTACCTTGAATACAGAGGCATGTAAGTTTTACAATTCGGAATAGAAAATTACTAGGCCTGTGTGCGTATAATTACGGCGTGTGGATGTAGGGGATAAAAACTACAGTGCAAAGAACAAACTAGCCTGTGCTAGGTGGCCTCTAAAATGCACGAATGCTATTTGACCGAGTCAAAGCAGGCCGAAGCTGATGGGCCCTCGCAGGATACGTCCGGTGGGGGCAGGCACGTGGGCTTTGGCAGTGATACGGGTTTTAATAGCACATTTCGTGGATTTCATACTGGTGACGCTCATTTGTAAACATAAAATACAGCTTCTATACGCTGTACAGAAATGTACCACCGGGGAATGTTTTAGAACACAGGTTCACCTATATAGTTTACTAGCTACGTTGTCTTGTTTCTGTACCAAAGTTTAATATTTAATTCACATAGTGTTGGCGTGTGAAGGCGGGTTAGAGCCCCGCAGAACACGTTGTTTTCTGTCTTTATTACAACTGAATGAGAAGGGGGACCTGTGTTCTAGAACTTTGCCCACCGCCGTAGTAGCCATCGAGCAGGTTAAGTTGGTTAGGTTGCACGTTTGTTAATTTTGTATTATTCTATAAAATTAAAATACGATATGATAGAACCTTGACATAGGCGCCATTTCCACACTCCTTTGCTTGCCAATAAATCTCCGCTAACTACTGTGTACGCAAGGAAATGTGGCTTCTGATAGTTGGGTAGATCATGTAAAGTATCGGAGGCGCTGTTGCCAGACGCTCCGCAACAGAGACAATACCTCTGGCGACAAACTTTAGACGTTTAACAAGTTGTCTCAACTACCGGCAACAGCGGGTTCCGTGACCTTCGTTGCCTAGAAACAGCGTGAAAGAATGCTGCTGTGATTGGCGAACAATCCTCCCTCTAGTTTTGTTTACAGCATGTGCAGCTATCTGTCAGAGGCCACCTTTCTGTAACTCGATAATAGTCCCTTCCACTTCCACATACAGTGCCGCTTAGAACACTCCATAACAACAATTACCTTCTTAACTTGAACTATTACCCTCACCTGACTTTCACTCACTCTTCCTCACAAACCAAAATAAATTCTTCAATTCAGCCGGTAAATTTCCTAAAATTGGTTCGGCGGTACAGCACTTAAACCCTTTTATGTTTTCACACTAGTAACGCTACACTTATAAGCATAAAATACAGCTTTTGTATACTGTGCAGAAATATTCCAGCAGCGGAAAATAATATCTAATACAGTTATCTTTCATATGTATTCACTTTAACCATTGTAAAGCATTTGTAATGATTTTAGACGTAACCATTTACTTGTAAACATAATATACGGTATTTTTTCCGAAGTTGGTCATCCCCCTGGTTTTCGACAAAAAGTGTAATAACAGCTACGAAAATTTTAAAATCATCAACTTTCAGTGGTGTAATAGAGTAGGGTAGGGTAGAGTAGAGTAAGATAGGGATATGTAGGGTAGGATACGATCGGGTGAGCTAGGGGTAAGGGAAGTTTGGACCGATTATGTTAAAATTAAAAAAAAAAAAAAAAAAAAGAGTGTAATTTCTCGTCTCTGCGTAAGAATACCAACTGGAGCGTCTCTGTACACCTGCAGTCATGTTCAAATCGCAAATGTTCGCCACTTTCCCACAATCCTGCCACGCGGTTACCTTGCACGAATTAGTTACCTCCGCTTGCCAAATAGTTCCATCTTTATAACCACTTATTTAAAAAAAAAAAAATAAAAAAATAAAATAAAATCCGCTCTTCTTACGTATTATCAAGCAGACATATGAGTAAGCTACTATCCATTTTTTTTTCAGTAAATTCAAAATTTTGTTAGATATGAATGACCAACTTTGGAACTTAATCTGTTAGATCTGTTCTAGTTTCATGTGGTAGTGTTCTAAATGTTCCGCTCAATCTTATAAGAATTTGTTTTTGGTCTCTCCACATTACCTCTTAATGTTTTCCTTTTTTTCTGACAATCTGTGGGCCCATACACTCGAAGCATATGTCATTGTAGCACTTAATAGAGTATCTTGGTACAGTCGAATTAATTTCATTGGAAGTTTATATTTACTATTTTCTATGGTTATTAATTTGTTTGCCACCTTACTTCCTTTATCTACAATGTATTTTATGTAGGGACTGGAGTTTAACATTTTATCAATAAATATTCTTAAGTATTTGAACTCCGTAACTCTTTCAAATTTTGTTGTTGCCAGTTTTGATTATTGGATCCCTTTGTAATTTAGCTCCAAAAATCATACTTTTGGTCTTTCTTTCTGGTAGACGAAGCTTACGTTTTTAACTCTAATTTTGCAATATCTCAATGTTTAGATTTTTTCAGGTCTTTACGTGAGTTGGCTGACGTGATGAGCGCTCTGTCGTGAGCAAAAGCCACTACTCTGTCCGTTGCTTCATTCATGTTGAGCATCTCTAGGCATGGTTGCAATTCGATATCCCACATAAGTGGGCACAATATCAATCCTTGGAGTCAACCTTTCTCCGTATTTAGTGTCAGATCTCTTTCTTCGTTTTGAATAACTTGTGTAAAATAAGTCATGATTATGCTTGTCTCTTGTGTAAAATAACTCTTATAATTTGGGGTTTTAGGTTTTTTGCGTTGTTTATCAGGAATGGTATCCACAAAGTTGTCAAAAGCCCCTTCAATGTCCACAAACAAGGCCAGAGCGTATCTTGTGGCAACACTGTTTTCCTTTATTTTATCAACGAAAGCGTTTAGGGCGTCTTCAGTTGATCTTAACTGCCCTGAAACCAAATTGAAGATCATCGTTTGTAATTCTCCGGTACCTACAGACGTGTTCAAATTATTAGACTCAACATTAAGTTTCTGAATATTTTACTGTTCTTACAATATTACATCAGAAAACGTGTTTAAACTTAGTCAAAATTACAGCTCTGTACCTCTGTTCTAGTTTCTTGTGGTCATGTCACATTCTTTTCAATATCAATAAAACAAATGCGTAGTGACATTCAAATTTAAATACTATACAGTGTGTGTATCTGAATTGGAAACAAAAAATGAAATGGGAAACTTACAGGAAAACGACCTCTCACATAAAGATTAATATTTCATATGAAATCCGTTATTCTTTATTAAGTCTTTTATCTTTTGTGGCATACTATGTAGGAGTTTAGCACATTTTGACTTCAATTCAGCATCATAATACCACAAATTGTTGATCTCCTCGATCAATTGATGTTTGGTTGTTATATGCTTCTTCTTTAGCCTTTCCTTCATGAAGCTCTAAGGGTTTTCAATCGGGTTCATATCAAGACTACTGTCTGGCCACGGAAGAACTCTAGTTTTGTTGTTCTCGAAGAATTGTGTCATAGTTTTACCCCGGTAGCATGGAGCTTCCTCATGCATAAACATGATGTGTGCGTCATCAAACCAGACTGCAGTCTGGGGAAGCTGTTCTATTTGAAGAACTTGTAGGTATTGGTCGTGCTTCATTATTCCCTTTTTTATATACAATTTCCCAGGCCCAAAGATAGACATCATACCCCAACCATGACTGAAGTAGGTTTGTTGGAGGTGTTCCAACTTGAATTCCTCCCCGGGTCGACGTCGCCCGTCGGGTCAGCACAAAGAATCCTTCGAATATTTTCAGGCGAAATATCAGCCATTTTTATGATTAAGTCTAGTAGTTGCGTTTCTATTTCCCAGAGCCAATCTTTTTAGTTTTCTAATACCTCTTAGCGATTGCTTTGGTTTTCACCCACATTTCCCAACCATATTTAGCTGATACATTTGCTTCTAGCTCATTGCAACGGAGATTTTACTCAGATTTTTTGCCCTACCTCAACTCTACTAGCAATTTATTGTTGTGTATATTTCCTTCCGCCAGAAATGTTTTGACAACTTCCACTTTGCGCGGAGACAGGTCTCTGGCTTTTCCCCATTGTGCCGCGATTACAGGACTTCACAGAATTAAAGATTAATACACAAAACACGTCACGATTACTACATTGGCCCATTCGAACTGTTGAACGCTTTGAATGTCGTAACTGCTTAGGACTGCAACCACAATACTTCAGTTTGTAATTTTTTTTATAGAAACCACAATAGCTGTCTACAACTGAAATATCACTTTCAGAACTCACTCCCCTCCACTAATGCCATATGCTGTTCAGCGGTGATATCACCACTTCAACTGTACAGTAAACAAATGAAGCATCGTATGTTGGTGGTTTAACCATTAAATTACATGTTCTAAAACTCCGAAATTAGGACTGCAACATCAACCTTGCATTTTCCGAGCGTGAGTCTAATAATTTGAACATGTCTGTAGAAATTATGTTTGCACTTACCCTTTCAAAATTTTTGCTTATCAAGCAGATTGGTCAGTAGGAGCAAATATCCATGGGGTCTTTTTCAGGACTCTTCAGTAGTATTATTAATTTTGATATTTTCCAGCTATCGGGTATTTCTTGATTATTTAGTATAATACAGGGTTCATACACTACCTTGAAAACTTGGAAATCTCAGGGAAATTGATTTTGAAAGAAAAAATCCTGGATAATTTAGGGATCTCAGTCATATCTAGTAAAAAGAACTTGAAATATCAGGGAAATTGAGTTCAGTATTTTTGTATATTTTGAATGTACAATATTCAAATATGGAACAGAAGTATTTACTTATTAATTATCTTAGTAAGCTTCTCAACTTAAATTTTATTTATTTTAGTTATTTATTTTCTTGTGACTTAATATTTAATTGCAATCGTTCATTGAAAAGAAGGGTGGCCCTTCTTAAATATATAAATATATTATTCTTAAATTTATGTATTCTCTTACTGTTATTTTCTTCCACTAGACCTGGAAATTGCAAAATTAATACCTGGAAAATTCAGGGAAGTTGAGTACATTATTTTTGTGTGAACGCTGTAATATTAAATTGCCAGGTAATGTAGGGGGTCCAAATTTCTTTATTCTTCTTGTATATCTCGTTTTTGATGCGTCTAGGCCTGGTGCTTTTTTCTGTTTTTAACTTCATTATGAGATCTAGTACTTTGCTATTTGTCACGGGTTCTATGTCATTTGATTCCGATGTTGGCATATCTTTGTACCGGTATTCTTTGCGTAATTCCTGTTGATATAAAGTTTCTTCTCTTGTATGTGTATATGTCCCATCATTTTCCTTGCGGTGCATAACGTAATAGGATTAATTATTTGCATTATCAGTCTGTATGTAGTTCTATGTTCCTCTTTACAAAATTTTTTTTAAGCTGCAATAACTTTTTCAGTATATTTTTCTTTGATTGATCTGTAAGCCCCCAATCTTCTTTGTTTCAGTATTGGGGCTAATGCTGACTGATCACTTTTTCTTTTCGCCTTCATTATTTTCTTCAGCCTTTCTATTTCGGTGTCCAAAACTCACCGTGTTTTTGTTTCTGATTGTTTATTGCAACTGCCTGTTGCGAGATATGTTGAGACTTCTATTTGTTCCACCATATGGTTTTGTATCTTCTGTTGCTTCCAGTTGTGGTAACTTTAGTTTTTGTATAAATAGTTTCCAATTTGTCCTTCGAATATTAAAGTTTACAGTTTTGATTCCTCGTTCATCTAATTTAACCTCATAAGTAATGACTTCATGGTCACTGCTTAATGCTTTGTCCTGCGTTGATCAATTTATTATTTTTTCACACATTTCTGCAGTACACGTTGTTATATTTATGTAGAATTCACCTCTGGGGCCCACAAAAGTTGTTTTAATTATTACCAATCCAATTTGTTGTATGAAATCTAGAATTTCGCCTCTTTGGTCTGTAATGGGAGAACCCAAGTATTAGATGTAGGATTTGCTTCCATTGCTAATAATAGTTTCTTCTCTGGATTTCGCCATGTTATGTTTTATAGTTTTCTTGCAAATAAATATATTCTTGCTATACTGTATATATATATATTGATTATCCAAAGTGTGTCTTTCCCGTATGTAACTTCAAAGCAAATCATCCACTTATCACAATACTGGGAATTTTTAATATCTCAAATTCTTTATTCATAACAACCATTATTGCCATGGTTCGTTTTTACCGTGTATGTTTCTTGAATTTACAAAAAGCGCTACCAGTTTATTATTTACAGTATATGGTTCTTGTAGTACAATTTTATCATTTATTTCTACGTATCTCCTTAGTTCCGTCGTTACCAATTTAGATCTTTGGGCATTGTTTTGTGCTATTTTTAGAGTTTTAAAGGGATCATGCACATTTGGTGTGTCTATATAGGCTTCCTTTCCAGATTTTCCGAAATCAAAATAGACTTCCCTATGGACATTGTCCATCTACTTGTATACATTTTCTAGATTCCAATAATTTCCTTTCTCTGAAATGTCTGTCTACCAAATAGGATAGTTCTCAACTATTGGCAGGTAGGTCATATACCCTCAACTCCATCCTATCCACCTCCTCCAGGACTGAATAAGTAATTGTTCTTTCTTTTTCATGCAGGTCTCGTATAATTTGCATATAAGCCACGTTTAGGATCTGTTTATCTTCCAATTTTGCTAGTTTATATTTGTACTCCAGATTCTCATATAATGGCCATGGTTCTTTTATAATTGGTGTTTTTGCGCTGTATTTTATTGTTGATGAAATTGAGTTACTTTGGATTGGTTCTTCTGCCGGGGGGAATAAGAATTTATCTTTATTTTCAACAAACGATTCGCTTAATTTCCGAATTTCCTCTAGTTTCTCCATTTGTGATTAATTCGAATTCGGTTCTCTAGAAATGTTTTAAATTCTCCTACATAGTTTACATTCCCCGATATCTCCGTTTGAACACATTTACCTTTCATCGATCTTGTTGCTTTTTTTTTCTAAAAAGTCTTCCATCCTTTGTCTATCTCGTTTTAATTTATTTGGTGACTTGTTTTTTTCTTTGATTTTGTGTTTTGATTCTATCTTTCAGCCATTAATTGATTCTGCTGATTATCCTTTCACGTGCGACTCTGTAGGAGACACATTCCTCTGTATTGGGAGTTTGGCAAATTTTGTGTCTCCGTTTACATGGCACACAAATATTTTTATCATTGTCTTCGCATTCTTCGAACTTACACCTTAGTGATCCACTAAAGCGGCACCTCTGCTTCTCTTTGTTATCTTAGTACTTTGTTACATGTTCGAATTCCTGGCAAATGTAACATTATGGTACCACTAAGAAATCCTTTACTTTATGAGACTCATAATCTATATAGATTTTGTTCTTATTTATTAACAGTTTCCTCTCTTCTGGGGTCACTTCGGTTACTAGGTGGTACTTCCTTTGACTCTTTTTCCCAGCCCTAAAGCGGGCTTTTATTTACTTTGCCTCCTCGGTTTCTCCGCCTTCAAAATTTTGTTTTATAGGCTCTGCTAGTATTTCTTAATCTTCCATATCCAAAGTAGTGATGGGAATTCTGATTCCTTTCTGGTATTCGATTCCTTTGGATTCGTTGAGTTAAAGGAATCATAAAAAGTAACGACTACTTTCGTTACTTTGATTACAAGCACTCATGTGTCCCTCTGAATCCCTGTACTCAGTTGCCTTTTCGGTTTCTTTCCCTCAGTTCTGATTACCAGTACTCAAACACGTTTTCGAAAGCTTGCTTCTCGCTTTTGCCAGTGTATTCAGTTACAGTTTGGCTTCGTAGTAGTTCGTATATCTTCGACAGCATACTATTCATAAAGCAATCAAGTAGAATTCTGCTCGGGGTGAGTGAAAGGGAGAAAGGGAAAGAATATTTTTAGGCAACTGACTTCAAAAGAAAATAGCACCTCCCGCTCCATCCTCTTTAGAGGGAGTGACTCCACCGAGCGATGGAAAATAGTTGTTTTCATTCTTCCTTCCTTAATGAACACCCGACATAGAACTGCCATAAGTTTGATACTACTATTGTGAATAACTGCGGGGCGGCTTAATAAGACAAAGAATGAAGGGTTGTGTTCCACTGTATTTTAATATGCTTTTTAAAATATAGTGTTGGTTATTTACATGAATTTGAAGTAAATTAACATAATATCCTCCTTGCGTGCGGAAAAGCCAAGGCTAACCATGGTCGAGATAAATTTTGGGTAACTTCACTAGAATTTAGGCATCTATTCGAGCAGATGTCTGCAGATTGAACGCTAAATTTTTAGTTTTGAGCACTAGCAACATGAACATAGCTGTTTCTTGGGCAATTAGCCAAGTGAATCTAGGTCGTTCAACGTTTCGAGAACTGACATTGTTCTTGTCTTCAGGATAAGGTATGAGAGACCAAAAACAAAAACCTTTATTATCTAGGTGCTGGTAGGAAGATGGCGGAATTTGGTCAATGCCGACGTCCAATCAGTGTCAGTATATGGGCTTAATTGTGACTGGCTGGTCATCACGACAGCAGGAAACCTTCAGTTCTTATTTCACTGGCAACATATTTTTCTTTATGAAAAGATGTTGATGACTTATTCTTGGTTCGCAAGTTTCATTATTAATGTGTTGCAGTATGTGGCAACCCTGAAATCACTAGATTTTAATTCACGGCGCTAAAGTGCAGGACTACCAAGAGCTCAAACTTTCAACTGGTAATCGTAAACTCTGTTAGTGGTATACACTCTTGCATTAGAAAATGCTAGATTCCTTAGAAGTACTGCAGGAAGATGTCTCAATACACATTTTGAAAACACTTTAATTTGCGTTGGCTACGGGCTCAACTAGTAGTACTACTGTTTAGCAACAGCGTCAGTGTTAATCGATGTGATCCATTCAGTTGAGAAAGTGTAGCGATGGCACAACTACAACTATAATTTAAACAGCAAAAAAGCTATCTGAAATGGAATTGGAAGAAGTGTAGCGACAATGGAGGCAATAATATGGAACTAAACCACAATTACGCGTAAGCGTTGTTCACTTGCACGATAAGTTTGAAAGCAGTGATGAAAATTTTCCGATTCATAAAAACATACTCCACTTATTCCTACATCGTTGTATAGCTGATGTGAGATGGAAAATTTTCTTATATACTTTTCCGGAAAATTTTCCGTTCTTAACAAATATCAGTGATCAAATAACAGTTCCTCAGTATTCATAAAATTGATTGAAATCATGTAGGGAAATGTTAAGAAGTGAAAGATCGTTTAAAAAATCTGAAAATTTTCATGGCTCAGACAATTTTCAGTACTATGTAGGAACAAGTGAAACAATTTTTCATGAATCGAAGAATTGTCTGTCCTGTACAGTGATGAAAATTTTCCGATTCATTAAAACATACTCCACTTATTCCTGCATCGTTGTTTAGCTGTGATGTGAGATGGAAAATTTTCTTCTATATTTTTCCGGAAAATTTTCCGTTGTTAACAAATATCAGTGATCAAATAACAGTTCCTCAGTATTCATAAAATTGATTGAAATCATGTAGAGAAATGTTAAGAAGTGAAAGATCGTTTAAAGAATCTGAAAATTTTCATGGCTCAGACAATTTTCAGTACTATGTAGGAACAAGTGAAACAATTTTTCATGAATCGAAGAACTGTCTGTCCTGTACAGCGATGAAAATTTTCCGGAAAATTTTGAAACGGAAAATTTTCCGATTCATAGAAACATATTCCACTTATTCCTACATCGTTGTTTAGCTCTGATGCGGGGTGGAAAATTTTCTTTTATATTTTTCCGGAAAATTTTCCGTTAACAAATATCAGTGATCAAGTAACAATTCCTTAGTATTCATAAAATTGATTGAATTTATGTATAGAAATGTTAAAAATTGAAAGATCGTTTAAAGAATCTGAAAATGTTCATGGCTCAGACAATTTTCAGTACTATGTAGGAACAAGTGAAACTATGTTTCATAAATTGAAATATTTTGTGTTTTGTATGGAAAAATTCAAGAACTTTTTATGAGTCGGAAAATTTTCATCATTTTGAAGCAAAAAGTAAAACAACTTTTTGTGAATCGGAAAGTTTTATTGCTCTGTAGAAACTAATATAAGGAATTTTCATGAATCGGAAAATTTTCATCACGATGTAGAAACAAGTGAAAACACTTTTTATAATCCGGACAGTTTTGGATATTATGTATAGTGACGTTAGGTGGAAATTTTTCCACTATATTTAACTGCACGTTGAGATATACAATTCTTGTAGAGGAAAATTAGACAGCAACAAATTATAATTTTCCAATTAGATTTCGGGAACCAGAAAATTTTCTAATATTTCAAGTTGGGAAGTAAAACTTACATAGTGTTTCTCTCTCTCTCTCTATATATATATATATATATCTACTTATTTATAAATGTTGCAGAATGTAAATCTATAAAAGTAGTAAAGCTATGAGGAAACCGTCTTATGCGTATTAAACTGACGAAATCTAATATTGTAAGATCACAGGTAGATTCTGAGGGAAGAACGCATTGAAGTTTGTGAAACATTCTTGAAATGAAGAATCGTTAGATTTTCACTTCATGAAACTTTTTAAGACAATATTTATTACCAATAAATTTTACGGCTAAACAGCGAGTAGGATTAAGTGGAGCATGCTTTTATGAATCGGAAAACATTCATGACTTTTAATAAATTGAAATTTTAAATAATAGAATTGGATATTTGTACTCTACGAACTCATGTTCTCTGCACTTTGCATACACACACACAGAGAGGAATTGATTTGATTTTGAGTTTAACGTCCCTTTCAGGAGCGAGAATATATAAGACGGGACCAACTGATTAACCCCGCTGGAAATCGAAGCCAGGTCTTCCATGCCAAAGGCGCGTATGCTAACCGCTTAGCAACGAAAGAGCTCGCAGATGAAGAGAGAGAGAGAAACACTGTGTAAAATTTTACTTCCCAACTTGAAATATTAGAAAATTTTCCGGTTCCCGAAAGCTAATTGGAAAATTATAATTTGTTGTTGACTAACTTTCCTTTACAGAAATTCAATTTTGTAGCTGAATGTGCAGTTAAATATAGTGAAAAATTTTCCACCTAACATCACTATACATAATATCCAAAATTGTCCGACTTATGAAAAGTTTTTTTCCATTTGTTTCTACATCGTGATGAAAATTTTCCGACTCATAAAAAGTTCTTCAATTTTTCCATATAAGACAGAAAATATTTCGATTCATGAAAAATTGTTTAACTTGTTCCTACATAGTACTGAAAATTGTCTGAGCCATGAAAATTTTCAGATTCTTTAAACGATCTTTCACTTTTTTTTATATTTCTGTACATGAATTCAATCAATTTTATGATTGCTGAGGAATTGTTACTTGATTGCTGATATTTTTTTTAGAACGGAAAATTTTCCGGAAAAATATAGCGGAAAATTTTCCGAAATGGAAAATTTTCCACCTCACATCACTATTTGAAAGGGAAGAAACAGTGGTGGATATGCATAAGGGAAGAGCAGGCTGGCCTTGCAGAGCTACAAGTGAAGCGCCATCTGTTTATGTGTTGATGGGGTGACCATCGTCGCGATTTTTTTGACAAAGAATAACACATTTTGTTCGATTCCTAATTACATCGTGCGTAATCTTGATTAATTTGCTTTAGTACAATTTAACTGATCAGTAAACAACTGTTAGTTCAAAATATTAGCGCACCTACAGTAACACAATGCCACTATAGATTTGAGTGTCCAGTGTTAGATCTTCACAGTGGACAGATGAGAGGACCAGGTTCATTTCTAGAAACATTAAATGTGTTTTGCTCACCTGTTTCAATTTTAGGAAGGATAGTTGTAGTGACTTTTATAGTTACTTAGTAAGCCTGGCTTATTGAATGTAATAGAAACTTGAAGTAAGTTTGTTAGAGCAACCAACATAAATAAATAATTCCAATAACAAATGAGCTATTGACAGTATTTTGGCACAGATATTTGGTTACTAGCAAACGCTATAAATTATATTTTGATTATGCAACACTGCTTTATTATGTTTCCGGTTAGATAACAAACTGTTTCATGTTTTCATTTTGTACTAGTATTACTGTGAAATCATTAACTTATTTCAAAATAACTTTTACTGAACATTTATTTTATTTATTTATTTTGCTTGTTCTCCCTCTTGTAGTGGCTAGCGCGCGCTCCTTTGGTGCGTAGGATTCCGGTTTAGATTCCTGTCGGGAAAGCCTTGACGTTTTAAGTAGAGTTATGGTGATTCGGATTCCACCTCCAACTGTGAACCCATGTGTCGTATATCATCGGTGCTGAAAGGGACGCTAAAATCCAGTCTTAAGTAACCAGTAAGTAAGCATCCCATTTTTAGCTTTTTGAAAATACTGTCACCGTAGTGTTAGACGCATTCACACACACACATACACTCACTCACGAGAGAAATCAACACAACAATGTTCAAGTGAAACAGGAGTGAGTAGGACTAGCATAAGTCGTGTTTTGCAGAGAGTATAAGGAAAAACTTACAATTCACAGCGCTTATAAGCATTGAATAAGGGCAACCCAGACAGAAAAATTCAGGTTTGTGAATGGTTCGTTGCACAGATGGAAGATGATGATAATTTTGTTTGCAAAATGGCAGTGTTAACGCTAATGCCAACCAAGATTTTTAGGGTTTTGGCTCACATAGTGCATTCCCAGTTTTTGCAACAATTAGACATTTTTCCGTAAGTGTGTAAACTCTGACATCCAGTCAAACACCAAGTGTACAAATAATTACGTAATTTGCAATTTCTAAAACATAGTGCCCCTAATGTTCTTAGTTGCTGAGAATTGCGTTTTTCATCATTCTCATGATTTTGTGAGCTGTATTTAAACAAAAAGTGATGACGTTGCTTCGGTCACTTCAGCAATTCGGCCAATCCAAAGATTTTTTTTTTTTTTTTTAACTGCGAATTAGTGAAGCGTCACTTGTCTTCAGTTGGCAGGATGGTTGGATTACAGTCAACAGCTCGTTTCACAGCACGGCAGCCAAATGTACTTTTAATATACGAGGTATGGCTAGAAAAAAACCGGACTGATGCTACAAAATCTTTTATTGGACATTTTGCGCAATGGGAACTCTTATCATCTTCAAAGTACTCCCCTTCACGATCCTTATATCGTTCCATACGATTCTTCCATTGTTGGAAACAGTGTTGCCAGCCATTTTTTAAAATATTGTTCATGACATCAACACTTTTCTTTTCACAGCTTCTACACAGCTATGTCTAAAATCTGGCTCCTTTCAGGGCTGACTTCACAGAGGGGAATAAGAAAAAGTCACACGGAGCAAGATCCGGCGAATATGGCGGGTGATCTAACACTGGAATGCCATGTTTAGCCAAAAATGTCTCAATTGATAGGCCGTATGGACAGGAGAATTGTCTTGGTGCAGAATTCATGACTTCGTTTGCCACAAATCAGGTCGTCGTCTTCTTACTCGCTCATGAAGGGTTGTCAAAACATCAAGATAATAATGTTGGTTTACAGTTTGACCCTCGGGTTCTCAATGAATGTATACGATCCCACGGATGTCGAAAGAAACAATCATCATGGCTTTGAATTTCGATTTGCTCATTCGAGCTTTCTTCTGGCGTGGAGAATTCGGGCTCTTCCAATGCATTGATTGACGCTTTGTTTCAGAATGGTACGTGAAAAACCACGATTCATCACACGTATTCACTTTTGCTAAGAATGTAGGATCCTTTTCAATATTTCTCAAAATGTCAGTACAAATATTCACTCGAGCTTCCTTCTGTTCCATTGTCAGGTTTCTTGGCACCAATTGTGAAGACACTTTACTTATGTTCAAATTCTCATGTAAAATTTGACGAACACTTTCTTTGTCTATTCCTATGATATGAGCAACAGCTCTAAAGCTCAATCGACTATCTTTCCGAATCATCACTCACTTTTTGAATGTTCGTTTCTGTTCTCGACGTAAAAGGTCGTCCTGGAGCGTGTCATCTGTGATAATTTCCCGTCCCTCTTTAAAACGTTTAAACCACTCAAACATTTGTGTACGTGATAAGCAATAATCTCCATACACTGATTTTAACATATCGTACGTTTCTGTTGCGTATTTTCGCAGCGTGCACAGAAACTTCACATTAGCACGCTGTTCCATTTTAACACAGCATTTTTCCGACGGAGCACAGACGTACGTTCCGCTTTGTACAAAGACCACAGCAAAACTGATCGACCTGCATCCAGGGCAGTCTGTCATTCAGAAGGCAGGGTATCGTGCTATAGAATCATGCATTGCTTTACCTTCATGTACACGTTGTTTATCAGTAGCTAAATCAATCCAGGTTTTTTTTCTAGCTGTACCTCGTATTAGAGTGTTTAACCATTTCTTTTCGACGATGCTTATGTAAGTATCCGACGATAACTTAAGAGCTGATTATAGAAATAGAGTTTTTGTTAATGAACATTTCTTTGAAAGTTGATCTGTTGAAGTATCTGGATGATGAACATTGAATTCTTATTCTAAGCAGTAAGTTGATTTCCTTCATGTTATTAGTGATAGTGGTTATCGGACAGCTCTTAAGGCGTCCATCAGCGAACAACTTGTTTCATCTAAAGTGCACCAGATACTTCGCCGGAATAAAATAACAATGAGAAATAGTAATATAGCATTTATTCACAATATCATACCATACTGAAATAATATAACTACGAGCACAAGCGTATGATCAATATTGTTTCTCAGGTAAGGGCGTCAATGTTATTTTTCTCAGTAACTGCCATTTGTAGGTTTGTCTATTTTTAAAAATTATTTCATTTTATTGAAACAATCTGAATCGAAATAAGTATTTCATGTGCATTTCACTAATTAAGCGTCAGGGTCGCTTGTTTTGTCTTGTTAAAATGTAGAAACCAACTCCTTTTTTATAATAATTTCTTTCTTCTACGGTGTGGCATCAATGTATAGTAATCAAAACCCAACATTCACGACATTCTTCATATTGCACGGGAAAAATCAACAGCTAGGAGCTGTTGGGCAAATTTCGCGCTTTTGACAAGATGTTGTTTTAGATGTGATTTGATTCATTTCATGTGAAATCGGTTTATTTAATAAGAAAAGCCATCAGCTGATAGTTCTAGTGTGGTGTTATGAGGCACAGCTAAAATTAAATGGCACGATTAATCGGAAAACTGTATACTGGGCCATCGAGAATCTAAGTTGCACACTAATATTGGTCGTATTCGATCATTTTTACTTGTCACCCCCTACCCCTCCATGCAGATAAGGTGACAAAAACCTAAACTAGTCCATGGTGCATTCATGTAAACTACTGCTCACAAAAATTTCGATGCCTTCCAGAGTATAAGTCCGAAAAAAATGAAGTTAGATCCCTATGTCCCTCGGATCTATGCTTACAAGGACATCTATTTTCCCTTTATTATTAAAGTACCATGTCTAATCTTACAAAACAGATGACTCATCTGATATTGCTGCCAACTAAATACGTAATTGGCATATAGTAAACAGCCATAAAATGGCAGATATTCAAATCAAATTAAAAAAAAAAAAAAAGGCATGTTGTGTAGAACACGATTTAAACGTGTAGGAAGCACATGATCTCCAAGATAGCGACATACAAATGGAATAATTTTAAGCTTTAGGATGTGTAGCTTTAGCCTGAGACTGGTGACTAGCGTGATATTGTAGTTTTCAGCTTCTTCACCTTTGAAAGTGACACATGTCAGTTGGACATTTCAGTCGCATCAACATCATTGTAATAGTGTATGTTCGTAGCTTTTTTAATTTAATTTTATTTATTTATTTTATTTATTTATTTATTTTATTTATTTATTTATTTATTTTATTTTATTTATTTTATTTTATTTATTTATTTATTTATTTATTTTGACTGATTGATTAGTTTGCTTTAGTTCATTTAAGATTTTTAATTTGCGCCAACGTGATATCTACACCTTAACTCTAGATCAAAATACAGTACTCTCCACCGCGAATCGAACCCGTAAATGCACACTAGCCGCTTGTTCACAAAGAGGTACATGGGATTTTTCGTTTCTATTTGGTTAGGAATATTGTGAATAAGCGTAAACTTTTAAAATATGTTTAAAGAATTTCGCGCAATTATTGACAGATAAGATGATAATTTATAGCTGAAGAAATTTAATGAAATATTGGTAATGTGTTTTCTCACGCTAGAAAAGAAAGAGTACTTATACTTTTTCGTTGTAACCTTTTAATATCAGTATTTCACTCTACTGTCTATTTAAGAATAAGGGGGAGAGAGTTTCATATATATATGCTGTTCTTTCAAAGTACTCATATTATACGCACCTAAATCTATGGATTTTTTTTTTTTTAAGTCATCCTTCACTCCATAGCCAAACTTGTAGGATGATCGTACTCCTTACTTAGTATGATCTCATAAAGAAAATTACCGGGAATAGTTGATTTTATCAAACGCAAACGACAAGGAGAATGCTTTGGTTACTGTGTCAACGAATAGCTTCCCTGAGTGCACGAGTTAAGTTTCGTAACACTGGATAAAGATAAGACACAAACTGATGCCAGTATTTGAATATGTCACTATTCTGCTCACCATTATCCACAAATATATGAAGGATTCATCATAAGAAGACAACTAATCGTTTGCGGAATACACGTTTTTCTGCTTTTCACTTACGCATTTGCTATCAACACATAAATTTAGTAGAGCAACTGATGCTACCAGCTCTTTACTTATTGTTGTATTTCTGTGTACAAGAAATGGTAACCACTGTAAACGCAGCATTGCTTCAGATAAAATGCTGAATCCTCTCAACCATGTAAATAGTGCGTTCCACTCTTCACAACGTGTGGTTCAAACGTTTCAGTCTCAAAAAAATACATTTTCTACACTACTACCCAGAAGCTAATGACCGAGACAGGTCATGATTTCTTTTGAGAAGTGGAAAGCTCTTATCCAAATGAAGATATTTTTAAATTTGTCTGGCAACGACAGCTGAATATTTTTAGTCATTCTGTAGACGCCTTCAACACACGATAGGAATGTATACTGCAGATTTGTTTGAACTGAAATCGGAAAGCATTTGCGTAAACTTAATTTCCTTCAATTTTGTTCAGGTGCAAATTTTTCGTTGAAAGCGACATTTTGCGACAAAGTGGACATAAATGCAAAACGTACAGTGCGACAGAGCGGTCATATTGGAATTCAAGAAGGGGCCCTAATAGACTACGCTCAAATCATGTGACCGATTTTTTGTATAAAAACGTGGGCCATCCCAAACTTGAAATTGAAGTCAAACAGAGGGTACCAGGGTGGACTGATTTAAATCAAGATTTAAATCACTTGATTTTTTAAATAAAAATCGTTGATTTAAATCGAATTCCGAAATAAATTAATTTAAAGTGAAAATAAGTAAAATTCCGTTTCTGTTTTGTTATTTCGATTATGGAAATTAATAATCATAATACAATGAGACTCAAATGTACAGTATAGTATGAAAACAAACGTCATGCAGAGGATGATTAGGGAAAATCCCGTTTTGAACAGATAACGGAGCAATCCTGCTTTCTTCTTTTCGTAACATTGGGTTTGGGTTTTAAGATCTTAACTATTCCAACGGGGAAATCACTATCGACATTTAAGACGAGAATTCTTTTTTGTACGAGTCTGTTTGTTTGTTCCTAGATAATAGGGTGTATTTAGAGGGGTCCTATCCCCTCTCCATTTTTGTTTTTTGTTTTATAACTTTTGGCGAAATTTATGTATTTCATGCTGCAAGCTAGTTCTGAGTTTTTAAAAATAGGCCCCTGCCAAATATAAGTAACTTTTGTGAAAAAAGTGTCATTTTGATAAACGTTGCTGTACTTTTTCCTTAATGCTTAACCTTTTAAATTACATAATTAAATTATTATATTTAAATTATATTATATTTTTAGGTGATAGGGTAGAATCTTCATTATTCGATTTAAAAAGTACCAGTAAGATTTTTTTACTTCGTTTTCTTCAAGACTGGAGGCATTCTAGAACACGTTACATGTGCTTTCACGCCTTTCTGCGTTGAGGTATAGTGTGTGATGACGTCAAATTTAAAAAGATGATATTTTTTGTTATGTGTATTATTATTATTATTATTGGGCGGGTTATATCTTGCACTCAGAAGACTGAAATTTTGCACACTCGTTCAGTGCACCCCTTAATAATTTTCAGATCTCTGTGTGGAAACAGTGGGGTCCAGAGGGGCAAAAATGTTTTTAAAAAAAGAATATTTTTAACAAAAACATAGCTTTTTTCGTGATTTTCCCGCCTCAGATGGAGACATATGAATGGTACCGTTTCAAAGGCTGTTCTATTCTGAAGAAAATGATGTACGTACTATGCTCTTAGGATAAATTGGGATGTCTCAGGAAACTGTTATCTGAGATCTTGTTTTATACGGGAATCTGGGGTATTTGGGGAATATTATTTTCCGCGGGCTTACTTTTGCACCTACAAGATTGAAATTTTGCACATTTACTCAGTGCACCCCTCAGTATTTTTCAGATTTGTTTCAGATCTCTGCCTTAAAACAGGGAGAGGGGTCCACAGAGATATTTTTAACAGAAAATTCCTTTTTTTCGTGACCATGAAACTTCCTATTACGGTACACGTAATATGACACTTCATTTTATCTCACATTTAACTGAATTTCATCCTGATCTTCCTTATGATCTAATATTTGCTATACCGTCTGGTGGACTGGTAGCTAGGATAATAGTGTTACTACCTTTGATCGATAAGTTTATTGCCTTGCCTTATTTGACAGCAACTTTTGTGAATTTATCTATTATACAGTGTACTTCAGTTGTAGATGTTTTGCGAAGTATCAAGTTCTGTAATGTCCATGCCATGTTGATAGCTGCCAATAAAATTCGGTATTTGAATCTGGCCGCGTATACTGACGAATTTTCACAACGCGTAGCTCCTCATGAATATTATTAGCAGAATAATACGTAATTAGCAGAGTAATTGAAAAAGGATACGTTCCTGTTAGCTATGCTTATCACATTTCTATTGGAAAAATGTTATTTCTTTTTGTATACATATTTTAGGTTATTGATGTTACTTTGCTAAGCTAAAAGGTTTGAAGATTTCCAATTATATTTACTGGACGTAAAAATGTTCATTATGTTTATCTTAGGAGTGCGGACCAGCGGTCCATCATTATAATAAAAGTGTGTTTTGTGTGTCCATTGACACCTGGATAGTTTCCCTTCCCATTTTTTGATTTGAGAAAGTGAAATGTGTTGAGTAGGTAATATGTCTGTCCGTTTTCTTTCCTGATTCGTATCTCTCTGTAAATATGTATTTTTGCAAATAATAGTAATAATAATAATATTCAAATGTTTTCGCAAATTTATATACAGAGTGTATTTTTTGTTTAAGTTAGATCATAACTTCCTATGCATTCTGGGTAGTAAAAGAAATTCCATGCTTACTATATTTCAAGTATTTCTTGATTTTTAATTTCGATTTTACTAATTTTGTGTTCTAATGCAATT
Organism: Thermobia domestica; assembly: GCF_964235325.1. Taxonomy (NCBI): domain Eukaryota; kingdom Metazoa; phylum Arthropoda; class Insecta; order Zygentoma; family Lepismatidae; genus Thermobia; species Thermobia domestica. The sequence continues at coordinate 293,427,152 of NC_137455.1, read as the reverse complement.
CTGTTCAACTATGCCTGTAACTTTGCTTATTCTTGGTTTGATAGAAGTTAATTAAGCCATTAGTGGATACTGTATATTTCTCGTATCTAGATTTATTTTAATATGTTGAAATCTAACTGCATTATATCAATGTATTGGAAGTTTTATTTAATCTATACTTTGTCTAATTACGTTGTATTTTAATCTTCAAGTAGTCAACAATAACTAATCATTTTATTTCATTTTTAGTTTGTTTTAGTGTATTAATATCTAAACTTTATATGCATATCATTACCTTAACTATCAATATAAAATGCTATTATCTCAATTTTTAATATGTTCATATATTTATGCATATTATTTATAAATAGCTTACGTAAGTAATCATAATTTTGGTATCTATCTGTCAATAATGTTATTAACTCGTAACATAAAGGTTCACTATTTGATCCTTTTTATATTCATATATTTGTATATATTACTTGTGCATAACTTAGATATAAATTAGTAAGCAGTGTTTTGGGGTTTATTTTTGTCTTTTTATATTTTAATTTGATTACTAACAGGGTGGATTGATTTAAATCAGTCTGATTTAAATCACGACTGCAATCAAGATTTAAATCACTTGAGTTTTAAAATAAAAATCGTTGATTTAAATCAGATTCTAAAATGAATTAACTTAAAGAGGAAATTAAAAATTCCCGCTTCTGTTCTTTTATTTCGATTATGGAAGATAATAATCATAACAATAATACTAAAATGTATGTACAGCACAGTATGAAAACGAGTGTCATGCAGAGGATGATCAGGGAAAATTCCGTTTCGAATGGGTAACGGGGGAATCTTGTTTTCTTCTTTTCGTAACACAGGGTTTTTAAATCATTAATTATTCCAACGGGGAAATCACCATGGACATTTAAGACGAAATTTTTTTTTTATTTTATAATTTTAGGCGAAATTTATGTATTTTGTATGTATTTCGTGTCGGAAGCTAGTTCTGATTTTTTTAAAATATGCTTCTTCCAAATATCAGTAGTTTTGTGAGAAGAAAGTGTCATGTTGATAAACATTGCTGTACTTTTTCCTTAAAGCTAAAGCAACATCGTTTGGGATTGAAATAGGTTAATGATTGAAGATTAATTCAAAATTCAACCTTAATACTTTCACTTAAATGGCATAATTAATATTTAATACTAATTTCTAATTTTTTTTTCTTCAGTTCGCGACTTGTATTACACGAAGAGAAGGTGTGATTTAAATCAAAATCGATTTACATAAAAAAAAATCAACAAAAATGATTTTAAAAATATCATGATTTTTTTCTACCTTGATTACTAAGTTTAGGCAGATCCATTCATCACAAAGGGAATATTTGTCGGATTTATTGTGAATATCTCCAAAATTACAACCACCATAACCAGGCACATTATATTATGAAGAAATAGTTGCAGAGAAACTCTTGCATACGACCTCGTCTATTTCACCTACCTTTTCTTTTTCGTAATGATATCTTCTATCACTTCTGATCTTCGTAGGAGGTTTCAGTGGTGACAAATTCCCGTCGAACATTTGTAAACTCTGGTTCAGTACTTGTACTTCATCTGGAGGTGGACAGTAGGATATAACTGTTGCTATTTGTTTCTACAGTACAATTTGTTACATTCCGGTACATTTTATAACAATTCAAACAAACCCCATGTTCAGCACATACGCTTACAGCAGGCCCAAACACACGTTACAGAGGTGATGCGAAGTTTCCAATCTTTTTTTTTTTTTTTTTTTTTCGATTTCTTGTGCACTTTCCTTTTATGCCTTTTCTCATAGTCACTACAATATACACTTACCACTGTAAGTTTCCATTTTCCAATGTTATCCTTCTTTTTGTACTTCGTACAAAGTATTGTACGAGGCGCAGACTCTTTCCGAGTAAAATTACTGTTACGGAGAAACTGTTTCTAAGTAAATGTATTGTTTTAGTTTTTAGAAATAATTTCTTGTTAATTATAGCTGAACACTTTAAACTCATATAAAATAAAATAAACACAAAATGAATAGTCGAAATACATTCACAAAACTGACAGCCTCGTAGGAAACTAGTTTTCAGTGAGCGCCATCTACGTTGTATGAAAGTTAAACGCAAATATTAAAAGTTGTGTGAACTGTGCATGGCGTATGGTAGTGATAGACGTAACAATAATAAGAGAAGTACTACAATTTTATACCACATTAATTACATATCAAGAAGTTATTATATGTACAGGTTCGAAGATAGAGACATCTTTCTTATGTTCGCAAAATGTTAATGCTACCAAAGCCAAATGGAATTTAAAAGCACGCCATATTTTGAAGTTCTACAATAATAGTGAATAAAACAACCAAAATACTAGTGATTTTTGTAGTTTGTTTTGCAAGAAAAGCTGTAAAGACATAATCTGAAAACTTTAACACAAATAAAACTGGAGTTTTTCCTCAATAAATTTGAAAGTGGCAGTTGATTAAAAAAAAAATCAAACTTTTCCTTTTAATAGAAATAATCAAGTGGGATTCTGAAGTATGTACGCCGATAACACCTTTCTAGCCGAATTTGTTCTCCTTTTCTCTATGCTATTGTTTATATTAACGAAAAACAATTTTCATGCGTAGTGCATACGTATCAGGGAACGAGATTTCACCTCCTTCTCCCATCCATTCCACTGCGTACTTTCCCAAAGTATTTCGGGATTAGTCATATATAAATGAGAAGACTTACATATGTTATGCGGACCAATTAACTACATTGTACGACTATACCGGGCGACATAAATAAACGAATCATACATTCTAAACTAGAGTTTTAAGACAAAAGAACTTCCTACTTTTTACAAGTAACTATGGTCCTTAAAAATAAATCCACGCACAAGCTAATGCACAACAAAATAATTATGACTTGCTAATGAAGAACGATTAATTGCCACTAATTTTACTGATTATAAATAAATTTAATGAAACGTTTGAAAGATTTCTTGTAAAACAATATTTTCGTCGGCGAAATTTATATCTTATAGAACTCCAAAGAATAATCCTGTTTACTGCTTCCAGTTGCAAAAAATCCAAGGAAAAATAAAACAAAGTTCATGCAAGCAGCAGCATGACGCAATAGAGCGTATCCATGTTGCGTATTTATTATTATTATTATTAAATTTTTTGGAGGTCAAAATAAAAATGAAAATATTACCTTATAATCGCTGACCAGATTACAGACGACTTTTACTTCTAAATGATCGTGAAAAATCCATTTTTCTGTAGCAATTTTATCTTTTAGAAGAAAATGGATGAATCTTTTATTCACTACGCAGAACGTGTGGAATGGAGAATTAACAAAACGTTGCAAAAGATATATATACTTTTATTTTTCACAATTCCTTCTCCTACCACACTGCCGAACTAATCCAACAAATTTATAATATGATCTTGCCGTCAAATAATTCCATTATTATGAAGGGAATTTGTGGGCAAAACATCTTTTTAGTTCAAATCGATCAAGCGTTTATCGCCGCTGAATCCTAGCTCGCCCTGATTGTTTGGTTTTAAGCTACTCGGTTGCTCTCGTTAGTTACGCAATTATTAATTAGAACAAAAGATTACAAAATAATCTGATTATTAAGTTCTTTAAAAAAACACTATTAATATTTAAGTTTATTTCAAAAGAAAATATATGTATCAAAAATAAATATCTATATTTACTTAATACCATACACAAACGTCATCCATTAGCGGGTGTCGAGAACAGTGAGCTATCCGCACAATACAACAACAGCGAAAAGAACAAAACCGTAAAAATAATTGTAAATAATACTGTACAGTACTATAAAGTTCGAAAGCAATAGCTTTAACATAGTCTGTTAGAAAAATAAAATGAAACGTCCACTATGAAAACGTAATATTACAATGGTAGAAGAGAACTAAAAATATCTTACGTCAATGAGAATTGCGAAAACAGAGATCAGTACAGAAAGGAACACAAACTACAAGTAAGGTGTTTACTTTTCAGTTCCCCTTGTGCTACATTTTCTGCATCGACGACAAGTGAGCATTCTCTTAGAACCTCCAACACCAACAGGACGAACGTTTTGAGGCACTTTGCGTTCTGTAGTAAGAAAGCTAGCTGTGCAACCCTTCTTTTCCTGGATGAATATCTGTCTATTAATTGGCTAGCAAGTACAAGACGAAAGTTCAATTGATGGGCTCAGGATATATATACAGATTTTTTTCTACAAAAAGCATAAAATTGTTTATAATAACAAGGTCGACATGGTTATAGAAAGAAATTCGAAAATCGCAAAGAATAGTCACAGTGTGAAGTTTCTATTTTGTTATTTTTAACATTGGACTTCACAGTAAAAAACACAGTGATATAATATACGTTGCTTTTACAGGGTTCCCACTCACCTGGAAAATATGGAAAACCTGATAGACAGAGAATTCAGCCTACTTGTGAAAAGCTTGGAAAAGTCGGGGAATCTCGTAGAAAGAAAAAAAAATGGAAAACTCAAGGAATTTTTACTTTTCAGAACCCATTTTTCTTTTTGTCTTACTGTGCTGTTTGGTAGGGAATATTTTATAAAATAAATTAGTTTTACGAAGTCCCTACATACACAATATATATGTATATACTTACATAGCAGATGAGGTCAAGGAAAATATAGTTGCTTTTTTATATTGAGACATTCCTTATTTTGAGATGTAAAAACTCAAGTACTTACCTAATCCTTCGGACAGGAATAAAACAGACAATAACAAGTGACAGTGAAACATTTTAAAATAAAGTTTAGAAAAACATCTTTCTAATAATATGGTGAAAGAAAAAGAAAGAAATCGAACACTAAATGGCTTGGCAAAGGTGAAAATATACCATTTTCATAAACAATCCTATTTTTCGGTTCCATAAACAGAAGAAACAAATAGAAAATGAAAGTGTAAGAAACAACTATATAAACCTTAGAAAATCTTACCAGATCATCATATTCATAATCGCATTCTCAACCATGTTTACATCCAGCCTTCAGTGGTACTCTGCGATATTCGTCCAGTGTGAATCGACGGACCCTGCTTAGTGTTAGTGGTGTGTGAATATGGACAATTATCGAACGTAAGTACGCTGTCATGATCTCTGTTGGATTTTTTTTTAAATGAAATGACACACGACAGGTTTAGCATCAAGAAACGTGAATTTGTATCCCGAGTTGTTCAAATCGCTCTTGTGATCACTTTACCATACACACATATGTTTAGTATGCAATAAACTTCCTTTTAACTCTATGGTGACGGTAATCCAATATGTATACAATCTAATAAGACCTCATTTGTATTATTTTTATGGAAATCAATTAGTTTTCTTCTGAGCACTGTACTACCTATTCTCAAAGCACTCAGACATGTTTAGAAGACACATATAGAGACCTGGAAATTTGTAAATCCTGAGCTGGAAAACCCTTGAAAATTCAGGGAATTCATGCTCGCCAAATGAGTGGAAAACCTTATTTTAATAAACGTGGAAAACAGTCTTAGATTAAGATGCAGTTTCTTGCTTTGCTTATTGAAACACGATTATCTTAGGTATTTTTCGTGATAGAGAACGAGTGAGTTTCCCGTAAGTGTTTTCTTTGTTATTCTTTAAGGAAAGGGGTCCGGATTAAATTCGTTAATGATAATTTTCCAATTTGCTTTAGAAATGTTTTCACTTCGCTGCTTAGAAGCATGATAAACTTCTTTTTTTTTTTCACTGAACAAAAACTAAAAGATATTTAGCTCTAAATTTACCAGTAAGCAGAGAGTCTTAAACTATAAATTGGTAATATTTATTATTGAAATATCACTTTCCGCTAGCAGAAAAAAATCTTCCATCCACAAAGATAGTGAGCTGGGTATAGAAATTTATGTAGATCTGGGCTACTAGAATTTGTTCGAGGAAGCAGACAGGTTCGCTCTACCAGGACACGCTGCGCGAAGTTATACAGTGAAACTTCCCTTAACAGACCTTACTTATATAATGCGGACAGATTTTTTGTTCCGGAAAAAACGTATGTATTATTACAGGATAAAACCTTCCTTTTTACGGACGCTCTTAGATAGGATACGGGCAATCTTCCTCCAACGCTTTAGTAACTCCTTCATAGCGGATTGGGAAATTGTTCTTAGTTCATACGTATTTAAGCTCAGAAAATACTTTGTCCAATTAGAAAACAGATTTTCGATGCAGTACAGTAGACAAGGGGAATCCCTTCCCCGTTAAAATATCTTTGTTATTATTCAATGGACTGGCAAATCACTAAATATTGCAAGTACTTCTTTCCCTTAGGGGGGGCGGTGGCTCAGTGGTATAGCGTTCACCTCCGGTGCTTGGGGTCCCTGGTTCGATTCCTGCTCGTGTGGACTTTGTGGTGGACAAACACCGAACTCGTGGGTTTTCTCGGGGTTCTCCCGTTTCCTCCCACTTTCTTCATTTCACTCATTTGTCATTATCACCGTCTCCTTTAGCCTAACCGGCATAACCGTGGGACGTAAAACTTAAAAATTTCATTTCATTTTTTTTCCCTTTAGGGCTTGCATCTTTCCCCGCAACCCTCATATAAACACTTGATCTTGTATTTAGTGTGTATACAATCCAATGACCGTGGCCCCGCGTAACTTAGTCGCTAACGCTCTCGCCTTCGGTGCAAGCGGTCCCGTGTTCGATTCCGAAGGGGGGGCACTCGGTCGCAAAAGTGTAAAAAGCTTTTTCAGGCCAGCCATCCTGAAAAAGGATTTCCTCATTCACACCAGGCAAATACCGAGATGGTAACTAACATAGGCCCCAGACCAATTCCTTCCTTCCCCCATCCTTTCTTTCTTTCCTTTTCCCGGGTATTGTGATCGCCCGAGGGACGTCATCCCTCATACGTGACGGGCTAATATGGCCATAGATGCCGAAAGCCCAGAAATCTGAATCCTAAAATCAATCCAATGACCGTATGAACTGTGAATAATCCAAATTTGTGAAACTTCTCTGGAACGTATACCTCATCAGTCTTGTCCTATCGATGTTAGTGGTGGACACAAAAATCGGTTTTTCGGTTTTTAGGAAAACCGAAACAGGTTTTTGAAAATTAAAAAAACTGTTTACCGAAACCGGTTCGGTTTTTCACCGAAACCGGTTATCGGTTTTCTCCAAAACCGGTTCGGTTTTTCACCGGATCCGGTTTCAGTTTTCTTCAAAACCCCTTCCTTTTTTTTCAAAATTGATTCTATTTCAGAGCAGAATAGTGTTTCGTTGTTGTCCGGAAACAATTCCGTTTGCATAGAAATAGTTCTATGTATTTTCCAAAAGTTTTCACCAAAACCAGTTTCGGTGAAAACCGAACCGGTTTTGAAAAAATCGGAACCGGTTTTTGAAGAAAACCGAAATGTCAGTTTTTGGGTTTCGGTTTTTCTAGAAACCGGTTTCCGGTTTATAAAAATCGGTTTTGCTCATCTCTAATCGATGTCCGTTATTTAGAGGCTTCACTGTGTAACGACTGATCTTGATAGTTGCCGGTTTCATACATTCGACATTAAACATATGTATGGAACGAGCAGATCGACGCTGTCTTTGAGAATTCTCAACCACGAAAATACTATATAGACAGTAAAATGTGGATTATATACCTCACATTCCATCTAATCTCTATTGGGAAATTTCTGCTCCTTTTAACTTTTTAACAATAATATTAGATACCGGTATTTAGTATACCAGGGAAAGTTGAGTTCTCCAAAGAAGTTTGACATCCAGAATCTTTATGTTTAATTACTTCTATTAACAAATATTACAAGTTTGGAGTAAAACAAAGTTCCAACAAGTGGAAAGAGTACACTCGTGGCTTAATCCTTAATGTTGATACTTTCAGTGTGTTAATATTATTCCCGATAAGAGGGCATGTGGGTCGGATCTCATTTCAAAGAAAGTTCACATACACACAAAGGATGATCGGACACGTGGACAAACGATTATATTCTCATCTCGCAGTCGCAACGGTTCGAATCCCACAGTAAGCAATTGTAAGTTAATAGAAGGAAAGGAAAGGTTGTTCTAAGGTAGAAAACAACATACAGTACGTACTTGACGTTCTTTGTGATATCAATATACCCATTGATTTTTTTTTTAAAATTAAAGCTGCGGTTATTTTCGAGCGTCATACTTTTTTCCTCTTGTCTTGCTTGAATCTCAGCTAGTGTTCTAAAGAATCTAAAAAAGGTGAAAATCAATTTTTTTAATGTTTTTTTTCAAGGTCAGGAAAATACAAAAAAATTCAGTTTTTAATTATTATTTTAAGAGTTCGTCCGTACACAGTCGTTACAAAATTAAATTTGATTACGAAATTTTATGTAATATCCTGTTCCTGTTGCATACAGTGACGTATCTACCGTACATTTGTTGCTGCCAGGGGAGGAGTTCACACTTAGGCCCGATTTTTGTTCTAACGTACATACAAGCAACTATATTAAAATTATTTAAAGCTTAGAGTCTAACTATTTGCTTTTCACTTGAAACTTGATTACTTATTATAACTTTAAGTTCATTGTTTTTGCTAACGCACTGTGAGAGGCATTATATACGTCAAAATTATTCATTTTCATTCACTCCTAATATTTTTGGAGATCTGGAGAATGCCAGAAATACCTTTAAGCCCCCTTAGAAGTTGAATCTGACAAATTCATGTCCTGGATACAAGGAGATTATTGCTGTAAAATTAATTGCTGTATTGGCAGGTTTTACTTTCTATAGTTTCGGAGATTACTGTAGTAATGAATGACCAGTAACTGAGTCCCATAGATCTGAAATGATATACAGGTTAAACTTTTTTCTTTTTTTTTTTTTTTTTTTTGCTAAATTTTCCAGTCTTTCCGAAAAAAAAAGTTTTTTTTTTTTCGGCAGTTCAAAATTCTTGGAAATTTTACAACAATACTCCCAACAAATGGGAACCTAACCGTGCGCTAGCTTGATATACAAACAAATTTTAAAAACTGATTTTAGAAAGTCAATCATATAATAAAAATTATCGTTATTAAATCAATACTACACTAATATAATAAATTGTAATTCGTAATTTTATTATTATTATTATTATTATTATTATTATTATTATTATTATTATTATTATTATTATTATTATTATTGAAATATTATTAATTTTATGTTATTGTAAGTTTAATCCGTGTCACAGAATAATGAATGCAGTCAGGTTGCTTAGAATATCGAACCATTCCGCATTTTCAGCTAAAGGCAGAGTACTACAGAGGTAATAGAGGTAAAGAAGCAGCTTGTGTATACGCTAAAATGACTCTAAAAACTAAAGAATGCACTAGATTTCCATTTCCATCTCGGCCTCCAGTAGAATGCCTTCTTCATAGGCTCGAACTATAAGTTCCTGCAGCCTTCTTCCTATTTCTGTAAATAAAATTTATTAATAGCATAAAGTTAGATAAGTTCTGTACACTTATAGTTGTTGAATGGAATCACTGAGAGTAGGTGGTGATTATGTTATATTGTTATAGTCTGTATAATTGCTTCAGTGACTATTATTCTGAAGTAAGTGTTTAAGTAAAATACTGATTATGTTCAATTCCCAGTTATTCCTCTTTTGTTAAAGTTGTTGTTTTGGATAAGTTGTAATGATAGTATCTGTTAAGTATTGAGTAATAAGTTCCAAGTCCTCTGAATTTCAACTTTTCACTAAATGAACTTCGTTTTCTTTTCACTAAATGAAAACGGTTGAAATTATAGAATAGAAATTTAATAGTTAGGTTTGTTCCCATATAGGGTAACTGTCCCAATAATTGACAGTGTACCAGTAATTGACACTGTCGTCTTTTTTCCGACGCAACAAGACTGCGGGACTAGGTACAAGCAAATGCTGCCACCTTTTCTTCCTTTGCAGTGTTGTTAATCCCACACCACTGTTAATATTTGCCTCTAAGTAGTAGTTCTCCAAAGAAAACAGAAAATCGATGGACAGTGCAAAATAGTACTATAATAGCTATATTAGCGAAAGAAATAAACATGTTTATCCAGGTGGAAACTTATAAATCAGCTTGATAAGTTGGTAGAAAATATTATGGTTCATTAGAATAAGATATTAGATGTCAATTACTGGGTCACAAGGTGTCAATTACTGGTGAATCTCACAAATCTTGGTGTCAATTACTGGTACAATGATCAACTTTTCGTATACATATTGTAAAAAATAATAATTATTAGTCTATTATTTTTATGATGGTCTATATAGATGAAGGAAGGATGCCTTCGTACCTCTACGAGAGATCAGTAAGCCAGGCTCATTTAAAGGGTGAAGAAACTTGCAATTTGTCAAACACTGTTCTTATATTGTCAATTATTGGGACAGTTACCCTACTGCGTTTTTACATATTCGGCCTGCTACTATGTATCGAAGTGTATAATAAATAAAATGATTTAGATAGTTGCTCGATGCGTTCAGGTGTCACATTACAATTTAGAGAGATTAATATGCTGCTTAATAAATTTTTAATTTCAGTTTTTTTTTTTTTTTTTCGTTTTGAATTGATTATGTCGCTGTTTATATCTGTAACATTAACTCCCCTAGTCGGAAGAACTTGAGGTTGAGAAGTGCTTCAATGATTTATTGTTGAATCTTTTTGTTGTGGAGATTGCTCCGAAATTGAATAATCCTCTTGTTTATTACCATTTTGTATTTTTTTCCGATCCTAAATGGAGAGCGGTTTAATATTTGAAGACACTTTTGTAAAGTTGATAGTTTGAGTGTCTTGATCAGGCACAAAAGCTCCATTTGTATTACAAGAACTTGTATTTTAACAAAAGAAACATTGACCAAAGCTTAAAACACACTTTATTTTAAATTATAATAACGGTTTCGGATATCTAGCATATCCTTCTTCAGACAATGTCGAAAATAAATGAAAATACAGACATGTATATAGTCATTGTTATGACAAAGTTTGAATTCTTTAACAGTCATATATATAGTTATTGTTATCAAAACATTTTAATTCTTTTAACAGACATATATATAGTTATTGTTGTACTTTTTTTTTTCTTTCTCCTATTTGCTGAGGCTTTCAGCCAATCCCGTAAGTCGTCTTGTTCACTTTCCAACTATCACGTTTCGTCATTTTTTTTTCTTATAAGGGCCTTTTTTAATTTTCTTCTTGTCTATGCTATCCAAACTTCCTCGCCATACTTCATTAATAAGTAAGCCTCCTGTCCAGTTCATCAGTTTATCTCTTCCTACCTTCTTTATCCAATCTGCTTCTTTCCACTTCCTTATTATCATTCTTTTCTCCATCTCCAATACTTTCGTCTTATCCCAATTAATTCCGTGATTCGTCTCCTTAACATGTTGATATATGGCATTGGTATCTTTCTTCCTCCTAACATCATCTTCATGTTGTTTTAATCTTTCTTTCACTCTCTTTCCTGTCTCTCCTATATATGACATATCGCAGTCCTCACACCATACCCTGTAGATGATTCCTTCTTCCTCTTCGTTAATCTTTTTAGTTCATTTTCTATTCTTCTTCTTTATTGATCTTAATAAGTTTTCTCCACTCTTTCTATAAGTTCTGACCCCTCCATTCGTCAATAAATTCTTCAGTTTCTCCGTTTCTTCTCCCATACTTACTATACCATGCCATTTTCCACTCTCATCCTCTTCATTCTTTCTCCCTCTCTTCCTCTTACTGCGTTCTTCTTCCTTCTCTAACTTCTCCTTGCTGTAACCGTTCTTGTCTAACTGTCTGTAGAATTTCTGTATGCTCTCCTTCCTTCCTTCCTTTCGTCCTCCAGCATTTCTATTCTTCTTATCATGTTTGTTATGAAATTTCTCTTTGTACTCCTATCCACGTCGCTCCTCTCATGGCAGTACACCCCCGCTGAGCACTCTTTCTGGTACCACCTCGTAACCAGTCTTTCTCCTGGTTTTATTATGATCAAGTCTAAAAAGTTTATTCTTCCATTTTCTTCCAACTCCATGTCCAAGCTTATACCTTTTTCTTTATCTTCCACACCATCTTTGAAGTTCTCTAATTGTCTCCTAGTCCCTTTCCACAAGCCTAGACAGTCATCCATATACCTACAAAATATGATCAAGTTCTTACCCCCTTCTTTCACCTTTTTCTCCCATTTGTTCATAATTATTTCTGCCAGTACTGGGCTCAGCCTCGAACCTATACTAATTCCTTTTCTTATTTTTACCACTTTCTCCCCTATTATACAATAACTGTTTTCCCATATTACCTTCAAAGCCTTAACCACCTTCTCTTTTGTCCACCCTTTTATACTTTTACTTCCCATTTCTTCCTCTATGACACTTATTATTGTTTCTCTACTAAGGCTCGGGAACATAGCCTTAACATCAAGACTAAACAAAAGTTTTCTGCCTCCACTAAGATCCACTCTCCTTAACACTTCCTTGGCTTCTTCTGTGTTCTTCACTCTGCACAATTCTTATCCTTCTCTTATGCTTTCACAAATCTCCTTCAACTCCTTCTCTAGTGGCTCCCAGTAGTTCTCTCTACAACAGTCTATTACTTATTAATGAAATATGGCAAAGAAGTTTGGATAGCATAGACAAGAAGAAAATAAAAAAGGCCTTTATAAGAAACAAAAATGGCGGAGCGTGATAGTTGGAAAGTGAACAAGAAGATTTACGGTATTGGCTGAAGGCCTCAGCAAATAGGAGAAAGAAAAAAAAAAAGTACAACAATAACTATATATATGTCTGTTAAAAGAATTTAAATGTTTTAATAACAATGACTATATATATGACTGTTAAAGAATTCAAACTTCGTCATAACAATGACTTATATATGTCTGTATTTTCATTTACTTTCGATATTGTCTGAAGAAGGATATGTTAGATATCCGAAACCGTTATTATAATTTAAAATAAAGTGTGTTTTAAGCTTTGGTCAGTGTTTCTTTTGTTAAAATAATCAATCCAAAGCCATGGATAGTCTTACTAAAGAACTTGTACTAGGAAAATGGAAATCAAAATCTTTGTTGTTTATATTCTTCCTCCTTTTCCAGGGAGGTGATTCGTGATCTGTTTGAATCTTTTTTTTTTTTTTTTTCTATTGGCTAAAAGAGAGGCTGAATTAGAAATGCGAATTGTATTTAAAGGACTTACTGTTCTACTTTGAGATTTAGGAATACCTGTTTCCGTTGTGTTTAAAGAGTTACTATATGATTCCCATTTGTTGCTTTGGTTAGTCAATTTTACCAACTTGCACGTTTGCTTCATTGAAAGATATACGGTGCTGGGCCATTACGGTCAGAATTTTTCGCTGTGTAGCTCTATCTGGACAACCCCGAAAATCAGTCTCATGTCCCTTCCGCAGTGTAAATATTTAGTATTATTAATGCATTGAGAATTGGTATGTGATTGTGTGTCCATATCACTGGTATGTATGTCTCAACTATAATATGAAATAAAATATTTTGATATGCTCTGGAAGACGTTGCGAATTAAATGTGACAATAGGTGTGGGTATTTTCTTGCCCTCGTTTATCCGATACATACGCTTAATTGAAACAATGGGAACATCGCTGTCAATTTCTTGTAATAGTTTTTCAATTGGTATTTATGCATTTGCTGATTTTCTATTGAGAAAATATATTTTATTAAATTTTACTAATTGTTTTAAGGTTAGTTATTCCTTCTATATCTGCTAGGTATAATTTCCTGCTTATAGACATTAGGGGCCTTAGGCAGAGTCGTTTTGGCGTATGATTAGCGTCATACTAAAGGTCTTACTATTGCAGGAAACATATGTTAGTCAAACTCTTTAGTATGGCACTAATCACGCTTCAAAACGACTTGGCATAAGGTCCTAGATGTTTTTGTTCCCAAATCGTCTTTATTAGATTTTAAGAACACATAGTAAAGTGCTACAAGTTCATCATTATAGCGATTGTAAAATGAAGGATTTGAATCCAAAGGTGCAGTAATATTGTGAAAATTCGCTGTCTTATCTTCTGTAATACTGTCATTTTTACAGATATTGGTTTTACAATATTATGATTAATTGTTTCTGATTGTATATCCATAGTAGATACATTTGATAAGCATCTTTAATAAATGAAGTAGTTAGGCTTGAACTTCGTTTACTTAATTTAAGACTTTCCACCATGTTGTTATGAAATTATACTATGACATTATTAGCTTAAAATTATAGATTACCACAAATCACATGAAATAAATCACTGTAAAACGTAAACTGTAAGCATCATCAGTATATTCTTTATTTGTAAGAGGTTCATGGGAAGAAAATTAACTGATCTCATAGAATCTGCAAACATGCAAAATCAAGTCGCAATTAGTTTGCTCTGAATTATATATGTTGAATCTCCACTAGGCTTCAATACTTAAATGTAGAAAAACATTTTGAAAGTTGCACACTAGAGATTGTTGATTATAAAGTTGCAATTGTATATGTATATAGAACTGCATAAGAATCTTTATAAATAATATGGATACTAGGGTGAGCCGAAGAAAGAAAATTTTCTCCGATCGAATAGCTATTTGGCCTAAAGTTCCCATTATACTAAAGCAACACCTGTAAAATACCGTTTTAAAACTAAAACTGTATCTTTATGTTTTGCATCGATCTTGAAATTTCGCAATTTTGATTATTTTTAAATAAAACTTTGTGGTCTTTACATAGACTCTGTATATAAATCTAAATTGGCCTCCAAACATCCTAATGTGTTTCCTTTTGTTCTCTACATAAACTGGAGCAAGTATTTTGTATTCGTGACTTGATGTAGATCATAGAAATAATTTTGCAGTTCTTAGCTAGACATAGTTCGATGTATCCGTTGCCCGGGACTCTCTGGCGTGAAGACGGCTGCAATGAGAATCTCCCCGTGCACACCCACAACTACTGTGAGTACGATTTATTCCTGTGTTACTAATCTAAATTCAGCTTTGGATTCGAACAGTAGCATTATTTTTCGAGCCTCCAGTTTAGTCATGAAACCTTCTCTTATTTCAACTACACATTCTAGGCAGCAGATTCGAACACGATCTGTACGTATCGTTCAACAGCCTGACTATGGGAGGGAATTTCAACGCAGGAGAGGTCACCGCTCTTTACTGCGTTAACAAAGTCTTCATCAAACATTCTTTGCAGTAAAGAGGAGAAGTAATGGTACGTTGATTCCAGTAGATGACATCGGAGGCCTGGAATTTCACTTCCGGAAACTCAAATTGTCCGATTCTGGTTTGGGGATTTTCCTGCTTTCGTGATTCCAAAATTTTGTTGCATTCCTTTTTTACGAATCTCTTCTCTGGCATCACAGAGCATACCCAGCAGTAAATTTTTGAGGTACAAAAAAGGGGCGTTGTCTTGGAAAATTTTGTCTACAATCTCCTTGTACTTTTTTCCTCAGATGCCTTTAAATTTCAAACTGAATTCAATATGTGCTTTGACCCATTAATGTCGCAGGTGTATTTTTTTATTTTCATTTATTTTTTAATATTTTTATTTTATTTTTTATTTATTTAATTTGTCAAACCAGTACTGCGTAGACAGTTTACACAAATTTCGGAATTATTTTAAGATTGGTTGTGGGTTTACTCGTTCCCTTGTAAAGGTAAAGAGCTCTTGTTGCTAAGGTGAGCTACCTCGTATTGTTTAATCTTCCAGAAGTTAAGTTAGCCTGATTCTTGGGTCAATAATCAATGTCGATTACCAAACACATTTTGTAAAGTATTTTTAGCTGTACTTCGTTCATTCAGGTCAACTTGAAGTAGGTGGTTCTCAATCTTCCAAAACTTTTAAATTGGCAGCGCCTCAAGGGCCCAGGAAAAAATCTCAGTCCGGTAATACTATTAATATCACAGGTCTGCAAAAATAAAACAATGCTAAGCTGTTTCGGTTTAGTTAACTGATTCGTAAGTGTTGGGGTGCGCTGAATCCAGGAATGACAACCGTTTTGTCCTGGGACGTCTGGGTTTCGAACAAACGGGTGATCATTGTTGAAGAAAAATATGAACACAAATATGCGATTTACAGAAACACCATTAGCAACGTAACACAAATTAATGTACAGAAACACGCACACACTTGAGAACATAAAAGTAATACCACCTTCAATCAGATTGCTTGTGAAATCGTCTTTTTTTAAAGGTCAAACTTCGTTTGGAGTTTGTCCTTTTGTATGTGGCTGCCGGAAGATCCCTAAACAACACCCAGCCGTAGTCTGCCATCATCGTAACACTCCAGTTCCCCTGGATACCGTCGTTCCATATCTTTGATATCTTGATGGAAACGCTCTCCTTGCTCTTCACTCACTGCTCCCACAGTGTCAGGAAAGTAGTCAAGGTGGGAGTTGAGATAATGGACTTTCAAGCTCATGGAGCAACCAAGCTTTCGGAACGCGTGCAACATTTTTTCCACCATTTCCTTGTACAGTGGATCCTTTCGGTTTCCCAAAAATGTTTTGATGACCACGGTAAAAACAACCCAAGCTTCTTTTTGAGTTGGAGTCATTGAACTGAAGAAGTCTTTGTCGGATATGAGTTTTCTAATATCAGGGTCAACCAAAACTCGCGTGCTCGCAGTATTTGAGCAACGAACAGTGTCCAGAACTACTTACTAACCTTTTTACAAATCTAAGATGTAATCTTACTAAATTCGTTTTATGAACAGATTTATTGTTTTTGGTTTTTCGTTGTGATCTCGTACTCTCATTCATGACACATTACGATATGTGTCAGTGATCCCCATCCGGACCAATATACATGTATTTTCATGTTTTGGGGAGCACAAATACATGTAATCTTCCATGTTTATTTTTATTTTTCGTGTGATGCATTTGCAATTTAGCGATTTCTAGCTATCCGTTTGAACACGTTACGTTTCGATTGTGCAAAACTTGACGTCCCAGGAAGAAACGGGGGTCATTTTCGACTTCGGTGCACCCAGAAGCTTAAAAATCAGCTAAACTTATGCAGTCAGCGTTTTGGTTGCAGACCTTTGTATTCTCAAATATATATGCCTTAAAGGCAACTCGTCGCCATCAAGTTGGCATATTACCCGTTGTTTCGGAGCACCAAAAGAACACAGTTTTAAAATTGTCAGTATGGCGTCTCAAATAGCAATAGCTGTACCATTGTCTTAGTAATATGCTCAAGATAGCATAAGCCGGGTTTCTAGTGTCTGCCGGAGCCTAGAACATGCAGCTCTCTATTTTTATACTTCCGGATTTGCATCTTAACGTTTGGCTAGGTATATAACAGTAATTTTCGATTCATGTCAATCTGTGAACTTGTCACTGTCAACAGAAAATTAGAATGCGTGCAGCGTATACCAGCGCAAGGGCTTATTTGTACTTTGCCATCCACTTCGTAACTACCTGAGAAAATAGCTGGGGTGAGGTTGGGACGGGATATAAATGACCTGCTTCAACTGATACCAGTATGGTCGTCGTTGTCAGTAGTCATTGGAACAGTTCATGTCGGTTTCGCAACTTTATTTGGAAATATACGATCCATGCAAAAGACTACGAAGTTTTATATATAAACAAAGCGCGAAAACTGTAAGACTTCAAGGGCGTTGCGGAGCATGAAGATACAGTATGATTTTTAAAAATATTGGCGAATCTCTTTCTTTAACCGAATAGCAGCTTTCGGCCAAACACCTATTCTATCAGAGAGAATTTCCATTTTTCGGTCCACTTTAATGGATATCGTGCTACATAATTTTTTTAAAAAATCAATGGATGTACCCGAATGGAGTTTCTCTAGAACTGCATTCCTATCTTCCCGAAACACTTTTACTGTGTGATACGGCAACGGTTCGTTATCACATGCTTCACGCAATTCCTGCTAACAGTTCCGTGCACTCCGATCAGTTGTCACTTCATTTATCTTCACTCGTAAACTTCTCGCAGAGTTCTTTGTCTTTATTTTCCTACACTGTAGTATTTGACTGAATAAGTTGCAACAATTACCTTTAATTTTGGAAGTGGGAGAAAATTTTAAAAAAAGATAAAAACCATAAGTTTAATATTTAGTTTGACACACTGACACTGTAGCATCTATAAAATGGTGTACTTACGTCCGGACGAACAGACGGACAATGGGTAAGAGAAAAAATATGTTGTGATAGAAAACGCCTAATTATCGGTTTATTGAACTGTGATGTCGTGTACAAGAGTATTATTCTTTGTCAGTTTCACATTATCACGTTTTAATATCCGCAGATATGCAACTACATATAACACAGCTTAACATCAAAGAAAAGTGGTTTGTAACACATGTAAACCAAGTTTTAACTTTAAATATAATTTTATGACGGTGATCTAGCAAGAAATGCTTCATAGAAACAAAATATGCTAAAGGAATTGCAGAGATACAAAAATCAGAAATGCTATTAAAATGAACATCCATACAAAGGCTTCGAACTACTACTTACCAAAAAGCGGGCGTAGCCTGGTACCTTCACTGATATCCCACTTTTTCTCTCCATACAGTAGATATTACAAGTGAATGATTATGAAAGAAATTGTAGAATTAGTTGGAGAAAATGGGAGATCTCGAGAAAAACCCCCAATGTCATCCACCATGAAGTTACATACTGTGGTTTATTAATAGATTATAAATCTTTTGTGTTCTTGCGTACTACGCTGATCAAAAATTCACAAAAACTAATAATTATAGCAGATGCTCGCTGTGTTCTCTGTCAGCTACAATACAATACTCTGCACGACGACACAGTGATTCACGTACACGATTGAAACGCATAGGCATATTACGAATCATTGCAAATCCATCACGAATTCTTTGCTCCAATTCGTGTATGTCATTTATTTGTGTTTTGTACACTATACTTTTGAGATGTTTCCACAAATAAAAATCCAAAAGATTCAGACCAGGGGAGCGAGAAGACCACTGTATGGAAGTTCCGATCAAGAAACGCAGAAAATGTGGCACCACGCGCAGTACCATCGTGCATAAGCTAAAGTTGCCGAGAGTGGACCATTCCGGAAGATTTTGTTGAAGGAATTGTAAGTTGTGGTAAAATGTATGGCCCCAGTAGTTCGTCCCCCAATATACCTGCCCACACATTAATCGAGAATTGATATTGGTGCCGGGTAGGCAAACCTGCGTTATTCTTCTGCCTATTGATGTTCGTTGTTGATATTGGCAACACCATCTCGCGTGAACCCACCCTCATCAGTAAATATGATTAATGAAGGAAATAGAGAGTTTTCCATACATCGATTAAAATACCACTCGCAGAAGTGTCTTCGCGTAAGACAATCTCTTTCGTCTATTCTTTGCACATGTTGCAAGTGGTAGAGTACAATTGTTCGTGAAACACTTTCCACATGGTTCCATGCAAAACACCTTGCATGTCTAGCCTTCTTGTACTGGCCCTAGGATCTTCAACTGTATAAGTAATTTTCTCTTCTTGATCCGCAGTTGACTATCCAAGGGCGCCCAGCTGAATCATATGTAGTGCGCAATGCACCTGTTTCCCGAAGCCTCCTATCGATAGCAGCAAACGTTGATTGGACAGAACATAATTTGGAAAATATTCATAATATAGCTGTCGTGCTTCCTGTGAGTTCCCATAAACAGGACCATACATGTGATGCGTATTTGCATTTCATTAAATGTTACGCCTGCATTGGTCCCACTTAAGTAATACTACACACCAGGCAAACATACACCAAAGACAGCCTCAAAGTTGCACTTTCCTCGTTTCCGGCATTGCGTAACTTTAAAACAAGCGGTTTTCGTCTTATGTTGATATGGCTTTTTTTAATTGTTTAGATATGAAGGTTTCACCAGTGGATTTTGGTTACATAATAAATGAACATCCTGTATAAATATTTACAAATTTTGTCAGACAAGTTTTATCTGTATATCATTATTCTTTAATTCTTGATAAAATAACAAATTTCTTCAAATTCCGAAATATTATATACTGAATTTCATATGAGGAAAGATTTACAGTATTTTTTAAAAAATTATCATGAGATATTGTGCATACATTTTGTGATAATAAATAATTTCACGCCCGTATACTTAGAACATTTGTGAGGTGATTAACTGACTTGGAAAGTATTTGTCTTGATGTTAATTCTTCTTAATGCTGTGATGTTAATTTTTGAAGAAAGAAAAATATCAGCCACAAGAGAGTTGAGTATGTTTAACTTAATTCAATTTATAAATAAAAATTCTAAACTTCTCAAAGATAGATAGATGGCCAGTTTCTGCAACAAGACTACAACAAGAAATTAGTAGTTTAACAAACGAGTACAAGCCCACTAATATTATATCGTTACATGCTCAGACTACTGAACATGTAAAACACATCCTTCAACTACTTTTACCTTGTTAATGGAGTTGCTAGTTTACTTCAATACAAACTGCCGCTCCGTCAACCAGCATCGAAACTTAAATGTTTCTCACTTTTAGAAATGAGAGTTTGCTTCAGTACTTTTGTACTTCAGTATAACTCTGGCCATAAAATTTATAAATAAGTTCTTTTTTCTGAAAAATTATAGAAAATTTTACCCAATAATTGAATAACAAGGTCGTTTTGTTCTTCTCCCGGCGTAACATAAAACACAAGAGACGATATGTGTTATAGATGTACAGAAATATATAGTTATGAAAATTCCCTGAATCATCTTCAACTTGAAAAAAAAAATCTGTGTAAGAAAACAATTGTACTGCATGCAACTACTGTTCTTTGCCACACACACACACACACACACACACACAAATTAAAAATCATGCTTCAGCCTATTTTGAGATTCACAAGAGCGAAAGCGCCTAGGAATGTAGTAGTCCTTCAGTAACATTCCTGATAAACATTTCTTGTTGACAGACAGGAGAAACGTATGAGAAAGGAAGAAAAGTAGTTCCTTTCTTCCCGTCTGTGTAAGAAGCAACAAACCTTTTGCATTTTTGTCCCATGTAATTGACCAGTTGTAACTACAAAATAAAATAGAGTAAAACTGAACAATAAGTTTGGTTATTGGAACTTTTATTCCCAATTATAATAATTATAATAAACTATTTGTAACAGTTCTTGAAATATAAAACGCCAAATTTTGTGTGGTTTTAGATATGGAGAGACTATAGGCTGGCCTGAGAGACAATAAAGTTTATATAAATATATTCCGTAAAGAATTTTTTCTTGAACAATTAGTTTCTTTTCCTCTTCCTTTAAGCATTATACTGAAATGATTAGTAGAAATACAATAAAATGTGGCAATGTTTTTAATGATATAATTTATATTATATTTCAGATCCATGTATCTTTCTTCTTGTACTATATATGAAGAGGAATTCGCTGATCTTAAGTATCTTTGATCTGTAATGTAATTCTCAAAAAATACATCTATATATATTAAAATTTTTGTAATTAAAAATAAAAAGAAACATGGTAAGTTTCTATAAACAAGTAAACTCACTTTCAAGGAAGTGAAATTAGAAAGATAAAAGTGAATGTCAAAGATACAAACACAAACAAGGAACTCATACAGGTGAAAGGCTAAAACAAAAATATATAAACTAATCAAGAAATAAACGGTTAAAATTGTCAGAAACGTCAATAGCATCATTATAGATTAATTTTCTCAGCGTAGTCAACTTAGTTAACCACTAGAGTCTAAATCATTGTCAGAATCGACTTCAGCTTGTTCAAATCTTCAACTATCCTGTAAGTAAACCTTTGATTCAATTATGTGAAGAAGCGATAGAAAAGAAGTTAAGTGGACAAAGACAGTCTTTAATTTGTTTCAATTCATAAATTCTGTATTTTATTGAGCTGAGCGAAGCGAAGCTCTTATACTCGGGTTAGCCGTTTGGTTGTCCGCGAACTCCTCCTAGACCGTTTGGCCGATCTCAACCAAACTTAGCACGCTGATAGAGTATGTCGTGCTGAGTTACAACATAGGTCGAAATAAAAAATCCGATGTACCATCGAGGAATAATCACCGAAAAACGCTTCCTCCTAGACCGTTTGGCCGATCTCAACCAAACTTAGCACGCTGATAGAGTATGTCGTGCTGAGTGACAACATAGGTCGAAATGAAAAATCCGATGTACCATCGAGGAATAATCACCGAAAAACGCTTCCTGATTACGTAGTTTAAGCTCGCTCAACTCATTTCATTGCAATCGGGTATATACATGCATTCCTAGTTAAATTTGTAACTTCCTTTTCAATAACTTAATTAAATTCAATGTAAGCTTACATCTAACTTAGTCTTATGTTTCTACCAAGAATTCTATAATTTATTTCAATTGTTCAGTTATTCTAAAAACCTATGCATTGAAAATTCTCTCTCTCAACAATAACTGTATTCACATCCAAAGAATCAACCTTTAAATATTAACATCATAATACAAGCAACATAAAATAAAGCAATATCCTTCACTCATTTTATTCATCTTTATATTAAAACAGTTTCTCCTTATTTTAAAGTTACGAAACAGGACATATGTTGAAGAAGCATATTAGATGATATAGATACCAGTTGTGTCGAAAAAGTTTCAGTGAATTTTGTCTTTTGAAGCGATACTTCAAAACACATTCAACTGAATGTACCAGAGACTTCGCGTGCAAAAGGAGGTGGGCTGATAAGGGCCATTTTTCGCCCATCAGGCCCGAGATGTGAAATGCATGGTTTTCAATAGTATACCTCATAAAAATAAGAAAACAAATATATTTTAACGGAAAGCGCTATAAGTGAGAGGTAAAAAAAATAAATAAAGAGGTAAGTCGTGTGTTAATGAAGGAACGTAAACACTAATGTCATGAGTTGTAATCCGAGAAAGCAATAGTAAATAGAACACTAACGGCAAGAATAAGAAGAATGAAGTCTACTACGACTATGAGATCAATATATTACATCGGAAATAATCAAGCATAGATAATAATCAGACAGCTGGAGACACTTGTAGCTAGTTTGCAGATTAGGCATCGTGCTTGCTGTCGTCATCCGAATCGCCACTGGACCATCCTGCAGGCGCCATCTTGTAGTGTATGAGTATATTCTAGACTTGGTTTCTTAACTGCGGTGGTATTGTGGCGCCAGTAAGCCAGAAACCATAGTACGGAAGCAACATGCGCACAACATCTGACGAGCCGTGCGCCTACTTTACATTGACAGTACCACTGTATGTGTGCGATGTTGTTTTGCTCTGTTTTGATCCAAATATTATAGGTTTTAAATCTTATGTGTCGTGATCGTAACTGAACTCGGAGAACAGAAGCATCGTCATGATGTACCTCGTATGTACAGAGAGTACATTCCTTCGTCACTTAAGTGCTCGTGAGTGTAAGATTGGCTATATATATATATATATATATATATATATATATATATATATAATATATATATATATATATATATATATATATATATATATATATATATATATATATATATATATATGGGGATGGGGGTGTTTGTGGGTATGGGTATGTATTAACTTGGATCGGACACATCAGGTAGTTATTGTTGGTCGTTGTTTTGTTGTTTTTCATCTTTCCCTTAGTATTGCAATATAGCGTATCAATGAATTCCCATAGGTACTTCATTGACGCGTGGTATGTATGATTCTTCGATATATATATATATATATATATATATATATTGCAGAAATTCATGCCATTCTGCGACTGGTTTTCCTGCTCGCACTTTTACTCATACCACTTTCAGAAATGACACGCTTTCTCAATACTCCATAACATGCTGTCTCTAGTTTTGCTGCCCTACACACACATCCGCGCAAACAATACATTTTCTTCATATATTTTATTGACATGCTGAGCATGTATTTTCAGTCACAATCGGTAAATAACATCAGAGCTGAAGTCTCCAGTTGAACTCGTACATTACAGCGTATAAACGGTAGTCATCGCTCTATACTCTCGCGCAATACATTTTGTTCTCTAATAGGTAGAAGGACACACTGAACCAAAATCAATTAGTACTCATATCAAAGGCTACACAGCGTTATATTATGACGAGTCAGATTTATTTTGGTTCATCGACTCCTTCTTCCTAAAAGCCTCCATCAAAGACAGCAAACATTACCAAAATGTCGCAAAACGCTGAAACGAACTCTTTTTGGGCACTCATTTCTATGACTTACTATTTTCTTTATCACGTATCTATTATGTTTACATATGCAACATATCTTCTAGTATACAAATACATTGCAAACTTGTCGGAATCGGACACTTCATTTTTCAGTTGTCTGATGGGCGAAAAATGGCCCTTATCCGCCCACCTCCTTTGTGACAAATCACTTCTAACAAAGGACGGACTCTACAGCCATGTTCAGAGTATCTATAGAAAGGACGAAAATAATGTGTTGTGAAATATGTGACAAAAGAGTATTAAAGTGTAGACTGAATACCATATTGAAGCACATGAGGAGTCTAAAAAATATGCTTGTTCAACATGTAATAAAAAGTTCAAGACAAAGCATGGCTTGTAGAAGTATAAACGAAGTCATGATGAAACTCGCTGTTCTTGAGAAGTGAATGGGAAAATGGTCAAAAATGTATCATATCAAAACACATGAAATACCACAAGGAATCATCACAGTGTGAAGTTTGTGCTGAAAACTGTACTGCGCTAATACACTTAGTCTACATATGGCAACTCATATAGGTGAGCAAATATTTGTATGTGAGATTTATGGTCGTAAATTTGCACGTTCCCACAATCTTCAGACGCATTTGAAACTTCATGCAGGAATGCGTAAACTTAGGTGGTGTTTGTGTAGGCAAAAAAGATCTCTATAAAAGTGGAATTTACGAACACATATGATAGCATCTCAGAAGAATTCTGTAACACTAATATCAAGTGCTTTTAAATGCTTTTATAACCGTCACTAACCTTTGGAACATGTTATGAATAAAATGTATTAATGTGTTTGTTATTTTTCATATTAGCATAGGTATTGGAAGATACACTCTGTAGTAGTGATAGAATATTTCGTGAACAGTTCTGAAGTCTTGTTATTAACATTGTAATTCATACTAAAAAACTGTGATATAAATAAATACGATGCTTGACAAATTTCGAGAACTGTCTTAGATTAAGAAGCATTTGGCGATGTATTATCCTCAATATATGACGAGTGGGCTCCATGATAGTACACATTTTCTCAACTTTTTTTTTTTAAATAAGGGAAAGAATGTGAATTGGATTCGATAATGGTAATTTTTCGATTTCACCTTTAGAGATCCTTTCACTCTACCAGGGTTCACACCGATCTTGACATGGTAATTAAGATGAGTCAGAAAGTCAGGAAAATGTTTCGAAATACCACAAGGGTCACGGGAATCTGCTGTATTTCGCAGAAGAGTCAAAGATAGTGGAAAACAAGAATTAGCGTATCGTGGCCATCGCGAAGATGAGTTATCTGCAAATAGAGGTAACTATCTAGAGCTGTTAGACTTACTGGCTCAAGAAGAGCAGGAGCATGGAATACATTTTCAATCTAACTCTTTTTTCAAAAGAACATCACCAGGCATGTAAAAAGATTTGATTCAATCCATAAACTATGCATTGTTACAGACTATAAGGAAAATAATACATCAGACCTATTTTGTTTCGATTCAAGCTGATGACAGTATTGATATTTCTTGCAGAGCTCAATTGATCATTATATTGCGATATGCTATAAAATACAGAATGGAAGAAAGATTTGTCTCTTTTTATGGTTTGTTTCTAAAGGCAAAACTTAGTGATGACTTTATATCCGACATTATTGTGCATGTTTTGAAGGATTGAGATATAGAAAATAAACTTATATATCAGACATACAACAAGGCTTCTGTAATGAAAGGTTGCCATACTAGCGTACAAGCACTTGTCAATCAATCTTATCCATACGCACTTTTCACTCATTACTAAGCTTACCAAACGAATCTTGTTTTATTGTATGCATCTAAGCATATATAAGAAATAAAGCTGTTCATATGTGACATAAGCACATTTCACACAAGTCTTCTAAACGAAGGGAACTTCTGAGGGAATAAGATTTCAAACTTCCTCATCACAGTGATACCAGCTGGAATTATCATTCTAGAGGAGCGCTAACAAAGCTCATTGTAAAGAATTGGAAAGAGTGCTAACCCATGTTATTGAAGATGAATATGACCCACCATCTGTTGAACATATTTGTAGTAAGAACATTTAAAAAATCCGACGTTTATGTTTCTGCTTTGCTTGCTCAGTAAATTGTTTTGCATTCACCGATAATCTATTTAGGATTCTACAATTGAAAGTTGTTCCGATATTACCTTATGCATCAATGAGGTTCGTTTTGTATTGAACCAGTTTATGGAAATGAGGTGCGAGGAAACTATTATAGCCTGTTGTGAGGGAACTCGTCAGCTAAACAGTAAAATAAAGTACGAGGAAACGCTTTTGAGAAATTTGCGTCGGATGACATGTGAAACTTTAGACTCATTTGCAACTCAAATAAGAAAGATTTCGAGGGAATCAGTTTCGTGGGATTATTAAACAAGAAAATGTTTCTTGAATATAAAGTTAACTTTCCTCTTAACGAACTACAATAGTTAATGAAGATGCATTCTTTTCAGTTAAACAATAACTGAAAGCGAACTCGCTATACTTTACAGCGACTCTGAAAAGTACTTGTCACCATAGGCGGCGCCAGGATTTTGGTAATGTGGATGCAGGCTGGGAAGGGATAAGACATAGTAAAAAATATTAACATGGTACGCAATAAAAACTTTTATGTGCATATTAAAAGAAACTTCATGCATGGATACACGTGTATGTGAGTTACGGATTTATCAAAGAAATATCAGAATTTTTAAGTATACAAGGATCTTTTTTTCTTTTTTTTTTTTTTTTTTTTTTTTTTTTTGCAATGGCATCAATTACAAGAGATTTTATAAAGACATTTTTCTGTTGAATGAAACCATGGCTTTAAATTCTACAATATATGTGCCCACTGAAATAAACCTTTCAACAGAAAGCAACACTGTGGAGTGGAGTCTCTGTTGAAGCATAGTCGATCTTAGTTTGGACTTGACATAATTCATCTTCGAGAAACTCCGATCGCATGAGGAACTAGTAATCAAAGATGTTCTGCCAACACATCCTAATATTGTTGCCAGAACGCTCTGCACTATTGAACCTTAAGATTTTAAAAATAATCCCCTGTATGAGAGACTTAAGAAGTCACTCAAATATATCCAAACAGGAAACAAGAAATATACAAAATAGAAAGGATTATTGTAGGAAATCTGAAAATCTAAGTTAATGTGGGTGCAGCTGCACCCACTACACCCACTGTGGCGCCGCCTATACCACCACTAAATAACTAATTAACTCTATGGCCTACGGAACCCGAAGGTTCAATGCCGCATTCACAAAAGCTCTCCATTGGCTTCTATCCTTAGTCAACTGGATCCAGTTTCCACTTTGTATTTCTATTTCTGCGAGATCTATCTTAATATTGTCCTTCCGTCTCCGCCTAGGACTTCCTAATAGTCGTTTTTCGATTGGTCTTCCAGTTAAGACTTTGAAAGCGTTCCTACTTTCTTCCATCCTGGCTACATGACCTGCCGACTTGATGACCCTAATAATGCTTGCTAAACCATATAAATTATGTAGTTTTTCGTCATGAAATTTCCACTATTTCTCATTCCTGTTCCTCTTAGGTCCGAATATTCGTGTTTGGATCTTGTTCTTAAATACTTTCAATTTAGTTCTTCCCTCAGAGTAAGCGACCCGGAACAACATACCTGTCACCACACGTATTATTAGATATATTCACAACTCAAATTCAAAACTCTGCAATACTCTTTAAAAAATGCTGCAATGCTGAAATCCTAGTTTCAAACAAAGATTAGTGATATGTTCGCTGAGAAGAAGGATCGTCAAACTGCCATACAAGAAAATGTAGGAATTATCAATATATGTTGTTGCACGTTTCTGTAACTGTTGAATATTGCATAATTTTTGACGGTGTTTCAAAACAACACCGACAACGTTCGGGAGATGATTCGTGACACCAAGATAAAACAAAAAGTATAGACCAACCTGGGTGCACAAATGCTTCCTTTCGGAGTTATAGGCAGCGGAAAACATGAAAAATAAATTAACTTTAAAGGTCAGGAGCTCTTAAACTATGAGACCTACCATAGCACTTTTAGGTTGTGTATGCCTGGCTTCCTTTATACTGATAAGGAGCATCATCCACAGTCTCTCGAATTCGAAATAGGGCCTCTTGAAATTTGGCTTTTTCGCAATTTTGGACAGTCGTAGCTCTGAAACTGCACTTTTCGCCATAGGTCCATATGAACTTTTTCTTTTATTTTGATGAGAGGAATCACCTTTAAAGTTTGTCTGTATAGTTCATTAACACCCTGTAGTACAAATGCAAATAATAATAATATAGCATAGGTTTATTTTTTAAAAATATTTTTTTCCAGTGTACATTTACAACTTTCAGCTACTGATGCGAATACTAGTTTATACTTGTGTCTATCTGAAGTGTTGAAATAAATATTAAGGTATCGACTCGCCTTAAAAATTTACGCTACGCTACTGGCTGTATCTATCTATAAGTGTTTTCCTACGGCGAACAACTACTCCAATGAATATATTTATTGGAGATTTTGGTATTATCAAAAAACAATTTATCATATGTCACTCTTCATAATATATGTGATTCTTGTGTTTGATGTCTTCATGCATTATTATTTGTTTTTGTATTTGCATGGATAATTGCTCTGTATTGTTTAAAATTTAATTTTATTATTTTTTATATTATGTTTCAGTGTAATGTTTTATATGTATAAGAAATTGTTATTGGATTTATGTCTGTTAATTCCTAATAAATAAAAACTAAAAATATTATTGTATTTCGTTGTAAATATTGTATCATCGGAATACGTAACATTCGTTTCTAGTAAGTAATCAGGTAGATCATTAATATGTACCAGAAAAAGGAGATACAAATACGCTTTCCTATGGTATTCCTGTTAATATAACAAGAACTTGACTGTTTATTTCGTAAAGAGACTACCTATTTTCTTCTTCCTAAACAGGATCTGATCAATAACAGCTTATTTCCTCTCATCCCATAATATTGTATTTTTTTTTTGTCAATATTTCATGTGAAACAGTATCAAATGCATTGCTTAAATCTAGTAATGTTGTACAAGCGATCGAACCTTTTTCAACGGTTTCATCATCACAGACACAACATTTTTACCCAGCTTTGTGGATATAGATTTCCGAAACCTGTATTGCACACAATTAATTAAATTATTGTTCTCAAAGTGCAGGAATAATTGATCTTTCATACAGTATTTAATAATTTTTTATATAATTGGTACAAAGGATTGTTTTCTATGGTTGCTGGGGCAGTTTTTGTCCCCATTTTTATATATCGAAATGGTAACAGCGATTTTAAGGCAATCGGAAAACATTCGATTAATTAGATGAGTGAGTGGTTCCACTGTTACATCTGTAATATTTTTAATTGTGCTGTTAGTAAAGTCGTACTAATTCGTGCTACTAGATGTTTTAACTTACGTACCACTGACAAAATTACTTCAGGTTTTACTTCTGTCCAATTCAATGTCAAGGTATTGTTTTGGTTTCTACAAAAACATACAATGTTTTTAAAACCTTCAACACCATTTTCGATTGACTTCGAGTTATTTGAATTACGATTTTCAAACTTAGTATATTTATGAAGAATTCACGAAAGATGTCAGGTGACGTTGGTATCAAATCCTTTTTTATCCCTTATTTCTCTCATAATTGCCCACAGTGCTGTACATTTATTTACATTATTCACAATAAAATTGACGTTTGCTTTAATTTTTGCCATAATTTCCTTTCTATTGTGTCTTGTAGTTCGGGTATACATTTCCTTTTCTACAGGGAGCCTGATTTATCCCTATTATGCAAAGTATTGACAATTGCTACTTGCAGAGTATGCCAACGTTATAACTTTGCAGTAATTTAGTTGTAGCGTTTAAATTTTCTTGGACAGCATCCTGTTAAATTGTACTTTTAAATTCACAAGCTTCTAAAAGATTTTTACACTTAAAAAACCTTTGGTGTCACTCAATTTCTCTTAGTTTATACCTTAGATTAGATATATTATCTAAGCAAAGTACACGAAACTTCTTTGTCACTACTATAGTAGTATTCTGTTTTAAGAGCTCCAAAATACCCGTAGACCATCGTGGTCTGATAATAAGCATTGTACAACACTACGATTTATGTACATTTGTAATAATATTAAGCATTCCTTTCTTAATGGCTGATCATTTAAAAAGTATAAGATCTAACTATATCAGAAACTCTTAGTATGAGTATCAGCTAAAACATCGATATGTACATGTCCTAGATATAGTATTTTAAGGTCTTCCCAATGTGTAAAAAAGACATTGATGTCTAAGTCTGGTCAGGCGCGTAGGAAGGAAATTTTAGATCGTGGGGAGGAAAGGAGGAAAAAGTTTGACGGCCGTCTTTACGTGTCAACGAATTGTTAGTATCTTCTTCTAAGTCTTTTTTTCCAGTTAGCTGGGCTCGGGTTCTGGACCACTCTCCTTCACCCGTTTCTATCTTGTGACATATCCTTTATGACAACTCAATCTTCCACTTCTTATTTGGCCGGCCTCGGGCTCGTTTCACATTCAGTTCTATAGCATCCGCTACGTATTCCAAAGGTTTTCCTCTTACATACCCAAACCATTCTCAATCTATTTCTTCCAGTTTTTCTATTACTGGTCTCATCTTTACTGTTCTCCGCATCACCTCATTCTTAATTTTGTGTTTTTGCGTCACTCCACACATCGACCTCACGATCTTCATTTCCGCAACACGCAACTTCTGTTCCTCTCTTCTTCGTCGTCCAATATTTCGCTCCGTATATGTTTTTTTTTAACTTTTAAGGTGTATTGGTACTCTACGGTCACACAATACTCCTGTCGCTTCTCTCCGTTCTGTCCAACCGCTGCTACTCCACTATTTACATCTTTTCTTCGTCCAGTTGTATTCTTGTATTCTCGATTACATTTTTCGTGAAAAGAAAATGTAAAGCTTCTGTCTTGGTTTTACTAAATCTAAGCTCTCCAATGTTCTTCTCCAGGCATCTAATTTTTCTTCTAGTGCTGCCTTGGCCTCAGTCACCAGTACGACGTCTTCCGCAAGTAGCATATTCCAAGGTGCCGTGCTAACTCTTGGGTATCCTTTGTAAGTTCGTCCATCACAATCGCAAAAAGGCATGGGCTCAGACTAGATCCCTGATGAAGTCCCACTGTGGACTCTTCTGTTATTTCGCACGCGCTCTTTACTCCTGCCCTACATCCATTATACATATCTTGAATTATACAGATGTATGTTTCGGATCACTTCTTCAGTGTCCACCAAATAAGATCCCGTGGCACTCTATCATACGCTTTTTCTAAGTCGATGAAGGTCTTTCTGGTATTTTCTGTACTTTTTCATTAGCATCCTAAGTGCAAACATTACATCCGTTTGTCGATCGTCCTGGCATGAAACCAAACTGATTCTCTATTACTTCGGCCTCCAATCTTGCTCCTATCACACACACTCTCTCTCAGGGTTTGATTGCATGGTTCATAAGTTTTATTCCTATGTAGTTAACACATTCTTGCTCATCTTTGTTTTTAAAAACCGGTACAATGTAGCTGCTTCTCCATTCTTTTGGCATACTCTATTAAAAAGTAAACTACTGCACTCCTTCTTTAGCTAAATTTTTTCATGCTTCGATAGGGAGATCATCCGGTCCGGAACTTCAGCACTTTTCATCTTTTTCATGGCATATTCTACCTCTGCTATCGTCACAGCCTGAACTAGTCTGATTCGCGGATAGATGTTCGTTGAGAAGTTTCTGAAAATACTCTTTTTACCTATTCTTTATCTTCTCACTTGTCAAAACCTCGTTATTTTCAACCTTCATGCAGCGCATATGCGAAATAGTTTTCTTTTGCTTCTCTTACCTTCGGAAGCTTATATATATCATCTTTTCTCCTTGTTTTGTTTCCAGATTGTTGCACAACTCGTCATAAGCCTTGCCGTTTGCTCACTAACTGCCTTCTTGGCGTTCTTTGCTTCCTTGTAATCCATCAGATCTAGTTGATTGCCAGGATTCTGCAATTTTTTGTATGGTTCCTTCTCAGCTGCTTAAACTCCTTTATTCCGCCAGCATATTTCGTTATCAATGAGGCTTGTTTCGTTTGTCTTTCCCACAACTTTCCTTGCTGTTTCTCTGAGTGCTACTGACACTCTAGTCCACTCCTCTTTCACGAGCAACTCTTATTCCTTTATTCGCAGTACTTGGGATGTGGTAACTTCCTTTCGAATCTTATCAGCACTTGTCCCATCTAGTTTCCACCACTATGTTCGAACAGGAACAGTTTGTCGTCTTCTTCCTACTTTTTCTTTGATGATGATGTCGGCTAAAGGAGACAAATGAATAATGAATATGAACGATCATAGAAGAAATGCTGGAATTTGGATGTGAGAGAAAGTGGGAAAAAACTCAAAATGCAATACTATCACAAACTCATATGGACCCGAATAGTTTTGAGTTTGTGTGTTTAACTTCCTTACACAACATCGATGTTATAAAGAGCAGGTCCTATGAACCACAACTGATATCTGAATCCGGTGCAGTTAGCGAGTTTGTAGACCATCATTTAACATCAACTCTCACATGCATATCATACTATCTCACCTCGACCATACTATCTCGCTTCCAAGTGAACAAGATTACAGAACCACGTCACTCATCCCAGCTGGAATCAAAAAGAGCCAGATAACTCTCACAGAAAAGATGAGAGATCTACCACTATATCATTATACCTTGACGGTAAATAAATCAGAAAATTGATATTCGTAATGAAGGATTTGCATTTAGATTTAATAATGAGAAAAAATAATTGAAGAACAAATGCATGTAAGACGAATTACCAGCAAGTCTTACATGATGAGAACCTAATCTGATGCTTACAGATATTTAGAATTCTATTGTACGTGGTATCCAGATTAAGAATCTACAAACGTGAATTGGCACTGACGATTATGTTTCACAGTGATTATTTCAGGTGGTAACCCGAGGGCAAAATTCCCATCCAAAGCTACGGAATTCTTCCCCCGAGGGGAGCGTATCCAATTATTCTCAGTGTGTATTAACAGGATTTCCTTCAATTAGCAGGTAGTGAAAATTTCAGATACACGCTTACAACATAAATTGGACCCAGTATTCACTAGTCTTGGATTTTTCTGGGATGCAATGTAAAAAGCGATTAAACAAACATTAGAATTATTAATTGATGATGGCAAATTGTTCTTGATAGAAAAGGGCACGCGAGGAGGAATTTCTCAATGTTCAAATAGATACGCTGTAGCGAATAATAAATATTTAGAAAATTATGATCCTAATAAGGAACGTTCTTACAGAATGCATATGGATGTGAACATGAATATGGTTGAACTATGACTCATCATATACCTTATGGAGAATTTAAATGGAAATATTTTAACAATAAAAATTATATATATATATATATATATATATATATATATATATATATATATATATATATATATATATATATATATATATATATATATATACAGTGAAACCTCTACTAGCGGACACCTCTCATAACGGACATATTTTGTAATCCCCAAACACTGCAATAGGAAAAAAAAACATGTTGAAAACCTCTCTAAAGCGAACACTCTCTAGTACGGACACGGACAGTCTTTTCTGTCTCTTATAGGTATTATTTACCTCCATATTACGAACACTAGAAACAAGTTGAAAAGTACAGAAAAATACATTTTCAGAAATGCATACATGTATCACCAAGGAAGCATTGTAATAACATTTTTCCTCGTAACTGGCTGTTCAGAAACTCAGATGAAGCGTCTTTGTTTAACAATACCCTCATATCCTTTGCTTGCATTCCACTCCCACCCAACCTGTTTTAGAATCAAAAGTGATTGACAGTTGCCTGCCATTTGGGATGACACGTCATTCTACTGTTCCGCTGGAATCAAGCAGAAGACATGTTTGGTATTTTTTGTCCGTGTATTCGCATATTGTCTTAGTGCCTCTATTTGTGGACGGAAATCTTTTTGTCATTCTGCATCGAATAAGCAATAAGGTGTAAGTTGTTTTGAGCTTTCGAAATGTCACGAGAAGCGCTAATGTTAAAATCGAATTGATTGAATTTTCGAAGAATACTGAGGTGTGCGAAGGATGACTGAAAATGTATCGGTAAAACACAAGCACCTGAGATAATATAAAACCAAGACAAGTTAGTAAAGTTGTGGTGTGAAAATGACAATGAAAATAATGTCTCATTGCTTTGAACAAAGTTGGTGTGCAAGTGAATGTTTTTGTAGAGTGCGGAATGAAGAAAATTCCTGTGTTAGGGTCGATGCTAAAAGCTAAGAATTTGGAGGTAGCAACAGAAATGAATGTTTCGGATTTCTAGGTCTCGAACGAGTGGTTAAAGAAGTTTCGGATTACACACAAAATTTCTTTCAAAGCGATTTGTGGAGAATTCGCAGATGTCGACATGCACACAGTCATAGAACGGTTTGATAAATTACCTTCAATAGTTTGTAATTACATATCACCTTATTTACTAATTTACGTAAGAAAATATCGAAACCTCTCTAAGACGGACACCTCCCTATAGCGGACAATTTTTGATTGCCCACGGCTGTCCGCTTTAGAGAGGTTTCACCATATATATATATATATATATATATATATATATATATATATATATATATATATATTAGATGAATAAAATACTCGATACGAAAGACGATTGTGATATTGAATACATACTAGAAGTTGATTTAGAATATCCAAAAGAAGTTCATAATAAACATTCAGATCTACAATTCGCTCCAGAAAATTTACAAATAATAAGAAACTTCCGAAATTATTAACGACACTAGTATAAAGAAAATTATATATTACATTATGGAATTTAAAGTTCTATGTATTACAAGGTCTTAAACTGAAAGGTACATAAGATATTAGTATTTAAACAATCAGCGTGATTAAAGAAATATATAAATACAGAAATTCGATCATAAGGAAAAATGATGCTGAAAAAGATTTCTACAAGCTGGCAAATAATGCTGTTTTCGACAAAACAATAGAGAATATAAGAAAGTAAATATAAGACTTGCACATAATAAAAATTTAGTGGAAAAATTAATTGGGAAGCCTATCTTTAACGATAGAATGATATTTTCTGAAAATTTAGCTTCTATTCATACGTATAAAATTAAAATAACAAGCCTATGTTGAAATGATAGTCCTAAATATATCTAAAATGTGCCTGTATGATTTCTATTACAGTCTGTTTAAACAAAAACAATGGAGATAAAGTGAAACTACCAATCAATGATTAATACTAATTTATATTGCATATTTAAACAGATAATGTATATGAAAGATATATATACGTGCATTTAGATATATCTGATTCAAAGATAATATTGATATCGGTTGAAACAGGTTAACAAGAAAGTATTAGGAAAATTTAGATGAGCTTAAACTTGTTGCAATGGAGAAAGTTGTAGGTCTTGAATCAATAATGTATGCTATTAAGAAAAAGGGAGATAGAAATAATGAAGAAGATGCAAAGGAAAAGGAAGATCAAATAAAATAAAATATTTTTAAATCAAATATCTTTCAAGAATTATGAAGATCGTGTCTTAGAATGTAAGGAATTGTACAAAATATGGAATACAATTCGAAGTAAAGAAAGCAGAATGTATTTTTCAGTGGAAAAAACAAATTAGAATTAAGCTTCTACGATGATAAAAGATATGTATTAGAAGATGAGATGCATATCCTAGTTTGGGAACATTATAAGATAGGTTTAAAGAAAAAAGAATTAATAAAATTAAAAGAATCAGAACTAGAAGAAAAATAAAACAGAAAACACAAGAATTAAATAAATGTTTAAGTTTAGATGTAAGGATTTTATGATTTACGGAAATATCATAAAATTCAGATTAATTATATTTCTTCTCTAAATGCTTTTGCGTTAGGATAATTTGTGGAAATGTGTTCCAATAGTGACATTTATATATAAATATGTGGCAAAAGTGAAAATAGCAATCTTAAACCTATTTAAGTTTTGAGAAAGACAGCTAGGCAATTCATCCTGAAGTCTGAAACATTTGTTTTATAAAACTAAAATTTCTGAAAACCTTCTAATTACCGGAATACGTAATTTATTCAATAAAGGATCTATTAGGATATTTTGAATGTTGGTAAACGGAAATAAGTAACTTGATATTCAGAAAAGGTAACGTTTATTTCATTCAATTCGTCTTTCACTTGAAGGTTTGTTCGAAATTTGAAAAGTATATATATATAGATATATATAGATAGATATATATATATATTCGAATTGTATATATATATAGATAGATATATAGATATATATATATTGGCAACGGAGCGATAATTGTTTATCACAATGGAAGATCTAACCTTCCTAAAACCAAAATGACATCGGAACGTCGTGAATATCTATAAACGTGTCCATTCTAAGCTTGTAAATATATTACATTTCTGGTTATTTCTCAGTTTTCTTTCAGAGGCTCCATATTGTCTATAGCAACGATAAAAAAAACCCAATACACGTAGCAAATACAAATCAGTTATTTAACTATTAATTTGTATTTGATAAGAGTGATAATTTAGAGGTATTTTATACATATACTTAAAAAAGCACAATATGATTTCAAATAGCTACAATAATGTTTTCGTCTGTTGTTACGCCTCCACGTTAAAACGGAAAATATGTATTAAAAAATAATTTTATTTACAGTTATTAAGGTGCGATTGTGCATAAGTAATTATTTGAACATATCGGATTAATGAAAAGTAATACCTAAGCGCTGAGCGATGTTATGAGTACGACGATGGTCATATATATTATGATGTTATTATCGATATATTTAATTTATTAGGAATGTGTCGATGGAATTGCTGTCAGCATCAACCGACGTGGAAATTCTGAAAATAGGAAAAATGGTGAGCTATCACAAAGTCGTAATATGTATATGTTTACTATTTCTACTTGATGTCTACTGTCTTTATGTTAACTTTGCTAATCTTTTATGAATTAATGCAAGTGCTTTACTAAACACATTGTCTTTTATCAAAACCTAACCCAACTTGTAAAGGAGCACAAAGTTTGCTAATCTACACTTTGGCCAAAGCTACATCGAAATCAGCATTCATTATTTTAAGCAATATACATAAATACAAATCTGTTGAAGCTATCAAATTTATTATCACTTCTTGTAAGGAATTCAAGTATCAGTGGAGGGAATACGAAGTACTAGCTAAATTTTCTACTCAAGTCAATCTTATCGTATTGCAATACATGCTGAAACATTATCACTTCTTGTAATGAATTCAAGTATCATTAGAGGAAATATGAAGTATTAGCTAGATTTTCTACTCAAGTTAATCTTATCGTATTGAAATATATGCTGAAACTTATTATTATTTCTTGTAATTTATTCAAGTATCAGTGGAGGAAATATGAAGTACTAGCGAAATGTTGTACTCAAGTTAATCTTATCGTATTGAAATATATTCTGAAACTTATTATCACTTCTTGTAATGAATTCAAGTATTAGTGGAGGAAATATGAAATACTAGCTAAAGGACCCCGCACTTTTCTTATGGAAAGTGGCTTTCGGCTAATGTTGTTGAAACTTCGCTGGTTGATAGTTCTTAACATGTGGATCAAAAGTCTCAATGGGCACAAAGATCGAAATCCACTCCTTCCCCCCAAAAAACCGCCTCCAAGTAGCTGGGATGATTGAACTGATTTCATGATGTAAAACAATTTGTTGTTTTAATCAACTCAACAAGGACCCCAAACAACCACATGTTAGACTATCAAACTACCCCACTTGACACCGCCCTTTTCCCCCCACATCCCCCCCCCCGCGAATTACCTTACGGATGTTCCATATTACTGTAGTTTATAGTTGCGCGTATGTGTTGAAATACCTACAGTTTTGGTCTCACCGACGATATAATGGGTTTCACGTATCGCTGATTACGAATCTGAGGTGAGAGTTCTAGAATTCAAGATGGATGATCAATATGGCGGATCAAAAACACGAAACTCCTGAATGTAACCACAAATAGCTGTTTACTAGGGTATTTTGGGTCGTTGGTTACGAATCTGAGGTCAAAATTCTTGAATTCAAGATTGCAGATCTAATATGGTGGATAAAAACGTCGAAGCCACAAATCGTAGTAGACTAGAGTGTTTTTAGATCGCTGTTTAAGTACGCAACATTCCTTGATACTTCAGCCATCATGTAGAATTATTCTGCACCCTTGCCCTTTACCAAAACCCACCACATATATCTTAATGCTGAACGGTGTTAAAATAATTAATCAATTATCTGTTCATTATTTTCATCATTTCGGTTTGCAGCATCTAATGTGGTACTTAGCAATGAGTCATCGGGATATCTAATATTCTGTAAATGTCGTGCATGGCCTAAATACCACAAGACACTTGCAACGTGGCACATGTACCTAATGTACAAGCACCGCTTTGACATGTACAGTAGTAACCTTGAATAACATTTTGATCATAATCCTGGTCATGTTCATCATTGGCTACATATGCTATGAAAACTTGATGCTTAGTTGCATTGCGGAACCTTGAGTAAAGACGTATGCGCAGGAATCCCGGTTGAGTTACGTTTTCGTCAAGCTGGAATTGCTCATCCTTATCTCGTATTAGTTTATCTGGACGTAAGAGGATGAGAGATCTACTTGATATGTGCCTACAGTCAAATCTCGTAAGTAGTTTAAGTTAAGTACAGAGAAATTAATTAGCTCTTGATCATTCAGCGGTACCCATTGACCGTTCCTTCTAATAAGATTATCTACGTCCGCTCTTGCTTTAACAACGTTCGGCATGATTGACCTATTTCTCATTTCTCTAGCTAATTCAATGGTTGCATCTTGCATGAAAATAACGCGATGGTATCTGTTCAAAATAGCTCCAGCTATGCGATAGAAACTATTCAGTTTCTTTGCATGTTGAAGATTCAACGTCTGTGCTAGAAACTTAAAAACAGATCTTAGAGGCCCGTTTCTTGCCTCGAGTATCCATCGACTTTTAGTAACTAGTCGAGAAGTATTCGCTTCTTCTGTTGATAGTTATCTTTCACGTGGTAGTAGGAGTGCGGGCATTCTATGATCAATTCCTAAATATTCCAGTAAAGGAATTGCATCGCGGTATCCTCTGTCTACTAACACAATGACCAGGATTATGATCAAAATGTTATTCAAGGTTACTACTGTATATGTCAAAGCGGTGCTCGTACATTAGATACATGTGCGCACGTTGCAAGTGTCTTGTGGTATTTAGGCCATGCACGACATTTACAGAATATTAGATATCCCGATGACTCATTGCTAAGTACCACATTAGATGCTGCAAACCGAAATGATGAAAATAATGAACAGATAATTGATTAATTATTTTAACACCGTTCAGCATTAAGATATCTGTGGTGGGTTTTGGTAAAGGGCAAGGGTGCAGAATAATTCTACATGATGGCTGAAGTATCAAGGAATGTTGCGTACTTAAACAGCGATCTAAAAACACTCTAGTCTACTACGATTTGTGGCTTCGACGTTTTTATCCACCATATTAGATCTGCAATCTTGAATTCAAGAATTTTGACCTCAGATTCGTAACCAACGACCCAAAATACCCTAGTAAACAGCTATTTGTGGTTACATTCAGGAGTTTCGTGTTTTTGATCCGCCATATTGATCATCCATCTTGAATTCTAGAACTCTCACCTCAGATTCGTAATCAGCGATACGTGAAACCCATTATATCGTCGGTGAGACCAAAACTGTAGGTATTTCAACACATACGCGCAACTATAAACTACAGTAATATGGAACATCCGTAAGGTAATTCGCGGGGGGGGATGTGGGGGGCAAAGGGCGGTGTCAAGTGGGCTAGTTTGATAGTCTAACATGTGGTTGTTTGGGGTCCTTGTTGAGTTGATTAAAACAACAAATTGTTTTACATCATGAAATCAGTTCAATCACCCCAGCTACTTGGAGGCGGTTTTGGGGGGGGGGGGAAGGAGTGGATTTCGATCTTTGTGCCCATTGAGACTTTTGATCCACATGTTAAGAACTATCAACCAGCGAAGTTTCAACAACATTAGCCGAAAGCCACTTTCCATAAGAAAAGTGCGGGGTCCTTTTCTACTCAAGTCAATCTTATCGTACTGAAATATATGCTGAAACTTATTACTTGTAATGAATTCAAGTATCAGTGGAGGAAGTATGAAGTACTAGCTAAATTTTCTACTCAAGTTAATCTTATCGTATTGAAATATATGCTGAAACTTATTATAACTTCTTGTAATGAATTCAAGTATCAGTGGAGGAAATATGAAATACTAGCTAAATTTTCTACTCAAGTCAATCTTATCGTATTGAAATATATGCTGAAACTTATTATTATTTGTAATGAATTCAAGTATTAGTGGAGGAAGTATGAAGTACTAGCTAAATTTTCTACTCAAGTAGATCTTCTCGTATTGAAATATATGCTGAAACTTATTATCACTTCTTGTAATGAATTAAGGATCTAGTATAAGAGCTTTCAGCTTCCCACTGAAACTAAATCACATAAATGGAGACTGTGGCGCCTCCACTCAAAGCAGTTGGGTAGCACGAACTACTGAAAACAAGAACGAATCAAATCATTCCGAGCGCGTGAGTTTGATAGAATTAATGATCAATTAGCTACTGCCAGTAGCAGATTATGCAGTTAGTTACGTCTGTAGCTTGTAGTGTCGCTGACATCACTTTCGTTCCATTGTGGGAAGTATCTGAATTTAAATTAGATATATAGGTAGTGATACATCAGGGTGATCAGTGATACTAAGCTATTTCCAAGCTATGTTCTACAGTACTACTAAAAGTAACCTAACCTACTTCCTAGGAACTATAGTTAATAATATCCTACTCTACTCCTAAAATAGAATACCCTTCTTAAATCTCCGATGTACACTTCAAAAAGGAATTCTTGCTGCTGAACACTGAATCTCTTCATCTTCCTGTAAAAGAACAAAAAATATTATTGAATTCTGTTACTGAACTGCGTGTTATATCTATGTGTATGTTTACACATAACTTTCATATAAGTGCATCAATTTTACGGTTTCTTCGTTGTTGTTTTGTTTTTGTTTAAAAGAATAAACTTCCCGGAGTTTTCGTTTAAATTTCGTGGGGATCTAAACATCTAATGATAGTGTTCGGAAATAGAGCTTGAAACTT
Organism: Thermobia domestica; assembly: GCF_964235325.1. Taxonomy (NCBI): domain Eukaryota; kingdom Metazoa; phylum Arthropoda; class Insecta; order Zygentoma; family Lepismatidae; genus Thermobia; species Thermobia domestica. Next base: position 293,385,711 of record NC_137455.1, on the reverse strand, counting down.
CTCGACGACTGAAAGTACTAATATCATAATTGTGTGTATGATAACGCATAACTTTAAAAAAACTTTTCAAGTGTACCAATTTTGTTAATTTACTATTTGTTTGAAAGATCATGCATTCGCAGCAATTTCATATGAATTTCATAAGGATCTAACGATAGACTTCGGTGCTAGACTATAAAATTCCACAGCGGCTGGCATTGTTAAAACCGTTATTAACCGTCGTCATCGTGTGCATGCTTACACATTACTTCAACATAGATGCACATATTTCAATGATTGTCTTCTAGCTTCAAACAGTGTATTTCTCCGCTAGTTCCATACGAATTTTATCAGAATCGGATGACAGTTTTTGGAGCTAGACCAGAAAACTTCTCAACAGCTGATAGTGTTACTAACACGTGTATGTTCACGTATACGTTCATGACGCATAGATTCAGTGTCTTGTTGAAGTCGGTTAGTACATTTTGTTGCAAATTATTTATGCTTTTACGAACTCTTGTTATTTTTCGTTTGCTCCGTTATTTTTTAAAACATTTTCTCGTTGCTCCGATAATTTAGGTTGGTACTTAAATTAAAGATAGAACATTAACTTCATATAAAATACATCAGTCTTCAAAACATGAATAAACTTTTTCGATGGGCCTATCCGTCACAGAGTAACTTGAACATAAACACGGCAATGATTGAAAGTTTTTGAGGACTTCCATGGTCGAACTCCAAAAACTTCCAGCAGATCCTATTGAAATTTACACGATACCACCGTGAAAGAATACTCTTTTACGCATAATCACACACACAATTACGCTTTTAACACTGTCACTGTTGATGAATTTGTTGGTCTACCTCTAAAGATTATTATTTGATCCCCCAGTTATTCACATGAAACCTCAAGGAAAGTGTACTCTTTCAAACAGAAAAAGAATCATTGAAATTGTGAATCATTGCCTATGTAGAAATTATGGGTGAACAGTACAATGAAATCGGTGAATTACAGCAATAACACTGCAACCGTTGAGGTGTTCGTTATTATATCTATAAAGATTATAATCAGATCCTAATACAGTTTACACGAAACCACAGGAGAAATATTCCCTTACAAGTAAGAAATATAATCAAAATAGGTGCACATGTGTGAAAGTTATGCGTGAACATATGAACAACATATACAAGGTGCACCATTTATCTTGATACTTCCTTGTAATTTTTAAACTAGTCCATTTCACACCATGCAAATATTGACAGGGAACATTGTTTGACATATTCTGCAACACGACCAGATTACCAGTGTTTTCAATCAAACATAAAGTTGCATTTAAAAATAAATCGGGTTATTGCACTACATCGGGCTATTGCATATTTCAAATCTATATGCAAAACGGAAACTTATAATACTACACTTATTATATAGTCTTGCAAACTAAAGGCGCTACAGTATCACAAACATCGAAAAACAGCTAAATTTTGTAGGGTTTTTCAACAGTAATAACGCAAGTGAGACGGACGGGGTAATTCATATCAAAAGTACCTTAGTACACAATACATCGATTATCAATGGACGTATTCCATAGAGACAACTATAAGCAAAGTTACAAGGAATTGAATATTTGACTTTTTTCAAAGTACTTTATTTCGAGAAAGTGTCTAGATAAATATCGCCTCCAGTTACATAGATGGTTTCCAATAGAAATTAAGATCATATTGCCTTTTATAGCAATTTGATATTTCAAGCCAATAAAAAATGGTAAAATTTGATATGTTGTTTAACATGGCGTATTTGTAAAAATAAAAAAAAGAAAAGAAAGAAAAAGAAAAGCCTTTTATTTTGTTTTTATAATATAATAACACTACCTTTTGGCAGGTATAATTTCAACAAGTTTTCAGAATTGCATAATTTTAAACCGTATTGTAAACGGCATGTTGATCTTCATAATTTTAAAAGCCATTTATGCGATTGGATAAATATGATGAAAATTTTGTTGGTTTGTTGGTTCTATGATGTCGACTTTTAATAATGAAATGAAATCTTTGAGTTTTTACGTTCCTTTGGTTATGCCAGCTAGGTTAAAGGAGACGGTGATGATGAAAGATGAATGAAATGGTAAAACGACGAAGAAAGTTCGACTTCTAATAAAAACGTCTTAAGTTTAGAAGAAACTAGATACTAGATGCCTACTTGATAAGAAAAAAGACTTCTATGGACTTGAGCTTTTTAAACATATTTAGTGCTCATGTGTATGCAAGCTTTGTCTAGACTTAATTCTATATTTAAATGTGTTAGGGTAATACTCACAAAATATTAAACATTTTAATCTTCTGGTAGGTAAAGCAGTTCATTTAGGTGTCATTCTTTTATTATCTTGCTAAGCGGTTAGCGTACGCGCCTTTGGCGTGGGAGACCTGGGTTCGATTCCCGGCGGGAGTTCATGTGGTTCGGATTCCACGTTAATCAGTAGGTCCACGTCTCATATAGCCTCGCTGCTGAACGGGACGTTAAACTCAAAATCAACTCAACTCAACTCTTTTATTATCTTAGACTGTGTACAGATATATTGTTCTTCTATACAATTTCTATTTTCCATATCTGTATTAAACAGTGACTTTTAATGTATGAGTTTTTGCTTATTCACTTTGCCCCACTCTCATGATCCGCTTTGCCCTACCGGTGGGGCAAAGTGAATAAATTGCAGTAGTTCAGTAATTAAGCAATATCATTTATGTATATGCAATTCTCGTTATTATTGTATTGTTATTTGAAAATTTATTAATCATAAAATATTTCCTCAAAACTTTGGTTTCCTGGTCTTAATTTTAGTTGCCATTTGGGGCCCTTCAAGTTAAGTGATCCGCTTTGCCCTCCTTTCCTATAAATGATCACAAGCACAGATAAGTATTAAATAAACACTAATTTAGATTTATAAGTTTGAAATAATTAAATAAATAAAGTTATTAATGCAAAAGAATTTCAAATCAAATTATATTGCATCAATGTATTTTAGACATACTTTAAGATACAATACTAAATTGTAGTCTATTAAAGTAGGTTAATTAGAAATTTAGATGGAAACACCAGCAAAGCATATCCTTTCAAATCAAGGCAAAATCACTAAAATCTATGCACTTATGTTGAAGTTATCCGTTAATCCACTCATATTAAAGTCAGTTTACCTGCACTTGTTGAAAGGTCTCATAGTCTAGCTCGGAAGATTACCATTACATTCCAATGAATTTATATGGAATCAATGTGAAAATACACTTTTTTCAATCAAAAAAAGAAGAAGAATCAAAATTGGTTCACGAGTGTCGAAGTTATGCGCGAATATACCCACAACATATGAATAAATATAAAGTCTAAACGAGTCGAATTGAGTCTTTGAAGTTGGTTAAATAGAAAATGTTAGTGAACAATTTTCATTCACTTTTTTATGCTGAACAAATAAAGTCCTTACAGTTTTGTCGTCACTGGAAAATGTTATACGGGTAGACAAATAACTGAGGTCGTGTTCTTTAGGATGGTCATGTTGAATTTATGACGTCATTACAACCATGTGTCGCAAATTTGGACAAAACAGTCGATAGTACATAATTATCCTACTTTATTGCCAACTTATTCCCCTTAGTCAAAATCCTTCATTCAAAATCCCACGGATTAAGACATTACTATACACGCCCCTGCACTACGAGGGGCGTTCGCTAAGTTATGTACCTAGATAGGAAAGGAGAGGCGAAACATAATGTTGCCTGACACGCACACCAAGGCCATTGTGGGGAACCCTCCTGCGCAATTTAAGGTCAGTCGGAGCAACGCAGTAGCCATGAGCAAAGTGTTTGTGTTACGCCGCGTAGCGAATGTCTGCGTGACGCCTGAACAGAAGCAGTATCGCATGCAGCTGTCCCAAGACTTGTTTGACTTCTTTGAGGAGGAGCAGGAGAAACTCCTGAAGTGAAAACACCTGCGGAGACAACGTTTTTCGTTGGACAACGAGGTTCAACAGGCTATCATGAGAAAGACTATTTTTTCTCTGGGATTTTTCGTTGCCCACAAAGTGGCGACGGTGCATAGACCTCCATGGGGACTACATCGAAAAACAGTGATGATCAGGTGTGCCTATCTGCATTCCTTCCTCTATGTAGATAACTCGTTGGACGCCCGACGTACTACCAAAGGTCTGAGTTCGGATAATGATTCTAAGAGAAAGATACAATTTAGTGAAAGTTTATAAGTCAATCCCGAAAAACAAAACTCTCTAATCCCATAATCCTTTAAAAAGAATACAGTAAAAATTCCCCTCCAAGCCTCGAAGCATTTACATTACTCAGGTGAGAACGTCTGGATTCTTTCCGAGGCTCTGAAACTAGAAATATATCAACTGATAAACGTATATTTAAAATATACAAATGCAATTATCATAAAGTTTATTGAGTTTTAAACAAGTACTTTAACCTAACTTGATTTAAACTTACGCTGACAAGATATGAAACTAAACTATTAACTATAAATTCTTATTTAGGCATTGACATTGTTATTACTGCCTTTTAAAGATTCCTCATGTTTTATAGTACTTAGAAAAAGGGGGAAAAGTAACAAACTGGTTAGTGCACAGTAGAAGCCCATTGTGCTATGTTGTTTCTGCATTGGTAATTTCCACGCATATTGTTGTCCGTAATACGCCTTAATTACTGCAAAAATGGTGAATCATTCCTACATTTAATAATAATTATATAATATGACGTTCTTTATTAAACGAAGAAAAATCAGGTTATTTCAAATATTTCACTACAACTTTGAAAAACCATTGGATACACCCAGGCCCGTATTTAGGTATATATTTTACGCCCCTGAGCCCGAGAAAATTTTCCACCCTTAGATCCAAGAAAATATTGCGCCCTCTCCCTTATTTGTCCATGTTCAGTTATGTGTTGCTGTTGAAATACCACTTATTTGCATCGTCAAACTATCACAGAACACCAATAAGAAATTAAATCGTGGAACAAAGTCGATCAAGTATACACCTAAACAATACGGCCACATATTTATTGGGACGATCGCAACGAAGTGGGGCATCAGAGCCAAATGCATGCTGCCAGCCAATATGCAATAGCCTCAGATTCTCGTGGACAGCCTCTCTTTTCCGTATATTATACATCAATCTGTTATTTTTATATGTATACGTATGTTATTTTTAAATACTTTCCTTGAAAATTTATTTCAATGTCCGGGCCCCTGTGGCCCGTACGTAAATAAGGCCTTGGGTACACTGCAGATCTGCAACCCTACACTTCCTTGTCCCGCCGCGCTCGCTTAATATATTCGATAAACACAACATGGCGCCCTCAGCCAGAAATGCCACTCCTATGCTAGTCGGGTAATACATTTCCAAGTAATTCTGAATGTTTTTAAGCAGCAGTTAATTTAATTGAAACGTTAAATGTGTCTATTACGATCAAAATTAGATATAATGATACATTGAACACAGTTCAATTTCATGAAATCAGATACACAAGAAATAAAACTACTTATACAGGGTTTGTCCGGGAAGTAATAGGACTGATTTTATTCCGCCATGACTGTACTTCGGAGCGTGCGCGCACCGACTGGATCCGGTAGAGAGCGTTCCTAGCTAACGAAGGAGCGGCTAGTCAGTTGTCTCCGAGCACACGGAGAGTCAGGACAGGCTTTTTTGCGCGACGTGTTTCTGTGAGTGGTGCAAGCCGAAAATGCAGCGTTCGTTAGAGCAGAAGTACGCGATGAAATTCTGTGTTAATCTTGGTAAATCTGCGACAGAGACGTTTGATATGATCAAGCAGGCTTACCCAGATGATGCTTTAGCAAGAAGTGGTGTGTTTCGGTGGCACAAGGCCTTTTCGGAGGGCCGGGAAGAGGTTGCCGATGAAGACCGTGCTGGAAGACCTTCAACTTCGACAAACACCGACAATGTGACTCGTGTGCGCGAAGTTTTGAACTCAGACCGTCGACTAAGTATTCGTTTAATTGCCCAGATGTTAAATTTACCAAAAACTGTGGTTCATAAAATTGTGACGGAGCATTTGAACATGCGCAAGGTGTGCGCGAAGATTGTCCCAAAAATGCTCACTGACGACCAGAAATTGTGGCGAGTGGAATTGTGCCAAGAATATTTGAACATGTGTGAAAGTGATCCCCAATTTTTAAATAACGTAATCACAGGTGACGAATCATGGATCTTTGAGTATGATCCCGAAACAAAGAGGCAATCTTCCGAGTGGCACACGCCGGCGTCTCCTCGCCCAAAACAGGGAAGAATGAGCAAATCCAAAGTGAAAACGATGCTCATTGTCTTTTTTGACATCAAAGGCATCGTCCACCATGAATTTGTTCCTCCTGGACAAACCGTCAACACCAAGTTTTACGTGGAAGTGCTCAAGAGACTCAAACGAAGGGTCAATCGGGTCCGACCGGACATCGGAGCCGACTGGAAGCTGCACCACGACAACGCCCCGGCTCACACCGCCTTTCTTGTGAACAGCTACCTGACCAAGGCCGGCATCCCAACGCTTCCGCAGCCGCCCTACAGCCCAGATGTGCCCCCCGGACTTCCTTTTGTTTCCTCGCCTGAAACGCCCGATGAAAGGCAAGCATTTTGAGACGACAGAGGGGATCCAAGCAGCTTGCACCGCGGCTCTCAAGGCTATTCCAGAGAATGACTTCCGTGACGCCTTCAATGCTTGGAAATCGCGCTGGCAGTGCTGCATCGACGCAGAAGGAGCCTATTTTGAAAGTTTTTAAAGAATTGTAACGATTGGCTCAATATATTTTTTTTTAATCGGCTCAGTCCTATTACTTTCCGGACAAACCCTGTATCCAACAGAATCGTAAACTTCTTCCGAGAATTTCAAACAGGCGAAGTCGAAAAAGAGAAAGGCAGACGCAGAATTTTTGTAAGTAATGAAATTACTTCTGAAAGATTAAACAAAGAACAGGCTATCAAAAAGACCATAAATTTAACGTTTATTGCATACGTGATATCTATGGTATGTGTCTTCTCAACTTTTTTTGTTTAAATTCAATTTGAAACGTTACTAAAAGCAAGCAATACAATAAGAGTCCATTTTTAAAAATCTCAAACAAAGGAAGATCACAAAATCTTAACGTCATCCTTCGTCTTAACTTAGTTAAAAGGAAAGCTTTGATGCTTGTTTCCAAGGACAAGTTACGGTGTACCTGAAAATGTTTATTTTACTCTCTTTTGTTTCAATAAAAGAAAATATTAGCAATAAGTAATCCAATCCTATAAAAATATAAAGTGAGATCTTTATTTTTCACAAGATGTTATGACTAATAATTGAAAACAAGAAATATAATGGACATCAACTTCACTAAGCAGATTCTTGCTCTTTCTGAAAGTAATCAAAACATTGGAGGGTGTCCATTTTGTAAGTTCAAAGTATATGCTATCCTTTCACATTGAAATTTATAAATGCTAGTTAATTATATTATGTTTACATATTAAAGTTATGAATGTCTTCATAACAGCCGTTCAGTAAGAATTGTAGTGTTATTAGCATACGATTGAAAATGTGTTGATTAAACATTTATTCTAAGTGACTTACATGGAGTTTATGTATAAATACAAGCCCTATTTCTTTACATGTCAAAAAATGTGGTCGAAGTTATGTAACCGAGGACAAGGAACATACTGGAAGACGTTTATCCATCTCCTCAGGACTACTACTCAAATTATTGTTTAAAGGAATCAATGTCACAGGAGTGTATATTATGCTTTTATCGCTAATATAACTAATGGTCACGTTATGCCTTATGTATTTTTTTCTTTTCAAAATTGAATAATTATTTCATAATAAAATTTAAATCTATCTGGGATTTAATAAAAATAATTAGTTGTGTTTTGCAAAATAGCAATTTTAGTAACGACTATGATCTCAAACTAATTGAGTGTAGGAGACCATGGTGGCTGAATTGTAGATGACTCACCTCTGGCTCGTGGGGTCCCCTGGTTCGATCCCAGCTTCCGCCAGGTGGGTATTGTAGTAGATAAACATCGTGTGTGTGGTGTTTCTCTCGGTTCACCCTCTCCTCCAATTTCGTCATTCCGCCATTATTATACATCTCCTCATCATCGTTTCGTTTTGCCTCGGTGCATTATCGTGGAACGTTAGGCTCTAATAATAATAATAATAATAATAATAATAATAATAATAATAATAATAATAATAATAATAATAATAATAATAATAATAATAATTATTATTATTATTATTATTATTATTATTATTATTATTATTATTATTATTATTATTATTATTATTATTGATTGTAGTGTATGGTTGTGTACCAGTATATTCCAACCTTGTAAAGATTTTTTGACACTATACAAAGTTATATCTAATGTGAGAAATATTAATTTCCATATGCAACTGGATATCTGTTAATGAAGGCATGACTACTTAGTTGTATATGTGCTATATTTGCTCCTGATTCACAAATCCATCTACTCACTAGTTTTGAAACAGCCAAATTTTCATAGATTTTTTTTTAGGTATAGGAGAACAATATATTTCGGGTGCGTGTAAAAGTGAATCAAGCCCACTTTCGGTCATCATGTACAATTTTTTTTTCTCAGTGGGGATACTAGGTCGAAAAGGTCTAAAATCTCTTCAGGTCAGCCACCATTGTGAGAGAGGTTTTTCCTGGGTTGTTCTCAATCGCACTAGGCAATTGCAAGGATGGTATATAACTTAAAGATCCCAGGCCGCTCCGTACTTTCTCATTCATTTCTTCCTCCCCCACTTTTCCGGGTAGTGTGACTGCTGAGAGATGTCATTCCTAAGACGTAGTGGACTTAAAATGCCATAAATGCTTGTAACGCCCAGAAACATAATTCCTAATCCTAAAATTCACGCTCCTTGTAAGGAGTGTTTGTGATTTCCAAACTCTTCAATTCTGAAATACAATCTAAAAATTGTGTGAGTTTTCTACGATATTAATACTTTTCTCCCTGTTACATTGGCGAGAAGAAATTCGTGTTATTTTTCAACATTAATTTCTATTGTAACGGCAATGCTTATGGCTTCTTTAAAGCACAATTTGAATTCACTGTTTGCATTAGAACGCCAATAATTTTTACAATTAAAGTATCAATGAATATGCTGATATGTCTCCGTAAAACCAAAATTTGGATCTCTAATTTCTACCTTGTTATACGTTAACTATATAAGATCAAAAATTCCTCATAGCTAGTGATTATAGTAACAAAAAGTCAAATTTGACCTTATACAGACAGGAACAAAAGTTTTTTCCGTTTGTTAAAATTTATTTTGGGAATAACAGTGGTATGGCTGGAACGTACAGAAAAATACATTTTTTTAATTTACTGAAAACTGTACTCAAATATTCCTCTCATTCTTAAGTTATTTACGAAACTAATTTCATCAAAGGAAAGAAATTTCGTCGCTGACTGTACTATGCATAATAAGGTTTTGAATCTAATAGAAAAAAACGTACGTGAACATATTTTACTGGAAGTATGTTGGGAGTATATATTAGAAGTTGTAATGATTCACAATTAACTAGTCATTAACGTCAAAAGAAGTGAATAACATGATTTATTGTACTATATCTTAATTATTTTGTTTACAGTTTTAAAGTATTTCGGCGAGAGTTTCGACCCCTAGAACCCCCTATACTGTACGCTTATGTGTACAGTATACCTATAAAAATCAATTTTGTGGCCGCACAGCGTAGTCGCTAACACTTTTACCTTTGGTGCGAGCGGTCCCGGGTCCATTCCCGGTCGAAAAAGTGTAACCGCTTTTCAGGCCGGCCATCTTGAATGAGTTTTTTCCTGGGTTTCCCTCATTCACACAAGGCAAATATCGGGATGGTATCTAACATAATGGTCTCAGGCTGCTTTATTCCTTCCCTTTCATCGAATCTTGTGTACGCTGAGGAACGTCATCTCTCATATACGTGACGGGCTAAAGGGCCTTAGATGCCTAAGCCCAGAAACCTAATTCCTAGTCCCTAAAAATCAATTTTATTTTGATACACATTTTTAAAATACATACATATTTCATAAGAAATAAAATGTATTTAAAAATGCTAATAAGTATCCGAACTCTGCTTACAACTTATGAATCTTATCTAAGAATCAACTCCAGAAAAATTGACAAAAACTTTGGGTAAACTTTCTGAGTGAATAGAGAAAGATTCAAGAGAAATTCGATCTTAAAAGAAAAGTAATTAAGAAACAAAATTTCAAAAGAAAAAAAATGACCTCAAAGCCGAACAGAACAACAAAATGACATAAATATAGGCTTTTCAACTTGCCGTTCATCGTTCTTGTCGTATTCGATTTCAGCACTTTGTAGTAGTTGATCAGAATATTGCAGAGTTTTCACAAAATTTTAATATGTACTTTACTTGGTATTATTTTTGTCTCATATCGAGATGAGACATTTTCTCGATCTTGTCTCATGCCGTGCGCACCCCAAATACTGCAGGTGGGTCATCTCTAGTTTATAGTATTTAGGGTGCACACATCGTTCTGCTTTATATAATAGTAATGAAGTGTTCATAAGTTATGTAAACTGAGGTGGCAATGTAGCTGACGGTGTTCTGCTTTCTCTTTGCCCTGAGCGCAGCTTTCTCTTTTCTAACCTTTGTTGATGTGTTGTAAGAAAGAACGACATTTTTACTTTTATTTTGATGTCACGTGATATTTAACTGGAATGGATGCTGTCACGTAGAAATGGCAGAAAATTTCATTTTCACACACGTAATGTGTACTCTCCGTTAGAAAGACGTCCTTGTGAAAATGGTGGGAATATTTATTATTATGTATACTATTGTGTACTCTTCGTCAGAATGACGTCCTTATGAGAAAAATGGCATCTGTGAAAAAATAGAGGGGAAATATTTATTCATGCGGGACTTGTTCTAATTCGCTCGGCCAGCATGGCCTCGGCTTAAAAATCAGAATGACTTCGTTGTGATTTGTATTATTACGTATACATTTCATATTTGCTCGGCCAGCATGGCCGCGCTGAATTTACTGGCACGTACGTGTGGTGAATATAATGTATACTTGGAGTGAACGACTAGGAGAGCTGTGATGATACGTCTGCCTCTAATAGACTCATTCATAATACACTCCAGAAATAACATCACTTACAGTGTCGCCAACACCGCCAGAATTCCTGGCAATACATCATCGGATAAATTGTAATTGTGATTCAAGTTATATGGACCCTAAATATGTGATGCAAACCACTGGAACTCGAATTTCGATAAACCATTATTATGCGATGGTTGTAGACTTTGTATGTATCATGATTGTATGCATGTAGATCTGAAATCAGAAAATTCGTGCTTGGAGTATAATTACAACTCCTAGTGTTGAAGATAATATGTTTTGCGTGTATGCAATTACACATATTATCGGATTATTGACAAGAGAGAAAGTTTATGAAGCTTATTGGGAACTATTAAGTGATATGGATTGTCTCCCTGATTTACGGGAAGTTTTATTAAAAACAGAAAAAAATCGGGCATGCCGTTTTAAAACTGTATTTCAAAAGTGATGCTGGTGGTAGTTTTTCTTGTGTTTTTTATGTAATAAATAAAAGATTAATCTGGATTCTGCATTAATTACGATAAATGTATGCTTACGTAATAATCCGAGTAATTGTGATATGTGCAGGTTAAATTTTTTTCGTGATTGTTCCTCACAATACTGGAACATTTGCAGTGAATTATCTATTCATTGATAAAGCTCTTGTTGAATTATTTGGAGTGTTTAAACAAGAACACAGTGAAATCTTATTCATAAACTTTATGCGCAAAACTTGTGATCTAAAAATTACAGAATTTATTAAACAAATCATACCAGTTTTCATACAGTACAATGTCCAAGTGAAATTTCACCACGTGTGAATCAGTACATTATTGATATTCAAGTATTTAAAATGTCCGATAATGAATATATAATTCGTGTATTTTGTTTAACTTCATACGATGCAGTAAATTTCTAGTGCTTGGTAAAATCCAATAGAATGTAATTTATTATCATTAGGTTGTCAAAAAGAAATTGGCTGTTTAACTTTGAACTTACATGGATTATATTGAAATAATATAAATGGATATACTCTATCGCATACATAACCTTGTATATCAATTATGTGTAAAGAACGCAACCTTTAATTCTAAAGGTTCAGAGAAATCTCTTTGGACTAAGATAATATTTGCATTAAATAATGTTATTGATTTAAAAACAAAACATTGTCGTTCATTAAATGACATTAAACTTGTTTCAGCGTTCTCGAAAATTCCGCTCCTAAAAAGGGGAGAGGTGGCAATTTCCATAATTTTAATATTTCCTGTTCTATATACAGAAAATGTCCAATGTAAAAATTCGTTCTGAGAGTTGGAGGCCTGAAATTTCGTATATAAATTCAAAATTAAAATAAAAACATATTTTTTCTGCGTTTTCGAAAATTCAATCTCTAAAGGGCAAAGAGAAAATTTTCTCTAAAATTCGACTTGCTGATTCTTTATTCAGAAAATTTCCAATATGAGGATTTACTTAAGGTAAAGGTGGAAAACTCGGTATTTAAAACCTACATTAGAAACGAACGATCACGTATTTACTAATTTATTTTCTAAAGAGGAAAAAGTACTTCTACGATATTCAAATTTCTGCTTTGTACATTCATTGAATTTATTCTTGTGCAAAGAACGGGAACTTTCTACTATTTCTTAATATAAAGACAATGGCAGAGATTTTTGCTTTCTAGAAAATGATTGGTTTGTTCTGTTTTGTTAGACTAAGAGCCCTGAACGAAGATTCCTTACTCACACTGGCGTTGAGTTGTTCTTTAGGAATAAGAACAAAGAATGTGTTAAAATTATAAATAATAATAACAATAACAAAGGGATCAAGATTTAGATATCTCTACAGTTCCCGCTCCTGCGCAACTGGGCGGGATTAAATACAATGTTGCCAGTGTATAGTGGAATTGTTCAGAAACTTAACTAGAATAATCTGTTTCAGGACATAGCCATCAACACATTTTTGTGTCGTTGTTGACAAATAGTTTGCGTCTTTATTGTGATCTTTCCTTATCCTAGTAAGCTTAGAGTTTGATATAGCTTTAAATTATTTAAGTAATTTTATTTATTTTTTGTTTTTGTTTTTATTGCAGATGAACGTTTCAAAAATACTCAACAATGGTTTTGAAATCAATTTTAATTTTACTTTTCTCGTTTGTGGTAAGCATAGAAAATAAGAAACCATACAAATTGCCAACAAATCTTGTTCCTGAACGATATAAACTAAAAATTATTACATACTTCCATAATTCGACGTATGAAGGTGATGTTCAGATAACAGTGATGTGTGTGAAAGCTACAGACGTTATAATACTACACGCCGAGGACATGGAAATAAACGAAAATAGCCTTGAAATATTTGTAGATGGCATAATTGTCCCTATTAAAGCACACAGACATGACAAACAAAACAAAATTTATATTATTTCAGTAGATGAATTGCTAGAAACTAATACAAAATATGTCATACGTATGCAGTTTCGATCCTTGTTACCAACAGCGCCACCTGGCTATTACAAGACAAATTATGTTGATCCAGCATCTGGTGAAAAGAGGTAAGCACCTACTATTTATAAGAAAATTAGATGGTTTCCAAGTAGGCCCGTAGATAAGAGTGACCTGGGTTGAGCTGATCCTCCCTTCCTCCTTATGACCACCTACAGTTACTCTTGAAACTTTTATTTGTTTGCTTACATAAATGTGTGTTTAAAAACTAATCAGCCAAAAATGTAAGGTGAACTCAAGTTAGCCCTCGTAAAAGTTATCTCGCCCCATTCCCTTGTTTTAGTGTTCTGGGTACGGATTTGTTCAAACACTATGCCAGTTATGAGTGTTTGAAGGATAAAAGTTCGCTAATCAACAATATCACAATATTTTAATAAGAAGATGATTTTAATGATTTTACCTTAACAATTTAATGCATGGAAAAGCTGGTTCCTATACTTTGAGTTGTGTCAGTAACATTGTTGCTCCAGAAAAAAGTTGAAAGCAAATAATTTACATAAACAAACTGTTATTTGTGCATTGGTAAGTCAATGTCGCTTTAATACTTACATTTATTTTATACCAATTGATTCATGATTATTTTATTATCTTGTTATGAAGTAATCTGTGACGATTTCTGAATTATAAAAGAGGGAGGAGTAAATGCAAGTATAAAATTTAAAAAACTTTAGTGCAAACGCGCGCGCCTTTTGTGCATGGTAAAAATAATTTATGTGTATGCGCGTATTTCTTCATAATAACCGAAATTTTATTTTTCTAGATTTTGCTATTTTCTAGTTATTGGTATTTTATAACTATTTGTTTGGATTATAAATGTGATACTTACATACGCGCCTGTTGCTTCGCAGACCTGAATTCTTAGAAGATTTCAGACGCATATCAATTAAAAATTTAACCCAAGCATTATTTATTAATTCCATAAATGCATGCAAGAAAAAGTTGCGTAAATATAAAACAGGTGTTACTAAATTGAGAAATTGTAAAATGCATTATGATAGTCCTTTCAGGAAAAAGGTAATCGAGAATTAAAGATTATGACTGGACTAAAAAGAGGTACTAATGATAATGAAATTCAAGCACTTAGGATCAATATTGTAGGAAAATGCAGGAATAGAACATGCAAACAGCAGAATTAGGAGCGGTTGCATAAAATGAAGAGAAGCGGCAGAAGTATTATATGACCGTAGATACCAATACACCTTAAAGGAAAAGTTCACAGAACAGTAGTAAAAACCTGCCATATTATACGGAGCGGAATGTTGGACGGCGAAGAAGAGAGAGAGTAACAGAAGTTGAATGTTGCGGAGATAAAGATGCCTGAGGTAGATGTGTGGAGTGACGCGAAAGGACAAAATTAAGAATGAAGTGACCCGGGGAACAGTAAGGGTGAGACTCGTAGTAGAAAAACTGAAAAATAGTACACTGAGATGGTTTAGGATGTAAGAAGAAAACTTTTGGAATACGTAGCTCACCGAGTGAAGGCTATAGAACTGAATGGGAAGCGAGTACGAGGCCGGCCAAAGAAGAATTGGAGAGATTATATTAAGAACGATATTGTGCAAAATGAAACAGGTGGAGAACAGTGATCCGAAAAGCCAATTCCAGCTAACTGTAAAAAAGGGCTTAGAAGGAGATTAAGAAAATATTTTACTTTATGTTTCATAATAATTCATATATAGATGTCGAACTAACAGAAATAAATATTCGAAAATCAATTGCTTATTTCTGTGCAGGTCTCGAACTGCCGACTTCTCACCTTCAAGTGATAAGCACGGTCCATTCCTTTCTGTAGACTTTCGGAACAGTGTGCATCAGTTTAGTTTAGTGCGCGAATCGTCGAACAACTTCCTCCACTTCAGTGACTTAAATGTGTACCTACAACCCGTAAAATAAGATATCTGCATATAATTAACAGCTATACCCTGGTTTCTCGTATCCCTTCACAAAGTTGTACAGAACAAAAAAGAGAAAGAAACTTCAGTGTATACGCACGACTATAAGTCTGAGTCAACATACATTCCTATGCTTATGTTGTGCGTCCTTTTTGGCTTGTGCTAAGAGAGTACAAACAATGACACGAGCCAAACAAACAAACAAAAAGTTAAACCGAAAGTAACATCAAGCATTGTGATTTCACCTATTGCCGAACCTCTCATAGACAGCAATCAGAGGTGCACACTCTATATTAAAATAATTAAAGTTTTATAGTTCTGCAGACAAACTATACTACTCTCTGGATATCTACAAAGAAATATAGACAATTTCATTTTACTCTATGTAGATATAAACCCTCTCGCACCTAAATTTCTTCTGTCAAATGTTTTGGCATTACCATATAATGGGATACTATTACTAAATCTACAAAATATTTTATATATGAAAACTTCCGATCATGAAAACTAGAATTGAAGCCAAGCCTCTAGAGTTCCGAGTAATTGTGCTATGCTTCATAAGGCGTGCTTCCTTATATGAACAACAAAATCCTCTTGCTTTTGAACCAAGTTAGAGGGAGTAAGAACGAAAATCTACAGGATAACGATGATCTCAGAACCTTTAGTGCACTTTGTCACTGCTACAGCATCGAATATTCAACCTGTACCTTTTTTCGTTATGGCAAGAAGTTTCAAAATTGTCAATGTTTTCCTCTTTAATGTGGTATCTACGCTCGTATTCATTTGTATTCAATTAATTGTTTACAGTAATTGAAGTGATTTGGAGAATTTTATTATTTTCTTGTTTATCAGAATATGTGTTTATTACAGATTACTTGCTTTGACTGAGTTCCATCCAACTGGGGCCAAAAGAGCCTTTCCTTGCTTTGATGACCCAACATTAAAAGCCAGATTCCAAATAAGCCTTGGAGTTCGACCTCCATACCGAGGTCTATGCAACATGCCTGTGAAACAAACCTTACCTATGTAAGTAGGTTTATGTATATGAATTATTTATTCTCCTGTCTTCTACAGTTGAAGCATCTGTTTATTACTGATAAGTCAATAGATTCGTTTCATATTCATTATTAGATATTTCTATTACTGGAAAATTTTTCCAATAAAGGACGCGCTACAGTATTATTATTTATTGCGATTATGTTCTGTATTCATTATCGGCGATATCCATTACTGTATTTAGATTCCATACATTGTTCAATCAGTTTCATTGGTTATTGCCCGTATTTAGACATCGGATTTTTAAGCAAATACATATTTTGTTTGCTTTTATGCATATTTGTTAAACTTAGTAGGAGTTTCTAACAACAATAATACAGCTCGAATTTGAAATTTTATAGTGCATATAAATGCATATTTCGAAGGTTAAAGCATATTAAACCTTAATAGCATATTCAGCATATTAAGGAAAATTTTGTTTCAGATATATGCTTATTGCATGCAATAAATCCAATTTTAGATTGTATTTTCAATACATTCAATGGCTATGCAACAGCAGTGTTGGGTAAGTTATTTGTAAAAATGTAACGCGTTACAAGTTACTTTACTTTCTCTTAAAATGTAACGCGTTAGTAACGCGTTACTTGCCCCAAAAAAGTAACTGTTACTTTACTGCGAAAGTACGCGTTACTTTTAGGTCCGAAAGTTTAAATATGTGAAAAAATATTACTTCAGTTTCCCGTACTACTATTACTACCGCTATTATTATTATTATTATTATTATTATTATTATTATTATTATTATTAATAATAATAATAATAATAATAATAATAATAATAATAATAATAATAATAATAATAATAATGAATGTTCTGAATCGCTTTAAGTAAATGCAAGGACAAATTTTTACTTGATATATGAACATTTTCATATAATCTAACACTGATAAAATGCCATACTGCGTTACTCGTAGGGATAGGTACGAGCGAGCTCGAGCGAGTTTTCTTTGAAATTCGATTCGACTAGAAACAGACATCTTTGAGCTCGTTCTCGGGTCGAGCTAGAAAAATATCCTCCAACTCAAATAATTATATTACATAGACAATATATTTATTATCAATGACACTACTACTACTACAACTTATATTATTATTATTATTATTATTAATATAATAATAATAATAATAATAATAATAATAATAATAATAATAATAATAATAATAATAATAATAACACTGTATATAAACATGAAAGATAGGCGGTTTGTATTTGAATACTAAAAGACTAGTTGATTGACAACCTCGGTAGCCATGAAATCTAGGAGTCAAGGACATTGTTTGCGAGCTTCTGAATTTGGTTGAGGGTCTAGGTTGAGTATTTGGGCTCGAGCCAAACACTGTTAAAAGTTATAGGGTACTGGCCAAATATCTTCAAAACTGCTCGGCCCGGGTTTAGAATTGTCAACGACTCGAGCAGCTCGGCTCACAGCTTATTCACTATCGACTCGAACCGAGAAGTGAGCCGAGCCAACAGCTCACCCAACCCACTCGGCTAGAACCGAGCAGATGGGTCATCCCTACCAAGTCAGCTCGAGTCGATAGTTCACCCCAAGCAAGCCGGCTCGAACCATCTTCTCAGTTAAGCCGAGCCGAGTCGAGCTTGTTATAAAAAATCTCTTGTGATCTCGCTATCAAGACAAGACGAGATGCTAGCAGTGTCCCCTCTCGTGAACAACACTAAAAGTACTCTATATTACTGTTTAGCTTACATTTTTCATAGCTTTCGCTTTCCAGTGTAATCAGGGCATGATTTCACGACAAGATAAAACGAACGAGCTATTTATCAAACTCGACTGGACTCGAAACTCGACTTGAATTCGAGTCAAGTCGAGTTTTAGTTTGACTCGTGCACATCCCTATGCGTTAGAAAAAATGGTTGCTTATCCTTATTCTGCTAAACTAATTACTTAATAATAACAATGTTGTTATGTAAAATTAAAAATACTGAATATAGAGAAACATTACACTACAACTAATAAAATGAGAACACATGAACTGGGGGTGAATCAAAACTTGCCAGTAACTCTAAAATCGATACATGCTTTTTAAAGCTAGTTTCAAACTCTATAATCAACGGGACTCTAGGATAAGCAAACTGATCTGAAAGAACTCCAATATTACATACCATCAACAAACTATTTTCTAATAATAAAGTAGGCCTGCTCATCAGAACACAGTTTATTCATATTAACCCCTTACTATATCGCTAATTATGGCACCCTAGTAGTTGATAAATATTTCCCGCCGAGGCACTTCAAACACTTTACTTTTAAATTCTGTCCACCATCATTCTCAGCTCTTAAGAAAAAAATATTCTTTCAAATGTTCGAACAGTAAAATATTTTCGTTCTCCATCTTTATAAAAACAACACCAATCAAAGTAAAATAGACTACCGGTATCATTGCACGCCTAGTTCACTCACTGAATGTATTGATTTGAAGCTGTCAAAATCTACGACAAAATCTTCCAAGTGCTCGCAATCAGTACAGGTACAAAAACATCCTCATCTTCCAAAAACAGCAAGTGGCACTATGATCTTATTTGTTTCTCTGTGTGTCGGTCACTGTTAATTCACTTACAATAAAGAAACATTTGTTTCCGAAAAAAATACACATATATTGTAGTTACTCATCCGAAATGTAACGCGAAAAAAGTAACTCAGACTGGTACGTTACTTAAAATTTTTTAACGCGTTACAGGCCCGTAGCCAGCCCAAAAATTTAGGGGGGGGGCGGTAGAAGTTAGGGTGCCCGAGCTAATCATATTATACTTCATCACCATATTATAGTTCATTTGCAAGCCTACCGTGAAACTTTTAGAGGGCAGCCAAAGTTTATGGGGTCCCGCCCCCTAGCTTCCCCTTAGATACGGGCCTGACGCGCTACCGTTACAGTTACTTTGGGAAAAATGTAACGCGTTACTAGGAAACATTCCTTTAAAAGTAACGCGTTACTTGCGTTACCTTACTTCCCAAGACTGTGCAACAGAATGGCTTTTTGCATGGGAGTATGGAGGAATGTCTAGTTTATGAAGGACTAATATTGTTAGCAACCTATCAGCAGAACAAAGTCGCTTTCAATTCTCAAGACGTTAACAGAAATTCGATAATGATAAAGACTCATTGTAATATCATGTCAACATACGTTCAGAAACAAATATGAGGGGAATGCTGCTCAGTGAATGCTTAGTTCTGGTTGATGAAGTTCAGCATTAGCTCCAGTCAGTTTCTGGTAAATTCGGGCGCTCTGTGGAAAAGAAATTGGCAGTTGTTCTTGCCAGAAACTCCGACTATAAAACAATTGAAGCCATGGAAAAATACCTTCAAGGGTTATATTCCAATTTGCCAGAAAATATAAATATTAATCTTGCTTCTATCTATAAATGTTGTCTGGTAGTATCAGTTGATGTTGACAGGTCATTTTCTGACTACAAACGTCACAAACTGACACCAGAAAATGTAGAGAAGCATCTTGTGATATAATGGGAAATAATAAATCCTTAAAAATGAAAACTTATTTTTTTGTACATGGAAACATGTAGAAAAGTGAGGCTCATATTATTTCGTGTAAAGTAAATGCATCTAAAATGCAATTGTGAAGAACAACTAGAAATTGTGTTATCATATTACTGTATTCATTTTAATCTCACAATCTGTGTATATTTTTAAAAAAATCAGGATATAAAAACCGTAAATATCAGCATAATAATTCTGAAGAGAAGTTCCTGAAATAAAGAACACTTTCCGTATTATATTTCACATATAAAACTTTTGTTGCAACTTCGCTGCATATTTGAAAGTAATCTATTTTACTGTATTGTCAGTGCATATTTTAGCACATTTAACAGCATAGTTGTATGCATATTTCATGAGCGTTGAGTGCATAAAAATCTGATGTTTAACCCTAATGCACTGATTGAACTGTACTGTCGAACATGATAATGAATTACTAATTCATTAGAGGCTAATCTTGACTTTGTATCTTGTTTGTATAACCATGTGAAGTTCTAGCTAAGCAACCGCAACTGTCCTCTCTCAGCTTGATGAATAAGGAGTTACGCTTTAGAACAGTACCGCAAATGTCCATACTGCAAGCGTCGCTCTTCCATCAAGCTCAACTATAATCAATTTATCACTAGAATTTGTAAGTTAAATTAAAGTTGTATAATAGTCTTCATAGTGGGAAAATGTAAATTAATAAATAATATCACAGATTAAAATTTAAAAATTTAGGTATAAAGAAAAAATAATTGATCAAATAAAAATGTTAAAAAAGTAACCATCAAAGTTAAAATGAATTTAAAATGAATCCATTAAAATTAAAATTATATATAACAATTTTCACCATAATGCAAAGAGAATTGTTTTGAGTTGTAAAAATTAATTTATAATTTAATGGATAAAATTAACGATATAGGAAAATTAATCGATTGTGAAAAGTTACTATTTTCAAACAACAGCTATTATTAATAAAAAGTAGTAAAACAGAAAAATAATAAAAAGTTTGTACTTTTTAAATATTTTTCTGCGTCTATTAGTTCTACAAGAACCAAGATTTTAGAATATATGTAAACTTACAGAAATGGTCTTGTAGAATATCCATTTTACATGGTTTTTGAGAAAAAATAAGGATGATTATTCAATTATTATTAATTTTAAAATGATTTCAATTAAAATTTACTCCCTTAAATTTTAATTGATTAAATTAAAAATTAACTCCTTCGAAAGTTAATTGTTTAAATTTAAAATTTTAAAAATACTAATTAATTTATTCTTTCATTTTTAATGGATTAATTATAAGTCTGCAAGTGTTTGTGACAAGTCCACATAAATGCGGAAGATATTATCTAGAGATCATTTATTCTATATACGTTGTTAAAAATAGAGTCCGACCCAATGTTGTGTTAGCTTTAAATCCCAGTTATCTTAGTGTCTCAGACATCAATAAGCCATTGTACTTTTCTTATAACTATGCTTACTGGCAGATATTTGCTATTGAACTTAACACATTTCTTTATATACATCAGTTGTGATTATCTATACTAATAAATACAATTATATATGTGTTTGTCATAAGCGTTTCACATAAAAAAAGTCACCCAGAATTACTAAATTTTTTCGGGGTAAAACTTTCTGGTTGTTCCTAAGAATATCTTGCCAACATGCAACCAACAATACATAGATCTATTTGTTAGATAATTTACATAAAGGAGAGGATAAAAGCGTTGTTTTTCAATATTTAGTTATCTCACTCATTTCTTTACTTTCAGATATTATTTTGCATAAACTCCCCGTGCGAAGAACTGGCATTTCAGCTCATCATCATCATAGGTATTCTACCATTATTGACAAGTTACTTGCTGCAACTGGAAGCTTCCATGCTCCACGGTCTTCCACTAATCTCTTCATCTTCACGTTCGATTTTTCTGATTTGATTCCGTCCATCAATTTTTGCCTCTTTTCTGCCACCATACTCTCTACCACGTTCATTATGATACAATTCCTTCTTAACCAATATCCCAAGAGTTTTTCTTTCTCTTATCAATAATATCCAAGAAAAAGTTCTTTCTCTCCCATCAATTCTAACACCCTCTCATTCTTTTTCGGCTCGACCCAACTAAGTCTCTCTATTCTTATCAACATCCACATTTTGAAAGCCGTTTCAGCTAATACATAATAAACTTTGCATATATATATATATATATATATATATATATATATATATATATATATATATATATATATATATATATATATATATATATATATATATATAAAGTTAATGTAGTTTAAGTCATTTTTTGCATAAGTATGTAAAACTTAAATACCCTGACTATGAATCTATGAATATTTCATCCAGTATTTGCATTGGAAACAAACTTTGTTGATTCTTTACATATGACACATACTAAAAAGAGAGAGACAAAATTTGTTCTGTAGTGCTTATAACTTCAGAAAGAAAATTACTATGGTATACGATTTTAAAAAAAAAGTTTGAAGGAAATGAAAAAGTATATGAAATAATGAAACTTATAAATGATGATAGTTCTATTTGGAATATTCAAATTCTCATTATAGAAGGAGAACGTCTCAGGCCATGAGTAACGGTAAATCCTAATAGATAACATTCACTGCTTCGCTGCACGTAATACCTACTGACACCAATGATTGAGTCAAGTTATTTCGGGGGGGGCGGTGGCTCACTGGTAGGACGTTCACCTCCGGTGCTGGGGTCCCTGGTTCGATCCCAGCTCGCGCCGTGTGGAATTTGTGATGGACAAACACCATGCTCGTGGGTTTTCTCTAGGTTCTCCCGTTTCCGCCCACTTTCTTCATTCCACCATTTCATTCATTTATCTTCACCATCTCCTTTAGCCTAACCGGCATAAACGTGGGACGTAAAACTTAAAGATTTTTCAAGTTATTTCGACACTTCTATCAATCTCTCAATCTAACTGCAAGGATCTGAAACTTATGTTTCTGGTTTCAAACAATACGTCCACTAGATAAACAAATAATAGGCCGGCTTTATGTTTCACTTTATTTCCATGTAAATTAGTTTCCCCTCAATAACTTACTTACTCTAATCAATTTGTTCTTTAAGATTCTCCCTCAGAAACAAAGAAAAATTGCTATTTTCTCTTTCATTTCAATATTTATAAGTCAATGGCAAATATAACCATTGTAACTTCCACATGCAGCTCACAACTCTGGAACCCATTGGAAACAAATGAACAACAAATACTGGCGGAAATACGTCATGCTTAACTTGTCCATAGACGACGCAAGTCTGCAGACAATTAGGAGATTTAAAACTAGTATGACAATTTAATTGCAATTTAAAAACTGCATTATTTCAATTTAATTCTTTCAAAATAGGAGAAGACTGTAACCACATTTAGATGTGAGCACTACCATTTGTGATTTTCTATTCGTGACGGGGACAACTAGCCATCATGCTGACATTTCCATTATTCCCCCAATCAATCAATTGTGTCTTTCTATAATAGGTTTCGTATACGTCTCATATTTTACGGGATTGTACTTTCATTACGAGATTGTGTCCCGAGTTCTAACTATTTCCTCGGGACGCAAAATTGATCCGTAATTTCTAGATTTGTTTTCGACACTCTCATTTTTAAATTTAAAACATCTAATTACCAAAAATTCGATAGCTATCACCATAAAAAAAATGCCATACCAATTGTTAATTCTCTTATGTTGCGGGAATAATGCAAGTAACGGACATGGTAATAACTAAACAGACTTGATCTAGCACTGTTATTCTACGAATTGAAATTATTTCATGCGTCTTCAAAATCCTGAAGAAGATTTTTGATCTTACAAAACATCTAAGTACTAAATACTCCTTTGTTATACCACTTAATTGTGATGGAAAACTGTTTCGTATTGTTCAAACCAAAAATGAAGTATCTCCTATTTGCTTTCAAAATATTTGAACCACAATAATATAGGCTAATTAATTGTGACAATTGAATTGCAATAAAACTATTATTTAAACTTAATTGTTTGAAAATGGATAGTGATGATATGGAACATGAATGAGCTTTGCTGTTTGTTATCAAGATAAGGGCTGTAGTCATATTTAAATATGAGCATTATTATTTGTGTCACCACAAGGTATAATACTTGGTGGACAAACTTTATATAAACATAAACAATTAGAACTTTATAAAACATAAATAATTCAAATATAAGAAATTAAGGACAATTTTAACGTAAAATGTAGAGCGAACCGAAGCTTTGGAGGATGAAATAGTTATGAAAGAAATAATACTTTTGATTTTCCATCAGTTTGACTTACTTTTCTTTATAAATATCTTCCCCTCCAAAAAAAGAAACTACGTGATTCAATTTTGATTATTATTTAAAACTGGTAGAATATCTTCACTAACTTATATTTCATTGAGTATTGAAGGAACACTGCAAAAATAGAACTGCCAATTAATGAAAATCCTGTCAACTAAAATCATAGGACCTCAAAAATATTTGAGAGGTATATAAAATGTTCTTATCTTAATAAATATTTAAAATCCTACAAATATATAATTTAATGGTTTCACTTTTGTCCAATACATGAAAAACCAAGAATCATTAATCTCCATCGTATGTATAGCTATCAATAACATTTGGTGTTAAGTATCTATAGGCTTATATGTTTCTTTTTGGTTTGACAATTTTTTTGTAAAGTTTATTTCGCAGTTGTCTAAGATTATTATTATCATTATTGTTATGTAATCTAAAGGTATTATTTGTTCTATGAAAACGTACAAGATCATTTAAATTGAGACTGAAATGTTCCACTGTCATCCAAGATGTTAGCTTTTGGCTTTTAAAGACTGTTGTTCTCTTTTACTTTAGGCGAGGTAAACCAGGCTGGGTATGGGATCATTGTGAAGAGTCTGTACCCATGTCTACTTACTCAGTGGCATTCGTTGTCTCTGATTTTGTGAGCTTAAAAAGTGGTAACTGGAGAAGATCTTACGTTGGCAGGAGCTTCCGAATATGGTCACGAGATAGTGTGCTGACAAAAACTAAATTTGCTAACGATATTGGGCAGAAGATGATGGATTATTTTGAGAAGTTTTTGGAAATGAATTACCCATTACCTAAACAGGATATTGTAATTTTACCACATTTTGTTGAAAGTCAGTCAGAAAGCTGGGGACTTGCAATGTACAGGTAATGTTTATTTCAATGTTAAAATAATAGCAATAAATTATATATATTATATTTACACACTATTGTTATCATCACATGACTTGGCGCATCATTGCGCCACTTCTGCTATGGCATAATCATTCATGCTATGAATCATGATATCAGCTCGGAAATTAAATTCTCTCATATGGGTGAACATACCTCAAAATTTAATTAAAACACTCTAAATATAAAACAAATTAATAGTATTTCGGTTCTAAGCATAATTTTAAAAGAAGGGTATATTTACTAATCCTAAGAGTTGTAAATAAGTAAAGTATGTTTATGTAACGAAGAAACAAGAAAGGAATTGAATAAGCATTTGATTCTTACAAGGGACATCACCCAATTGTCCGGCTCCGATTTCAATGAAATTTTTGTTGCTGATAGAGGACATGTATTCATTACTTGTGATGACAGAAATTTTTGCCATGGTGCATGTTTTCTATTTTTTAATAATTTTTAAAGGTTGTGATGTGGTTAATAGAGATTACTGCAGAAGTCCCTTACTACCCTTTGTAAACGGAGTGTTAATGAAAGAACAACCATGTAGATACGTATAGGGTCTAAGGGGAAGTCGTATGGTACGTATGACCTTGACGGCAGCCATCTTGAAATCCGCCATTTTGAATTAAGGTCAAGTTTCTTAAATAAGAATAGGGTAATATGATACATAATTTCGGGCTAAAATTTAATCAGGAAGACAATGGTGAAGTTAGTTTTAAAATTGACTCATTTGCTGAAAGGTTACAGGCATATTAATTGTTTATACTTACCATGTGCGTAAGTCCCTTACTCCGCTTCTAACCCGCGTATTAATGATAATAAGTGAATAAAGGTTTCGGTAATACATATTATGCCTAGAGGGAAGCGATACGATAAGGGTATCATTGACGGCAGCAATCTTGAAATCCGCCATTTTGAAGTAAAGTGAAGTTTTGAAAACTGAAAACCATAGCATGTGGCACCAAATTTTAATAGTAAATTTTCCTCAAAAGCCAATGCTATGCTTATTTTTGTTCTATAGTTAACAAATATTAATTTATGACTCTTCTAATGTGCACGAAACGTGCATTATTCGATCTTTCAAATTGGCAACACTCCTAATTTTCATCGCATGTTTTAAGATTCCAACTGGCACTTTGCAATCGTTTCCATGGCTCATGTTTTCTAAATGTATTACATCTTTTAAGAGTTGAGATTTGTAAGTTCGTGACTAATGTTGGGATAAGCATCCAGCAATCTTTTTTAATTTTTGAAGACTTGCAATGTAATTATTTATTTTAAACCAGAATACATGACGAACGTATGAACCTATGTGACGTAAAGAAATACAAATGAAATTGAAAAAAATTGGTGTTATACGAACACAAAATTATCAAGAATTGTAGCCTACAGATTGCGCAAACGACAAACAATAAAATATTTTTAATAAATACAACTTTAAAGGAACAGCAGCAATGATAGAAAATATCAAAGAGGCATAATATGACTGTTCCCAACACACTGGGTGTAACTTAATTGAGTTCCCGATCAATACTAATTATAAATCTTACAAACATGAACCATCGACAACAATCGCTAGAAAACGAATGACTTTTTTGTCTGACTAGCTAAAATATTGCCATAGAAAATAAATAAATATACAATAAACATAAAACAAAACAAAAGACCATTGATTTACACAACAAATCTTATTTCGTTTCCTTTTTTGAAGTGAATTGTTTCAACTTATTTCTCGTCTCATCTACTATCCATTACAAACTACGTCTCCGGTATTACCTGAATGCAAAGTTGGAGTTCTTTCGTTCTGTGATGATTCATGTCAGTAAACGAGTTTTTGAGGGGCAGGTATAAGAAATAAATAATTACATTGCCTATGCAATTAATAATTACATGGCAAGTCTTCAAAATTCAGAAAGATTGCTGGATGCTTATCCCAACATTAGTCACGAACTTACAAATCTCAACTCTTAAAAGATGTAATACATTTAGAAAACATGAGCCATGGAAACGATTGCAAAGTGCCAGTTGGAATCTTAAAACATGCGATGAAAATTAGGAGTGTTGCCAATTTGAAAGATCGAATAATGCACGTTTCGTGCACATTAGAAGAGTCATAAATTAATATTTGTTAACTATAGAACAAAAATAAGCATAGCATTGGCTTTTGGGGAAAATTTACTATTAAAATTTGGTGCCACATGCTATGGTTTTCAGTTTTCAAAACTTCACTTTACTTCAAAATGGCGGATTTCAAGATGGCTGCCGTCAATGATACCCTTACCGTATCACTTCACTCTAGGCATAATATGTATTACCGAAACCTTTATCCACTTATTATCATTAATACGCAGGTTAGAAGCGGAGGTAAGGGACTTACGCACATAGTAAGTATAAACAATTAATATGCCAGTAACGTTTCAGCAAATGGGCGCATCTTAAAACTAACTTGACTATTGTCTTCCTGATTAAATTCTAGCCCGAAATTATGTATCATATTACCCTATTCTTATTTAAGAAACTTGACCTTAATTCAAAATGGCGGATTTCAAGATGGCTGCCGTCAAGGTCATACGTACCATACGACTTCCCCTTAGACCCTATACGTATCTACATGGTTGTTCTTTCATTAACACTCCGTTTACAAAGGGTAGTAAGGGACTTCTGCAGTAATCTCTATTAACCACATCACAACCTTTAAAAATTATTAAAAAAATAGAAAACATGCACCATGGCAAAAATTTCTGTCATCATAAGTAATGAATACATGTCCTCTATCAGCAACAAAAATTTCATTGAAATCGGAGCCGGACAATTGGGTGATGTCCCTTGTTAGGTAAAGTAATTCCCAAATCTCAAGAATATGGGGGGAGGGGGAATTTGTTATAGGGGAAGATACAAAAATCTCTCTTAGAAGTTAACCCTTAAAAAGAATCCTCCTAGAGATAGGCTTTTCACCAAATTAAGGACAATAAATCCCAAATTAATACATTACTACAAATGCAGAGTTACCTATAATCTCCCGAGCAATTCACCAATCTACATGTAAACGCGGTTTTAGATTTTTTCTTAGAAAATAGCAATTGAAAACTATTAATAGCAATTTGATGTGAAAATATTAATTAATCAGTTACTTTTTTTAATTTACAAATGCGCTGCGCAGTTCTATAATAGATATACATCTAAGAGTATTACGTGCATGACAATGGAATCATGGCAATACACAAGATGCTATAATATTAGCACAATACACAAATGATAATGAGCACATACCGGAAAATAATCAATAGAAAATTTCGCAATTTCTGGCTTGTTAATTATGAATGTTCGTTATGTGTGTGATCACTGCTGCATCTCATAAACTTTTGTGCTATATTGTAAATTTCCAACAAAGAAAGGCACAATGGATGAGTGGTAGAGCTCTCACCTTCGGTGAAACGAGCAACATCATGTTTTAGTCATGTGGGTTGTGACGGACAACATTGTGCCCATTGCTTTGCTCCGTATTCTCCCATTTCTTCACACATCATTCCATCAGTTTTTATGGAAGCTGATCTGCTTTATCTCTCCAATCAACTTGAGCCACCAATTGATTGTTGGAGATCCAAGTGTGTAACATCATCTTTTGGGGACTCATTCACATGGACGAGCATGCCTGTCAGGTGACCGACTTTCTTGAAGAGTGGGATCCTTGTTTTTAGCGACGGCAATCCTACTAGTACCATTATATACTCATGTATTGGCATTTCTTCTGTAGTGGGACGCTCGCAGAACAATTAAAATTGAGTGTACATCCAGATCTCATTAGCAGGAATAATTTTCTCTTTATAACTTGAGGTTTGCCTGTTACCCAATTTAATTCATATTCCACGTTTTAACTTGTGCTGATTGAGAAAGATTTAGAATCTCAGGGAGTTTTGCCCTCTAGATAAACCTCCTGCAGGTAATTCTCTTGGTCTTCAGAGCAGATAGTTATAGACGCTGCCAGTGCTTCCATTCCAAAATATGGTGGCGTCAGTCCCCGACAATGAGTCCCATAGCGATCTAGCGAGGCTATTTTGGCTCCTTGGTGCGCCCTTTTCAGTTTTAATTCACATTCCTCTGACGAAGAGTTTTAGACAGTTCCATATTCTGCATGCTCATGCATAGTGTTTTATTAAGTCTTTGAAACGCCAAATCTGAAACAGATACTACACTTTAATCCAACAGAGACAGCTAACATTTTAGGCCGCCACGTTTCTTCTATCTCTGATTCTGCACACTATTTGGCTGAGTTTAATTGCTTTCGTATTCGTACAGACAAGAACCCATTAAAATTTCATTGTGGTAATGTGGGTGATCTAATGTCCCCTTCACGGTTCTAGTTCAACTCTGCTTTACGTAAGTAGTCCTATATATTAAGAATTGATCGTATATCCTACGATATGCTATACAACGTCTCACTCCATTCCCAGTTTTCAATATTGCAGCTGTTTAATCGTATTTGGTCAGATGAAATTTTCCTTCGTCGCTAGCGTGAGGATCTGGAAACAAATCTTAAAACTAGAAAAAACCGCAACGACAGCCTCAGACCCATTGCTCTTTCGAGTTACTTCTGCAGGTCTTTGAGCGCATAGTGAACAGCGTTCGATATGATATTTAGAGTCAAACTCTCTGTTGAGCAGGTTTCATTGTGGCTTTCGCTCTTCCCGATCCACTAAAGACCATCTTGTTAATCTTGAATGCCAAATTCAAGAAGCGTTCTTCCATCGCATTCACGTTGTTGTTAATCTTTTCGATTTTAAACACCTTTTGATACAACTTTGCGTTACTGGATTTTAAAACAGCTATGCAGATGTAGTTAGGAAAATTGAAAAAGAAAGTTTCATCACTGAAGGTGAACTCTTAAGTAAAATATGTACAGGATAATAGTTTTACATAGGTTATAATTATGTACTTGTGTTTAAATTAATTATTTCATAAATGAACGACACTAATGACTTGTATTTTTGTTTTGCTCTTAATCAGTGAAGATGGAATTTTGTACGATCCGAAAATTTCTTCAGCTGATGATATTAAGGATGTGGCTATGATAATCTCGCACGAACTGGCCCATCAATGGTTTGGATATCTTCTCACACAAAACTTATGGAAAGATATGTGGTTAAGTGATGCATTAGCAGCATTCATTACGCTGCTAGGAGTAGATCATGTAAGTCATATTGTTATACCTCTTAAGCAAAATGTCTCTTTAGGTTTGTGATCAGTATTTTCCAGAGGGCCCGCCATTGGAGGGTGTTATACTCCCAAAGTAAACTGAACTCTCTCAAATGAACTATTATTAAGCAAGTTTTTCCATAATTTCGATATTTTAAAATTGCCATCATTTGGAAACATATTATCTTCTGGGTTTTAAAGTGACGATAATGATAAATCTCAAATCAAGATAATAATTAAAATTTTATACCAAAACCTGACATTTCAAAGCCCTTAATTTTGGGAAATGAAAAAGAAAAAAACTGGTGTGTATCTTTCTTTCAGGAACATTAGGACTTAAACAATCCGTACTTACTCAATCGTGTGCCGAGCTATTTTCTATTTCCTCTTGGTTCAAAAGAATGCCTTTTAGCTTAAAATCCATATCGTTGTTACGAACGGTAAACTTTATTGTTGCAACATTAAATAGTTCAGAAAAATATCACCAGAAGCCACCACAAGTAAATTCGTGTGGATTCAGTGTTATTTTTGATATCGTATGGGTAGTTATTTTCCACTGTAAAATAAAAGTCAGGAGCTTTTCGAGGGTGGGAGTCTGGTATATTGCTCATGTTTGGATTTAGCAGATATTTTAAAAATTTACAAGAAAATATTTCTACATAAAAAGTATTAATTTAGCAGAATTTTTGGACATTTCGCGATAAAGTTCATTTTATTATGCTTTGAATGTGTCATTAATAAATTTATTTCTTTTTCGTCTGGTTTTTCCCTGAGATATCAAGGATACTCAGAAATCAATTATATATATATATATATATATATATATATATATATATATATATATATATATATATATATATATATATATATATATATATATATGGTGGAAGGTAACTCCACCGAAGAACTTTCGAATGTGATTCCTTATATGAAATTATGAAATGAAGGAAAAACGTTCTAATAAACATGGGTCGAAAAACGTCTCTCAGAGTTATGAACCGCCGAAAATTGGAAAAATCACGTTTCGAAGTGCTCTGCCTCAGAAACTATAGGACATATCCCATGCGGTTTAAGTAATTACACAGGAACTAGTATGCGCTCTACCTAAAGAGCCATGTTTTTTCCATCCTCCGTTATCGTCCAAGCAAACTGTAAAATGGAAGTTGAAGTATAAGCAAGGGCGCCGATCCTGGTGGGCGGGGGGGGGGGCAAAGCTCATGTGCCCCCCTTTGTATTTAAGAATATACAATATTTGGCATAATTTGAATGCAATTTGTCTTTAAATCCTCATATATATATATATATATATATATATATATATATACCTTAATGGGCCCCCCCAAATTTACAGAGAAATCGGCGCCCTTGGGTATAAGGATACTCCTTGGGATATGTCCTATAGTTTCCAAGGCAGGGTGTCGTTTTGAAACGTGATTTTTTGAATATTTGGTGGTCCATAACTCTGAAAGTAGACGTTTTTCGACCCATATTTATAGAACTTTTTTCTTTCATTTAATATAAGAAATCACCTCCCAAAGTTTTTTTGGTGGCGTTACTTTCCACCCTATATTTATATATATATCGTACGAATTTAGTCTCACTCATCCGATCGGGAAGAAAGTTGGTA
Source organism: Thermobia domestica (assembly GCF_964235325.1). Classification (NCBI taxonomy): domain Eukaryota; kingdom Metazoa; phylum Arthropoda; class Insecta; order Zygentoma; family Lepismatidae; genus Thermobia; species Thermobia domestica. The sequence goes on along the minus strand of NC_137455.1, from coordinate 293,353,608 downwards.
TGGTGATAGACCTTGATATAATATATATAAGTTTTGTTGTCCTGGCTTACGGTTTCCAAGTTATGAATGGTCGAATTTTATGGCATATTTTCGAAAGTAAAACCCATACAACAGACTCATACGGCCGGAATCAAACTTGGCATGGTGATAGAATTTCATCTACTATAAAAGTAGCTATATAAAATATTGTGTATTGCAGTCTTACGACTCTCGAGTTATTCGCGGTCAAATTTTGCGTCATATTTTCGAAAGCAAAAACCCATGCGAACTCATGCGAACAGGATCAGAACTTTGCGTCATATATACCAAAACAAGAACCCATACACCGAACTTATCTGATCGGAATCAAACTTCACGTAGTGACAGACCTTTCTGCAGACAGGGTCTTAGTAATATGCAGAATAAAATTTCTAAATCAAATTAGGGAAAACTAAATAAATATCTTTTAAATAGGAATTAAAGGCCTGTCTTGGACAGAAAAATAAAAATCTAATGTAGGACATTTTTTTAATGACTATACGTGTTTCACTTATTTTAATACGGTATTCGTTTTGATTTCTGGGGGCCGGCTTAGAATCAGGGTTAGCTTATAATGCAATAATACTTGGATGTTTTAAGAGGAATAGCTTTTATAAAAGTGAAAAAAAGTTCTAATTTCTGAATGAAGTTTTCATTTGCCAGTTTCTGATGTTAAACCTTCAGCTGATTGAGTCTATTTTTGAGAAAGATCGACTTCTTAGTCGGTGTCTTATATGTTGTTTCTCCATTTTTTTTATCAATCAACATTCTATATTTACTTTAAAATGAATTATCCAGAATGAGATAGTCCTGAAATTCGCCTGAGCTATTTTGGCGCCATGGACAGACTCGTATCTAGGGTAACTAATGCAATATATTTTCATATAAACATCAGCATCAAAGATTTAAAACATAACTAAAGAAAGTGTATAAATGGAATAATCTGTAGTTTCAAGCGTTAGGGGGTCAACGTGCCAAGTGCTTCCTGCTAGTGTTCCCCGTCCTATTCTAGAAGAGGTTTAAGACCCGTGAAGATAATGTAAACCCGCCAGCGATTTGCCACCACTAAATTATATATATATATATTAGTTGAATATACCCATTCTTCGCATGGGGGCTGTATTTGGAAGTCAACGCCTGTAGGAGTATCACCATTCATTTGAGCGACCGTAAAAACTATGAATTTGAAACTAATATCGGTCATTTTGGGCTATTTCTACGTGTCTCAGTATCACACCTCCCCCAGCCCCCCGTGTCACCATTGATTCCAGCGACTGCGAAAACTATGAATTTGACACTAATATCGTTCATTTTAGTTTACTTTTACAAGTCTCGATATTCCCCCTTTCCCCGGGTGACACCCGGATTGCAGCCAAATAGGGTGAATTTGGAAGTTAATGCGATAGGAGCTTCACCATTGATCTCAGCGACCGCGGAAACTATGAATTCGACACTAATATCGGTCATTTTCTATTGCTTTTACATGTCCCCGTAGACGCCCTCCTGAGATCCCCTGGTTCGAATTTTGACAAAAACGCTTCGCCTTGGTCTGGGCCTGGTCCGAAATTTAGAAAAAGGCCTCGTCTTGATCTGGGGCCTGGATCAAGGTGCCCGTGACCGTCTGGTACCCAGGCCGCACAGAGACAGACAGACAGACAAACACACAAACAAACTCTTTATTTTATTTATTATATTAGAAGATATATATATATATATATATATATATATATATAAGCCAATGGAAAGAAATGTTTACTTGTAATATTTAAAAAAATAGATTGCAACAGAACGATCCTGAACTGAATAAGAATCGAATGGCAAATATGTGAGTACTATGTAAGTGTTTTCTCAATGTTTTATACTCACTGTCAGAATGAAGAAAATTAATCTGAGGGGTGACTTGGATGGTAGGAGATACTTCTTTTCAAAAGCTTAATATAATAATAATAATAATAATAATAATAATAATAATAATAATAATAATAATAATAATAATAATAATAATAATAATAATAATAATAATAGTAAAGCTCCCAAATCTAAATTCATAATGACGCTAGTGTATCTCCCACTTGGCTACAGCCATAATCATGAAAACGTTCTTAAGAGGCAATTAAACATGTTTTTCTAATTTAGAAATGTACTAAGAGAAACGGTGGTTACGCGATTTAAGGTATCCTCAAGAGTAAAAGATCTGATGTATTATAATGTTATAATTAATATAGTGAATTCCTATGCTTGTGCTGCAACGTGGTTTGTTGAAGTGTAAATTGCGCTATCAGGTATAATTGATGATGCTGGTAGTCCGATAGAACCAACTGATGCTGGTGACACTTACCATAAAATGTGTTGGAGGGTATACAGACATAATTTCGACGCCCAAAATCCCACAAACTAAATCTTTGCGAAGGAAAAACCTCACCATCTAAAACTACGCGTGGCCAAAATCCCACCGACCACACTGTAAAAAATGGTTATTAATTCAACTCAATTTTAACACATGGCAGTGGTTCCAGAGTGACTACCACTATGCGGTGTTAGTTCAACTCAGACCCCGCGGTTTTGACGTTTAACACAGGGGGTGAGCACACACAACTGATGTTGAGCGGTGTTAAATTCGGATCTGTGTTAGTGTTTTCGGTGTAGATTCAACGCCATATTAGGGTCGATAGTGTGTAGAAAAGTGTTAAGTGTTACTTGTGACGGTGTTTGACCAACACGAAGAAAGTAACACAGTGTGTAGTGTGTTAATTATTTTGTGTTAATATTACACCATGTCAAGTATCAATATAACACAGTCCCTGTGTTACTTCAACATCATTTTCTTATTATTTCAACACACAATATCTGTCATAATTCAAGGTCAAAGCCGTGTAAGTGACACCGTTTTGGTGTTAATTCAACACTCCGTATTAAAATTCAAGGTCAGACTACCAGATTAACACCATTTTTAGTGTTAGTTCCAGTTGTGTGTTACTACGACACCTATTTCGGTTTTAAAATAACTCCATGTGTGGTGTTGATGTAACATTTTTTCTGTGTTGGAAAACCATGTGATGTGCATGCTTACCGAAGATACCGTACTAATTTTAAAATAAGAATAGTAAACTACAGAACACTTCATATAGAAAATCTTCATAAAAATTTTTGTCGTCCTCCCTAACATTTATTGTGAAGTATTTCTTGATGGTTCGTAACACAACCTTCACCAACAAACATCTTGTTCAAGAACGATAGGAAACTCTTACCTATATCCTTCTAATATGTTTGCCTCTTAATGGTGATTCTACTTGTTTTCCGCCATGTTAGAAGCACAGTCCCCGGTGTTGACTGGTGAGCTCTAATGCAGTGTAGAAGTGACAAAGTAACAAGATGTTGTTTCTCGCTGTTGACATATTTCTTCAGGAACATTATGTAAAACAATTGAAAACACATCGCGCGGTTTGCATGTTGATTTGCGTGTCTGGATTTGTTTAAGTATTTCTTTCTACTGTGTTTGTCTGTAGCTTCAATTCATAAGCCTTTATAATTAGATGCCCAACATATTTGGCAATCACGCAGAAAACAACACCGAAGATTCTACACTTGTGTTAATTTAACACACAGGCTGTGAGTCATTTCAACTACCGGCATTCGACACATAACTCCAAATGGAGAGTGAGTTGTTCTAACCACCTATTTGTGTTTTATTTTAACACAATCGTGTTAACACATAGGCATGTCGTTGAAATAACCCAACGATTTTTTACAGTCCATAATCTCGCGGGGCCAAATTCTCGTCGCATAACGTCTTGCGAGGCCAAAACCTAACCGCTCAAAATCTCACCGAACTCACACCTCTCGGGATGAAATTCCGCCTGGCCAAAATCTCGCGGAACGAATCCTACAGAAACAATTTACTCAAACTAATTCCTGGGGTAATAATAATAATAATAATAATAATAATAATAATAATAATAATAATAATAATAATAATAATAATAATAATAATAGGAAGAAAAGAAAGATTGAAGCAACATGGAGACCAGAAATGCTTACTTTAGATACTAGAAGCGTGGAAAGTTGACGTGTTGAAAATGAAGGTGTATGTAATCATAAAATAAACCCAAATGAAGATAAATCTTATCCATCAAATTAAGTTTCTTCATTTATCTTTCAACGAAAGATCAAGGATACTATATATTATACAAATTCAACCGAACTCATCCGATTAATGTCAAAGTTAATATTGTGGTAGACCCTGACCTGCTATACAAGAGTATGAAATATTATTTTGTGCAGGCTTATGGTTTTCGAGTTGTGGGCTGTCATATTTTCGGAAACAAAAACCCACACACCGGGCTCATCTAATCGAGATCAAACTTGGCATGGTGATAGAACTTGATCTATTTGTTAGCGTGCCAAATATTACGTAGTGCAAGCTTTGTTCCGAATTATGCACAAGCGGATTTCTGAATCACTGGAATATATTAAATGCTATTTACATAGCAATCAAAGGTAGTCTTGGACAGGAAAAATAAAAATCTATGCATATTTCAGTTGTAATATAATTATGTTGGTATTGCTTTTAAGGTTATTGATACAGCGATATATAAAACTGTACCCTGAAGAAGTAGTTGAGGTGAGGTTTCGTACTGACGGGATTCCGTGAAATTACATCCTCCGAGGTTCTGGTCAGGTTAGATTCTGTCCCGCCAGATTTTGAATGGTGAGATTTTGACCCGCGAGGTTTTGGTCACCCAAGGTTTCAAACACCTGAGGTTTTGATCAGGCGAGATTTTAGACTGGAAGTTGTGGTCAGATGAGATTTTGGCCCGCGAAATTTTGGCCATGCGAGATTTTGGGCCTCAAGGTTCTGCCACGGTATTTCGGCTGCGAGGTTTTGTACCGAAACCACGATGGAGGTTGTAATAGGTTTAAGTGCTATGGAAAAACAACAGCCTGATACTATGTAGGTTTAATTCTATGATTTAAGTCAGATATTAAACTTAAATTTTAGTTGATTAGTCTCACTACTATCTGAATATTTATACTGTATATGTTCTAGATTTGTTGGTAGATTGTGAACGTACCTAAGCAGTGGTCGAAGTAAGACGGTATGTGACGGTATGCCATACCGACTCTGGATTTTCAGTAATGAGGACATACCGTCTGTGGTTTTTAAGTGATCAAGACAATATTTAAATAGCCGGTATGTTGAGCCAAAATCATAATAAAACATACCGACTCTGCTTTTTTTCCACTTCTTACATTGTACCTAAGTATGTACTGTACATAAACAATTCAAAGGAACAATTCAAAGAAAAATTCTGCATAAATGTGGGAAGGCAATTAAAAGCTATTGTTTCATAAAAAGTTATCTAAATACTTTGAGTTTATCTTGGTTATGTATGCAGGTTTACACGCAGAGTTAAAAATAACTAAAAATAATAAAATAAAAGGATATAATGAGATAAATATATAAGAAACAATAAAAGAAATGAGCGAATGCAATTTGTTGGAATTATATAATATCCATATCAACTTTATTTGATTACTACAGTAAGTACACTGAAAAGTGGTTGAATATAGTCCGATGAGCCTTTTATATAAATATTTTCCCCTTAGTATATTTGCATTAATCAATTATTTACTGTGAACCTTCCGGTTTACGCATTCTATAAATCATAAAAGAGATGTTACAGGAGAGAAAATACAAAAAATTGTTAGGAACCGTCAGTAGATTATTTTGATGAAGGGCTATAATAGTTTCATCACTGGTAAAATTTCTCGATTTGTTTTTAAAATATGGAAGTTCAAATCACAGATAGGCCTATGCTAGTTATAGTTTAAATGATTTGTTTTATTTTGTTTCAGGTGAAGAAAGAGTGGGGAATTGTAGACTTTTATGGACTAGATTACTTGTTAGAAGTGTTCTTCGCAGACTCTCTTGATAGCACCCACGCAATGGTTGAACTAGAAGTAGCACCCACCTCCCATCAACTGTTAGATTCATTTCGCTATCTGAAAGGTAAGAGCTGAGTTATCATAGTAATGTCGTGCAAACCGTGAAAAAATATATGGAATTAATAGTTAGACAACGAATAACCATTAAAATGTTACTCAGAGGCATTGCTATGTTAATGTATACGAAAATGTGTTTGCATGATTTGTTTCTGAATCAATTTAGTACTTAGTGTCATTTTGCTTATTTATGTCGTGAAAAGTAAAAATAAAAAAGGGCGTGAAAAAAAATGAAATGAAATCGGTCGGTTAGACTAAAGGAGACGGTGATGATGAGAGATGAGTGAAATGGTGGAAGGAAGAAAGTGGGAGGAAACGGGAAAACCCCGGGAAAACCCACGAGCACGGTGTTTGTCCACCACAAAGTTCACTTGGCGAGGGCTGGGATCGAACCCGGGACCACAAGCACCAGAGGTGAACGCTCTACTACTGAGCCACCGCACCCCCCAAAAAAGGACGTATGAGGAATGTAAGTGAATTATCATTTGGAAGAGTTGATGGAATAAAAATTTTGAAAGAAAATGAGAAAATCGAATGAGATGACCTTCTCTACTACAAACTCTCATACCCACTGGTCTAATGGCTAGAGCGTGTACCAAAGGTACACGTGGTTCTGGGTTTGATTCTTGTTAGGAGAGGACAAAGAGATAATTGCACAATCATTCACTTCCATTAGTCATCCTTCTCCTTTAAAGTTCATGTTCGTGGGACGTTAAACTAAAAAAATTAGTTCATTTTTAAACTCCCCATGAGTTATTGGTTGACGAACTTGTTGTCCCGCTATGAGCTGGATGATGTGATGAATAATAGAGAGAATCAGTCATGTGCATAGTGGAATAATAGTAATATCCGCTGCTTCGGCAACACGGTGGCAACCGCTCTCGGGCACTCAGCGGCTACGCGGGAAAGCCATATAATGGAAATATTCATTGGACCAACGGTAGTAGCCAATGATATTAACCACGCACTGCAGCACCAAAATGCAATATATATATATATATATATATATATATATTATAATATTATTAGTTATATTATAATTATTATATATTATTATAAGATCTATATTATTCACGCTGAGTGTAGCGTCTAATATAAAATCTTGTTCGAGGTAGTATTTTAACTATCAAAGTTACAAAAAAACACGTAACATTGTATTTGGAAGGTAATTATGAAGAAGGAACGTTTTGACTCTTTAATAAAAAAAATCATATAAACAATTATTAAACCTCATGACCTTAAGAGCAAAAGCAATTTGATTTCAACAAGGAAACATTGTGTATTTCATTTCAGCAGCATTGTGTATTTCATTACTGTAATTAATTTAAATCAATATTCTATTTCTTCAGGGACTTGTCTTCTGAGAATGCTAAATAAAACAATCACAGACAGAGCATTTACGAAAGCTCTTCGAAGATACGTTGCAGATGTGAAAACAGGCGAAGCAGAGCATGAAGACATTTGGTCTATTTTCACCAAAATGGCACACAACTACAGGACTCTGCCTGAAAAATTTTCTTTGAAAGACATTATGCACACATGGACCAAGCAACCAGGATATCCTCTTGTTACCGTAGAACGGGATTATGAAAATGGAACAGCGGTTCTAACACAGGTACTAGTTATTCTACGTCAACTTGGCCAGTTAATGCATGTCTTGTGTTCTTCATCGGTTTGAGACAGATTTTCCACCAACAGCATCAAATCATTTTTTAGTTAAATTTCTTGTATTTGTAACTGACGATCTTCTGTACTTACGATCATGCTTTACTTGAATGTTTCTTGATTGCAAGAGAGCTGCTTTTGATCTGTGATCTGCTTCCTCCCACAATACTGCCATTCTTCTTCAGACTAGTGACAGAAGAACGGAAACACTTGGAAGAAACTCATCCACTTGACAAGATCTTTAAAAAAATCGAACGAAACTGAAGAGAAATTAGACTTATCGATTATTCTCACATAAAGTAGAAGGAAAGTAGGGTTATAAAATTCGGTCTGCAGCTCAACCTGGCTATTTTCATGGATTTCAGTACTTGGTTCCACAAATTCCGTTTTCTTCTATTGGTTAGATTTTGCTACCAAATTTTCTTAGATAAGGGAAATTTCCCTCCATCTATGAACACTGGTACAACTTCTCCAAATTCGTTCTTCGACGGAGTTCTCTGGCATCCATTGGCCATTGCTGTATGCCAATGAGGTCGTTCAAGTATTTAATTATTTAGTCATGCTAATATTTTGTTATTTAATTACCTATTTTAGTTAATGTTAGTTTTGAACTGTTGATTAAAAGCAGCAAGTTTTAAGTAGTACGTAAAGACAACTTATGCCTTAAAATATTGCAGTGCTTAAACTGAATTGGAATGCCATGTAGTTGGTACTATCAAACTGTAGACCAGAAGAAAAGCTGTTATATTGTCATTAGAAGTGAGCATCATATCTATAAATTAGAAAATGTGAATAGCAAACTAGAAATTTTACATTACTTATTAATTTATAACTAGAAATGGCTTTACGAGTTAAGGAGTACAGTTACCCAGCAGCTTAGTGACAACGTCGTACTTGTGATAGCTGTGTCGTTTGCGCTATGATGATTATTTCGCTAGTAACATGCTAGCATAAAAAAATAAACAATTCATGAACTCAATTTGTAATTGTGAAGATGTAGCATTGTTGTTATTTAAAATGTCACATAGTAACAAAAAGGTGACTCACTGATTTGACTGTTGTGACATTCTAATAAAATGGATAACTATGACCGAGTTATAAAATATGTTATCGGAAATGCGTTTGTGTTACTGGCAAAAAGAAAAGTCAGAACTCAGAAGTCAGCGATATATCAGTTCCAAAAGCAGATTCTGGTTATAACGGTGATTGAGCAGTCGTCATTTTGGCAAGATTTTGTGCTGTGAGTAATGATCAAGTAGTTGTTATTGATAATTTGGATTAAGATCCTACCACTATCTACTCTTTATGTTTATATTCCAATAGTAATTACGTGGAATATCACTTTCAGTAACGGGTTCGATTCCCAGTGAGAGCTCATGTAGTGTGGTTCCTACGTTAAGTTATAGGTCTACGTCTCGTATAGTCTCGCTGCTGAACGGGACTGTAAACTCTAATCAACCAACCAATTTTAGATATCACTTCTCCGTGATACCTTGTAAGAGAACATTCATGTAATTAACACTTCATTTAACACGTCTACAGTTATCTAGATGTGGAATGCAGAGCGAGAAACAGAAGATACAGAAATTCAAAGGTAGCGGAGGTGGAGCACTTAGCCTACCTTTCGTGCTTCCCAGCTCACGTGTTCTTATATTTTATTTTATGGTTCAAATGTTTCCTCTTAGACTGAGAAATCCTTTAAAAATGGTGGAAGGGAAAACCTAACAATAAATAAAAATTACTGTCAAACACTAGAAGGATCTTGTGTGCAGTAGAAATTATATTGGGCACCAACACTAGAAGCTAAGATCTATGTTCATACATTAATAGATTTTAGAAATAGATTTCTCTTGTTTTGTTTTATATACTCATATTAGGTTCGTGTCTGGCGATGAGAGATACTCCCGCCTCCCAAGATTTAACATCCTGTGTTTCTTATTCTTTTCATTCTGTTAATTTTTCTATTACCATTTGCTTGTCTCGTTATTAGCCTCTTTATCCATATATACCGTACAAGAGAGAAATGAAAGCGACGAGTGAGACAATCTAGGAAGACAAATCCGTGCTTGGAGTTTCTAAACAACGACTCATCAAATGTCCCCATGTAAAGTGTGTGTACTTCGCAGAGGCATTATAACAAAAGACAATCAAAAGATAAGAAGGATCTAAGTGTAGGAATAAACAACTATATAGAAAATTAGCTTGCGAGGAATGAAGAAACTGTTGAAAAGATAGGGCTTGAAAAAGGTGACCGAACACATAAAATTAGGAAAACTCTGATTAGCTTTTGTTTTGAAACGAAATAGAATTTTGGGATCGTGGCTAAAAATCTAGTAGCTGGTAAAGAGGATAGGAAAGTAAAGATCTTATGTTTATATCTAGCGCGCACCAAGAAATTATTATTGGAACATCCAAGCTTTGGAGGCAGGTCCAATACTACAAGCTACTAGGTCTATGTAGTATTGAATGGGTAATATTATGTACCCGATAAGTAATTGTAAAATACTCCCACCTACATTTTCAGAAAGAAATGAAAGAACTAGATTGTTTTTATAATAGAATAGAAGTGTAAAATCAAATGTTCATGCTACGTCAATCATTTCCCTGTTAAACAAGTATAGTTTTATTAAGAAACTGTGCAAATGTATCCTGAGTTAGGAAGTTTTGGGAAGTTCATACCCAGTGGATTCTCCGTAGGTGGGCCCCTGATCTGTATAGTTGATGGTCAGTATCAAAGTGCATAATTCATAGGTTCCACTTTGTTATTAGTCTTCTCATTACATGGGAAGTAACTTGTTAAAGACAACAATCATACATATAATCATAAGCACTATTTTCAATCAATTTTTCTTTTATTTTCTAACTAGCAGCGTTCACCCCGCTTCGCTGCGGTCACCCCGGAACGCAATAAACTTTGTTACTTAGATAATTTTTACTTTTTCGCTTTCAAATTGCAGTAAATGTTAACATTATAGCGCCTGTCATTTATGTTAACCCGCCGAGTGACACGGTCATGCGGGTTGCATATAAATACGTTTATTTTTATACCTATGATGAACTAACAAAGGATTTGTACGTTATGGACACTTGAATGGTCAATTATCTCAAGACACTGGTAATTAAAAATTAAAGTGATATGATAAAAACCATCTAGGGTCCAAATCCTAATAACCCCCCAAAAATGAAAGAAATTGGTTCAGCCGTATTAGCGTGATGAGCTAACAAAGGATTTGTGCGTTCTCTTTTATATAATAGATTACAATTACATGATATAAAACCTTGTCCCAATAACTTGTGTTCAGCGTTTCGAAACGAAAGAAATCGCTATCTTTTATCTTACAGAAACGCTTTTTGAGTGAGAATATTTCTGGAATTGTGGATAATGCTACTTGGTGGATTCCTGTGACGTATACTGACGAAGATGAGTTGGACTTTGAGACAACAACGCCAAAAGTGTGGATGAAAAATGTAGAAAAGTTAACAATTTCTGGTCTTCCAGATGACGAAGATCAATGGGTTATTTTTAACATTGAAGGAACAGGTACGACTAGAGATAAGTCTCACATACATTTTCTTCTATATTCTTACTCCATTGATTCTTTTACAATAATTCACTTTTATTAATCATCCGTCTCCCTTAGCCCAAAATGACGTTAAATTAGAGTTTTCTTTCATTTCACTTAGTGTTTGCGACAGCCCTTGTGAACGGTGGGAAGATTTACGTATGTGATACGTAAACAAATATCTAAATGACCTAGTGGAATGGTAATGCAGGAGGAAACATCACACACAAGCTATCAATTAATTTAATTGAATTGGTACGAATCCACAGATTTAGAACACATTTCACTTCATACTCGCGCACATGTGAGCAAAAGAAAAAAAATAATTTTAGATTTCGAATTTCGAATTTCAACACTAATAATTTTAGCGGAGCTCTCGCTTTAGTTTACCGTTCGTGCACGCTTTTCTCACAACTTCACTGTGGTCTTGTTTCTTGAAGTGTCCTTAGGTTTTCCGTTGACGATTCTCCACATCTCCAATCTTTGAAAACTCCTACTGCTGACGGTGGGACTCTGCACTCATTCCCTGGATTACCTCCGTCTCTGGGTCTAATGTAAGCTGCTTTCCTCACTTCTACAGGGGTTTGTATCTAACACCCTCCACGTTGCATCAAGCCAGTGTCGATTGTTGTCTTGAGCATAGTGCAGTCAAACTGCATGGCATTAAAAAGTCTTGCTCAAATTAAGCACGAAGAAACAATATAACTAAATGATCTCTATTTATACGATGCACTAAAGTAATAATATATATATACATGGTGAACTATATACAACTTTATACGACGCAGTTCGTATCTTGGTCCCTACTTGCACAAAGGTTTTATAACTCAGTCTCTGTACGTAGGTGCGACACTGGAGGTTATCATGTTCGGAATATATCTGTTACAAAGCATTGGTTCACTGTGCATAATACAATTACTGTAGCACTGAGTTTGTGAACAAAACTGATGCAGTAATTTTTCTTTAACCAGAAACTGATTAAAATAATATGCTCATGTTGAGCTAAACACTGAGATCACCATGTCAGAAAAACACACTAGAACGCTAAGTACGCTTCTGCCTATTCGTATTTAACTTGTGGTACTTGTCCACGCACGATACGTGTACCACGGAAACTAAATCAAAACTGCCTCGAGTCTCCCAACCTCTTAGTTTTTATTGGAAACAGAAGTTCATTGTTCTTGTGAGACTCGCGTCGGGTGAAACCAATTTTAAAAACTTCCAAAAATGGGTGAAGGGAAGTTCTCACCCTCACAGGGACGCTGCCCGTGACCTACTTATTCAGAGTTTTAGCATTTTTGCCTGAATTTTGCTACCTTGTAGCTCACACGAAGTAAAGTATCTTATGTCACTATGTTCATTTTGTAGGTCGTTCAATGAGCTTGAAATTGATATACGTCACTTAATCACACTTTAATGTATTTTATCTGCAAACTCAAAACAAACACAAAAAATTGTAATATTCTCACTTTCCTTGCACTGCGACCTTGGTCTTGACTTGTACTGCCACCTAGTGACAGGCAACCGAAACTCTTGTCAATGTGACGTTTGAGGTTGCAGCGATGAACGCTGTTTTCTTTCAAAGATTCTAGGTTTTTAAAATGTTTGTCAAAGTAATTAAGCTAAATTAAACAGATTATACACATTAATTAAGCTGAACACAGCCTCTCAGGTGCTGTCATAACGTATAACATGAAATAAAAGGATTGTTATTCTGGTGAGCGTTCCTTTCCTTGTCCCCAGTACTAGTATTATAGGTGGAGGTTTAAAAAAAACTTCGGTTTGTGTTTTCACATATGTTACCTCTCAAAACCATTAACCAGGCTTCAGACCTATATTACTACAAGCCAATACGTTAATGAAAAACATGTTAACGATCTAAAATATGTAAATAGTTCGGAATCATCCAGAAAGTTTATATTATCAACATAACAAAACATACTCAAGTAGCAGAACAAACTATGGAAGCGGAATCTAAACCTTAAACTACAGAGACATCTATCGTGAGTTTCTGACAAACTACATCGAGGACCAGGGTGACTATTTCAAAATTTCAAATTCCACGGGCTCGACGGCCAAGCTGAAATCCGTTGGAGTGACGCGACGCTCACTCTAAGTAGAACGCTAAAAGTAGGAGGAGTTATCCAATATCACACACTATTGTATCTCCGATTTGTCACGGACACGCTAGATTTTCTTGTGCTGGAGAGACACTGTCTTTTCGGACTTGGTGTCTCCACTCGAACAGTGTACCCACCTAACATATAGTACACTATAAGCTTGTGCCTATCTCTTCTTACATATGATTTTGAAGCTTCTCGGTTTCTATTCCCAAACTAGATGGATACAGTGTATAACTGTAAACACCCAAGCTTCGCTCACACAAAGGCAACAGCGTAGATGCTTGCTTTCTTAGAGGTTTTTTTTTTTTTCTGAGCTTCTCTGCCTCAACGAAAAGCAAATCCTAGCGTTATCAAATCCTTCAACTCCCATGTCCTTCTATTATAATATTCAAATGATATCAATATATCGATGTTCCCTGGATCCTATCCTGTCCTGATGTCATTTACATAGTTAATTATATTATACAAACAATATTTATACACAAAATACAATCAATAATTCTGCTTCCTCTGCTACATATGTAAATTCATTAAAATTAATATTAAAATCGTACGAATTAAATGATTAATTATTGATATTATAATACAAAAATTTGATATGCAAATTACATATCATAACACCTTAATGCGCTGATTACAACCTATTATATGTGAAGGAGAATAAAATGTCCCATATCATAGAAAAATAACAATATTATACAGCTTTCTGCAAATTTCTATGAATTTTCAGGAAATTATTGTTTATAGCAAGCGCCTTCAGAATTCTGGTCGTCCACGAAAAAACTGGTGACTCGATTTGAGCAGTCAAAAATTATTATAAGCAAACCAGCAAAGTAACGTCAATATTTCCACTTCAATATTTGGAAAATCATTATTAAATGCAGGCCGCTTTGTAATTTAGCGTGTTTCTCGTTCAATAGTTAGCAACTCCTTGGCACACGATCAAAATAACTTGCACGTGTTTTATTGGCCTCGCTCGAAGCATCTTAAAATAATGTTTAAGAGCCCCAACAGACGAAACAGCTCAAACACATGAAATTTCCAGTGCCTGGTTTATACCATGATCATCATCTTCATTGTAGGTATTTTGCAATTACTGGGTGGTTACGTGATGCACCACTCTCCTCAGCTATCATAACATTTTCATGGGAATCCTTGTACATATTCAGATTTCGAATGTCTTCAGTCATTTTTCTTCGCTTTGGCGTAGGGTTTATATTAGGGATGGGCAAAACCGTTTTTTATAAAAACCAGAAACCAGATTCTAAAAAAAACGAAACCTAAAAACCCGACATTTCGGTTTTATCCAAAACCGGCAAGGTTTTTTTGCCCGAAACTGGTTTCGGTTTTCTCCAAAAATCGGTTCGGTGAAAACGTTTGGAAAACACATAAATCTATTTCTGTGGAAACGGATTCGGTTTCGGGAGAACAACGAAACACTATTCTGGTCAGAAATAGAACAAATTTTGGAAAAACCGGAACCGGTTTTGAAGAAAATCCAAACAGGTTTCGGTGAAAAACCAAACCGGTTTTGTGCCCACCATTAGTTTATATGTCTTTCTCGTCGAGTACAGTGGTCCGAAGAAAACATTTTATTAGCCTTCTTAATATTTTATTCAAAATCTCAGAGAATACACTCCTTTTCTTCTTAAGTGCTTCTTTAGCCATTCCTGTCCTTATTTTTATTTCATTTTCCACTGTCTTCTCTAATAGTAGTAGCCAGGCACCGAAAAGAAGTAAATGAAAAATATATTGTAATGAGGGTTAACAATAAATTTTCATTACAGCTAGTTCGAGAAACTATAAACAAACTTATACTATGAGGCTATTTTCAAAGTATTTGATACATAAATAAGTAAGGTCGATAACTGCTGGACTTTCAGCAGTTATTCTTCTAGAAATCTTGTCTTTCTACAGCTCGGATACTTGGATAAAACTTTGTGCGCATTTTTTGTATAATTCTTCAAACAGTTTTATGTCACATAGTTTTCGATCTAGGGTGCTCTAGGGATTATTTATTAGTATTTTTAGTAGTTTCTAGCTTAACATAACACGTAGCCACAATACAAGCTACACAAAGTACGAACTATAGAGAATAAACTCTATAGAGAATAAAAATCTTAATGCATTACTTGAAATTTAATTATTACGAATACCGAGGAAAAAGTACCTTGATGCATGTAACCAAATCAAATCAATATTTTAACATATTGATTGTCGTAAGAAAATAAAGTTGGGACGGAAGCTCAGGAAGGAAGGGCTCTTTCGATATAATTGATTAGAGGAATTAATGACAAATTTGATTAATGTACCTAGTCTTCACCTAGTATATTGACACAAAATAGTTAGATATATTTTAGTATCCTAACAACTTGAGTTACAGGGATACATTATGAACCAAAATTACAAATAATTATTCAAAATGGCCACCATTAGCATGCGCACAGTTCTTAACCCTATAATACCCAGAGTGTGATATCATAGAATCAAAAAAATATGCTTTCAAGAACTTCTGGGAGGACAAAATGACAAAAAGTTCAGCAATAATCCAGTAGGTGGTGTTGAGCGTACTGTTACAGATGTGTCACAGTGGGCATTAGCAGCAAAACACCATTGTATTCAATATAAAGAAGTAAAATTCCAATGTTACATATATGTAACGCGGAGTATTATCGGGTTAAGCCTTTGTGGCCACTCGTCAATTGCATTACGCAATACATCAACTGGGAAAGCTGCACCTGCCTTCCGAAGCTTTAAACTTTCAATATTGGGATGTCTCTTCTTGCAAAGCCATCTCCTCAAGCTTGGACTACAATTTGTAGTCCAAAAGGTTTACATCTGGATTTGCAGAAGGCCAATCTGAAATGAAAATGAAGTCCAGAATATTTGCCTTCAGCCACTGCTGGGTTGCCCGTGCCTTGTATGCTGGGGTTGAATCTGATGGGAGCACCAGTTCTGACCATAGAAGAGGATGTTGGTGAGAGTTTTGGCTACACTCTCAAGTACAGTCTCCTAGTACACTGTGGCTGACTGACTTTTTGGCCCTATTTTCACAGAAATGGAGCTCAGTTGTGCCCTCGTAGCTCATACCCAACCACGCCATGACTGAGGCAGGATGTTGACCCCTCTGGATCCTTGAAGTCTGTTCTCAAACTTCTCTAGAGGATGTAGCATATATCCTGCCATTTTAGTCATTAAAAGTCTCCTGAGCACTGAAAATCTTTTCATCAGTGAAAAGGATTCGACGGTACCCATTTGCTGCGTAACGCTTAAGTAAGCGGTTTGCTTTTAGGAGCCTCTTGTGCTTCAGTTCACTTGTCAAGAGATATCCTTTGCGTTGTTTGTAAGCATGGAGTCCAGGGTCACTGCTTAACGTGAGAGACATAGACATTTTCTATGTATTCAGCTCACGAGCCATCACTGACCATTTCTTCACTGAATTTCGTCAGACATGCGCCGCAACTAATTTTACAAGTTCCGGTGCTCGTACTATGCGTGGTCTTCCTAACCCAAACTATCACGTACTTCAGTATGATGTGCTTATTCCGTAGAAAATGCGAAACTTCCATTTAGGAGCCATTCAAAAACTTTGTGGCCACTGATCCAAAAATAATTATTGGCCAAGGTTGCAATCTTTTGATGCATTTTTGGATCATTCCTAAAATTGTTGTTTGTCTATTTGTTTCCAGTAGGTTCATTAAGGTAGTTTTCCAAGTAAAAAGAGTAAAAAGCATGAAAAACAGATAAATAACAATGAGATTTACATTATTTCTTGACATTGTGGTTAGTGGCAAAATATTCTATACGATTACTACACTGACGGACATAAGTATTCACACAGGACCATGTTTGTTGTATAAGTGGTAATATTGTGTAACACTGACACCAACGAAAGAATTACTTGTATCAAAAGAAAACGACAGCTCAGTAGTATACGTTATATAAGGAAAACATACAGCAAAAATTAATACTTACACTAAAAAAAATAATGTTGTCGATTCCACCTTCTTGCAGAGGACATAAGTATTAACACAAAACAAAAATGAGAGTCCTGTATGAAATTAACCAATCTTAATAGGTTGGTTCTTTCGTTGAATGAAATGATTGCGTCCTGTATGAAATGGACCACTGTCTCTTTCGTTGAATCACACACGTTATTGTGCATTTCATTGACTTTGTCAATTTTCGTGTCACATCCATGCCAATGTCGTTACATTCTTCATCCAGTCGTTCCTTTAATTGTAGTTTGATCGATATGTGGTGTTTTCTTGTTCTTCGTTCCAGCTCATCCCACGGATGTTCAATGGAATTGAGGTCTGGGGACAGCTGGAGTTTGGAGGGTATGTGGCGTGTTGTACAAGAGCCAGCTACGTACAATGTACGAAGTATGTTTAGGATCGTTGTCTTGTTGGAAGCAGTAATCATTCTCGAGACCAAGTTCTTGAGGACTCGTTGTTAAATTTTGCTTCAGAATGTCGAAATATGCTAAACGGTTCCTGGTTCAATCAATAAACATTAGTTCCCCGTCACCTGCCCTCTCAGACCATAAAATCACCACCACCATACTTCATTGTGCCCTGAATGTTGGCTTGTTCCAGCTTCGTGTTTGGCGTGCTCCACACTAACATGCGTTCATCATGTTTAAAAATATTAAATTTGCTTTCGTCTGAAAAAAAAATAACTTTATTCCAGAACTCAATGTCTTTCCTAATGTATTCCTTTGAAACGCAAGTCTTTTCTTCCTATTAATAGGGTTAATATATGGCTTCTTCCCGGGAACTCGGGCACAATACCCGGCACTGTGAAGAATACATCGAATCGTATTCTGATGCACTTCCTTCCCGTGGCCCTCGCATATCTGTGCTGCAATTGCGGATGACATTCTTTTCGGGTTCTTTTTCGCTTCCTTGATTACGTCCCTCTTCTCTCTCTCGGCAGGCTTGTGTGAACATCCCATACGTTGCCTGTTTCGTACTGTTTTCGTGCCTTTGTATTTTGTCAGTACACTACATACAGTATATCTGCTTCTTTGCCCTATTCATCCAATATCAGCATATGATTTGTCTTCTTTATATAAATTTACCACTATCTTCCTCTCTTCAAACGTTGTTTCCTTCTGTTTGTGACCCATTTTACCTTCAAGCACAACTAACCTGTTTCTTCTTTTTCATACTGACGTCTTTCCACAGAACCACTTCACTCGCTAACATCCGGAGACGAACTAATACGCTTTCGTTTTGTTTTCTCCTTAAGTACGTCGCTGTGTGAATAATTATGCCCCCATACAGACCTACCCTCACAGCTAGATTATCTTCTGCCTTTACTACATGCCTCTGATTTCCATCTCATTCCTCACATTTACACAGCATGGAGTGTTGCAACAATTATTTACCAAAAGGAACAATCAACTCACAATCAATTTGTCGTGTACAACAGTTTGATTTCACTTGGTACCTGTGTTAATACTTATGTCCGTCAGTGTAAGTCCGTGAAACGTTGGAAAGGGGGGAAAATATCCAAGATACCGTTCGAGTAGAATGAGGCTTACTGTGGATATGCCTAAGTCTAGTAATACTATTACAAAAGATGATAATACTGCTCAGTTTTTTTCGAGAAATCTGAAATAGGTTTAACATTGACAGAAAAAGATAAAAAGCTAACAGTATTGACAAAACTTTTATGTACGCAGAAAATGAATAGAGGCCTAACTGTATTTCAACCTTAAGGTGGATCACCACCCGGAAGTCAGTGTAAGCATTAGTTCTTTACCTTAACCAACGCGTAAAGAAATGGGACATATTATAAGTATTACACTATAAAATAGAGTTATGCATCAGCTACAACATGAGATACTATTTTGTGTGCTTATGTATTCTGTTAGCTAAAAAAGTAACATTAAGAGGAAAACTTGATCAGTTTTAAGATGAGTACGCAAGGTGGCGCTTGCCGTTAGATTTTACTACTCCTGTGCTCAGTTTTATGAAGTTTTCACTTACAAGCATAAATTATTTTACAGGTAGTTGTCTCATTACAGAATATGGATATTATATTTTTCGTGTTATGTTTTACATTTTATCCAAATATTATTCTATGTTTACGGAAATAGTTTTAGCGGCTGAATCTCACGCTTACGCACGACACCATAATGCTTTGTTGCCAAACTTACATGTGTACTGTTGCAGTCACAGTAGTAGGGCAATTCCTTGTTAGCGTTTGAAGTCCAGAGGCGAAACCTATGAATTGTGACAAAACTATTATAGTTAATAAAAGTGGAAATGGGGAAACGGAAGGAATCATATATATATAAAGAAGAATCCAACTCTAAGTAAAAGATAGAAGAGCCAAAGGAAGCAAAGAGAAAGGGAGAATAAATTGAAGAAACAGCTAAGCGCTTTTCCATTTTTAACTGTTTGTTTCCACGTAATACAAAGATTTTGAACGTTAAATATGTAGCCTAATATGTGTTCTTTCTTTTTCTTCTTCTTTTCTTACTTTTTTTCTTTCTTTATTTTTGCTGAAACTTAATTTGCTTAGCTAAAAATATTATATCTTCTTGAGAATAATCTATATATGTTTTTGAGCTTTCATATATACACGAATAGTTGCCTGAACCCGTTAGTGGAAAATAGTAATTAATTCCACTTAACTAGGGAAGGTCGTGGGGTGTTACTCTGACTTCATATTGATACTATGCTCAGTCGATTCCTTTTTACATATGAAACAATTAGGCAACCGGAGAAATCCTCGATCGTAAGCTTGTTTGAATTATGGGCGAAATGTATCGCAATGTGCTCTGCCATCTAGTGAGAAAGTTTTACCCTAAAGGTGACTAGCGGTTCAGCTTAACACACGAAAACAGTTGAGTTATATGTGAGGTTCCTTCTTCGTACTCGTAGTACATACATTTCTTATCGATAGACGGCAGTACCAGTAGAAGTACCCATTTCACAGTTGGAGAGCTTTCCGGGAAGACCATTGAATCTCAACTAAACAAACGTGTTAAAAAAAATGTAGAGAAGGCTACGAAAGTCAAAAAGGGACACCAATTTGGACCTCATCTTAATGTTAAGTTCTTACTCACTAATTTCAAGATTAGTTGAACTTCCAAAGGAAAAAAATAGAAGTCAGCCTTCGGAAATAATTAATCTTCTGTGCATATGTAAAGAAGTCGAAGAAAAAAGTTTATGACAACTCTATATAAAGTCTAGTTCCGAAGGCGAGTTAGCCCGGAGCCCTTATTTATTTTACGACTTTTAGCAAATTTCAAGTTATTATTTTAAATTATGGTATAATTTCTTCAGTTAATCGTATCAAAATATTTTTTACTCTATTTTTGGTTATCAGAACTACTGTGTGGCACCTGTGCCGCTGGGTGGGAGCAAACTACCCTTCACTCAATTCCTGGATCATCCTATGATTAAAATAACACAAGACTTAATTGTTGAACTATTGTAATTGCTGAATTGTTGAAAACTATGGTAAATCGAAAAATAAGTTTTCCCGGTAGGCTATGGATAGAGAGGCGTTCAAGCGAGACAAATTTTTAACTGCGGAAATAACAAACAAGACATTATTTTCTAGGTACGAACCAATCTTGGGAAGTAACGTAACGCAAGTAACGTATTACTTGTAACGCGTTACTTTTTAAGTAACGTTTCCTAGTAACACGTTACATTTTTTCCAAAGTAACTGTAACGGTAACGCGTTACAAATTTTTAAGTAACGTACCTAGTTTGCGTTACTTTTTTCGCGTTACATTTAGGATGAGTAACTACAATATATGTATATATTTTTTTCGGGAACAAATGTTTCTTTCCTGTAAGTGAATTTATCGGAATGGAACAATGGAGCATGAACTACGTATGTCAGTGACCGACAGTCACCGACGTACACAAAAACACATAAGATCATAGTGCCACTTGCTGTTTTGGGAAGATGTTGCAGCCTCAGGAAAATCACGTGTACTGATTGCAAGTACCTGGAAGATTTTGTCATAGATGTTGACAGCTCCAAATCAATACATTTAGTGAGTCAAACTAGGAGTGCAATGATACCGGTAGTCTATTTTACTTTGATTGGTGTTTTATTTTATAAAGATCGAGAACGAAAATATTTTACCTTTCGAACATTTGAAAGAATACTTTTTCTTAAGAGCTGAGGATGATGGTGGACATAACTTAAAAGTCAAGTGTCTGAAGTGCCCCGGCGGAAAATATTTATCAACAGCTATAGTGCCATAATTAACGATATACAATAAGGGGTTAATATGAATAAACTGTGTTCTGAGGAGCAGGCCTATTTTATTACTAAAAAATAGTTTGTTGATTGTATGAAATATTGAAGTTCCTTCAGATCAGTTTGCTTATCCTACAGTCCCGTTCATTATAGTTTGAAACTAGCTTTAAAAAGCATGTATCGATTTTAGAGTTACTGTCAAGTTTCGATTCACTTGCAGTTCATATGTTCTCACTTTATTAGTTGTAGTGTAATGTTTCTCTATATCAGGGGTGCCCACAAGGGGGGGTTATGACGCAAACTGCGTCATTGAAATATTTGGGGGGTTAAAAATCTATATAAATATGTTTGAGAGGGTGTAAAAGTTAATCGAAAAGATTTTTTTCACGGAAGAACACCTACGGATAGGCAATTGAGGAGGGTGCGTCATCGACATGAGGGGGGTGGGCACCACTGTCTATATTCTGTATTTTTAATTTTACATAACAACATTGTTATTATCATATAATTAGTTTAGCAATCAACCATTTTTTCTAACGCATAGGGATGAGCACGAGTCAAGCTAAAACTCGACTCGACTCGAATTCAAGTCGAGTTTCGAATCAAGTCAAAGGTATTATTCTCGAGTCGAGTTCCGAGCCGATTCAGTTTTTCGCGTCGAAAAATGAAATCTTTCAGTTTTACGTCCCACGGTTATGCCGGTTAGGCTAAAGGAGACGGTGATTATGAGAAATGAATAAAATGGTGGAATGAAGAAAGTGGGAGAAAACGGGAGAACACCGAGAAAACCCACGCACACGGTGTTTGTCCACCACAAAGTTCACTTGGCGGGAGCAGGGTTTGAACCCGGGACTCCAAGCACCAGAGGTGAACGCTCTACCACTGAGCCACCGCGGCCCTTTTTCGCGTCGAGTTTCGAGTCCAGTCGAGTTTGATAAATGGCTCGTTCGTTTTAACTCGTCTTGAAATCATGCCCTGATTACACTGGAAAGCGAAACCCATGAGAAATGTAAGCTAAGCAGTAATATGGAATACTTTTAGTTGCTCACGAGAGGGGACACTGTTCGCATCTCGTCTCGTCTCGATAACGAGACCACAAGAGATTTTTTATAACAAGCTCACCTCGGCTCGGCGCAACTGAGAAGATGGCTCGAGCGGGCTCGCTTAGGGTTAATCATCGGCTTGAGCTGGCTTGGTTGGGATGAGCCAACTGCTCGGTTCGTCTCAACTGAGCCGGGGGCTCTAGCCGAGTCGGTTGGGCGAGCTGTTGGCTCGGCTCACTTCTCGGTTCGGGTCGATAGTGAATGAGCTGTGAGCCGAGCTGCTCGAGTCGTTGATAATTCTAAACCCGGACCGAGCAGTTTTGAAGATATTTGGCCAGTGCCCTATAAGTTTTAACAGTGTTTGGCTCGAACCCGAATACTCAACCTAGACCCTGAACCCAAATTCAGAAGCTTGTGAACAATGTCCTTGACTCCTAGAGTTCACGACTACCGAGGTTGGCAATCAACTAGTTTTTTAGTCAACAAACCGTCTATCTTCCATGTTTATATACAGTGTTATTATTATTATTTTTATTATTATTATTATTATTATTATTATTATTATTATTAATAATAATAATAATAATAATAATAATAATAATAATAATAATAATAATAATAATAATAATAATAATAATAAGTTGTAGTAGTAGTAGTGTCAATGATAATAATTACCTTGTCTATGTAATATACTTGAAGAGAGTACTCGAAACTACACACCGGATTTAGCTCGACTCGACTCGAAACTTGACCCCAATTCGAGTCGAGTTGGAGGAAATTTTTCGAGCCGCGTTCTCGGGTCAAGCTCAAAGATGTCTGTTTCTAGTCGAATCGAGTTTCAAAGAAAACTCGCTCGTGCCCATCCCTACGAGTAACGCAGTATGGCATTTTATCAATATTACAATATTATATGAAAATGTTCATATATCAAGTAAAAATTTGTCCTTGCATTTACATAAAGCAATTCAGAACGTGCAATAATAATAATAATAATAATAATAATAATAATAATAATAATAATAATAATAATAATAATAATAGCGGTAGTTATAGTAGTATGGAAAATTAAAGTAATGTTTTTTTTTCACATATTTAAAGTTTCGGACCTAAAAGTAACGCATTAGTAACGCGTTACTTTCGAAGTAAAGTAACAGTTACTTTTTGAGGTAAGTAACGCTTTACTAACGCGTTACATTTTAAGAGAAAGTAAAGTAACTTATAACGCGTTACATTTTTACAAGTAACTTACCCAACACTGGTACGAACCAAAGACGTTGATGTATTTGTCATGCCTCTTTAAAAAAAAAAAAATGTGTGTACTGTATTAGAAAAGCTCCTTCACGGCTGTCTTCAGTTTGTTATTGATTACAAAGTGTCATCCACTGACAGCCTTCCTCAATGCTGAAAAGACATGAACGTCGCTGGGTGAGAGGTCAGAACAGGCCCGTATCCAGGGGGGTCTAGGGGGGCCGCCCCCCCCCTAAATTTTTGCTGGCCCCCTAAAAGTTTTACAGTAGGCTTGCAAAAGAACTATAATATGGTGATGAACTATCATATGGTTGGATCGGGCACCCCCTAACTTCAGCCGGGCCCCCCCTAAGTTTTTGGGCTGGCTACGGGCCTGGGTCAGAACTGTATATCGGATGGCCAAGGCGCTCACAACCGAAGGAGCAATGATAGTTTCAAGTGCAACCTCGCATTATTGCCCAAAAGAAGAACATCAGCTGCCGGAAAACCAGTCCGCTTACGGAGAATAGCCCACCTCAATTCTGTCAGTGGGTGACAATACCGCTGAGCATTGATTGTTCCAACCTTCATACAGTACTTGCTGGCCACAGAGTGGGACCTCATCCGAACTTACTGTTAGCACTGCGATAGCGCTATCTTCCAAATCTTGACCTACGTCACCAAAGGGCGTATGGATAGCTCTTGCATTAAAAATCGGTATTATATTTGCCCAATTGCATTACGATTTCTTGAGTAGAAAAGGAAAGGAATTTATTTTTGATTTTCCTTCGTATTTTCTGGGTAATAACATAATATATTTTTTTGTTTACAGGATTGTACAGAGTGAATTATGATGATCATAACTGGAAACTCCTTCAAAAACTCTTTCAATCGAAGAAATTTAATCAAGTGAGTCCATTGACACGTGCTACAATAGTAAGTGATGCATTGGAATTAGCAAAAGCTGGTCACCTTCCATACACCGTGGCACTAGAGTTAATCAGTTATTTGGAACAAGAACGAGATTGTTTACCATGGAAAGCAGCACTTAGCAGCCTCGAGTATCTTAAGACTATGATGCAGACGAGTGAAAAATGTGAATTGTTTGAGGTAAATATCGGTTTGACTTTTGTACTGCTTAAAAACGTTCTTAAATTAAGACTCCATTAACTATATACCGTGGTTATGGAAAGTTTGTAGTCCTAAGATAGAAAGTTTATAGCTGGTTATCTGTGGGAGAAAAGTTTTTTTTTTTTTTTTTTTTTTTTTTTTTTACCGTTTGATGACCATCTATAATTCTCTACATACATATATAAAGGACATTATTAGCAAGACATAATTTCGTAATGAATATATAGAATACATCCGACATAGAAGTAATTTATAGATAATGAGTGAAACATTGGATCTGTATCAGCGGCCAATAATAACATGTATAATTTACACATTTATTACTATTGATAAATTAAGGAAACGATCAGTGTTACTGATAAACGTATACAATTATAGATAAATGGTGACTCCTTCCGAATATAATATGGATAATCGAACTCTATTTGTTTATTTAACAAAGCTGCTGGTACATGAAATGTCCATTTTTAGGTCTGGAGAAACCCACGCTTTGTAACGCAACCGATAGATGAACCGAAGTTACGCGTATAATGGCACAAATTGCGTATATGTTCAGAAAACAGGCTGGGGTACTCAGTTAGAAGTCAATGAGTTGATGAACAGGAAGCGCACAATAGAGAACACACAATTGCGTGTGATCGTTCTTCGCGCATTCGAACTTCGACATTCTTAACATCTATCTGAAGAAGATATAAACAGCTTATTTGGAACAGGAGTTGGATTGAACGCACCATACGCTGTTAGTTTGTAAATTTTGTGCCAGTGACACTACACTAAACAATGAACCACACGGCTACTGATCAACAGCATGTTGTGATGAGTTGCTAAGTAACACCATGGAAGTAGACTTTCGGGAAAGTATTCGTGCAGTTGCAGGTAAGCATATGCCATACCACTGTCGTTTAGTGGTACTTTATAATCGACAAGGTGAAAAAGTTGGATTCATGGGTGCCACATGAGTTGAAACCGGCCAACAAAGATCCTTGTCTAGGGGTGTGCAGTTCTTTGTGTGAACGGAATGACAGAGGAAGTTTTCTGTATTGGATTGTCAACAACAACCATAAACAGCCAGGATCGTGATACATGTTCCAGGATAGTTTCTAAAATCCTCACTCCTTACCCTCAGAAGTTGTTGCTCATATGATACTCAGGATGGGTGTGATCCAGGGGCGTTATTTAGGGGGGGAAGGGAGGGGCATTTGCCCCCCCCCCCCTGAGTTTGAGATGTATACAGATTTTATCAATAGAATAGTAGTAAATCAGTGAAAAACGCGAAATTTTACTTATATCAAGGGGTCTTGCCCCCTCCAAGCAAAATCTGAAATGACGCTCCTGGTGTGATCCATCATGTCTCCCTACGGCGAGGAAAAAACCATCAATCGGTGAGAACTCCATAAAATGCACCACAAACCTGTCCACAATCAATCACCATTGGTCAACATACATATGTATTCACGTTAAACCAAAATGCACACCTACATATCACTCAACGGAAATGCAACGGTGCAGACTTCTCATGAGTTACAGTATAAAACCCTCCTTCACCGACTGTATTCTTCTATCCCGCAAATGACTACCACCTTTTATGGATTTCAAACACTTCTTGACAGGCGATATCTATCTAATAATCAGGCGATACAACGTGCGGTTAAAAGCTTCTTTGCATCGCAGCTTACAGACTTATTTTTCATGAATGCAATCGTTAGCCGAGGGATAAATATATGACTGCAACCAGATAATTCTATGATTATCCAGGTTGTAAGTTTTCATTTTCTTATCCTTTGAAGGTGGCATCTAACTATACATTTCAGGCGCACCAATCCTCTTAAATTACTCTATGTGACTAGTTATTGGAAGTTAGACGCATATCAGTGACGCATGAAACTAAACTGCGCCTATTTTCCAACTACTACGAAGAGGGAGTTGTAAATACCAATCTGATTAACCAAAATGTAAGGGTATCTAATGTAAAAAATACGGACAGTTGTGAAAACGTGCAGTGAATTAAATTTCTTTTCTTTTTCTTTTTTATGGTGAAAAATAATAAATCAATACTTCATTTATGCCCAGTATGTTACCTTGATTCCAATGGCTCTATTTCGCCGTAAAAGTCCCGTCTCTTTCTTTGAGATTATCCAAATGAAATTAATTATGCCCCAGTATGGAATAAATTAAGTATTTACAAGGCATGGAAAAATCATTATATTTGTTTCCAAACAAGTGGTTTAAAAAAGAGAACACGTTTCCACACTAAACCACTTTTTCTGGATTTATCTCTTCAGAGAAATTAATTATGCCATTCGTAGGATGTTAGTAAGATATTTTTTTATTCACGAAATATGATTTAAATCGTTAACTGTACGAGTAACGTAAGGTGGCCAGGTGTTCCGTTCGTTAGATGATTCTCCTTTTCTTTTCAGAAAATCGTCCGGCGTCCCCAGAAAAATGCAAACGAGACGTTAAATGTCCCCCTCTTTTTTTTAAACACAAACGTCCCGTTTATGACTCGTAGTTATTTCTTGCATAGACTTCAACAGTTTCAAGGAAAGACCAACTATTCTACAAGAAATTTAGTCATTAAAAATATCAATTCAAGGGACAATCAATTATGATTCCTGTAAAATTGTAAGATATTATAACCATTAAAATCGGAATAAAGCATCAATAAATAAAAATCTGGGATATTTTCCTCACTGGCATGAATGACGAAATTACAATGACAATACCTAGGTAAGCTATCAAAGTATGCATTTTTGCTAAATGTCCCGTTTTTGATTTTTAAATCTAATCAGTCTAGAGTACAGTAACTTTCGCTGGTAAACATACTTTCTTAAATCGAAAAATAAATAATCGACACTATTGGGCTATTAACATAATCTAGCGGTATAATTATGACATAAGAAAATAATCGACTATAGCAGATTTCTATTTCCACCCTGTAGTAAACTATCTTTGTGTTTGAGTTTACGAAAAAATAAAATTAAAAACAATAACCTGTCATGTTTATATAAATAATAATATTTAGTCCTAATACGTTGAATTAGCTTATATGGGAGCTTAAGCTCTCTGTACATACGGATGGATGAACTGAAGGGTGGATATTCAAAAAATATTTTTTTGACATCGTAAGGATGATAAAATATATAATAAATTCGTTGGAAGGTCGAATTCAAGTGGTTTCACTATAACAAAATTTTTCATCTCTATCCTCGCACAGTGGTCGAAATAGCAAAAAAGCTGGACAAAACCCCAAAAATGAACTCCATCACCGGAACAAACATCTATAGTCTTTTAGTAAGGGAATGTCCACTCTATATAGAACAGATATGTTTTTCATCCTAGCATCACTCGTTCATGAAAAATACCTGTCGAAAGTGGATAATTGGCCGTCCTTGTAAAAATGCTTTCGTGTATGGTAGTATGATGGAACTGTTACTCTTAAGTATGTTGATAGTTATGAAATGCTAAAATTGGGATTATTGATCAGAACAATAGCAAATATTTAAGACCAATAGCAAGTCTCTGAGGCACTTCGTATGCCCATTGGAGGAATTTTTACAACACTATATTCAAAATCAACGCTTTTCTATACATTTGTAGACTTTTAAAATTTGTCTAGCAAGTCCAAGGTTTCGTCTTTATTTTAATAATTTCTGTGGTCTCTCAATTAATGATTTTTCGTTAGAATTAGCTGCTACCTGTAAAACGAAGCGCGCTTCAATGAGTCCGGGCGCGCAGTTCAATGCTCACAGAGACTGAGTGCTAGTCCCGTTGTGTCTTGTCATCTTGCTACCTATCGTACACGGTAAATATTTGGAGGATTTACTACTGCCGTAGCTCCTCTCCCAATAGAGATGTTAAGAAAGCTCAGAAGTCTCGAAACAGACTTCCGTAGGTATCGCGAGAAATAGTGCCGGAAAAACTCTAAGAAAGATACAAACTTAGACTTGTTACATATCTTTTGTCAACGTCTGAATCCATAATTTCATCGCTCAGAACCAGTATGCTCCAAATCATAACAAAATGTTGAACGAAATGTTACAACTTTTAAATGGCCATCGCCAATCTCATTGGGCACCAGAGACTTTTGAAAGCGATTAATTTCATAATCGAATTTTGTGAGTTTTATTATACTTGATTCGACTACTTGACAATTTCCACTGTTTTGTTTTCAAATATGCGTGTTGCGAGACACTTTCATTTCTGCAAACATTTCTTACACGGACTAACTTTTGGTTAACTTCATTATTCATGTTTATATCTAATTTTTCATTATTGTCCAAAAACATGTTTATTTTGTTTATAGTGAGATCTTTACTAGGTAATTTTAATAAGAATAACATTACCACAAGTTCTAATTTTTTTCATAACCCAAGATGGTATTTGTAAACTTGATTTTGAAAATGTCCAATTTTTTCTCGACCTACGCAGATAACTCGCATCATTGGCCATAAACGGTAAATTATTGTTCACGTCACAGCAGAACAATCGAAAATAGCCTAATATGCCTTCAAAAAATACCATATCCACAAAAACACGCTTTCAATACGCCCGCAAATAGTTTCGCCGCGTTTTCTCGTCATTCCGACCACTGTGCGTCGCCTAAACGTTAATAACGAAAAGAAGAGAAAAAGAAAAAGAAGTGACTCAAATTTTATTTCGAGTAACTCTTAAATAGCCTGTCATATAAATAACAGAAGTTATAAGATGATAAATGTAAAGTTACAAAATGTAAAGATAATTACTCCACTTTTGTTTATTGTTAAATAACAGCAGGACCAATCATTTTGAACAATCCTTTGTTTTCTATTAACAGCTATTTGTAAAGAAGCTTGTGTCTCCGGTCTATGCACATCTATCATCGAAGTCTTCTTCCCAAATGAATTTCCGTAACGCCATGCTCTTCTCTGAAATCTCTAAGTGGGCTTGTGAAATGAATGACGATGAATGTATCCAAAGAGTAACAGAAGATTTCAAAGCTTGGGTTACGGATCACGAACCGTACGTATACTTTAGATACATTAAAGGTAGTTAAAATCATACGAAATAGACGAGAACCATTCTTATATTTGTACTGATAAATGTAACAGTTTATTCACAAAGAGTTTTAGTATCTAACAAAAATTACAAGAAATATGTGTATAAATGAAGACTGTAATTGTTACAAAAAATGTGCATTGATATCATAGATCCATAGTAGATCTATTTACATGATTTTGTTTAACTTGTTTTTTTCTATGTACGTCAGATTTTGTAATCAAATTTTTAGACTCACCGATGTTTAGAAAAGACATCATAGATGAACTTCAACCCTTTGTGTTCCAGCAATTATGTCATGAAACCTCAATTAAAATGTTTCCTCATTGTTTCACGCTGTTTACACGGTGAAACCATGTCGAGGCACTGATTACTGTTGCTCTGTTACTATCTGTTGCGCATAAATGCAACTAACTCTTTACTTTTACATTTATGTTTACAATTATATTTACATGACAGAAAAATATAGTATGCACAGGAATAATAGATGGCAGGACTTCTACCTATGTATGTTATCAAAAAATGCATGTGTTTACAAAACTGTTCTACAGAAAATATGATACGTTGTTATTTACTTGCCATTAAAATTAAATACACCGTGTAAAGTTTTGGTCCTGGCAAACAAAACAATAATACAAATTTTCATTATCAGTTAATAGGTATCTCTGATTCACTAGGAGGGGGATGGTTTGGTGTTGAAATAACACACTAACATTGGTAGACTGAGTTGTTTTAACATTTCATTTCCTTAGTATGTCCAATAAAATTACAATACTTGCACGATAAACACAAAATTTGTTCTTCATAAATAAATTTACTGATTAAATATATTATCTGCATTATTAATTTTATATACATTACAGATTACTTCCTGATTTAAGAACTACAGTTTATTGTACAGCGGTTCGAAATGGTGCTGAAGGAGAATGGGTATTCTTCCTCGATAGATACACAAAGACCACATCGGAAAAAGAAAAACAAGAATTACTTTACGCACTTGCTTGTACGAAAAAGGAGAAATTACTTCGAAGGTAAAGAAAGTATATATATATATATATATATATATATATATATATATATATATATATATATATATATATATATATAGCCTATTCTTCGGCTATTTTGTGTTATAACTTATCTATGTCTGTGGTGCCTTAAATTACATATAGCACATACAATGTAATATAAGTATAAAAATACTGAAGTATTACTACTAGTATTAGTATAATTAATGTTGCAATTATTGCTATTAGACTAAAACTCAATTCTCAAACTTTAGTTTCAACTTCATCAAAATCGGTATTAAAGATTGACTTATAAAATGGAAGTTTTTTCACCAGAAAATATTACTAGTACACTAGGTTCTAGCTAATCCGACCCTCAATTCGTGTTCGTATGTTTCCATAAGAAAAATTCTCTCGACTGACACAAAATTTTCACCTTTCCACTTTTCTTATGAAATTTTTCATTGTTTGTTGAGTGTCCAATTACTATGACCAGGGGTGCCCATCCCCCCCAAAGCTGATGGCGCACTCCCCCCCAAAACTAATAATCTCTTTCCTCCTCAAAACTCAAGTCCTCTAAAAACAATTGCCCAGTGTAGCAGTAGTTTTTATAGTACTAGCAATTGTTATTTTTGTTGTTGTTTTTATTTCCTGTAGTAGTATTATAGAATGCTTGTAGTAGTAGTAGGGGCAGTAGTAATTATAAAAACGGCATTACTTTTATTAGTAGTCTTGGTAGTGTATAATACTAAATATGTTCTATAAGGATATTGAAGGGTATAAAAACTTTTACACACTGTGTATGGCACAGGTATTGTTTTTTTACAATTAGTAGTATTATTTTATTTCTTTACAAAATATTGATATAATTCCCTTGCACATGAAAAGTAAGACGCAAGTTACAAGTTATTGAGTTTGATACCAAAAGAAAATGTTATCCTCGAAATTAGCCTACAAAAAGAAGTGATATCCAACAAAAAACATTCCTGTAAAAGAGCCAAGTACGAGTGGCCTTAAAAAGAATTGAAATCACAAAAATAGGCACCAAGTTCTGGTGGACAACAGTTACAAACACTCACTGGCTCACTTCAAATTTAGATTTGAAACTTGGCTGTTGTCTGTATGGTTACCACTAGCTCACAATTATGTCAAACTACATTATAATTTTCAACAGACAACATAGGCAAGTTTCAAATCTAAATTTGAAAGTGATTCCTTGAGTGCTTGTAACTGTTGTTCACCAGAACTTGGCGCCATCCTTTCATATAGCAACTTGCGCGGTACTTCATTCATAGAGTTTCTAAGCTTGGGGTAGGGGGATTCATTCTCGAGATTTAAAAAAAAAAAATCGCATCGTGTTCCAATGTTATTCTGACAACAGCAAAATTACTTATTCGACATTAGAGTAAAATTCTTTCCCAATTTTATTCTCGATGGCACAACTTGCGTCATTCATCCCTCCTGTGGGCGGACCTTCTCCCTTAAAACGAACCAACCTTTCCTTTCATACGGCTACTTGCGCGGTACTTCATTCATCGAGTATCGAAGCAGGGGGTACGGGGGTTCACCCCGGAAAATTTTTGAAAATTAGCTTCTCAAAATCGTGTTTTAATGCTATTCCGACAATAAAATTGCTAGTTCGAAAGTAGAGTAAAATCCCCCCCAAAATTTTTCTCAATGGCGCAGCTTGCGCCATACATCCCCCCTGTGGGCGGCCCTGACTATGACAAAAATTAAGTGATAAGATTAATTTAGCTATATTAAAGGAATTGTTAACTACTTTTTTTTTGCTTCTATTTTTATCTTTTCCTTTCTTTAAAAAATACACACAAATACATCTAATTAACAATGGGTCCAAATTGTGCTGTTTGAACACAGAAACACAATTACTATTGTATTAGTTTATTTCTGAAGAACAATGAAAAATTTAGGCATTTAGTATATTGGTCAATCAGTCAGCGAGAGAATTTCCCTGAATTTTCACGTTTAATCGGAAAAAGTCCCTTTTCCCATTTTGCTAAATTTACCTTCTCAAACTACGAACACTGCCCTCAATAATCCGGCCTCTCAGTAGTCCGGTCCACATCCGGCTTCTAGTTGCTCAAGCACTTGAAATTATGACTTTCTTACAGTAAAATTCAGTACACACTATGGCTTCTAAAAGGAAACACGTTACGCTTGACCACAAGCAGAAACTCGAAATTTTAGATAAGTTAAGCCGAGGCTCTTCAGAGAAAGTTATTACTGTTGAGTACGGTGTTGGGTGAGTAACTATTTATGACATTAAAAAGAAAAAAATCGATAGTACGTCCCAAATGGAGAGCGAGTTGGGGAAACGGAAATTTATACGAAAGAGTAACAATTAAGAACTGGACTTAGCTGTTTATAGATGATTTATACAGTAACGCAGTAAAGGAATTCCAATCAGTGGCCCGATAATTAAGAAAAAAAGCGGTTGCATTTAATAAACAACTTGACGGCAGTAACTTGTTTATAAGCGAGGGTTGGCCAGCAAACTGAAAAAAAAAAACTGCATGTCGTGCCGCAGCTGACAGTCACTGGAGAAAGTCGTTCAGCTAACGAAAAAGATGCAGAAGAGTTTGTAAAGAAGATACGGAACATAATAGATGAAGAACATTTAATTGCAGGTGCCGTGTACAATGCTGAAGAAACTGGTCTTTTTCACAAGATGCTTCCTTCAAAACCATTGGTGCCAAGATCATGAAGGAAGCTTGTGAATACAAACAGAAAAAGCATGTAAAGTTAATGGTGTGTTGCTCAAATGGGAGTCATAAGCTAGTGCTCATGGTGATTGGGAAATCCCAAAATCCACTCAGTGCAATATTGTGCTTAGTAGAAAGCGTGGATGGGCAGAGAACTATGCTCTCGGTGGTTTCACCAAACATTTGTACCAGCTGTGAAAAAAAGAAAGAAAGAAAGAAAAAGCTTCTGCTGAAAGTGATTCTTATAATTAACAATGCTCCTAGTCATCCTTCTGACTTGACTCTAAAGTCCGATGGTATATAAGCACTCCTTTCTCCACGAAATGTGACAGCCCATGGATCAAGGAATTTTAGAATCAATTAAACGTCATTATCGACATGCACTTGTTGTTTTCTTGCTGAACGAATATGTAAACGATTCTACCGGTTATGTTGAAGGTGTGGAAAGCAATCAACTTACGTGACGTTGTTTTTCAAACAGCAGAAGCATGGGATAAAGTGGAGAACGCAACCATAATGAAGAGTTGGAGAAAAGTGTGACGTTTCATCAATTCGGAATCATCAATTGCTGACGATATGTACATTGGCATGTTCCATAAGCTTCCGAGAGGAGGAGGAGAAATTAATAAAGAAGATGTTGCTAACTGGCTGAATGAGAAAAACTGTGATATAGACCAAACATTAACAGATGAAGAAATAATCAGGAAAGTACTAGCGATGAAAGTGATGAAGAATAGAACACAGGAGGAAAGACATGAAGATTTCTCACATGAAAGTGCTGAAGCTGCAGACATCTTCCGGGAGTACATTAGGAAATGCTTGTGAAACGTTTGCATGACAAAGCGTGCTGCCGTCACGTATCATCGTTGTGACAACTAAAAACTAGTGACATGTTCATAATGAGGATACTACTGTACATGTACATACTAAACGACTAATTTTTTTTTTGTGTAAATGAATGTAAAGTGTCTTTGCATTTAATAAAATACAGCATTTATAGTCTTTAGGTGTTTAAACTAGTAGCAATTTTAGACCCTCTCAATAATTCCGCGATACTGGGAGCCATATGTACATATGCCGAAAGTAGATAATTTGATCTCATATTTGATTGACTGAAATAATTTCTCGTGCAATAGCGATCACAATTGAATCGTTGAGTTCGAAAACCGGTCATCTCCATCGAAGCGAATTTGAGAGAAATGACAAACAAAACTAAATTATACAATATGTATGTCACATATAGGGTTATTTTCAGTTTTGAAAAGTAGAAAAAATGTCAGTTCTACGGTCCGACAATAAAAACGGCCCTATTTGTCAGGTACATACTGACTAATTCAGTTTTGTTTGCCACTCCTCTCGTAGCTTTGGTGGAGATAACCGGTTTTCGAACTGAACGATTCAATTATAACTGCTAGTACCAACAATGTGAATAGATTTACAGGAAATTAGAAAAGATTAAATTTATGCGGTTATTTGTAATACTAATAGATAAGTATGAAAAATAAATTGCAGTATACTGGATTATGAACATGTACGCTGCTATATACTGGAATAGTTGGGTAATCAAAAGCTTCTCTTTTTTATTATTTATTTATTCGTTTATTCATTACATTTTTTACATACCGAAGCTAAGTTATTCCAGCTTTTTCGAAATTTGACGATGTACTTATCCCATTTTGTTGTTACAACATAAGCAGGAATCGCTGAATCTTAATTTTTTTCTTTTTTTAGCTATGAAGGTTCATTTTCAAAGATAAAGATACTTCTTTTGACTTTCAGACATCATAAGTACATTTCGTTTTAACTTTCTAAATCATTCCATTACACATTTCATTCATTTTCTACCTGTTGTAAACAGAACATCAAATGGCAAAGTGTGTATGGTCACTACAGATGAGAATGTCTTCTCATTTGTTCGTTCACATAATATTCTCGTTTATTATACATGAATTTTAGACCTTCAGCGCTTATATTGCATTACAAGATTGGAATCTGAAATTAAAAAACTAGAAAGTTCTTGTTTCTTAGCTACCATACGTTATTATTAATCTGTGAAGTGTGAAAAGACTTCAAATATCTAATTACACATTATAGTTTTGTTTTCGGACAATATGTGTATAACTTTTTACTATAAAACAAGGGGTTATATCATTTTATACTTAACATCTTTAGCTCAGCTACTATTTCCGTTTCAGGTACTTAGAAGATACACTTGGTATATTGGATAATATTGTGATAAATTCCGAAGACATCTTTACAGCATTTTCCGCCATTTGTACCACAGAAATGGGATTTAATTTAGCAAAAGAGTATCTCATCTACAACTTTACTGATATTTATTCTTTGTAAGTATTTATAAGTTGAGAATGTAAGTAACCTAAATTCTTCATTATTTGTCAAAAGTATGTTTAGTTAATTATTTATACATAATTAGAAGTTTTACAATATAAATAATTATCTAATCTCTCAATAAGCTCGATTATAATTAATAGTTAAATGTTTTGTTCACATTGCAAATAAGAACTCTCGTAAAATGAAAGTACGCTTTAAGACACAGTTGATATATAATAGCATTGAGTACATTATTTATTTGTTGTGTCTTCTTGACATTGAAATAAAATTATTTTAGCGTCTAAGTGAAACACTTAAGTACACTTGTTTCACTATATGTAGAAACATGTAAAAGCTGAGGTTGGATCTAGTTTCAGCAAGATTAGGTTTAGATAGTCACTAACAAATATTGAACATGTTGCTGTGGACAATATCCTTCTCTTCTGCATGGTCCATAATAAATTTGTGCAAGGAAATAAGAGATCCTTTGAAGCAAAATTTTATTTCCCATTTCGAATGGTTTTAGAAAACATGTAATGATAGCATAATTTACCTCTTTCCTTATGATTTCGAAGTGTCGGTTCTAAATTATTTCAAATTAATTATATATTCGTCTTTGTGTATAAAAATTCCACATACGCCAAGTGTTATTGTTTTATGTTCTACAGTTCAAAGTAAAATTGATATGAAATAATTTTTCGATTTAGGCTAAACAAAGCAGATGTTTCATGAAAAGTAATGGTTATCAATTAATTGATGAAATGTGAGTGTGGGAAGAACGGGAGAATTGCGAGAAAATCCACGGAAACAATGTTATCCAGCACAAGCTCAAGCTCTCACAGTCTGGAATGGAACCAGGGTCCTTTCGATCCATAGGTAGGCGCTCTAACACTAACAAATCGTACCTTCTAACAGTCAATGTTAAGCAATGCAACATAAAAAGAAGACTGGAACGGGAATCCATGATCAGCTTAAGGAAAGGCGGCTTCTGTATACATATAAAAATTAGTATACACATAGGGTATGCCACCTGTAATGCTACTATATTCCATAATTTATTAAACTCTTAAGTTTTTTATTTTTAATTCAATAATGTTTTATACACATGAAATGCTTATATGTTGCTATTCGTAATATTTAAGTTCAATTTAAATTGTCTCTATTAATTTATTACAAGTTCTAGAACAGTAAAATACAAATTGAAACCTTGAACGCCGTAAACACCTTAATGTAAGTGAGAGGATACTTACGAGGTCAACAATAACAGATGACACAGTAGGAACAATAGTAAAACTCAAAGGAAACACTACGAAAAATTAAAGAGAAGTGAGACGATAAAGAACAAGAAATATAAGTCTAAAAAGAAGAAATAAAGATATCCAAAGCAAATTTGGTAAACCGGATACTATAGAATAACAAAAGAAAGAAAGAAACTTAGAAGAAAAATTATCAAAGAAAATAGATAGTATAACAACAAAAGAGGAATATTGAGATAAAATTGAAGTGGAAGGTATAAAGGTCAAAGAAGAAGAAATAGAGATTGAAGTGGAAGAAAAAGATACGAATGGAAAGAATGATAGAAGGAAGTCTGAAAGATTAAAGCAATTTTGAGAGAGAGGTGGCTATTGAGAAGGGGAAGAATAGGAGGAAGAGGAGATGAAGAAATCGATTAAGAAGGAAGAAAATGCTGAAAAGAGAAGAAAGAAATGTTGTTTGATGGTTCTGAGAACGAGAGAAAAAACAATATGACCATGTGCCATACGACGAAGTGGCAAAAAAAATTCGGCTGGTGATGCCGTTGGAAAGTTCAGAATATAAAACTTTGAATGTTCGTTTATTGTACTTAAATTTTTATGGATGAATACCGGAAATAGTGTCATATTAAATGTATTTTAAATATTAATTGTGATATGTTAAGGGCCAACAGTTGCTGAAGAAATTAGTGAGTTTCAGTACCAAGATTTAGTGACGAATTATGCAAGAGAGGTAGAGAATAAAAGTGTACAGTATAGTTGATGTTATGATGAACTAGAATTATAGAGCTTGGAGTTCATGAAGGAAGGGCTCTTCCGATGTGATTAATTGGAGAGATTAATGACAAGTTTGATTAATGAATATACATGCATGATACTTAAATAGAAGTTTGATTAATGAACATACATGGCTTTCAAGAAACTCACTATCAAGTATATGGTTATTTAGAGTACACAAATGGGACTGCTGGTGTTTCTCACAATATTAATTTGAATTTTTGTGTTCAAATTCTTAATCGCAGGAGGATTATTTCATATTTTTTATTATTATTCTTTAGCATGTAGAATAAGTGATTATTTAAGGTTTACCTGGGGAGAGAGGGAAAGAGAAGAGAGAGAAATAAACAGATAAAACTAGTACTGCAAAACTACTGGTGATTCTTATTGAGCCCCAACTGACCAATTCCCAATGTTTCTCTATTATGTTTACATCATCAGCATACGCTATAACCTGGTGAATACCATTCAGCTCTAGGCCTGGTTGCTATCTTTGATTTTCCTTATAGCGTACTCCGGCACAAAGTTGAATAATAATGGCGACAATGCATCTCCTTGTTTCAGGTCATTCTCAGAAGTATTAATTATAGAAATAGTTTTCAAATAGAACATAATTCGTAATAAAAGATTCTGAAGCAAGTTTGTGACTAAAAATTTAACATAATGCAGCCTCTTTGTGTCCTTAATTTTGATAAGCTTGATCGGAATTCCGGTGTCTTCTGGGTCGGCGAGTACATCTCAGAATGTCGGATGAAAATGATACTCTCAAAGCACACATTTCTTATAATGGAAAACGTTTGTTCAGGAACTGTCGATACTGTTGGTTAATCATTATACTGGATACTTTACTTTCGAAAACAAATTCATAAAGTTTATTCGGTGGCCAAAATGAGTCTTCTTTAAAAATAGTCATCTATAATTAG
Organism: Thermobia domestica; assembly: GCF_964235325.1. Classification (NCBI taxonomy): domain Eukaryota; kingdom Metazoa; phylum Arthropoda; class Insecta; order Zygentoma; family Lepismatidae; genus Thermobia; species Thermobia domestica. Next base: position 293,314,549 of record NC_137455.1, on the reverse strand, counting down.
GCTGTGAGAGAACTTCCCTTTTTAAAAGAACGGAACTGAATTTTTGAATGGCATATCAAAATATGTGGCGCGAAACATATCTTTATTCAGAATGGTATATTTATTCAGAATTTAAAATTAACATCATATCTGGACTACATTTACACCACTCTGCTTCTTTTCAGATACTTTTCGGATGCGAAAGTTCTTTCTGAAATGATCCAAGTATTGGCTCGAAGAATAAATCATGAATTAGATTTACAGGAGGTAAGTGATTTTGTTAGAATTCCACAAGTACTTTATTTGCACTTGATTCAACTTTTCAAATATTCTTATAAATAAAAAGGTCAAGGATACTGTGAAAATATGAGTCCAATATATTCTTGTAACACACATTCAAATACACACGTTTGCAAATCATGTAGTGGCGAATTATAGGTTTTCTCATAAGACGGAAAAGATTCCTTGCAGTTTTGGAAAATAACATAAGCGTAAATGAGCATGTATAGACCACTGATCACTTACAAATGATAATTCATTTTCAACATGTTGATGTCTCACTTAACAAATAATATGTATGGTTGCATAGCATCCAGTTATAAGGACAAGTATATGTCGCTTCGAATGAGAAAACGGACCAACGAATTCGAGGGATATGTTTTCAATTAAAGGGAGCAGAAACGTTCTAATGACATGGGGCATTACATCATTTTCTATGCAACACATTTCACAAACGAATTATCGTTTGTTAGTGGTTTGTTGTCCCATGCATGCAAAGAGTTGCAAGGAATCTTTTCTGCATTATGAAGAAATTCCATGCACGACTCCTGCATAAATTTGAAACATGTGTCTTTGGATAAAGCATATAGTATTAGCATAGAGTGAGCAAATACTTTGGCAATATTCAACTCTTTCAAAAAATATGTAAATAGTGTATAAATGAATGTTGAGGTGCAATTTAATTTTGAACAGCTTATTTAACGCAGTATTTCAACTAACACATACAGCATATATGACATAGCTCAAGAGCATTTAGAGAAGGAACTTTACTAATTAAAATGTTATAGCATTTAACTATATAAAAAACTTATATCTATTATAACTTATTTAAATCTGCAAACTACATCTACTTCTATTTTGTGATGGCTTCAAGCTAATATATTTACTCATGATCGTAAGATGTATCTTTTATCATCATTCGAATTTAAAGAAAGCTTATTAATTTTATAGTGTATAGTTCATGTTTATACTTTTAATGAATTTAATATCTTCAAATGTTTTAACATTCTCGAATAATGTTTTCTTATAATCATCAAATTTTAACTCTTTTGCTACTACACATTTCGTTATTCTCTTAGCTTTTTCTCTTCTTTGTTTTCTACTTTAATAATATACATCTTTGATCTCAATGCAACAAATTCAATCATTATATTTCCATTATTTACAGCTTTCCTAATACATTTTTGTTTATTAATGATATTCCATATTTATTATTTTCTTCATAATTACTTGAATTCAAATGATAAATTATTTCTTTTAAATCTTTATGGAAATTATCTGTCTTAATTTCTTTTATAAAACTATCAGTGCCCACGTAAATTTATATTTTCTCCATAATTATTTAGGTTTCATATGTATAGCACACAGGTTTTCTGCAAATATTGTTCCATAATCAAAATTAGGTTTTGTAATTAATTTTCCTGCTCTTTTAGGATCATTTAATTATACATGTCGTCTCTTGCGAATATTTTCCATCGTCTTTCTAATCATTGATTTATACATAAGATTATAAAAGTCATTTTCAAACTCATTTTTAGCTCTCGTCCTCATCTCTGTATTCAAATCGATATATTTTAAAACTAATTTTCTTGTTTAAACTCTATATTAATAATCTATGAACCTTCTTTAATCTTATTTCATGTTACGTATATAGTTTCAAGTTTTTATAGTGAATTACATATCTTTCTTTGTTCTAAAGTGTATCTAATAATTTGGTCATTTTGATCCTGGTGGATACATGTCTTCTGGATCTAGTAAGAAATCAAAATTCTTGTTCTGTAAATGCATTGGATATTCTAAATCAACTTCTAACATAAATAACCGGATTCAAGATCGTCTAAAATATTCATTATATCTATGTAAGGTTTAATACATTTAAAGTCTTTCAAGGGCAATTTTTGACTCATGGCCCAACCACATGAGTTATTTGCGTCTAGATACTCTACGTGAAATACTCAACTTTATTATAATTTTACATCTATTTGTTATTTGCTTTCATATATCTTTACTACATTGCGAGATTCCTCCACTTATGCCCTTTTCTATCATAACCAGTTAACATTTCTACTTTAATTTTTGTCATTTTTAATATTGAATCCCATGATAAACCTGAAGCTGTAAAATACCAAGTACGATCTAAATCATAAGCTTTTAAACAAACATCTCTAAAATTTTCAAACATATCTGCTCATTGAAGAATATTTGTTTTGTTGTAATGATCAGTGAATTCCTTACAGACTTACAATGATTATGGCATTCAATACTCATTCCTTCTCTTAATCTGTTTTAAATTTGTCTCTAGATAATGGAAGATATTCTTTAAATTTTTCACATGAATCAACATAATCAAGTGATTAATCACCTTTAGTAATAACTGGATCAAGTAGATTATTTGCAAACTACTACTGTTTCTCGAAATTGATCATGTTTTAAATTATTAGTTAATTATACTAGACTCTTTGACATAAACCTAAACGAATCTGCAAATCTTAAATTTATTCCTTACTTTTGTCTTTATATATTTCTCGCATGCTATATCTTTCTTTATTATTTACGATTAGTTTAATTTTATTCGTATCATAAGCTAGCTTTATAATAAACGTGTGTATGATACCCAGATAAGTTGTGAAGAAATACTGGAATAAATTTGGATTTTTGTAGTTTAAATTACAATAATTGTGAACTGCACCTCTAAATTTTCCAAATAAATTATCATGATTTATTACTTTCAGTTTATTTATACTTACTTTACGTAGACAATTTCTTACTCATATTTTCACTTCTCCATCTTCCATAACATCTTTATCTTTGAACAATTGTATTTAGCTTCACTGTGTTTATTTGTTTCTCAACTGATGGCGGTAAATTATTCAAATTTCTCTCATATATATGACAAATATCTGAATTATTGTTTATTTCTTATTCATTTTCAGTTAGATCTTCTATTTTAATAGAAGTATCGTACATCAAGTATATTGCTTTTTCAATATTATAACAAATAATTTCACAGAATTCAAACCAATATAACTAACAAGGTTTTATAGTCTTCATTTGAATATTTAATATAATTACAGAAACTCACTGGAACATCCTTTTGACATTCTGTTTAGAAAAATTATGCTCTATTTTCATTTTACATAACAAAGTTTCAAAATAAGCGTAAATTGTAAATAGAACTCTTAATGATCAATTATAGTTTTGGAACTAAATTTAGTTGTCATATAGTTTAGGAAGTTCTATCAGCTTCATGCTCCTTACAATATACTTATACTTTTGTAACTGGTTTTCATTTCCAAAATGTTTCGTTAAGCATCACAAAAGTATACTTTCTCCACAGGACTTTTAATATGACTTACTAATCTCCGTAAATCATTTATCTAACCAATATTACTGTTTTTCATCTTTTACATATAATAAATTATCATGTTTTCTTGCTTTTTTTGATTCGAAGTCGATAAATTTCCCGTCATAGCTATACATATTAATGGAAATATTGCTTCTTTTTTAAAACATTACTATATCTTTAAATTATACAAAAATTCAATATCATCGTAATATTTCCTTTGTAAGTCAATAACTATCTTTTTATATTGACAAGCTCTTGGAGAGTCTCTTTGTACTGGATTTATATAGCCCTGCCATAGACCAGAAACATTTACTATCATTATTTTGAAAGTTATTAATTGCTTTTTAATCTTTAATTCGTTTGCGAAAGTCAATATAAAAAGAAGCTTTGATGGTACATTTTTGTTTAATCTAATTTTTAGATATTTGATTTGATGTAATACCCATTCTTACTTTCTACCCTGAAATTTTTCATTTCTCTAGAAAGTTTTCTCAGTTTTAAGCTCTTACATTTCTTTATCTTTAATATAGTCACCAATAAATACAAGGTTAACTTTAATAGAATAGAAGTTTAATTCTTCTTTAATTTTGTTAATAATTCTTCCAGTCGTATTAAAAATTTTATTGGGTCTTTATATCCACCTATGTTTTCAACTTTAATAGTTTGTAATCATATTTTAAATGTCGCTTCTTTCGTTTATACTTTTATATATAAATTGCTGGTTTTGTTTCTTCAAACATTTCTTTTTAAATGGGAACAATTTTAAAGCATTTTTCTATTTAATCTTTTAGGTTTTGGTTCTTCAAATATCTCTCCTTTATATGTGTTCAGTATTTAATATTATCGTTCTTAAATAAACAAGTTTTGCTTTTTGTATTCGACAGTAGCCTTTAATACTCTTTTCTCTGTAATGTTGCTTTAATTGATTAATGGTGTGCTTATGATAATTGACCTTATTTATTATAAACAATATTTTTTTAAATTTATTTCACTTTTATTTTTATGGCAATTATCCATAAAAGATTTAGTGTTAAATCTGGTTTCTAGATTTTGATTTAAAATGTAGCTCATGTTCTTCATGCTCTTTAACTTCTTACTCTTCATCTTTGACTATTTGTGTTATTTAGATTTAAATTTTCATTTCTAATTTCTACTGATTCATTTTGCTCTCTCCTTCACTTGCAGTCTCATAATCTCTTTCCATTTCTATCTTATAGATTGCTAGAAAAGTTTTAATTGCAGCATAAAAATCCACATCGTCAGAAAGTATATCCGTTGTTCAATTATTTCGTGATAAATTTTAAGATCTTTCTATATATCGGACAGTTATCATTTAAATACAACTTTCTCAGACATCTCTTATAAAAATGTAATTGTATACTGTTTTAACTTTATAAATACTATTACGAAGACAAATAGAGTAAGTTGTATTATCAGCTAGTTCTGTTTAATCATAAAATCCGTGAATAAATTTTAATTTAAAATCAGAAGAGTTTTTGGTTATTTTACAATTTCCTACCAATCTACTTTAACCAAAAACTCTAGAATGAAATCTGCAGATAACACTTGATCACATAATATCAAATATAAACTATCTTTTCTTTAAAATCTGTAATGAACTTTTGACACAACTTACATTTGGTTGCTAAAACATCTCAATAATCAGTCTTTTTAAACTCATCGGAAAATTCTGTAATAAATCCTTCTGACAATTTCTGGAAATTTAATTATTTTTCCCATGGCATCATTATTAAATTTATAATCAAACTCCCTTACAATTCTCCTAATAATTCTTGATTACTAGTAATGCCATTTAACTCTCTTCAAATTTTGTATTCTCAAACTCTCTTATAGTTTTCTGATAATTTTTGGATAGATGAGATTTGATTCAAATTAACTTTATATTAAAGTAGCCTAGCATTCTGATACCTTTTGGTTAGATGAGATTCCCTACCAAATATCTTTATCCTTAAATTCTGTTATAATATTTTCTGATAATTTTGATATATACTTTAATTATTCCAATTAACTTTTTGATATGTAAAAGTCGAGTTATGTCTTCCCTCAAATATTTATCCTTGTACATTTTAATCAGCTCATGTAATGGAATTCTTACAAACATCTAACTATACATCTGTAGCTTTTGTTTTCTTCACTTAGGTGTTGTGATTTGCATTCTAAACATATTAGTCTTTATATCGGTTTATCTCCTTTTTAAAGTTTTAACTGTGATACGGCATTCATTGTTTTCGAAAACTGTTGTACATTTTAAATCAATTTCGTTTTATCTAATAGTCTTTTATAAAATAATTCCTATAAAAGGTATAGCATATTAAATATGCCTCCTGTTACTTTCTACAAAATACTCACAAAACATCAGTACATCAGTACACGCCATATACATCATTACATCAGCGAGAAATTAATAGATCTTGCTTGATTATTCAAACTGATATAAAATTATTGCATCAAGGGTTTCTCGTATATCATCAGTAACATTTGTCACTTTTTCATTATTATTATTTTCTCTATTTGTTAAACCTCTTAATATCTTTCTACACATAGGACAATTGTTTTCTTTTAACCAATAAACTATATATTCAATACAAATTATATGGTTACATCTAATTTGATATATTTCAGATTTTGATTGTTCACATATTTGACATTCGTTTTTACTCTTTACTGATACTAAGTTGCTTGATATTAATATTAATCTATTTTTAAAAGGTTCACTCATATGCTTATTTACTCACAAGAAACTAATATATTTATTTTCTCTTTAGTTTTCATTATAAAGTTGTCAGAATACTTTCTATCTTAACAGTGTATTAGTGAATTTAAGTTATATCTTTATATTGAAATTTTTCTGTATTATCATGCAAACTAGGTTTGTCAAGAACATTATCTTGACATTTTTCAATCAGAGTTTCATTTAATGAATGTGTAATAATTTCGCAATTTATTGGATCACCAAACTTAATTAGAAAGTTTATTAGTTCATGACTTGTAAAGTTGTAATTATCTTAAACCAAACTTCAATTTAATTCATCCTTAAATGTTCTTAAAAGTCAGACCTCAAATAAACAGTTTCTAATAGAGGTAGCATCCCAATCTAATAAAACTTTAAATTTCTTACAAAGGTCAATAGTATATCTTGTTGAATATTTACTCCAGTTGTTGTGATCACTAAACGTATACCAAAAACTTATCATTAAATTCATAAAAAAACTACAGACATATATTTGGCATGTTCTCGTGTATATCATGACAGTTTATATACTTAGACAGCCTTGCAGGTTTAATATTCAAAGATCCCTTCAAACAATACGTATTTTGCTCACATATTCTTTTCCAGTTTAATTTACACACAAACTTCTTATGATATCTTGAGCAACCAATTCTTTATTGTTAGATAAGCCTTCCCAATCTATATATTCTCAAAAAGATCAACGAGGGAAACTGCAAGTGAATGATATGAAATGCATCTCCAATTTACTTTTTTCTAAAGTGATAAATAAGTTCTTGAAATAAGTTATAGAAAATTGTTCCTATGTTTCAATGTTCGATTAAGTAAGCACTTCAATAACCATTTCTCTACAAACAGGTTTTGGAAAGCAGTCTATTACATATTTAGGGTCTAGTTGGTCAATCATATCTTTTATAATATCTTCGCTTTGTATTTTTAATCATTGATCTTGATATTGGTTATTTTGTTCATTCTGTTAAATCAGAGTAAGAAGTTTTGCTTCTCTTAATTGAAATCGTATTTTGTTTCCTTTTCTTTATGTACTTTCTTAATTCTACGACAGTATACGTATATATTCATTTTATTTCTTATAGAAAATATTTTTAAAATAAATTTCGCTTTTCAATTATGAAACTTAACATTTACAGTTTTCATGGGAATAAGCCGTCAATCATTAATAACACAGGCCTACAGAAAAAAAAATTTCTTGGTGCCTAAAATTTTAGAGCTGATTTTAACTATGTGTGGGGCGCTGAATCCAATAATGTAAGCAGTTTTTTCTATCAGCTCTACTTTGGTAGATACAGGCTACTGTACCAGTAGTGTTATTTACGTTACAATGTATGTGGAAGAAATATTACAATCCAAAATAAATATTTAAATTATAAATGATGTAACCACTATTTCTGCATGCTTCTTGCAATAGTATACAAAATAAGCAAAAGAAATACAAATATTCTCGTAATAACAAGTTTGAATATGATCTTATAAACTCTGCAACTCAAATAAATCCTACTGTGCTCTATAGAGATTTCTATTTGGAAGAACGGCGCTCTTTTCTCATTAGTGCTGCTATCTGTCGGTACTAAACGGAAACTAGTCATATAGTAGTTCCAGGAACGTCCACTAGATTGCATTGGTATTCTACTTGGCTAGTGGATCGTAGTTGTTGTCTTGCAGGTGGAGTGACATGTTGGAACATGTGAGTTTTGTTCTGAAATCATAACTTGTATCGCGTATACTAAGGCTTTATATTTAACATCCGTGTTAGTGGCCTGAACATAAAATGAGTTCAAGTCGAAGAAGTTGTGTTAACCATCCTGATGTGTTTTGCTACATATGTGGTGAGTACACATTTAAAGACAATAGAAAACATATCAGTGACTTTGTAAAAAAAGCATATCATGCATATTTTGGTGTACGCCTAGGGGACCAAGAAAAAACGTGGGCTCCACATATTGTGTGTAAAATGTGTACTGAACACTTCCGACAGTGGACAACTGGAAAAAGAAAAAGTCTTAAGTTTGGTGTTCCAATGGTTTGGAGGGAACCCACAAACCATGTTGATGACTGTTATTTCTGCCTGGTAAATGTTACGGGTATGAATAGAAATAACCGGAACAAGTGGACATATCCTGATCTGCCTTCAGCAAGACGTCCAGTTGTTCATTCCGATGAAATACCAATCCCAACGTTTCACCACTTGCCAGAGCTTTGTGAGACTGAAAACGAACGTGGTGAACATTCTTGTGACATGGATGATGGAAGTGACAGTGATTATGAGGGAATGTCAACAATTCCTCAACAGTTTAATCAAGATGAGCTAAATGATCTAGTTAGGGACCTTAATCTTTCAAAAGAATCGTCTGAATTACTTGCTTCCAGATTGAAAGAGAAAAACGTACTAGAACAAGGAACTAAAATCACATTCTACCGAACAAGGGAAAAGGAGTTTTTACCATTTTTCACTGAAGACACAAATCTCGTATTCTGTCACGATGTTAGAGGTCTCCTAGAACACATGGGTCTTCCAGAATACAATCCAGATGATTGGCGCCTGTTTATTGATAGCTCCAAGCGAAGTTTAAAATGCGTCCTTCTACACAATGGCAATAAATATGGCTCAATTCCAATCGCTCATTCAACACGACTGAAAGAAGAATATGAAGCAATTGCTTTGGTTATGGAAAAAATTAAATATCAGGACCATCAGTGGGTGATTTGTGTGGATTTAAAGATGGTGAACTTTCTTCTTGGACAGCAAAGTGGCTACACAAAATATCCTTGTTTTATATGTCTGTGGGATAGCAGAGACAAAGCAAACCATTGGTCAAAAAAAGAGTGGCCGCAGAGAGACGACATGGTTGTTGGTAAGAAAAATATTATTAACATGCCTATTGTTGAGTGTGACAAAATCATTTTGCCACCTCTACATCTCAAGCTCGGTTTGATGAAGCAGTTTGTAAAGGCGCTAAATAAGGACGGGCCGTGCTTTGCTTACATGGGAAACAAGCTACCTCAGATCAGCACAGAAAAATTAAAAGCTGGAATATTTGATAGTCCCCAAATAAGACAACTCATGAAAGATCCGGCTTTCGTGGAGTCCATGAATGAGACTGAACGTAGAGCTTGGACCTCATTTGTAGAAGTTATCAAGAATTTCCTTGGCAATAATAAAGCTGATAACTATGTTGAGCTAGTGAACCAGATGCTTAATGCATTCCAAAAACTTGGATGTAATATGAGTATCAAAATTCATTACCTGCACAGCCATTTGGACCGTTTCCCAGACAACGTAGGCAGTCTGAGTGAAGAACAAGGTGAAAGATTTCACCAAGATATTAAAACAATGGAGGACCGCTACCAAGGAAGATGGGATGCCCATATGATGGCAGATTACTGCTGGAACCTAAAAAGAGACTGTGCAAAGAAACATTCAAGGATGTCACGAAAACGAAGCTTCCGAAGTGTTGAATAGATCGTTTTGAACAAATTATTTGATTTTTTATTCATAAGAACTATTATAAAATGTAGTTACAGAGTTATTATGTACTTGATGTTTGTGTTTATATGGTTTTCATTATTTTCAAAGTGTTCCAAATAACAGATTTAAATGTCATAGTTTTCTTTTCACTTACAGTAAAACAGCACCTATGCAATTTTCAACGTTGTAGCAGGTCAGTCTTGCAATTCCTATATCTCAAAAACTAAAGCTGTTAGGGGAAAACTAACGCCATATTTGGATTCAGCGTCCCAATTCTACTTCAAATCAGCTAAGAAACACCCGGCACCAAAACCACTGTAAGCCAGTGTAATTCATTATAAACTATATACTTAAAAATTTACCTCATCATACCATCACTATCATTTACAGGCTCAGTTCTTTGTCATTATCCCAACTCGATTCTTTTGAATATTCTATCTAATTTTCTTTCATATTCTTTTAGCATCTTTTCTTTTTCTTTTAACTATATATCTCTTTTAATAATGCTGCTATAAGTTTAAGATCTTGATGAATAAGTTCAAGGCAATCATATTAAGTCACTATGTTCCTCCATATTTATTATAAAGAAAATCTTTAGAATTTAGTGGCCACATCTAGCCGCCCAAAACTATAGCTTAATTTTTATGGTTAACAACTATAAAAATTATATATTAGAATGTATAAAAGACTTAAAATATATTAACCAATTACATAAAAAATTAATTTTTAATCAAATCATCTTATGGTAGCAAGATAAAAACTCATTACCCTTACCTTTATGAATGTCAAGTTCATTACAGTAATTAAACAACTTAATACGCTTAAGATCTCTGAACTTTTCGTATGTTACTGTATGTGAAAATTTGGAATTTTTTTTCGTATGGTTCATAGGTGTTTTGTATAAACTTTTCGTTTGACATCTGATAGCATAATAAGGAAAAGGATAATTTACTTTGTTCTCCTTATATATTATTAGACAATTATCTTTTGAGTCATCATCTATATAGTGCTGATATTATTTTAGGATATTACATTTTTCTTCTCATTTTTCGTTTTTTAATTTTAAGTTTTCCATTAATTGTTCTTTTAGACTTGATTTGCATTTTTCATTGTCTACTTATATTGCTTAAAGTTTTAAGTGACTATAGCCTTCTAGAATATCATAGCATTTATCATAAAAATCTTGAGATATCCAAAAGTAATAGTCAGAATTATTTTATATACATAAATTTCAGAAATTGGTCAATTCTGATCTTCCAATTGGTTCTACGTTATTAGATGTTTTTGTAGCTTCGTAGAGTTATAAGAGGCTAAATATTTTACATAATACTTTAATAATTCTTTTAATTCTTTATCTTTAAACCAATTAACAAACCTATCACCACATTGACACTAGTTAGTAGGTTAAAGTATCCTATTTTCTTGTCTATAATTAATTTAAAATTGAGAAATAAACCATACCAATAATCATGTTTAATCTGCTCGCAAGAAATGTCATTTAAACTGTAATTATCCATAGTACTCATATTTCTTATATAGAAATTCTCGTTTTCAGTTTATTCTACAAATTTCCTTGGTGGTGATCACGGCTTTGCAAAAAATTTTATCTTAAGTCTTTTATGGTTAATATCCATAAGAAGCTGAGCATATTAAATTACACTACATTCTCTTTATCTATCCAACTATTATGTGAATCATCCAACTCTAACCATTTAACATATAGTTTATATCAGTTTTCTTTCGTAATATTTTCTCAACTATAAACTCATCTTTATATTTAGCTTTGATTAATTCTGGTTCATAAAATCTTCCTTGTATATCCTCGTTATTTAATCTTTAATTCTGTATGAAGGTGGATTAAAAGGAATAACCTTCCTAATAAAAAATATTTCAGTTGACCAGTTTAAAGTATATATCCTATCTCAAGCAAACCTTTAGATTTTCCTCATACGAACATAATCACCAGCTTTATATTTAGGCACGGCATGGTTGAATTCTTTCTTATAAATATTTTTCAATATTATGTGCTCATTTTTCGTGTTCTACAGGTTTTATATAAATTATTCTATGTAGTTTATTATTATACTCATTAACCAATTCTTGTAACATTTCGGACCATTTATAATTTCGTTGAATAGTAAATTTCCACATGTTTTGTTTAAGAGATTTGTTAAAATTTCTATGATAGAAGCTTTCTTACCACTATAAGTTGAGTAATGATTGATGTTATATTTCTTCAACAACTCTTTAAAGTCTTTGTTATAAAAGTATTTTTCTTGATCAGATCGAAATTATTAGGCTTTTTAAAATTTTAATGCTGATTTAAATGATTCTAAAACAATTTCCTCCCTTATCATTAACTGGAATAGCAAATACAAATTTAGAAAACACCAATTATCGTTAGTAAATATGTATAACTTGTATTTAATATAGAAATACCTTTCAATGCACCACTATCAATTTCTAGATCACCTTGCCATAAATTATGAATTCATTTTGTAACTACATATCGTCTTCAAATTTTTTTCTTGCAGGGTTGTGAATTTCTTCGATGTGTTCTATAAAATTTTTATCTTCTTCCAGTCACCTGTTTACAAATTGAGTTTTGTTAGTTCCACGTACTCTACATACTCATTTCTTTCTTTATATATATATATATATATATATATATATATATATATATATATATATATATATATATATATATATATATATCACATCAACCCGAACGCATGAGTGTTACACGCCCGTTGGTTGAGTCTGCGTGCTGTCGTGCTGGAATTTTAGTTTTAATGATACTAAGGCTTCGTTAATGTCAGAAAAAACAGTTATGGTGAACGAGTAATCAAATACCAAAAAGGATACGGACAAGCCCCATTTCAAAGATTACAGAGCTAAACAATTATATATACGTTTGTTGAAAAATTATTGTGGCAATTTGTCTTTGATATGATAGCTCCTACAACGATGAAAATTAGAGGTTATTTTCTAAAACATTTTAAACATGATCCTGTGCGACCAAATGCTTGTATTTAATTGATGTTTGTATTGCATGTTAAAGTGTTGCACATTTAAAAGTAGTTTGTAGTTGCATTTCCGTACATATTTCAGAAGTAGGTGTCATGTATGAATACAAAGTTTCGAGATCTTTTATTCACCACGAATAATTTATAGTATTTGCGAATTCATACTACTCTTACATATTATTATTATTATTATTATTATTATTATTATTATTATTATTATTATTATTATTATTATTATTATTATTATTACTTCCTAAAATACTGTATGAAGTAGTGTAGATAGAAATATTTATGAGGAAACTTTTCCACTCAAATACCTAAACTTATTCAAGTAACCACAAGCTACAAAGATAAAGATTCTTATCGGTTACAAGATGTAACAATCCTTCTCAGCCTTAAACTATGAAGGTTTCGTGTTCATTTAAACAAAATTTATCAATACATTCATCCCTTGATTTTACGAACTTTGATTTAGCGGATTTCCAAAACAAGGGACAAAATTTAGAGTTTCCGATTCTGTTTGAAAGTCCTGATTTTAAACTAAGAATGTTAAACTTAGTATGTATTTTGCAAGTCCTTACTATAACTAATAATGTTGAATATACGGTATTATAGTGTGTATTTACAATGTACAAGTATTTCATACTGTCAGGTTAGATGATGAGCTTGAGTAAAAGCACAGTATTGTATTATTCAACCTTTTTAGTAATATTATTGTGGATATTAGCCACTGCAGATTCTGTGTCGGAACTTACCGACAATCAGCAACATGGAACCGCTATTGCCCCCATTTATTCAGTTACAACGATGAATGAAGTATTGCTTTTTATATCATTGTACTCTGAAAAATAATAACATTAATGGAACAAATGCTATTTATAATGAATAATAACCCTTAACTCTAGGTTGTATGTTTTATAGTAATAATTCCAACTGTTAACTAAAAGTAGATGAAAAAATTTTTCTTTTAACATTTTATCATTACTTTCTTTTACAGTTGGAAAAGCTAATTACTAATAATAAAAACATATTTGGAAGTGACTACGAATACTTAGAAGAAGCTTCTAGAAGAGCCTTGGCTAATGTTTTGTGGTATCAGCAAAACCATGATCAAATTGTGTATGCTATAAAGAAAATACTCAACATTGTTTCGGATGAAAGTAGTGAAGAGATTGAAGCTGGTAAAGTCGAAAAGAATAGCAAGAATGAAGATGAGAATAAGATTGAAAATGAAAGGAATGTCAATGATAATGATAAGGATGAAGATGAAAATGAAGTTAAACATGGTGGTAAGATCAAAAATAAAAATAAAGATGAAAGTGATGAAGATGAAATATTACTCTATGATTCTGTAACACCCGTAGAAACTACAATTGAAACAGAAATAACTTCAAGTCCAATGATAGTAATTTCAGTATCAACTCCATCATCTGTACAATATGTACAAGATGATCTAATGTCTACAGCAACACTAATTTTAGATAATAATGTTACTCTGACAAATGAAATATAACATATGCACAAGTAGATTTTATCTGAAAACTTATAATGTTTTATAGTATAAAATATCAGTTTAAGGAAAAATTTTAAAATTAGTGATGTATAACAGTTAGAAGTGGATGTAATTCACATTCAAAAATTTTGCAGTAGTCAGATGGTTTTGACCTGTAAATAAGAAAATGAAATTTAAAAGTTTGTAATAAAGGTTTCAGAGAAAAAAGAATAAATACAATCTAATTATTAAAAAGTATATGTCAAAAGAGGATACTTTGCAGATTTTTTGAATCACTAGTATAACCATACATAAACCTTTATAACTACGGTACTTCCATCAGTGTAGTATAGCTTCAATATTCAAGTATCATTGGTAAATTATTCAGTCTCTCATTGTCCTGTATAGGTAAAAGAAAAGTATATACGGGTTAACGATATATCTATTCTTAATTACATACATACATATATGTTTTACCATACAAAAACTATTAATATTTTCGTTTTACAACTGTGTTGTGTATTATTAATAATCAGCTAAAACAGTTTAATTAAGAACAGGCTCACAAGTAATGTACAATTACTTGAGACTTTTTGTTAGTTTACTTGTTATTACGAGTTCATTTTTTTGCGTCTTAAAAGTACAAGAATAATCGTTTCTTGTGAAATAAAAATTTTATAGTAAAGAACTAATGCTTTATAATTTATTTCTATTCATTCTCTTTGTTAATGTAGATTGATGTCGTATTTTTGGATGTAATAAAATGTATAATAGTAGAACAAATGAATAAATGTTAGTTTATGAATGTTAAATGGAGGTTCTAGTTCCTATAGTTTCTTTCCTACTTTCAATAACATTTATTTCAGTAGATCGTTATGACAAAATGTGAACTTTAGTTTAATCTGAAATGAAATACGAAGAAAATTAAACAAATTCAAGATACCAGAAATTAGACAAAAATAATAAAAGTACTCTACATATCGATTATTTTAAAATTTAACAGTATGGTGAATTGTTAGAATATCAATTTCAATTTCAATTTATTAAAGACTGAGTTAAAGCTTGTGCCTTTTCTTCCACTTAGTCTAATACTTAAGTACATTGTCAACTATAACAAAAATAAAAAATAAAATAGAAAAGATAGAAAAGAAAATTACCGAGTATGGTAAGAACATTAAAACACAACATATTTAAAAATTCAATTGAAAATACAATTAAAAATACAAAATAAAAGTAATAACAAGAGCAATGACTATGTGTTAGATAAAATACACACCGAAATAAATATTGATTTACTTAGTCGCGCTGCTAAGTCTGAGATAAGAAGTAATTTTTAGTCGACTTTTAAACGGCTATCGAGGATGACTTTCGAATATCTTATGGAAGGTCATTCCATAATTTCACGGCTGTGACACTGAATGAGTTTTTTGACTCAGTACAAATTTTATGACTCGGCAGAGAAAGTAGTGATGTTTCGTTACTCAGTGGTACCGCTATTGAAAACACGACCTTAGGTCTCTGGTTTTTTACTTATTAATATCTTAAACAAAGTCGTAAGTATGTAATATCTACGTCGTATCTTCAATTTCATCTAATTCAGCTTTTCAAAGTAGCTAGTTAAATGATCCGAATATTGCAGTATTCCATTGTAGAAAGTACTAAACTCAATTGCACTAGTTTCCTTTTCATGGCGATCGGTAGATTTTTTCATTCTACTTAGAGAATGAAGAGAGGGGAAAGTTTTTCTGCATATATAGTCAACGTGACTTTTCTAGTTCAAGTGTTTATCAAAACAGAGCCCTAAATGTTTTAGATTATCAATCCCAGGTATTATTACGTTATCCACAGATGAGTTTCGGATATCGTTCAAGTCCGTTTTTGACATAATTCTGTTGGATCCGATGAAAATGGCGTACGATTTGTTCGGGTTGATTTCGAATGCATTTTCTTTTGACCACATCTCGATGCTCTCCGGCTGAGTTAATTTTAGCTGGAGGCGAAAAATTGTGGAACAAGATACACAAACTCATTCTCCTTATCTGGAACAAGGAAGAATTGCCACAAGAGTGGAAAGAGTCAATCATTGTTCCAGTTCACAAGAAAGGCGACAAAACTGACTGTAATAATTATCGAGGCATTTCTCTTCTGTCAACATCCTATAAAATCCTTTCAAATATTCTGTTAGCAAGATTGACCCCATACGCAGATGAAATTATTGGAGATTATCAGTGCGGATTTAGACGAAATCGATCAACTATCGACCAAATATTTACCATTCGCCAAATACTCGAAAAGAAGTGGGAATACAATACCCCGGTACATCAACTATTTATTGATTTTAGAAAGGCTTACGACTCGGTTAGGAGAGAAACATTATACAACGTTCTTACAGAGCTTGGAATACCGAGAAAGCTAATTAGATTAATTAAGATATGTTTAAGTGAATCCCAAAGTAAAGTCCGGGTAGGAAAATTTTTGTCCACGAGCTTCCACGTCGAAAATGGCCTGAAACAAGGAGATGCGTTGTCGCCATTATTATTTAACTTTGTGCTGGAATACGCCATAAGGAAAATCAAAGATAGCAACCAGGGCCTAGAGTTGAACGGCATTCACCAGGTTATGGCATATGCTGATGATGTAAATTTAATAGGGGATGATAGGAGAACAGTAGAAAGAAATGCAGAGATCTTATTAAACGCTTGCAGGGACATGGGTTTAGAAGTAAATGCAGAGAAAACTAAATATATGGAAGTGCGTCGGGACCGTAATACGGCAAATTGTGGAGGCATTAAAATATTAAATAATACTTTTGATAAAGTGAATACTTTCAAATATTTAGGATCAATATTAACAGACGAAAATCATATTCACGAAGAAATTAAATGTCGACTAAAAGCAGGGAATTCGTGTTATTATTCGGTTCAAAATCTCTTGTCGTCGCGAATTCTGTCGAGGAATTTGAAGCTTAAAATATATAAAACGATAATCATGCCTGTTGTTCTGTATGGTTGCGAAACATGGTCGCTTACTCTGAGGGAAGAACATAGACTGAAAGTATTTGAGAACAGGATCCTGAGAAGAATATTCGGACCCAAGAGGAACGAGAATGGGGAATGGCGGAAGCTTCATAACGAGGAACTACATAGTTTATACGGTTTACCCAACATTGTTAGGGTCGTCAAGTCTAGGAGGCTTAGGTGGGCAGGTCATGTAGCTAGAATGGAAGAAAGTAGAAACGCTTTTAAAGTCTTGACTGGTAGACCCATAGGAAAACGACCATTAGGAAGACCTAGGCGCAGATGGGAGGATAATATTAAGATGGATCTCGCAGAGATAGGAATACAAAGTAGAAACTGGATCCAATTAGCTAAGAATAGAAGTCAGTGGAGAGCTTTTGTGAACGCGGCACTGAACCTCCGGGTTCCATAGGCCATAGAGTTAGTTAGTTAGTTAATACTTTTCGAAAATTTGCTGGATTTGCTGAGACATAAAGTTGAACGTCATCCGCGTATAGATGATATTTTGCATGGCTTATATCTTCTGGAAGATCATAAGTATGCAATAAATAAAAGAGAGGACCAAGTACTGTACCTTGCGGTACCCCTTGTTTTAAATATATCCATTGAGATGAATTTTCATCTGTCACTACTGCTTCATGTGATTGAACAAATATGAGTGAATCCTAATAATAGCGTATGACGAGAACTTAAAATAAGAATTTAATTAGCTAATAATATATCAAAGTCAAGTCTCTGGAAGGCTTTTGAAATATCTAAAAAAATACCATACTTATTTTTCTTTCTTCAATTGCTTCTCTTATGTCATCGGATACTGTAATTAGAGCTGTTGCAGTGTTATGGTGTTTTCTAAACCCAGATTGGAAAGAATTCATCAGACTATTGTCTTGTAAGAAACTTATAATCTGCTCGTGAATAATATATTCTAAAATTTTTGATACTCCTGATGTTACGTTTACAGGTCTATAATCTGAGTACAATGTAGGAGAGGAGAGTTTCGCTATGGGCTTTACAAAAGCAGCTTTCCATTCCTTAGGAAATATACCTGTACTAATGATTGTGTTACATTTGTCACATATGTGGTGTACAATATACTACAAAATATTTTTATCATAAAAATTGATATTTCACAAGGTCCGATAGCGTTTGATTTTATTTTTGAGATAGCTGATTTAACCAGACTTACACTGATATCAGAGAAAATAAATGATGGCGTTGTATAATTTTTGTTCTGGTTAATTCGACTTATTATGTTTCTTTCTACATCCACGTGTAAATTAGGATTATTAAGGTCCTTTAAGTTTAACCCAAGGGAATTGCTTTGTTTGGTTTTCTTTCATGTACCTAAAAAAGCAATATGCTCCAAAGATGTTTGGGATCTTTGAGGGAGTTAAGCAAATCGCTACTAAACTTAATCTTTGCTTTTCTTCTTTCCTGTGTACAATGGACCACATACATTTTCAGATATAAAATCCGTGAGTAAGGCAACGTACCAAACGCCCACCCCAAGATTAATTACGCCTGGTAGAGTAGCTAGAACAGCAGCATGAAGTTACCCCCACCTGTTAAGAGAACAAATCGTAACGGGTGTCCAGGAGTCAAGCGAAACCCTTGCTGAAGAAATGACATAAGAGAGTCTTTGGATACTTGTACTCACAGTACACAACACAGTAGCAGAAAAAAAATATACGGACACCAGAGGCGCCGATGAGAAGGCCACAGTCGGAGAACATAAATAATCTTATATTTAACTCAAATCAGGGTTATATAAACAACTTAACTTACTTCAAACCACTATACATATTTACGCATCAAAAATATATGGATAGATTAACCGGTATATGTAGTAGGTTATTTTTCTAAGTAAGCACAAAGCCCTGCGCTAAGTTCTGAAACTAACAGTAGTCCTACCTGCAAGTCAGTTAAAGTATGGATGGATCATTCGGGGGAAGAACCCAGCTCCTAATAAACATTTTGGGATCTAACAGGGCCAGAGCCAATAAGTTCCAGAACTACTGATTGATACGTATACTACTTCGAAAGAAGAAATTGCTCGACTTCATTATTCGTTAAATGACTTTTGAAAATCCTATTATTGGTATGCAGTGATTTATTTGTAAATATTAAGAATGCAAAATTCGATAACATTCAAATGAGTTGGAGAATTTATGCGTACTAAGCGTATTTCCCCTTAGGTTGCAAATATAACGGAGGTTTCGTGATTCGTATAATTTTTGTGAAAATTTACCCATTGAGACAAGGAGAAAAGGGGAGAATATAGTGTCAATAAACAGTAATTTAAAAATGAATGAAATTAACGGATATCAAATATAGAACCATTAACAGAATTAACTCTGTAACTCGTTTTCTCCATTGATTTTTCTTTGATTTTTCTCCATTGAATCGCATCCTGGGTCAGGATTGGGAAACCACAACGCTAACCCTCGTCTAAAGCGTTAATTATTCTGGTTTGCATAAATAAAGAGCCTTCTCTGTTCGCTCAAAACAGTAGCTTGTTAATAGTCAAATTGATTGGCAAAACACAGGAGTATGTAATTGAGGACTCGTAGGGCATTATATCATTGTATTCACTAAATTATCAACATTACACACTTTTTAAAAACAAAATATGAAACTCCTTTATTTTGAATCAAATACGACGCGTATATTATACTCGTAAAAAAAACTAAAGATGAATCAATTACCATGTAGTAATCGTGATTCAGTGGTGAAGGCGCTCGACCAGTAATCTGAAGGTCCTCCGACCGGATCCACGAAGGGCCGGTATTTCTTCTTACTTTTGAAATTTGGTGGCGATTGATCGACGATAACACACGTTTTATTATCTTCAGATATTTCAATACTCGGATGTTTCAATACATGAACTATCAAATCTTCAGGGATAATAATAGTAATAATAATAATTATTATTATCTCATAGAAGATTAAAAGTTAGGAGCTTAGTATCACTCATGTCAAACAATTACAAGCAGAAACGTGACATTGGGCAAAAATATTTCAGTTTTTTTAGTGTTCCCCACGAGAAGAGGCATTTCTCATCTCGTTAAAAGAAAGAAAATCGAGACGAGAATTATCATTTTACATTCAAGACGGACAAGGCTAACTCGAATTATCGTCTCGCTTTGAGGATGAGAATCGAGACGAGACGGTAAGTATGGTGAACATTTGTCTTCTTATCTCGATTTTCGAAATAGTGTATATCCATTCTTTGAGTAACAATTGCTTTATAGACTGCATCTTATAAGCCATTTTGTTACTTTGTATTTCGGAGCACATTGAATTTCTTATGGTCTGTGTAGATAATTTTTGTAGCAAAGATTTTATAATTATTTCTGCATATCCTAAAAGTTAATTTATTATATACCTTAGTGTTCAGTGATATTTAGTTATTTTTATTGCAGTTATTTTCCTTAAACATTCAGTAGAATACGATCTATATGAAACTATAGTGGAAATATTTCGTTTAAAATTTCGATAGTTGTAGAGGTTTGTCCCGGAAGTCCGGACATCGTCCCGAAATCCCAACTTTCAATAAGTTTTGCCTAATTTTAGGGCAGCTTTAAAAATCTTAAAACCATTATTATTATTTATGGTTCCGTGGTTCCGTGTTCCGAAAAGGTTAAGCGCCTTGTTTATGGTTGCTTTAGTCATAGCCAGCTCAGATCTGGTTCTTGCGTCCATGTGTCTATCCTAGCTCCCGCCCAGTGGATATTGTGCTGGACAATCGCCGTGTGTGTAGGTTTTCTCGAGGTTCTGTTTTCTACCACTGTTAGCTTAGCCGGCATAACCATGGAACTTTAGTGGAACACATTCATTTAAAATTTTGGCAGTTCCAGAGGTGTCCTGCAGGTCCGGTCACCCTCCCGAAATCCCGATTATTTTCTAACTTTTCCCTAATGTTACGTTGATAGATTTTAATACAATCTGTCCTCATACGGAATTTGTCTTCTATATTATTATTATTATTATTATTATTATTATTATTATTATTATTATTATTATTATTATTATTATTATTATTATTATTATTATTATTATTATTACTGATGAGTTCAGACCTAAAATATTAAGTCCTATTGCAATGTAAATAAGGATATTGTAGTTAATAGAAAAAAGAAAAGAAATTTTTGGACCCTTTCTATGGAGGTATTGCCTTATAAGAGATACTTTGGAAGGATTAGTGTCCGAAAGGAAACGAGGAAGGGGGGAAAGATGTCAGCTCCTAGACAGTATAAATATCTAAACTTCGGATGCCTTAACAGAAACTAAGTACGATTTCTCTCATCACGATACAAAGTAACATCTTTTCTTTGGTCAAAAGACTTTGCATTATGTATGTAGTCCAGAAAATCTAGAGCAATTTTACCCTCAACCTGAACAAAATTGCAACACAAGCTTTTTACACAGTTTTCGATTCAGTAATTACTACTGAATAACATATTTAAAATCCGACAAAATCGGACCACGCGAACACCCCCAAAAACGGTTTCCAAAATGGCAGACCATGGTTTTTCGAAAAAATTGTAGACCTTTACATTGGCGGCTCTAGTAGCCCTCTTAGTTGACACAGAGACATGAATGATACCTCGTTAAAACCCTCATAGACCACAAATTCCAACGAAGTGACTTTTGTACCCATCATGCCCAATCCGTAGAAAAGAAGAAAGTCGATTTTTTGTTTTTTTAATTGATATTTCTTGGACCCTGGTAACACTGTACGTCCTCATACTCTGGCAGAAAAATTCCCACGAGTAGGCCAGCCATTGGTAATAATAATATAAAAAATAAAGGACGTAGATTCAACAGTAAGGGCGATAAAAATTCGGAACCGCGGACCAAGGAGGGTCACTGTTTATTTTTTACAGTGATGTAACTTCTGATTCTTAGATCTAGCATCCTCCCTAATTGTCACAGAGTCATGAAGAATACCGCGTTGGAAAGCTTATAGAACGTCCTTGCCATCGACGTATCGCTTGTGCCCCCTGTGCTCAAGCTGTAGAAAAGGAAGAAGAAGAAACTTTGAAAAAATGGGAAAATCTACACTTTTACCTTTCTTGGGCTCTGGCAACCCTGATAATCGTTCTACGCATGAAAAAATCTTGTTTCTTTCTTTAAATCAAAGGTCGCTTTAATATAAGTACTATACATAAAACAAAAATATTCTTAAGCAAAAGAATGGGAATAACGAAAGACTTTGGGAGGCAAATTATACATCTACATCGTCATCGCCTACGCTAACACTGTCCTCTCCATATGCATTTAAACAGTTAAAACATTCAGTTTATTGGCACACACCACAAGCAATAGCACATGAAAAGCCATTCTTTCTGCAAGTACAATACGTTCTTTCACATCCGGTAGAACAGTTGCAATGAATAATGGTGAGCAAATTCCATACCCATCAAACACGATGGTTGATGTGCCATATTCACGAACCGTATACTCAGCAAATGATGCAGCGATATTGTCGTACGAACTGCCTTTACACCATGGTAGTCTATGTAACAGATATCCTCCGCCTAAGACATACAGAATATTGTCTGGCTCCTTTTCCTCAAAATGTGCGGTCTGCTGCTTGCTGAACTCTAGTATCGCGTGGGCCAGTGGGGCTTTGTCTGCCTTACGCATCATGCTGGGTGACAAATAAAGCTGGTGGATAGGCACATAATTCACGCGCTAAGGTATCCTCTAAAGATGTGCTGCCTGCATTAGCGACAACTAACAGTCTTTGAAACAAAAGATTCGAATCAACGGAGATGTCGCTGCTGATTTTAACACTACTCGGAGATGCTAGAGTTTTGACTTCATCTGCACGTTTTCACTTCACAGTGAACAGGTCTTTCCCAGATAGTTTCTTCGCAAGCTCTTCCCCAACTGAAAATAAATTATGGACGTTGACCGAGGAAGCCGCTGTGACGCAAGTGGCAATGTTTCTCAACGATTAGTCTCTGTCAAATGGTGAGATGGGCTGCAGTCGTGCAAGAATGCGACGTGTGTCACTAATATCACGTGACATTCTCTACGTTTCGGCTTCTTTATGTTGTTCCCTAGTGACATTTGCTGTGTGAGTAAGAGTTTCCATCGCCAGATTGTACTCGGAGCATGCTGGCATTGAGAGTACCCACAAAGATCGTTGCATCTCCGACATTCCACTCCCATGGGTTAGACCTCCAGTGGATTTTAGCGTTCTCATCAGAACATGCTCTATGACTAGATCAGAGGACAACCCACACCAATAACGGTTGCCTCTTCTAATAACTCCGAACCCATGTTGAAAGCTTTCGTGAACTGTTGGATTAACCGATGACAGCGTTAACATTCTTTGCAGGTACAAGCACGTCTTTAAATAATTGAAGTGTCTGCTGCAGCTAATGTGGGAATGTACTCTGCTATAGCATCAAGGTGATCCTCCCAGCTTCCTGTTCGGTGTGCTGCCACAAGTTTCCTTGCTGTAGTCAACATGCGCTGGTATGCAAACCACAACTCACTTGTTTTTGATGTGTTAATAAGTTCTGACTTTCGTTCTTCTAGTTTTTCTTGGGCTTCTTGAAGAAGAGGTGAAGCACTAGCTCCAGTTACAGTAATCTCACCCGACATCAGACTCTGGTAGAGAGAGTAAGCATCGTTAATAGTTCTATGTGTTCCGTTATCGGTCTCCAGAAAAACATTCTCCACAAGCAATGCACTTAATGCTAGGTCAACCATCATATGCACATGGAAGGCTCTTACTACGGACTTGCCACTTAACATATGTACAACCGAATTTTCTCCATAAACCTCATGCAAGATTTCACGTAAGCCTGAACCATCCATCAGGGAACCAATTGCTCCTAGAAGGTTCATCAGAGTATGAAATGAGCCCAACAGGACAACCGTGTCCTTAATACTGGTGTTATGTGCTCTGTCATGCGGGATACGTGAAGCTTTCCAAAACAGTGGTTGGTCTAAGGTGATGATTGGTGTGACTTTATATTTTCTCGCAAGATTATTCAGATACACTAAAGTGCAATAGATGCATGACATATCAGATGGATGGAGGTCAATAA
The DNA here is from genome assembly GCF_964235325.1 of Thermobia domestica. Taxonomy (NCBI): domain Eukaryota; kingdom Metazoa; phylum Arthropoda; class Insecta; order Zygentoma; family Lepismatidae; genus Thermobia; species Thermobia domestica. Next base: position 293,290,110 of record NC_137455.1, on the reverse strand, counting down.
TCGGCAAGCAGAGAACAGTGAATTTCCCTGGATGATGAAGAGATGGATCTGCGTGAATGGCCTGCATCATTCCTGCCCAGTTTGGTGTGCGTGACGGAAAGTGCCAATAAAGTTTGCACAAAATATTCAGGGAGCTTTCGTTCGGTGATGGTGCTGTTACCAGTTCACAGTTGATCTTTTCAAGAATAGCCCTGGCTTCAGTGTATGCATGAATGGGAACACTGGCAAGGGACTTCACATCAGCATCAGAGAGGGACTTCCGAAGAATGGTTAGACTGGTAGTAGTGGATGGAGTAATGGCCGCCAACTTTCCCATACCATGGAATGTGCCTAAACCAATCAGCGTTTGGAAATTATGGTCTACATTATCCGCTGCAAAAAGGAGAGTCTGGTCTGCTGACATTTCTATCACACGATTACCAAATGTACTTGCAGCACAGCGTTCAAACTGCTGCACTTCAGTGTATGAAGAGCAAAATCCCACGTGATGCAGCGTGTCAATCAGGTGTTTCGATCAATAGTGGTGGAGCAGCTGCACAGCAACACCTAACTGCAGAGGAGCTAATATAGCTCTTGGTCTGGCTGCTTGCATCAAACACTGGCCAATCGATGCTATTTTGGTTTCATTGTCCTTTCCGGCAAAAAGTGTGGCACAGAATAGTTTAAGGCTAGGTGGAATGTACTGAAAGGATTCCTGAATGGTCAAGTCGCTGGGGGAAGTATCAATTTCAGTTTGTAGTTTGGATTTTATGTCGCTTTTGATCAGTCGAGCTACTATTTCTATTATTCTATTTTTTCCTTCTCTTCATCATACTCTCGTGGTAAATCACGATATGCCCGTAGAATGTGATTGGCAGTTTCTCGGCAGTTTCTGTAATCAAGTCGTTTTTTACACTGTCACTAGAAATTATAATTTTTTCACTGAAGTACTCCATTAGTTGACACTTCATGTGCCGTCTGTCATATGCAATGTGATCAGTCCCTTCAAGAAATGTGCCCATTTTTGTAACAAGTTCTCCGACAGTTAGTTGCTCATCATCGTGCTCTTCCAAATAACTACAGATGCACTGAAATGCTCGGATTCTCTCGTCATTTGTAGGTCGGCCAACCCGGAATTTTTTTTTGACGCTGACTGATTATCGATGCAGTATTGTTGAGGAATTGATTTACCTGTTCGAAAGTTGATACTACATGATCTGTGATAGACACAATCTGCTGCATGAAGATCAGATGAGAAGTACTCAATTTGACCTCAAACAGTTTGTGACCAGGTATCGTTTCGTTCATTGCAACACTTTAAAATGCTGTGTGGTAATACTTGTGTTTTCACTAACACATTTTCTGATTTCAACACGTGACAGTTATTAAATAAGACAGGCGTTCCGCAAAACAGGCAGTCACTGTTGCTGTTGTAGGACCCATCCGACGAGCGAGTAACTCGTTTTTGGATCGGCGATGGCGTTTTTGTTTTTAGGGCAATCGCAATATCTTTTTTTTATCAATGTAACGTTTGCGACAAGAGACATGAACCACCATACCTGCAGCGGCGAGAATGTTACTACCGCGAGCCTTACTGGCATTGTTCACTCCTTCAGCTCCCTTTTCTTGAAGTGTGATGAGTCAGGACAAAGCTTCTGCAGATGATACAAAAACGTGTAAGGGAATCAGCCATGGTTCTTCAGCGCCTAGGTTCATCCAAGACTATGACATGTAGAAAAGCTTATGGAACCCCCTTTCCAACGACGTATCGTTTGTGCCCCCTGTACCTAACGATTATCAGGGTTGCCAGAGCCCAAGAAAGGTAAAAGTGTAGATTTTCCCAATTTTTTCAAGGTTTCTTCTTCTTCTTTTTCTACACGTTGGGCACAGGGGGCACAAACGATACGTCGATGGCAAGGGTGTTCCATAAGCTTTTCAACGCGGTATTCTTCATGTCTCTGTGACAATTAGGTAGGATGCTAGATCTAAGAAACAGAAGTTAGACCATAGTAAAAAGTATACAGACTAACACTCCTTGGTCCGCGGTTCCGAATTTTTATCTCTCTTGCTGTTGAACCTACGTCCTTAATTTGGTTACATCATTGTTACCAATATCTGATCTACGCGTGCGAATTTTCCTACTGGCGTATGAGGAGGTACAGTGTTGCCAGCGCCCAAGAATTATCAATTTAAACGAAACAAAAAATCGACTTTCTTCTTCTTCTTCTTCTTCTTCTTCTTCTTTTCTACGGGTTGGGCATGATGGGTACAAAAGTCACTTCGTTGGAATTTGTGGTCTATGAGGGTTTTAACGAGGTATCATTCATGTCTCTGTGTCAACTAAGAGGGCTACTAGAGCCGCCAATGTAAAGGTCTACGATTTTTTCGAAAAACCATGGTCTGCCATTTTGAAAACCGTTTTTGGGGGTGTTCGCGTGGTCCGATTTTGTCGGATTTTAAATATGTTATTCAGTAGTAATCCTGAATCGAAATCTGTGTAAAAAGTTTGTGTTGCAATTTCGTCCAGGTTGAGGATAAAATTGCTCTAGATTTTCTGGACTACATACATAATGCAAAGTCTTTTGACCAAAGAAAAGATGTTACTTTGTATCGTGATGAGAGAAATCGTACTTAGTTTCTGTTAAGGCATCCGAAGTTTAGATATTTATACTGTCTAGGAGCTGACATCTTTCCCCCCTTCCTCGTTTCCTTTCGGACACTAATCCTTCCAAAGTATCTCTTATAAGGCAATACCTCCATAGAAAGGGTCCAAAAATTTCTTTTCTTTTTTCTATTAACTACAATATCCTTATTTACATTGCAATAGGACTTAATATTTTAGGTCTGAACTCATCAGTAATAATAATAATAATAATAATAATAATAATAATAATAATAATAATAATAATAATAATAATAATAATAATAATAATAATAATAATAATAATAATATAGAAGACAAATTCCGTATGAGGACAGATTGTATTAAAATCTATCAACGTAACATTAGGGAAAAGTTAGAAAATAATCGGGATTTCGGGAGGGTGACCGGACCTGCAGGACACCTCTGGAACTGCCAAAATTTTAAATGAATGTGTTCCACTAAAGTTCCATGGTTATGCCGGCTAAGCTAACAGTGGTAGAAAACAGAACCTCGAGAAAACCTACACACACGGCGATTGTCCAGCACAATATCCACTGGGCGGGAGCTAGGATAGACACATGGACGCAAGAACCAGATCTGAGCTGGCTATGACTAAAGCAACCATAAACAAGGCGCTTAACCTTTTCGGAACACGGAACCACGGAACCATAAATAATAATAATGGTTTTAAGATTTTTAAAGCTGCCCTAAAATTAGGCAAAACTTATTGAAAGTTGGGATTTCGGGACGATGTCCGGACTTCCGGGACAAACCTCTACAACTACCGAAATTTTAAACGAAATATTTCCACTATAGTTTCATATAGATCGTATTCTACTGAATGTTTAAGGAAAATAACTGCAATAAAAATAACTAAATATCACTGAACACTAAGGTATATAATAAATTAACTTTTAGGATATGCAGAAATAATTATAAAATCTTTGCTACAAAAATTATCTATACAGACCATAAGAAATTCAATGTGCTCCGAAATACAAAGTAACAAAATGGCTTATAAGATGCAGTCTATAAAGCAATTGTTACTTAAAGAATGGATACACACTATTTCGAAAATCGAGATAAGAAGACAAATGTTCACCATACTTACCGTCTCGTCTCGATTCTCATCCTGAAAGCGAGACGATAATTCGAGTTAGCCTTGTCCGTCTTGAATGTAAAATGATAATTCTCGTCTCGATTTTGTTTCTTTTAACGAGATGAGAAATGCCTCTTCTCGTGGGGAACACTAAAAAAACTGAAATATTTTTGCCCAATGTCACGTTTCTGCTTGTAATTGTTTGACATGAGTGATACTAAGCTCCTAACTTTTAATCTTCTATGAGATAATAATAATTATTATTACTACTATTATTATCCCTGAAGATTTGATAGTTCATGTATTGAAACATCCGAGTATTGAAATATCTGAAGATAATAAAACGTGTGTTCTCGTCGATCAATCGCCACCAAATTTCAAAAGTAAGAAGAAATACCGGCCCTTCGTGGATCCGGTCGGAGGACCTTCAGATTACTGGTCGAGCGCCTTCACCACTGAATCACGATTACTACATGGTAATTGATTCATCTTTAGTTTTTTTTACGAGTATAATATACGCGTCGTATTTGATTCAAAATAAAAGAGTTTTATATTTTGTTTTAAAAAGGTCTGTAATGTTGATAATTTAGTGAATACAATGATATAATGCCCTACGAGTCCTCAATTACACACTCCTGTGTTTTGCCAATCAATTTGACTATTAACAAGCTACTGTTTTGAGCGAACAGAGAAGGTTCTTTATTTATGCGAACCAGAATAATTAACGCTTTAGACGAGGGTTAGCGTTGTGGTTTCCCAATCCTGACCCAGGATGCGATTCAATGGAGAAAAATCAAAGCAAAATCAATGGAGAAAACGAGTTACAGAGTTAATTCTGTTAATGGTTCTATATTTGATATCCGTTAATTTCATTCATTTTTAAATTACTGTTTATTGACATTATATTCTTTCCTTTTCTCCTTGTCTCAATGGGTAAATTTTCACAAAAATTATACGAATCACGAAACCTCCGTTATATTTGCAACCTAAGGGGAAATACGCTTAGTACGCATAAATTCTCCAACTCATTTGAATGTTATCGAATTTTGCATTCTTAATATTTACAAATAAATCACTGCATACCAATATTAGGATTTTCAAAAGTCATTTAACGAATAATGAAGTCGAACAATTTCTTCTTTCGAAGTAGTATATGTATCAGTCAGTAGTTCTGGAACTTATTGGCTCTGGCCCTGTTAGACCCCAAAATGTTTATTAGCAGCTGGGTTCTTGCCCCGAATGATCCATCCATACTTTAACTGATTTGCTGGAAGGACTACTGTTAAAAGTTTCAGAACTTAGCGCAGGTCTTTCTGTTTACTTAGAAAAATAACCTACTACATATACCGGTTAATCTATCCGTATATTTTTGATGCGCATATATGTATAGTGGTTTGAAGTAAGTAAACTTGTTTATACAGGGCGTTCAAAAAGTTTCTATACACCTGAATTTTCACATTTTCAAAGCAACGAGAAAATTGTTTTACTCAAAATGTATTATATTTTATGGCATAAAAGCACTATGTACAGGGCGTGGCATATACTCACGCATTTTAACACACATTTTTACAGCAAATGTTGGGAATGTCCCCCATGATCCTCCAAACATGCTTGCACACGTTTCTTCTTGTTCTCAAATACTCTCATAAGTTGTTCATGTGAGCAAAATCTTGAATAGCTGTTTCGAGTTCTTGTAGCGTGTGGCGGTTCCCTTTATAAACAGAATTCTTTGCATACACCCCAGAAGTAAAAATCCGGAGGATACAAGTCAGGAGACCGAGGTGGCCACAATCCCTTTGAAATTATTCGATCTCCAAAATCCTCTTGCAGTAATCTCATGGATTGGCGAGCTGTATGTGTTGTAGCGCCATCTTGTTGTATCCAAGCATTACGAATTTCGTCTTCCGTTAGTTCTCCCATGAACTGGTGAATCTATTTCACAATAACGAGTTGAATCTATTGTTTGTCTGAAAAATATGGGGCCGACTATTCTTCTTCTGGATATTGCAATCCACACCCCTACTTTCTGGTCATGCAGAGGAACTTCATGTATGACATGTGGGTTTTCTGCACACCACAAACGTGAGTTCTGGGCATTGACGTAACATGATAAATGGAACCAGGCCTCATCAGTAAAAGAAAACTTTATCCAAAACATCGTCAGACTTGTCCATAACAAACTGTGTAAACCATCCACAATACTGGACTCGTTTTACACTGTCGGGAGGAAGTAACTGCTGCACCGCTCTCACCTTATACCGTCTAAGACGCAGTTTCTTACGAACCACCTTTTGTGCTGTACCAAAACTTATTGCTTCTTCCTGGGCAAGTTTTCGAAGTGGTTTATGGGGGCTACGTTGCATTGCATCCGATATGTGTAGCATTTTTTCTTCATCGAGCACTGACGGCCTACCACTTCAATCATAGTCCATTACCGTTCCAATGTATCTAAATTTATCGATCAGTGCCCTTACAGTGTGACGATTCGGAACAGGTGTATCCGGAAACCTAGCTGCAAACTTATCTTTGACTGTCTGTTTGTACTCTTCACGGAACACATGTTCAACCAGGAATATTCGTTGTTCCAAAGTTAACACCAATGTTTCAGAGACCGCTAACTAGATGCAACAATGACTTCAACGTCACTTTGCCGACTGGAATCTAAGAAAGGAACTTCACGCAAGTTGATAATATAGCAGTGTTGCAAACCTTCGCATAAAATTTTATTTCATGTGACTTTGAATGCGACTTTGACTTGCCACGATTCAGGTGTATAGAGACTTTTTGAATGCTCTGTATGATCCTCATTTGAGTTCGTTATAAGATTATTTATGTTCCGCGACTGTGGTCTTATCGGCGCCTCTGGTGTCCGTATATTTTTTTTTCTGGTACTGTGTTGTGTACTGTGAGTACACGTATCCAAAGACTCCCTTGTGTCGAAAATTCAAGTCGAGAAATACGTTTGTCTCGACTCTTCTCGAACTTTACAAAGTGTGTCTCGACTCGAATTCAAGTCGAGTCGAGTCGAGATATGTCTGGACTCGTGCGCATCTCTAGCGAGAAATATGGTCACAATTTTGTCTCCAATGATATACGACACGCTCTGTGATCTTGCAAGGTCAGATATTTTGGAAGCAAGACTAATAATAATAATTTAGATTACGATATTATTGTTTGAAGCTCGAAATCAGCCTAATAAAAAATCACATATTCTAGAAGTGAACAGAAATCTATAAAGTGCTTTGTTTAAGCAAAGATTAGTATTTACCATATCTATTATTATTTTACATGTACTATTAGTCACACTTGCCTTGCTTTGAATTCTTAAAATCTTCAAATTACACTCGAAACTTCAACGCCTTCAATTTGACTAGATCACCCATAGTTTTATCTAATTCTCCACCATAGCACAGATTGTAGTGAAACAACAAACTCTTTCCCTAACGACAGTCACATTAAATATTCATTATAATGACTTGCTCATATCACTAATTCTCTTGAATTCAAAAATTTACCTTCAACTAGTAACAGTATGAATTATGAACAATAGAAAAAGAACTCGACTACCGAAGTAAGTAAAATTCAGAAAGTGTTAATACAATAGACAGATCTGACAGCAGACATCAATCCTTAGTAACTAGTATTATTGCTTAGCAAGAAATTATTCTTTGTTGCAAACGTACATTGTTGATTACAAAATGATATGTATATTGTTCCAATCATATAAATTATCTAGGAGCTGACGAAAATTCCTGGAAATTATTTATGTCCGTGAACCTGGCACCACCCACATCGGCACTAATTTTAAATCATATGACAAAAGTTAGGGCCGAATTAGTGCTGACGACCTGTAATGTTAAAAAAAATTAGTGCTGTTACACAAACGTCAAAAAACAAAAACGATTTTGGGTGGGGCTAGGTTCACGCTAGCCCCACCCACTCAACCGAGTGAGATGAAACCTATGCACAATGTTAGTGGTAAATTAGTGCTGTCGATACCGCATAAAAAGAAAAATAGTGCCATTATCACTAGGCCAAATATATTCGAAAATCTAATATGGCGGCATCATCAAAGGAAACTATCGATCCTCATTTTTATCATACTATACATAGCACGAATCTTCTTTCTATGCAGTATCGTCAGCACTAATTTTTGGCATAGTTTTCAAAATTAGCGCTGTTACACAAACGTCAAAAAACCAAGAATATGTGGGTGGGGCTAGCGTGAACCTGGCCCCACCCACTCAATCGATTGAGATGAAACCTATACACAATGTTAGTGTTAAATTAGTGCTGTCGTTACCGCATAAAAAGAAAATTAGTGCCACTATCAGTAGGCCAAATAATTCGAAAATCTAATATGGCGGCATCATCAAAGGAAACTATCGATCCTCATTTTTATCATACTATACATAGCACTAATTTTCTTTCTATGTGGCATCGTCAGCACTAATTTAGCACTAATTTTTGGCATGGTTTTCAAAATTAGTGCTGTTACACAAACGTCAAAAAACTAAAAAGAAGTGGGTGGGGCTAGCGTGAACCTAGCCCCACCCACTCAACCGATTGAGATGAAACCTATACACAATGTTAGTGTTAAATTAGTGCTGTCGATACCGCATAAAAAGAAAATTAGTGCCACTATCAGTAGGCCAAATAATTCGAAAATCTAATATGGCGGCATCATCAAAGGAAACTATCGATCCTCATTTTTATCATATTATACATAGCACTAATTTTCTTTCTATGTGGCATCGTCAGCACTAATTTAGCACTAATTTTTGGCATAGTTTTCAAAATTAGTGCTGTTACACAAACGTCAAAAAACCAAGAATATGTGGGTGGGGCTAGCGTGAACCTGGCCTCACCCACTCAACCGATTGAGATGAAACCTATACACAATGTTAGTGTTAAATTAGTGCTGTCGATACCGCATAAAAAGAAAATTAGTGCCACTATCAGTAGGCCAAATAATTCGAAAATCTAATATGGCGGCATCATCAAAGGAAACTATCGATCCTCATTTTTATCATACTATACATAGCACTAATTTTCTTTCTATGCTCTATCGTCAGCACTAATATAGCACTAATTTTTGGCATACTTTTCAAAATTATTGCTGTTACACAAACGTCAAAAAACCAAGACTATGTGGGTGGGGCTAGCGTGAACCTGACCCCACCCACTCAACCGATTGAGATGAAACCTATACACAATGTTAGTGTTAAATTAGTGCTGTCGATACCGCATAAACAGATAATTAGTGCCATTATCAGTAGGCCAAATATATTCGAAAATCTAATATGGCGGCATCATCAAAGGAAACTATCGATCCTCATTTTTATCATACTATACATAACACTAATTTTCTTTCTATGCTTTATCGTCAGCACTAATTTAGCACTAATTTTTGGCATGGTTTTCAAAATTAGTGCTGTTACACAAACGTCAAAAAACTAAGAAGAAGTTGGTGGGGCTAGCGTGAACTTAGCCCCACCCACTCAACCGATTGAGATGAAACTTATACACAATGTTAATGTTAAATTAGTGCTGTCGATACCGCATAAAAAGAAAATTAGTGCCATTATCAGTAGGCCAAATATATTCGAAAATCTAATATGGCGGCATCATCAAAGGAAACAATCGATCCTCATTTTTATCATACTATACATAGCACTAATTTTCTTTCTATGCTCTATCGTCAGCACTAATTTAGCACTAATTTTTGGCATAGTTTTCAAAATTAGTGCTGTTACACAAACGAATAAAACGGCACTAATATTTTCGTTATTTCTGCCAAGTTAACGCTGTTTTCAAAGGTTTTGTATTTACTTGTAGCACCTACATTAATAAATCAGGAACGGTAGGTTGTTGTGCATTAAGAAGCACTAGCGATGCACTAACAATTGCGCTGGAAGGGATCATCAGTGCTTTTGATTTTGGTGGAAATTTAACGGAATGAAAACTTCCCCATGGAATTCTTATGGAGTTTCGTGACATGTAATTAGCCATATCTACATCAATAGTTATGTATTTACGAAACAATGTGTGTTTTGTAGAAGCACAAGCGATGCATGGACGAATGAAACTTTCTTTCCGTTAGTGCTTAAAATGGGAGCCAAATTTACGCTGGTCCCAAATGTTTTTCTACTTGTAGAGCTTACACTAATGGAGCGCTAACGTTAGTTGTCGGTGCACTAGGAAGTACTAACGAATGACACTAAGTTTTTCATTAGTACATGAAATTTCAGGTGCAGCGTCAACTTGGCGCCACAAAAGGTTTTTATTTGTAGCTCCTATAGGAATAAAGCATTAACGATAGGCGTTAATGCACTAAGAATCATTAACGATGCACTAGCGATTGACACTAAATTTATCGTTAGTGCGTGATGTGGAGGTTATGTTCAGGGACGTCGTTAGTTCTTCTTAATGAAGGTGTTAGAAGGAATACCCTTCGTGGGACAATTTCTCGCTGCTACAGATACTTCAACCACTAACGGAAAAATTAGAGCCATTCGTTAGCGCATCGTTAGTGCTTCTTAATGCATCAACACGTAACGTTAGTGCTTCATTAGTATAGGTGCAACATGTAAAATACTTTGGAAAATAGTTTGAACTTAGGCCCTACTATAAGCACTTAGGAAATAATTAGTGCGATTCGTTAGTGCATCGTTAGTGCTTCTAGAAAAAGTTTCGTTAGTGTTTATAAGAAATTTATGAGGAATTTCTCAGTATATCAAAGTTCCACCACATTTAAAAGCACTCATGACCTCTTCTAGTGCAATCGTTAGTGCAGTGTTAGTGCTTGTTAGTGTAACAACCCCTAACGTTAGTGCTTCATTAGTGTAGAAGCTAAAACTAAAATATATTTGGAAGTTGGCTTGAACTTTCCCCACTTCAAGAACTAACGAGAAAGTTAGTGTCATTCATTAGTTCTAGAAGACACTAACAGCTTGTATACAATTTGATATCTCTGTAGTTTGTCCCCACCGAAAGCCTATAAGAAATACCAAAATATGGTAGCAATGACGTTAGTGCCTAGAGCTCCTACGTGGCTAAGCGGTTAGCGTATGCGCCTTTGGCGCTGGAAACCCGGGTTCGATTCCCGGCGGGAGCTCATGTGGTTCGGATTCCACGTTAATCAGTAGGTCCACGTCTCATATAGCGTCGCTGCTGAACGGGACGATAAACTCAAAATCAACTCAACTCAACGTTAGTGCCTAGTGCGTTTAAGTATTCTAACAATGCACTAACGATTTGTCATTAAGCCCATGTTTCTACGTCAATTTGTATAGATTTGGATATTTCTGAAGTTGCCCTCACCAAAAATCTTGAATAAATCCCAATATGTGGTAGCACTAACGTTATTGCTTAGTGCGTTTAAGGGCACAACGATGCATTAGTGATTACCGTTGACCCTATGGTTGTACGTCAATTTATATGGAATTTGATATTTCTGAAGTTGCCTCCCCCAAAAATCTTTAATAAATCCCAAAATATGATAGCACTAACGTTAGTGTTTAGTGCGTTTAAGTGATCTACTATCGATGTACTAACGATTGCCGTTAACTCCATGTTTCTACGTCAATTTGTATAGATTTGGATATTTCTGAAGTTGCCCCCACCAAAAATCTCCAGTAACTCGTAAACGCTGATAGCACTAACGTTAGTACTTAGTGCGTTTAAGTGCACTTTCCATGCATTAAGGATGTGCGACGTTTGGTATAATTTGGGAGAGGTGGGGGGCCAACTTCAAGCACGTGTATACATTGCAATATTTTTATTTCTATGCGACGTGTTTGAAGTTGCCCTCTCCCTACCTCTACCAAATTACAACAAACGTCGTACATCATTAGTGCATCGTTAGTACACGTTAGTGCAATCACAATTTACGAGATATTGAAGATTTTTGGTAGGGGCTAACTTCATATGTAGTTATTCTCCCCACTAAAGATGGATTAGTGATTGCCGTTAATCCCATGTTTCTACGTCCATTTGTACGGATTTTGATATTTCTGAAGCAGCCCCAATACCAAAAGTATTCAATAAATCACAAAATATGATGGCACTAACGTTAGTGCTTAGTGCGTTTAAGTGCACTAACGATGCACTAACGACTGCCGTTAACTCCATGTTTCTACATAAATTTGTATGGAATCTGATATTTCTGAAGTTCGCCCCTCACCAAAAATCTTGAATTACTCGTAAACTCAGATAGCACTACCCTTTGTGCTTAAAGCGTTTAAGTGCACTAACAATGCACTAACGATGTGTGACGTTTGGTGTAATTTGGAAGAGATGGGAGCTAACTACAAGCACGTTTATACATAGCACTAATATTCTTTCTATGCGACGTGTCTGAAGTTTGGCTCCCACCTTCCAAATTACAACAAACGTAGCAATTGTTAGTGCATCATTATCCACTAAACGCACTAAGCACTAACGTTAGCGATATCAGAGTTTACGAGTTAGTGAAGATTTTTGGTGGGGGCCAACTTCAAAAATATCAAATTCCATATAAATTGACGTAGAAATTTGGGGTTAACGGCAATCCTTAGTGCATCGTTAGTGCGCGTAAACGCATTAAGCACTAACGTTAGTGGTATCAGAGTTTACGAGTTATTGGAGATTTTTGGTTGGGGGACAACTCCAGAAATATCCATATCTATACAAATTGATGCAGAAACATGGGATTAACGTGAATCGTTATAGCATTGTTAGTGCATTTAAACGTACTAAGCATTAACGTTAGTGCTACCATATATTGTGATTTATTGAAGATTTTTATTGAAGGGCCAACTTCAGAAACATCAAATTCCATACAAGCTGTTAGTGTTTAATGGAAGCACTATCGATATACTAATGAATATCACTAATTTTTTCGGGGGGGAGTTCAAGCAAACCTCGAAAGATATTTTACTTTTAGCACCTACACGAATGAAGCACTAGCGTTAGTGGTTGCTGCACTAAGAAGTACTAATGATGCACTTACGATTGCACTAGAGGAGATCATTAATGCTTTTGAATTTGGCGGAAATTTGACGCAATGAAAAATTCAACATACATTTCTTATCTGTGTTCTCTGACATGTAATTGGACATAAATACACTAACAGTGAAGCACTAACGAAATTGTTAGTGTTTCATACAACCACTAAAGATGCACTAAGGAATGGTACTAATATTTACGTTAGTACTTGAAGTGGGGGCGCAAGGTTCACGCACGGCCTATACTAACGAAACACTAACATTAGGTGTTGGTGCACAAAGAAGAACTAAAAATGCATTAACGATTTCCTTAGAAGAGATTATTAGTGCATATAAATTTGGCGGGAATCAATGCAATGAAAAATTCCCCATACATTTCTTATGTGAATTTCGTGACATGTTATTGGCCATAACTAAACTAATAGTCCAACATTATTGCAACTGTTAGTTTTTTGAAGCACTAACGATGTACTAACGAATGCCACTCATTTTTAGTTAGTACTTGAAGTGGGACAACTAACTTCACCCTAACGTTCAAACCAATTTTATTTGTAGCACCTATACTAATAAAACATTAACTCAGTTGTTGGTGCACTACGAAGCACTTACGAATCACTAAAAATTGCACTATTAGAGGTAATTAAAGCTTTCGAATGTGATAGGATTTGGAACAATAAAATTTCCCCATGTATTTCATATGGGAGATTCATGACATATAACTCACCACCTCCAGATAAGCAATAAAGGAAACATTAGTGCGGTTTTAGCAGTTTGTGTAATAGCACTGATTTTGTAAACTATGCCAAAAATTAGTGCTGACGATACCGCATAGAAAGAAAATTAGTGCTATGTATAGTATGGTAAAAATGAAGATCGATTGTTTTCTTTGATGATGCCGCCATATTAGATTTTCGAATATATTTGGCCTACTGATAATGGCACTAATTATCTGTTTATGCGGTATCGACAGCACTAATTTAACACTAACATTGTGCATAGGTTTCATCTCAATCGGTTGAGTGGGTGGGGCTTGGTTCAAGCTAGCCCCACCCACTTCTTTTTAGTTTTTTGACGTTTGTGTAACAGCACTAATTTTTAAAACCATGCCAAAAATTAGTGCTATATTAGTGCTGACGATGCCGCATAGAAAGAAAATTAGTGCTATGTATAGTATGATAAAAATGAGGATCGATAGTTTCCTTTGATGATGCCGCCATATTAGATTTTCGAATTATTTGGCCTACTGATAGTGGCACTAATTTTCTTTTTATGCGGTATCGACAGCACTAATTTAACACTAACATTGTGTATAGGTTTCATCTCAATCGGTTGAGTGGGTGGGGCCAGGTTCACGCTAGCCCCACCCACATATTCCTGGTTTTTTGACGTTTGTGTAACAGCACTAATTTTGAAAACTATGTCAAAAATTAGTGCTAAATTAGTGCTGACGATGCCACATAGAAAGAAAATTAGTGCTATGTATAGTATGATAAAAATGAGGATCGATAGTTTCCTTTGATGATGCCGCCATATTAGATTTTCAAATTATTTGGCCTACTGATAGTGGCACTAATTTTCTTTTTATGCGGTATCGACAGCACTAATTTAACACTAACATTGTGTATAGGTTTCATCTCAATCGGTTGAGTGGGTGGGGCTAGGTTCACGCTAGCCCCACCCACTTCTTTTTAGTTTTTTGACGTTTGTGTAACAGCACTAATTTTGAAAACCATGCCAAAAATTAGTGCTAAATTAGTGCTGACGATACTGCATAGAAAGAAGATTCGTGCTATATATCTTATCATAAAAATGAGGGATCTTTGGTTTTCTTTGATGATGCCGCCATATTAGATTTTCGAATAGTTTTGGCCTACTGATAGTGGCACTAATTTTCTTTTTATGCGGTATCGACAGCACTAATTTACCACTAACATTGTGCATAGGTTTCATCTCACTCGGTTGAGTGGGTGGGGCTAGCGTGAACCTAGCCCCACCCAAAATCGTTTTTGTTTTTTGACGTTTGTGTAACAGCACTAATTTTTTTTAACATTACAGGTCGTCAGCACTAATTCGGCCCTAACTTTTGTCATATGATTTAAAATTAGTGCCGCTGTGGGTGGGGCCAGGTTCACGTGAAGACAGCCCCACCCACTTTTAATAATGGAACAGTAATTTTGTAAACTATGCCAAAAATTAGTGCTAAATTAGTGCTGACGATACTGCATAGAAAGAAGATTCGTGCTATATATCTTATCATAAAAATGAGGGATCTTTGGTTTTCTTTGATGATGCCGCCATTGAACATTTTCGAATATATTTTGGCCTTCTGATAATAGCACTAATTTTCTTTTTATGTGGTATCGACAGCACTAATTTAACACTAACCTTGGGTATAGGTTTCATCTCGATCGGTTGAGTGGGTGGGGCTAGCGTGAACCTAGCCCCACCCAGAATCTTTTTTGTTTTTTGAAGTCTGTGTAACGGCACAAATTTTTTTAACATTACAGGTCGTCAGCACTAATTGGGCACTAATTTTTGGCATATGTTTTAAAATTAGTGCCGATGTGGGTGGGGCCAGGTTCACGGACATAAATTATTTTGTTGTTTCACTGATTATTGGAGGGGTGGCCAAAGCGTCGGCTGACTAGTCATCAGATGGTAGCCCGCGACGATCTGTTTCATATTATTTCTATTTATCATCATTATTGTTTCACGAATCCCTCAAGCGGTTAGGGAACAGATAACTAGACTGTCTGACAAAAGCAAGCACCTTTCCATCTTAAAAGGCTATCCTTGAATTATTGGAGCATTTACGAGAAACTCTTTTGCTATTATTATTGTTATTACATTTCACATAAACGCATTAGTTGAATGACTGAAATCCATAGTGATACAAGTAACATTTTGGTTAGGTTAGGATATTAATTATAGTTCATAAATAACAATTGCACAAAGTACATGTGGTAAAAGGATCTAAGCAGAATAATATTATTTGCCAGAGATATAGCTGTTCATAGTGGAACATGTTACTAAAAGTAACTAATGGGATCTGTCAATGTTAAATTCGTTCTTCCTTAAAAGCAAGATTTATACACTCACACCATTAAAGTTCTCATTCATGCCAAGACCCTTCAGAAAAATACTATCTTGTTCCTGGAATCACCACCGTGTGGTGCTCTCAGTTATCTGATTTGGCCTTTTTTCTGTGGCTTGCCACAATTGTCAGCGATATACCTTCCCAATTTGAACATCCTACTTTGCCATTGGTGTAAGTATGGCAGTGTTGAGTACATCTGTTTGAGTGCATGTTTCGATTTTACAATAGAGTTAATTTTGCAACAAAAAGTGTGTATTAAATCTTGCGTTAAAAACGGATTCAATAGTGCAAAGACCTTATAAATGTTGGAAAAGTGATTCCGCATTGATGTTCTAAACCAGTGTTGCCACAGCCCTAACTCTGGAGTGGGCTGAAAATTAGTACCAAATTGAAACAAAAAGGGCTGAATTCATTATTTTATACCAGCAGTGTAATAAATGGCTCTATAACACGAAACTAAAAGAGGTTCTAGAAGTTCTAGAATATCCGCCCCCATCTTCCAAGAGCCCAAATCGAGAAAGTGCTTTATAAAAAAAATTAATATTAAAAAACATCCAAATAGGAGGACTCCGAACAACCGTGGAAGTAGACAGGGCCGTGCCGTGGAAAATCAGCGCCCGGGGCGAGAGTATACAACGGCGTCCCCATACATATATTCAAAGCAATTTTTCCTATCTTTTTCCTTTTTTCTCCCTAATTTTTCGCCCCCTTACTTCAGCGCCCGGGGCCGTCGCCCCGCTCGTCCCCCCACGGCACGGCCCTGGAAGTAGATGAAACGTTTCTCGCACGTAGGAAGTATATCAGAGGCCGCCAATTAAAAGAGAAAACAGTTATCATCTTCGGTGTGTATTGTAAGGAAACCAAACGAGCCTTTTTTTCAAAGTGACCAATAAACCAAAACAGTATTATGGCTATATATGAAAAAAATATATATGACGCCCATCTAGCGACATGTGTTTTCTGGTATAGTTCGAGTTACGAATTTTCCACAGAAAGTTCATAGAGTTATGCGGTACAAATTCACAGAATGAATGTTCAACAGCCTTTTTTAAGAGTCCAACACACAACATGAGTAACGTGAAATGTAGGAAAAGTCTTACTGACACTTGAAAAATGTGACTGTTTGTTAAATGGTGCTGAATTGGATAGAATTATACCAAATTTTTCACAAAAGGGGCTGAAAATGCCTGCGTGGTACCAACGGGCCGATGAATAACAAAAAGGGCTGAATTTGGTACAATTGTACCAAGTGTGGGAACACTATTCTAAACAAAACAACAGTTTACTAGTTGGAGCACCGTATGAGCGAAGACCGAAACAACCACGCCGTTTTTAGTCGAAAAAGGTCATGCTTACGGTTTTCATGAGCTACAACGGTGTTGTATATACATCATGAACACTGGCGCAAATCCCGAGGGGATGAGGGAGACATGTCCCCTCCAATCTTGGATCTGGGGGGACTGTGCCCCCCAATAATTTGATTTGAAGTGTGCTTTTTGCGAAAAAATGTGATGATTTGTGTCCGATTGCCACAAAAGAAAGTGAGATGAAATTGATGTCTTCCCCCAGAATAAGCCTCAAATCTGCCAGCCTCCCACTATTGAAGACAACTCTGCTCCCTGATCCTCCACAGGATTGTTTTTCAACTTCACAATAATTTTGAGCATCGCTTAACAAAAAAAAAAAAAAAAAAAAAAATGGAAACGGTCTTACTTGTCCCCCCCAATGTTGAAGACAGATTTGCGCCGCTGATCTTGAATTTCTGCCAGAAAATCAGACAATCAACAAGAAGTTCTATTTGGGCATTATGAAGCGTGAAGCGATCCGCCTAAAAAGAAAAGATCTCTAGAATAACAACTTGTGGATTTTGCATCATAACAATGGAGCGTCAAAAAAATGCTATCATTACCGGCGAGTTTCTCACCAAAAACATAGTGAATAGCATTCCGCAACCATCGAACTTAGCTCTGTGCGACACTTTCCTATTTGATCGACTCAAGTAATCATTACAGGGAATACGTTTTGGCAGCCGAGAGGAGAAATACGAAAATCGAAGACGTCTCTGATGGACATACCGAAAATTGATTACCACAAATGTTTTGAGAACTGGATCAAGCGCAGGCATAAGTGCGTTGCAGTCGATGGAGATTGCTTCGAAGATGACAACATCAATTTTCAGGAATAAACTTGTATTTTTAATTTTGTGAGTGAATTCCGGTAAGTTTTTGATCAAGGTAGTATTAGTCTTGCAATACTACTGCAGAAATATTGAATAACACACAGTTACATAATACTATCATAAAATTAGAAATACGAGTAACAGCACTAGTGTTTAAAATAACTTCCTTCATAAGTTTTTGCTTCATAAAATTTTACGACTTGCGGAACTTGTGAATTTCGTGAAACGACACTCTAAGTGTATTGTGACGGACATTGGTTTAGCGTAAATCAACTTGTGATCGATTTGGAATAAAAGAAATAACATTTTCAATCATTCTTCTGTTGTTACTTCCGAACCTTTTATTGTTTTGTTGCAAATTGCAAACTATGAGGATTCTTGTGATCGTGAGAAAAATCAAATTCGACAGATTTCAACGTATTTATATGTTTCATGGCCCCTTTTACATGCCGAAAAACTTATTTTTGCTATTCATTTATCCTGATGTATGTACACATACTTAGAGGTAACGTATTCAGACCAAATTTTTAATTTCTGGTTTTTTCTTGAGATTCAGCAAGAGGATTTCTCTAATTTTTTTCTGCAATGGGAGCATGATGTCACTTGCCTGCCAGCCGTTGAACTTTAGTGGCCTGTGAAAATTGATATTTGTGTTAAACGTGACGGGTTTTAGCATATCAATAACTTGAAACGAGTTAAACATTTCTTGAAACAATATTTCACTTACCTTGTTTCTCTTGTTAACGTTGTGTTTCCTAAGATAAAGTACCGTAAATTCGGCTTATAAATGTACCTCAATTATTAAAAAAAGCCAATAAACTACAATCATTCCATTGTACCACATTCCACATATAAAGTTGTGTATCATTGTGACACTCCATATATTCTGAAAAACCTGTATAGCAACTTGACTAATTCAAAATACTCCTACATATTAGGGATCGCTGAGCAAGCATGAATTATTACAATATGAAATTGATGATTATAGCAATGAAAACAAGGGACTGATTCTTGATGTTCTTCTTCTAATAACATTTGAAGATCTCCCTTACATCCTGCCATCACACTAGCACCGTCATAATACAAATTATTTCTTCTCTTTGAAACCCTACTTTGGAAAGAGTTTCAAAGATGTTTCTAGTATACCTTTGGATGATAAGTCCGATAATTGGAAAAGACCCAATCAATGTTAATGTATCTTTCCTTCTTCCACAACTCTCACAACTATTATTTATTCCCGTAAAATAAATAAAATTCTTAAGAAAATGTTTGGAGGAAAACACAACACCGAAAGGACTGAAGATTTTTAAAAAGGTGTAAAATATGAAACAAGGATATATAAACAGTTAGTGAAGAAAGCAGAGAAGCAACTTATATGGGATTTAGTTAGAGAGAAGACAAGGGAAGTTCAAAAGAGTGAAATAGTGACGAAGAAGATAAAGGAAGAAATTGAAGATGCATCGTTAGTGTTTGCGAGAGAAGAAGTATTGAAAAGCCTAAGTGAATTGGAAATAAGGTTTGAAGAGAAAGAGTGGCAAAGATTGGAAAAGAAAGGGAAGAATTTAGGATGGAAAGAAAGAAAAAAGGGAAAAGTAAATAGAGTTGTGAAGATAGGAAATGTAATATTAAAGGAAGAAGAAGAAAAGTGCCTTGATTTGGGATACAAGTTCAAAGTGAAGGAAAAAAAGACGGATACAAGAGAATTAGTTTTTTCAGTGGAACAAGCAATTATGGACATAGAAGAAGAGGAAGAAAGGAACAAGATAAGAAGAAAAGCTGGTGCGACAGTGAGGCAGAATATGAACAAGCAATTAGGGAATCTTATAAAAGAAAAGAAAGAAGGATTGAAGAGCTTAAGACGAAGGAAAGACATTGTTATACAACAAGCCGATAAACGAGGAGCAGTAGTAGTAATGGAAGAAAAATGGTACAAAGAGAAATTAGATGAATAGTGCGACGAGACATACGAGGTGATAGGTAAGAGAAAGATGAAAGAAGAAGTAAAAGAGGAGGTAATAAGGAATGCGAAGAACTCAGGCTTTAGAAAGTTATTAGACGAAAAAGGAAGAATTCCGGATATGAAAGGATTCCCGAAGATACACAAAAAAGAAGTAAAGTTGAGACCAGTAATGGATTGCAGAAAGAATATCTTTCAACCATTAGAAGATGAAATAAAGATAATAGAAGAGGAAACAAGGGGAGAACAAGTAAGTAATAGAGTTAAGAATACAGAAGAAGTCAAGAGGTTGATAGAGAAAGTAGGAAGAAGAAATGAGAGAACACTGATGGTTAGCGTAATGTCAAAGCAATGTTTCCCAGCTTAAGAAGGAATTATATTTTGAAGGCATTGGAAGAAGAAATGGTGAATAGAACAATAAGGAAATGGAAGAGAGAAAAGTGATAAAAGCATTAAAACTGATATGGGAGAACAGTGTGTGTACAATAGGAGAAAAATTAGTGAAAATAAAGGAAGGACTAAGTATAGGATCGAAACTAAGCCCAGTGTTATCAGAAATTGTGATGAATAAATGGGAACAGAAAGATAAAGAGGAAGGAGACGAAAGACTTATTATATTTTGTAGGTACGTGGATGATTGCTTAGGATTTGGAAAGGAACGAAGAGACAGTTCGAGCAATTTGTGGGAAGGATAGAAGATAAAGAAAAAGGAATAAGCCTGGAGGTAGAATTAGAGGAAGAGGGGAAAATAAACTTTTTAGACATGACAATAAGGAAAGTAGGAGGGAAGGAGGATTCGAAACAACATGGTAACTTATAGGAAACGATGTTCAGCAGGTGTTTATTGCCATAGAAGAAGTGATGTAGATGAAGGAACTAAAAGGAACTTTATTAGAAACATGGAGAGAAGGATAAAAATGATAGACAGTGATAACGAGAAGAGAAAAGAAGACATAGAGCAGTTTCACAGTTTATTAATGCAGAATGGATATAGTGAGGATAGATTGAAGAAGAATATCAAGAAAGAAGAGGGCAGAAGACAGAAGGAAGTGAGAGAAGATAGAGAAGAAGAAAAGAAAAGATGGTTCGGGATAGAGAGCATAGGAGAAAAACGAAGCCTTAAAAACTTATTGAGAAAAGGAGGAGTAAAAACGTACAGAAGAGGAAGCAGAAAAATGTTAAATGCGTTGCGAACGAGGAAAAGGAAGGTAACAGAGATTCAAATAAGTGATGAAGGGGTTGTATATAAAATTAAATGCAAAGAATGTGATATGAGTTTTATAGGAGAAACAGGAAAGAGGTTACAAGAAAGGATTACACAGCAGAGGGACGACGTTAGATTGAAGAGAGATAGTAACGCTCTATATAAGCATGTAAGGGAGACAGGAAATGAAATAGAAGGCGTAGAGGGGCTGCAAAAGGAGAGAAGAAGCATTATAAGAAAATGGAAAGAGGCAGAATGGATAAGAAAGGAAGGAAGCGAGAAACTTATGAACTGGAATAACGGACTAAATATACATGATGTATCGACAGAGATATTGGATAAAACAGAGAAGAAAGACGAGGTAAAGCAGATGTATTGAACAGCGGATAGACAATTAAAAGTTTATGTTTTTCAAAAGTGAAAGATATTCATACACAGGTGTGCCAATTAAAAGTTTAGCTCTTAAGTGAAAGATGATCATTAAAAGTTGCATATGTATTAAGTTTTAAAAAATTTTAAAGGAAAAGACGAATATGGTTCATGGAATGACATCCTCTCATTTTAAGAAGTATATAAGCTGTAATCTTAGAAATTGTACTTCATAATTGTACTGATGAAGGCAAAGTTAATTTGAAGAAACTGTAACGCTATTATTTATTACTTAACATATGCTTTGGTCAGAATTTGTCTTTCAATTTATACAAGAAGTTCCAAAGCTAGAATTAGTGGTATTAACATTTTTAAAAAAAGGTATATAAAAGTGTACGAAAATTGTAGATTATTTTTGTCTACTTAAATCTTCGACATGAAAATTCCGCCCCCAAAGTTGATCGTTGAGTTCAAAATTTTGGAGCTAATTTTCTGGAAAACACAGGAATTCCAGAAAAATTATTTAAATGCTGTAAAAAAAATTCTATATGTGGTGTACAAAATTCTACTGGACATACTCAATCATATCTGCAAATTATATCTCTTATATTGCTAATCGGCACTCCAACTTGATGGTTTGATTATGGTAGAATCCGTAAGTATAAGGCCAGTTTTTTTAAAATACAATGGTGTAAAAAAAATTATAGGTGAACGTAAGATCAAGGTCAATTTTTTTCGAAATACAAGAGTGTACACAATTTTTTAAAAGGTGCACAAAAGTGTACAAAATTCGTAGATCATTTTTGTGTACTTAAATCATGAATATGATAATTCCGGACTCCAAGTTGATGATTCAGTTCGAAATTTTGGAGCTAATTTTCTTAAAACACAGGAGTTTACAAAATTATTTGAATGGTGTAGAAAATTCTACGGGAGATGTACAAAATTTAACGGGACATATATTATCATATCCTCTAATTATATGATTCATATTGACATTGGGCACTCTAAGATGATGGTTTGCTTATGGTAGAATCCACAAGTTTAAGGCCATTTTTTCGAAATACATGGGTGTACAAAATTTATTAAAAGGTGTACAAAATTCGTAGAATATTTTTGTCTCCTTAAATTTTTGATATGATGATGCCGCACTTCAAGTTGATGGTTGAGTTCGAAATTTTAGAGCTAATTTTCTGGAAACACAGGGAAGTACAAAACTATTTGAAAGGTGTACAAAAATCTACGGGAAGTGTACAAAATTTTATGACACATATACAATCATATCCGCTAATTATATGTCATATATTGCTAATCGGCACTTCAACTTAATGGTTTGCTTATGGTAGAATCCGTAGTCTAAGGCCAGTTTTTTTTAAATACAACAGTGTATAAAATTTTTAAAAGGTGAATAAAAGTGCACAAAATTCGTAGCTCATTTTTGTGTACTTAAATTATCGATATGATGATTCCGTTCTCCAAGTTCATGGTTGAGTTCGAAATTTTGGAGGTATTTTTCTATCGATATGATGATTCCGCTCTCCAAGTTCATGGTTGAGTTCGAAATTTTGGAGTATTTTTCTATCGATATGATGATTCCGCTCTCCAAGTTCATGGTTAAGTTCGAAATTTTGAAGGTATTTTTTTGGAAACGCAGGAGCGTACAAAATTATTAGAATGGTGTACAAAATTCTACGGGAAGAGTGGAAAATTTTACGGGACATATATTATCATATCTTCTAATTATATGACTGATATTGGAAATGGGCACTCCAAGTTGATGATTTGCCTATGATAGAGTCCGTAAGTTTAAGGCCAATTTTTTCGAAATAAAGGTGTGCACAAAATTTCCAAAATGTTTTAAAAATGTACAAAATTCGTAGATAATTTTTGTCTCCTTAAATCTTCGATATGATGATTCCATAATCCAAGTTGATGGTTGAGTTCGAAATTTTGGAGCTAATTTTCTTTAAACACAAGGGTGTACAAAATTATTTGAATGGTGTACAAAAATCTACGGGAGGTGTGCAAAATTTTACGGGACATATATTATCATATCCTCTAATTATATGACTGATATTGGCAATGGGCACTCCAATTTGGTGATTTGCCTGTGGCCGAGTCCGTAAGTTTAAGGCCATTTTTTTCGAAATACCGGGGTGTACAAAACTTCTAAAATATGGACAAAACTGTACAAAATTCGTAGATTATTTTTGTCTCCTTAAATCTTCGATAGGATGATTCCGCACTCCAAATTGATGGTTGAGTTCGAAATTTTGGAGCTAATTTTCTTTAAACACAGGGGTGTACATTATTATTAGAATAGTGAACCAAATTTTACGGGACATATATTATCATATCCTCTAATTATGTGACTCATATTGGCAATGGGCACTCCAAGTTGGTGATTTGCTTATGGCAGAGTCCGTAAGTTTAAGTCCATTTTATTCGGAATACCGGGCTGTACAAAATTTCTAAAATATGTACAAGAGTGTACAAAATTCGTAGATTACTTTTGTCTCCTGAGTCACATAATTAGAGGATATGATAATATATGTCCCGTAAAATTTGGTTCACTGTTCTAATAATTTTGTACATCCCTGTGTTTCCATAAAATTAGCTCCAAAATTTCGAACTCAACCATCAATTTGGAGTGCGGAGTCATCATATCGAAGATTTAAGGAGACAAAAATAATCTACGAATTTTGTACACTTTTATCAATATTTTAGAAGTTTTGTACACCCCGGTATTTCGAATAAAATGGCCTTAAACTTACGGACTCTGCCATAGCCAAATCACCAAATTGGAGTTCCCATTGCCAATATGAGTCATATAATTAGAGGATATGATAATATATGTCCCGTAAAATTTTGCACATCTCCCGTAGAATTTTCTACACCATTCAAATAATTTTGTACATCCCTGGGTTTAAGGAAAATTAGCTCCAAAATTTCGAACTGAATCATCAACTTGGAGTGCGGAATCATCATATCGATGACTTAAGTACACAAAAATGATCTACGAATTTTGTACACTTTTGTGCACCTTTTAAAAATTTTTGTACACTCCTGTATTTCGAAAAAATTGGCCTTGAACTTACGGATTCTACCATAAGCAAACCATCAATTTCGAGTGTCGATTAGCAATATACGAGATATAATTAGCGGATATGATTGTATCTGTGCCATAAAATTTGTACACTTCCTGTAGATTTTTGTACACTATTCAAAACATTTTTTTCACCTCTGTGTTTAAAGAAAATTAGCTCCAAAATTTCGAACTCAACCATCAACTTGGAGTGCGGAATCATCATATCAAAGGTTTAAGGAGACAAAAATTATCTACGAATTTTGTACACTTTTGTACATATTTTAAAAATTTTGTACATCCCGGTATTTCGAAAAAAATGACCTTAAACTTACGGACTCTGCCATAAGCAAATCACCTAATTGCAGTGCTCATTGCCAATATCAGTCGTAAAATAAGAGGATATGATAATATATGTCCTGTGAAATTTTGCACACCTCCCGTAGATTTTTGTACACCATTCAAATAATTTTGTACACCCCTGTGTTTAAAGAAAATTAGCTCCAAGATTTTGAACTGAAACATCAACTTGGAATGTGGAATCATCATATCGAAGACTTAAGGAGACAAAAATTATCTACGAATTTTGTACACTTTTGTACATATTTTAGAAATTTTGTACACCCCGGTATTTCGAATAAAATGGCCTTAAACTTACGGACTCTGCCATAGCCAAATCACCAAATTGGAGTTCCCATTGCCAATATGAGTCATATAATTAGAGGATATGATAATATATGTCCCGTAAAATTTGGTTCACTGTTCTAATAATTTTGTACATCCCTGTGTTTCCATAAAATTAGCTCCAAAATTTCGAACTCAACCATCAATTTGGAGTGCGGAGTCATCATATCGAAGATTTAAGGAGACAAAAATAATCTACGAATTTTGTACACTTTTATCAATATTTTAGAAGTTTTGTACACCCCGGTATTTCGAATAAAATGGCCTTAAACTTACGGACTCTGCCATAGCCAAATCACCAAATTGGAGTTCCCATTGCCAATATGAGTCATATAATTAGAGGATATGATAATATATGTCCCGTAAAATTTGGTTCACTGTTCTAATAATTTTGTACATCCCTGTGTTTCCATAAAATTAGCTCCAAAATTTCGAACTCAACCATCAATTTGGAGTGCGGAGTCATCATATCGAAGATTTAAGGAGACAAAAATAATCTACGAATTTTGTACACTTTTATCAATATTTTAGAAGTTTTGTACACCCCGGTATTTCGAATAAAATGGCCTTAAACTTACGGACTCTGCCATAGCCAAATCACCAAATTGGAGTTCCCATTGCCAATATGAGTCATATAATTAGAGGATATGATAATATATGTCCCGTAAAATTTTGCACATCTCCCGTAGAATTTTCTACACCATTCAAATAATTTTGTACATCCCTGGGTTTAAGGAAAATTAGCTCCAAAATTTCGAACTGAATCATCAACTTGGAGTGCGGAATCATCATATCGATGACTTAAGTACACAAAAATGATCTACGAATTTTGTACACTTTTGTGCACCTTTTAAAAATTTTTGTACACTCCTGTATTTCGAAAAAATTGGCCTTGAACTTACGGATTCTACCATAAGCAAACCATCAATTTCGAGTGTCGATTAGCAATATACGAGATATAATTAGCGGATATGATTGTATCTGTGCCATAAAATTTGTACACTTCCTGTAGATTTTTGTACACTATTCAAAACATTTTTTTCATCTCTGTGTTTAAAGAAAATTAGCTCCAAAATTACGAACTCAACCATCAACTTGGAGTGCGGAATCATCATATCAAAGGTTTAAGGAGACAAAAATTATCTACGAATTTTGTACACTTTTGTACATATTTTAAAAATTTTGTACATCCCGGTATTTCGAAAAAAATGACCTTAAACTTACGGACTCTGCCATAAGCAAATCACCTAATTGCAGTGCTCATTGCCAATATCAGTCGTAAAATAAGAGGATATGATAATATATGTCCTGTGAAATTTTGCACACCTCCCGTAGATTTTTGTACACCATTCAAATAATTTTGTACACCCCTGTGTTTAAAGAAAATTAGCTCCAAGATTTTGAACTGAAACATCAACTTGGAATGTGGAATCATCATATCGAAGACTTAAGGAGACAAAAATTATCTACGAATTTTGTACACTTTTGTACATATTTTAGAAATTTTGTACACCCCGGTATTTCGAATAAAATGGCCTTAAACTTACGGACTCTGCCATAGCCAAATCACCAAATTGGAGTTCCCATTGCCAATATGAGTCATATAATTAGAGGATATGATAATATATGTCCCGTAAAATTTGGTTCACTGTTCTAATAATTTTGTACATCCCTGTGTTTCCATAAAATTAGCTCCAAAATTTCGAACTCAACCAACAATTTGGAGTGCGGAGTCATCATATCGAAGATTTAAGGAGACAAAAATAATCTACGAATTTTGTACACTTTTATCAATATTTTAGAAGTTTTGTACACCCCGGTATTTCGAATAAAATGGCCTTAAACTTACGGACTCTGCCATAGCCAAATCACCAAATTGGAGTTCCCATTGCCAATATGAGTCATATAATTAGAGGATATGATAATATATGTCCCGTAAAATTTGGTTCACTGTTCTAATAATTTTGTACATCCCTGTGTTTCCATAAAATTAGCTCCAAAATTTCGAACTCAACCATCAATTTGGAGTGCGGAGTCATCATATCGAAGATTTAAGGAGACAAAAATAATCTACGAATTTTGTACACTTTTATCAATATTTTAGAAGTTTTGTACACCCCGGTATTTCGAATAAAATGGCCTTAAACTTACGGACTCTGCCATAGCCAAATCACCAAATTGGAGTTCCCATTGCCAATATGAGTCATATAATTAGAGGATATGATAATATATGTCCCGTAAAATTTGGTTCACTGTTCTAATAATTTTGTACATCCCTGTGTTTCCATAAAATTAGCTCCAAAATTTCGAACTCAACCATCAATTTGGAGTGCGGAGTCATCATATCGAAGATTTAAGGAGACAAAAATAATCTACGAATTTTGTACACTTTTATCAATAATTTAGAAGTTTTGTACACCCCGGTATTTCGAATAAAATGGCCTTAAACTTACGGACTCTGCCATAGCCAAATCACCAAATTGGAGTTCCCATTGCCAATATGAGTCATATAATTAGAGGATATGATAATATATGTCCCGTAAAATTTGGTTCACTGTTCTAATAATTTTGTACATCCCTGTGTTTCCATAAAATTAGCTCCAAAATTTCGAACTCAACCATCAATTTGGAGTGCGGAGTCATCATATCGAAGATTTAAGGAGACAAAAATAATCTACGAATTTTGTACACTTTTATCAATATTTTAGAAGTTTTGTACACCCCGGTATTTCGAATAAAATGGCCTTAAACTTACGGACTCTGCCATAGCCAAATCACCAAATTGGAGTTCCCATTGCCAATATGAGTCATATAATTAGAGGATATGATAATATATGTCCCGCAAAATTTGGTTCACTGTTCTAATAATTTTGTACACCCCTGTATTTGAACACTATCATTTAAAAATAATAAGAATTTTTTGAGGATCCGGTGGAGCCCTCTGTTGGTGCTCCCTGGCTGTAACTATATTTTCCGACTTCCCTTATTTTACAACTAACTACTAACGACGCAACTATAACAGTACGCTAAGATGCTCATGTGTAATTCAGGAATATATAAGAGTTGTCTTATATATGCTGCAAAGCATTGAATATATTGCTTATAAAATCACAAAAATATGTAGCTAACTGCAATTTAAGCAGTTAGGCTATATTATATTTAAAAATATTGCAATGTATCAATGTATAGCTTAGATCTTTTTAGTTAATTATTTTTTTTATATATATTGTGAGTTTGTAGACAACATCCACTTAGAATCTTTAAGAGAACTATTATTAATTTTGACTTTATTTATATAAGACATGTAAATTTTTAGTGTATTGTAACCAAGGGCGGATCAAGGGGGCGATCGCCTCCCCCCCAGAAGAGAAAACTTTCTTATTTTACACAGTGGACTCTTTTTAATTCGAAGTCCAAGGGAACACGAAAAAACTTCGAATTATCCAAAATTCGATTTATCCAACAACATTCATTTTCACATATATAACAAAAAACAAACCAAAGTACTGTAAATCAAAACCATATTCATATGGTGTAGACTTTATTTTTAAAGCAGCTTATTATTTGCGTGATCGAATACCGCAAACTAACAAACGACATTGACTCCACATAATTCAAACTACGTGTACAATGGAAAATATATTTACGTACAAGACTACAACATACATTGAAGAGCCCAAACAATTAAATACCAGTAACAAATTGAATATTCTGTTCTCACTGTTAAGGAGTCGTAAACCTCATTTGCCTTAATTTGATTTTTTTTTTTTTTTTTGTACGGTCAATAAATCTTGAATTTCATTTATTGCGTGAGATTCTCTATTTATCTTTTGTATTACTCTTCCGTATGGCTGCATCTGGATAACTGAAAACACGTTAAAACTGTATTTCTCTATTTACATCTGCCCAACATTTAAAAAAAATCAACTGTATTTATTTCGAATTATCCAAAAAATAGGTTCAAAAGTTCGATTTATCCACGATTTTTACTATTGTTTTCAATACAGTTTTCAAGGGGAATTGACTTCTGTTCTAATTATCCAATATTTCGAATTATCCAAGTTCGAATTAACAAGAGTCCACTGTATATGTAAATAAAATCCATCCCAAAGTTTGGAACCCTTAAAAGTAGCAGTATGACAACCCACCGCCCCACCCCAGAAGTCGGTCCTGGATCCGCCCCTGATTGTAACTTAACTAATAATTTGTACTTGCTACCAATCTTAGAATGCTGCATTTGATAAACGTCATGTTTTTACTAGAAATTTAATTTGATTGCTATTGCTGTCCCTCAAGTGCGTCTACAAGTCGTCTTTCCCGCATTGTTGACCTGTTTCTCTTCTAATTGCGTTTTTTTAAATATTAAAGTAAGGGAAGTCGTAAGGGAAGTTAGCAAACTATATTTCTCCGATTCGGTAGTTTTACCTACCATTATTGGTTTCATTCTTTTTTTAAGAATATAAATGATATTATTTCTTTGTTCACAATGGTTTGTTAATCCGCAACTCTACTAAACGACAACGATTTATTCTAAAACTTAAAATGAAAAGATTTTACATTTTACTTTAAATATAGAAATGAATAATATTAACCCATTACTGATTTTTGAAAAGTTATAATTTTAAATTATGTCATTGTTTGTATATTTATTTGTGCTTCTGTTAGCTGTAAGAGTAAACTGAGAACATGATACGAGTAATTAACGCTTACTAATAATGTACTTCCATTCAGAATTGCGCGAGGAAAACAGTAATAGAAAATTATGTTTTCATAATTAGAGTAGATTTTAAGTAGTTATTTAGTAACAACTGAATATAGGAAATGTAAAATTTTAAGCAAATTTATGATGTAAAAGGTTTCCACTGAACTGTTACATGACAGTCTCATGTTAGGAAATCTAAATAACTTAAAGAGCTGATAATGAGTGCGGGTTAAGGGAGATTCAGAAGGATAATATATATATATATATATATATATATATATATATATATATATATATATATATATATATATATATATATATATATATATATATAATAACAAGGTCTTTGAAGCATAATGAAAAAAAAAGTCAGTGATTGTGATTTCGATTAAGAGATGGAAACATTGGTGAACATTGCGAATAGTTAATGTGCTGCCACCTATTAAGTTTCGTGGTAGAAATTGACCTATCGAACCATGTAGTAAGCAAAGGTAATGCACCAAGTTAACATGTTATTACACGAAGTCAACATGTAAAATCTTGTGGTAGTGAAATTGTTTCGAAATAGTGTCGTGAATATGATAAGTTAAACGAGTGTATTAGTGGTTTGTATAAGGAAACGGGAGCATTGTGAGTGAGTGATTAATATTCACAAAATCTAAATTTAAATCTCTTTTTTTTTATTCTTTCATATTTTTGGTCAACTTTAAGGTGAGTATTGGTCACCCACTTGGGAATGGCCCCGACTCCTATTAGATCTATAGTGTATGTAATTAATAACATTAGATTTGGTAAACTATTTGGAATTATATTGAACATAATAACCTCTAAATTGAATCGAAATTAATGGACTTTGAATGAATTGGTCAAAGAAAGTTAAATTACTTCGAACGACATTAAACCGTGATTGCGGAGCAATTTCACCAGGAATCGGTTTTCTCATTGTTATATTTATATGTTATTCTTTGAAGTTATTTGCTATAATAAATTGTATGTCTCCGTTGAAACTGATTCCTTCTATTTTAAACTGTTTAAATAACCTTTCTCCAAGTCTGTTTTCCGTGACCACTCGGAAAATGCAGTGTACTTGTCGATTTTTTGACATGATTGCTGCATCTTCTAAAAGATTATTCCAATTTTCAGAACTAAGGGGCCATGGCTCCCCTTAGAAAAATATCCTAGTTAGGCTAATGGATCATTTTACGTTGGAAAATGTGCCCTGTATGCGGAGCAAGTTGGCCAACCTACTAAAACTATACAGGGGCAAGTGTTCCAACTACTTCACATGCTAAAACACAGGTAATAAATTGTTTCTTTTACTGAAAATGTACTTTTTGTTTGTTGCTTGGACAGTATACAGAAGTGAAATTACGGTAGGCCTAATCAAGAAGTTAACAAAAGTCATCATTGTCTGAATCACATTGAACGCAAACAAAAAATACATAATCTCCCTTTGTACAGTTTTCGTGTGCCCAGTTGTTGCATTTTATGCACCTAACCCACTTTTTCTTTGCCTGAGAGTTGGAGAAAGATTCAAAGCAAATGCATAAACAATCTTCATCACTCGAATTAAAGTTTCTTACACAATAGATTATGTGTTGAGTTGAGTTGATTTTAGTTTAGCGTCCCTTTCAGCAGCGAGGCTATATGAGACGTGGACCTACTGATTAACGTGGAATCCGAACCACATGAGCTCCCGCCGGGAATCGAACCCGGGTCTCCCACGCCAAAGGCGCGTACGCTAACCGTTTAGCCACGGAGGAGCTCAATAGATTATGTGGTCAATGGCAATCACGTATTCAGTAATTTTTGGGGGTAAAGGGATAGGTCCACACCAGCTTCGATATTTCTAGGAGGTTGTTCGGACGTCATTTTTGCAACAACAAAAATTATCAGCATAGAATAACAATAGCTTTTTTATATCCAACTGGCTGCATGCCTGGTCAAAGGCTACAAGGCTACATATTTTGTACCATACATTGTTATTTCGGAGATATTTTTTACACAGTAGGCCCTACGTGCATTTGTTATAGTCCTACTACAATTAGAGAAACTGACTGAGACCGGAAAAATATTAGAATACGTGCCCTGTATGTTGGTAGTAAACCTGCCCCACCGCCATTTTTGAACTTCAACATAACCTTAACGAGCAATAGTGTATATTATTTGCGAAACAAACACATCATTACGTAAAGAAAGAACATCATCTTTAGTACATGCAAAGTCAAAGCAGTACGTTTAACGCTACTACATTTATTTTAAGTTTCAATGCAGACCTGATTTTACTCACCTTCGAAAATATGATTTCACAAGATCTCCTGCTTACGTCAACATAGCTACTCAGCTGAAACTTGCGTAGATGGCGTGCCAAGCATTGCTGCCTCAGCCAGCCCACCCACAGGAGCGATCTACTGGATTCTTTCAGAACTAGTGCCAGTTGGTAAACGTGCCCCTATAGAGAACGTGCCCCGGTCTCCCCTACATTGAAGCGTTATATCCAATTATTGTTATTTACTTATTTTTATTCTTTATGAATACTCTCGTTCCTCCCTCTCAAATTTATGTTAATTAACTTACAGAAACGCCGATATAGTATTTAATTCGTTTAATTCGCCTATTTTATATCAAATATATTTGTGGAGAAATTGACGATGCACTAATTTCACAGCAAACAGTGTTACTTTTTCGAATTGAACCAGGTGGGACAGGTGGCGTTGATGTAGTGACAAGAACAGATCACTTACCCTAACGATGACAAGTGACTATCATGTATTGCATTAACAAGATTTACCAATTTGGAAAAGCAAGTGTAAGATTTACAGGTTTAATTATTACTCACTGAATAAATAACAGAAAAGAATCTAAAAATAATAAAATAAATAAGACTAAGAGATAGTGACTAAGAGATAGTGAGATAGTGAGTTTTTCATATGGATTCAGCGTCCAAGAAACAGGTTGTATCTTTGATCTTATTACTCTATTGCGACCAGTACTTTACATTCACTGCTTCAAGATTGTGTATTGAATTCTATTCAATTCAAATAGTTTGGAAGTCTTAGTTTACACTGACACTGTGAAACGGTATTCACTTGTTTAAATATGACAATCTTAGATACTTATCTCCTCTGTAATTGCGTGTTTTTAAATTTTTACCAGAATTTATGTATTGAATACCAATAGAATTATAAATTCAGAATTATAACACTCCGATGACATGAAATTAAGTTGAGCAACTTGCATGACCTTGAAACCGTTATATTCTCCTTCACATAATAGTAAAATATTACATATCAATGTTTGTTTATTTGTTTTCAGTATACTGTGACCAGAGGAACGACTTGTTTTAACTATAAAAAATATTAAGATCAATATACTTTTTAATATCACTTTCAGGAACGTTAGAGTCTACATAGCTATAACATGAAAGAATGTGTACACAACAAATCACTTGCTTCCTTGTAGCTGATGTAATAACTTTGGTGTGTGTGGCATATTTTCAATTCCAGCTGAGTTTTTGGTGTTTGCCTCAATAGTCTAGGCGCTAGCTCATGTTACGTGTACATTATATGTGCACTCATTTTGACTATTGGGTATCATTAATCAATTAAAAGAGCTAATTTCTTTTGGTCACGTGATCTGGTACATGGTTGTTTAGTCGCCATATTGGTTTCAAGATGGCGGATCATGACCTTTAAACGCTCATAACTCAGCCATTTGTGGACCAATTTTGATAAACATTTTTCCTTTGGAAAGAGAAAATTATACTCTACAATTTTGTGTTTTTGCACTTTTCGCGAAACCTGTGCCGTTTTCCCGAAAAATTAGAAAGAGTAGAATTAAAAATAAAATTTTATCCTATTTTCGTAATTTTCTAGAAATGGCTAATAATTCAACATTTTAACAAGACAGAAAATAGAATAAGAATTTAATAAGCTTGCATACATCAATTATCACTAGATGAAACCGATGATTCATGCAGTGTACATACAGAGCTTGGGGGACTTCTTTCTGAAATTGACTTAGAACACCAGTGACAGAACAACTCATATGCTAGCTCCGTCGTAAGTTTGTGCCACACAATTAGTGATATCAATGGAATTTCTTAAAAGAAGTTGCTTTAGATTATTGAAGAGGGATCCAACGTCCAGTGCCTCAAGAGCAGCATATCCCAAAAATCTCCCCATGAAATACGTAACGAAGGACAATTGATAGCTGTTCATTCTTCGTTATGTCCTTACTTTCGTCGACCATCACTGCAAATACTTTAGCTTCTTCCACTTCTTGACTTATTTTTCATGTGATGAGTGTAGACATCACGCATTGCCAATAAGCTCATTTTGGATAGAACTATGCACATACTTTGCATTCTGAGGACCGGTTTCAATACGTTTTCGGACGATTTCGTCATATTTTGCAATGAAATTTAGAAGCTCTTGAAAATTTCCTCTGTGGAGACTTTCTTCTCCTTTCTCATTTGCACGAAAGGCAAGTCCTTGCACAGATAGGTAACGCAAAATATCCGCAATTACAGATACATAGTGCCTGTTTTCTTTAATAATCTGTTCATGTTGTTCACTTAGTTTTGAAATAACTGTAGGTTCACCACTAGAATAATTCAACCATGAGATTATGGTGTTTGTATGGTCCTCTGAATTCTCATGTTGCCTGAATCCATGCGCAGTTAAAGCTTTCTTCCAATTCTTAAATTCAATGTTCTTGAATGTTGCTCTTCCATCTGCTTTAGTAGAGAAAAATCGACATGAAAAGCAAAAATACGAATCTTCAATTACACTATATTCCAATCATTTTAATTGAACGTACCAAGATGAATTGAAATGTCTATAATCTTTTCCAAAACGTGTTCTAGGAAATCTCTTTAACTTTGGTTGTGTAGGTCCATCATCCACATTCTGGGAAATGTCCTCAACTCCACGTACTTTCCTTAAAGATGTTTGCTTCATCTTTAAGAAGTACACAACTTTTCGAAGTCCTCTTTTCCAAGCCTATCTTCTTCACATTCACTTAACTCACTTATTTCATTATCACTAACACTGTCAATAGGCAGTGCCATTACATCACTAACACTGTAGATAGACAGTGGCATTATATCACTAACACTGTCAATAGACCGTGCCATTGCATCACTAACACTGTCAAGAGGATGTGACATTTCTGCAATAGAGGCAACGCATTTTTTACTTGATCCCGCTCCAGCACCCTCGCTGAAATAATCTGAGATTTTTCATTTCGAAGACATCGATAGAGTCCAAGAATAAAGCCCTGGCACTCACAATGCTCTATAGTAATTGTAAATCCGATATAGTTAACAATGTGACAACCTGCCAGAAGAAAAAAGGACAATAACATTCTTAGACGGGAAATTACGTAGTAAAATTGAGCCGTTGATGTTGATGATTTTGAGTTTAACTTCCCGTTCAGCAGCGAGGCTATATGAGACATGAACCTACTGGTTAAAGTGGAATCCGAACCACATGAGTTCCCTTTGACCGTCTGTATTTACAATACATACACAATATGTACAGGGTTATTTTTTAACTTAATACGGCAAAGTATCTTGAGTAATACACATCGAACAACAGAAAATATGAAACAAAGTTAATATTTTCGAGGAGGAAATATATCTGTGCTTAAGTTCCTCCCTCCGCTGGCAACTTATGTATGGGAACCTTCATTTTTTTTTATTGGAAATTCGGATTATCTCACTTTTTTGTCGATTTCTGATGGGCGGCACTTGATCAGTGAAAACTATATTCACTAAGATATCTTGAATTTGAATAACCACGTTTCATTCAAGAATAAATCTACGACAAACAATGCCACTAATTTGTAATAAGTATTACTCGATTCCTATGATAGATTACATTACGTTAAGCAAGAAGTACAGTACTGTAGTTGAACTTCATTTCTTTCACTGGGAATCCCATGTTATATTGATTTGTGCTTCACTGTTGATCAAAAGTGGATTCGATGGAACTTGTTTTCTATATCTTTTCTCAGTATAAAGATGCTTTTTTTTTCTTCGGTAAGTCCCCCTTCTTTCCCCATCAGTTACAGTAATAGCCTAAATAATTACATCCAATTCGAAGTATTTATTGATCTTTGCATCAAATGATTGTGCATATCTTTAAAGTATGTCATCTGTATTTTAAGAGCAAACATCCTTGATTTACTCGGTCAAGTTTCACGAATTGTTGGCATTTGTTGTTAACTGTTGTCCTTTTTTTCAGTAATCTCCGCAAAATAAATCTGGCGAACTGACAGGCCAATTTAGCACATCTGTCTATCTAAGAAATATTGTAGTATCGATTTAGTACCTCCTGTACAACTTTCATGTTGGAACCACAAGTTTTATCACTTAAAATGACGGGGTTATCATATCATTTTTCAGTTTCCCCCTATCCCCCCTAAGTGGGGAAGTGGGAGGTTAATTTTAGCATAGGTAAATTTCTCCCTGAAAAATATTAACTTTTTTCTTACATTTTTTCGTCCGATATTTTGCAGTATGAAGTAACAATATTCACCCTATATATATACACTCTCATCCCTCGTTTCAATGAACCTCCTCCATTTTTGTATCGGTTAGAAAGAGAGAATAAGCTGTCCAATATTTCTGATTGTCCATAAGTTCCTGCAGTGACTAATATCCACTGCAAATGTCTGCAGTGGTTACTCTCTACAATTACAAGAAAGTCGAATAATACAGCACTATATACAGATGGTGATCAGAAAAATGGAAACACCTCAACGAAATTGAAACTTACCAGATTAATATGGTGTCGGGCCACCTTTCGCCTTCAGAACAGCCTTGATGCGACATGGGATGGAGGCATAGAGGTCGTGAATGGTAGCAAGTGGAATTTTACACCATTCCTCGTGCAGGGCATCGGCCAGTTCTGTGAGAGAGGATGGAGGAGGAAATCGTCGCCGGAGTCGTGTTTCCAAGACGGACCACAGATGTTCAATTATGTTGAGATGTGGGAATTGGGCGGGCCAGGGGAAGTGTTGAACTTCATCCCGATGTTCCTCAAACCACGCTGCAACAACGCCATCTGTGTGAATGGGTGCATTATCATCCTGGAAGATGGCGTCATTGTCCGGGAACAACATCCAGACCATAGGATGCAAGTGGTCTCCTAAAATTGCGACATAATTGTTGACAGTGATTCGTCCGCTAAGTGTGACCACAGGACCCAATGAAAACCATGATATGGCGGCCCACAGCATCACCGAGCCGCCGCTATGTTTCACAGTTGGGCGGAGACACTGCAGATCATAAGCTTCTTTGGGCTTTCTCTACACATAAACACGGCCCGTGGTTGGGAATAGGGTGAAGTATGACTCATCCGACCATATCACACGTTTCCAGTCCTCAACGGTCCAAGTTGCATGATCGCGGCACCATTTGCAGCGTGCGAAAGCGTTATGGTCCCTGATGAGCGGTTTGGCCCGTGCAACACGACCCCGTAAGTTCATGCCATGTAATTCAAGAGCGGACTGTGATTGTCGAAACAGGGTGGGGGAGGTGCTGATTGAGTTCCTCTGTCACTTGCTCCGCAGTGGCACGACGGTTCTGCGTGACAATGCGCTTTAATACCCGGCGTGACCTGTCACTCATGACTTTCTTCCGCCTACTGTTTCGCTTCCCCGATGTGGTTTTCCCGTGTGTTGTGTAGGCCGTCATCACCTTCGACGCTGTCCCACGCGACACACCTAACACAGTTGCCTCTGCCTTCACACTCACTCCACATAACCGCGCACCAACAATTTGCCCTCTTTGAAAATCTAAGAGGTCTCCCATTTTACACTACCTCCGTCTGCTGCAGCCACTGGACACTGCTGTTCCACTGAGCCTGACGTAGTATGGAGACCGACCTAACACACCACCACCAGCGGTCCGGCGCTGCGGGCGCCACGACACCACTGCCAACCCATACATCTGACGTGTTGCCAACTACAGGTGTTTCCATTTTTCTGATCGCCATCTGTACTTTTAATCAAGCGCAATATCCAACCTAACTATGTAAAGTAACGGATACGCTGTAAATATACGAGGGGCAGTCAAATGAAAACCATAATTATTTTTTTAAATATTATTTATTGGTCACACAAGGTACAGAAGTAAATCACTTTTCAACATAGTCCCCTACTCGTTCAATGCAAGTCCGCCAGCGCCTCGGAAGAGCCTGAATACCTGCAGAAAAAAATCTTTTGGGCGACGGTGCAAACACTCGTGCACCGCGTTGCGTACCTCTTCATCGGAGTGGAACTTCCTGCCACCCATTGCTTCTTTGAGCGGACCAAACACATGGAAATCGCTCGGAAATCAACGGCTTCAATGGTCTCTGGAGTCACTACGCGCCGAGCCTGGCCGGGGCGTGGAGCATCGGCCACAGACGTAACACCATTTAGTGAAAAAATTAATAAAATTAATGCTGAACTGGTAACTTGACAACAGATCTCCCCTCGTTCCCTGCCTACTCGTTATTTAACACTGTATCTGAAGTCCTAAACCTTGCTGCAATCAACAATACACTTATGTATTCTGTTGATGCATGTATCCACTGAAAATTTCAATTTAAACAAGTACAGATTTTCTGTCAATATTCATTGTGAATACGATTAATCCGAGATAGTTTACTTGTAAACTTTGCCATCAATATTCCCTATCACAGCAAATTGAAATTTCGTCAACTATTTGGATTTTAAGGTACATACGCTGAGTAAAACGCAACATAAACGTATACGAACTTTGATTCGCTCAGCTCAATTAACCCATAGAGAATAATTATTATAATGATAACTTCTTTCTAATCAAAGAATAAACACAACGTCATCATAAGTAACTATAAGTTCTGACATGTTTATTCATGTTTAGAAAGCCCTTAATGCCGTGTACCTTGCTAGAATATTCCCAAAATGGATAAAAATGTTCCCTTCTTAATGCCACTCCAAATATGCTACCCAATTCAAATCCTTAGTAAGATTCCCTGAATCTATACCAAATTTTGTGATAATTATTATAGATTTTAAACTGAATAACTGAAACTAAAATTATTACTCATTTCTTGTAGTTATTTAAAGGGAAAATATTTACTTTTCCCCTTTTTCTATACAAGAATTTAAATTGGCTGGAGAAGAAAAGTCTACATTTACTTAAGTCATGTAAATTCATATATATATACAATTAGAAACAGCAATGTTGTATGAACCTCATTGTTTGAGCACAGCAAAACAACAATCCAACAATCTTTTATTGATTTACAGCAAGAAAAGTGATATTCTTATGTTTTTCAGGCCTCTGAAGTGATCATGCTTGCCCAACAAGCAAATTTCACGAAGGTCGAGATAACAGCTGTCGTTAAATTTTCGTTCCACCAAGGACAGACACCTAAGTAAAGTCATGAAGAAATCAGTGAAACACTAAGGGGCTCTCTTCCACCATATACCGTGGTGAAGAAGTGAGTGACACCGTTTAAACTGTCGATTTCTTAACAGATGATGTTTTAGTCCAGGATAATCAAAATCAGTGGCTGTCCCCGAAATCGTGGATGAAATTCGTGATATTACTCTTGAAACTTGCAGAATTTCAGCAAAATGTATGATAGATATTGTGAGCATTTCTCTGGAACACGTCGGTAGCGTAATTCATAATGACTAGGCATGTGTAGGCTCTCGGTATAATGGATTTCCAAAAATCTGTTAAGAGATCAAACGATTGAAAAATTGACGATATCAAGGGAAGTCTTCTCCCATTTTGACCGCAATGTTCTCACGAGCAAATTCTGAAACGAAACAACAGTCAATGGAGTGGCAGCACTCATTTTCACCTCGCTCCAAGAAGTTCAAGGGACAGAAGTAGGCTCGGAAAGTGTTTGCAACATTCTTCTGCGATAAGGATGGAGTCATACTCATAGACTGCCTGCCCAAGTGTCAGACATTTAATGCGGAATCTTTGCATTACTCACAAAACTAAAAAAGAAAAAAAAACTACAAAAAACGCGGTTCTTTTAGAAGAATGCACCTGTCTATCAGGTACTAAAAAAAACACAACTGACATTACATGATCTAGGGCTTAAATGTCTACATTGTCTTCCTTATTCCCAGGTTTAGCTTCGTTTGACTATTACTTATTCTCCAAACTTAAATAACACTTGAAAATACGTCATTTTGGATCTGATAGGGGTAACGCTACGGACAGTGTTGTGAACAACAGTCTCGAGATATTTTAAACTGATCTGCAAAAACTCGAACACCATGCAAGGAAGTGTATTGAACTTCGGGGCTAGAATGGAATAACTAAAATTCCATTATTCCACGGGCACGCCTTCTGGCTTGAAATACGAAATTTTCGGCAGCTCCTCGTACATTTCTGCTCAATATGATCTGTGCTTTGAGGCCAAAGGGAGCAATAGTGCATGTCAATTACTCACTAAAAATCAGCACTGACAATAAATTTTATTGGGAGCTAATACCATACATTTGTTATTATTATTTGCAATAAGACAGAGCACACCATTTTTTTCTGTTCCAAACATCACGCTCTGGTACACGCAAATTAAACTGTTATAAGCCCATCCTATGAATATTGAATGTCAAGAACGTTTCAGAAAAAAAAAAATATAGAACTTTTAAATAAAACAAAATGGGTAACTGAAAACTTCAAATCTGAACAAATACACACGAGTTATTTAATGCACACAATATAATTAATAGTCTTACCTTTCTTTTGCTTCTAATCGAAGTTGAGACGCAAGAAGAAAGCATGTCTACCAACTCTCCTATTGTTGTTCTCTAGACATAATGAAAGCTCTGTTTTCAGTTGAATCGGATCTACAATGTTGCCACTTCTCGCAAAAAAAAAAAAAGTGTTGCCTATTATCAGTGTTGGAAATTAAAATTCATAAGTAAGAACTGTAACTGAAATTTACCGGAAAAAGGGCTAAATTAGAAAATAGAAATATACGTGCATATCCAGGAGCTCAAAGAAGAAAGCTTGAGCAGTAACCCGCCGCATAGTAAATACATGGATAATACAATTTGACAATGAGATTGGTTATATGTTTTAAGATTGTAGGAGTCGGAGGGGCAAGAGTAGCCACCAGGGGCGCTCACTCCCCTTGCCCCTCTCTGGCGTCGTCACTGTTGGCTTCTATCCGTAGTTAGGGTATTATTATTATTCCCAACGCCATTTAGGGTTGCCAACTCTGGAAAATAAAAAAACCGGCTCCCCCTCAGACCCTATGATATAGGTCTAAACATTTCATTTCATTTTTTTAAGTGTAAAGTATTTCTGTTCGGACCCATTCATGGGAAGGAAATGTACTATCGTGTGAACAAAATGCATTAACACCTGTATTATGTATATCCTCAGTACATTCACTAATAAACTTAATAGATACATTGTGCTATAAATGAGAAACTGAAATCGGTATTGATCATTGTATTGTATTTACTAGTAACTACCACTTCTTTAAAATTACCGAAACAGATGAACAAAAGTGTATTAATCTTTACGTGACAATTTTGGATTTGCAAAATGAAATTTATTCTTTAAACTTCAAGCACAGGAAATTGCATTAAAAAGTCCTTTTTCACTCAATAAATGTATAAAATTTCTTACAAGTAAATTTCAAATTTTCCCTGATACAGTCCCTGTCATCTCTTTAAAATTATCTAAACAGATGAACAAAATGTATTAATCGTTGATAGATGGTGAAAGGTGGCAGTTTAGAATTTACAGAATGAAAGCTACTTTTTAAATCTATACTTCAGACTAGATGAAATTGCTTCGAACTAGAGACAAATTTGGAAAAATCGGTCATAATGGGGCTGGCAAGAAGTTTGTACCGGTCACCGGCGTCAATCAAAATAACAGCAATTTTTCCGGCCAGGCCGGTCAATAAGCGGCCAGTTGGCAACCTAACGCCATTGCTCAACAGCGACCCTCCGCTGAAATAACATAAATTTGAATATGACTGTAATTATTAATTACAGCAATATAATTATTTAAATAAATGGACACTACAAATAATAATTGTATAGTACATGAATAAACAAAATACGAATCGTCGTCCTTTTGATAGAAATAACTAACTCCTTGAATATTAATCTTTGTATCTTAATACAGAAAACTTAGCAAGCGCTAGAACAGTGAAATTATGTATAGGAGTAAGAACATAAAACTGGAAAGAACATAAAACATATATTGGCATTAATTCTTATCACGAAACAGATTTTTTTTCTAACGTTGAAACAACTATATTTCAAAATTAATATTTTGGACTTTGACTTCTGTTAGAACGACGACAAAATTGAGTATGAAAATAAAAGATTTACTCATTATTTACTTATAGATATTTCCCTCCTCCATTAACTAGCTCTTACCAGTATCTGGTGTATTTTCCTCTCGACTTGACTTTTTATCTTTATGTTGAATACGTTTTCGTGGACGTTGAAGCAGAGAAATATATGAAGTGAAATGTAAACAAAAGGAGCTTTGAAAAGGAAAATTAAAAATCTTTGTTGATAAGTACGAAATAGATCTATAGTACATTGTAAAATGACAAAGCTTGTCAGCTGGCTCCTCTAGATCAAGAAAGAAAATGTGTAATTGCTTCGATCACATTGCTTCGAGTTTGATATGCATATACTCAAAACACAAGCGCAATTTCTCTGTAAGAGAAACGTTACTAGCTTGTCAAACTTCAATTTATCAGTGTTCGCAATATTAATATGATATACACACACAGTGTATATAAACAGTGAGGTATCACAATAATTGGTAAGTACCGTATATATTTACCGTATGTTAATGTAATAA
The DNA here is from genome assembly GCF_964235325.1 of Thermobia domestica. NCBI lineage: Eukaryota > Metazoa > Arthropoda > Insecta > Zygentoma > Lepismatidae > Thermobia > Thermobia domestica. Next base: position 293,247,283 of record NC_137455.1, on the reverse strand, counting down.
ATTTGCCATTTCAACTTGTCACTGAAGTTACGCAACTAGAGCAGTTTCTCTCTGAGTTCATTGTTATATACTTTTAGTTTGAACAAAGTTATGCCGCGATTTAACATCGAGGTACACTAAAACTTAACACTTGGTTCAGATAAATATTTTATTGAATATGCAATCGCCTTCACTAATAAAGATTTTTTTAAAAAAAAACACTGACTTGAGTTGGAAAGAATAAAAGAAATCTTTAATTTAAGATCTCAGAGTTATGCCCTTCAGACTAAAAGAGACAGGTTTTTAGTGAGATATGCTCGCTTCACATACCCTTCTTTTTAGTCATGCATTAATAGATATTTTTTAAAAACAGTAAGTTTCTTGAAAACAGAATTATCTTTCAGTTTTTAGCGCATGATTTGTGTTATTTTGTTTTCTAAAAGAAAGTGAATCATTACGGAAGAGTTGGTGGAATGAGTATTTGAAAAGAAACGAGAGAATCTTGAGAAAATTCAGGAATACGATGTTATCTGCAACAAACACATGGTCTGGGATTGTATTAGAGACCTCTCACACCAAAGGTGTACATTGAGCTTCTCTGTGGCTAAGCGGTTAGCGTACGCGCCTTTGGCGTGGGAGACCCGGGTTCGATTCCCGGCGGGAGCTCTTGTGGTTCGGATTCCACGTTAATCAGTTCGGATTCCACGCCTCATATAGCCTCGCTGCTTAAAGGGATGTTAAACTCAACTCAACTCAAAGGTGTACATTCTACCAGTTTCTTACAAAAAATAAAATTACTTTTAAAAACATGTTTTCTTTGAAAAGATAACAAACAAAGTAAAGGAAAAAGTAAAAGATAATTCTGTTTCCAAGAAAATTGCTTTTTTAAAAAATCTATTAGCACATGATTAACAAGAAAAGCATGGTAATTCCTCTGATATACAATCAATTTATACGTCCGTTTGTGAATCAAGTGATTGTGTATGAGAGCATTCACCATAATTTTCTTTTTAGTCATGCATTAATAGATTTTTTTAAAAGTAATTTTCTTCAAAACAGAATTATCTTTTACTTCTTTAATGTGCGATTTGTTTTATTTTGTTTGTTAAAAGCATGTTTAAAAGAAAGTGTGTTTTTAAAAATATTTCTTATTTTATTATTTACTTTTTAATGAGATTTGATTCCTTTTTTCTTAAAGAAAGCTTTTTTTATTTTCTTTTACTTTTTTTTTAAAAAAAAAAGTATTACGAAAAATCTGAGATCTTGTTTGAACTTGTGATGTTAAGCCATATGTAGTAGTACTAGATAATCCCGCTTTACTCAAGAGTGACGGAGGTTGCATATGAAATGAATATCAATCTTTAAAATCAAGCAAGAGGTCTAATTTGAAGAAGGAGAACATAATCGGTGAACTAAACTCAGAATCTCCCGGTGTGAAAATATGTAGTACACAACTTTTGTCGCCAAGCCGAGCCTGATTTACATCAAAAAAGCTATATTTATTTATTATAAACGATGGGTTACTTATCCAGTAAATTTAGGTTACATCCGGTCAGTGCTTACCAAGAAATAAAATACCTAATACATAGGGATGGCCAATTCCGGAATTTTTACTTTCCGGAATCCGGAAAGTAAAATCGGAAAATTCCGGAATTCGGAAAAATTCCGGATTTCGGAAAAAAATCCGGAATTCAGAAAAATTCCGGAATTCAGAAAAATTCCGGAATTCGGAAAAATTCCGGATTTCGGAAAAAATCCGAAATTCAGAAAAATTCCGGAATTCGGAAAAATTCCGGATTTCGAAAAAAATCCGGAATTCAGAAAAAATTGCGGAATTCGGAAAAAATCCGGAATTCGGAAAAAATCCGGAATTCCGAAAAATCCGGATTTGGGAAAAATTCCGGAATTCGGAAAAATTCCGAAATTCGGAAAAAATATTTTTTTCTTTTTGTAATCCTAAGAATTTTGTTCAAATGCAAACGAACAAATTTCCTTTTTGTAATCGTAAGAATGTATGATGCAAGTTAAGCTGAAACTTACATCCTAAAGTATACACTACTCAATCTTCCCATGGTTAATGAGATGTAGTCCAAAAGTACGATGTACTCCTAATATTTAATTTTTGTTTTACTGTGATATTGTCCAGAGGTAAGACATATATCACACTGAGATAAACAACTTGACATAATGAAGATATCATACGTAGTTTTCCAGAAAATCGTTAGAAACGATTTTTTATGAAGTTAAAATATGCGTCGCTTGTTGCCAGTGTGATGCAATTAATAACTTTTATGCTGAAATAGTATTATTATTATTATTATTATTATTATTATTATTATTATTATTATTATTATTATTATTATTATTATTATTATTATTATTAATCGTTTATGTACTGTAAAAGAAAAATATGAACCGTTAAGTAGTAGATTTTATCTGTTGTTTTTTGATATCTTCTAACAGTAATAACAAATTGCTTGTAAATACGCAATGATTATCAAGGACAATGGCATATTAATGTAAGGACTACTCTGCAGACTAGCAATAAACAATAAACAATAACAGATAAAAAACAGTCCCCCCCCAAAAAAGTAACTAACTTGGGCACGTCAGAATGTTCGCGAGAATATAGGGACGCATTGAGACTAGCAAAAAACGTGGTGTTATTATTACTCAAAGGGCCGTACGATGGAGGCTTTAACATTAATGTTAATGGCACCAATGAGCACTTACTTGCTCTAACGGTTAACCTCATTTTTTAGATGATTCTTAGAAGTGGGCGTGTTGGCATGCAGTTGGAGTACTATCGTTGGAGTGAGATTTGCGTCACTATCGAACACTAACGTAGCACTAGCGACGTTTAAAGTCGAAATTGGAGTCTGACATAAGTGGCTTGTCAACTTCACGGACATTATATTTTCCTTGAATGCGAGAATTTTGCGCCCGGGAAATTTGCGCCCTACCACAAAAATAGGAAAAAATGCGCTCGCAATATATTTGCACTGGGATGTTTGCGCCCTACCCCAAAAAGAGGGGAAAATGCGCCGGCTATATATTTGCACTGGGATGTTAGCGCCCTACAATTCAACTTATTATTGTATTGTGCAAAGTAACTTCCACTCGCACTTGAACTAGGATTGCCTCTCATCGTCTCAGTGAGTTACTCCATCCGTTATAATATTCCGAACAAATGAAACAAAATACAATTTTAGTTCACTAAAGGGCAATCCATACAAATACAATTTTTCATTATACTACAAAATTTACAATAAACGTATAAATGACTGATATATAATTATTTATTAATATAATCAAAGAGTATAATTTAATCTACAAAAGGCTGTTTGGCTCTATCCAGATATCTCTGTTCACAATCCTTGCGAGTTGTTTGGCTTTTCAGGACACAAAATATAGAAAAGAAAATGTAAAGTGAATGTAAAATCAGTTCAGTAATATTATCAAGAAAACTATGTACAGTGTGTTTACTTGCTGGAATTACACTTCAAACACACAATTGCGTTCAGTCGTTCTTTCAGGAAAAATGTTCCGGGGGGCACATTTAGTATTCCGGATGGGGGTCACTGCTGGTACTATTCTATTTATTATTATATTATAGACGTATTATTTTGGTCTCCTCCGAGGGGGCACTCTGAGAGCTCTGGGAAGGCCAGTGTTCTCCCAAAATCATCTCTGGAAGAAGCAGTGATTGCGTTGATCCGTTGTGTTCTTTTGGATTATATTGAAGTTATTCCTCCCCTTATATAGCCACAATGAAAAAAAATCACAAATGGCATGGTTGTGGGGGGAGGATTGTTTATGCTGTAATGTCAGCCCCTCCGAGGAAATGCGTAAGCTCCAATAGGTTCTTTTATTTCGCAGGGCTCAAACTTCCCGGTGGAGGTACATCGCAGGCGCAATTTTCCCTGTTCTTGAGGTAGGGCGCAAATTTCCCAGACGCAAAATTCTCGACACCGTTCGAATGACCTCGGAAGACGATATCTTTTTCAATACTTTTTTATATTCTTTTACTCGAGATTTCTTCATAGCTTCTTATTAAAATACTTACTAATATATCCTCATTTTATTGTCCTAACCAATCAATATGGGTATGTTGTCAGTAAAATATTTAGATTGATCGAGCCTCTGGTGTGTAACCACAGTATTTCATATCATACCCCCATTAGAAATCTTGGCTAAACGAACCAATATATGTTGCCAATAAAATAGTTTAGAATGATTGAGCCCCTGGTAAATAACCACAGTGTTTCGTGACAGACCCCCCCCCCCTTCCTATTACCATATTCTAGCTACGTGCCTGACTCAGCTAATTCTCTACATTCTTTACCAAGCACACATTTTCTAAAGCGGAAAATGCTCTCTAAATACCTAAGCTCATTATTTTCAGCAGATGCACAAACTGGGTAACATTCTATCTACATGAATGTTATATATGTCGATTACTGGAAACCGCTTCTCGCTATCTATTACCATATTTACTATATAATGATTAACGTTAAAACCGGAAATGGTTGATTTGTACCGCTTCCGGTTTGAATATTACATTCATCAGGGAACTCGATTCTTAACTATTGACTCTGTACATCATGGCCAAAATTGATTGGTAATCCATCAGATAGTTCTTGAGACTGTTTGTTTCACTGACGGACAGAATGAATATATGGCTATAGAGTTTTGATAAACTAAATTCGTTAATGAGTGATGATGGAACAAATATAAGAAAGGGAACCAAGAGTACCACCGGGAAAATTTTCGAACACAAAATTAGCCATCGAAAACCCACATGTCCTGGGTTAGAATACCATACATGAAAACTCTACCACTGAGTCTTCAATCACCCGCTTATTAGTTTTGTTAACTATTATATTAATATAAATTAATGAATGCCTGCTTATGTTAATTATTGAACAATTACATTGTATACTTCGTAAAGTCAAAAATTATAAATTTGTATTTACTGTACATACAGTGAGCGCAGAAAGTGTTCGTACACCTATGCTATTGAAACGAGAATGCCTGAGAAAAAGAAACAGAAAATTTAAGAAGTGTAATAACACACACAATATGAATAATGAAAACTAAGCTTTATGAATATATTAATAAAGAACCACAAAGACAAGTTTAATGGTCAGAAAGTAAATAAATTCCGTAGAAAATGTATAGAGTAGACGCAAAAAGTGATCGTACACCTGACGTACGAATACGAAACAAAGATACCACAACTGGGGTTCACTAGTATTCACCTGAGTATACACCTCTGTATAGTATGACGAGTAACAGAATGAGTTTAGTTGTGAATAGGAGTGAAAAAAACTGCACGGTGGGCTGTCGAAATGGGAAGCAACCGAACAGAAACAAATGAGGAGACAAGAAAAGTAATTATTAAAGTGCATAAGAAGGGTAAGTCTTTGAGAAAGATAGCAAACCTCAGGGGCAGATCCAGAGGGGGGCGATCGGGGCCATCGCCCCCCCTCCCCACAAGAGGAAACTTTCTTATTTTATATATAAATAAACCCATCCATAACAAGTTTGGAGCTCTTAAAAGTAGCAGTATTACTGCCGACCGCCCCTTCCCCAGAAGTCCGTCCTGAATCCGCCCCTGTTTAGAGTAGCCACAATCGAGTATTTTCCGCTGTATGTTTGGAGTCGTTGTCTTGCTGAACAATAAATTGTTTTCAAGAACCATCTTCTGCGCACTAGTATGGAGATATTCCTTTAATATGTTAATATACACTTTGTGGATCATCACTCCATCGATAAGGTGGAGACGACCCACTCCTGAGGCACTCATACAACCCCAGACGAGCACGGACCCTCCTCCGTGTCTTACTTTAGAGACGAGATTTTGAGGATTCATCTCTGTATTCACCTTGCGCCATACCATACGAGTCCCATTGGACTCGATAAAATTAAATTTACTTTCGTCCGAAAATATGACCCTATTCCAGAAAGAAGCCTGATCCCTTATCTTTATACTCTTTTTCAAACTTTAGTCTCTTTATACGATTTGTCTTGTTCACCCAGAACATTTTCCTGGCTATCCGACCATGATACCCTGCAAATATTCCGCACTGTACTGGCTGATACTTTAACACCGCGTGTTTCCAGATCCGTTGCCAATTGCACAGCACTACTTTTTGGAACCTTTTTTCTTTCCCTAATAATGTAACGTTTAACTTGTTCACTCAACACTCTTGGTCTTCCAGTTCTTTTTTTTATTATTATTATTTTTTTATGGTTTCGCACAGTGATAGAAACATTATACATCGCAATTATTGTTTGTACTGTTGAACGAGGCCTGTCTGCAAGGTTTGCCAGGGGCGGATTCAGGACGGACTTCTGGGGGGGCGGTCGGCGGTAATACTGCTACTTTTAGGAGCTCCAAACTTGTTATGGATGGGTTTATCTATATATAAAATAAGAGTTTCCTCTTGTGGGGGGGAGCGACCGCCCCCCTCTGGATCCGCCCCTGACTCTATAATACCTTCAAACAGCTTCGCACACCTCCCCAATCCCCAGACATGAACCCCATAAAACATCTATGATCTGTTCTGGAGACAAGAATCAGAAGGCACAGCTTGTCTACTAAAGAAGGCCTAAGAAAAACTATTCAAGAAGAATGGGACATAATCAGTCCCGAAGCTACAGAACTACGAACTACTACAGGTGAAATCAATGCCACGAAGACTACAGACAATCATTAACACACAGGGTAATCCCACAAAATATTAAATAACTTAATATACTTTATAAGCATTAATTCAATCATAAGTGTACGGTGACTTTTTGCGTTTACAAAAAAGGAATTCTCTCTTTTCTTCTGAACAAAACAGTGATTGTCTTTGTTTGGCCTTTCTCTTGTATATAGAAATAAAATGTATGAATGTGTAGTCTTAATTCTGGTTATATATATATATTCCACCTTCCGTTCTCATGCTAGCTGTTTTCAATATAAAGTATGCACGGTGTACGAACACTTTCTGCGCTCACTGTAGGTATGTTGACAATAAGCGAATGTTATTAGAATATTTGTTGAGATTTATTTTCCTTCACTGCCTTTCGCCTGGTTAAAAAGTAGTTTGCTTGCAGTGCTTTGGAGCAGCTGCAGGTGGGAACGCGATAATGTTTGAGACATACCGGCGACTTTTTTGTGTGTGAAAATAAGACCTTTCTCATAAAGTAGTAAATAACTGCAGTAGCAATTGTCTACGTAAATGATAAAGACATATCCAACTACAAGAAATTAATACCGTATATATAGCCTATTCATTATTGTGTTTCTCTTTTAACAGCTACTAGCTAAGGATGGCCAATTCCAGAATTTTTACTTTCCGGAATCCGGAAAGTAAAATCGGAAAAATTCCGATTTTTTCTAAATTCCGGATTTTTTCCGAATGTCGGAATTTTTCCGAATTCCGGATTTTTTCTGAATTCCGGAATTTTTCCGAAATCCGGAATTTTTCTGAATTCCGGAATTTTTCCGAAATCCGGAATTTTTCCGAATTCCGGAATTTTTCTAAATTCCGGAATTTTTCCGAAATCCGGAATTTTTCTGAATTCCGGAATTTTTCCGAAATCCGGATTTTTTCTGAATTCCGCAATTTTTCCGAAATCCGGAATTTTTCTGAATTCCGGAATTTTTCCGAAATCCGGAATTTTTCCGAATTCCGGAAAGTAAATTTTCCGATTCCGGAAAACAAAATTTCCGGAATCCGGATTCCGGAAAATTTTGGCCATCCCTACTAATACACCCACCGACCCATATATATATATATATATACGAGGGTCACTACGGAAGTTTTGAGATATGAAATAACTTACATACTTAAAATCAATTTAACACTTACATTTTCTCAAAGTATTCATCATTACACAGGACACACTTTTGCATCTTCGAAAACCACTTTTGGAAGCAGTGTTGCCAATCTTTTTCTTCAAGTGTTGAAAGTTCATTCTCGTAAGCCACTACAGCTTCTTCAGGGCTGCAAAATCTCTTCCCACGCATGCGATCTTTGATTCTGAAAAAAAAAATCACACGGGGCCACGTCAGGGCTATACGGCGGATAAGTCATAAGTTTGACCTCCGTAGATTCTAAAATCTGAATTGTGATGTTGGCCGTGTGTGTGGAAGCGTTGTCATGATGAAGCAGGACCCCACGCAATCCAGTTCTTGGACCTCGTTCTCGAAGCTTTTGGAACACTTTTGTTAGGCAAACAGTGGTATACCACTGAGCAGTAACAGTCCTTTGTTCTTCAAGTGGAACAGTTGCAACATGGCCAGATTTGGAGAAGACAGTTGCGACCATTTTCTTCTCCACACTTCGCGGTCGATTCACTTTTGTGGGTGGATTTTCGTCTGGAAAGATCCAAACTGTAGACTGGCGTTGATTTTCAGGGTCAAATTAATAGATCCAAGTCTCATCACCAGTAACAATGTCACAGACGCGTCGAGAATTGCCTCCATCAAATCTTGCAAGCATTTCTTCACACCATTCCACACGCATGCGCTTCTGCTGTTCAGTCAAAGTGAACCCAACGAGATGAAAACTTCGTGAGGCGAAGATGATCATGAAGAATTATTGTTACTGCTGGCGATCCAATGTTCACTGTAGATTCAATGTCCTTGAAAGTTGTTCGAGGATTTTTCTCGAATCATTTGTTCCACAGCGTCAATGTTTTCATCTGACACAGCTGTTGCCGGACGTCCAGCTCTCTCTTCATCTTTAAGCGATGTCCGCCTCTTCTGAATTCACCAAACCACCGAAAAATTGTAGCATGGGAAGGAGCAAGGTCCCCAAATGCCCCCTGCAAAGGTCAAGGCTTTGTGTCTCGTTCAAACCACTTTTGAAATCGTAAAGGATCATTGCCCGAAAATGTTCCCTTTCGAGCTCCATTCTAGACAGCCGAAACTCCTCACATCAACAAACAAGTGAAGGCGATACGTCCACGCCGATAAGCGAGGCGAGTTGAAACTTGCTTTGCTTCTTTGCTCTGGATAACACTACCGAACGCAATTGTTGGAATTCAAATACTGTGCCACAACAATGCGTATCTCAAAACTTTCGTAGTGACCCTCGTATATATATATATATATATATATATATATATATATATATATATATATATATATATATATATATATATATATATATATATAGGGTGTTTCAAAACAACATCGACAACGTTTGGGAGGTGATTCCTGATACCAAAATAAGACGAAAAGTATAGACCAACCTCGGTACACAAATGCTTCCTTTCGGAGTTAAAGGCTGCCGAAAACATGAAAAAAAAAATGAAATTTAAAGGCCCATAACTCCAAAACTATGGGGTCTACCGTAGTCGGGTCAAGACTTTACTTAAGAACTAATATGTGCTCTATCCGAAAATACATGTTTCAGAATCCTAAGGTACTCACGCAACAACTTTTGAGTTGAGTTGAGTTGAGTTGATTTTAGTTTAGCATCCCTTTCAGCAGCGAGGCTATATGAGACGTGGACCTACTGATTAACGTGGAATCCGAACCACATGAGCTCCCGCCGGGAATCGAACCCGGATCTTCCACGCCAAAGGCGCGTACGCTAACCGCTTAGCCACGGAGGAGCTCGCAACAACTTTCGTACAGGCAATTTGGTTACGGGCATACAATCTGAAGTACTCACTAACTACCTCTATAAAAATTGTTGCGGAAGTACTGCATTACTCAAAACATTACTCACGGCAAAATATATATCAGGCATGTCAAACTCTATCTCAACTGGGCCAAATAATATCAGCGTAAAATAGGGCAAGCAGCAAGAAAAAATTGAAAGAAAACATTTTTATACTTTATGATGTATTTAAAAAGATGGATGCAACATAAGGAAATACGCGCAGTACATTGATATCTGTTGTTTCTTTCCCAATACCTGAAACTTTTTATGCAACTAATTTCCTGATATCTTGAGACACGCAGCTCACATTACCAATTTTCAGAATGAAAGTTAAATAATTGTCTGTTAACCTAGACCTTGTTAAGGATTTGTTCCTTTTTATATGTACGCTGACGACACTGATACGTACCACTTGAATATGCACTGCGTACGACTGATACGTACCACGGAAATCACATCCAATGCAAATTATTAGCTTTCTTTGAACTGCACATACAAAGAAATGCAATTTTTAAAAAATCTTTACAATTTGTAAATAAGTAAATTATACATTGTTTTCTTCTCAAGGTAAACCGAGAGCCACAGGAAAATGAGTCAAGGAACATGTGGCTCATGATGTATGAATTTGACATCCCTGACGCAGATCAATAAGCTTATTTGACTACCATTTTCCATTATATTAGATGAATCTACCATTTTGATCGATCGATTTTGAGTTTTACGTCCCGTTCAGCAGCGAGGCTATGTGAGACGTGGACCTACTGATTAACGTGGAATCCGAACCACATGAGCTCCCGCCGGGAATCTGAAAGAAAACGGTAAAAAAAAGTAGTAAACGAAGAAGAGAGTGCATGTAGTGTAGTCGCTAAAATTAATTCTCTTTTTTACGAGGGCAATTACTAAACAACACCTACTAATTGAAATCCTGATTATTTTCCAATAAAGTAAATTTCAATAAACTTTCTTATTATTGTTCGTCCCTTAATGCATACTCGTCTCATGGTTAATTATCCCATATCGGACTTCCGAAGAAACTCATCGAAACAACTTATTGACCGCGCCAATAGCGACTACTCTCAGTCATGACACCGTTTTCTTCTCTTACTTTTTCTATTTCTAAATGAAAATTATCCTGTCACAACAAATAGAGTATTTTAATACGAAATAGATTACTGGATAATTCCGGGAATATAGTAAGAAGTCGGGAAAGTCGTTGAAAGATGAATCATTTTAAATGTTATCAACGATTAATCAATTTTAGAATGCTTCGAAATAAACACATGTTCCTCCATACCACCCCGACCTAGCTCCAGGCACCACGTTTGTGGGGTTGCCCAGACCTAGACCAGGAAAGGAGAAAATCGAAATTATTCTTCGTAGAGTTATTCCAAACAATGATTGATAACCATCCAGTATCTCTAGGATTGACCACACATATGAATTAGCCAAGAGAAAAAAAAATCAAAGTTGTAAACTCAATATAAATTTATGTATCGTATCAATAAGGGTTTCAACTTCCTGGAAGAAAGATGTCGTATTTAGGCTCATCCTGCTATTTTCGTTTCACTCCTAGAGCCGATTTAAACCGTTAGTAGCGGTCCTTCATGACCTAGGTTATTTACCTTAACACATATAATAAAGCATGACACATATATTATAGATGTTAATATGACCAATGATATCACTAAATTACTTAAATTAAATCTATCATGCATTTACTCGCTCACTCACTCAGGACAGTGTATATATGTTTAAAGGAAACCAACTAACTACAAAGATACAAATAGTTTATTACATAGTTTATTTATTCATAGTAAAAAAAGAGAAATAATTATAAAAAATTATTAAAAGCACAAGTTCTTGGTTATATATCAATAGAATACACAGAATTATACTTTAGTAAGTCTTTATATATTTGATCATATTGACAAATGGGAAAAAAAATAATTACACATATTATATCTTAGGCATGCTAAAGCGAAATTATGATTTGCGACATACGCAAAGAAGACACTTATTTTACTTTTTAAAAAAAATGGACAAAGAAAAAGAAAAGAAAAAAAACTTTTGGGTGTAATAGAACTTATGAGTCTCTACTTCACATTGAGCAATAAAATATTAATAATTCTGAGCGTTCAAATCACAAATCGCGCACTACTTGTAGCGTCCAAAACATTTCGCTCCATTTAACTTAGTTTGTGTTTATACATATCTATCTATCTATCTATATATATATATATATATATATATATATATATATATATATAACTATTGGTTTATAAAAAAACATACATCAACTATATTTAATTTGTGACTATTAGCAGTTTACGTCTGCACTCGCATACTGTAACGTTTATACCCATCTAGGGATTTTGAAATCCTTTCCGCCAGAGGATGTTTCTCCTCTTAGTCAGTCCATTTCCAGATTTATTAATTGGATAATTTCAAGTTATTTGTTTAACACTGGGACACGTTATGAAACCTTTCCTTAGGATCACTTTTGTATATATGTATATATGGTTCGAATTTAAGACGATCTTCCACAGGTGTAAGGAGTATGATTATTTACATTGAGGATAAAAAAAACACTGGTCAAGTCACAGGATACATATGCAGGTGAGAGGTATTAAAGGTACACTTTCCACAATGGTTTTAGGTTGGTAGTTCAGGGATAATATACATTATGATGTGGGTTACATTTAGACCTGCCGTTACTTCTTAATACATGCCAATAAATAATTACATAGGTTATGATTTACATCTATTCAGAAGAAAGGAAAATTATTTGAGTGCACGGCGGTATTCTTGACAAAAATCTATATTCTTATCTTCGTCGGAAACTTACTGGTAAACTATAGCAACCAATACACGTTTGGGGGGACAGACACGAGCGCTCTTACATATATCCATATAATACATTTAATATCCTACTTTTACTTTAACATCATATTCACATACTAAGTACATGTACATTTCGACGTATTCATTTCTCTCTCTCTCTCTATATATATATATATATATATATTTAATAAATGCGCACACATTTAAATTAATAACCCCAACAATAATTTCTGATAAGGTTGCAAACATTGTACAAAAAAAAACAAATGACTTCCGACATTACATATGAAAAAGAATTGATTTTTTATCTGATACCGCGCGTCTATAAATGTTAACTTTCATATAGTCAATTCGTGCATGAATCGAAAAAAAAAACTTTTTGAGGCAGGCACGTAACACAGAGCATTCCTAAAGATATAAATAGATAAACCAAAATACAATTTCTGGGCCCAGATTAACTACAAGATAAACGAAAACCAAAACGGAAGGAAAGTGACCAATGGATTAAAAAAAACTTAAGAGGGACGACGGTGAAAGAACGTAATTGAAGTGTCGTCAAATATGAAGTCGTTATTCATTTTGGCAATAGGTCAAAATGTGATGGAGGACCCAATCATTATCTACTCTATCCATGAATCGTGTCTGGCAACGTCTCAGCTGGTAATTTTAGATCAGAGTTGTACGTTAAATAAATTGTAAGCGACAAGTTCAAAATCGGGGGGGAAGGTTGAAATTAAAAAAAAAACTCTAGAGAAGAAGTATAGGTAAAAAGAGAGGAGACAGAACACTACAACTACGAAAGATAAAGGGTCGAATTTACGTATACAACATACTATAACCAAATATTCTCTTTTATGCCCAAAAGGGTTCGGCTTACCAAATAAATAGCCGAAAAAATATGTCTGCAAAGTTGAGACAAGTCTGTGTCCTCGATGGGATTTTCGGAAAGACGAAGGCTTTAGGGAAATCCCACCACTCACAGTATCCGGTCAACACCCTTGCAGATCCCGGAATCCTCCGGAAGGTTAGAGACGGCGCTAATTTAGAATTTCAAAAGAAAAAAATCATCCGACCTCTCGGAAACTAAAAGATTCCAGAATAGTAATGAAACTAGAGTAATAGCTAAGATATCCCTAATTAGTGATTTGCCAAAATAAAAAAAAATTAAATAAACTGAATTTTGGATCGGTGATTTCAATGACCAAACATCACCGATAGCTCCCCTTCGCAGAATGCGCTAAATTCTGAGGCATCGATTAATTTCCATCACTATCTAGTTTGAAAACTGAGAAAAGAAAACGAAAATATTCAAGGGGGGAGGGGTCGATGCCCGGGTACGGGAAAATAAATTTCAATAACTAATTGTTTTGATTCTGTAACCCTGTCAGAGCTGTCGCCTTCATGAATACTGTAAGCTAGCCCGAGTAGGTAACGTGAAAAAAAATCTCACGGAGCAGGATATTCTATTTTAAAACCGACCGAAAAATATAATTCACTACAGCCCCGTTGTATAACTATTGTCTTTCCATAATTTATTATTCAATATGTCTAGTCAGCGATTGTACGATGCTACCCATGCTATCAGATGATATTATAGTTGATCATTACTATAACACATTAAACTACAAAGTATTGCCATAGTCCGACTATATATCGCCCTCCTGTCCGCGTGATATTCCGGTGCAGGGGTCAGAACCTGAGATGTTTGTAACTACACGTATCTACTCAATACGTATACGAATATATATCGACACGTGGCGAAGTATGCACTGAGCTACTATATATATAACTATATGGGTGTCCTATAATCTATATTCATCTACTATAATATTCATATAATTCATATTCATATTGAAATAAATATTCATATATTCATATCATCATCTTTTTCCATTTACTACGACGCTATATTTTACAAACACCCTGTTTCCTCTATCTACGCCCAGCCTACATACACATTTCATCATAATACTTTAAAATCTATAGTCACTACAAACATTTCCCATTCCAATCACTGCACGACAACCTCATTTGAACTCAAGACTCTTTCACCACACATACAATACTATGTAATACCTGGTAGCTTTATTAAGAAAGAAAAAAATCATACGTATGTTCACTGAAAATAGAATTATCTGCGATAATATTTAATGTTTATGAAATTCTGACAACAATGAAATTATTCTGCAACCACAAAAAAATGAACATTTAATATAATTTCAAAGCGAAGAACTAGCATCATATCGCCCGACTTCTGTTAAGAAGTTACGTATTGTTTATTTACTTAAATATTTCGATTTCTAGACTAAGTAGAATGTTGTAATTTTCAGAAAACATTAGTTTTGGGTCACTTAACCTAACTATACATCCATATGGGCTGGGAATTATACTTACTAGGTTTTATTTTGAAAAGAAGGGTTAATTCCATGGAAACTAAATCACTAAGAGCATCGACATAAGAATGACGGTTAGTACTGACTTTTGACACTAGAGGGCTAGCGACGATATGATCAACCCTTGAACCACTGAATGTGACCTTGTACACGGAATTTTTATACAATGACACTCTCATTTTCTGATATTACTATAGATCGATATGTTGCGTTTAGATATTGATCAAATACGAATGATACACTGTCCATACTTCATTATTTCACACACTCTTTCATCACTTAACTACAATTGCTACTACTGATACTACATTACAAACACATACATGCCACATCCATAACTACAACCTACATTAATACATGTTGTACTAATGAATATACACCAACAACATTCAGATTTTACCATTTTTTTTTAAATCGGCTCTATCGGTTACAAAAGGAAAGAGAAAGAAAGGTACAGGGCCAACTGGCCCTTGTATTCACCAATTCACATTCTTTAAACTGTTTAATCAATGCCCCCGAGGGGACATATCAAAGTATTGGCTAACAATAGGACCCCTGCCCTGAAGGGGCAGGAACCCGGAACAAACTACATGTTCAACTCATCCCGCTGGAAGCCGTACTCCCAAGTCAGGAGTCAGATAGGAGCCCTTACTGTAAATTTACACGTGCATTATTCTACCTATCTTAACAACGCCAAAATTGAATACCGCCATATATGTTAAAAAAAAGAATCACATCGCTACCTACATAAACAAATCTATATATGGACAGGTCTTATAACCCTCAATTAGCAGGAAAATTGGAAGTTGAAAATATCAGGGGAAACACTAATCTTCAGAACCGGTTTTAGGAAAAGAAAAACGGAAATCACACTACTTCTGAATCCTGTCCATAGCGATCGGTAGATGAAATCATGGCGTCACTAAATTGCACTTCCTATTTCAGCTTTTTTAGTCCAGTTTTGTTCTGAAAATTTAATAGTTTATGGCTCCTTGAGACTTCCAGCGATTTTACACGTTAATAAAATCCAAATATTACCTGAATTTTGATGTTTACCACTGCAGGAATCAGTCCATTTACGAAGCAACCAAACTGATGTCGTCGACCAAAATTTCAAGCAGGGAATGGGAATAATCGCGCTCTAACATCATAGCGTGGGTGAATCCTCCAATCAAAACAAAGCATTTTTGGCGGTGGGGCTTTGAAGCGAATAAATTTTGGTAAAATCTGGATTAAACTAGATTTCAGAAGGACCTAGGTATCTAAAAGAGAGGTGAAGAGTGGTCCTGAAAATTCTGTCGAATTTTAGATTGGTTATTTATTCGAAAAGTTCCGTCCAATGGTAGACCTATATTTTCAGATCGCACTGACACCGTAAGAATTGTAATAATCCATTTACATATCCGTATACAAGACTTATAACTAATTTAATATATAAATAAAGATATTGATTCCCAAAACTATAATTCCTAATGAATATTTTACAGCTTTCCATGTTAATTTGAAATAGAATAACAAACAAAATTACGAATTATATGAACAGCCAGAAATTTTTTGTTAAACGTCAAGTACAGTCGGTGCAAAAAATTTCGGGCACCCTCCTATTAAAACATCATCACATTAGACTGTAATGGCATATTACAAATCGAACCCAGGTAATCTACCATTTTGATGTCCACCTAAGTTATTTTTCTTGTTTTCAAAAAAGACCATTGTTGAAAGACGAATTCGGGACAATTTATTTCCAGAGAGTAATAACTCTTTTTGCCTCAATGGATTTCTGTGAAACTAGGCGAGTTTACCGTTTTCGCGTGCAAGAGATTTAGATACATCTCGAGAGAAAATGTTAAGATTCGAATTATGAGAACCTAATTTGTGGAAATTTAATGATTTTGCCCAAGCCAATGCCATGTAACCAGGATGGAAGAAAGTAGGAATGCTTTCAAAATCTTAACTCGAAAATCAATCGGTAAACGACTATTAGGAAGATTTAGGTGCATATGGGAGAACAATATTAAGATGTATGTCGCAGAAATAGGAATACAAAGAAGAAACTGGATCCAGTTGGCTAAGGATAGAGGTCAAGGGAGAGCTTTTCTGAATGTGGCATTGAACCTCTGGGTTTCGTAGACCATAGAGATAGTTAGAAATACAATTATTTTACTGTTAGCAGAAGAAAGCAATTATCTAAGTTTTGAGCTTATAGGGGTGACTGGAAATAATCATTTCGGGTAATCTAAAAAGTTTCACAAGACTAGAGGAATCATAAGTTTTCCGGTACAAGAACTCGATATTAAGAATTTCATTTAGAAACAACTTCAAGAGAATCCATTTTGTAGGAGGGAGAGTAAGTTATATAACAATTGATATTTTAAAATATTTTTTTCTACGTATTTTCTTAACATTCAAGGTTTTTTTATCTGCTTAAGGGTTGCCTGGGAGACAAATATTGACGTTTCTTCTAAAACGGTGTCGTGAAGGTGGTATACTGTCTCGGAAATTGGATGTGTTTTATTGGAAGAGCTCTGTTTCATCTGGTATCTCATCAGGAAGATTCTATCTCATCTTGTCTCGGAGACGTCACTAGTCTGCTGATATGCTCGAATTGCTGAAGGCGTCTATAATAATACTGGTATATAAAGGTAGTTAGAAAACGACTACGAAACACAAGACCTGCCCACAACACTGAAAGAATTATTCATATGTTCTGATTTATCTTCGGAACGATAGAGTGAATTTACACTTGATGGCCCCCGAAGAACAGTATGGTGACGTAACTAAACCCTGTCGTTTTACCCTTTCAGCTGTACACATGTCAGAGGATAACAGATAAGCATTAGATTGATGCGAACGAAATGTCCATCCCAGGTGGGTCATTTCCAAAGGCCAAAAATATAATGAAAACCACAAAATCTGGTTACTCAAAATAGTCGCCGTTTGCAATCAGACTTTTGCCGTCGCTCAACCAACAATTGGACTGGACAGTTAGATTTCGTAGGCGTCTGCAATGAGAAGAACTTATCAACGGCACGTTGCATCACCCAATCATCAGGAAATGTCTTCCTTCCCGAGAAGTGATTAAGATGCCAGATGGGGTAGGGAGAGCTGTCACTAGAATTTGGTGGATGTGGAAACGTTCACATTGTAACTCATGGAGAGTTCACCGTCTTTTAAGTGACATGTGAGCATAAATTGTAGTACAACATGAAGACGCCATGTCTCTTGACCATTAATAGATGCTTGCTCAGTATTTTGGGTTGTGTTTCATGGAGTTCAAGACTGTAAGCAAGAAAGCCTTGAGGGATTACACACACCATAAAAAAGCACCAACACCTTCATCGGGTAGAGGAGTAGTTTGGAACAATGTTCAGGATGTTGATCACGATTCCATCACTGTCCTGGTCGTTTGCGACTGTCGTAGAGGATCTACATTTCATCAGAAGTGACAATCGATGCGAGTAAGCAATTCCAAATTATTCCATACACTCATTGAACTGCATACATCAAATTTTGTTAACCAGTATCTACTCATGAGTCCAACATTTAACCTTATCGATTGCACTGAGCCGCGGAAAGATAATTATGTGGTGTGTGTCTAACTTGTCTGCAATGGTACGAACACTTTTACAAATACCTCCTTCCACGGTGTTCTGAGAAGCTCATGCGAACATTCTGTCGATCAGTGCCCACAGGTTCAATTTGCAAATTTGTGTTATCGGAAGGAAATTTGACAAACCAGCCGCGAATAGTACGTTCATTCACCAATCCTAATCTAAATCTACCGTTAATGATTTCTCGGTTTGCTATGCAGAATGCCCCAGGTTGAATTTCAGAAAGAAAAATCACTCACAGATTTGTGTTCTACATTGCCTGTTTTCTTACGACACTATTCAAATTACGCACTGCCTCCTGGCTGTCTGGGCACCTTCAGCCTATTTGCTGGATATGTACCGAGTTTGTGATGTTAGATGCGTGACTTTAGTCCATTCTTGTGTTTGGGTTTGAGGTGAGTTTCCCAACAGGCATCAAGTGGATATTTCATTCTAACAGCCTAATAGTCTTACACTGTACAATGCACTTCAGCTCTGTGGAAGTTTAATTACATGTAAATATCTTACATAAATTTAAAATCTAAAACTAAGACAGACCTAAATTTTCCGAGTTAATACTTTATTTTTTCTTATCTTTTCAGTATTAATCGAATTCTTTAACTATTTATCTTTGTTCGAGAACTAATAAACACTTGCCTATGAAGTTGTATAATGTTGCATTACAACTTACACGCATGCATTTTCACAGTTCTTGTATTACTAGTGACTCCATCCAGAACAAAACACTCTTACAGACTTCCAAGTAAATTAAGACCTATTAAATATCATATAGAAATTATAACTTACCTGGAGAACTTTACCTTCAGTGGAAGAGTGACTATGTTGTTAAAATGCATTAAACCAACGAATTATGTTACACTTCATCTAAAAGACCTTCAAGTAGACGAGGAATCTGTAAAAGTATATGATAAAAATGAGACCAATATTTTTATCACTGAACATAGATACTATAAAGAAAACGAATTTTATACCATGGAGCTTGGAAGTGAATTAGTAAAAGACAATAAATACATAATAGAGATACCATACAAAGGGAACATCTCAGAACATTTAATGGGATATTACAGAAGTAGTTACACGCATTCAAAAACTGGAGAAAAGAGGTAAGTATAGGTTATTTTCTTCTCTCAAGTAAGTTCAATAGTGACTCTTTTAGGAAATTCACATCAGTAAAAACTAAACCTCTATTGTCAGAAGCTCAGGTGTACTGATTCTTCTAAACAAGGAGCAGGGTATTAGATAATTTTCTTTTTGCTTCGCTTGTAGAGATAGCAATTTAATTTTTTACCGATGTGAATTCCCTCAAGAGCCGACATTAAAAAACTTGCAATTTGTCAACGGTTAATATTATTTGTATGAGAGAACCAACTAAATTCTGGAGCACAGAAACCAGTAGTTTGTTGTCTTAAGCTGTGCTTCCTTTAAATTGACTCTTTATCAGATATTTCAACAGGATTCGGTTCCATTTATACATATGGCAGCACAGTACCAGAGGGCTATGGCTATGTTCGTAGAATCAATTCCAAGCCATGTACGTTCTTTTATGGGAAACCACTTTCATCTCTTTAGTTTCCAGTTCTTTCAAACAGTTACTATCGTAATATCAAAATTCAATTATTATATTTGTCAATTAGTTACATGGATGGTCATAATCAATTGTAACTAAAGTAAATGTCAACATACGTTTTTCTAGTATAAACGAAATGATCCTTGATTCTATATTTCATACCATAATATTAATATGTATGTTGTATACTATTTTTAAAATTTAAGTACTGTATACTGTTTTTTGTTATGTTTTGGAATTAGCTCTGGTGAGACATATTCTCCCCTTTCTCCACTCTACAACGCAGTGTTAACACCTAAAAAATAAAACCTTAAGCTGCACTCGCAATTTATCTTATGGTCTATTTATTTATTTATTTATTCATTCATTCATTTATTTATTCTTTCATTCACTACCTTCTGCAGTATTAATATTACTGTTGTACTTGTTTACATCTAGGTGGCTGGCAGTAACTCACATGGAGCCAACCAATGCGAGAAGAGTGTTTCCTTGCTTTGACGAACCTGCCTTCAAGGCTAAATTCCAAATTTCTCTTGGAAGACCAGAGAATATGAGCAGCATCTGTAATATGCCTATATCAGAAACTATTCCAATGTAAGTATGAGTATATTTTATTTTACTGATAGTCAAAATAGCAGAACAAAAGAAAAAAACTTCTATCCCATTCTAAGATTGACTAAAAGAACTCCATGCCCATGCGTCCCAAATCTGGAAAGTAAGTTCATTGTGACATATAGATAAACAAATAATAATAGCAATAATTCAACTGTTTGTGACATTATCATAATTGTTAAGAACGACCGACCGGACGAGCGAGCATTATCATACCTGGCGACAGATCTGAATCTGAACCAATCTGAGAATCATTTCATTCCAAAAATGATTAAATTTTATTTTATTGCATATCTGTATTGTATTCTAATTTTAAGATTACGCGAATAAATATGTAGTAACTTATATCGTTGTACATGACATTGCTAACAATAGTGTAATATAATCAATTTCACTCCATCACAGTTTCTGTTTCCCGTATTGTAGAACATTACCCAATAAAACTGGACGAAAATCTGGGCGATCATTCATGCACCGATATTGTCCCCTGCCCTGCAATCTCTCTGGTACAGTGTTGTTCATAATATATACCCTACTAACGGAAGACTCTTTGAATTTGGTATCCGCAGCCTCTCTTTCTGCGGTACCTGTCATGCTCTAGATACTCTACAACACCGGTTCGATAGTTGTTCACAGAACGTTACAATTTGGTCTCACTATAAAAAAAAATTATTGCCCGTATCTCCAGAACAACTCCTTCTACTATCAATTGTATGTTATTTCTTGATTATCAATTTTATCCCTATACTAAACATAACGCAATTCTGTGGATCACGTCCCACACTATAGATATGCTTTTATGTAATGTTTTTAATGGTAATGTGACTTTGTACATCCATCAACTTTTGTTACGCATGCACACTATTGCACTTCCAATTTGTAAACAAAGGTTGCTAATGTGTCTATTGTATATTTTTTTATTCTTTTTGATGTAATTGGCTCCTAAGAGTACAACTTTTTTTGTTTATTGTTTCTTATATAATTATCCGGTAGAGTACAATAAAGTATTAAAAAAGAAAGTGGTAGAGCGTTTAACTCTGATGCATGGAGTCCCTGGTTTGATACCAGCTCGCGCCAACTGGACATTGTGGTGAACAAACACTGTGTGCGTGGATTTTCTTGGGGTTCTCCCGTTTCCATTCATTTCTCATCATCACCGTCTCTTTTAGCCTTGCCGGCATAAGCGTAGGACGTAAAACTGAAAGATTTCATTTTAATCCAATAAATTATTCTGAATGTGTAGCAATTTAATGCTTTTTATCACTTAGGATTTCATGGGATATTCATTTCTATTTAGGATGCAGGAGCCGAGATTTTAATTCAGGAACATCTGCTGGAAGATTAATCAACTTCAAAAATATTCAGTCACCAAGTTCACGAATTAATAACGCTTACTAACCATTATATTTATGGGATGTCATGACCTTCAGAATGGCTGTCTTGCCATTTGCATTTCATTTAATGAAACAACCTACGTCGAAGTCGATTCAGTATAATGCCTTTCTTCAGTGAATTACATGTCAAAACAGTCATTTTATGAAAAGAATTTCTATCTTCAGTTTCAAAGTTAACTTGTATAACTTTTTGCCACGCGTGAAAACCTATTTCCACAAAGGTATATATTGCCTTTTATCTGCTTTGGTCCGTACTGATTGGTTGGTACCATGTTTTATAGCAGTTTTACGAACCAAACTAGCTACTTTTATCTACGATCTTATCATAAGCAAGACCCGGATATTGCTGTTTTTCACTTCTATTTCAAGTACCAACTTTCTTGTTTATACTGCCTTTGAGTTATTGTTATACAACAAAGTACTCGATGCCGATGGATGAAACATTGTGCAAATCTCATTGTGTCACTATAATTTTTTCTTGTCTAAGTTAATTACAAAAAGTGTCCATTTTGGTAATAGATATAGACAATTCAACACACTAAAATAATTTCCAAAGACTCTTGATTTGATAGCATTTTCTCAAGAACATTGAACTGACTTTCTTTCCTTTCAATTGCAAATGCCCAAACAATTTCTCTACTAATTTTATTGAAGTGAATATAGCAAGCTTCTATCATTCGCCTCAACTGACATTTATGTGTTTGTTCGTTTGTATGTCTAACCATTTTACGATAATTCTCGTAAAATTTACCTTATTTTAATGATATTTTGCAAGTGTCTTCATCCAAACTTACGAAACAACCTTGTTGTTTGAGACTAAAATTAATCGAGAATAATGGGACACAATGAGGTAAAATTCACTTCGTGCTGTACGTTTGCACACACACACACATTTGTAGCTATATGGGCATTTGTGGTAGGAGAATATTGTGTCTGGATTGTGTCTGATTGTGTCTCATGTTCTTCCATATCATCCTGCTATCTTTTAGCCACTATTCCGTGAGCATCGTTCGTTTGTATTGTTGACGTGCTTTTGTGTACAAAGCATAACTGAAAGAAAAGTTTCATTTCATATCTAACTATAAATGTAATTCAAACTATCATGTAAGGAGACACTAACTATAGCGTCGAGAAAAAAATACTACTCTCACCACCCTCTATTTCTCGCACTTCATTTTTGAGTCTATTCTATGTATTAAAACTTAGAGTTGCCCGAAAGGATACTCATGCACATGTTTCCACTGAATTCAAGTCTTCAACCTACTACAGACATATTTCCCACTATAAAAAAATTCGACCCGTAGTGCGTAAAATTAAGTTGTAAATAATATTGTGTGTATGTTTGTTAATGTTTTTGTTGATATTCTGTTATTTGTGCTTATTACTGGTATTACACTTTAAATAGTCAATGCACTGTATTTAGAACTATACAAATACAAAAATAAGTAGGTAAATGTGCACAGCGTCTCTTCATATTAAAACATTCACCCCTTAAATGCCGAAAATACGATACTTTTTTGCTGAGGCTCCCAGGATCTTTATTAATTACTTTACTTGCTAGTAACACCAATCAAGACATGCAATAAAGTAGTTGAATATATTTATGATTGAAAATGTAGAATGTCTATATGCATCTATTAAATTACGCCCTTCAGTTAGTTGCACAATTGCGTAAACTTTATACAAAATTTTATAATTTTATTCATTGCAATCTTGCAAAATATCTTTACGGGTTTTAAAGATTTTTTCAATATTTCTGGAAATCGTGGTATCATTAAGGTCAAATGGGAAAATAACTTCCTTTGATTACAATTGGTTTATTGATTATAAGTGGAGCACCATTTGGTTTATCTTGGTGTATGAACTGGTACCAAAACAAATCTTCTGTAATAAGAGAGATGGTAAAAATTATGTACTTTAGAAGAATATAGGTCCTGGTAAAATCCAACGTTCTCATATCTTCAATGCAAAGTTATCGTCAGCCGTAAGAACTAAATGACTTGCATTATTGTGTGCGAAACGTACTAATTATTTAATCCACTTCATTCAGTACGTAACTAAAATAATCTAGTTTCTGCAGACTCTCGCTCCCGTGTCCACTCTAGTTATGTTAGTATGATATCAATTTGATGGTCTTTAAAATATTTTTGTTCTTAACCTGGTCTGCCGTGATATTAATTCTAGAATGAAAGCATATAATTTCATTTCAAAACCTAGTATGACAACATTATTTCTGACTACAGATCCAATATTATATGTGTGCATATACAATACACATTCAGTCTAAAATTTCCATCTTTTTTCCAGGGAGGGAAATCCAGGATGGTTTTGGGATAAGTGCGAGAAATCAGTACCGATGAGTACTTATTTGGTAGCTTTCGCATTAACGGACTTCTCGCCCGCAGAGACGGTAACCTCTAACAATCACTCTTTTCGAGTGTGGACCCGGGATCAAAACAAGGAAGATGTAAATTACAGTCTCGAAGTTGGAAGCAAAATTCTCGATTTCTACGAAGAATATTTCAATATAAGCTTTCCTTTGCCCAAGATGGATAACTTAGCTGTTCCCGATTTCGAAGCAGGAGCAATGGAAAATTGGGGACTTATCACATACAGGTATTGAGACGTGTGGTTACTTGGTAAGAGTAATAGGTTAGTTTCTGAAATATATTTTCTTACACATGTTATCATTATTTAAAACCATATCATATTTTTACACAAGATGAAAGTACATAAAGAACTGCTTGTCTACAGTTTTCTAAATACTATTTAAATTGAAATATTCCATTTTAACTAATTTTAAAAGAAAAGTGTTGATTCTAGGGTGGAGAAAAAGAATATCCAGAGAATAAAATATGTAATATGCGCATATGCAAAAATTAAACCAAAAATCTAGTCTATATTGTAGTAACTTAATCTTCTAATAGGAACTTAATGTTGGATTGTTTAGTCTTCTGTCAGTGTCAAGGGTTCAACTACTAATTAAACAATAAATAAGTTAAATCTTTCGTACTGTATATTCTTTCTTGTGACGGACAATAGAAAAGCCTGAAAATTCTGATAGATTTTAAGTCATCAGAACTGAGTCGGTGTTCCTCGTTAAAACTTGACCATTGCTCTATCAAGGTGTTTAAGTTTATGCACTAAAAGTTGCTCATGCTAACTAATGTAACATTCAATTCGCATTAATCACTAATCTCAATGTAAAATTCTTGAATCACAACGTAAAAGGGAATAAGTCAAAAATGCTACCCTTCAGGAGAAAGATTTAAAGTTTTGTTGAATTTTTGGATGCATTTTTGGAACAGAAATATTTACTCTACCTGAAGCCAAATTAAGTGAACGCAAGTTTGAATATTTAACTGTACATATTTTGCTATTTTGTCTTTGAGATTTATATATATATATAAACAAGCATTGTTCGACTTAGGCTGTATGTTGTAAAAGAGGATAAGTCGCACTACGAACAAACTTTATTGTTAAATTTTTTTACATACACAAAGAAGGTTTTACCAGTGTATTTGACATCAAACTAAACAATTTCCGGAACCACAAAATCATTATTATAATATGAAAGGAAAGTAATACAAAATGTTTCTTTCTTTTGTTTCTGTCATTGTCTTTCATGTTAAAAAATCACTCAGTGGTACGTGGAACACTGTAAAGATGCTATCATACAGAATAATATCGTTACCACTGTTTTAATCAGCATCATCAATAAGAGTAGCTCCTGGATCAATAGAAGGTACACTTTTTGGTGTTTTCAAGTTCCCATAAAATGGGTGATAGATTGGATCTAGTATAAGTGGTAAAAGTAAAATAAGATCTTCATACTTAGCTTGATTTATCGAGTTAGGTCCAGAATTTGACGGTTCTATCAGAACATCATTTATTATTGACCCTCTGCGACGTAAATCAAATCGTCATCGTTGCAAGTCGCCTTGCATTGAGTTATACCAAATTCTCGTTCGTATCGTAACCAACGTATATTGAGAAAGTTAAATCTTCTGCCTTCGCTGTCGTTGTGGCGATGAACAAGTACGATCTTTGGAAGATCAGAAAAAGGAAGAAAACCCTTTTGACTCATTTTCACAACAGAGGTTGGCTTCTTTCCCCTTGCCATTCGAACCATTTGTTAATATTTTTGTGAAATTCTTATCTCAATGTTAAATGTTTTCTTAGCATTCTCTATTCGAGAATGATCGCCCTCACATTCCATGTAGGTGTAACCTGGTTCTAAAAACTTATGATTTATGATGCGTAATGTCTCTTTCTTTGTTATGGCGTTAACTATGCATCGAAACAAAATTAATATTGCGGTTTTGTCCGTCAGATGTGTCCCATAGCATTATTAAACGTGTTACACTGTCAGACAATCCCACAATGAAAGAAAACAAACAAGACGCAATTCGGTCGGACCCTCTTCCTGCGATTCCCTCATGTAACTTGTAGTAGTATCGTCGTTAGATTTGTGAATTGTCAGATTGTAAATCCACAATAACCTTTTAAAGAATGCTATGTTACTATGCAAATTGGGTGTTACACTGTTGCAAATCAAAAGCAACACCGACAACACTTTTCGAACTTTCCTTGCACTTTATTTTGTCCAGTCTCCTCATCTCATAAGCATATTCTCCCTTTGCTTGATGAGCTGGCAACGGCTCCTGCAAGGATTCTCTTTTACTGGAAGAAGCTCATTTAATATTTAGGATAAGTGAATCACAGAAATTACACGTGTTTATTTTAGGACGTTTGATAGTTAACAGTCTGAATTCTTTTTTCATGTATTGAATATAGTATATGTAGCTGACTGGTTTCTCTTTACTTACCTGTTCATAATTTTATTTAATTGATATTTGTTAAAATAACGTCCGTCACTGTTTGAATGACTATAATTTTTATTGTTTTTAAGGATTATGTATGGATAAGCTATCATTTACTGATAAAACAACGTGTTTTTTCTGTTTCGTAAATGTTGTCTTTGAATGATGAACTCTAAATAATAACCATATCCATATAGATTCCAGAAAGCAGAAAAAATCAAATTTTTAATATATATACTGGCGTTATTTTAACGAATTCCGATTCATTTCACTTTTTATAGAGAAAAGTTGCTCCTGTACAACCCGCTAGAAGATGATGCACTGTGCAAAATAAGTCAAGTGATGGTGATAGCACACGAACTTGCACACCAATGGTTCGGAAACTACGTGACACCAAAATGGTGGTCGGATATTTGGCTTAATGAAGGATTTGCAACCTACGTCGCTAACATAGGTATAGATCATGTAAGTTACTTGTTTAGGATTGTTTCATACTCTTTATTAATATAAAAGCTATAAGGTCAATATTAAAATTGTATTCATAACCGAATCTTTTCAACGTGTCTCTCTCAAATGAATATGTTTCATTCTTTCACATAATTTGAGTTTCACTTCGATACATTTGTACGCATAATACTGCCTAGGGGGTACAGTGGTAGAGTCCTCACCTCTAGAAAGAGGGAGTCAGGTTTGATCTCATACCATGCGACTGTGTATTGGGCAATACAGTATCTGTGTTTTTTGGGGGGAATTTTCCATCCATTTTTCCCACATTATAATTTCATTTAAATTCATAATCATTCACTTTCGTTAATCGTGAGCCTCCCTTTGTCTAAAGGGCGCAAAGCTAGATAATGATTTCATTTTTCTACGCGCACAAGTAAAGCTATGTGTTGGATTACAATATAAGCTAGGATATACGTACGCTGATCAATAAAGACTTATCAGTATTTATGGATGAGTACAACACCAAGGCACAAAAAACGAAACACGTCTGTGTAGTGGGAGAAGTGACGAATAGATCGAGCAAGTTTGAAGACCATGCTGTCAGGAATGTGACCTTGGCAGCCGTTCAAGCACACTTAGTTCGCTCATGGAACTGATACGCGAAGAACAGTACAGAAATTCTTTTGACTATCTTGCAAAATCAATGTTACGTTTGTACCTCATCCTCCATATAGCCCTGGTTTAACCTCTTGTGATTTCTTTCTTCTTCCAACTTTGAAGAAATACCTCCGGGGACGGTGTTTCGCATCTTTAGGGACAATGGTGAAAGCTGCGGAGGCTATTTTCAAGGATCTATCCAAATATGGCTTGCAGCATGTTTTGGTGACTGGTAAAAACGTTGGGACAAGTGCATTGCATACAATGGTGACTACTTTTAGAAAGACCACCAATATTTGAAGGATTAGTACAGGTAATTATGTTTTATTCAATTATGATCATTATTTATTGATCAGCCTTCGTATATTCCCACATACAATTTACAAGGCTGTAGCACAAAATCGTAAATAACTTCTACGCTCATGCTTGTTACTGAGTAGTTTTTACTCTGTATTATTGAAGCTTGTATTTAAACTACATAATGATATTAGTACTACTGTGTTATTTTCTCTTCCAGATAAGTTCATAGTTGCTTGCTTGTAGTTAGTATTAGGCTACATACATCTAGATATTTGGCAATGCAGTATTTAGGAACTGTGAGATTATTGCTTTTTTGTCTTGATACAACAGTATCTACATGTATTATGTACACTCATGTCCAAAATGATTGTCGCATATCTATAACTGTTTTCTTATAAGAATATAATTTGACAATGATTTTGCAGGGTACTTTTAATACTGTTACTATGTGTATAAACGGGAAATATATATTTGTGGTAAATTTCATAGGGAAGGAATTATAAATACGAAAATTATAATTACTAAAATAAAATATTGCTAAATGGACAAGAAAATTTTATTTTCGTTTTATTGTTCTTATTTACTGCTCTTTTGGCATGAAATGCCACATACATGTCTTTGCCGATTATACACATAGAAACATTATAAGAAATACCGGGTGAATTCGTTATCAAATTTTATTCTTACAACAAAATATTTATAGATATATGACAACAATTTTGGACATGAGTGTGCATCATTTGTATAAAATTTATAGTTATGACAGTTTATGAACTTTACTTCAAAATCTTTCAGCCTTCCTTGCTGGTCTAGTGGGTAGAGCATGTGCCTTTTGCAGGGTGCGAAATCATTTGAAAATGGTGGGGGGGAAGAAGTTCAGCGATCCACACTAATGCTTCGTGGAGCCTCCAAAAAATTGAAATATTAATGGGTTATCAATAATAATAATAATAATAATAATAATAATAATAATAATAATAATAATAATAATAATAATAATAATAATAATAATAATAATAATAATAATAAATGTTCAAACTAGTCGTAATTGTTATTTAAAAATACTTTAATGTTATTTATTCATTTAACCAAAATTGGTAACTTATCTACTGCATTTAATATACACTTCGGTGCGTATGGTCCAGGGTTAGACTCTAGTGGGAGCACAGTACCCTTGTGTTTACCATTATATTGAAGATTACATTCGCGAAAATAGCAGTAGAGATATATAAGTCAGAAATAATAGTCCCTGAGAACCGATGTCCTAACCAAGCATTAGAACTACTAACTTGAAGCGCTCCACCTGGCAAGCCATAGATCCTCATGAGCTGTAGAGTCAGAGAATAGTTTTTATTATTATTTATGAAATTCTTGTTTCTTCGCTACGTACGTAGTGTTTCAGTTTGGTCGTTCAGATATACGGTCACCTTTGTAAGTCTAAATAATACTATGTATCTATATTGTATTATTAGCAAGAATATGTTATTATAAATAATGATTTCAATACAAATACTTGATAGACAACAAAAAACCGTGTTGCCTCAGTGGTAGAGCGCTCTCCTCAGGTGCGTGGAATCATCGGCTGGATCCTAGCTCGCGCCAAATTCTGCTTGCGGTATACAAACAATTGTGTGGGGGTTTTCTCGGGGTCCTCTCGCTTCCTTCCATTATCCTAATCAACCATTATAATTCATCTCATCATGACCGTCTTCCTTAGCCGTGGTGAATATTCATAGGACGTTAAACTTTAGAAAATAAAAGCACAAACACTATAATACGATTGATTTGCTGATTTAAGTTTAATGACCCTTTTCAGCAGCGAGGCTATGAAATGTGGACTTACAGTTTAAGGTGAAATCCGAACCACTGTAATCGTTCAAATTTTTGTCCTGCGGCATCTGTGACTGTCGCGATACTTTTAAGTGTTGCAGCTGTAGATGACTTACTGAACACTTGGTAAAGTACGCCTAACAAACATGCAAAGTTGTGAACAGCATTCACAACACCAAAAACTCTTTCAGAAACAAGATCAATTCGATGTGCCATGCAGTGTACGCTAATTAGGCACGGGTTGACATTTCTTCTAATTTGAGCAGCAACACCGTTTCTCCCAGTAAACACTGCATCCCCGTCCGAACTAAATCCAACCAGTCTTTCTTTAAGATTAAAAATATCTATGCCATCTTCGGAAAATCCTTGAATAATTTTCTCTTTAAGGGATTTTTCATCGGCATTTTCTACAGGCACTAATTTATAAAAACGACAACAAGGTTTATTTTCTTCGTCCACATGTGTTCATATAACAGCAAGTGCTTATCCGCAAACCTGTTTGTAGATTCGTCCACTGAAATTGAAAAAACAATTTGTTTGTTTGAGAAATTTTACCAATTTTGCATGCAACTGGTACGCTAGAGAATAAAGGTCTTCATTTCGTCAACAACCGAAAAAGTTAAACACCTGATCCTTTTACAAATAAACTACGTTTTTTAAAACAGCATGGATTTAAAATTATTGTTTGTCTGAAAATTTTCTTTATAGACCTACTTATATTTTTCTATTAAGGTGTCCCCCCTTACAGATTTTGGTGAGGGGGAAAAGCAAGTGTAAAATTTTTGGTGGGGGGAATCCCTCCCGTCCCCCCCCTGGATTTCGCACCCTGGCCTTTTGTGAATATCGTCCCTAGTTTGATTCCTCGTAGGAGAGCACTAGAAACCAAATTTCAAATTCATTCAGTCTCATTAATCATCCGTCTCCTTTACCCTAAAGGGAATAATCGCGATATATTAATCTTAAAACAATCATTTCGAGTTGAATGATCGACCAGCTTCCTTGAAGAAATGCTGCATATGTTTATGTTGCTTTCCATGTTTGTTTAATATTTTTTACCAAATTATATTCTGATATAAATACGAAATGCCTTTGTCATTAACTCATTCATATTATGTATTAGTATTTTCCCACAGAAAAATGATCTAGAATAATACAGTAACTCAGACTTGAATTAGTAAATTTAAGAACTATAGACAAGGATATATATTCAACTAAGTTTCAGTACTAGCAATGACAAACTCGTTTTTGAGAAGCATGGACAGAAGTATTTTGTTTTATACTGGACTGTTATTATACTAAGCTTCTAAATTCAAACTTCCAAAGTATCTTTTTTTTAGCCTGTTAAGAAATAAAGTTTTCTTGACTCATACAATAATATCGATTAATTTTAATATTGATATTTGATCAAATTTGAAAGAATACATCTCTCTTCCTTGTCTTCCATAGGCAGAACCAAACTGGAAGATACTCGACTATATGGTACTGAAACATATTCTGGATGTTTTTCCTTCTGATGCAACCAATTCTTCTCATGCTGTTTCGGTACCCTTTAGCAATCCACGGGAAATCACCCAGGTATTTGATACCATCTCGTATAACAAAGGTAAAGTGACCGTTATATTTTTTAATGTTGATCGCTCTCTTTATTAGACTATTGTTGAATATAATGAATAAAAACAATTATTTCCTAACTAGATGTCTACACTAAATTCCGATATTTCTTCTAATTTATGTAAATGTCTGTATGCACATTTCTAGTTATGATTGGTGATCGTAGCAAGAAGGTGGCAACATATATTAATATGAACACTTTCTCGAATATGTTCTAACTTCTAGTAGCAAGAGTATCATATGCTTTCAGCATTCTGAAATTTTGTTATCATTATACATACATACATACACACACACACACACACACACACACACGCATATATATATATATATATATATATATATATATATATATATATATATATATATATATATATATATATATATAAACGACATTGAACATCTATAACTCTCCCGAAAGCATCTTTGATAAATTATCAGATGAAAATTATCACTTACCAAGCCTTTATTTTCGTCGTAAGAGAAAGAGTGCTATTTCAACTTTTGAATTTATAAAGATAACAGAAGTTGAAATGAGAAGAATAATTTGTACACATTATTTGGTTATCTGTGACGTAATCTTTTATTAAACTATAAAATAATATTATTCCACACACACTAGAACTTCCCCAGTTACATGAATTAAATTTTAGACACAATAAACGAAATGAAAAAAATGTGGAGAAACAGATCTAATTCACAGTTGGAATCCATAAAAAGTAAAAGTTCTAAAGTAAACAGAGTATGCAACCCTCACTGTAGGTACTTTCCCAGTTACAAGAATTAAATTACACAATAAACGAAATTTTTTTAAAAAAAGTATGGACTCTTGTTAAAGAGAAAAACATGTCTAATTCACAGTTGGAATCCATATAAAGTAAAAGTTCTAAAGTTAACAGAGTATACAACGCTCACTGTAGGTATCTTTCTAGAAAACTGGAATATATTCAACAAGTTGGTTACAAGGCGTCTGCACTTTGTTTATGAAACCTTATTTAACATTTTAGTTATAAGGTTCAGACTTTATTACCGTTTTTCTATGTCACTGATATTTAATGTTTAAAAGATTCAAAGATTTACTGTATTCTACTTTCAATAACTTCCTTTAATATTTGAGTGTTCGCAGCTAAATATACGTAATTTCATTATATCATATCGCTCTTAACGTAATATACATATTCTAGCAGGGTATTTTTTTCAGCGTATCTTAATTTAATTAATTGTATTAGTATTATAACATTTGGTATTTTACTTCAATAATACAGAGTAGTACCATAGTACACAGACAAACGGAAGGAGGTGATAGTAGACGTGAAATTAAGCAACAAATATCTAATGAATATGAGTCGAATGCTGCACCATTTTCACGTAAGAGGCGTTGAAAAACCGGCGAAGGCGTTGATATAATACTTAATATCTCGTGAACGCGGAAAGATATCGGTGTCAAGTCAAAACATTACCCAGAAAGTTGCACCCGACAAACAAATGGAGAATTCATACAGGCATTTTCCATATGTGAGGATACTCATCACACAGCGACCGCTTTGCTACCATTTGTATGTCATGACTTTCTGTATAATCTTTTGATCCGACAGCAATATATTTTCGCTTCATGAGATATTCAGCACTATACTAGCATCTTTGCCGGTTTCTCAGCGCTTTTTAAGTGTAAACGTTGTCGCTTTCGGACCATGTTAAGTAGATATTTTGCGTTTAATATCATGTTTACTCTCACCTCCATTCGGTTTGTCGGTGTACTATCGTACCACACGTAAGTGAACTTTTCTTATTAGTAATAAAACTGTTAAAAAGGCGTTAGGGACCATATGTTTCACCTTTGTGTCCTTGTGTCTGTCCGGGAGGCAAAAAATTCTTGATGGATCACCACGAATTGTGGTTAGGGTGTAGAGGGTCGGAAGTTAACAATGTATTCGTTGGTGGGGATAACATTTAAACCAGAAGCAGTAGAAATTAACCATTTGCGTTTTAATGTTGATCACTATAGAGCAAAAACGTGAATAGATAGCTGGATTACCCTGGAATCGATTACGCGCTCTAAGAATACAGCTAATCTTAATCCTTTACTCCCTAGTAAAACAGAAATTGATTTTAAAAAATCCACTTCAACTTCTCGTTTCAATACTAATCAACATAGAATAACAACGATAAGAAAGCGAGAAGTGGTTTGTTTGAAATCGATTAAGGTTCCAAAGAGTATATTCAATCTCTAGTCTCTCCCTACTGAAATTGGAAGTGGTGGAAATCTAATTGAAACTTCGGTTTCACTATTGAGAAAATATCAAGCCATGTAAGGAAAACTTTTTCACGTAGTATGCATGTGCTACAGCTGCTTGTTGAATATGTCTGCGTTCACGGACCGCGAAACAATATAGCTTAAATGTAATTCAGCACAAAAGTTGTTGATTTCATAGAGATTGATTAGATTAATATGTCATTTTAATATTTCTCTTTTTTTTTCAAACGCAACGGATGAAAATTGATCACATCCAAAATTCTATAAGTTGTTGGTTTTGGTTTTGGAGAGAGGAAATTTATTTATTACTAGACCTAAAACATCTTACTGGAAATTTCAACGTGATAACTGATCCGTTTACTTGAGAAGTTCGTTGTGTCATTTAGAAGCTTCTGTTTCTTTATATAGGTATCAACGTATAAATTTTATTTTTGAGAAAGGGACTTATAATAGTCTAATAAGATCCATGCAATTTAATTATATTTATATTTTAATACCAGATTTTTTCATTTCTCCCACGGCATTCTCAAGTTCAAACAGAAAGCTGTGATAAATTGACATAAAAACACCATTCAAACAATAGACCTTTGGATTTCGAGACATCATATACACAGTGAAGACGCTTAATGTCAAAAAATAATTTTATACGTTCAGATTCATTTCAAAGT
Source organism: Thermobia domestica (assembly GCF_964235325.1). Lineage (NCBI taxonomy): Eukaryota > Metazoa > Arthropoda > Insecta > Zygentoma > Lepismatidae > Thermobia > Thermobia domestica. The sequence continues at coordinate 293,212,628 of NC_137455.1, read as the reverse complement.
AGAACAGCATAATAAATAATTTATCAAAGAGAAACCCACCTCAGCAAGCCACTGTAATATTCTTTTAGTTTAGATTTAGATGTAGACTTTTGCGTTTAGCGTTCCTTTCAACAGCGAGGCTATATAAGACGTAGATATATAGCTTAATGTGGGATCCGAACAACATGAGCTCCCTCTGGGAAATATACTTTTATTATAAAGGATTATATTTAATAAATAGCCTGCATATATAGGAAAGGTTTCCTAGATTTTAAATTAACTGGTGTGAATCAAAGTTATTTGAATTATCCAGATGTAGATTATCACTGAGTAGTTGGTATTCCTATCAATTGTATTAACAAGTGCATCGAAAATATTTTTAAATTTGATTCCTCTGATTTGTAATATATTTACCTATATAATTAAACACGAAGGTCATCCAGGAAATAAAGATAGCTCAATTATACAAAATCAAAAAGACAATATTTATTGGAAAAAACAAATATGTTACACACCTGAAGTTTCCTTCACTTCTATGCATAATTACCACCCTCATTTAAACATTTCTAATATCTGGTCAAGAACTTCAGAATTCCCATGTTACACTCTTGTGCCGCCAGTTCGTTAAGGCAGGTGATCATTGCATTCTTCAGCTTTCCATCACTTGTAAAACGTTTACTGCCCCGAAAGTTTTTCAGCTTAGGGAAAACGTGAACATCGCTAGGACAAAATCCACCAAAAGAACATCTTTACAATCCCAAAGGATGGTCGTCATGACCTTTCGTGTTGAGACTGTCTGTTGCCGTGGAGGGATGATGCCACTCAAGTGATTGGCGTTTGCTCTCTGGGGAAATGAGACACCCAGGTCTCATCACTAGTCACAATCTGATCAAGAAAGTCGTCACCATAGGTGTGATATTGAGTCAAAAATGTCAATGTTGAGTCTTTTATTTGAATGCAGTGACCATCTGGTGTAATATATACGTATGTGTGAAGTCAAGGATGACAACAAAGTTCTGACGATATATATACACACACACAATGAACATGAAACTCAAAATAGTGATGACTTACCATAATATATTAATTACTTTGATCTCAGGGTTTCGTGGCTTCCGTCTTCTGTTGAGCTTTTGTTTGCTACTAGTTTTCCACCTACAGTTATTGGTACCATCACTTCTATTTGTTCAGCGATAAATTTGAGATAATGAAAACTCAATTGTTTAACTTAGCTACTTTAATAGGCTAAATAGTTCAATGAAAATAATAAAATTTACAAGTGCAAAACAGTTATCATAATAGTGAATATTTGTTTGTGTTATTTATGAAACCAGTTTCTTATAAATTGCGAAATCGTTAATTAACTTTTAAAAATTCACAAGTTTACTGAAAATATCTTATATTGCATCTGACCTAACTCAAGAATGTAAGTTGGCCTTTTTATTTCCTACAAAATTGATTACATTAAATTTACAAAACAAAAGGGATAAAAATATAACTTTACTCACGGTCAGATTATAAATAACTTTAAATTGAGGGTGTGTCATTTGGTCTATAGTTCTTTTGACGCGCACTGCACTCAAAATTCAGGTAATAATATATCACTTCACCTTCTTGCTGACAACTGCCCATTGAACGTCTTCCTTTACTTCCAGCGAGGTAGCTCCACGGTCTCTCTATGTGAAAAGTCCCCGTGTTGCCTCTATTGTCCACTTCACTGGAAAGTCCTCAGAAAGTTCCAAAACTTACTCCAACCACTGAATATGATTACCACAACCGATGTCACGTTTAGAAAACCTTGATTAAAACATTTGACATTATATCAGGTCTTCTGTTGTAAGCTGGAATTGCTACTAACTGTTCTTTATCACTGCCCGCAAAATAGCCTACTCGTGTGGCCTTCTCCATTTCGACCGCCTATCGCCCCACTAAAACTGTATTCCAAAGCTCAGAGCTCTAAGATTTTGACTAACGGGTTGTTACACTCCCTAAATTGAAGTCTGTAATCCGAGGTTCTATGATCTTAACTCAACTGCCTGCCTTTCTGCTGTCCTCTTCCTTTATTATTTTCCACTAATTACGTATTCAGTTTTGTTTCTTCTTTCCTATCCGTCCTTTGCAATCAGTGACCATTTTCTCTTTCTGACACACTCCTTGTCTAACTTTACCAATAACGTTCTCTTCATTTTGTTTCACTACGTTTTATTTGCTGGTTTCTCTCGTTTTCTTGGCCACTCTCTCTTTTTTATTGGTTTCTCTCCTGTTTCTTTCCAAGCACATCCCCTTTTATTTTTTCTATTTTTTTTAAAGTTACCCTCCTTGGCCAGAGACCATCTGCTGGAATTACGCGAACTACAAATTTAGAATGAATAGCCTCAAGTGACAAATGTGAAAGGCTTAAGAAATTATTTTCCAAATATAGATTAGAATATTCATTAATCTTGATTTATCAAATATTATATATTTTGTAACAATTTATATTTTTCAGATGGTAGTTGCTTATTACAATACGAATATTTATATTTCTATCATAATTTTGCGTTGATATAATAATGAAAATAAAAGCGCTACTAAGAACTACTTTTAAAATGATAGAATAACTACTTCTATTAATAATTGTTGTATAAAACTATATTCATTCTAGTGATAATGTTAATAATGCTATTAATACTACTTGTTGGCTAAATATAACGAAATTTACAACATATAAGCCATATATAATGGTGTTCAAGGTATCCCTATAAAAGTATATATTTACTTGAAATGGCTATACAATATTAAAATGATCCTTCTTTTTACAAATTTCATGATATTGTTAACTACTAGTACCAATAATAATAATAATAATAATAATAATAATAATAATAATAATAATAATAATAATAATAATAATAATAATAATAATAATTTATCTCTAAATATTTCTACAGATTACGTACTGCTTTTAACTAAGTCAAGAGTGATCTTCTGCCTAGCAGTGGATTGATAATATTTCTACATATATAATTATACGTATGTGAATAGATCCTATATAGATTGAGAGCGAGAGAGAAAGCCTTTTAAAGAAATAGTGCTCCATTTATTCTTTTTAAATTTGCATGTTAAACATTGCGTTTTTACGTATTACAATACTTTCAGTTAGTTAATTATTTTACTTTAGAAAATTTAAACAAACATGATTTTTCGCTTTGGTGCATCATTCCCTACTCTTTTGCTTGGGTATTTCCGCACCCTCCTTCTCTATGCCCTCTCTGGTTCGTTTTTTTTCTTTCTTTCTTGGCGTTGCTTTTCAAAGACCTTTTCTTTTTTCTCACAGCTGCAAACTCTGACCGCATTGACCATTGTCTCTCGTATTTTATGTTACGAGTCTTAATAAATTTCGATAAACGCCAATGTGCCCTGGGAATATATTCTTAAAATAACCACACACTTGGCTTGGGTTCGTTTTTGTCATCATGCGGTTTGTATGCTTCGCGTATTGATCCAATAATTAGAATTATTTTCTAGCGTCAGGTCATGCTATTCTTGGCCCCTTACGTAGCAGAATTCTGGAATTGTTTTTCTTTCCCGAAGGAAAGTATCGAGTTCTCATAGCGTTGGGTGCTGGTTTTCTACCATGTGTTCAGTTGTTGCTAAATCTCTACACGTCTAATTCTAACAGTGCATTATACAGCTCATTATTTCCGCTTGTCCTTCTACTAAATAATATTATCCTCTCCCGGCAATGTTACCAATTTTATTACATACTCTTAATAAGCAAAGTTTTATTTATACACTAAAATTTTCGTTTGCTTATTTCTCTTATAAATTTGGCAACGTATTGATCATTTTTATTCCTTTTTGTTCATCTCCAGCTAATCTGAAATGTGTCAATGTTAGTTTGTTTTGGGAAGTGTCTCCACATTGGTTTAAAACCGCATTTCCGTCTGCTGTATCTACGGTCATTTTTCCGAAAATGTCTTGGTTACCATCTACGAGTAACACTCTTCCAATAAATTCATGGTTTGTCTAGTATCAATCGATGAACTCTCTACATTAAAATTCCTCGCTGGAGTGGTAAAGACACTACATTCTAAAACTTCAGGAAATAAACTACAAAACTTACAACCTTGGCGACGTGTTTACTCGTGTGTGGCCGAAAATCATGAGGGCTCTCTTCTTTGTTTCCTTTTTGTTTAATAAAAGGAGAAAAAACTTGGATGTATGCGAAATCACACCTTGTTTATGTTTAACTTTAATGAACATAGTCAATCAATATGAACAATTAAGCGTATTACACAGGCTTGAAGACTTAGCGACAGAAGAGTATAACATGGCAATTCTGAAGCTCGTGAACAGATACGACTAATATTTAAATGAAGATGGTGATTATGTAGAGAAGTGAAGGAAGCTTCATGTATGTAACAATTATTTTTTCCAATAAATATTGTGCTTTTCATTTTGTATAACTTAACGGGCATTATTTTCTGGATGACTCTCGTATATATAGAGAGCAATGAGTATTTAAATTTATATTTATTTGAATGTTATTGTATTCATAATGTGCAAACATTATGATAAACGCTATAGTCAGTTTTGTTGCACAGTCAGTGTATCAACTCCAGATACCATATGAGAACGCTCAATTAATCCTACAAAAGTTTGACCTTGCAAGATTGGATCTGTAGCAATCAACCAGCATGATAATAATATTGATTAACTGAAGTTCTTGAAACGAGGCGGAGTCAAAAGAGACATGAGAAAAGGTACATTTATTCTAAAAACAGAAAACTGAAACATTCATTATTTTTCTACATGATCTCCCTGCACTTCAATTCATTTTCCTTAACGTTTCACAAGTTATTTTTATTATTAGTCCGTCGGGTAAAAGGTTTTTCGGTTGCACCTGTAACCAATTTTGCACCGCATCAGACTAACTTGTGATTTACGTTTAAATGTGTTAACTTCTGGTGATGATGAGTATTTCCAAACCATGCTCGCAGCCTTACTTTCCGGTTCGTGATGATGTACCCAAGTTCCTCAGTCGCTGACGTCGAAGGCCTGCCTGAACTTTCCCCGTCTCATAAGTTCTTCCAGTGGCGTCGGAAGTATTTTTCAGCTGGGGGGGCAAACTGCTGTCTTGAAAATAGACACGGGAATGTAACATAGGTAAGATAATGCGAATATATGTTTGTAATGTAACAATAATTTGACTTGATTGGTTAATAATAATAATAATAATAATAATAATAATAATAATAATAATAATAATAATAATAATAATAATAATAATAATATAATGAAGCTGTAAATAGTTTCGTGAGAGTGAAATTTTCATCTATTAGAGGCATCTTAGTTTACATCTTTGGATTAATTAATCCCGTGTCAGTTTTGTGCTGGATTTTGGTCTGGTGCAGAAATTTTCAACCACTGAAATCAAAATTAAAAACATATAAAATTGTAAAATTGGTACTGCTCATAATGACTGTTTGTAAGTACAAATTTTACCATTTTATATACTAGTACATATTTTTAACTGTATTGGACGTGGTCACACGGACACTATTAAAGAATCTTAAAGCTACTTAAATCACTTGGAAATGTAGAAATTAAAATTATATTTTTAAAAATCCAGTTCTGATGTTGCAGTCCACTGTAATATTAGAAATTGCTATTTAGAACTACAAACTTTGTAGCACTCTGTAGTAGAAAGTAACTTGTACATTATAAAATAGGCTACATAATCAAGTAAAAAATAAGAATATTTTTTTTCTACCTACTTGTCTTCGTACCAGAAATTAAAAAAATGGAATTTTCACTAAAGACTTCATAAAATTTATATAGAAAACTCAATTACACTAATTATCCAGAGTTATTTGTATTTTTTACTACACTTATTTCAGTATATCCAGTTTGTTATTACATTAATCTCTCTTCCTAATCTCATTATATTCACTTCACTTCACACTAATAAAGTACGACACAATTAATAAGAAATAATCCAAGTTTATATTGAATTTTAAGTGCTATTTTGTGATTTAAATAATTGGTTATAATACGCATGATCTTTCGCAAATGCTCAAGAAGCTGGTATAGTGAGAACGAAAGTCCCTAGACGAACAACTTGGTCGAGAAGGCTACGAACAGTTGGGGTTTCAGCACTAATAGTTTTTAATATTCTGATGGTCGTCAGCGACTCAGTCGTCATCAAAGTAGGTGGAAACAGCCTGAGCTGAGCTCATAATCTATCCACGTTAAAATCCGACGAGTGAACTCCCAATTCCTGCTTCAAATATTCTCTTGAGAGAGGACCACCAGCCCATATAGCTCCTCAGAAAGTATCTTCTAGAGTTTTATGAGTTGTTTGAGGCCTGGCTGATTGAAACGACGCTGCACTTCATTCAACAAATAGTCAATGATTTCAAAGTTCATTTTTGGAAGATCTGATACAGGTTCTAGAGTAGCTGCTATAGAAGGATTATCACTCTTCTCCAACCTAATTGGTGTTGTCTTTGATCTTGATGAAGTGGACAATTTTAAGTGTAGTCTGTCTGCATTTTCCTTTGTTTCCTTATAAATGTTTTCAAATGCACTGTCCGTTCGTAGGTTTCTCAGAGTGTCCTTTAGATTGAATTGCTGCTGCTCTTTTAGCTCCAGAAGCAGAAGCTTCAGAATTTTGAAGCACTTTCGTCAGTTGTCCGCAAGGTACAAAAACACGTATACTGACTATCAGAAGAAATATCATTCCGAATTTGTTCATTCTTTTCAAATACCCTTTTAGAATTACTTTTTGATCATCATTTGGACCACTTGTACTACTGATGATTCTTTTCCAACGTGATTTGAATTCGTTTGTAGTAGATTGAAATTTGTTTAGAGATTTTCGCCTAAAACACCAGCGAATAGGACAAACAGGCAGCAAAATGTTTAGGATTACTTTCGTCAATAGTTTTACAGGGTTCAAGAACAATGTCGGCATGTGTATATTGTCTATCGTTTTGCAGAATCCAGGTTGATGTTTCAACGTCTTTCACTATGGCCCGCACGTCACACAAAGATTCGCATTTTCGTGCTACTTCCTGCAATGGAAGATCTAATGCATGATTATTGCAATGAATGTATATAGCTTTCGGATGTTAAGTCGAAGTTATCTTCTGCACACCATTCACTCGTCCTGACATGATAGCTGCACCATCATGACACTGTATATTTCCTGCATTCAGGTTAGGTTTCGTTAAAATATCTTTGATCGTGAATTCTGTTTCCGATTTTGTACCACTGGGGTGATCATTTCCATAAATATTTTGTTCGGTTTGATGAATCAGAGTCAATACAGCGCACACAGAGACAACTGTTCTTTCTTTGAAATATCAGTCGTGGAGTCGGCTATGATTGCATAAAATGGAGACTCTTTAACTTCTGCTACCAAGTCTCTCTATATTGCATGTCCCATAATCTTTAAAATTTCATTCTTTCAATCAGCACTAAGCCAGTTATCCTGTCGATTAATCCATTGGTTGAAAACAGGCACATCCATTTTTCTTTCATCCAGGAGTGACATCAAATTACAAGTACTATGCAAATGTTCACTGATTGCTTGACCACTGCGAGCTAAATATCTAACACTACTAGTTATTATAAGCAGTGACTGTCTTTCTTATCCTTGTTTACAAACTTGGTCTGAAAGGAGAGCTGAAATAGAGGTTCTGTTTCTGCACTCATATCTTAACCCTTTCACTACCACTGGGATATGTGTGTCCCACGATACATACTCAGAGAACCCCTGTAATTTACCACATGTTATTGCTATGAATCGATGTTCCACTGGTAAAGAGAAGCCCGCTAATGGTTCACAGAATTCTTATTAATATTATCCAATAGACAGTAGTGGAAGTGAATGTGAACAATGAAAGTGATAATGGAACAAAGAGGAACAATGTACTAGTGATAAAGCAGTGGTTGTATGTACTGTAATTTGTTAAATGATGCCGAAATGTAAAATATTTGTAATCATAAATACGACCCAATTGTTTTTCTGACAATATACGTTTCATAATTGAAAATACAAGATGATCATTCATGAGTTGAGTTGAGTTGAGTTGACTTTGAGTTTTACGTCCCGTTCAGCAGCGAGGCTATATGAGACGTGGACCTACTGATTAACGTGGAATCCGAACCACATGAGCTCCCGCCGGGAATCGAACCCGGGTCTAAGATGATCATTCATGTCAATACCACTGGAACATATAGGTCCAATGTAAAAATATCAGAGGGATACATATTGTCCCACCCTTCCCACATCAAAAAACGAAACGGTGGAAAATATTTTTTATATATATTCATACGTTTGAAAACAACTTAAAATAGCCATATATTAATGTTTCTCACTCCGAAAAAAATGGTAGTGAAAGGATTAAACGAACGGAACGACAATAGAGTTCGCATTTTCATATGCTCTAAATTATTAATCCTACCTTATACATTTTTCCTCCTCACTATAAAACTTACTGCACTCTGTATATTGTTTGTAAGAACATTAACTTTATAGAAAATGTATTTAGGCCCTAAATGTCCTGTTACTCATTTAAACTGTTATATTTTTCAAACTTTAAAATCTCGCTCGACGACTCCTTTCATATTGCAGACTTACGGTTACTTAAACAACAATTTTAAAAGAATTTACAGTGTTTTGAGAATGTACACCAATGGAAATAATGATAATTTTCAATTCTTTTTCCTAATTCTTTTTGTCTAACATGGGGGCAGAGAAAGCGTCCGGTCCCTTGTTTCAAAGAGAAAGATGAATCTGGAATAGAGAATTTTTTTTCACATTATTATAAAAAGCAAAACTTAGTTCATATAATCAGGGTTGTGTGATGTTTTTACAGTCTGAAAGTGAGGGGGCAAAACTAGTATCTTGCCCCCTTTGAAAATTTCAGGAGGGGCAACTGCCCCCCTTGCCCCCCGGTTCCGGCGCCCCTGAGTTCTTCCCTGTTTGAAACGCTCTATCCATCCGTAGATCTTGCTTCGCGATTAACAGTTGTCACCATACTGCGCTTGCATTCGACGAATAATTTCCGCAAACAAAAAGTGAATCACTACCCTCATTACCTCCTTGGTGCAGATCGACAATGGAGCTGCCGTGTTTAACGGTCTGTTACACTCCAGCGACTAACGCGGGATTAATAGTGACACGTTGCATAGAAGTGTTGCAGATGACACTAATTCAGTGCTGGATATTAGCAAAGTTACCAAACCCTAGTGCGAGAAATTGCGAGTCTCTTTACTTTTTGACTTCCGCTGATACATGGACTACTACAATAAACAAACTATGAAAATGAATGGCTGAGTTAAGAAGTAAGTAAAATAATAATATGCTACTATAGATATTACTGTTAGATTGTAGCTGATTTAAGTATTCGATTTCAGCGTCAATTCTTCTCAGAATGTTAAACAAAATTTTAACAGAATCAACTTTCCGTGAAGCACTAAATGACTATCTGAACAACTTTAGCTACGGAAATGCAGAACAAAATGACTTATGGCAATTCCTTGACGATCATGGTCATAAAGATCAGACGCTTCCGCCACAGTACTCCATAGCCACAATCATGGATAGTTGGACTTTACAAGTAGGATATCCAGTTCTCAATGTAGAACGAAATTATGAAGCAGGATCTGCAACGATAACACAGGTACGTATTATCGAAGATTAAATGTTCTATCTAGTCTAAATACCTAGGTATATACTAACAAATCTTTTAGTCTAGATTAGAATTAACAAATTTTAAAATTTATAAGACGAAGGAATATTAAACAAATTATTTTTATGAAGAATTTTCAGCTACCTATATATTTCTTCAGCAAATTGTCTTAGATGTAATACAATCTTGGTAATTTGTACAGTTCGCAGCAAAAACCCTGCAACATGAGCATGTAAGTTTATTGTGAAACGACGGTCTTTTGCTCCAAAGTAAGTGTGCAGAGGAGGACTCCGAGGTTTCTCCTGGCGTGATTCGTGCCACTTAGACGTTATGTTGATTCCCTGCGCTGTTAGGCGTAGTTTCACAATAAACGTACATGCTCATTTTGCAGCTTTTTGCTGCGGACTGTACATGTTATGTGTTTCAAGTTACACAAATATGTTTATAATGATATTCCAGTGGTAGCATTAAAGTTATTACTTCTCTCATATGGCAACTGAATGTATTAGTTAATTATGTAAGTCTCTTTGGATTAACATTTAAAATTATCCTCAGGTGTAGTTACAACTTTAATATTTCAACAGAAATGCTAACAAGGGACATCACCCAATTGTCCGGCGCCGATTTCAATGATTTTTTTTTTCTGATAGAGGACATGTATGCATTATTTGTGATGACAGAAATTTTTGCCATGGTGCATGTTTTCTCTTTTCTTATTTGGTCTAGGAATTAATTCGTGCGGTTGGTACGCACACATTGAAGCTGTAGTACAAACACAAAATACATAAATACCTTAAGAAAAATATTGTCCATCGCTAGCCACCACTTTCGCCCATCTGTCAGGCAATGTACGGATTCCGTGGCGAAAGAAGTCCTCATCCTTGGAAGCGATCCAGTCAGAGACCCATGTTTCGATATCTTCTGAAGAAGTAAACCGCTGTCCAATCAAATCGTTGTTCATGCAATCGAACAAGTAGTAGTCCGAAGGAGCAACGTCTGGTGAATACGGCGGGTGGGGTAAAACTTCCCATCCGACATTTTCTAAATAGGTTTTGACCGATTTTGCGACATGTGGGCGAGCGTTATCATGTTGAACAATAAGTTTATCATGTCTGTTCTCCCATTCTGGTCGTGTTCTGGCCAGAGCTTGCTTCAAACGCATTAATTGTCGTCGATAACGTTCTCCATTCATAGTTTCACCCGGTTGCAGCAGCTCATAGTACACCACACCTTTCATATCATACCATATGCACAGCATAACCTTTGCACAGTGAATATCTCGTTTTGGTTGTGATGGACCTGGTTCACCTGGTTTCACCCAGGCCTTTTTTCGTTTAGGGTTCTCGTAATGGATCCACTTCTCATCACCCGTAATAATTCGATGCAGAAACCCCTTTCTGCTCTGTCGTTGAAGCAGCAATTCGCAAATGGTTTTTCGTCTTTCAACGTCTCTGTCTTTTAATTCCCATAGCTTTCAAGCGTTTGGAGGCTGTTGTTCGATCAACGCCTAATGCTGCTGCAAGTTGTTCCTGCGTTTGACACGAATCCTGCTCGAGCAATGCTGTCAATTCTTCGTCTTGAAATTTTTTTGGCTGTCCAGCTCGCTCTTGGTCTGCCAAGCCGAAATCACCACTTCTAAACCGTGCAAACCACTTCTGACACGTTCGCTCAGCTAGAGCATGGTCACCATACACTTCCACCAAAATACGATGACTTTCAGTCGCACTTTTCTGCATGTTAAAGTAATGCAGCAGGACACCCCGCAAAAACACTTTATCAGGCACAAATTGCGCCATGTTCACTTAACTACAAACTGGTGTTGTTGACGCTTTAATCCACTGCCCTATACTACGAACGATACGCGATGACAGGGGTTTGCAACACATGTGTGGATACACGGAACTGTGGGACGCTCCGTTCGTTGCGCCATCTCTTGTCCACCCGCACGAATTAATTCCTAGACCAAATATGATTTTTAAAAGTTGTGATGTGATTATTAGAGATTACTGCAGAAGTCCCTTACTAACCTTTGTAAACGGAACGTTAATGAAAAAACAACCATGTAAATACATATAAGACCCAGGGGGAAGTCGTATGGTAGGTATGGCATTCACGGCAGCCATCTTGAAATCCGCCAGTTTGAAATAAGGCCATTTTTTAAAAATGGAAATAAAGTAATATGATACATAATTTCGGGCTAGAATTTAATCAGGAAGACAATGGTGAGGTTAGTTTTAAGATATGCCCATTTGGGGAAAAGTTACACGCATATTAATTGTTTATACTTACTATGTGCTTAAGTCTCTTACCTCCGCTTCTAACCCGCGTATTAATGATAATAAGTGGATAAAAGCTTCGGTAATACATATTATGCTTAGAGGGAAGTGATACGGTAAGGGTAACCTTGACGGCAGCCATCTTAAAATCCGCCATTTTGAATTAAAGTGAAGTTTTGAAAAATGAAAACCATTGCATGTGACACCACATTTTAATAGCAAATTTTCTCCAAAAGCCAAAAAGACTTTTTAAAATTAACAATGAAAAATACACGTATAAATAATTACATTAGAATATAGTTAAAAGCTGAGACACTGTTTTATAGTCTAAAAGCATGTTATGGTGTTTTATTGATGATATACTTTAGATAAATCACTCCATTAATAATGTAAGATGATGTAGGTACACAGAAGGAACCGACGCAGTGCAAGAAGGAACAGGTAACAAAGTAGAAATACAAGTATCATAGCTAAACGAAGTTTACGCACTAAACGACGTGACAAACATCTTGGCATTTGAAGGCGGCGCTCCAAGTTCCCTTTAAATGCTGCTAGCAAATTAGAGGCCTGCGGTATTGCCACTTTCATTTTGTACACATTCACTTGAGCCTATTCCTGCCACCTGATCGCGCTGAAGTTCGTCTGCTTAGCCAAGTCATAGCCACACCCCTATACTACGTGGCAACGTCGCCTCAGAGCCTGCGTTTTATTCGTTTAGCTGAAATGCTAAGATGCTTATCACAGGCTTTAAAATCCGTTGTTCAAAACAACAGGAGCATAGAATAGATCTGACAAATCTTTCACTGTTTTTTTGTTCCCTCTCTCATTCTATCCTTTGTGATCGCATAGTATTCAGAATTTTTTTTTTCGAATGCCTGATATTCTTGAACAGCGATTAAGAATAGAATATTAAAGTCATGATACAATCACTTTATCATTAGAGTCATGAGTCGATTAAATAAGTGAACACATAAATGAAACAAAAGTAGGCGTACTTATACGCCTTGAAGCAGAAGGTATACCCTAATGGCTAAGATTAAACTGAGAATCTAAGGCGTATACCCTTGCATACCCTCGACTACAGCTCTGCATGTATATTAGGGCTACTACGTCCCTTTTTGACCAGGACATCCCATAGTTGAGAGCTCTTGTCCTGGTGTCCCGTTGGTTTACATTTTGTCCCAGTTTTCAATCGTGTAATCTTTTCACACATTTTCTGTACTCTATCCTTATTTCAATATTCTAAATATTATTTTTGTAATCTATTACATATTTTACACATCAAAGGAAAAAATGATAATAACTTTCATTTGAGAATAGCAACCTGGAATGTACGACCTTTATGACGTGCGGGTCAACTTGAAAATTTAAAAGTGGAAATAAATACATGTAAATAAATATAGTGGGTTCGAGTGAAGTGCGATAGTCAGAAAAAAGTGAAATAATGTCGAGAAATTACATAATATCCAATTCTGGTGGCGTTAAGGCCAAGAGTGGTATCGCGATAGCAATGAGAAATGAAATAGCAAAACGCGTAACCAAAGTGGAATGCTGTAGTCACCACTTGATGTTTGTAAAGTTCAGTGCAAAATCAAAGGATATCGTTATAATACAAATGTATATGCCAATAACCGACCATGATGACAATGAAGCAGAGAAATATATGATAAAATTAATGACATATTGCCTCAGAAGAAATAGAGAAAATCAACGCCATAGTAATGGGAGACTCCAACAGGTCGTGGGAGAAGGAGCTGTGAGTAAGGAGACGGGATCATTTGGACTAGGTAGAAGCAACGCACGGCGCCAGATGCATATTGACTTTTGTATGCAATTTGATACGATGGTGACGAATATGAAGTTGAAGAAAGGGAAAAAGACAAGTTGTCCTCGTGGAAAAGTTCAAGAGAAAGAAACCCTACCAAAGTGATTACATTCATATCAAACAACTACATTCATGTTTCAGGAGTATTGTACGGGACACTATGTAAAGCATATATATATATATATCTTTTGACCTAAAATCTGGTATGTATGGAGCTTGTTCAGTGAGATATTTTCTGGATTTATCGCTAGTTTAGTCAGCTTGTAACGACAATATTATAGCCATGGAATGTCCAACTTGTGTCGAGTTCCACAACGCTTAGAGTTCTTAACACATTTCAGATTCTGTCGAGAATCGAATTCAATACGCATATTTCAAGATGAAGTGTCCCTATCTATTCAGGAACCTTGTTTTTCAGCATATAAGGACAAATATTTTTGGTAACTTCCAATACCTTGCACTTCATTGCAGTGTATTTTAGTATAAACCATTGCCTAATTTATTACAGAATTGTTCATAATGTTATGGCCTATCCTTAGCTAACTGCATCCAGTTTCTACTTTGTATTCCAATCTCTGCGAGATCCATCTTAATATTGTCCTCCCATCTGCGCCTAGGTCTTTCTAATGGTCGTTTTCCGATTGGTCTTCCAGTCAAGACTTTGAAAGCGTTTCTACTTTCTTCCATTCTAGCTACATGACCCGCCCACCTAAGCCTCCTAGACTTGACGACCCTAACAATGTTGGGTAAACCATATAAATTATGTAGTTCCTCGTTATGAAGTTTCCGCCATTCCCCATTCCCGTTCCCCTTGGGTCCGAATATTCGTCTCAGGATCTTGTTCTCAAATACTTTCAGTCTATGTTCTTCCCTCAGAGTAAGTGACCATGTTTCGCAGCCATACAGAACAACAGGCATGATTATCGTTTTGTATATTTTAAGCTTCAAATTCCTCGGCAGAATTTGCGACGACAAGAGCTTTTGAGTTAGTTAGTTAGTTATCTGCAATATTTTCAAGCATAAATGTATTATTTTTTCTATTTATTTGTGTAACGAAATGCAATTGCGTAGTGACATTTTCAACTATGCACAATGTTTTGTTTAGAACTAAAAGTGAGTATTTTATTTCTAAAGAAAAAATAATATTAGTTATATTTAGTTTCAGAGATGTAGATTATGGAAGTCAATATGCTAACCACACACAAAATAATTGAAATCCATCTCGTTGACCATAGTCTTTTATGGACTATAACTGAATAACCCAGTTTACTTTTCGCTTGTAAACTTATTCATATATTTTTTTTATTAATAGAAATATCTAGAAGTCTTTATGCTTTTAAACTCCTACTTGATCCTCATCACTCGACAAATAGTAATAAAAAACAAAGAATAACAGAATGTCAAATCATGCCTAAGATTGTAATCATATTTTTCTTTTCGTTGTTATCCTACCTGATCAATAAAAAACGCAGCAAAAACGCGCAATTGTGAAGGTAGGAGTCCTGTACAGAGCCAATGACTCACGGATAATATAAAGCAAAATTCATGTAGTCTGAAATTTGTGGTAAAGGGCGTAATTTTCAAGCTGTGGAAAAACGTAGTTTTATTTTCTTTTGTTTATTTATATTTTTATAGTGTCTTGTGTGAACTGCAAAGAGAAAAATTTATTGATTTTGATAGGGATATGCCCTGTAAAACCTTTAAAATACATAATTAAGTCGCGAGATGGTAGAAAGGTGCGCGTACTGATTTCATTCTCATAGTAAGAAGCAAAAGACACTGTCCTGTAAAAAATGCATTTTCCTTTTGACACAAATAGTACTGAACAAATAAATAATTTTCCTTTTATAGGTAATTTTAAGACACATATATTCGTTACATTAAAAATAAATATAATATAGTGTTTATTAGAAGTAATTTTACTAGTATTTGTTCTTTCCATTTTTCAGTCGTATTTGAATGTATATGCAGTAACTTAAACAGTATAACTACTTGCGTCATAATAAAATTGCAAAGACATACATTCTTTGTTCCTGTTGTGAAACAGGAACACCAACAAAACTTTTCAAAAGCTAAACGTACTACACGCTACTATATTCGTTTACTGTAATCCTAAAAGCTCCATTTTTGAAGTCCCCTAAATGTAGTATCTCATTAGGTTTCATTTTCGAAGTCCATTTTATTTATTGGCAGAAAAGATTCTACATATCTGAGGATCTAAATAAACAGGACGATAAATCAATGTGGTGGATTCCGTTGACTTACACAGATCAGGAAAATCCAAATTTCAATACAACTGAAGTTAAAGTTTGGATAGAAGGCAATCGCAGTATAACGATTGAGAATCTCCCAGATAACAACAGCTGGATTATATTCAATATTCAAGCAATAGGTAGGTAAGAAAAAAGTATGTAAATTATAATTCGATAGCTTATTATGTTTATAACCATCATTAAACAAAATTAATGAAAGCCATATTTTTTCACTTAGCTCTGAACTTGCTTGAAATTTAAGTGTGTCCGTAAAAAAAGCTTGTCCTAGGATTATATTCCTATTATATCGTTCGTCCGATTAAAAAATTGCATAAATGCAGTACTTTGGTGTAATCAGAACCATATTTTACACCACTGGGTCTTAGAAAAATTGCTTGCTGATTTTGTTCATTGACTTGTTACTCTCTTCATGTTTTCTAAGTTACAATCCTGGTTTGTTAAAGAAAACCTCTGACACTAATCATACGTTTTCTTGTCTTCAACTTTGCATTTTCATTATATTTAACAATGTCATATTGATTTGCTAAGTCACTTGAGTGCTCATTCTTGTGTAACTATGTCATATTCATGTTGTTAATTCACTTGAGTGCCAATTCTTGTGTATCTATGTCATATTGATGTTGCTAATTCACTTCAGTGCCAATTCTTGTGTAACTATGTCATATTGATGTTGCTAATTCACTTGAATGCCAATTTTTGTGTAACTATGTCATATTGATGTTGCTAATTCACTTGAGTGCCATTTCTTGTGTAACTATGTCATATTGATGTTGCTAATTCAGGTGAGTGCCAATTCTTGTGTAACTATGTCATATTGATGTTGCTAATTCACTTGAGTGCCAATTCTTGTGTAACTATGTCATATTGATGTTGTTAATTCACTTCAGTGCCAATTCTTGTGTAACTATGTCATATTGATGTTGCTAATTCACTTGAGTACCAATTCTTGTGCAATCGAATGTCTTTAATGATAGTTGGATGGAGACAGTTTTGAGACTATTCATGATGCCCTCATTTACATTAAAAAAATATTTATATTACTGAATTCTGAGATATTGTAAACTCTTTTCGGTAACAAATTTAACATGACTAATAAGGTAGTATATCACTTAATGGACACTCAAATAATCGATTCGTTGAATTATGGTAACCACTTTGGGAATGCCTACTGTAAGGTTTTGTTTTTGAAGTTCTGTAAAATGAGAGGTAGATCTGACATTTGTAATAACCTAACATTATCATAAAATTCAGTGTATGAAAACGACTCGATTTCACTTGTTCAATCATACACTGGGTGGGTTAATTTCTATGAAAGAACATTTCCGAATTCGTGAACCAGGAACAGTTAGTGATTACCTGTTGCTTTGTGGTCTTATTTGCACTGATAAACTCGGAATATGAAACCTAAACCTTCACGATTTTTTAACGTGATACAATATCACATACAACATTATACCAAACGATGAACAGAGCACTTTATTCCTTAGCAAATTAAAATTACACAAACTTGACTGTGTGAAGCGCTAAATTCCACTATGTCTTGTAGCTCCTTGAAGACCTCTTTATTGATAGTTTGAGCACATGGAACAAATTCGTGATGTACGATCTCGAACATGTTAAGAAAAACACAATCAGCACCACTTTCACCAGGGATTGGAGTTGACTGACATTTTTTGAATCACGAAGATCCAAGTGACTTCCATTTGGACGACCTTACCGTGGATTCGTGGTTGTATCTGTAAACCCATGATTCATCCTCTGTGATGATACTAGCCAGGAAAGTCGGACCGTTCGCTCCTATTTCCTATAATTTTCCTGCTTATGGTGATATAATTTCTGTGTAAGAGTCCTTAGCTTGAAATTTACCGATACAAGCCTCATCCCTAGTTCTTCATATAAGATTTGGTGATTTCGGCCGATGAAATGGTTTTACTCCCCACAATTTCACAAACAGTCAGTCGAAGATTAAATCTCACAAGTGAAGAATCCGAGCTATTTTCTCCTCATTCCCACTCACGGACAGCGAGCAAAACTGGGATCGTCCTCTACGGATATTCTTCCAGCTTGAAAACGCTCAACCCCCTGATAAATCGTCGCACGACTCATTCATGGATCACCGAATGCAACTTGCAATATTTCGTACCTCTCTGTAGCCGTTTTTCCTAGTTCCAAAATTAATATAGTAATTAATATAATACCCATTTGATAGACCGATATGAATCTCAAAACACACCATAGAGAATCATGCATCTCTCAAAACTGTCTGGGCTCAGATAAGCATAACGCCGTGAAATCATGAGGTGTTGCCAGATGGATATTTCGAACTAGGCCTAATAGTTTTTGAAAGGAAAAGCGATTTAGGAATTAAATGATATTGCATACGTAGAACTAGTTTATTTCTTAAATTAAGTTTATACACCACGCTTCACATCATAAGACAATATGGAAATAGAAGGCCAATATTGAATATTTACACAAAGTTATAATTTCTGAATTTTCAGTAACAATTAATTCCAAAGAATACGGTTTGTTTGTAATCTCTGTAGCTTCAAAAAGCAAGAATTGTAATGGAATAGATATATTTGTACAGCAGATAAGTGTCAAACTATCTTACCAAGGATCAACAGGGACTTCTTTTATGCTTTCGATTTTCTATCACAGTCCAGGAAATAAGTTCAATTCCCATGGAAATGATTATGGCTCAAATATTTTTATTTAGTCTCACTACATCAATACACTTACATGTTATTTGAGCAATATTGTCTTTTACTCTACATAAATCTTTAATTTAACACCATGCGGTTTGTCCTGGAAAATTAGTAGAGGTAATCAATAAAAACAACATCAAGAAACACTGACACGCTATTGCTTACCACAAACTCGTAATTCCTGGCTAGTTGTGAAACGAAGTAGGGATCTAGCATCCGGTAATGTATTTTTAAAGAACACATAATGAGTTAATTGATATTCAATACTTAAATGAAGAACATGAAAACATTTTAAAGTCAAGGGTAATTAATAATTATTTTACGAATCATCATGATGTAGGTAACTCTTTTCCAATATTCTGGTGGCTTTCACTCATCCATTGCAGTTCTCTTCGACTTCATAGCTGCATCTGAAACCAATGAGAAATACGGAAGGTACAGGTAAATACGTCATGTTAAGGGTGTTGGATTGTTTAAGGCCTTGATTTTCATGAAACAAAAAACAACACATGTGCGTTGCAGAGTAGACTTCTCCGCGTATAGAAAAAATGTGGCAATGATGCCACTTACTTCTGTTTTGTATCAAAGGTAACAGAAAAAAGTGTTACAAGTTGTCGTATTTACTAACACGTGCAGGTAATTACACCAAGTCTAGAATATTACTAGAAACTTGTAATAAATCTTGCAAGTGCTTACATCGTCTGTATTAAACGAAGTCAAATATTACTACACAACATGTCTGAAGCAAAAAAATAGAGTAGCCAAAGTGCAAGATGAAGATAAAAAGAAAATGTAAAAACAATAATCTCTAAAGTTGAAATGAAGTTCCAAACCGAAAAGTTTGTCCATAAGAAGATAAAAACCAGTGTCACTGTACTGTGACTCAAAAGAAAAAAAAACTACTCCGATATCAAATGGAACATGTAAGAAATATGGAAACATCTTTGACTTCTGCAGTCAGTCCTGCACAAGCCCTGACGTATTTTGCTGTACCGTACTTGGTATTGATTTAGTAGCCATGGAATCTCAAATATTAAAATTACATTTACAAAACGAAGTATTCCTAGATTGACACGAAATAAGGCATACATTGCTGTAAAAAGCAAAAATAATAATAGGCAATGTTCTGAGTTAGTATTATATTAAATAACCGACTCTTACGTCTACTGAAATAATATCTTTTCACGGAACCTTCCCGAAGCAAACAACGCTGCACGGCGTGCGGTCTCAGCGCTGTCACCCGGAGTATTCGTCATATCGGACGTGTCCAAGTCCGTGGCACATATTGGTTACGCATTCTAGCGAACTTCTACGGGAACGTCCC
Organism: Thermobia domestica; assembly: GCF_964235325.1. Lineage (NCBI taxonomy): Eukaryota > Metazoa > Arthropoda > Insecta > Zygentoma > Lepismatidae > Thermobia > Thermobia domestica. The sequence goes on along the minus strand of NC_137455.1, from coordinate 293,192,560 downwards.
ACTACTGAACACTTGGCGTATTTAGCTGGACTGGCGTATATATCTGCAGTTACCTTGTGTGTGAGAACGTTGGCAATACCTTCTAACAACTCATATCTACATACAATAAAACCAACTGTCAATTTTACACCGAACATCCTGTATGCTTTGAAAGACTTATTAGTGGTGGGATATTTGAGTGTCAATTCAGAAACTTCTGAAAAGATTCTATTAAAAAGTTAATTTTAAATTTGATTTGACCTAAATGAAACAGAAAATAACAGAAGCGTAATTAATAACACTTGATTTATTCGTTTCTTTGTGTTAACAGGTTTCTACAAAGTAAACTATGATAAACACAACTGGGCTCTTATAGTCAAACTCTTTAACTCTGATAATTTTAAGGTAGTGAGTGTGATGAACCGAGCCTTGATAGTGGAAGATGCATTAGCGTTGGCAAGAGCTGGAATGTTGAAATATGATTTAGTGTTTGAAATTCTCCAGTATTTGGTCAACGAAAGAGATTATTTACCATGGTGTGCTGCTCTGATAGGAATGGGATATATTGAAAATATGTTACTTAGAACCAAAGAATACGAAAGTTTGAAGGTGAGGATACCAATTTCACTTTCATTTTTATATTTAAAAATATACGAACAAGTTTTCTCTCTTAATTATGTATATATACAGGGGTTGGACAAAAAATCTAAAACGTTTGCAAAAGTCTGAAAAATCATACCTAGTATGTTGTGGGGCCTCCTTTTGCGTCCAAAACAGCTTGGATCTGATGTGGAATGGACGTATACAGCTCCTGAATCGTGGTGTGTGGAATTATGTACCATTGTTCCTCCAAAACATTCTCCAGTTTCTTAAGGGATGCTGGTGAAGGGTAATGAGACCGAACACGCCTTTCTAACTCAGACCACAATGGCTCAATGATGTTCAGATCTGGTGATTGTGGGACCCAGGGGAGGTGTGATAGCTCTTGGTCATGCTCCTGAAACCATGATTTCACTGTTTTTGCAGCGTGACAGGGTACCAAACCATTTTGGTAAATGCCACCACCATCAGGGAACAATATTTGGGCCATGGGTAGAACCTGGTCCCCCAGAATGGCATCATACGCCTTAGCATTCATCATTCCATGCAGGGCTATGATGGGACCTGCAGAAAACCACGATATCACTGCCCATACTGTAGCAGAACCACCTCCATGCTTTACAGTTGGGAGCAGACAGTCTGTATCATAGGCCTGCGATGGTGTTCTCCATACGTAAACACGACCGGTTGTTCGAAATAAGGTGAAGGTCGATTCATCGGACCACATTACGTATTTTCACTGCTCATGAGCCCACGCCTTGTGGTCCTTGCACCACTGGATACGCCTCTTCGCATTTACTGCTATGACCAGGGGTTTGGCGATAGCGGCTCGGCCATGAATTTTCATTTTATGAAGTTTCCGTCGCACTGTTTTCAATGAAACCGGGTTATGTAGGCCGGAATTGAGTTCAGACCTAGTTTTCATTGCAGTGGTCTTATTTTTAGCTGCTACAATCCGTTTTAATGCCCCCGGTCCCTATCTGACAGGATTGTCTTTCGAGCACTGTTGTGCTTTGCAGACGTCGTTTGCCCATAAATTGTGTATGCCCTTGTGACATTGGATACAGTGTCTTTCAATACCTCCACAATGTTCGCCACTGTTGCCACTGAAGTTCCAACCAAACTGGCACCAACGATCATGCCCCTCTTTTTCAGGTCGCCCATTTTACCGCACCACTTTCACACCATGACACTCACAGGTGAATTGGTTATTGCTGACGGAAGAGGAAGTTCCACATGACACATTGAAAACAAAAAACGATCGGCAACCGCAACACGTGTTGTACAGTGGAAGGCCAAACTTACAGCCCTTTCTCATTTGGCGGCGGCGAATTGCCACGCAGGGTAGAAAGACATTGCAAGCAATGGAGCTTTTCATATATGCGCGGCGGTCGCCGCAAATTTTCACGGCGATGAAAAACAGCCGCCTCTCCCTGCTAGAAAGCGGCGCGGCAGATGCCGCGTGTAGCGAAGCGAGACATTGCAAGCAATTGAGCTCTTTACATATAGGCGGCGAATTACTGCTTGGGTGTTGGGGGAGGTAGCAAGTGTTGCCAGGAAAGAGTAGAGAGTGGTTGCGGTAATATGGATGTGTGTGTGTTTTACGTATATATATATATATATATATATATATATATATATATATATATATATATATATATATGTGTGTGTGTGTGTGTGTGTGTGTGTGTGGTATGTGTTTGTGTATGTGGTTATGTTCTAGCTTTCAACCTAACCTGGAGTGCTTTCAACCAAACTTGTTACATACAATATATGGGAAAAGATAATATGTAAAAATAATCGAAAACGACCGATACCGGTACTACCGAAGTGTCGAATTCATAGGTCGTTGATTAAAGAGAGTCCAAATCAATACATTTTTTAAAAATAATTTAATAGAAGATTGGGATATACGTATGTGCGGGCAGCGCCGGGCAAATGAGCCTGTAATTCTATATATTTCTTGTGCTCCAAAATTGAAATATATACTATCAAATATTTCAACAATATTGCATCTTTTATAGTCTTTTGTTATATATTGATGTACTATTTTGCTATATATATTTTGTTACATAAAAATTCGTTATCCGAATTTTAGTAATAATACTGTACCTTAGCATCATTTTGATTATGTGATATTTGATAAATATACCGTATTTTATATATTTTATAACTTTTAACACTTCTATGGGTGTAATTCCTTGAATAGTCACTTGAATTCAATTATGAACTTTATACTTCTTTTACTGATGGTATATTTGTATTTTCTCTTTCATTTCTTGCTGACGTTTTTGAAATATTAAATAATATTCATCACAAACTCCAAGGTAGAAACACGAACATACTATGTCACGAAAAGGGATTTTATGGGGGATAAAATCACTATGAAAACGCCATCTGAATACTTCTACGCCCAACTTTTCATCTTTTCCTCGGTTAAATAAACTTTTGACAATAAAACATATGATTTAACCGTTTGGAGAGACAATATAACTCACACCTAGACTCAGTGTATGATTAATTCAAGCGATATTTTCCTGTTTTATGTAAAGAAGACTTGTAGCGCAAATTAACAAGAACACCTTTCACCATTCATATGGATTTACAGTACTTCCAATCCAAATGAAATTTAGGAGGAACGAATTGAATTGAAGTGCGATTCAGGTGCCAAAAAACTGTATCAGTCAACGTCTTTGGAAGAATTGTAGATTTTGTTTCCTGTCTGCTTACCCAAGAGTAACAAAACAAAACTTAAAAGTTCTTGTTCATTTCTCGACAACTTACCTCCGTGAATCAGGATTTAAGCTGTTGACCACAATAAAAACAAAATATCGCAACCATTGAAAAGTGGAAAATAATATCAGATATGCTTTGTTGAACTTAACACCGAATAATAAGAAACTTATGAAGGAAAAGTAATATCAACCATTACACTGAGCTTTTCCTTTGCCCTTACTTGATAAGTTTCTGAACTCCATCTTACACATTGAAATAGCATTTTGTACTCATTTTTTTAATATAAATTTGTAAAAAAAAAATGCATAATTAGACATAAACCGTCTTATGCAGAGTCGTTTTGACGCATGATTAGGGTCATACTAAACGCCTGACTACTGCAGGAAACATATGTTAGTCGAACTCTTTAGTATGGCACTAATCACGTTACAAAACGACTCTGCATAAGGCCCATTGAGTTTTTAATAAAGCAGAAGTTTTGAATAGGAATAGAAAAGACAAAATGTCGAAGATGTAGCGTTTTGAAGTTTGCTAAAGCTAAAGTGTAAATGCTTATTACAAGTTGTGTTTTATTCATAATTTCACATTTTATTTCTGTCATAGTTTGCACCTTGCTCGCTCTTCACAAACACCTGCTCTTGAAGATGAGTTTTCTTCTAACAAAGTTTTCCGAAAATCCCTATTATAATTATGTTCATTTCGTAAATAAATGTTCCCGTAATAACTGCAGCATGATATGATTCAACTTAAGAAGTGATAGCGAAAACGTTTAGGAGTGACCCATACCATTTTTAATTGAAGCATTATTTCAGCACTGTAATGAATAAAGCTTGTACAAAAAATTCTATCTAAGCACTGCAGTCATAATTCACGAGCATACAAAATTGTTAATAGTGACCTTTCCGAATCTTTCTACACGAAAATCTCGTATCGTACTTTTGTTTCTTTCTGTGTCAGGAAGAACGTGGAGTTATGGAGACCATTTCTGTGAGCTCCAAAATAATGTTGATAATAATTACTAGAAGTAACATGATAATTATTGAGTAACTTTAATATTTAATAGTATTTACCCTCTGAATGTTTATCTATTAACTCTACGGATAAGTAGAGCTTCCTCGTGTCTATACAGTTAGTGTTGGCGTCATCCGTGCGGGAAACCCGTGTTCGATTCCCGGCAGAAGCTTACGTGGTTCATATTCCACGTTAAGCTGCAGGCTCATGTCTTAGCCTCGTTGATATAAAGGATGCAAAATCTAGTAAAATCCACGAATGATTTGAGAGAGTAATATTGAATACAGTAATATTGATGAATGTCTTCGGAAAATAATGGTATCATTCCACGTTCTATACTGCGAATAAATATTCGTTTCATATTACGGTATCTGTCCGATTTTTTTTTAAATTGTTATTTTGATTGATTCTTTATAAGCAACTAACGCATTGCATTATTAAAAATTACCTACTTTATATATTCAATATTTTAATGACAATTAATTATCATTGCAGGAAGCATTGTAATTAATTTGACTTTGAAGAGCAATTCAGACAATGATGAAACATTCTTTTTCAATTTTAACAGGATACTACAATGAAAGCTATATTGTAACAACCGATGGGAGAGAATTGAAAGCATTTCGATTGTTCGGATTCTACCTCGGACTATAAGTCCTCGTCTTAAATAGCCGCAGTGATGTAAAGTGACCTAAAACTTCAAGAACCATGTTGTAATAAACTTTCAGTAAATAAGTATTACATGTAGTGATGCCTTCTAATTGTTTACAATTCGGTCTAGAAAGCCAGCGCCGAGAGGAGCTTATGTGCTTACCACACATCATCCGAAAGCAGTGACGATTTCGCCCGGGGAGAAATTTCAATATATAGGAGGTTAAAATAGTACTACGGGAATATTGGTAACCCTGGTTGAAACGATCGTATATTTGTTCCGTGGTGTTGGCACACCATGAAATCACCATTGCCTGAAAGGCATGAGTGTTACAACCTGGCTAGTAGGCCTTAGGTACTACTGGCTGTTTGGCTAGGACCATAATTTTAATTGCTAAAACTTAATGAGCCTTATGCAGAGTTGTTCTGACGCGTGATTAGTGCCATACTAAAGAGCTCCACTAACATATCGTCGCATGAGAACCACAGGAACATAACTCCAAAAATGCGGTTTTAGCTTTCGATCATTTGTTGTAATGTAGCTCAATTACCATCTTATTGAAAACACATCTTTCTAACAAAATAATATTATTGTCCTCTCGCCTGTAAACCTACGAAAATGGAGTTACGTTCCTCTGGTTCTCATGCGACGATATGTTTCCTGCAGCAGTCAGACCTTTAGTATGACGCTAATCATACGTCAAAACGACTCTGCATGAGGCTCATGAAGTTTAAGCAATTAAAATTATGCTCCTAGCAAAACAGCCCGTAGTACCTAAGGCTTACTAGACAGGTTGTACCACTCATGAATTTTTAAGGCAATGGTTATTTCAGGATGTGCCATCGTTTTTCAGTTTACCCAACAACCAGTCAACTATACTAAACTACTAAATGTATGTAATTATTAAAGAACTTCATTATACGATTCGTACATAACGTTATGATTATTTGAAACATTGAGTAGCTAGTGATAGTGAAGGTAGCGACGTCTATTAGCTTCACTCTTTATTATTAGGAATTAGTGTGACGCACAAAGTAACAGACTTAGACATTTGCCTTTTACGAACATTATTAGCATTTCACCAATCTAATCTTGGAAACTGATTTATATGTATGTGAATCGGGACACAATACACTTGTATGATGGAAAGGAATGTTTCGTTGTATGTAAAAATGTATTATATCTAATATGTTCATACCATTATGTTACTTTGCGATCAAATTAGCGATCTGACTGTCTATAAAACTTTTCTCTCAGTTTTATTGTGTTTTTCGCAGTATTAGTGTTTTTCAACAAGTAATTTTCTGTCTATAATATTTTAATTCTAATTAATATGTTTGAATTTCGTGTTTCTAAAGAAATCGATAAAACTCGTATTGTTTTCCTACTCCTTTAAATATAGGTTAGTCTAAAAGACTATCTGACACACTTGTCTAACGTCAACTAATATTCAAGATTAGCGTGGATAAAATGTTGGTTCACAATCAGAAGGCAAAAAATTAAATAATATTCTGAGACGAGTATATAGTGAGGTGTCAATATACAATAGACAAAACGTAATTATTAAGGGTAAGAGCACAATCTAATAGAGCATTAATTAGCTTCTTCGTACATGACCAATTTCTATAAATATTACTGGAGATAGATTGAATATTCTTAAATATGATAAATAAAATGCCTTTATTATTAGAAAATAGTAAATAGTTTGGAAGTAATTTACAAAAAAAATTAATCTCGTAGTTATCCAAATCAGTAACTTTATTCGTGTAAAATAATGCCAATTGATCCCTCGAAATGTAATAGCAGGAAGAATCATTAGTGTATGAGAATATCAAGGAATACAGTACTTTGAGCTGGAGATCACGTTCAAAAGCGCAATGTATGATATACACGATTTTCTCTATATCGTTAAACATAGTTGGGCCTATGCAGAGTCGTTTTGACGTATGATTAGCATCATACTAAAGGCTTGACTACTGCAGGAAACATATGTTAGTAGACCTATTTAGTATGGCACTAATCACACGTCAGAATGACTCTGCATAAGGCCTAGTTATACTATTTATTTTATCACCATGGATATAATCTTGACTGCATGATACAAAAAAGAGAAAAACTATATATCTTGTAGGTTAGATAATTTTCTAATGTGAAATGTCTTCAATTAAGAATTATTAATTATAAATACGAAAGGTATAGGTGATAAAGCACAAAAGGAATGCACATTAGATTGCACTCAATTCTAATTTCCTTCTCCAAGATAGCTATCATTGAACATTTATTTCGTACTTATAATTTCGTGTCGTGTTTTTTTTCAATTCCAGGAATTCATGAGAACAATAATATCGCCAGTATATAAAGAACTTGGTTTCAGAAGTGGATCCGAAGACGACTTTCAAGATCGGTTATTTCGAAAGTCAATCATGGTTACCAGCTGTGACTATGGCATCGAAGACTGCATTGGCAACAGTCAAACTATTTTCCAACAGTGGATGGAAGAGAAAAATCCTAGCAATAACAGCCGGTGAGTTTGCAACTGTAGTATTATATAGAAAGCAGTTGAATATTACAAATATAATATCTAGAAACTATAAGTAAACTAAAAAGATCATAGATTTTCATGATGAGATGTCTTTTTGTGATTTCTAGTATGGATTAAGACTTGATTAATCACTGTATCGAGAAGTAATGTGACAATTACGCTTTGTGTCAAGTGTCTTTGCTATGTATTTCAAAGAAATTTATCAACTTCATAGAATGACTACTGCATATGACAAATATTTTGAAGTAGTGTTTCGATACACTCCTCCAAGAACTTCAAGATAAACTATAAAACTGATGAAAAATAGGCATGCAAATCAGATTTGTTTAATGAATAGCAATAAATAGAGTTAGAAGAGAACATGTAAGTAATTCGCTGGATTAAAACGAAACTTGAGGGAGGTCATTGAAGAAATGGTTGCTGTGATGGTGAAACAACAATTCTTTACACTAAGAGTAGCACGCGCCTTATTGCCCAACAATAAGCAGCATGCCTATTGGAAAACCTTTACTTGCAGCAGATAACAAATGTGAAATAAAGCACAATAATATACTTTCGAAGTTAACCGCATCAACAATTACTTTGTGTTCAAAGAAATTGAGACAGACCGGAGTAAAGTCAATTTCACTTGTAAAGCCTCTTTATTTTTATAGAATCTACAAGTTGATATCTTAACGGAAATCCAGTCTTGAATAAATCAGTATATCTAGGCATACTTTTTCCAAATCCATATGTTTGAGCTATTTGACAAAATGTCACTTAGGTTGTTTGAAAATATTCATATTTAATCCTAATCCTAAAACGATTACCAAAATCTATTGTAAGATATAATAAAGTTTACATGATTGAGATTTACCCTCGAAAAATAATTCTGGTTTCTGCAAGAAGACGATAGATCCAAACATCATAGTGACTCGTATACTTAATGAAAGGACGCTTGATGGTTCATGAAGAAATTCGCAGCTCCATAATTGAATCGTCATCTTCATGAGATATGGAAGTTTTTACCTGTAGATTACGTTTAAAAGCTTGTTAGAAACGAATCTTGAGGATCTCAGGTTATATTCGACAATGATAGAGATTAAACGTCAACTAGGTTAGCATACAATGGGTATTGAGGTCAGTACCTCAACAATAATAGAGGTTAATAGCCAGGAGGAAACCCTGTGGTGAGGTTTTCGAATAATAACTATGAATTGCAAATTACATTTATATGTTCATTATTCAAACAATTTATCTGTTACTTTTATATAACACCAGTGAAGAAACCAATATACTCAAACACTCAGTCAATTACCTAATCTTTTTGCTGCTGCACATAGCTGCTACAATCAAGTGTACGGTACTTCCGCATTAATATGACGCTTGAAACGTGTGTTCACACAAATATATTTAGCTCTTTTAATTAGTAACTATCTATAGATGTATTTAATCTTATTATAAAATGCTGATTATTTTAGCAATTATGACTGGCAAATGTGTTTTCATTGTGAGTAACTTAATAATTTGTTTCAGTTCGATCAACTACGTAAAAACACATTTGTTATTTACATAAATTCTCAGCGTGCGAAAATCCTTTATATGTATAAGTTTACAGTAAGAGTGAGCCAATGTGTAAATAATATTTGTCGTAATTATACTATTTCAGTTTAATGCAATACGAGTTCAAAATTAAGTAACTAGAAATCAGTGACTAGTAATAAGAAAAATGTTGTTCTTCATTGATTTTAGGAAATCTTTTATTGTAAGTCCAGACTGTGTTTACTTAATAGGTTTGTTTTCAAATATTTCCCTAAATCCTTGTTATGAATAGCAATCAATGATTTATTTTTCTCTTTGCGAAAACCTAAGTTCAAATTCCAACTTTGATAGGCAGTAACTCTGAAATTAAAGTTCTGCACAAGAAAATATATCTCACGCGTATTGAGAAAGTTAAGGTCTACTTGCGTGCTGTTTAGTCAAGATCGGATGATTCCTATAGATCACAGATGATATATTCTGCAGATCCTGGCACGCATCACCAATGATTTCTGTATAGTACTAACAATAGTAAGGTAGTTCCACAGTATTATTAGACATTTGAAAGTGGCGTTAGTATTTCAGCTCAGCTTAACATCAATCATAAGAGATAGTATGATTTTCTCCCAAAAAGATAACGAAATCATATTTTGAAAATTCATTATTATTTCAAAAAGTCATAATCAGATAAACTTTGGATCACACCAGTACTTCTAAAACTATTATCTTGCTTGAGTTTCTTCATAGGTATACTGAAATCAGCCCTTCTCACAGTTATAATCTTTCACAAATATTAATCTTCTCAATGACAGTGTGTTGCTCTTTTTTTTTTGGGATGTAGCTAAATATACAAATTTTACGGGTATTCTCTAAGTAGTCTGCTTCAGAATTCGTTGATTGTTTGGTTAATTTCGACTTTAACGCCTCTTTCCGCACCGAACCTATATAAGACGTAAATCTACAGCATAACATGCGATCCAAACCACATGAGTTCCTACCGGCAATCAAACCCTTGTCTTCTGAGCCGAAGTCGTGTATGCTAATTACATGATCACGAGAGATTTCAGATTCAGAAGTGTTACACTACTCTGTACTGTATCAAAACTGAGTTCCTGTTTCTATTAAACGTTGCACCATCAAAAAGACCTTTATAAATTTTTGACCTCTCAGATTTCCGTTAATTTTTCTATCTGTCGTATAGGCTTTCAGACTTTGCTTACCTCTAAAATACCTGCCTATTATATTAACTATTTAATGTTCGTTTTAGTTTACAGACTTCGTTTTAATTTTATTTTTTCTATGTTTAGCACTAAAAGTGATTTTTAAAGTCAACTATAAGATATAGTACCAATATATGTTGAACGGTATTATGTGCAGCACTTATTTATTGTTTTTCGTTGCTTTATTTTATGTATGATTGAAGTTGATATATAACTGATGCTGGTTTCGGCCAGATGAAGACCTTTTGATGAACATAATGACATTATAGTGAACTAAAATAAATTAATTAAAGCCTGCGACAAACATTTTGGCATTTCAGCTAAACGAATAAAACGCAAGCTCTGACGCGACGTTGCCGAGTGCTAAGGGGTGTGGCTATGGCTAAGCAGACATACTACAGCGCGATCAGGTGATAGGGGATAGACGTGGATGTGTACAAAATAAACGTGGCAATACCGCTGGCCTCTTATTTGCTAGCAGCATTTAAAGTGAACTTGGAGCGCCGCCCTCAAGTGCCAAGATGTTTGTCACGCCGTTTAATAACAAATAAAAGTGAAATGGAAGGTTCAACTAGGAGTTTGAATTACAAAGTATAAGTACAAATTACGAATTAAAATTATTCGTACAATATTTGTGATAACATTGATTTAAAAAAAACAAATTAATGAATCATATACTTTATTTTTTCGGTTGTAGAATTTAATAATAATCACTATACATCGGCTTTTTAGGCTAAAATAGCCTCTACGAGTGTAAAGTAGACTATGGAGTGAAGTCAATTGATCTGTTTGTCTTTATCGATACCAAGGACAGGACCTACTACTGTATTAATCCTATTTGAATTTGATCAGAGACATGAATCAATGTCAGTAGTAATTACTTGGAATAGCAAACTGGGTTGGGTAGAGAAAATTTTATTAAAGCATTTTTATACCGAAATTTAAATTGCCTGACTTACATGATAATGCAACACCTCTGGACATCGCCGGCTACGATCCCTTAGCGCCTTACCATATCCCTCTCGTAACATCAGATTTAGCGTACAGAGCATAGTTGACCTTTCGGCCGTTGTGGCGCTACTAACGTGCACTAAACAGAAGGACAGGTTGTCTGTTCACGTAAGTCTGAGTGGATTTAGACAAGTGTAGTGTGGTCAGGATTGCCAAATAAAAATAGTCTAAATAAGGGGTGGGTTGACGAGTTTCAATGAGTATTAACGGGAAGGTTTTAATAAACATGATCTAGTGGTAGAAAATGAACCATGCATCACTTAAAAAAGTAATCATTTTAGACTGAAAGAAATACAAAAGTATAAACTAATACAAAGAGTTAATATAGATCTAAGAAAAAATAGGTAAATCTTACTTATAAAACATTGGATTTACGTAATCTAAACTATTTCAAAAATCCTACTTCACGCTTGACTTAATTGTACTTATAATCTTTTTCAAGTTTGGATTTTTCTTTAGGCTGTCGAAAAACTCAGCTGTCATCAACTGCACAGAAACACATATTTCTGTGTCAGTCCATTTCAAATTCATATATGAGAAAACTTTCCACAAATGAATTTGACGGTGGGATCCTTAGGCAAAAGGAGACGACTTTAAATAAATTTGGCAACTCGGAGCTTTTCTGAAATAGCATTTACCATTTACTGGCCGCAGTCATGACGACTCATTAAAAATTGCGGGCTTTAAAGTCGTTGTCTGAGGTAAATTTGTCATTTGGGCAAAATATGGGACTTTTGCTGCCCCGTATCGAAGCTCCCCGGGACGCGAGACAAAATCATAAAATAAGGGACTGTCCCTTAAAATCCGGGACATTTGGGAACCCTGAGTGTGGTGTTTTACGTGATTTTTCTCCTTGCTAAAAAAAAAAAAAAGTCACGTGGCGTTTGTAGGCACTATAGTTGCATAATACTTGCAGTACCTTTATGTGGTAAAATTAACAACACAAAAATGTTCTTTTATTGTTTCAATTATGGTATATTGTTGTTTATCATTTTGTCTGGGAGCAATGATATGTTGGTTAGCAGAGCCAATGTATATACAATAAATCGAATTTTGAAAACTGGATTACAATCGCTGCCTTCCACTGCAAATTTCTACTACTATTTCAAAGGAAAATATTCCCGATCACTTTCCTGATTCTGAAGCATATATCCCCATACCAGATACAGTTACATAATTGTTAACTGGTCTTCATACTGATCCTAGTAAGTGTTGTTTTTTGCTTGTGTAATTAATTTTATTTATTTATGTTTCTGATTAGTAATGGGATCTATGCGTAGGTTAGTACTTTTCTAAAGAAAAAAAAAAACAGACGTAAAACCTTTAACTTATGTGCAAGTGTGCCGATTTCTGTGTAACTTTGGGGGAGCCCTATGGCAGCTACGCTTTAGTAGAACAGGGAAAGGAATTACCATGTACTGTAGAAATTGGAGAACCTACTTCAACTTAGCATTTTGCCCCCCCCCCCCCATTAGGGGAGCCAATTTCAACTTCGGAGGGCCCGGCCTTCAAAGCTTCCCAAAATTGATGCCCTTGCTAATGGGATAGAAGAACCCAGAGCCTATATTTCAGATACTATCCCAGTATTTGGTGTGCCAGTGGTAACCCCAAATTTCCCTAATATTTATCTACAATAGATAAAATGATTTTATTTATTTTGTGAAATGTCGTAGTAATATATTAGTAGAGTCTTATTTACATCTTGCTAAAACAGATAATAATAATATACAAAGATCCCATGTTTTAGAAAGATATTTGTGTATTTCTGACAATCTACCATATGAACCCTACTAATATGATAATGCCAGGAAAAAAATATAACCATTTTGCACTAGGAGAAAAATAGACACATTCATTAAAATGTAAACTAAAAGTGAAATTCAGTTAAATCATAACGCAAATGAAATCCAATCCTTAACAATTCAGTCTGTACACACTATATGCACAATAAGAAATAAGTCAACTCATAACATTTTAAAGAAATTAGTCAATTCATAACATTTTAGCCTATTGTTCACTACTATTGTCACAATTTGTATAGTACTTTAATGTTCCCATTTATGGTTTTCTTTTCAGGCATTTTATTAGGAACAGTGAAATTAGCTTCTACTGCTCGGAAAATTATTCAAAGTATAGATTGTGCCTCATGTCACAAACTTATCAGTCAGGACAAATTCAATTCCACGCTTATGGACTTGATATATAAACAAGACAGTAGAAACGTAATGTGCTATCCTACAAAAGAACTAGTATGGGTGATTCACGTTGTTGAAAAGGCCCACCTGTTTGTGAACACCCGAATTTCGGAAACACTTTCCGCCTATATTGTTTCCTTTCTGCAACACGTTTAGTATTTGCAGTGTCTCTTTTCGGACAATCATTCATTTAAATTAAGTGTAAAAATTTGCGATGTAATAGTTCCAGTGTTGCTGAAGAACATAGCAGATGTTGAAACACGATGTTTCGAACATGCAAAATTTCAAAATGCCAAGCCATTATCTGGGGAAGTATTTCGTTTGTAATTTGTTAAGGATTTTTTCCCGGTGTGTTTGTATTATCTTTTATTCTTAATTAATCGATACTAATTGTATTCAATTTTAAAAACAGTTTAGTTTTTGTGATACTATGTGGGGGGGGGACTTTTCCTGTTATAGCTAGCTATTTCATTTCCCTGCTACACAGAGAAAATATTGGTGCACGTAACTAGCGCCACAGCGGCTCCTATAGGAACTAGGCCATGTTCGCTTCTCTGAGCTATTTGGGAAGGCGCTAAGACATCGCATGGTAGAAATAAGATAAGGTAAACCCACGCGCAGCCTGCCCGTTCGCGTGACGTCACCTTCGACACCAAATCACTGACCCTCCGAACAAGATGATACTATTGTCGCGCCCTCTCAGTTGACAGGTTGCTAGCTGTATTTCTATTGAAGATTTTCTACGTTTTCTTTGATTTTAACATTTGGTTAAATTGTTATACGCTGTTGTGTATGACATTTTCTATGTATAAATATTGTATTTTGTACTGTACAACTCATATGTATTTGTTACATTGGCTCTAAAAGCTTTAAAAATACCCTCATGCGCTGTGTATGGCTGTAAAATGAACACAAGAGAAGAGTTGGTGAAGAGAATGCCAAGTTCCATTCATCTCCAAAGCAGGAGGATATAAGCAATTGTTAGAATTTTACCAAATGAATGAATATACTGTATACAGTAACACAATATATGTGTTCTTTGTTATTACCACTTTAAATACTGCTTTTGGCATTAATTTGCTTATTGTGTATCTCTCTATACAAAAGAACAAGCCCTGACTGGGCTTGACGCCTAACAGGGCTGACGCCTAACAGGGCTTTGGGGGGGGGATCCAAAGGGGAAGGAAAGAAAGATGAGTGGAAATTATTATCTTAAAATCTCTATACCTTGGGATCTTTGAATGTTAAAGACATGAAGTTTGGTATTTGAACTTCTCATTCAAAACAATTATACACATTTTTTTAGCGTTTTGTGATATTTTGCCTAGACGAGAAGGAAAAGAAGTGGGAATGAGAAAGGGGTGGGAATTACAATTAATATAAGATGTCCATATATCGGAATCTCTTAAGCTTAAACACATGAAATTCGCTATTTGGACATCTCATTAAAAATTATTAGATATGTATGTAAGCGTTTTTTGATATTTGCTCTAGAAGGAAAGAAACCAGGACAGTTATAATTGGACAGCCATATCATGAAATCCCTTAAAGTTATTGGCATGAAAATTGGTGTTTGAGTTTTTAATTTAAAATAATTAAATTTGAAACAATTAAAGACATGTTTCTGTGTTTTTTAATGTTTCCTTAGAAAATAGAAAAAGGGGTTGGGGCTGTAATTGGTAAAATAAAATGACCATTTCCCGAAATCCCTTAAGAGTATAAACATCTTAATTAATTATATATTTTAGCGATCTTGATATTACCGTTGAAAGGAAAAAAGACGGGAAGAAAATAGTTGCGAGTTGCAATTGAAACGGTTAGAGGATAAAGATGGTTTGTAACAAATTGTACATTTTGGGCAAATGTACACTATATCCGTTAACATACATCCTTCATCGTTTTCAAATCTCTTCACTGGGACGAGGACTCACTAAATGATCTGTTATGTAACATGACTTTCCACGTGCATGAACCGCTTCATTCGTGCGGTTCGAAAAATATAACGTTTCGAAAAATATAACATAACACTTTCATCCTAAGCGCTTCAATTGTTATAATAAGATAATATATCTCAAAATCCCTTAAGATTTAGAGTTCTTAGAGATATGAGAAGTGAGAGGCCATGGGAAAAGCAAATGTAGGGGTCTGGGGGCGAAGTCCCCGGCTAACCGAAGGCAGTTATTCAATAAAAAATCTGCATGAGCTAGATTTTACATGCCGGTTTCTTGGTATTTGTTTTTGAAGCTCCAAGTTAATCACGTAGCTTTAATCCATATGCGCTTATTTTCTAATATTTCACCAGTGGTTTATAAGAGAGTATTTTGGAATGAAAATTTATATTTAAATTCACATTTTTTATTTTTTAAAAATCAGAGGCATGGGTTCAAGCAACGACCATCCAGATTCTCTAGGATTTAAGTACAGACTAAGAGGATATATAATGAGTAAGCATTCTGCTGCTTTATTTACTCACGGTAAAAATGTTAAAGCTATCGAAGAATCTTCTACGCAGCAGGAAACAGTAAGATCTACATTAATTGAAGATATATATATACTTAAAAAATTCCGTACTGTGTGATGAATTATGTACAACAGTGCAACTGTTGATGTATATTTTACCAGAAAATATAAATGAAAATGAAGTTCAAATATGTTCATTAAATAAGCATGACCATGGTCTTGAATTTATTTTCAGGGCGAGTAGGTTTCAAATTTAAAATCAAATATTCACAGTTCCCTGTCGAAGAACCTGCTGCAATACAACTGGACAAAATTAATCTCAAAAAGAGGACTGACATTTCTATCAAAGGAAACGTCTGGACACAATCAAAGTAGCTAACAAATATTTTCTTGCATATCACAAAAAAGAACGAGAATTTATCTGGAAAGAAATAGAGCATCATTAGAAAATTAACAAGTATAATGAAAAATGAATTTAATAATAAGTGTGAATCGAAAGTTTTATCATATTTTATCCGACTTAGAACATGTATAAGAATAAATAAACTAAACAAGCAACTGAAAAACCCTTCCCGTAAAAGAATATTTTAAAGAAAATGAAGAAAGTGGTGAAGTAAGAGAATTGAGTTCAGTAAAAAAAAAAAAAAAAAAATCTGGTAAATGCAAGTGGATTAGGCCTACTGGGGACACCATTTAATAAAAAAAAATAAAAAAAACACGACGGGCAATACTTCTAAGGTTGTGGGGAAACTTGCCTGTACCGTATACATAGATGAAGTTGATTGTTTTGGATGTAATGAGTATATTGAAATACTCGATTTACCCTACTTTTCTTTTCATGTGCATTTAAAAAACAAAAAAATATATTCCCATGTCAGAATAAAATTCCAGTAATATAATAGGCATCTAAATCTGAAATAGCAAATAGATATCTTGAAATTAGGAGAAAACAGTAATTTCACATTGAGATTCCAAAGAGAATATACGGGAGCAAGCAGACGACAGAGCGACTCCTTTCCCGAGCGTGTGTCGAAGGTGACGTCATTGCGCGAGTAGGACGCAAACGCGTTCGGTGATGGACTTACCTTGTCTTATTTCTACCATGAGACATCGTAGCCGGCGATGCTCTGGAGGACAGGAATAGCCACCACCCCTTCTGGCGTAGCCACTGGCTTGGATAATTCTCATCATATCTCTTCTTCCAAATCACATCTCTTTCTCGCATCATATTTCTTCTTCCAGACACTAATATTTTTCAATACAATAATATTATAATGTGAAAGAAAGACAGGGTTACCTACTTACGTTACAAAATTTCCCTATTTTTATTTTTACTTAGTGCTATGATGTGGTATTGATATTCTACGGATATCGTTACATTCTACATTTTTCACATTAAAATTGCTAGTGCTACGCCTCTACATACGTTCCTGGGGAGCCAAAAATTAGAGAACAGTGTACCACTAGAAGGTAAAAAATTTAAGGTCTAATTTAAATGTTCAGTTTAATGATTGGTGGACTAAAATGTGAAAGGAAACTAGAGTGTTTCGAGAAAATCTATGTAAAATATTTAGCACTACAGATATCATGTATTATGATCTTAATTTAAATTCTTCTTGAGCTTCTAGGTTTCATTTTCCGATACACCATTTGCAAATATCTTATACTTCTAGTCTGGTAATCCGACGATGCAGCAAAATAACATGCCTTCTTATGTATGATAGATATCCAAAGAATACTTTTGAAATTATATATACTAGGAAAGAGACGATTATAAGTTGAATAGTAATGGGAATCAAAAACATCTAAGAGTGTGCAATTGCTTACTTTGATAGAACGCTCATCTTAGTGGTATAAGTCACTAACTTAATATTAGTTATATGTGTTTATGTTTGTAAACATTATGTCCGTGAATATTCTTCCGTTTTCTCCCACTTTACCATTCCATCATTATCACTTATTGATCGATACATTTTCATTCACTTTCTTTAGCCTGGAAGGCATGATCACGAAAATGTAAACTTTACAAAATATATTTTTAAAAGTTTATCTGTCAACTCCACCTGATATATTTTAAATACAGAAATTTTGCCTCTTAATTTCCGGTAATGACTGTTACATTTGATAAGCCAGAAGTTGCAAATCTGATAAACAGCTGAAAAGTCAGTTAAAGGATTGTTATGTAAAATGTTATTAATAAACACTTTGCTGGTTTCTTTCGCCAAAAGACGTTTTTTATTTCTAATTATGAAAACATACTTGACCTGATGTCTAACGAAAGAATAATTGTGTATAGTTGATTAAATAGAGTAGATTCTTAACTCAATGCTAATTAAGTAAAATTGAAACTATTAATCTTTTCCAGTGTAACTCCTGACCTTAAAATTACCATTTATTGCACAGCAGTTAGATATGGAGGACCAAAAGAATGGGATTTTCTGTGGCAAAGATATTTGGAAGGTGAGGGACGCAATGAAAGAGACTTTATAATGAATGCTCTTGGGTGTAGCATTAACGAGACGATCCTAGAGAGGTACTAGCAACATCTATCTATCTATTGATATATATAGCTATACCGGAAGTTTAAAATAAAACGTCCAATGCCTATAAATCACAAAAAAATATGTAAATATATAAAACAATAGTGAGAAAGGAATATCTCGGCGCATCAAGTGGAGTGCTCTACTTGTCCGTACGAGTCCCGTATCATTAGACACAGCGGAATAACCTAAAATTATTAAGTACCTAGGTATGACTTTTTATATCATTGGAAATATAATGGAAAACAAACAATTTGCGTAGGGAAAGTTTTTCATGTTTGGCACAGTTCATGAAATCATTTAATTGTCAGTTCTTGTATATTCAGAAGAAATATCCAAGTGTTCTGTGAATAATAAGCGACTGGAGATAAAAGGATGAAACAAAAAGTGAGACAGAAAAATGTTAGAAGGCGCGACAAGTGCAAATTGTTGTGGGGTTCTTGAGGAACCAGCCAAAAATGTTCAATGGTAAGATGTGTAGTTTTGATATATCATGGTAAAACAAAACGTTTCTTGGAAAAATATTTCCTTGTGGGTCAGTGTTTACGAAGTGGCCACCATTTAACTTGCCAGTTTTGTCTTATTGTGCGAGAATTCATAATTCAATGGCGATCATTTCGTAAGCATTTCCTCAAGTTCCCCAAACAACAAACTTTTTTCTTATGTTTTTTTTTTTTAAATAATATTTTCAATTGTGTAAAAATTACGTACATTGTATTCAAAAGCTTTGAGCGACTCTCCCAAGCTTCATGATAAGGGGCCCTACGAGGCAAGCAGAGCGATCAATTACTTGCGCCCTCTGATAGTTTTCTATATTTGTATCCTTTGTAACAAGATTATTTCACTTTGCACACAATTATTGTTCTATGATTACTTACTATTTACCTGGTTCGGACTAGAAGATTTGTATTTTCTCACGAATAAACGTTATTCTATCTAGATATGCCTGAATACCTAAAAACAACTTAATAATTGTTTATTTAACTACCAAAAAAAAATCATTTCATGACGTTTTAATTAACGTCGTTATACCATTATTCTATGTTTTCTATTATTCTTGTTGTATATGGCTCCCCAAAAAACTAACATAAATTGTACTACTAATACAATTTATGTAATAAGTCTGGTCTGTAAAATATTGTAATCTGCTTTTACATAATAGTACTAAACGTAAACTTAATAAATGAAACTTGGGTCTCATATTTTAAGTTACATATGTATAGGATATAAATTTACATATTACATGTCTGTCAGATATTTATCTAATTTTTAAAATAAATATTTTTATATTTTACATAATTATTTATACAGGATGTTAATGAACTATACCAACAAACTGTAAGAGGTTGTTCCTCACATCAAAATAAGATAAAAAGTTCATATGGACTTATGGCGAAAAGTGCATTGTTTCAAAGCTAGGGCCCTGTCCAAAATCACGAAAAGGCCAAATTTCCATAGGACCTATTTCGAATTCAAGAAACTGTGGATGATGGTTCTAATCAGCGTAAAGGAAGCCACGCATATACAATCCAAAAATGCATATTTCATAAATTTTTAGTAGGTATAGATGGTATTCCCTACAGGGTGTAATTCTCAGATATGTTTTCAATAGAGTTTTCAGATATACCTTGATTTCAAGAAGAGTCCAAAGTAGGCAGGGGGTAACTTTGGCAACAATGGACATCCAATGCTTCGAAGGGAAAGCAGAAGTGTTAGAAACCGACATCTCCATGTTGTTTGTGCTTGGAATATCGTGTGATGATATGTACCTGTATTACGTGACGGTATATTTCACGTTTCCTTCACTTATAAGCGTGAAAGAAAACATCGCACCATGCGTTTTCCCGAGAACGAGAGACCATGTGGCTGACGATCCTTAACACTTCCGACATCACGTCAAAGGATTCCGTGCTCACTGCTATCGAGGCTTATCGTTTGCCTACTTTGGACCAATCATAAAATCAGAGCATATCTCAAAATTCGGTTGATGGCATGACTGGAAATTTCACCCTGCAGGGAATAATCTGTACACCCATTGAACATTAATGAAATGTGCATTTTTCAATTGCGTATGCGTGGCTTCCTTTACGCTGAAAAGGACCACCATCCACAGTCTCTCGAATTCGAAATAGGGCCTCTTGAAATTTGGCTGTTTTGCCATTTTGGATAGCCCTAGCTCTGAAACTATGCATTTTTCGCCATAGGTCCGTATGAACTTTTTCTCTTATTTTTATGTGAAGAATCACCTCTTACAGTTTGTCGGTTTAGTTCATTAACACCCTGTATATTTCTGCTTACTATCTCCGGATATCATTCGTTATTTTATCTTGATTTATTAATTATTGACATATATATATATATATATATATATATATATATATATATATATATATATATATATATATATATATATATATATATATATGGACGTGTTGTAGGTGTGTGTGTGTGTGCATGTTAGTTTATAAATTTCATATGCATTATGTATGGACGTCTACGAAGTTTTAAGTAACAAACATACGACATAGGCTTTGATAATTGATGAAATTATTTACGTGGTCGCAACTTAATTTATTGCAATCGTGGCCATAAAATAAGAGAATGCAAAAGCAATACGAATAAGGTGTTCTGATGGCAACAACAAACAAAATATACGAAAATAACATTCAAAACATGAAAATAATAAAAAAATATACACTGAATAAAGAATTGCATCCATTAAAAAGTAACTTATCTAACTATATTGAAGATAGTCAGATCGATTCAATACTTCCGCTCGACAACATAACAGCATGCTTTATAACGAGATTACATGACGTTACCGGGCAATCGACATAAAATCTCGTGATTCCACCACCGACGTATTAGTAGGATTCTCACTTTCAGATCCTTGAATTTTAGATCTGCTGTTAGACATCCGTGAAAGATGGTATTAGGATATAACACAACGTCAGCACCCTTCTGCTTCAAGTCAAACAACGCTCTTTGTTGTACTTCATCGCACTATTCTTTTCGCTGGTACTGACACAATGAAACGTCAAAGTTGTTCGACATAAAACCTTCTTTAAGCTTAACTTGAACTGTATCTCGGAATATTAGAGGGAATACCTCGAGCATCTAGCACAGCATCGCCATTATACTGAATACTCGAATAGAAAGAGCAGTGCCCAAAATAGCATGTTAATCGACATTTCAGACTATAAGACATCTGGTCTTCGTACCACTGTTTTAAAGCATTGCCATATTCGTGAGTTCAGATTGAGGCTGTAACTGAACTTCCCCATGTGAACATGTGGATGTTTCCGTTGGAAGCTGTTGAACTATATGCCAAATATGAGTCACCAAATGTATGAATGGGTTCATGAATATAAGAATAAATGTGAGAGTATCTATTACAATTATTCATGCGTTATATATATATATATATATATATATATATATATATATATATATATATATATATATATATATATATATATATATATATATATATATATATATATGAAAGTATCTATTCCAATTGTTTATTTATTTAACAATAAGATGTTGAATTTTAATAATCCTACAATTTTAATTCCCGATCCTTCAAGGCCTGGCAAAACAAATTTTCTAAACTGTTCATTTGATAAACGTAAAAATATGTTTATTACTTCATTTCATGAAATAGTATGCTGCTGCTGTGCAGTGATACCAAAGTTAGATTTAAATCTAAATATAAGAATTGAAAAGGGAATTCCAGAAACGAACACATTTCACATTGAAGAAAATTCATCATTAATAAGAGATAACTTCATGTCTGAGATAAGATGTAATCTTCCTAATTTATTTACTAAATATGCACATCATAATAAATTAACTATAATATTTATTGTACAAAATTTATTTCCTAAAAGAAAACATGCACATAATATTAGTTTTATATCACTGTGTTTAAAAATTCAGACAATACATTTTTTAAAAAAGCAATATTTGCTTAGACAAACTGCCTCGTCAAAGTAAGCAAATTGTGTATATGTTTGAAGAAGTAGCACGTAATCATCACATTTATTTATTATTTGACTTAAAGCAGAAAATAAACGATGTATTAAGAATACGTACAAATAATTTTCCTTATAAAACAATGTATGTGTATGCTAGCGTAAAAGAAGCACATTCAACAGTATACGCTTAGTTGTTATCAAGATGTTGAAGGTGAAGCAACACATTGGCACTCCCCGTAGCTTATGCAAATGTAAATCTGTTAAACAGAAACAAATATTATTCTATAACATTCTTCGTGCAATTTAGTAAGTACCATTTCACAAAAGGGAACATTCCTTTGAATTTACATAAGAAATAACTTTTAATAGACATAAGAAATAACTTTAATAAAAGGTTATGCGGACTTTTTTTCCAACACCGCATTGCGCTTAAGAAAAAAATACTATACTACAGGAAGGTTGGGTGATTTTGCCTTTAATCTTAGCACCAATATTTGGTATGTTGCAAGCAGTATCCTTGGAAGATAAATTTCGATATACGTAAAATTATTTTAGTTCTTGGATATGCAGTACATCAATCGCGTGCAGAAGAAATGAATAATATTTTAAAGCGTCGTGGCGTTAGTGGTGATGACAAATGGATATTTTATCAACAAGTGTAACATTAATATTTAATTATTCTTCATCGATAAATTCGCAGATAGTTTTTATTATTTTATCTTTTAATGCACCTAAAGTAAAATCATATAATGGTAAAGTACGGGAATCACGTAGTAGCAAACATATTTACAAATTAGAAAGAATATAAAATATCAAAATTATGACAAAGTTATCAAGAATATAATTACTCAAATCCTACCTCATTGTCAGGTATTAAAAAATTACAAAAGAAAACAAAATTATCAAAAGAGAAATTTCACAAGATGCATACAGATTACATGCACCAGAACATAAAGTTCTTGAATGCAAACAATATTAAGGCACTTAGTGAATTGTTAGAAATGAATTTAACAGAAATGCAAACATTGCAAAGTACAAAAATGCCTCGAAGGACTATGTAGACATCAGTACAGTAACATGTTGGACTGTCTGTACTTGCACAGAAAACCCCACGGGAACGAAATTCACGTTGAATGACAAACAATGAAGTGAAAGACCACACACTCCAACTGATAAACAACATATCGCAATCATGTCGATGAACTGATCCGAGAGAACTGGCGCATCACGCAAATAGGGTTTGCTATGAAGTATGGTATATCATGAATCTATGTTATGGAAAAGTTTGTGCATGGTGAATGTCGGAACATCTTACTCTCGACATGAAACAGCACAGGACGGACATTTGAAAACAATTGCTTCTGAGCCATGAACACGAAGGTTTTAAGTTCTTGACACTCTTGTCGTAGGTGTTGAAACTTGGGTGGAACATTTTGAAAATAAAAGCAAGAGTATCTGAATAGAGTATCGCCACAAAGGATTGCCTGTAAAAAGTTTATAGCTGTATCATTGGCAGGCAAAGTTATGGTGACAGTCTTCTGAAACATTCATGATATAGTGCATATGGAATTTATGCTTAAAGGCAGTTCCATCGATTGTAATCAGTACTGTAGTACTCTCACAAACTGAAAGTGCGGATTTGTTGAATTTGTCCACAAATGCTCCCCGCTATGCTAATGCTATGACAACTAGGAAGATTCAACGCCTTAGTCTGAATGTCATACCTCATACTGTATACAGACCAACTCTAGCTACATCAGATTTTAACATTTTTCTGAATCTTAAGGAACACCTAAGAGTACTTTATTTTGATTTTGACGATTCAGTAAAGCAGGAATTCAGGTTGTGGTTCCATCATAAAGATGAATAATTTTACAAAGACGGAATTATAAAACTTTTCACACATTTGGCAGAATTGTGCTGATTGCCACAGTCATTATATGGGAAAATAATCATTGTCCTCTGTAGATTAATGAAAGTTCTATTAATATTGACATATATTATTTTTGTATATGCATTTGTTTTACACCGATACCTCAATCGCTGGAGTTTTAGTAATATACACGTGTTTGTTTTACACCGACACTTCAACCATTGTCACATAAAGATATGGAAGGCATTACTTTTCAGAATGCGCTGCAAGATTTAGTTATAATCTTTTAAAACTGCTCTTTATCACGAATACTAGATTTACGTACCATTACGTTGATTGATGCGTATGAACATACGAGAATAATAACTGACCATGCATATTTAAAACATTACACCCAAATCCAACTTTAATTTAATATGGATAAGAAATTTTCAGTTTTGTTAAAAGTATTTTTCAGTCATTGACAAGTCTTAGCAATGACTGCTTAGCCGGAAATTCATTTCCTGATTTCCACAGTCTATAGCCCAGATAATAAGCGCGTTGTATTGGCTGACAAGTTGAAACTTTGCGAAGATACCTTCATGTATGCAGTTCCATCTTATTGAAAAATTCGTGAGACGAGTCAATAATAGGTGAGAGATGCTGTAATCTCAAATTTTACGTTTAGTCACGATACTCGTGAATTAGTTATGGTTTTAGTTATTAGGATTTCTAACCTCAATTAGCACTGTGTGATAGACCACATACAGAGAAACTTGTAAATATATTTCCAGATACCTCAATTATCTTCTGGAGAAAGAATCACCAATCAAGAGCCAAGATATTACGACTGTATTTACCTCCGTCTCCAGGAGAGAAGCGGGATTTGGCATTGCTTTAAAATTTCTCACACAACATTTTATGGAATTAAATGATTTGTAAGTATTTTACATATATAACATATTGTTTGATTATGCAACGCATAGTAAGAGTCATCATCCATAAAATTTACTTAGTTTTTTTATCTAATTATAAAAAGTTGATAATACTGCGATGTTAAGGTTTGGAGAGTTTAGCGTTTCAAATCTTGCAAAATATTGTGAAATAGAATATGCTCTCAATGATATTTACGATATAATCATGGAACTCTTTCTAAAAAATTAAACTTGTCAGAAAATCTTTGTGATTCGCCACTATGTTTCATCGTAGTATTTCAAATACCCTTCAAATTCTATATTTATCTTATTTCACAGTTACTCGAGATTTACTACCCTTACTAGTAAAGCCACGTTTCTCAATTGTGAATTGCAATATTTATGAAGTTTATGGCTACATTTAAAAGGCCACAAAAATATATAATATTATTATTAATTTGCTTCCTTTATATACTTGTTCTGATTTATTTTCCTCTCAATGCAAGCTAGTTATTTCTGTGCATTCAGGTACCTTATCAGCAATTTCTTTTTTTGTAGAGTCACACTTCTCAGAATGGAAGAAAATAGGAACAGTTTGAAAATTTTACATGGAATCGGAAAAGAGCATTGGCAAGACCTAGGCACAGATACAAGAATAATAGAATCTTAGATGGATATCGGAAAAATAACAATACAAAGTAGAGACTGGTGACATCAAGAATGTGCTTCTGTGAATACGGAGTTGAACCTTCGGGTTTCACAGGCCATACAGTTAACTAGTTAGATTGACATTTTCATTTTCAGGCAATTCCATTTTTAAAACTAGAACTTGATTTCAGAGAAGTTGAAGAGAGAAGGGGAGTTTTGTGTAAAGCAACAGAAGTATTGACATTTTCACTTCCAGGAAACTCCTTTCTAAAGTTAGAATTTAATTTCAGAGAAGTTGAAGAGAGAAGGGAGTTTTGTGTAAAGCAACAGAAGTATTGACATTTTCACTTCCAGAAAACTCCTTTCTAAAGTTAGAATTTAATTTCAGAGAAGTTGAAGAGAGAAGGGGTTTTTGTGTAAAGCAACAGAAGTATTGACATTTTCACTTCCAGGAACTTCCTTTTTAAAACTAGAACTTAATTTCAGAGAAGTTGAAGGGAGAAGGTGATTTTTGTGTAAAGCAACAGAACTATATTAGAAAGATATTAAGCAGTGCCACTGATGAAATCATCTGATATGTTTATAAGAATTTTCATTCTGAAAAATGACCAGGTTACTTCTGATCTGGTGTTAGGTTAAAATAAAGGGTTTGCTGTGAAATATGATGAAAATTATAAAACGTTTTCAGAAAACTTCACCCGAAGAATACTCTTCCCTAAAAATAAACTATCCATTGTGGATTCCTTCGTAAGAAGTGACATGTCATATATAAGAGTTATTAATGATATAATTGTTCATAAAATGTCAACAAAATCGCATGAGCTGTATTTGAGAAAGTCCTCTAATAAATAACTCTTCCCCTAAACTAAACTATTCTTATGCACTGTCGAATAGATTCTGTTTTACTAAACTTGTAATTTAAACTAATTATGTCCCTGTAAAATACAAAGAGAAAACCCAGACAAAATAAGTTTTTCGATCTCCTGAAAAATTAAGATTATGTAAGCGTTAGTTTTACGTTTCAATCTTTCAGCCAATCTCTTGATTTTTTTTTATTTATCATTATCACCACTTGAAAATGCAAGTGATCTGCTACTCTGTTTGCTAGTATATGACAACTTGAAATATTCATTTATGTAACACATCGTTTCACAAAGGAGATGCTTCAATCTCCCTCCAACTCCTGCACATAATTTTATACACAATAAATAATCTGTGGATAATCCTGATTCTGTCCTGATCTTCTTACACTACATAGGCTGATGAAATCACAAATCTTAAATACCCACCTACAAGACCTTAACTCTTCAATTGGTTATTGCATCTTTAGTTCGTTTCAATATTATTTCATACATTTTATTAAACATAGAAGGGTCCTTTATGCATAGTACTTAAGAAATAAATTCCAGTACAAAAGTGCTGATTTAATTATAAATACATAGTGTGATCAAAAAGTACAGTGAATGTAGTTGCATAGCGCCATCTATCGACATTTTATCCATTTTAACAAGTAAGCCTGATAGCCGGAACCTTTGGAATAGTCAGTTTCGAGTTTGAACGAATAATGACGTGTCAGTTGGCTTCTAGAGGCAGAACAGTGAGGACATGTTAGAAGTGTGTCGCGCGTCAACATTAAGTTTTATTTTTAAGTTGCAAAAAAGTCCCAAAGAAACTCGTAAAATGTTAAAATCAGAGTATAGGGATGGAGCGGTAGCATTGAAGACTGTTTATAAGTGGTATGAGCGGTTCAAAAGTGGCAATGAGTCGATTGAAAAGAGGAATGATCGTAACGTCCTTCGATGTCAAAAACAGATGAAAACGTGCTAAAAATGGCACAAATGATTCGTACAAACATGCGAATGACTATACAAGAGCTTTCAGAAGATCTAAACATCTCGTACGGTCGGTGAAAAGTATTTTAAAACTCCCGATTATTGGGCAATGACTTCCTCCTTCATCACGAAAACACACCATGCCAAACATTGCTTTTGATCCGCGAGTTTTTGGCCGAAGAACTATTTCTGTTTGTCCACATTCGCTGTGCTCTCCAGATAAGGCACCATGTGAGTTCTGGCTATTTCCAAAAATTAAAACCCTGTTTAAAGGAAAACGTGTTGACACCATTCCTGACATTGAGAAGGCCTGACAGCAGTTGTCCGTCCCTTCAAAAGAAGCCTTCCAGAATGCTTCCAGTCATGGATTAAACGTTGGGATAAATGCATTGCTAGCCAAGGACAGTACTTTGAAGGAGATTAAATCAAATTCTATGTAAGTTTATTACTTTGTTTCTAATAAAATTATTCACCGTATTTTTTGATCACACCTCGTATGTTCGTTTTGAATTATTAACATCGTTATGATAGATGAAATGAAATTTGGAAATTAACTCACAGACAATAGTACGCCTACATTAATACAAAAAAATGTTCTTCTTATACTAAATGTTCTCAATTTTTAGTTCTTCATATGAATAAATACTTTATTTCTGATTCACTAAATCCTTAATCATGCAAATATATGTTATAAAATTTATCTTGGACATTTCTCTGGTGAAGTTAAATGTACGTATAGAGACCCCCTTTAAACATATGAATTTTAATTCAGCTGATACGTAAGTTCCATTTTGACCGATACAGTCCTGATTCGAAGACTGTGTATCGCCAGCTTACAGTTTGTTCCTACTCCCAGTTGTAACACTTTTTACCTCATTTACCTCCTATCCTCATTACAGTATTCTAAAATACCATTTTCGGTATTACAGTCACTACATAACTTATACATTAATATCTACAGATGTATAATTTACAGTAGACATTAATATTGATAGTGTGCACCATATCACGGCATATAGTTCATAGGCCTACATAGTCTTTGGATCAAAGATGAGTCTTATCTTCGTAGCTATTACTTATACTTCCAACAGGAATGGAAAAAATGGCTCTAGTGCTGGTTAGGTACTTTCTACTGTAGAAAGGAGTGAAGGTAAACCATTCTCACAAAAGTGTCCCGGTTTGGAAGATTCACCTCCCACCAGATACGCCCGTAGGATATCTTCCAAGAGGGAGCAAAATGAAGACACACAAACGAAATTTAGAATTAACACATCCTAATGCATACAGCACTTCATATCTAGTAAAACAACAATTATTTATGTATATACAATGCATAACTGTATTAACTACAGTATATACTATAGAATACTATTGTGTATGAGAAAGTAAATCTAATATGCTACTGAGTAAGTAAATCCCTGAAGCACCCATGCCTTCTACCAAAATCCAAGGTTTTAAATACAAGAAATATGATCAATCTAGTTACTTATGTATATAGATAGCACATACACTTTCCTTTCGTAACTTTGAGTGACATTACACGTGAATGGCATGATTCTCTTGTGTGCAAGTATAAACTTCATATTACTCTGGTATAGGAAAAAAAAATAAAAGTATGTAAAATTTATTACACAAACATACAAGGTTTAGCTGTTTTCGAAGCAAACGGTGATCCTGAAGTAACTGGCAAAACTGACATGAGTACGAAACTGAAATTCGTTTTGTGCTATCATATCACGTTTTGTGCAAAGTGGATGTCTCGATAACAGCATAGAAGGGTTGTGTGCGATAATACACAAATGCAAAACCACGGTGGAAGGAACTAGTCTGCAGTGTTGTAATGTAATGTCGTGCGACCTATCGTATAGTAGTGTGTTTAGAATGAAAAATGTCAAAACGGTATGTATAGATAATCCAAATCCGTTTTTCTACATATAGGGCTTTTATACAACAGCAAAACAGACAACGTGTAACTACTTTAGTGAAATAAATGTACTTCGACTACTTTGGCATGAAACTTTCAGATAAAGGAGATCGTGAGCTCCATAGGAATCGAAGGTTTGTTAAACTTGAAGAGTTGGAAAGTGTAGAGAGGAGTTCAATGCCGTTTGTAGAGAGGAGTTCAATGCCGTCCTGTGGCACGGCACGACATAATAAACCACAGTAAAGATTGCGAAACATTCTACGAAAAGTTAGCGAGCCAGTGCGTATCAGAAGCAGAACATTTTGGCCACTAAGCCAGACCTCCGCAGCGATGATATTCCAGTAGCTCCCCCACCAACTGAGCAGCCACCACAAAAAAGCCTAGGACGATCATCGACCGATTCGTGCCGTACTAACCTGACAATGCTCAATGGAAACCTAGTACCACTTAGCCAACACAAACTTAATGATTTAGTGCACGACCTGAATTTACCAAGAGATACCATAGAGATACTAGGATCTAAACTAAAACCAAAGAGCATTTTGTGTAAAAATAACATGTTCTCGTGGCATAAATCCGAGAAGTGGAAGTAGTTCCATATTTCGTACAGGAAGAAGGGTTAATCATGACATTCCTGCATTACTAAATTTTGCAATGTTCCTTACAATTCTCAATAATATTGTGCAATATTCTTTTGGATCGAAAGGTTCAAAACGACCCCACAAATACCAGTGTTTATTGCCATATTTCCATGCTTCATATTTTTCTAGTTTGAACGACTACATTTCAACATTCATTTCACATACACATGAATTCTGAGGGAAAATGCAGGATATACCTATTATATGATTACTTTCGGAATCGAATAATTTTGAGTTTAGAATAAGCTCTTTACTTACGAACAATAGAAAAACGGAGGAAACGGACGATTGTGTTATCCATGAAGTACTCAGTATATACTACTAATTGCTCAACAACTATTCAAAAATGGCTACATCCGACACATTCAAAATTGTTATCTTCAGGCCCGTATTCACAGGGGGTCTAGAAACTGCCCCCTAAAATTTTCACGGTAGGCTTGCAAATGAACTATAATATAGCGATGAGCTATAATATGGTTTGATCGGCTCCCCCTAACTTTTTCCGCCCCCCTACATTTTTGGGTTGGCTACGGGCCTGGTTATCTTTATCCTCATACTGAAATCAGTGTCAACTAAGATGTTACAAAATAAGAATTTAAACTCACAAGGAGAAAGGACACTTTGGTAAATGAACTTTGAGACCATTTTTTGCAAGGTGATAGTGCACATTTAAATTGTCCATATTAGAAACTGGAAGAGCGCAATGGACTAATATAGCAGAGCAAAAGCGTCTTAAAGTTTTCGACTTGCGGCATATGTCATACGTTGCGCAAATTTCTGAAGTGACGGCGTGGCAGAACCAGTAGCATCTGTGACTCACGTGCCAAGGGTCGGGAATTCGATTCCCGTTGGAATCGCTTTTTTTTTTTTTTTTTTTTTGCTTCAATCAATAAAGTAGCCACTTGTAGTTACAAGTAAAATGTTAATTCACCATATGTTTATAATGAATTAAAACAATAGAAATATTCAAATCAGTTGTAAAATCTTTCAATGTTCCATGTCAACTAGCAACCTGTTCAGTAAATATATGGATATCACGAGTATATTATTGTTACCACAGTCGTTGTGTAAAAAATGTTCTTGACGCTTCGTGTCTACATCTATTGACAGTGTGAGCATTACAAGGAGGATGAGAAGAAAATCCCCTTTGGTAATACTGGATGTTACTATAACCAAAGGAGATTTCCCCCTCATCCTCCTTGTAATAAGCGGCGAAAATCTGTCTCCAACATTGGGGGCAGGACGGATAAGACAGTTTCCGTATTTTTTAAAACCATTTTCAAAATATTTATGAAGTTGAAAAACAATACTATGGAGGATCAGGGGAGCAGAGTTGTCTTCAACATTGGGAGGTGGGCATATTTGAGGCTTATTCTGGGTGGACATCAATTTCATCTCACTTTCCTTTGTTGCAATCGGACACAAATCATCACATTTTCTCCAAAAAACACTTTTCAAATCGGATTATTGGGAGGGACAGTCCTTCAGTTCCAAGATTGGAAGGGACATGTTCCCCTCATCCCCCGTGTCATTTGTGCCAGTGCTTGGAGTACACACACTGTCAAGAGATATAGATAGACACGAAGCGTCAAGAACATTTTTTCCACAACGCTGTGGTAACCATAATATAACTCGTAGTATCAATATATTTATGGAATATATTACATTTTGTTTTAGTTAACATGAAATATTGCAAGTTTTACAACTGATTTGAACATTTCCATTGTTTTATGCATTATAAACATATGGTGAATTAATATTTTACTTGTAGTTATAAATGGCTACTTTATTGGTTAAAGCAAAAAAAAGAAAAAACAGTTCACTTCCGCGTGAATCGAAACTAGGACCCTTGCCACGTGAGTCACAAATGCTACTGATTCTGCCACTTAATAAATCTGCCTATCGTACGATATATGCGACAGTCGAAAACTTTAAGACTCTTTCTCTTCACTATATTAGGCTGTTGCGCTCTCCCAGTTTGTAATATGAACACTTTAAATGTGCACCATCACCTTGCAAAAAATGGTCCCGAAGTTCTTACCAAAGTCTGCTTTCTCCTTGTCAGTTTACAAAAGGAGATAAACAATGAACATTATGGTCTGATTTATTGACAATATTATATCACCCTTACAGTTTGGTTTTACGTGTATTTTGAATATTGTTTCCTGCATTTCAGGTCGACATCCACCTTTGGAATCATTTCAAACATAATAACTGATATCGGGGAATTAATGAACACCGAAACAGAATTGCAACAGGTAAACTTAAAACTGTATTTTACTAAAATAAGAATATTACTTCTGTATGTTATTTCTCTCATCTTACTATTTTTACCAGAAGAAAATTACGCGGTATCCACATCATAAATACGTAAGTCATTGACAGTTGTAATATGTCGTTACTAATAGCATTAGTAGTCACAAAGTCGCGTATCTTCCCAATCAATACGAAGAAAATATTCTAAAAATACGAAGGGGTGCTGATAAGTTCTTAGCTTTACTAAGAAAAAAAAGACAAAATTAAATTTCTTTGATGGATTTATTCAACATACTCTCCCTTCAATTCGATGCATTTTTCGCTTTGAGCTTGCAATTTATTTAGGCCCTCTAAATAAAACTTTTGGTTTAGTGTCAAACCATGGGTTTACTGCTGTAATTGCTTCAGAAATGGTGGCGAATTTTTGCCCCTTCAAGTGTTTCTTTAAATTTGGTAGTAGGTGGTAGTCTGATGAGGCCAGGTCAGTTGAATATGGTGGGTAGTGCAAGTTTTTCAAACAGTAAGCTAGTCCATTTTTGCATCGCAACATTGCTCTTGATGATGATGATGATTAAGTCTGCCTATAATCTAATTTAAAATATCCATTTTTAATACCAATTGAGGGGCTTTTCGGAAAATAACCCTTGTCAAAACACAAAATTTCTCTGAAGAATGAAAAGAAAGCTTTCTTCAGTACACGGTATGAGAAACTTTGCAAATCTGTTTCTTTATAAGTTTCTCTAATACCTTCCAAAACATACATAAACATGCAGCTTTCTATTCATTTTTCTGAAAAAAAAAAAGACCTTGTTTCAACAAGGGTTGTTTTTGCTACAACTCTTTCGATTTGGTGGCGTTTTGTTTGCCATTGTATTGTTTGCCACGACTACATTTTGGTATTGTTTGTCACGATTTTGCCACAGTATTTGCATTCCGATTTTATCAGATCTCATTATCGTGAAGATTCACACACCTGGACTGAAAGGAATGGTTGCCAGGTACCTCTGTTTTGATCCTCTGAAACAAGTGGTAAGTGTTCTCGTCTTTGGCATGAGAGAGGTCTCATTAGACTCGCTGCTGAAAGAGAACATTACACTCCAAACAAATGAACGCAAAACATCATTGATATCACAATAGTTTAGTGAATTGATATAACTGCATTTTCTCTTTTAAAGGAATTCTTAATATCACCTGTTGAATAATGTTCTGCTTTTCGTTATGCTACGCGACTACAGAACTGGATTTCATATACTTAAGAAAAATGAGATATTACAGTTTTACGTCCCACGTTTATGCCGTGTAAGTTAAAGGATATGATTATGATAAGAATGAATAAAAAATAGTGTAATGAGGAAAGTGGTGAAACAGAAGAACTCCCGAGTAAATTCACGCACACGGTGTTATGTCCATCACAAAACCCACTTCGCGAGAGTTGGAATCTAATTAGAGACTCCCAAGCACCAGAGGTGAATACCATTGAACAACCTTTACCTCTATATACTTAAGAAATAAAGAAGAAAAAGAGCGTCCGGAATCGATTGCCACTACCGGCTTTTATTATAAAATTCCACTATAAACAGTATTTTACAAAAAATACTATAAAGATAATTTCTCTAAGTTTGCAAGGTTAGATATAAGTAGTCTTTGACCACAAGGTCGCAGACAGGATCTCCACAGAGCCCCGTAGCAGGCTAAGCGGCTGAGGTTGATTCCAGACAGAGCCCCGTAGCAGACTAGGTCAGGGGACAGGAAAAGTCAAGAGTCCCGTTGCAAACTAGAGGCCTGGAGTTAGGTTACTCCTCTGCCGTGTCGCGACAAAACGCTTTAACTTGAGTTACATTGTTTTGTCGCTATAAGCATTTTTGAATTTCCCCCACCGATACTTATGTTCACCAGGCCCAGCATTGAGCTGAGTCAAATACTTTTGAAAATATACCAAAGAGAATTTCGATGTAAGTAGGAAATTAGCCGATCTGTAGCGACTTTACGGCTCTTTTTCTCAAAACTGCTCCGCCAAAGTTACAGCGTTTTGTCGCGACAGGGCAGTCCTAATGTTCCGTTGCAAACAGGAGGGGCATAGAGAACTGGTACAGGTCCGCTGTCGGCCACCACATTTATGTGTCCTCGGACGCCAGTGGCGCTGCTGCTCCGTTGTTGTCGTCTGCTTCGTGGGAGTCGCCAAAAGTCCGTCGTCTGCAGGTGATAGTGAATCCATCTCGTGTGTAGAATCCTCTTGTAAAACCATATGGTGGTGTTTGTAAACATACATGTGAAGTAGTTTGTATACAACACCACGTGGGACAGTACACACCCCTGGCTTGTTTAAAAAATAAGGGGAAGGGTTATTTTTCTTTTTGTGGGGGTGGCAACACTAAGGGTTCACACAAAAAACCACTAAAAGCACTAATAACACTGAAAAAATTCACTTTTCGGAGCACTATTAAGGCACTGGAAGAAAGCACTAAACAGTTATTCCCTAAACACAGGCAGGATCGGTGCATATTACATGTCACTTCATTTCCCTCGAGGAAAAGCTGTTTTAAGTTTTGGCGTTGGATAGTTAATATACATATATTAGCTCACTAATGGTGAGGGGTGTTGAAATCTGTGAAATCGTTTGTTCATTAGCTGTATGAGTGCTATTAAATGTGTCCATTGGAATTGGTGGAGATATATCTAGACGAGGTCTTTTAGATGTTTTTGGCACCGAACGAAGACGGCGGTATAGTAGTTACAAGATAATAAGAGTTGCGAATACGAAAAAAGTTGCGATTATCACGGGAATATAAAGATAATTTATATGTATATTGGAAAACTCGTGATGCGAACGGCGTGGTTTCTTGGTCGCCCTGTATAAGGTGTAAAATTTCTATAATATTTGTACTAAACATATGTATTTAAATAAAATAATCCAATTTCTAAATGCCAATGATGATGGTAATAATGGTCCTAAATTCCTGGTCATCCTGTATAAAATAACAGCGACCATGATTTTTGGAACATCCTGTATAATGTTTATGTTGCATAATGTCGGTGACAATATGTAGTTCATAGTGAAACAAGAAATAAAATATCGAAGAAATGAAGAATTATAGGTTACTTTCCTTGTATAGATCATTCGCCTTTTAAATGCGGAAAAGCAATCTCAGCATTGTTTCGTTCAGTGAAGAATAATGAATCAGCTTTTTGTAAAAACAGAGAATAGGAAGCGTTTGTATTGCAATGAAAAGTGTTTTTATCTATCTGAATGCTTGTCTTTGTATTTCTTCTTCCGAGGGGTGAGTACTGTCCTTTTTTTTTTTTTTTTTTTTCAAAGTAAAAAGCGAGAATGATTAAAATGTTTTATGCTCTACAATGGTCCTTGCCAATTGAGTTAAATAATTTAGATGAGTTTATTTTCTTATACTGTTCTTTTCTTTTCGTGCTGCCAATTGAAAGAAGAGAAACTATGTTTGCACTATCCTCCGGAAAAGTGTTTTTCCCTGACCTGGTATGAGGCATACACTAAAATAAAGTCAAGTCCGAGTCACTAATTTCACAGTTTAATACATCACATACCTATGAGGAAAGAGTTCACTTCCTATTAATAAAAATACCGTCCGGCAGGGGAGTATTCAGATCAAAACTGAGCCTGTCAAAGCCTCGACAATGTAAAACTCTGTCCCATACAGGTTGTAGGTAGAGCATTAATAAAAAGAGCGTCCGGAATCGCCTCCCACTACCAGCTTTTACTATAAAATTCCACTATAAACCGTATTTTACAAAAATACTATAAAGATAATTTAGTTTGCAAGTAGGAATGCGCACGAGTCGAGTCGAGTCGAGATTTAAGCCTGTCTCGACTCTACTCGAGAAAATGTTGTCTCGACTCGAAAATATGTTTCTGTCTCGACTCGACAGTCTCTGTCTCGACTCGACTCGACTCGAATTCGAGTCGAGACGTCTCGAAATTCGAGTCGAGACAAAATGCACGAGTTAAAATGTGCGCACACATCAGCCAGACTATTATGACTACCTACCTAATTATCAGTATGTCGACCTTTGGAACGGATAACAACGGCGACGTGTCTTGGCATGGACGCAATGATCCTTGGTAGGTCGCCGGAGAGTGTTACATCACATATGCACACACAGGTCACCTAATTCCCGTAAATTCCGGGGAGGGGGCGATACGTCGTGACGTCACGTTCAATCACATTCCAGATGTGTTCGATTGGGGTCATATCCGGCGAGTCGGGGAACCAGCACATCACTTGCAACTCGCTCCTGTGTTCCTAGAACCACTCCTTCACATTCCTGGCCTTGTAACATGGTGCATTATCTTGTCGAAAAATCCTACTACCGTTGGGAAACATGATCATCATGAAAGGGTGTCCGTAGTCTGCAAGCAGTGTGCAATACCCTTCGGCCGTCATGGTGCCTTGCTCGAGTTCCACTAGACCAGCGTTTCCCAACCGGTGTGCCGCGGTACAGTGGTGTGCCGCGAATGGGTCGCTGGTATGCCGCGAGGAAATCGGAACAAAATTATTAATTCTATAGCAATCAAATTGCAAGACATACAGAAAAAGGTATATTTGTATTTCAAATTACTACTATGAATCTAAAATTTAAAGTTTCATACAGTGTTACTTTTCTGTAGAACATTTTTCTGTACATTTCTAATTTTGAAATAAAAGTATTTGTTATCATTGTTATGACCATTATTGCTTCTTTATTGTTGCAGACTATTTCGTAACTTCAAATTTTAAAATATTATTCAATCCTTCCGGCAAAGTAAACATGCATACGAATTACCTATATTTGTGTTTTAAAAGTAAAAGAGATTCGTTTGTTCGTTCGTTATTTAGTGATCCTTCTTAATGAAAGGTTGGATACAGTTTTCGAAAAAAAAAAGTGTATTTTTAACAACTTGAGCCCTATATCTGATTGTAATTGTTTTCTATTTTTAAATTAAAATGAAAAATAAGCATAATGATTTACCACGGGGAAAAAACAGTGGTCTAGCTTTCTTCTCTGTGAGAAGGATGTCAGTAATCAGAAAAAAATACGACAGTATTTTATATTTTCAAATAATAATAATAATAATAATAATAATAATAATAATAATAATAATAATAATAATAATATGCGTGCCGCGAGAATTCAAGTTACCCTGAAGTGTGCCGCAAGTTGAAAAAGGTTGGGAAACGCTGCACTAGACACATGGATGCTCACGTGAATGTTCCCCAGATAAGAATTAAGCCGCAGCCCGCCTGTCTCCGTCTCGCAGTACAAGTGTCAAGGAGCTGTTCCTTTGGAATACGACGGATTCGCATCCTCCCATCGTCATGATGAAGAAGGTATCGGGATTCATCAGACAATGCAACGCTCTGCCACTGTGCCAAGGTCCAGTGGCGATGGTCACGTGTTCATTTCAGTCGTAGTTGCCGATGTCGTGGTGTTAAAATTCGCACATGAATGGGTCATCGACTGCGGACGTCCATCGTTATGAGTGTTCGGTGCAATGTATGTTCAGACTAGTGTAGTGAAGGCCTGGGAAAAACGGAAATTTTGGGTTTAAAAGAACAATTTTTTTACGGTTCTCCCGAGCTTGGAAAAAAACGGAAAATTTGGGTGAAATTGAAATTTTCGAATATTTTATTATATTATGCTTTCAAAATTAAAAGTGTTTTGTATTTACTAGTTTTTAGTTAATATGTTAAATCAGACAAATTTTATAGAGATATGTTCTATGTAAAATTTCCGGAAATTTTGAATCCATTAGAAAAAATAATTTGTTCGGAAATATTAGCAAAAACAGGAAAATATAGTTTAAAACTATTTTTTGGCCTGATGCTAGTAATCTTAATGCTGTAACATGTCTTTAGCAATACAGTAGGAAGTCGAAAATCCGAACTAATTGGGACCACAGGTAGTTCGCATTTTCTAAAATGACAAAAAATGTCATTTAGGCTTACATATACTGTACGGTATGTACTTCTATCGATACAGTGGTTATTCAGTACATACAGCAATTACAATACAGTACGAAAGGCTACTTACATTTAATGTTTCTGAAGAACCTGCTCGTACACTAAATTACACTGATTTTGTAAGTCACACTTAAAACTTATAGGCCTAAGAGAAAATAAAAATAAAAATATGTATGACAAACAATTACATATGAATGAACTTTTGTAAAAACACTGGCTTCACACAACGTCGACGGACATATTATTGTTTGTTTATCGCAAGCGTTAAGACAAAATGTAAAAAGCTTCTAGGGACCGGGTTCGGATTTTTGACGTTCGGATTATCAACGTCCTACTGTATATACAATGTATTTCGCTAACAGAAAAATACTTAAAGCAACAGGTTTTAATTCTACTTTTTAGTTTTCTGATTTCTGGTAAAATCCCTCTTTATTCTTTGTATATTTTTCGAAAAACTCAAAAAGAGAGAGGATCTTATTTACACATACACACATATACCGCACAAGTGAGTGAATTTGAGCAGCAAGAAATATATTAGAGGGTTGAGTATGTGAAACTTCCGTTCGTTATTATTACAGACTAGCAGAATACCCGTTCTTTGCACGGGAAGAATACGTTTCATTTTGGACACAAAGGGCACAAAACTGTCATCAATGAACTTATGGAGCCCCAAAACTATGAATTCGACATTAATATCCGTAATTTTCAATTATCTTTACATGTCACCATCCCCCCTTAGAGTACTAATGGGACTGAATTTCGATTTAAACGGCCGGAAGTGTCACTGTTCATCTCAGCAACCCCGAAAACTATGGATTCGACACTAATATATGTCATTTCCCCCCTCCCGTTCCCTCAAGTTGCATCTTCAAAGTGAAATAATAAAAAGCATCCCGAACCTCATTTATATTGAAAATTTTATCAAGGTCGGTAAAATTTCCAAAAATTTTGAACCCATTAATTAAAAAATTGTTCGGGAATATTAGCAAAAACCGGAAAATATAATTTAAAAAATATTTCTTCGTCTAATGCTAGTAATCTTATTTATACAATGTATTTTGCTAACAGGAAAAATACTTAAAGCAACAGGTTTTAATTTTACTTTTTAGTTTCCTAATTTCCGGTAAAATCTTCCCTCTTTATTATTTGTATGTTTTTCGAATAACTTAAAAAAGGAAATGAACTTATTTACACATATACACATATACCGCACAAGTGAGTAAATTTGAGCAGCGACAAATATATTAAAGGGTTGAATATGTGAAACTTCCGTTCGTTATTATTACAGACTAGCCGAATACCTTGCATGGGGAGAATACGTTTAATTTTAGACATAAAGGGCACCCAAACTGTCACCAATGAACTTATAGAGCCCCAAAATTATGAATTCGACACTACTGTCGGTAATTTTCAATTACCTTTACATGTTCCCGTTCGCCCTTAGGAGTACTAATTGGGCTGAATTTGTGGATTTAAACGGCATCTTCTGTTTATCTCAGGGACCCCAAAAAGTATGGATTCGACGGCCATTTTCGATCATCTCTCTCTCTCTCGATATATATATATATATATATATATATATATATATATATATATATATATATATATATATATATATATATATAGATGAATTTGGATTTAAACGGCCGGAAGAGTCACTGTTCATCTCTACGACCCCGAAAACTATGGATTCGACACTAATATCGGTCATTTTCAATAATTTTATATATCTTCTCCCTCCTCCAAGTTGTGGGGCCAAATTTGATTTAAACGGCATCGGAAGTGTCATTTTTCATTTCAGCGACCCCGAAAAGTATGGATTCGACACTAATATCTGCCATTTTCCCCTCTCCCCTTCCCTCAAGTTGCACCTTCAAAGTGAAATGATAAAAATCATCCCGAACCTCATCTATGTTCAAAATTTTATCAAGGTCGGTCTGATGATTCAGGAGTTATTAAGTTAGAAACATAGTCACTTTCATTTTGATTGTAATAGATAATCTGTCGCACTAGGAAACATGTGTTTGTTTACATACAGGTAGAGGTCTGCGCGGATACAAAATATCGCATCCGCATCCGTACCGTATCCGCAGCATCTCTACCCGCATCCGCAGATAATGAGATAACAAATATATACAACTTACATATTCTATAATACACGTAGTTTTCTGAATCAAACGAAACAATATATTATATCAGTTTCCTCGTGATCAAATACCAACTACGATAAATAAAATGCAATATAAACCGTGCAGACAAATTAGAAATTAATGAACGATTTATGTACTTACCCAAGATCTTCAAATGCAGATATCGGGCCAAAATAATGTCACGTAAGTAATGTCCCCTCAATCGACTAATTTTAGAGCACGTCACTAAGTTTTTAAACTTCATCATTACTCATAAAAAGGGGCATTTGTTTTAAACACAAAGGCGAAATAGAAATTATCGTTATTAAGAAATAAAAATTAATCACAGGACTGCAAACACATCCACATATCCCGAACTGACACTGGCACCAGTAATTGCACTAAATTTTAAAAAAATAAGTGACGAAACTAACAACGCAATACAATGCATGCTTTCACGACCAAGCTCCTTCGTGGCTAAGCGGTTAGCGTACACGCCTTTGGCGTGGGAGACCCGGGTTCAATTCACGGCGGCAGCTCATGTGGTTCGGATTCCACATTAATCGGTAGATCCACGTATCATATAGCCTCGCTGCTGAACGGGACGTTAAACTCAAAATCAACTCAAGCTTTCACGACCAAGCTTTTACTGAAACTAGAAGTGAAAATAACTTCGAATACAAATAGGAAGTCTATACCGTTAATTTCGGGAAGAGGCAATAGAGGAAGTTTAGAATTTACTGCTTTCCTTTGCAGCCCCCACTCATTGTTGGACACATTTAGGATAGGAGAAACAACGCATTGGTTGTTCTTTCTTTCTTTACCAGAGGCCCAGAACATACATACATATACACATACACACAAGAAGAAAGAGAGAGAGAAAACAATTGCTGTTATAAAACTCCAATCCCTCGGAATGTTCAATGAGGTCCGTGGCACCTCTCCGAAGAAAGAAATCTGTGGGATCGCAAACGTGCATTCAGTATCTGCTGTACTTCAAACGAAACAGTGAAGATTTTTTTTTCTTCATTTTTTAAGAGAGAGGGAGAGAGAAAGATGAGCGTATGATTTGATTTGTTTACTATTTCGGTGACCTACGCGCTTCTCCAGTTTGCCACAAAAGGCAAAGATAATTCTGCTGATCAGTTTTCAGTTTATGGAAGGGGATGCGGTGTTTTAAATTAGGGTTTTGGTTCCTGACCTCTCAGGCTATAAAAACTTTATTTGAAGACATTTCTTCCTCTTCAAGGCGAATGGTCTGAAAATTTTCAGCTTTACCAGAGGATTAGCGATGGGGCCTGTCGTTTCTTTCTGTTTAGGTCAGAGATGTCATTCACCTACAAAACGGCAGCTAAAAATATTGAAAACAGCAATAAAAGGACAACTTTCTCGTGTCATTTTTTGTCCTTTTGCTGTCACTGAGTCACAAGCTTCAAACACACATTTTTTTTTATTTTAGTATTTTCAACTGGTTTTAAAACTTTTAATTCAAAACGAACGTTTCTAATGCTCTTTCCACCATTATCAGAAAATTCACAGCATTTTTTTTTTTGGTACAAAAAATGTAGGAAACATTATCCGCAATTTTATCCGCTATCCGCACAGAAAAGAGATATATATCCGCAAATACCCATTTTAATGCGGATATCCGTAGATATATCCACGGATATCCGCATCCGCGCAGACCTCTACGGATACAGGATTTTGTACATAAAGTTTATATAAGTGTCTATATTAAAATATTAAATAATAGTAATTATATGTTTTAGTGCATTAGCATTAGTGAAGTTTGCCTATTGCTCTTTCTCTTAAGAAGTGATTTGGTTAAAATTAACAAAACTTCACTAGATCAAAGAGCATATTAAGAACTCAGTTTCATTCAAGAGAACTATTTGTTGCAACAGAAGCACTTCATGTTGGTAGGCTAGCATGTAACTGTAAAAGTTCTGTAATTAATGCATATCCACGAATAAATGGCATAATAGAAATAAGTGCAGACTATTAATTTTCAACTAGCTGAACCTGCGCTCTCTACACAGCGCATCGTTCACATATGAGCATGAATCTCCTTGTCAATCCCCATATCTGTACATGTCCCTTTACAGATACAAGTGAAGTACGCCTTCATAAAAATCGGGAAGGGTATCATAAACGAGAAATTTTTTCGATTATTTTTTTTTTCAATATTTCGCACCGTTTGCAAGATTTGAGCCCACTTGTAGTTGGAATTTCTAATTCGTATATGACCAGTGTTTCCTTTCTTTTTGCATGCATTATGTAATAAATAAATAAATTACACACATAATTAATTATGTCAGAGATATACGGAGTTCATTGTGAACAAACTCCCCAAACAATGAAGATTCATCTTAGACTGGAGAAATGATTATCCTTCGTTTTCTTATACTTTGGCCATTAAACAAACCCCTGAGAGATATACAACCCCTATATACAACTATGCGACGTTGGAATATATAACTCATAGAGTATGATGCTTTACTTTTACAAAAAATTCAGTACTTCCACTGTACCCCTAAAAATGTAATAAAGAACTAATGGCCATGTTGTTTTTGTTTTTAAATATTCAATTAGAACTGGACAATTTACACAAAATTTTGGAATCGACCAATGAAAACGGCACGTTCCTAGCACTTGTGGGATCAAGATCTCATTGTCGAAAGGACTGGAGACAAACATATAAACTTTTCTGTGGGGATCTAGTACATATACGCGTAAATATGTAGATAATGATTGGAATAGTTTTATTTTCGAGTGCTATTTTTTAATATTGGCAATATTGAAATTTTTGAACTAACGCGTTTGAAGAAAAAAGATATGATTACTAGTAAAAATAATCTAATACAAATATTTTTATTTTTTCAATTTTTCCAATTTTTCAAGAAAGAAATAAAAAAAGTTTTTTACCAACATGTTCAAAATTTCCGAAAATTTTACAACACTAGTTCAGACACACTTGTACTTTGCCCAGCATTAATTAAACTCTGATGTTGGTTTCGACGCAGTTCGCTTCCTGTCCTGTTTTACCAGTCTGCCCAGCCTACGACGTCGGACAAATGTAATGAGGTGGAGGGCGCCCAACCCATCGACGTTTGGACGTCGTTTTCCCATAGTTTCGCCACTTGTTGAAGACACTCACCACAACACTTCTCGAACACCTGACAAGTCCTGCAGTTTCCGAAATTCTAGTGCCGAGTGTTTCTGAATGAGCACTTTCTTCAAGATAATATTAAAAGTTATAGAAAGATTTTCGAGACATTCGAGTCGAGTCGAGATTTTTAGAAGCTGTCTCGACTCGACTCGTGTGTCGACTCGAAAATTCGAGTCGAGAAATACGTTTGTCTCGACTCGTCTCGAATTTTACAAAGTGTGTCTCGACTCGAATTCGAGTCGAGTCGAGTCGAGATTCGAGACATGTCTCGACTCGTGCGCATCCCTATTTGCAAGATTAGATATAGGTAGTTTTTGACCACAAGATTGCAGACAGGATCTTCACAGATCCCCGTAGCAGGTTAAGCAAAATGGCGTTAGGGATCCCAATGCTCCGTGGCAAGCAGAGGGTTGGTTAGATGACCACAGAGCCCCGAAGCAGGCTAAGCGGCTGAGGTTAGGATTCCCGACAAAGCCAGCTAGGCCAGGAGACTAGGCCAGGAGACAGGAAAAG
Source organism: Thermobia domestica (assembly GCF_964235325.1). NCBI lineage: Eukaryota > Metazoa > Arthropoda > Insecta > Zygentoma > Lepismatidae > Thermobia > Thermobia domestica. The sequence goes on along the minus strand of NC_137455.1, from coordinate 293,148,266 downwards.
CCAAGAGTCCCGTTGCAGACTAGAGGCCTGGGGTTAGGTTACTCCTAATGTTCCGTTGCAAACAGAAGGAGGGGCACCAGAGAACTGGAACAGGTCTGCTGTTGGCCATCAAATTTATAGGGGTCCTCTAATTTTACTATCTATCTATCTACCTATATATATATAAAGTTTAGGCGGTCGCAAGATTACCAAATGCCAACTGTAATAACAGATGTATATGTGTTAACTTACGAAGCTCAAAGTTGATGTCATATAGCCCTTTTGCTGTTTCTAACTCTTTTCTAATATCCCCATAGGCTTTCTATAGACATAACATACTATAAAGCAGAATTTATGAGCCCAGAAGCATGGAATAAAGTAATGACTATAACACATCACGGTTGGTTCTTACTCCTAGGTGGCTCCTATTAGAACATTTATCCCCTGCATTCTGTACAAACTGCACGTCATCCATGCAAAATATAAATCCAAAGTAAAATGCTGTTATTAGGTCCTGAAATTTATGTACGAACTTCTAGCTTCTGAGACATTTTCTCAGGTCGTCATGTTCTCTCAGGTGATGAACATTCTTGAGCAACAGTGCCAACACTTGGATAAATGTCTAATTGCGCTTTTAAAATTAATTATAGAACACAGAATCGAATGAAAATATCCCTAAATATATCCATGCATAAAGTTACGAGAGAAATGGCCTGTAAAGTTGAGCTTTTTGGCCTCAAATGGTGATTTAACGATAATTTACTCTTACCTGAAATAACAGTCACTACCAGCGTAAGAAAAATTCTGAGTGTCTTACAAAGTTCAAAAAACTCAAATATTGTAACTTTAATTTATAATATCATTGAGAAAATTCGAGATAGCAGCTGCGCAGACATTGACTTGACAAAATTATAACTTAGATGATCAGAATAGATTGTAATGAATTTCTTGATTGCATCACTGTCATTTTTTAAACGTTGCACAAATATTTCTCATTTCTGCATGCCAAGAATCCTCCTGAGATATGATTTTGTGTACACTTATATCAAAACACCAATATTTTAAATTGTTTTTCTTAGTTTCTTCTGGGAATGTTTCAGTATCAAATGAGTTATCTCTCGATGGTAGGATTCAACTTTTTACATTTATATAGTCTAAATTTCCCCTTCAAACGCCCGAGAGAATTAATGGCTGAAACTTACAGATATGTAATCTGACCGTATACTTCTGTTATAGGTTTTATTGACGCAAATCGTGCACACATCTCCCGTTTGGAAATGTGGATAAGGTACACACCTTTGGTGTGGGAGACCCGGGTTAGATTACCGGCGAAAACTTACGTGGTTCGGATTCCATGTTAAGTTGTAAACCCTGGTCTCATATAGTATGCTGCTGAATTGGATGCTTAACTCAAATCCACTCCAATTTGTGCACACTCCATCTTGTTTCAGAAAGACTATGAAGAGATTGCCCACCCGTGTATTTTAATAATATTTGTAATAATATCTGAGGGCTTGAAAATAACCAAATAACAATACAAAAGTCACTAAATTTTTGTATTACCAATAGACTAAATTTCCTTCCGCTCACCAAAGGTGTTTAAAAGATTGCTAAATCCACATATTTAAATCTAATTTTGTTTATCTCTAAGAAAGTTATGGAATATTAAAAGAAAGAGATCAATTTTATAATGCACCCTCCCGAAGCTCCGGGTCCCCGGGACTCACTTATAGATGGTCCTGATGATATGCCTAGATACAAAGTTGGCTACACATTCCAGTACACACATATTGTACGTCACATCAAGTTTCAAAATATATTTGGGGAGTTTATAAGCACAAGAATGATTCCCTCGAGTTCATGAACTCAACTTGAATAAATTTAACTGCGACGTTAACAGCCGATAGTGCAGTAACCCAATAATGTGCGTGGAACCGTTTGTATTGTATGTATTCTGTTTATAAATATAATAGAATTTAATTGTCATCTGGCAACTCTCTGCTTATGATTCGATTTTGTATAAATCTTCAAGATTATGATATAAGATAAATCAGAGAGAACAATACCGTGGCAGAAACACTAAAATCAAGTCGTAGCAAACGACACTGTGGCAAACAACACATAATCTTCTATTTATGTACTACAATGGTACTAAGCGAAATAGAGCAGGAACCAGATTTCAAAATTGCCTTCAAGGTAGAATCATGAACAATTTGCCATCCATGCTTTTATATATTACCATCTTTCCCTCTTAATACTTACTGTAACGGTAAGAAAATAGTGCAAAATAAGATATGCCTAACACATTATATAAATGATCAGTTTTTAAACTGTTAAATCTTATTTACAGAAGAAGTACTTGCCTATTATTAAGATTGTGTACAGTGCTATAATATAATAAATCTATAAGAAGAAACGTAATAGAAGAAAACCATATACTTAAGAAATCTCTACTCAAGGGAACAAATTATTTGATTTCTCACTTTCGAGCATCAATATGTCACCTAAGAAGTACCTAGAAGATAAAAAATAGTCCCTATCAACCTCGATGACCTGCCAACGTTCTCGAAGGCCATGGATTCCATCGCAGAAGAACTTGGTGAGCCGTGAAGCGAAGAAAGTTTCATTTTGCACTTCTACTGGGGATTTGAACTGGTGTCCTCTAAGGTGATTGTCCAAGGAATGGAACAAGGGATAATCAGACGGTGCAATGTCCAGGGAGTATGGCGGATGCAATAGTGTTTCCCATCCAAAGCCTAGAATAGTGTCCCGGGTCTTCCTAGCCACGTAGGTTTTAGCGTTGTCCAGTAACAGGATGACCCCTTTGTGATTCAGAAGTGCTGGCTCCAGAACTTTGTTTTTTTTTCTTTTTTTGGAACACGGCTCAACTGATGACAGTACACATTTGCATTGATGCTCTGATCAGGTGGTAGCAGTTCCCGATCCACGATGCCGCGAGCAATCCACGAAACACACAGGATGAACTTCTTTGGTGCAGTGCTGGTTTCGGCTGTTTTAGAACCAATTAATGGGATGCTAACCAATGATAAAGGCGCCGTGGAGCTTCATACAGGACCCACTTCTCATCACATGTCAACATCCTGTTAAGAAATGTCTCCTTCCTCAGACGAGACAGCAAAGAAACACAGGTGTCTGCTCGCGTTTCTTTCTGGCCCAGAATAAAATCATGTGGGACCCATCGACCCAACTTGTAATGCTTCCCAGGTTGATGGAATTGCTTCCGAACGGTTTATCCACTCACACTGACCGTGCTCGTATAGTCCCAGTTCCTCACATGTCTGGCCACTGTTCGCCCCAATTGCTGCCTGAAGATCTTCATTTTATACATGTGCTGGTCTTCCGGCAACTAGTGCGTCTTGGAGTGTTTCGTCACTGCCTTTAAGCTTGTTAACCCTACTGCACTGTCCGTGAAGTCACGACACCCTCACCAAAGGCCTGGCATATCTTCCGTCTCCCTGCAGCGGCGTTTGATCCTAGTTTGAACTCGTAGAGCATACACGCCCTTATGACGCTCTGTGGAGGTCCCATTATGATGTCAGGTAAGTATTAACAAAATAGCACTAAATCCCAGTAATTCTACAAATAGGTTTTATATTGATATTAATATTTAATGTAACTTAAGGACTACATCGTCAATGAGAATGCACTACCTATTTTATAAATTAGGTTTTCTTCAACTTCCTTCCTTTTTAAGATAAGATTAGGAAGTAGCAGTGTTGCTAACTGTTACTCACTCTAACTGACGAAAGCTACTCTATAGACTAAATAAACTTAGTTGACAAAAAATCAACCTACTCTATGAAAAGGATAGAACTTTCTTATTGGTAAAGTAGCTCTTAATTTAAACTTAAAATTAATATTGAGTTCAGTTTATAGGTAATAATTAATATGTGAACGTTACTTAAAAAGGGCAGAACAGCCACAAAATTCAACTGGACTTAAGTGATACTCTACATATTTTCATTTTGTGTCAGAGATAAACCAAATGTACTAGACAATTTTCACAATATCCTATTTAGCATTACCTTGGATTATACTTCACAAAATTCGATTTTTTTACAAGATTTTAAGTTGGAAACACTGTTTACTTCTTATGTCAGAATGATAATAATGTATTATAAAACTTTATTTAGTAAATTCTCACTTATGCGCAAAAAAATTACTGCAATTGTCTCAGTAGTAAGTAACTTACAATAGCAAGTATGAATTTTTTATAACAAAAATGATGCGCAGGTCACCGCAAATATTGAAATAGGTGACGTGAATCAAAATGCCCAACAATGCCGAGCCTTCACCTTTCGAATTTCGATTCTATGGACTTTGAACTATCAGAAACACCAAAAAAAACATAGGGCATACATTCATGCACGTTATGGCCCAATTTTTTCCAATTTCTGCTAGACTATCAAATCAGATTTCAAGAGAACTCATTCAGACTCCCAAACAAAACATTGTTGGTATTATTAAGTATTCTCTCTGTGGACAAGTTCTGGGACTTTTTTAAGTTTGGACTTGGAAATGTTTCTTTCATGTTTCTCGACCTTGTGTTTCTCGCTCTACCTAGTCTAAAGTTCTCACCATCTTACTTGCAGCTCCTTCTGCCACTACGAAGTTCAAGTTCCCCGTTACTATGGCGTTGACCTTATCTCTCCCATCCTGATGCAATATGTCACTATCTCATCATATATATATATAGGGTGTTAATGAACTATACCGAAAAACTGTAAGAGCTGATTCCTCACATCAAAATAAGAGAAAAAGATCATATGCATGGCGAAAAGTGCATAGTTTCAGAGCTAGGACTGTCCAAAATCGCGAAAAAGCCTAATTTTGCGGTCCTGTTTCGAGTTCAAAAACTGTGGATGGTGATTCTTATCAGAATAAAGGAAGACATGCATACACAATTCAAAAGGGCATATTTTGTCAATTTTCAATTAGTGTACAGGATATTCCCTATAGGGTATAATTCTCAAATATGGTCTCAATCGAGTTTTCAGGTATACCCTGATTTCAACGAGGGTCTAAAGTAGGCAAGAGGTAAGCCTTGACAACACTGCCGTGTCGCGAAAAAACGCTGTAACTTGAGTTACATTGTTTTGTCGCTATAAGCATTTTTGAATTTCCCCCACCGATACTTATGTTCACCAGGCCCAGCATTGAGCTGAGTCAAATACTTTTGAAAATATACCAAAGAGAATTTCGATGTAAGAAGGAAACTAGCCGGTCTGTAGCGACTTCACTGCTCTTTTTCTCAAAACTGCTCCGTCAAAGTTACAGCGTTTTGTCGCGACAGGGCAGAACAATAGACATCCAATGCTTCGGAGGGAAGTCGGAAGTGTTAGGAACCGGCAGCTCCATGTTCTTTTGTGTTCGGAATAATGTGTGATGCGATGTATTTCATCAAGGTATACTTCACGTTTTCTTCAGTTATAAGCATGAAAGAAAACATTGCAGCATATGTTTTTCCGAGTACGAGAGACCGTGCTGCTGACGATCCTTAACACTTCCGACATCGCGCCAAAGGATTCCGTGTTCACTGCTATCAAGACTTATCGTTTGCCTACTTTGGACCAACTATAAAGTCAGAGCATATCTGAAAATTCGGTTGATGGCATGTCTGGGAATTTCACCCTGCATGGAATACTCTGTACGTACGCAGTACAAACGAAACAAATTACGGTACAATCCGGTACAAACGAAAATCTTTCAAATAAGCCGATTAAATCGTTTGTACTGGCACGTGGGGGCAGGTTCACGCACCCCCCTAATTTTGTTTTCTTAATTTATCATAATCTATTATGGTTAAACTAAAACTCATTGCGGTACAATCCGGTACTAACCACGTACTTTCATATGAGATACAAAAGTCATGTGTACCCGGTATATTAAATCCTGATTTGACGGCCTGCTTGATCTTGGTCCCCATTTTGTTCCGTTAATTTCTCACAATCTAGGACGGTACAAGCGAAACATATTACGGTACAATCCGGTACAAACAAAGGTATTTCAGATGAGCCAATTAAATCGATCCTAGAAAATTGTGGGGGGAGGGTGCGTGAACCTAACCTAACTACTTTGTCTTCTTAATTTATCATACTGTAGTACAATAGAAACAAAATTATTTGCCGTACAAACCGGTACAAACGAAGTACTTTTTGTTGATGTGCGGAAATCGTTTGCACCGAGAGGGGGGCACGTTCACAAGGGTTCTCCGCTTATACTCTTCGGGCTATGACATACGAAGTCCTGAGCCAACAATAAGGAAGAGAAAGCGCGTACGGAGCAGCAAGCTTCCATTCTTCCTTGTCTATCTCTACCAGCTGAATAAACAGCTCATGTTGCCAATAGTTGGAAATCGCGAAGTATGAAGAAAAGTATTTTCCCCTAATATGTGAAGTTTCGCTAAATAAAGAAATATACTTGGATTAATACACACATATACATACACAATAATAATAATAATAATATCAATGACTAAATAATATATCAATAAATATTTACTAGACTTGTCTTCTCTTACTCTATACCAGCGTTTCCCAACCGGTGTGCCGCGGCACACTGGTGTGCCGCAAATGGGCCGCTGGTGTGCCGCGAGAAAATCGAAACAAAATTATTAATTCTATAGCAACCAAATTGCAAGAAATAAAAATATATATTCGTATTTCACATTACTATGATCATCTACAATGGAAAAAATGTGGTAATTGTAATATATTATTGTGCATACATTACTGTGTAGCAGGTACTATTTCGAAAACAATTTTATTTGCCGCAGGCTCTTACACATTTCTACAAAGGCTGTGAAAGTTGTTATTCCCTTTTCTACATCTTACTTAAGTGAAGCAGGATTTTCTGCAATGAATACAACCAAGAGTAAGAACAGGTCCCAACTGTTAACTCTGGAACACGATATGAGGGTGTGTTTATCAACTATCCATCCACAGCTGAAGAAGATTATGAAAGAATATTGTACTCAAGTTGCACATTAATTTTGCTTAGTACGCCAACCTGTTTTCCTTATTTTTGAAATACTGTAATCTTCATATATTAGAAAATATTAAACAATTGTAACCTTCAATAGATTTTATTGAAAAATTGTTACATTGTAGAGAATATTATTGAACAATTCTAACCTTTGTGTAATATTTAAAAATTGTAACGTAGGCCTATATTAACCGAGTTAATAAATGGTAAGTTTCATACTGTTTTACATTTCTGTACATTTTTAATGTGGAAAAAAGTACTTGTTATTATTGTTATAACCATTATTGCTTCTTTATTCAAACTATTTCGTAACTTGAAAGTTTAAAATATCATTCAATCCTTTCGACAAAGTAAACATGCATACAAATTACCTACATTTATACTTTTAAAGTACAAGGGATTTGTTTGTTCGTTCGTTATTTAGTGACCTTCCTTCTTAGTGAAAGGTTGGATCTAGTTTAAAAAAAAATGTATTTTTGAAAACCTGAGTCCTATATTTCATTGCAGTTTTTTTTTTTTTAATTTTAAATTAGAATGAAATAATAAGCATAATGATTTACCACGGGGAAACCAGTGATCGAGTTTTCTTCTTTGTGAGAAGAAGATCAGTATTCACAGAGGAAAAAAACACGGTATTTTAAATTTGAATGTGCCGCGATAATTAAAAATACACCCGTAGTGTGCCGCGGGTTGAAAAAGGTTGGGAAACGCTGCTCTATACATAGATATATAAATCTATATGAGGTATTATTTTTAATATTTTAATAAAATGATATGCAAATAAGAATAACTTATTGTACAGAGGAGCCCTTTAAATGCCTGTCTTACGTACAAAGTAATCTAACATTTTTCGTGATTGAAAAATTTTTCGTTTTCTACTTTCTTGCGGCAGGCGGAAATTAAAGGGAGGAAATAAAGTGAAGCCTTTAAGCTCTGTGCTAAACAAGAGCTGCACGGAAGAAAGTGGTTGGTAAGAAATAGGATTTTGTTCTTCTTCCCGCAAGAAAACGACTCACTCGAAATATTCCAAGGATGAGGTAGCCTCACAGTAGATTTCCTAATTTGCCTAGCATTCTCCTAACGTACTATACTATCATGAAAGTTAATTACACCTGATGTACGTTTACTTTTTTAACCATTTAAGGGATGAATGAATATTGTTTAACTACATTTTAAATTGATTTACCTGTGAAATATTACGAAACGTCCTGTGGAAGCATGTATGCGAAGTTACAGGAAAATGTTTAAGTGCTACGCTTATAAATAAAATTAACCCTGCAATATTCACACAAAAAATGCTAACCTGAATACACATGTGGGGTGTCAGAAAATCTAATTTAGTTAAGTAGTACTAAAAGCAATAATAAACGAACTTTAACAAATCTGTATCACTTTATCAGATACAATAATACGCAATAGCAATTTCTTTGAATTTTCAACAAACATAGTTATTTCTTACTGCATCAAAGGCATACTTCATGTGCTCAGCACAAACAGCAATCTTGCACCTGGTGCAAAAATATTTTGTTTTCTGTCCTTGTTCCTGGGATACAATCGACATCGTGCTTGCCTCGGAAGACCAGGTGTTGAACCACATATAGATGATAGTTGGTCTTCAATACCAAGAATATTTTCGACGCCAGTAGACAAATTCGTGGGAAGATTTACCCTTAGGCACTCCTTCATGTAGGATCTAGGTAACTGCATCCCCAGTTCTTTGAGAAACTCCTTACATAAGATTTTCTTCTGTTAACCTATATTGTTGAACAGAACCATTGCGTTAGCCTGATTCAAGATACCACAAAGAAAATGCAGAGGCGATCGTCGCGTTTTCCTGATGACACTACATATGTGAAGTAACTGATCGAAACAGAATACTTCCTTTTGTTTCGTTGTGATGGTCTAGTGTTTTCAGTACAAAGTATGTAAACTTGCTTTAACCTGCATTTACTTTCACCATCAAAAAATATCACATAAACACACGTAAAGTACCTAAAACGGTTTTCGACAACACTGGATTTCACAAACGTAAACACACACATCGGTACTGAAGAACCCCACCCCTTATTTATCTTCTATTCTAAAACGAAAGAAATGGCTTGACCACTGGGAAAGTCATTATCTGAAATTAAAATACACGAAAATACCAACCAATAGGCCTGAAAACAGCGTCACAGCGGTGATTAGTATAGCTACTGGAGTGCTCCAGCACCTTGGTGTGTATTGTAGTCTTAATAATTATAATGTACTTACAAATAAGTGGAGAATAACAAAATGATTAAAAATAAAATTGCAAACTTTACAAAAAAAATACATAAAAATGCATTTCTGTAGTGTTTTTGTAGTGATACAGTTACTAGCTAAACAAATATACATTATATAAAAATTGCATGATTTATTGAAGAACAACACTTACAATCAAGACTTTTACACTCGGAGAAATAGATATTTTGTCTTCGGCTCGAAAGTACTCCAAAGAAACCCCACGGGCACGATGTAGTCCTCCACAAACTTATTTGGGCGGCGATCGAACCAGTAAGCCCACACATTAGAAGCCAGCGCTGTACGGCTGAGCCACCATGGTCTTAAAAGAAAGAAAGAGAGGCTCTACCAATGTACCTGATAGTGATGTGAGGTGGAAAATTTTCCGCCATATTTTTCCAGAAAATTTTCCGTTCTAAACAAATATCAGTAATCAAGTAACAATTCCTCAGCAATCATAAAATTGGTTGAATTCATGTATAGAAATGTTAAAAATTAAAATATCGTTTAAAGAATCTGAAAATTTTCTGGCTCAATTTTAAGTACTTTGTAATAACAAGTGAAACAATTTTTCATAAATCGAAATATTTTCTGTCTTATATGCAGAAATTGAAGATTTTTTTATGATTCGGAAAATTTTCATCATTTTGAAGCAAAAAGTAAAACAACATTTTGTGAATCGGAAAGTTTTATTGCTCTGTAGAAACAAGTGAAAGGAATTTTCATAGATCGGAAAATTTTCATCACGATATAGAAACAAGTGGAGAAAACTTTTCATAAGCCGGACAATTTTGGATATTATGTATATTGATGTTAGGCGGAAAATTTTCCATTATATTTAACTGCATACCAGTGATGAAAATTTTCCGGAAAATTCTCCGATTCATAAAAACATACTCCACTTATTCCTACATCGTTGTTTAGCCGTGATGTGAGGTGGAAAATTTTCCGTTCTTAACAAATATCAGTAATCAAGTAACAATCCTTCAGTATTCATAAAATTGATTTAATTCATGTATAGAAATGTTAAAAAATGAAAGATCGTTTAAAAAATCTGAAAATTTTCATGGCTCAGAACAAGTGAAACAATTTTTCATGAATCGAAAAGTTGTTTGTCCTGTACAGTGATGAAAATTTTCCAAAAAATTTTGAAACGGAAACTTTTCCGATTCATAAAAGCTTCCTCCACTTATTCCTACATCGTTGTTTAGACGTAAAATTTATTGGTAATAAATATTGTCTTAAAAAGTTTCATGAAGGGAAAATCTAACGATTCTTCATTTCAAGAATGTTTCAAAAACTTGAATGTGTTCTTCCCTCAGAATCCACCTTTGATCTTACAATGTTAGATTTCGTCAGTTTAATACGCATAAGACTTTTTTCTCATAGCTTTACTACTTTTATAGATTTACATACTGCAACATTTATAAATACGTAGATATATATGAAGTGCCTACTTTAAATTTTTTATCTACCCAATATTCGAGTTTAAATTACTCATGATAGCAAATACTGACCATTTTCTGGAAATAAACATTTATTTAGTCATATATTAATTCAGAAGAGAAAGTGAAATATAAATAATAAGGAAGCTGATTTGTGTAGTTGTTCTTCTAATAAAATAATAAAAGAAATATAGAAATCTGCACTATTAGCCCTGCGTTATAAAAGCAACAAGTAATTTCATTTTCATTTACAAAATAAAAAACATATTTCTTATATATATATATATATATATATATATATATATATATATATATATATATATATATATATATATATACTTGTTCTATCGAATCGTCATTATTTCTAATACATATTTATACGTAATAATGGTAGTTTTCCATTACAAATATCTGCTCTAAGATGTTGATTATACAAAATTCCAATATTGAAATTATGATTTACTAGTGTTAAACACAATAAAATCATTATTTCTTATTTTCTGTTACAAAAATAATCTTCATAAGGAACTTTTATGTTGTTATTTCATTACATAGCAGGCCTACATGTGAAGAAATAGTGGAATTTTCTGTTTCTGAAATTGATAAATTCACAAAGACTTCTCTTCAATTTCTTGTTACATTTTAAATATTGGAATGGGATATTTGTACTCTACGAACTCGATGTATGTTCCCTGCACTTTACACACACACACACACACAGAGAGAGAGAGAGAGAGAGAAACACTGTATATTTTTACTTCCCAACTTAAAATATTACAAAATTTTCTGGTTTCCGAAAGCTAATTGGAACAATGATAATTTGTTGCTTTCTAACTTCCCTCTACAGGAATTGAATTTTATAGCTAAATGTGCAGTTAAATATAGTGGAAAATTTTCCACCAAACATCACTATACACAATATCCAAAATTGTCCGGATAATGAAAAATTTTTTCACTTGTTTTTACATCGTGATGAAAATTTTCCGATTCATGAAAATTCCTTTCACTTGCTTCTACAGAACAATAAAACTTTCCGATTCACAGGAAGTTTTTTTTTTATTTTTTTGCTTCAAAATGATGAAAATTTTCCGACTCATAAAAAGTTCTTCAATTTTTCCATACAAGACAGAAAATACTTCGATTCATGAAAAATTGTTTCACTTGTTCCTACATAGTACTGAAAATTATCTGAGCCATGAAAATTTTCAGATTGTTTAAACGATCTTTCACTTTTTAACATTTCTATACATGAATTAAATCAATTTTATGAATACTGAGGGATTGTTACTTGATCACTGATATTTGTTAAGAACGGAAAATTTTCCGGAAAAATATAGAAGAAAAGTTTCCACCTCACATCACGGCTAAACAACGATGTAGGAATAAGTGGAGTATGTTTTTATGAATCGGAAAATTTTCATCACTGGTAACTGAACGTTCTAAAATTATTTCGAATTATGTTGTTGTTGAATGATAACTTTATTACAATTATCTGTAGCGAGCGCACATAGACGATTGTCTTAGATCGTAGATCAGCTTCATTGTTCTGAAAGTAGTTCTATGTTTACATTGTAGACGTAGAGTTTATGTTTTATTTTTATCATTCCTTGCTTGCTACTATGAAATGTGCTTGTAATACATCTTTTAATCTTTTCAATTAAATTGTAAGTTTAAAAGTTTCAGTTCATCAACATCTATTATTATTATTATTATTATTATTATTATTATTATTATTATTATTATTATTATTATTATTATTATTATTATTATTATTATTTAGTCCACACATTTCAATGGTTATATGAGACATAGATCTATAGTTTGTAGTGAGATCCATAGATAAGCTGCCTGCTTGACTCCAAGATGAGTCTTCACTTCCAAAGCGAGAACCGTAGTCATTGATTTACAACCAAGGAATATCGACTCCCTGACAAATGCAGTGGTCGATTTTCTTTTTGTGTGTATGTATTTTTTCTGGACATAGTAAGGAAACATCATAGATTCCGGTTGATTAACTAATAATCAATACTCTAACTTTAGTTAGTTTATCATTATTCGCCTTATGTGAATAAGAAAGATAGAAAATTTAGAGGAAACCAAATCAAAGTTTTCAAAGAGTATTGCACCTACAAGTATCAAAATACGAAACTGGAAAGCATCCATTTCTTCAATCATACAAGAAAAGAGTGGCTTTATTATTTTCTAGTCAACTACCAATGTTGGATCTATGTTGTAACTGGACGCTTTCCCGAACAAATGCCAACTAAACCTTTATGAAATAAGTAAAATTGAGATTGGAGGTCCCAATCCATAACGATTTGTGTCAATACAATGCAAAATATATGTGTTAGTTTGCGATAACAGGCATAACACCTATAATTGATTTTTGCAAGTTTTGGTCAATAAATGCACTTCGAATTACGTGCAGCCAACATATTTTTCAACTTTATTTTTGAATACTTATCAATTTCCAGCCATTAGCCTACATAACGTTTAACAAGTATACTTCTATGGTAGATGAGTGAGTTGTGTGAGATAGGTACCCCTGGAAATGTAGTAATTAAAATTTTAAAAATCAAATGGATTTATACACTAGTAAAATTCTTTTCTCTTTAGAATTTGATGTAATAGATACTTCGTCCCGCTCTGTGGCCATGAACACGACTTATGTTGTATGTTAGGCGAAATATCACTAAAGTTACATTGTTTGGCCATGACCACAGAGGCGGGGTGAAATATTGGGTATAATTGAATTCGAAAGAGAAGAGAAGACTGGATTGGGTATAAACATGGGCACCTCCCTGGCTTCGCGAAAATGTGGCTGCACGATTATAATAACAACTTAAATTCCTTAAGATTTTCTTAAAACAAATTAAAAATACCAAACGTAATATAGCAACCGGAGAGATGCACCCCTAGAAAATTTTCTTCGGGTGCCAATGGGTATCAGGTAAGATTTTTAGTTTCTAATGGTATGTATCCTGTAGCACCTATTAGCAATTACTATGGTTTCTACTTTGTTATTAAACTAATTGTTAATGGATTAGTAACCTCTTCCTAATAGTTGTTTGTCTTTTGCAGCTAAAGGAATTCACAGAAAAGAATAAAAATTTCTTAAAGCAGAGCACACTTGCTGTGCATCGCGCACTGGAGAACGTACAGTCAAATGTCAAATGGATGAACAAAAACTTTAAACATATCAAAGCGTGGCTTGAGTGCCACAAAGAGAAAAAAGTTGATCAAACGTGAGATACAATGAAAACGTTAACAAAGAAACGTTTATTATGAACTGTAACTACAACTACTTTGACACTAGGAATTAATGTTTAGTGTTTTTTTTCTGTTCAATGCAACAGTACCGAAAAATAATTAGAGAATAAATCGGACGATTGTGCTAGTTTTAGAGAAGTATTAAACATGGCAGGACCAGGAAGATACAAGGTACTGCTCTTTCAAAATTTGGGATTTTAATCCCAAATGTGTGATCGCGTACTCAATGTTTTTATTTTGTGTTAACATGTTTATAAAATATTTGTTTCCACGGGACAAATCTTTCTCCTCTGTTTTCATTGTGAATAATAAGAGTTCAAAAATGGTATTTCAGAATTCGCTGAGGCTTGATCTTGTGAGGGTTAAGAAAAAATACAAAGACCTGCTAAAATTTTCATTTCTCTGATTATGTGTGAATAACTGCGCATTATCATAATAGTCTATAATCAAATAAATTTTAACATTAAATATTGCCTTTGTTATACATAAAACAGAAAAACTGAATAAAAAGAACATGTTAAAATAGAAACTGTATCTATTGGTCTGCTCCAGTTGCCATGAAGTTAGTTCTTACGTTCTCCACTTGTTGTGTAAATGGTAGCCCTTTACTTTAAAAAGAAATTACATATTTCTCTTAAAATGTCTTAAGAAGGAAACTGGACTACTAATATGAAATGGATTTGACTTGATGTTACCATTATTTATTTATTTATTTATACACATATATCACATGCACACATAGATTATTACAAATAAAAATGTAATATATTCAGACATATTTAGGAAATAAGAGAACAAATAAAGGTAAGTAGAATAAAAATCAGCATTGTTGTCAGATATCAGAAGCCCAGAGAATCTAATGGAGGGTCTGCTTGGCCAACTTTTTAAATAAATTGATTGAGTTAGATTTATGTTGTGTGGGAAGCCATTCCATGCACGAATAGTGGATGCAAAGAACGCATTCGAGTAATATTTCGACGAGTGCAGAGGGAAGAGAAAGTTTATTTACACCTGATCTTGTATCGTGATCGTGATGAGCATTTAATGGTTGCAATCGTTGAAATAAGTAAGAGGGTTGTTGAAAGCCGCGAAGTCTTAAAGAGAAGTGTAACTCGATGCAGATGACGTTTACCACCAAGTTTCACAAGGCCCAGTTTTCTGTAGTATGGCATTAAATGATTAGATCGTTTTAGATTATAAACAAACTGTATGTAGGCATTTTGGATATGTTGTAACCGGTACACTAATTCTTCACTTAAGTCTGATAGAGCTACATCACAATGTTCAAGGTGAGGAAATATTAGAGATTTTACAAGTTGTAACTTTGTTTCAGTAGGTAGAATTTTCTTTAGTCGAATGAGTGTGTAGAAAGACCAGAACGCTTTCTTACATACGTCGTTGATCTGAGGTTTCCACTAAAGAAATAGTAATCTATTATTATCTCGATATTTGTCATCGTTTCAGAAAATGAAATAATTGTTCCATTTATCTGTACTGCTGGTAAATTTTAAGGATTCATTTTGTACATTCACCAGCAATGTTAAATATAGACATCTTACCTGTATACAATGTTATTTTATGAAGTTATGCTGTTATTACGGCCGTGTGTCAGTTACTCTGCACAGTCTTGAACGGAAGCGAATTCTTTGAATTGTGTTTTACGCAATAGAAAACTAGAGCAATTATCTCGATTGAGGTCGTTAATGCTGTCAATCCGTTAACATCTTAACAGGTAACGGCACTTTCAACAATGGATATATTTTCCATATCTGTGAGCGAATTTTTGAATTCTATATCTAGGTAAGTTGCTCGTGATTCGCTTTAGTAATACCTCCTGAAGAGCTGATCCATTCAAATGTAGTATGCAGTGCTTTATAAAGAACTACATTGTATCTACATCAAATAAAATAGAATTGTTATTAGGTCAAATCATCCTGAAGTTATTGACATAAGAAAATATTAGATAGATTTACCTGAACTATTGACAAAGTTTGAAACTTGAAAAATGACCTTGTAAACATGAAGCTATTACATACTCCTTTTATTTGCTGCAATATTTACATACAGCCTTTATCTTTGTAGAATGGCACAAACAATGTCTTCTTCGTATTCAGTTCTTTTCTCATACAAAAGTTAATTTTTGCACATGGTTGCAACTCTCTTGACAGCTAATGTCTGCCGCTATTATAAAAATCTTTAGTAAGAATTTGTGATATTATTTTTATGTAGTCTTTCCCACAAATTGAGAAATTCCTCATCTCGTCTCAATTCTCGTGTCTTTTTCGGATGACAGTCGAGACGAGAAGTGCATTTTCAAATTCGAGAAAACTCGAGAAACATGAAAGTTCTCGCCTTGTTTTCGAGACAACAAGAGATTTCCAGTGTTTTGTAACAACATTCTTTCATTCAAGTCTTTGGTTTCAAACATTGCTTCAGTGTTACATAATGCACAGTAAAAAATATAAATTGATGTAAAGTGATTGTACGAACACAATGAAAAACATTTGTCAAAATTTAAAGATACGCAAATCATTACACAATTTATTTCAATAATAAGCATGGTTGACATGTTATATTATACCCTTTGTAGTAAACCAATTTTGTTCGTTTTAGATATAATCTACACTATTGTTACTTATGTTCTCCTTTTGTTAATCTGCACCATTAATCTTTGCATAACTTATTTCTGTTATGTGCATGTAACTTAATTTAGTATGCATTAATCTAGTATATGTAATTATTATTTTTTATTTATATGAAATGCCTGTTTGAATACCCTGAAAAACGATGTTATTTAATATTTCGAATATGCGCTTTAAGGCTTTAGACCGTGATCACTCCTAAAGTTATGACTTAGCTGTGATTTAGTATTGCTTATTCTGAACAGTTTTTAAGTTTGAAAAAGATTTGATCAACATATTTTTTTACATGTAAAGTCAACTAATCAACGTTGAAATCGTAATTAAGTATTCAATTTTAATCAAAACACCAGAATCCAGAGTAAGAAGTATTACTATCTAATTAGTGCAATCTCAATTCCCTTCTGAACTGTATTTAAAGTTTCTATTACTTTAAATACTACCTTTCTCATTAGGTGTTAGTTCGCCGCAAGCGGCAACGACGAACTGCAGCGCAGGGCAGAAATACATTGCAAGCAATGGAGCTTTTCACATATGCTTGGTGGTTGCCGCCCATGTACGCGGCGAGCAAAAATAGTCGCCTCTCCCTGCTAGAAAGCGGCGGCTGCAGCTCGCCGCGTACAGCCAAACGAGACATTACAAGCAATGGAGCGTTTCACATTATGGCGGCGTTCGGCTGCGTGGGTGTTGGGAAAGAGAGCAAGTGTTGGCAGAAAAGAGTGAAGAGTGACGGTGATAATATTAACAACCTCCTAACGTCGTGCCTTAAAAGCATGGGGATGAACAAAGTGTGACGTTTAGAGATTGCTACTACTCATTGTCCAAAATAGTCCAGTAAAGATAGCCCATTTTTCCGCCAAGAAAAGAACAAATTAGTAACAAGCTGAAAATTGGTATGGAAGTAGGGGGATGTGTCAGGAATAACATACTAAAAGTCCCCTAAAATCCCACTGTAGCTTTTCCCGCAATTTTGAAAAATGTCCGCCATCTTTTGACGACGACAAGGAATTTATGGAAATCGTCACCCTTTATGTTTATTCCTCTAGCCACCGTTCTAATTATCACAAAGCCATGAATCATATATGGTTGGAAAGCTTGAAAGACAGAAAATCTAAGAAAACAACATATATGCCCATCGTGCTAAATTTCTAGAAGAAGAGGAAGAAGAAAACAACTTTGTTATTAAAAAAAGATATATATTTTCAGAAATCATGAGAAGTTTGAAACACTGACAATTATTGCACACCAACGAAACAACATCAACAGATGCCCTTGATATTTATCTCAATGATAGCCAACAATGATACAAATCGGTATAATACAAGCCGAGAAAAAAAAATATAACTAATGTTACTTTCTGACCTCTTTGTACAAAAGTGCATAAGGTGACATACACTTTCACGGTTCTAGTCACCTTCTTTTATCATATAGGACCAAGAGTTATATATCATTGTAAATATTAAGAAACGTAAATTTGAACTAGGTAACCCTTACACTAATCAATCCCAATTTGCGTAAGAAGCGGAAACCCCAAAATTTCGGGACAAAACGTGATTTGCGCATAAATGCTTTAAAACTTGCAACAGTGACAATTATCGTATGTTAACAAAACTCAGCCACCGTTTTCACTATCATCATTATTAATTTACTTTTAAAATGACCACCGTTTTCCCCCAATGCAGTAAGTTTTTATGACATATAGTTTTACATCAGTTAAATATAGCATAAAATTTATTTATTGACAGCATTAGAAAGTAGCAGAAATTGGTAGTCTCCTTTTTATAGGAAAATCGTAATTCACTCTGAATTACAATAGTCATTTTAATGTAATTTTTTAAAAAAATGTCTTGTTTATACTAGAATGCAATGTTTCTCCTAGTATTCTCAAATCAACTTACTATTTGCATTAGACGTTAGTATGCACTTTAAGAACATTTTTGTAACTAGTCCATTCGGACTTATTTTATTAGAAATCAATGAGGTTATCATTATCTTGTTCATCTCTATGATCCTCATCATTTGGTTTTGCATTCATACATCAAATTCCTCGATTTAACATAAATTAGAGCACACAATTCCTGCTTTACGACAACCGTACATACTTTCACAACCCTTTTTACAGTTACTGGATATTACACGGAGCTGGTTCCTTGGTCATTCTTGCTGGTACGAGAATACCTCCTAATGTTGTCCATTCATATTCAGTCGCTCGCAAATCATTTCCATGGTACAATTGAACCTGATGATAAGGTGTTTCGCAGCATCACTGGTGGGTAGCAATGTTGCCAATTGTATTTCGTTCTGAATGGGGAGCGACTTACTGCAAGGATGTATGAATGATACTGGAATTCATCCGGTAAGGTTACTACTTCTGGAGAATCGTAGTGTGTTAGTAGAAATGATGTGCAGCTTCATAGATTGTACACTAGCATTATCATGGTTCAAAACTTCAAGTGAACGGCATAAATCTTCCCGTTTTTGAAGTAATCGCAATATTTTTTTTCCCTGTCGATGGTAACTGAGCAAAACAGTTAGTATATTTGTCCGTGTATCTTACAACTTCTTAGTACTAAATTCTTTACTCACGTCTTGTCCACGTCCAAGATGTCGTACTGATTCTTACCTTGTTCAAGCAAAATGATTAAAATGTCAACATCCTCGCCAATTACTACGACGTGCCTACAAGGATTTAAAGACTTGGCTACAACAGTTTTAGCTATAAGTGCGTCATGATCACTTCTTGCTTGCTGGGTTTGAATTCCAGTTTGTGTCAAATGAACCATCAACTCACGGGTGAACAATCCTTATTTTTTAAATTAGATAAGAATTTATCTTTTTTTGTTAATAAAGCGGTTTCATTTGTGAATAACACCAAAGCTGATTGAACCTTTGACTCACGTTGCTCCCGCTCAGCGGCTTTTGTACAGTTTTCAGTGCAATACCCATAAAAAATAATTGTTGATTTCGTTCCTGAATTTGTGAGTACATAGGACACATACGAGTTGTACACGTCAAGGCATGTTCAATGTTGTGGCCAAACAACATGATGTAGAAGCTAGCCTCCATCTGTAACCTGCACAGTGTTTTCAATTTGAGTTTTAAAATTTTCCGATATTCAAACGTCGTACAAAGCGGACTTTTTCGTTTTTCTCATGGACATTTCTGGAAGAGAGAAAGTGAATAAGGTGCAAGCTCGTAAGCAAAACACTGCTGGAGTTCTTTTTCGGACTTCTACTCATGTGATTCAGTTGAAGTATGGTGTTTACAGCCAGTAGCTCATCACGGATACGCACTACATTGTGCATTACGGATAGTGGGATGGCTTTATCTATTTTGTTTAAGTTTCACATTTCCAAAAGTCTGTCCAAACATTCCTTCCATAGCATCCAATCCGATTTGCTTAGATTTTATCAGTTGACCATTTCATTACCTACCATGCCAGTGCTTAGGGACGCGAGCTCCGAATATGAAGGGAATGGAGAATGCTGGCAAAACCAACGCAAGAATTTCTTTAGATGTAATATATCACGCGATTGACTACTTTGGTACAGGTCTACATGCCAACCAGTGTGAAGTTCATGCCTATCTTTGTTTAATAATTTTTCAAGACATTCTCGTAAGTGGCACGCTGCTGGCATACCTGAACACATTTAGATATTATCTTATCAGTCATGCCTCTCCCATGGGTCAGTCCACCGCTGCTCTTCATAGCTCTCGCTAAAACCTGCTCAATCGTCATATCAGACAATGTACCACTCCTAAATATATCTTTTCTACGAACAGTGAAGTAACCGTCTCCTGTAAATAGCTGAAACTCATGAAGATCCATTTCATCCTCCAACCGCAACATTTCTTGTCAGTACAGATGTGCGTATTCGGCATACAAAAGATACCCAGCTGCAAAGAAGTATGGTAACATTTCTCCATGCAGTGAAGATGAAGATTCAAGTCTCCAGTTCTTTCGAGTTAAAAGACGCATAATTTCTACAAGCTGAAAGTACAGAGTGAATAACTTACAGATACAGCTTGTTTCTGCAGCAGCGTCAATGAATAACTTCAGGTCATTTGCAATCTTGATTGACTATGTTTGAATGTTGAACAACTACATCAGTATCGATATCTTCTTCAGTCATCAGAGGAATACAAACATCTCGCAATTCACGCACAAACTCCTCAGTGACGTCTGATTCATTAAATATACATTATATATTGCAATTGCTAACTGTATTAAAAAAAAAAAAAGAGCTCGCAAAGCACGAGCAATAAGAATGGCCTGACTTCATCTGTGGCATGGGATTACTAGCATACACACAAGACTAAAATTCTTCAATGCCACTACCTTTCATTATATATGCAACTGTTTCCATAAATGACATTATTATAGTGTGGAAAACCCCAAGTCTAACAACCACTGACGGTAATTCACCAGAATTTCTACATGCTGCTACAATGTCAGATGCTTGGAGTACAGAGGTTGATTCAACGTGACTAAGCACGCTTTTTTTGCTTATTTCCTGCAAATTCTTTGCTGGTAAAACATAAGCGCCGAGTATACAGCATCCATGCTTATTGGCTGAAGATTGATGAAAGGTTGAATTACTACTTGATATGTTTGGTACTTATGGTTGTTGCTTGTCACCAGCTGCATAAATCCATTCCAATTGTGGCAAGTTGGTGTCTTCACACCATGTTACATCGTACAGAAGGTGGATTTCAGTTTGGATATTCAGAACACGAAGGTATCTTATATTTTCAATGATTAAATCCGAAAGGCCATTACCTTTGCGTGTGTACGTTAAAAGTAGTATATTCCATTCATTCTTTGACAGTGTAGGTTTTTTGAGCCAAGGTACTCCTCAATGATATGAGAGCGAGGACAACATTAGGAGGTATTCTCGTACCAGCAAGAGTGACCAAGGAACCCGCTCCGTGTAATATTTTGTAACTATAAAAAGGGCTGTGAACGTATGTACGGTTGTCAGAAAGCAGGAATTGTGTGCTCTAGTTTATGTCAATGTCGAGAAATTGGTTGTGTGAATGGAAAATCAAATTATGAAAGCCATGGAGATGAACGAGATAATGATATCCTCATTGATTTCTAATAAAATAAGTCCGAATGGACTAGTTACAAAAATGTTTTTAAAGTGCATACTAACGTCTAATGTAAATATTAAGTTGATTATAAAGAAGACATTTTAAAAAATACACTCAAATGACTATTGTAGTTGAGAGTGATTTTAAGTGTGTGAATTACGATTTTCCTATAAAAAGGAGACTATCAATTTCTGCTATTTTCTAGCTGTCAATGAATAACTTTTATGCTATGTTTAACTGATGTAAAACTATGTATCATAAAAGTTTACTCCATTGGGGAAAAAACGTTGGTCATTTTAAAAGTAAATTAATAATGATGATAGTGAAAACGGTGGCTGAGTTTTGTTAACATACGATAATTGTCAGTGTTACAAGTTTTAAAGAATTTATGCGCAAATTACGTTTTGTCCCGAAATTTTGGTGTTTCCGCTTCTTACACAAATTGGGCTTGATTAGTATAAGTGTTACCAGGGGCATAAATAACTGCCCCACAGACCCCGCATTGCAGAGGGCTTAAGCCATCAGAGGGTCCCAAATCGTGAAGTGGGATGTAGAGACGGGGCCCCATTCTTCGCTGTCTGCGATGAGGCCTCCAAGCCTTTAGTTATGCCACTGAGTGTTACCTCGTTCGAATTTACGTTTCTTAACATTTACAATGATATATAACTCTTGGTCCTATGTGATAAAAGAAGATGACTAGAACCTTGAAAGTGTGTGTCACTTTATGCACTCTTGTACAAAGAGGTCAGAAAGTAACATTAGTTATATTTTTTTTCTCGGTTTGTATTGCACCAATTTGTGCCATTGTTGGCTATCATTGAGATAAATATCAAGGGCATCTGTTGATGTTGTTTCGTTGGTGTGCAATAATTGTCAGTGTTTCAAACTTCTCATGATTTCTGAAAATATATCTTTTTTTAATAACAAAGTTGTTTTCTTCTTCCTCTTCTTCTAGAAATTTAGCACGATAGGCATATATGTTATTTTCTTAGATTTTCTGTCTTTCAAGCTTTCCAACCATATATGATTCATGGCTTTGTGATAATTAGAACGGTGGCTAGAGGAATAAACATAAAGGGTGACGATTTCCATAAATTCCTTGTCGTCGTCAAAAGATGGCGGACATTTTTCAAAATTGCGGGAAAAGCTACAGTGGGATTTTAGGGGACTTTTAGTATGTTATTCCTGACACATCTCCCTACTTCCATACCAATTTTCAGCTTGTTACTAATTTGTTCCTTTCTCAGCCCTATCTTTACTGGACTAAAATAAGTAGGTCAACATTACTTGAGAGGAAATGATAACAAATCTATGCTTCGTTTAATAACTGTATTGATCTAAGCAATATCATGATGTCTGTGAGTATGTTTGAGTGTGAATGTAACATAACAATTCAGATCACAAATCGTAAACCTCTAGAAATTGTATCACGATCAACACGCACATAGCTGAGATACACATACCTGCTTTGAACTGAATGCTGGTACTTCTCCACACTGGATCTCCTGGACTAGATAGTTGATTGTATGTATTCTCCAAGTGAATACCAACTAAAAGCCAACCATAACTGTTGGACTATGGTTGGACGTTGAAGAAGAGTAGATCACCCTTGATCTATTCGTAGTCGTAATGGATTGCAGACCACTGCTTGGCTGCTAATTCTCCCAAAGTGTCTCTGATTCCTCTGATCCACTTCTGATCTCCTTCTCCTCTACTTCTGATCCCGATCCTCTCCATCAAGAGGTTTTTGTTCATGATTCCAGACACTGGAATTCGCTTCGTCGATCACTTGTGTTTACCTCAGCTATTGGTGAAACATTGGTTTCAACCCGTATTACATCGTGACCAAATTCCCAGACTAACAATCGCAGCATATCTGAAAGTTATGCCACATTCAAATTGTGTCAATGTTAACAGACTATCTTTCACATTGATGACATTACAGATTTCGTTCACAACTTTACAAATCAAAACAAAACAAATAAACTGACGACTTAGCGTCTAGCCATTATTTCAGTGACAATATAACACAAATACAACCATTTACGTAAATAAACAAATACGCGTGCTCATATGACATAACATTACATTATCACTTCAATTTAATCTCTTTAATTTTAATTCCAATAAATCTTAGTTTCCATCACCAAAATAAAATCGTAAAACCATATACCGCTACAATATGAATGTGTACGAACGTGTGAGGAGTGTGTTTGTATATGTGTTTATGTTCTAGCCTAGAACACCTGAGTTAATTTTAACCAAACTTGTTACATACAATATATGGGAAAAGATGACAAAAAATAATCGAAAACGACCGATACTACCGAAGGGTCATTGATTAAAAAGAGTACAAATCAATAGAAATTATATTTTCCATATAATAGAAGATTGTGATAAATAAATGCCCGGGCAGCGCTGGGAAATGAGCTTGTAATTCTATAAATTAATGGTGCCTTAAAATTGATATACATGCCCGTGCTGGCCCACCGAGACAGTCCCGGTGCGCCCTCCGAAACGCCACATTATAAATAAAGGTACAAGTTTTTTTTTTTTTTAATAATAAATTCTTGTAGTTGTTATTGGTAAAGAACTCGTGATAAGTATAGTGCGCTCTTTACATAAGGCGCCCTTGCAAAACCATATCAAAGATAAACGGTTTTATTTATTCTTCTGTATAGCACAGTTCTGTACAATAACTACATACTGTTACTGCTGATAAAGAACCAGTAAAGAGTACAGTGCGCCCTGTAAAACATCACATTATAGATAAATGGTGTTAGTCGTTCTTCTGTATACCAGTTCTATATAATAATTTCACATAGTGGCTGTTGGTAGAGAACCTGTGAAGGGTACAGTGCGCCCTTACAAAAGGCGGTCAGGGAAATAACACATTATAAATACATATTTTTTAATACCTCTGTATACCACTTTTGTATTATACATTCATATAGTTGCTATTAGCAGTAAACAGGTAAAAAGTACAGTCACTGTTCAAAAAATACGTAAAAATCCAATAAAGCAATTAGCATATAGATCTATTTCGTAAGATAATATAGGAGTTTTTCGTGCTGCTACTTAGTTATTGCCAAAAAAAACTTTACAGAAGCTAGAAGCGCAATAGATGTAGGGCTGTTTAAACAATTCAATCTTTTTAAGCTCTTTATTTACAAATTTGATGGTGTGTTTTAGAGCAGTGTTCGAATAATCAGTGCCTATTGTGTTTCTAAAATATAGTTATATTGATTTATTGGTAGGCTATATGTTTAGCTTTATTTTGTTTGACAAAAAATTATTACAAGAACTAAAAAGTGTTTCTCTAGTTAAGACGTTTTCACAGTTTAGCTATTTACGTTACTAAGCAAATTTGGTGGTTTTAATACATATTCTGACGCCCGTATATATATAGGGTGTAACTTAATTAATACACCAAATGTCGGGAGGTCATTTCTCACACCGAGATAAAACGAAAAGCATACACCAACCTGGATGTAGAAGTGCCTCCTTTCGGCGCCTTGATAGTCCAAAATTTGTCGGAAAATGTACAAATAACCATAACTCAAGAACAAAACATCGGATCGGAGTCGGGTGAAAGAAAATCTTCATAATTTTTAGTTGCCGATTCCATCAGTATACAATCGGATATAATGCAGTAGAGGCGCAAGGGTGGCTACCAAAGATACTGGAGTATTTCTTTGAATATTTTTATCAAACGTTGCATGAGGAAAATGAACAACAATCAAGTACAAGATTTCAACAATCAAAAATAATAGTACATAGTTCAAGTTAGAAGAAAACTTAGAATTCGAAAAAGAGAGAGAGAGAGAGAGTTACACATGTGTGATAGATTTATTTTGTCTCAGTACAGAATAAACTTTCAGAAGAAGAATTTAAATGAAACAGTCTTTAACGTATCACAGTTATATCTTCTAGACCAGGCCTGTCCATGAATTGGCTCCCGGAGCCGAAGCGCGAGCGAGCACGAGCGGAGAAAAGAGCAGGTGAACACAGATGGTGGTAGCTTCGCCCCTTCCACTGCATCCGATAAGTGTTGCCAACCACACATGATGGCAAAAAAACCTACGGCCAAGCCTGGTCAGAAATTCGCACGATGTTGAAGCATTGAGCAGACGCAAGCGTGAAATGTGCAAGTGTGCTCTCCCCCTCCCCATTTCGAAAGCAGTGACGCGAAAACACTGCAGGAAATAAAATTGGTACGTTTTTTGGTCGAGGAAGACGCATGATAGAGGTTACAGTTGAAGTAACTAACAAATGAACAAGAAAGAAAGAAACTAATATTAAACATGTCAGCTTACAGACGTAAAAACGACTGCAAAAATCGGAAACGAATTGTTTCAGACCTTTTTAGCTTGCTTACACAATTCGTGACGTTGTATTACATTATCACTCGGTCTGTAAGTTGTCACTCGCTTCACGTTTGCTCAGTTGTAAACGCCTTTCGTTCCTAGATTGATAGCAGAACGACGGGAGATTGAAAATAATAATAATAATAATAATAATAATAATAATAATAATAATAATAATAATAATAATAATAATAATAATATAATAATAATAATAATAAGGACAGAAGTTAGTGGAAATATTTTGTAAACGCGGCATTGAACCTTCGGGTTCCATAGGGCATATAGTTAGTTAGTTAGTTTGTTATTATTATCTAAAAGAAATGTTCAAATGTTGTTAAGAGACAATTACACAGAAGAACTGAGTTCCGACCAAACACTAATTTGCCGGAAGGAAATTCCAGTGCAGTCCAGCCCACTTTAAGAGTTATCCGTGCAACCCACGTTTCATGTTCAAGATATTGGGAATAATTGTTCGTATCATTCAGTTGGAACGTTTCCTTCCGATTTTACGCTGTTACAGTAGCCCTACAACCTTGTGACTTTCAAAATCAATCAGTATCTATCGAAGAAAGACAAGCGTGTAGCTTCAGTCGTTGATATGATTTAACATTCTTTTTCACTTTTAACAAGCCACCGGCAAGCAACCAGCCAGGCACAACATGTTTTTCATTATTAAAAAGACACTCTTTGTTATAAAAAAACACTAATGGTAGTCACTAATGGTCACTCTTAAAAATGGAAAATCTCTTTGGCTCTCTTAATATTTTGTTTGATTCTTTGCGATCAAAGTAACTTTAAAAGTGGAGTAAGAAATATTATTCTTCCTATTGATGGTGTAATAGTGGCTTCTAATCTCCACAACCAACCCCTTGCTAAGCCTATTCGTACACACATACATTCATAAGCTAATTTTCTGGAGATAATACTTAGATAATTACAAACAAGTGCTACAGTATTTTTTTTTTGTATCAACAGATTCTCTCTTTTCCCAAAAAGCGAAACAAATAATATAACAAACCCACACTCGGATTAAGAACTTGATTATATATATATATATCTTGAAAACCGGTTTTCCATTGGGCAAACTAGCAAATTTTTTATAAATGTAAGCGTTGGTTTGATTCCACCACATCCTTCTTTAACAAAAGGAAAGAAAAAAGAAGAAAAGGAACGTACATAGTTTATCATTTGATTGCTGTTACAAGTTTGTGTTGTCTATAGTTAACGGTTACCACATTGTAAAAAACACTTTACACTAAATGGCAATCAGTTACCATACATACTGTTTTTGTTTTTTTTTTTATTTGGTGGGCTAGTGATTACCGCCAAGGTTGACAACACTTCCGCTCCTCGAAGGACGGAACCCGAAGATTCACGAAGCACGAACAATGGTATTTGCACGTAGAATGCTCGTGAGCGCTTACGAGGAGAGTTTCCACTATCTGCTCGCCGTGGCCAGGGCTGTTCTAGACTAATGATGACTGATTATAAATGAACGGCTTCTTGTCCAAGTTACGAGTGTGTGAAAAGGGAAAAGATAACTTTGATCCAGATTAGGTTTAAAACGACTGTGCATGAGACAGTCAGGCATGCATGTAGTATATAAAAAATGCAAAGACCATATGTGATGAACGAGTGTACAAGGGATTCTCCACATGACCGGAATTCCATAATGCTGCGTGAATACATATTGGGCAAAAGTAAGCCGTATTAAAGGGTTTCCTCATCGTAATATATAATTCCGTAGAATATGATACTTCTGTGCACAGAAGCAACAAAAATGGACGAAACACGAGATGCTGTACACGTTGAATAACAATACAAAGAAATGCACTGGAACAGTATATTTGATTTATCTGTTAGGTGAATCTTTTTTCAGGGATACTTTTGAGAGGCTTTTCCTCTACCTTGGAGTTGGCAACAACCCCAAATCCCTGAGCTACGAGAAACTACATTGCTATTGTGAATATACGAAAATAAAGTCCTAGTGTGGCCCACTTATATTTTGATTTTGTCGTAACTTGAAAAATTTTTAGGAGAAAGTATTCGTTGGAATTAGACCCAAAAATGGAGGAACGACATCTTTTCTCGACGTTCTAATGTAATTTGAAGCTGGATGGAATATCTACATGGAGGAAAGAGACATAACAGCATGTACGTAGCTTATAGTAGTTTCACTAAGAGCATGATGCTTTGGTCGCACACTATGGAAATATCGTCCCTTGTGTTCCAATTGCAAGTGGCTCGCAGAAGGCTGTGTTGCAGTCTTGTTGTGGAATGGCGTCAATTAGCGTGGCTGTGTTGTACTAGGCATCTACGGAACTTGTGAGTGATATACCTAGTCCGAAGCTCTGGTGTTACGTATGGAATTGCTGTATAACAATAGGATGTGTTGCGTTCAACGGTAGAGGATTGTGTTCAGGTATTCACGGTTGTGTAAAAATCTACGTTGGTGTTTAAATAAAATTGATTGTGTTAATCTGTACATGCCTACGTAATGGCAGACTACCCTGTCCACGAGCTGGCAGATATGCACCTCGTTTATGGAGAGGCAAGGAGAAATAGCCCAGAGGCGAGGCTTTTATATCGTGAGCGTCGCTCTCAATGGAGAGTAATTTTCCCTGTATTTTTCACGCCTCCATATTGGCTTTCGAGAGATATGGTCTCTTCAATTTTCACTACGTGAAATCGGAGAAATTGCACCATGTGGACAGTTGAATTTGAAGACAGCGTACTGGGAATGATCAGAGATCGTCCTGAAACTAGCAGTAGCCATATGTACACATAAAATTCCACATGCAACTCTAGTAAACGATCAACAGCAGAGATTTAGTGTGAGCGTGCGGTGCATTATGCTGGATAATTTTGTGGTAAGACCTTATTTATTCTCTTTCGCTCCATCTGTGTGGGAATACGTATCTTTTATTTTTACGTAATGTTCTCCCAAAATTGTTGGAATATATGCCCTTGAACATAAGACAGCAGATGTGATCCCAGCATGACTGTGCACCTGCACATTTTGACAGGAATATTCAGACCTATTAAATGAAACATTCCCAGATCATTGAATTTTTAAGAGAAGGACCTATGTTATGATCACCTCGTTTACCCTACCTCAGGCCCCTTGATATCTTTTTTCGAGCAGGTGGTATGTATCGCCTTCTGTATGCAACATCAGTCACGATAGCCGAAGAACTTGATGCTCGAATTAATATAGTTGCGGTGGCTTCGAATTTTCAGGTGTATTTGACCGCACGCGGAAACATTTGCTTGGCCGATGTAACCTTTGCAATGCGGTCAACGGTTTACAATATCAGACTGTGAGGTGTTATTCTTAACAGCTGTCTCGTGTACACATACTGCATTGCATAAATACTGTACAAGGTACACTAATGTCCAAAATGATTGTCGCATATCTATAACTGTCTTGTTGTGCGAATATAATTGGATAATGATTTCGCAGTGTACTTTTGATACTGTTACTACGTGTATAATCGGGAAATAAATATTCGTGGTAATTTTCATAGGAAAAATCATAAATAAAAAGTTATAATCAGTACATCAAAATGTTGCTAAATGGACAAGATTTTTTTTCTTTGTGTTGTTCTTATTTACAGCTCTTTTGACATGAAATTTACCACATACATGTCTGCCGATTATACACATAGAAACATTGTAAGAAATACCGGACGAAATCGTTATCAAATTATATTCCTACAACAACATATTTATAGACATGCGACAATCATTTTGGACATGACTATACCTCTGAGCATTTCACAGTTATCCTACTTCGTACGAAACAGAATAAATCGGTAGTTTGAAACTGTTGCTGCCTGACTGTGTTATGCACAGTCGTTATAAACCTAACCGGGATCAAATATATTTTTCCATTTTCACACAATCTTAACTTGGATAGGAACCCATTCATTTATCATTCTGTGACCATTAGCCTAGAAGATATAACTGTGATACGTTAAAGATGTCTTTTCATTTAAATTCTTCTTCCGAGAGTGTATTCTGTGCTGAGACAAAATAAATCAATCAAACATGTGTCTCTCTCTTTCGAATTCTAAGTGTTCTAATTTGAACGATGTAAAATTACTTTTGATTGTTGAAATCTTATACTTGATTGTTCATTTTCAACGTTTGATGAAATACTCGCACGAATACTCCAGTTTCTTTGTGATTAACCCTTGCACCGTCACTGCACTACATCCAATTGTACACTAATGGAATTTACGGCTAAAAATAATTGACATTCCCTTTTGCCCGATTTCGATCCGACATTTTGTTCTCGAGTATGACTCGAGTGTGTGTGTGTATATATATATATATTAACGTTTGTATGGGCGCCCTTTTAGTAGACTTGTCCACCGCCCTCGTTAGTATCCCAGCACGGGCCTGTAAATATATATATATATATATATATATATATATATATATATATATATATATATATATATATATATATATACTATCAAAATTTTCAACAATATTATATGTTATCAAGTTGATATACAGTGCTGGCCGCATACACGCTAAACGTTAGTCTGGTGAGATAAATCTGTTAATGAACATTGTCGAACGGCAAGTAGGATGATGTGCAGTGTTATGGTACAAATCTTGTGATAGTGTTGCGACATAACAGCAGGTTACTGGATACTGGCTTATGGCAATAGAAACGTAGGAAGATAAGATAGAGAACATTGCATGATATGCAATTGTTATGTTCAGATTTAATTGTTTGTACTGAAGGTATTCTTTTTTTAATAAGGGAAAAATGACGCTAGGTTTCGATGATGCGTTTCGAACTCCAATTTAGTTCAATCATTTTATTTAATACATGTTCATTTTGTCAGCTACTGTAACCCATTTTGTCTTGCACTTAATTCGGCTTTTCGTCTGCATGAACCTACCTGTGAATCTTCACTTAGTCCCGAGATAACAGGTGTCTCGGGACAGGTAGAATGCAGGATCGTTGTGTATGCGAAAAGTTCTCACGCTTCATGAAGTTCAGACTAAGCAAAAATCATAATATTACGGAAACTTCAAAACAATAAGAACAAAGAAAAGTAAGGTAAGCTGCATCGTCATAAGACATCACATGTCGGTTTATTCTTATTAGAAAGTTGTTACGCTACCACAAAAGAATATACAAACTGCTTGGTAGATGGGAAGCTCATTTTTTCAATCTGAATACCGATAAGTTCTGTAACGCTGCGCATAAAGGACGCTCTGGTACGACTTTTAATACCATATAACTTTCATAGTATTTTCTTATTTTAACTTAATCCAAATACCACATAAAACTATAAGTAGATCCATATAAAGGTATATATATTGACGAATCGTATCGGCGTTCAATGAGCATGCGTTCAGACTACAAAATCTTTTATCGACCTTCAGCAAGATAAGATTCATAGATAGCATAACAAACATACTATTGACATACGTTTCCCAAATGACGGAATTTGCCTGAATTGTGTATATATATATATATGTATAATCTTAGACATACTGTAAAATTTAGATATGATCCAACAACGAAGATAGACTATGCAGCTTTCAACGCAGCTTATTAAAGCTTAACATTCACACCAACAACTATCGTACTAAAACAATAATATACATGAACTGTAACTAAGAACGTAGATACTTAACAAGAATGGTTTCAAACCTATACTGTCGTAAAACAATTACTTTTGAATCTCTTAAAATCAAGATTCGTAACATCAAGAATGACAAATCTACTGGTATCTGGAAGAAGAGAAAGAACATTACATATATTTAAGGAAAATCAGGCATACGATCTTTAGCTCTGACTAACGAAATGATATAATAATAAATTAACATCAGTACATAATTCTATGAATAACATTGCACAAACTATCAAGATAATACAGATACAATAAAATGGGGTATATGGGAACAGTTTGACAAATAAATATAAAATATTTATTTCACAAAACATCGGGAGATTTGAAATTTTTGTTCTATACCAGATTAGTTAAAATCAGCGCTACTCGGTAGAGATTAGGAATATGAGATTTCCATAGGTCACAAACAGATTTAACAGCTCACGACGGAAAACCGAATAAAAATATTTCTTTTTTACATAATTACATTTATACAGTTCTTCAGTTGGTCTTCACAGTCATGCGGGTGTGACCTAATTTATGAGCAATATATTAATGTTTTCCAGTAACGAGTTCGGTTACAGGTTATATTCTCGTAATTTCAGGATTATCTCGTTCGAGGATCCAAGTGCTTCAGAGTAAAAGCGTGAGTGATGACATTTCTGTCGAAATGGACAACTGTTCGCCTACCTAAGATATAACTGAAGAATTTCTCGCGCAAGAGTAACATTCAAGCTAGAAAATGGATAAAGATAGTTCATGCAATTTCAACTTTCTACTTGCATAGCCAATGACAGTTGAGTCATCAATGGTACAGTGAAATTGCGCGAGATAACCTGCTACTTTTCTGAGCAGTCATCATTGAATAAATTGAATTTTATCGAAAAATTGGGTTGCTCCAGTGCAGGCATATTACTAGCCATCACTCACAGAATTTTAACTCTCCATAGCTCTCTTATTCCAACAAACAGTTTATCTTTTAGCAGATCGAATAAGGTTTCTAATAATGTTGCATAATCTTTGCTGTGTCTATGGTGCCATCAAAGGAGACCCAGAAAGGATCTCAAATGTTTTTTAGTACTAGTCGTCGGAAAGCATCGCAAGGGGTTCACTCAACTTTGTATTCACTTTAATTTAGAAGTCGTTACCAAGTTGCCTGAGGAACATCATTTCTCACAAACAAAAACTGCATTTATTGAAATTCAAAGAGAAATTTGCGTCGTGCAAAATTTTTAGTACGCTCTCCAAATGGGTAAAATGGTCATCGATGGAAGTAGAAACACAAAGGACATCGTCCAGATATACAACAACCATATTGTTGGTATTCATTCCAAAGAATTGGTTCCTCGTTTCGTCAAATATTATCGGTGCAGAACATGGGCTCATCTGGAGTACCAGCGTACAATATTGACGGCCCAAGTACACAAAACTCGTTCACAAACAGAAGCAAGGATGCAGTTGAACCCTGTAATTCACTTAGACAGTAAGTCAGCAATATGTTTGACCTGCACACTTCGGGAGTTAGCCTTGGCGTTAAATTCTCTTAAATCCAGCACTGTTCGAAGCCCGCTGGATGATTTGCGCACACCAGACGAGATAAGTTGATTATATATTTTAGCAATCCTATATTTCACCCATTTGTTTAATTCGTTCTTGAAATCCTTTCTCATCGATTCTGGTATTCTTTATATAATCTTTCAAGTGCCCTCGTTGTCCGTCAGTTAGTTTTATTTGGTTTCGTTTCTATGGATCAAGTGTAATCCGTGTACAGATAGTAGTATTTACACTACGTATGTCAAACTATCTTCGTTTGACTTCCTCCACCAAATTGATTCGTTCCTGAATAGCTGTCTTTGACTTCTCCTCTGAAATATCCGATTTCTGTGCAGAATAACGTTTCTTGTCAGTAAACACCTCATGAAATTTCGCATCTATTCATACATCATTTATAGTCACACCAACGTTGGCTTCGTCAATTCAACAATAAGAACCCTCCGTTCTTATAGTTCAAATGTATTAGTTATTTTCCATTATCAATAATTCCCCTAAATTTTTGTGAGAACGGACTTCCAAGTAACAAGTGTGGATGCATAGCTTTCATAACGGAAACAGATACCTCGAAGACATGACCATGAATACAAGTTGAAATTTTACATTCTCTCATCTGGAACCTTCCCAGAGAACGCCCCAAAATAATGTTTCCATAATTTCTTACTTTAACTGATGGGAATTTCTCTCTTATTCGGATCCAGATATGCTTACTTAAGAGGCTCAGTTTCGCTCCGGAATCAATTATGGTGTTCAGGTCCATATTGCTCAATTGACAAACTATGGACAGTAAAGGGAAATAATAATCATCCTTGTTTATTAACTCCTGGTAAATCCTTGCCGTCACTTTGCCCGACTTTCTAGCGAAGTCATCCTATCTTATCCTCTTGACTAACCTGACACTCTGTTTAATACCTGTTATTGCATCAATAATTATGCGTCGTGAGTTATTGACAATAATTATCGCGTTATTAGTTATTGATTCAATAATTATGAATCAATAACTGGTATTAGTATTGAAAAAATAATTCTTTTTAAGTTCGTTCTAGCAATGCTCTTCGAGCATCCTCAACTGTTTTTTCTAATATCTAAGAATTAATTAAATTAATAAGTTGAGGTATAATTCTATGCAATATTCTTATTCTTATATATTCTTATTATATTGGTGTAATGTTATAAGTATATTATAGGTAGAAGTATAATATTTATATTATTCTATACAATTCTATTTTGCTATTGTTTACTTCAAATTTAGTTGCAGGCCACGTTTTTAATCAAGATAAAAGAATAAATATTTCGTAATGCACAATATTCTCTACAGAGATATATCCTTATCTGGTATCCAGCGAGTTTTATTAAAACTTCAATATAAATATTATAGTAATTTAAAATAACCTTGGAAGACAAGACAAGTAATTTATATCCCATATTAATTTTACGTTCATTCTCTTTTTACGTGTTCAGTGAACAGACAATCTTCTATCAATCAAATTTATCTTATAGTTCTGACTGAAATGCAGACAGGTTTTATAACTTTATGTTTTGTTTTGTAAATTTCAAATTAGTGTTCCAGATACTCTACGTATATAAAAAGAACAAACAATTTTGAGACTTAACACGAGATCAAAGTAGACTTATGAAATAAAGATATTTCATTTACTATGCAGAGCATCAAAACGCTAGTAGTTTGGTCTGATAGATTCCCTTATGAGTTTCTTACTAATACTATTATTGATATATCCTATAAGTATTAATGCATATAAAAACATATTTGATTGATGACGATTTCAAAGATGAATAAATTTGCAATTGAATTTTTCTAAATGACTTATATCTTTTTTTACGTTAAACAAAATAATAAACTTTCAGTGTAATATTTGCTAGCTAAAAGAAGTAAATATAGCAATATTATTAATAACGAGGGAATGGCGTGATGTCACTCAGAGATAACTGAACCAAATTTGGTGTAGGAATAGGTAATGGGAATAGAAAAGAACTTGTGGAATCATTCGTTTCGCAGACGTTCGGAATCAGAAATAACGGACACTACATTTCTGGAGAAGTATATGGCCTGTCAATCAGATATTGATAGGATGGAGTCTTTGCTCGCTGTTGCGGCCAATGCAGAAGAAGTTAAATAAGGTAGAATGAAAACAGAAAAGATGAACTGAACAGAAAATGCGCCTATGTTCGCCCTCAGTCCCACCAGGCGAATGCCGGAATACTAAATCTATCAACTGCCTGCCCTTGTCATTACCAATTGGGTATGCATCCCTAGTTAGCTTAATGTAATTATATTTAAAAAATAAAGAAAATATATACAGAAATTAATCATGGGCGTTGCCAGAAGTTTTCCAGGGAAGGGGTCGAAATGAAGTTGTTGTATTTCTTCACACTACAAGACACTGTCAGCATGCAAGTATTAAATGCCTGAGCCTACCAATACTAATTGATTTCATTTGTACGAATGTTTGATATCTACGACGTTGAACCCAACAAAATTAAATACTGTGTGTGTGTGAGACGAATTTAAATATATATATATATATCTGTCAACATCCTATAAAATCCTTTCAAATATTCTATTAGCAAGATTGACCCCATACGCAGATGAAATTATTGGAGATTATCAGTGCGGATTTAGACGAAATCGATCAACTATCGACCAAATATTTACCATTCGCCAAATACTCGAAAAAAAGTGGGAATACAATATCCCGGTACATCAACTATTTATTGATTTTAGAAAGGCTTACGACTCGGTTAGGAGAGAAACCTTGTACAACGTTCTTACAGAATTTGGAATACCGAGAAAGCTAATTGGATTAATTAAGATATGCTTAAGTGAATCCCAAAGTAAAGTCCGGGTAGGAAAAGTTTTGTCCACGAGCTTTCACGTCCAAAATGGCCTGAAACAAGGAGATGCGTTGTCGCCATTATTATTTAACTTTGTGCTGGAATACGCTATAAGGAAAATCAAAGATAGCAACCAGGGCCTACAGTTGAACGGTATTCACCAGGTGATGGCATATGCTGATGATGTAAATTTAATAGGGGATGATAGGAGAACAGTAGAAATAAATGCAGAGATCTTATTAAATGCTTGCAGAGACATGGGTTTAGAAGTAAATGCAGAGAAAACTAAATACATGGAAGTGCGTCGGGACCGTAATACGGCAAATTGTGGAGGCGTTAAAATATTAAATAATACTTTTGATAAAGTGGATACTTTCAAATATTTAGGATCAATATTAACAGACGAAAATCATATTCACGAAGAAATTAAATGTCGACTAAAAGCAGGGAATTCGTGTTACTATTCGGTTCAAAATCTCTTGTCGTCGCGAATTCTGTCGAAGAATTTGAAGCTTAAAATATATAAAACGATAATCATGCCTGTTGTTCTGTATGGTTGCGAAACATGGTCACTTACTCTGAGGGAAGAACATAGACTGAAAGTATTTGAGAACAGGATCCTGAGAAGAATATTCGGACCCAAGAGGAACGAGAATGGGGAATGGCGGAAACTTCATAACGAGGAACTACATAGTTTATACGGTTTACCCAACATTGTTAGGGTCGTCAAATCTAGGAGGCTTAGGTGGGCAGGTCATGTAGCTAGAATGGAAGAAAGTAGAAACGCTTTCAAAGTCTTGACTGGAAGACCCATAGGAAAACGACCATTAGGAAGACCTAGGCGCAGATGGGAGGATAATATTAAGATGGATCTCGCAGAGATAGGAATACAAAGTAGAAACTGGATGCAATTAGCTAAGGATAGAAGTCAGTGGAGAGCTTTTGTGAACGCGGCACTGAACCTCCGGGTTCCATAGGCCATAGAGTTAGTTAGTATATATATATATATATATATATATATATATATATATATATATATATATATATATATATATATATATATATATATATATATATATTCGGAACTACTGATGTTTAAAATGGGAACGACTGTGGATGGCCATAACAAAAATAGCCGTTTGAATACATACAAGACAGTTCATTACACAACTATTTTAACACAAAGGATAAAGGAA
Source organism: Thermobia domestica (assembly GCF_964235325.1). Lineage (NCBI taxonomy): Eukaryota > Metazoa > Arthropoda > Insecta > Zygentoma > Lepismatidae > Thermobia > Thermobia domestica. Next base: position 293,110,966 of record NC_137455.1, on the reverse strand, counting down.
ATATTTGAATGTGGTCTATTCACCACTAGAATGCAGCAAAATGTATTGGACTGAAACAGCTTCTTAACAACTGCGTTCAAGACTCCAAATACAATTCGAGCATGTTTTACAAACACTGCACTTTAACAGTGTGAACACAGAATGAATATAAACGTTTCACTTCTGTTGCCTAGAACACATGTGATAAAACGTCTTCACCGTCTACACGCATGCCATGTTTGTAAAGTTAGCTTTCAAATGGGTCTCAACAAGATTAGAAACTAGTTTAGTTAACCTTAATATACCGCACAGTGAGTTATATACTGTTTTTTTGACGTAATGAAACAGTTGTTAACAGAAGTATTAAAAAATATAACATGCACACATGGTACCAGGAACTGCATTCAAAAAATAAATATGCTAAAAGAAACCAACACACGTGCAGTCTGAAACAGATGAGACTGCCTTTTTTAAAAATATATTTCAATTTCTCTTTATCTTTATTGAGATAAGGTGAGTAATGGCAAGGACAGTTGATGATTTAGTATCGCTCCATTTGCCTGGTGGGACATTGCCGCATTTTATGTTCAGCTCATCTTTCTCTGTTTTCTAGGGGCCACAGTGGCTCAGTGGTAGAGCGTTCACCTCTGGTGCATGGGGTCCCAGGTTCAAACCCTGCTCCCGCCGAGTGAACTTTGTGATGGACAAACCCCGTGTGTGTGGGTTATCTCGGGGTTGACCCGTTTCCTCCCACTTTCTTCATTCCGCTATTTCATTCATTTCTCATAATCACCTTCTCCTTTAGCCTAACCGGCATAATCGTGGGACGTAAAACTCAAAGATTTAATTTCATTTTTTCTGTTTTCATTCTACCTTATTTAACTTCTGCATTGGTCGCAACAGCGAACAAAAACTCCGTCCCACCAATATCTCATTGACAAGCTCTACTCCTCCTGAACTGTACGGACCATTATTTCTGAGTCCGAACTCCTGCGTAACGAATGCTTCCACAAGTTATTTTCTATTCCCATTACCTACTCCTACACCAAATTTGGTGCAATTTTCTCTGAGTGACATCGCGCCTTCCCTTGTAAGTGAAACAAAGTTAGAAATGGTGATAAATTTCCATTAAGGTTAGACAGAGATAAATAACAACTTGCAAATGTTATTTAATTAACAAATACTTCATATTTATTACTTGACGAGAGATGTAAGAATTTTATATGCTTACGTATTAACATAATATAATCTTAGTGCCGTGCCGTGGAAAATCAGCGCCCGGGCCGAGAGTATACAATGACGTCCCCGTACATATGAATGAGTTGGACAGACCAGCCGCGACGCGTCACCATGGTTGGCGCGAAACGTCCCCAAATTTTTAAAAATAAACCCTGCTTTTCCTTCATTTTGAGCACTTTTTATTACTTTTTGCTTCCATTTTATATATGTGCACATGCACATCCTCCCGAATTTTGCGAACCCTTACTTCAGCGCCCGAAGCTGTCGCCCACATCTCCCGCCTCCCCCTTCTCCAGAGCACGACACTGCTTCATTTAATAGCTAAAAAGATGAAAATTGTTAAATGTTACTACCAATATTATGGGCGCAACTGTTAAGGGTATGTATGTCATTGCTTACTCTATAATTGAAGCAGATAGGAAAACACGATGAACAATAGATACAATCTACTGTTACATATACGTACAAACACTTGGTTTTTACATAAACGTACAGAAATAAATCGATGTTTTTCAACAGAATAAAAACTCCCATATGTTATTGGCAATGAATGACATACGTATACTTTTAACGCCATACAAGTAATTTATTTCGATTTTCTTGAAAATTGCGCATGAGAATTTACTTTCATTTTGTTCAGTTCCATGTCATTAACTGACTGATATTATATAAAAAGATCAACAATAGAATCAAGTTCAAGAGTCAATCGTAATTTTGGGTTATGTCTCATTCACCACACTACGTGCTGTCATCTTGCCAGTGCCATAATGAAGAGCTTACTAGGTGGCCTGGTTCTCTTACAGCACAAACTTTTAGGTTTATATCTGTCTCGAAAATAATGCGCCTATTTTTATTTTAAGAAATTTATTGAACCGATTCGTACAATTACTCAATGTTCTTCGAAATACATCCCTCCTGCTTCAATACACTTGTTCCAATGGTTTATATGTGTCCTGGAACTCCGTCACAGGGATATCCTTTAGTAACCTCGTCGTAGTGGCCCTGGTGTTCTTCAGGGTCCCCAAATGCTGTCCTTTGAGGATTTTTTAAATCTTCGGGAACAAAAGGAAGCCAGGCGGGGACAAATCAAGACCCTAAGACGGCTAGGAGGCGTTGAGATGCCGGCCTTTGTTAGGTAGTCGATCGTCCTAAAGGCAGTGTGGCTGGGAGCATTGTCATGGTGCAGTTTCCAGGAATTCTTGATCTCGCGCCTGACGTGGTTGACCGTTGCTTTAGTCTTTTCAGTACCGCGACGTAGAATTTGGCGTTCACTGGTTGGCCGGGTGGAACAAATTCAAAATGGACCACTCCCTTGGAATCGGAAAAAAGCAATAAGCATAGCTTTGACCATCGATTTGCTTATTCTTGCTTTTTTTAGGCGTGGGGGCGACGTCGTGTGCCACTCTGCGCTCTGACTTTTTGTTTTTGGGTCGTATTCGAAGATTCAAGATTCATCACCACTTACAACACTGTCCAAAAAAGAAGTCGGATCGTCCTCACAACACTGCAACAATTCTTGACACACTTCCACTCGATTATTCTTCTGGCAATCAGTGAGCACTCTCGGACAAGGTTGGCGCACACCTTCCTCATTTGTAAGTTTTCTGTCACAATCTTGTGCATAAAGGTCATCGGAATGTCAAGCATTTCTGATATTAGGCGAACACTCATTCTTCGATCTGAGTTCAACAATTCGCGCACTTTTTCAACCGAACTTTCAGCTCGCGACGTTGAGGAGCGATCTGATTGTTGTCCTCGGCGACCTCCTCCTTGAACATTTGTGCCATCTTTTGCACTGTGAATATGACATGTACTCCGCACCAAAAGCCTTCAGAAGCAACTCAAAAGTCTCCGACGGAGTTTTCTCAAGTTTGAAACAAAACTTTATCGCGTATCGTTGCTCGAGTTTTTTTTTCTTTTCTATCTTGATTTCAACCGAGCACTGACACAAGGGTTTACTGTACAGCCCTGTATTCACTTGGTCGATTTAGTCGCACAGCTAAATCGACTCTCTGCATTTGCGACTAAATCGAAGCGATTAGGCCGAATCAGATCGGTGGATATGTTCAATTATTTCCAATTATTTCAACAGAAATTGAATGCTGCTTGTCGACTCGCTCTCCTCTGGTCGATTCGAAATCGACTGGCAATTCTAAAGATGTCCAAACGGAAAGTAATTCGAACAATTTGCGTAGCAGAAAAATCAAGGGACGAAATTAAAATTGCAGTGACAAGAGAAAAGAAAAGAAAATGGTGTTGGATAAGGATATTGGTATTAAGAAAACAGTATTTAGGAGAATCGCATATGTGTATTTTGATGAAAGAATTTTCAGTAGAGGATCTTTGTGTAGGTTTAATCACTTGTCACGGTTTCACAGTAATAACTCTAAACTTGTAAACGTAAAATGCACTTTCCTTACATTATAGAGAAACACTCCGCTGGTTGAAATTAATATGTTACACAGTTGTCTTTCATATCGACTCATTCATCGTAACTGAGTATATCACTTGTAAACATAAAATACTGCTTACCTACATTTTGCAAAAATGCTCCGCCAGTGGAAATCAATATCCCATTAGTCTTCTTTCATTTGTAGTCAACTCATTTTAACTATAAAATTGCTATTTTTATGGCGGTCTATTGTAAACTTGCACTATGCAATATATTAAGAAATCATTAAATAATGAAAAATGAGATGATTTTTTTTTAAATAACATCATTACTGGTGAGCAAATGCAAGACCAAGACCAAGACCGGGGTGGTCTTGGTCTTGGTCTTGGTCTTGCACATCCAGTCTTGGTCTTGGTCTTGCACTCGAACTCTTGGTCTTGGTCTTGCTCTTGCTTTTGCACGCCCAGTCTTGGTCTTGGTCTTGGTCTTGCATGCAAGAGTCTTGCAAGTCTTGCATTTAAGAAATCTCAAGATTTTCATAGGCAAGTTTTATTATGGATATAAGGTATAATAAATTCTACAATGCTACAATAATAATGGAAATATAATACATGTTTCTAATGTAATATAGATTAACTTTGCGTAAGTATCATGATAGCTTACAACATAGGTGATGACATTTCCTTTTTTAATGGGTACCCACGCTTCACTACTTGTAAGATATGCCTAAATCGCAACGTTTCGTAATCTGTTTATATTTTTTAACAGATCCAACACTCCACTGGTTCCCAAACTGGGGAGGCTACCTATGGGACTCATGAAAGGAAATCAAGACGGCACAGATTATTGAAATACCATGAATTGCAAAATTATTTTTACACTCTAAACGCGTCAGATTTTTTCTTTTCAAACACGATTAGCTAATCCTTGTGTTAATCAAACTTCCAATTAAATATTGTGATTTGCAGATTCCCATGTTTACTCTATGGGGCAGAAACATTGACATTACGCAAAAGTGATGAAAAAATTGCAGACTTTCGATACATGGGCACGGAGAAAAAAAGGAGAGAATTAACCGTCTTAAACGGACAACGAAAGAGAAGGAGTTAAAAAAATAGCATTTGGGAAAAAAGAAGAATTTTAGATATTGTTAAGAGGAGGAAGAGGAACTGGTTAGGATATTGGCTAAGGAGGAACTGTATTATGAGGGGCGTGCTGGAGGCTTGTGGAAGGAAAGAGAGAGAGGGAGCGAAGGAGACTAGTTTAAGGAAGTCATTGAAACTGAAAATTGTTATGTCAAGACGAAGAGACTAGCTGAGGATGAGGACTAGCCGAACGTCGAAGCTTCTCAGTTGCAGCAAGTACTTGCCAATAATGGCAGAATAGCTATTATGAAGATGATGATATACTTAGCAATAATGACTAAAAAGAGAAAGAAAATTAAAATAATAATTATTATAATCAAACCTCTTAATATTTTAGGATAATTTGAGTGAAAACTGAAAAGATTCAACTGTCTATGTCTTTTGTGTAAATTGAATCTATATAAATACTTTTGACTTGTATTGGAAATACAAAATAACGGCATCAAACTCCAAGTTATTTGAAGTCTCACTTATAAGTATGGATTACTAGCATCAATGACCCACTTCGTTGGGTTAAACATAATAATAATAATAATAATAATAATAATAATAATATATTTCGTTAGTTAGTCACTTTTTACTATTATTAAAGCGCTCTCTGATATCGGTCATTTTCGATTATTTTTATATTTCTCTCTCCTTCTCCTCCCCAAGTTGTGGGGCTGAATTTGAATTTAAACGACATCAGAAATGTCACTGTTCGTCTCAGAGACCCTCAAAACAAAGGATTCGGCACTAATATCGGTCATTTTCAATAAATTTATATATCTCCTTTACCCCTATGTTGCGAGGAACGGCATCGGAAGTGTCATTGTTCATCTCAATGACATCGAAAACCATGAATTCGCATTGATAATGGTATTTTTTGACGATTTTATATATCTTGTTCCTCCCCCAAGTTCCGGTGCTGAATTTGAATTTAATCGGGATTGGAAGTATCACTGTTCACCTTAGCGACGCCGAAAACTATGGATTCGACAGTAATATTTGGTCATTTTTTAAAATCATTATTATGTATCTCCCCAAGTTACGAGGCTGAATTCGGTCGTAAACGTTATCGGAAATGTCAGTATTCAACTCAGCGAACTGGGAAACTATGGATTCGACAATAATATTTGTCATTTTCGATCGTTTTTATATATCTTCCCTTCCTTCCGCCAAGCTACGGGACTGAATTTAAATTTAAATAGCATCGGAAATGTCACTGTTTATCTCAGCAACCCCTAAAACTATAGAGCCCATTTTAATATCGGTCATTTTCGATCATTTTTAAATTTCTTTAATCCCCCCTCCCCTAAACTGCACCGTCAAAGTGATATGACAGAAACCACCTCAGGTCCGATCCTCATCTATGTTGAAAATGAGATCGAGTTCGGTCGGGTGGTTCAAGAGTTATTAAATTTTGTTTATTTTTGTACATTTTCCATCCCCATCTCCTACCCTAAGTTCTACCGTCAAAGTGATTTGATAATAATAATAATAATAATATAAAAAAACAAGTCAGAATCTCATCTATGTTGAAAATTTGATTGAGATCGATTGGCTGGTTCAAGAGTAATGAGGTCACAAAGATAGCTCTTATATTTTTAATTATATATATATATATATATATATATATATATATATATATATATATATATATATATCCCTCCTCCCCCTCTCCTACATTGTACCGTCAAAGTAAAATGATAAAAATCGCTCCAGGCCTGAACTTCATCTATATTGAATATTTGATCAAGATCGGTCGGGTGTTTCAAAAGTTAATTTTTATTATATATATCCGTTCCTCCTCCCCTAGGTTCTACCATCGAAGTGTAACAAACTCTAAAAAACTTTCCAGACCGGACATCATACATGTTAAAAATTTGATTGAGATCGGTTCAAGAGTTATTAAGTCACAAACTTAGTCATTTTTATTTTTATTTATATTGATTTTTGTACATCTCCCCCCCCCTCCTCCTTCCCTACATTGCTCCGTCAAAGTGAACTGACAGATAACATTCCAGGCTTGAACCTCATCTATGTTAAAAATTTCATCGAGATTGGTCGTTTGGTTCAAGAGTTATTAAGTTTTATTTATTATTTTATAACTCCCCTTTTCCTCTCCCCTAAGTTTTACCGTCAAAGTAAAATGATGAAAACACTCCCAGGCCCAAACCTCATCTATGTTCAAAATCTGATCGAGATCGGTCGCAATCCTCGATGTGCCGTATACCTAAGGAGGATAAAAGTTATGTTAATAAACAATTATTCAATGTATAAGCATCCGTCCGTGAAATCAAACTTACGGTCACATGTAGACCAGTTTTTGTCAATGTCGTGAAAAAAATTCGATAATAGTTTTAAGTTACACGTTGAACATTTCCAACGGATGCTTGAGTCTCGGAGCCAAGTCCATACCGATATAGTCGACACCTATGGTGTACGGTATTACCGATGTTCAATACTACATCTCTCTCTAGTTTTGGAAGAAGAACAACACTAATATGCTTTGGAATGAAATGAAGTATCTAGTTTAATGTCCCACGATTGTGCACCAAAGCTAAGGGAGACAGTGATGACGAGAAATGACTGAAATGGTGGAATGAAGAAAGTAGGAGGAAACGAAAAAATACCGAGAAAACCCATGCACACGGTGTTTGTCCACTAAAAAGCTCACATGGTGCGAGATGACATCTGTGTGGCTTGAAAACGAGTAATATCTACAGAAAAAGCGAACAACCAATTCAGAAAACGATATACTGTTGCTATAAGCTACAGGGACTGATCAACTCACACGGATTGCATAAACTACTGGGAACACAATCACTCCAGCAGCATATTTACTGAAGTCAAGAAATCCATCTCCTTCTTTTTTACATTATATAAAAAAATTCAAGTAATACCGGTACTTGTGCAAGACTCTTGCGCAAGAGTCTTGGTCTTGGTCTTGGTCTTGCATCGAAATTCCTGGTCTTGGTCTTGCATGCAAGACTTGCAAAAACTGCAGGACCAAGACTCTTGCGCTCATCACTAAACATCATAACAAATAAATAATAATAATAAAGAACATAAAATTTCTTTACTAGTATAATCATTAATAAGTGGAAACTGTGCAGTCCCAGTTTAGGTACTCATACTTAGAATCATAATATATCAATTTCTTTCAGTGTCATTTTTACTCTTGCAGAAGGGAGGACTTGCATTACTGGATGCAGATTTAGTTTTAAAAGGCTTACCTGTTAACGACACAAATAGAGCGTAATGCCATAAAAACTAACAGTAAATGCATGTTCTAGGTAGTTACTAAAAGCAAGAATGGTAGAATTTAGGATTTAGATTTAGCTGAAAGAGGTTTTTATACTTTTTCGACCGAGTGCTCCACCGGGAATCGAACCCGAGACCGCTCTCACCGAAAGCAAAGCGAGAATGGTATCTAAACCACACAGGATAGAAACAGCGAAACCTTTGCTTAGCACAAATATTAGATATTTTTAACAGGCCATATCATAACATATACCATGTTACTAACGGGTACAGGTGTTGTTTTGGCCATTTTAGAAGATTTACAGTAAGATTCAATACTTTGCATGAAAAATCATGTTTATAAGGAACAAATTTCTGCAGGCATCAGAATTAAATACAAATAATACACCTGTATTTTAGGTTTACAAGTGTAGGGTTAATAGTGTCAAATTATTAAAAGTTGTTTACGACGAATAAAATAAGTGAGTGCATATGAAAGACGGTTCTATTAGGTGTTATTTTTCACCGGCGGCATATTTCTGCACAGTGTATAGGACCTATATTTTATGTTTACAAATAGAGCGTTACTAGTATTTAGCCACTACAAGTGCTATTAAAACTCGTATCATTGCCAAACTCAACTTCTTTCCATTACCCTCGATTGCGCACATACCTACCATCCCTGGCGCTCCTGGTCCCTTCGAACACCGCTGCCCCGCGCTTATGTATAGTGTGGCTTTTATTTTACACATCCAAAAGCCGTATTTATACGCAAATCGTAAAATAATTGTAGTTTTTCAGCAATTACTTGTGGCTCGTTTGAATTTTATCTATGCCAAGTGAGATGTTTTCATGTCGCCCATTGGAAACCTTTAAGGGGATAATAAGAAGAAAATTAGTAAAAGAATTATAATTTTTCAACAATTCTTTCTAGTGGTGCGGCAAAAGTAAACCTATACATACTAATGGAGATTAAATAATGTAGTGTAAAAAGTGATAAACTTCATTAACTCAACCAAGCTATCTTTGGTTGGGATATTTCTTCTACACCTGCGCTCAATCTTTTCGAAGCATTTTGATATTTTTCATTTTATTCCGTAGATCCGCAGTTGTGATTTTTAAATTCATTTGATGAATAATTGTTTCTAGTGCTGTTCCTCTAGCAGCAATATTCCTGTAAAGAGCTTTTTTCTTTTCATAAGTATTCATTTTTCTCATATAATTATAAAAGCAATATCATCTCAGCTGTACCGAAACGGACCATTTCCAAGACACTTTCCTTTCCGCTGAAAACTTTCTGGAATCAGGTGTTTACGCTAGGCAACCTAGTCGTCTTTACTGGGCAATCTGATCGAATCGACCAGAGAAAATAGAACTTCTTTTAATTCAGTTGCCAGTCGATTAGTCGCTCCCGACCAGCAGGCAATTCAGTCGAAATCCTCTTTACACAGTCGACTGAGTCGAAAGTGACGTTAGTTCAACTGAATCGACCACAAATCGACTAAGTGTAAACGCCCCATAACAAGCACTGTTACTCTCCAGGAGCTCGGAGCCGACTGGCGCTGGTTGCGCCGTGTTCCCAAGACTTCACCCACCCTTCCGTGCAGGCGGCAACGCTGTGCAACGGATAGTCGCGGCAGAAGAAAATGGGGCGTATTAATTTCGGGACAAACCTTGTACAGCGGGGGACACTTCTAAATGGTACACCTTAGCCGTAAATCTCCATATGGCTGTACCATTTAGAAGTGTCCCCCGCTGTACAACAAAATTAGTTTCTCTCAGCTTATAACGAAACTTATTCATAAGCTTTTTACACTCATCTATATTACCTTCTTCAGTATAACGAGCTCTGTCAGTTGATATATATGGTGTTTCAAAACAACACAAACAACGTTTGGGAGGTGATTCCTCACACCAAGATAAGACCAAAAGTATAGACCAACCTGGATGCACAAATTCTTCCTTTTGGAGTTATAGGCTGCCGAAAACGTGAAAAAATGAAATTTAAAGGTCCATAGCTCCGATACTATGCGACCTATCATGGCCGGGTCAAGACTTTACTTAGGAATTAATATGTGCTGTAACCAAAAATACATGTTTCAGAATCCAAAGGTACTCACACAACAGTTTTTATAGAGGGAGTTTGGCTACAGGCCTATAGCTTGAAATACTCATCAACTACTTCTATAAAAATTGTTGCAGATGTAATATATCATGACAGTCAGGGTAATGAAATTTTTGTTTGGAGGGGTCCAATATTTTTTGAAGGTACTGTATACTGTAGATTTTTCAATATATATTCTTCGGTCCATTAGTATATTCATTTGTTCCTTATTCAAACCAAAATTAATGTGGAGGCTTTGAATAACCCAGTACGAATTATATTTTTGGGAGTAATATATGTATTTATATATCATTTTAATGTAAACCCTGTATATGGGCATTTCAAATGGATGAGTATTGAAATTATACACTATAGTGCTATACGAAAACATAGACCCGCAATTGGACAGAAATTTCTGAAGTTATCCGCCAATCTGATATTTGGCAGAATAATTTACACCCCCTTCGTCCCTCTGAGATGCCCATATCCTCCCAAAATCCGGTTTCATCCAGTTTTTACTATTTTCTATTCGCTTCATATTTCCCGCCGCCAAAAACTCTTTGTTCTGATTGGAACTATTTTCCGACGCTCTCGTATTAAGGCGCGATTCTTGTCATTCTCTACCTGGAAAAGCATCAAGTAACACCTCATTAGTTGTCTCTAAAATAATTTTGATTTTCTTCAGCAGTAAGCACCAGAAATCAGGTAACAATTTATAAATGAGTTAAATAGACTCGTTGGAAGCGGAAAGACGTGTTGAACAGTAAAATTCTGCAGTGAAAACAGTCAAAAACCAGTGTTCTATACACTTTAACCAAAGCGACGCCATGTTCGTAAATGTTAATAGTGAAGGACAGGATACATCGTAGTGTGATCTTTTCCAAAACAGTTTGAAGAGTAGTGTCTTTTCCTTTGATAACTCCCGTTATCCTCAAAATTTTCCTGTTAGGTTGCAATAGGACTGTCCTAACATAGTTTTGTCTGTATATGTAGTAAATGTGATTTTTTTATTATTAACACGGCGGTAGGTGTAGATTTATTTATAGTTAAACTAAATTTCAAAATGTCAGTACAAGTTAGAACAGGGACTCTACCTCATTCCTGAGTCGATTACGGCTTCCAACACATTATGGGGTAAATAAAGAATCAAAAAGGGTTCTTTTCCCTTCAGGAAAGGGACCCTTACCATTAGTAGTTTCAATATGTCCTTTCAGGGGCAGTGAAAGTAATTCTGAGATTGGAAAACCATGATTTGAATAATAGTAGGGCCATTGGGCTCTGATTATTCCGTTTTTCTTTTTCTCCAGTTTATAGAGCAGGTTTAGAATGGTGAAATCAGTGATTTGTTCAGTGTGCATATAGTGAATTTGTATGATAATATGATTTAACATGTGTGGTGATAAGTATTAATATTTGGTTTCTTAGTTTATGTGGGTTGTAGCATGTATGTGTGTGCATCTAAACTTAATCGATTTATGGACAGTGTATCGTTTAATTAGTCGTCTTTTGTGGTCAGTTTAAACGGATAAATCAATTCACAACGCACATTCATACCAACACTGTACCGTAATTACTTAGTAGATTACTCATAGTTATCGATGGCAAAGTACAAATTTTATTTACTAGTGCAAAGTTAGTTTTCGTACTATCAATGCCATCTCGTGCCGAGTAAGGAACTATTCGCCGCTAGGTTTTTGTTACTCCGATACATAACGATCTGGTCAACATGAAAATGACCCTTCTTTTGCAATTAATGATGAGTAAATATTAGTTCTGACCCATATGAATATGTATTTAGATGGTTTACATTGTAAATGAACGTTTCTGAAAAGCGCAGTCATTTATATAGTCCAGTAATCAAATTATTAATAATAGTAAACTTTGATTTTTTTCTTAACCTGAAGTTTGTCTATATGCCATTTTCTGTTGTTAGACTGCAGTTTCAAAATTCCCTCTTCCTTACGTTCGGTGAAGGATAGCATTGTTGACACTCTCAGAAAATATGATTGCATGTAGTTAAGAGGATAGCTAATAATATTGAACTTTCAAATCATATAAATTAATTAGAAGCCCTGGAGTGAAATATCCTATGATTTGTTTTGAAAGAATCTAGTCTCAGTTCATACAAATTCTCGCGTATTGATCAGTGTACAAAAGTTTATGTTGTAGCTTGGTGATTAAATTTATATATTAAATATATATATATATATAATAAGACTGCTTTGAACAGTCTTGGGCGTAATTGTAGAGGATAGGGTGTCTGAAAATAAATCCACGTTATTAAGAAATGATTAAATATATAAAGAAGTAATAATAATAATATTAGTAATGATATATATATATATATATGATCATAAGTGAGTAAATAATAGGACGCCCGTGCATATATGTGCCCAGTTGTGAATTTTGCCACAAGCTATTGTTTATATATATGTGTGTATAATAATAAACATTAGTACATTAATCATTACGTCAGAATATTTGTGTGAGGAGAGTGTGTCGTGTAAAAATGATGGATTGTATTTTCACTTTGTGGTTTGACATTTGATAGTAAACATACAGGCCAACTAATCAACAGGCCTGATTATTTATCATATAGCAAACGATTCCAGACATTTTTCAGTTAATCACAGAACAGAATAACCATTTGCAGAATACACACCACTTAACAAACACGTATTCAGTTTACATTTGTGATACTACTCTGCAACTTAAAATTTTTTCCACGTCACCTGATTAAGCTAAGTTCACTACTATTTGCAGAGGTGACAAAGTGGCTAGGATCGATTAATATAGAAAATTTATTATAGTGGAATTTCGTTATTCGGTACCAAGGTGTCGATCCTCCCCCCTCCAAATATTTTCACTTTCCTTAGTTCAAAACTAGATAGCGATTGAAATTAAATGACATCTCAAGGTTGGCGCCCTTGCGGATGTGGAAGCTACTAGTAAGAGTTGGTAGATAACTTACTAGTACAAACTTTATTTTATTTATTTCTTTAAATTTGGTAAATCCTAGTTAGAATTTTCTCTATTTTATCGACTTTATTCTAGTTTCCATACTTTACTCGAAACTCTTCTCAGTTTCTGAGGGGTCGGATAATTATTTTTAGAAATTCTAAATTAGAGATCACGCTGATTTCCCGGTAGCGCCGGAGTCTCCAAGGTTTCGGCCGGACACAGCGCGAACTGAGATTTCCACAGCAACTGTCTTTGTGGACATATCGCTCAGGACACGGACTAGCTCGTAGGCTTGGAGATACTTATCTTAGACTACATATTTAGTAGGCCACTTTTTCGGCATATGAAAGTATATTTGGCTGTGGATTGTCATATGTCTAAATTCGACTACTTATCTTTGTAGTTTTAGTGTCCTAACTTATTCCTTTGGCGCCGCTTTTGCTTTTTCTTTCTCTTCTCTACCTATCCCTCTATTCTCTTGTTCAAGATTTTTATATATTTCAACCTTACCCCCCTCAAGTTTTGAACTTCACAAATAACTGCCTAATATAAATCTTTTGAACCTGAATTACCAACTGAGATGTCGCGAGACACGATTCGTGGAGGTATTCGTTGATGTGGAATATTGAGAAAACGTTTCTCCATCATATTTCAACCCACTGCAATAGGGAGCGAAGGTTCAGTAGACGATAAAATGTTACCTTTTTCATTATTCGTTCGGAATTCCCCTTCGGATTATCAGTCATTTCTACTTTCGTTTACATTGGTAAGCATAGACGTAAATGTTGTAGTTGTTTTGGGCCCAAAAGTAATGTTAACATTTTAGAACAATATATTTATACATATTCTGTGTTTACGTGCCTGCCACACGAATTAAATGTCTACCAGTTTACATAAAATGCTTGAGAATATTAATTTTACCATCATGTGCGGTCAGTTAGTTAATTTTGCGATATATTCGGATTCTCTCATGTGAAGTGTTGCAAGATACAAAATTTAATTTGTCGGGGTTATTGATTTGAAAGTTTAAATGATTATTGAATATATGTATATTAAGATATAAATATATGGAATATTAGTATGATATTGAAATAAAATGTATAATGGAGAATTGAATAAATATGTGTAAAGAGTCTTGGTACCTACCCCGAACGGTCCTTGGTTGCTATAGTTCCGAGATATTCGATAAATGTAAAATGTGAATGTTAATAGATACCGCCACATGTTATAGATATTCTCTTCAAACTTATTAAATAACATATATAATCACTAACATCATCTGTATTAAACTAACTGCATGTAGCGTGGTATTAAGGCAGGTCATCGTAACCCTAATGTATCCTTAAATTTACCCTCAATTTAGTAAACTGAAATCCTTCTGTAAAACTACATTTCGATTCCATCCCTCCCATACGAATCCTCAAATTGACCCGTGTTCCCACCTCAGTAGTTATGTTCTCAATACAAACGAAAGTCCTTCTGAACTTGGAAAATTCTCGTTCCCACATATACATTGTGTGAATCTAACGTTAAATGTGTGCACCTGATAGTATAAGGTGATATTAACTGAATGATCATCAATGAATGGGATAGTAAGTGAATGACAGAATAAGTAACATTAGTCACCGTGATATCAGTGACAAAACTCTGATCTCTTAACCCCAGAAATGGGAGAAACGTATTCGATAGATACTTCTACTAACAGAATGTGTGTCAGTTACAATGAGTAAACATAATCTTATGTGTGTATAAGAAATGTAATAATGTGAAATGCATGGACACCAGAAAGGGTGCTTCAATAATATGTATGATATTATAGCTCGTCCTGAGCTACGAGAGAGGACTCGTATCATTACTTTAAACGTTTTCATATATGAAATAAAGATTCATTTCTAATCCTCATCTTAAGTTGTTTTTTTTTTTTTCATTCATCGTATTGTATACTGTACTTATTCACGGATCTATATTACATTTATCAAAAATTAAATAAAAATATTTTTTCTTTCCTTTTAATCTGTCTGTTAATATATATATATATATATATATATATATATATATATATATATATATATCCTTTCATTATTATCGTTCAATCCAGTGGATTGACATATTTGTATGTATGTTTATTGCACGTTTGTAAAATTCTGTGTTTAATTTCTTAATAGATGTAATAAATGTTCAACAAATTATAGTTAGATGGTTTCTTTAAACTATTTTCACCCGTGACGATAGGCTGTCGTGTATCTATGTGAGTGTGGGTGAATGAATGATAAATTTAGTTTTAAGTGGTAGCATTTAATATTGATTTACTATGATAGTGTTTATAATAAGTGTGGAATAGCATGTTATATGTATTAGTGTATGATGGAGGTCATGAAAAATAACCATTTTTAAAGTCGTCTAAATTGGCTCTGGGAGAAAAGCCAAAACAACTGGATGAGCCTGAATAACGACAGTTTTTTTTTTTCAGAAATCTCAAAACTTCTATTTGCGGAAAATATATACATTTCTTTATTTTTTTCTTGGCTAATTCAAATGTGTGTTCGATCTCCATTATAAAAATTCAAACACCGGATATAAGTTATTCGAAATGATAGACAAACAATTAATTTAAAATTTCTCGTCACCTGGGCTGGGTTAGGGCAACTTCCACTTGTGCAGTTGCTTGGATCCAGGACGGGAATTATATGAGGGAACATGTGTCTCTTCGGAACCATTTCAGAATTGATCCTCAAGTAATAACCTTCGAATATGAATCATCTTTTTAATTACTATTCAACTTCCTTTACCATATTTCCATAATTATCCAGTAATCCTTTATCTCTAGTTTCTTTTTCCTTTCTCCTTTTCCTCCTTTTTCTTACCTTCTTCCCTTCTTTCTCACTCTTTCTTTTCCTCTTTCTAATAAAACTGAAGAGGGGTCGTGACTGGGAGTTGTCGCTATAGACACAGTCATTAAATTTCTTTGATGTTACTCTTCGGAAGTCCGATATGAATTAGTTAATCCTAAAACATACATATGTAGCAAGAATTCCAAAATTTACTTATTTTTATTTCACATTTGGCTAAATAGTCATAATTACAAGATTTCAATTTTTAAAATAGTCAGCGACCTTTCCCATTCACTACCTAGATTGTGTATTAGTTCACAGATGTTCCGAAAGATTCTGAAACTTGCATATTTGGATAGGGCACATATCAGTTCCTAAGTAAAGTCTTGACCCGACTACGATAGGTCCCATAGTATTGGAGCTATGGACCTTTAAAGTTCATTTTTTTTCTCGTTTTCGGCCGCCTATAACTCCGAAAGGAAGCATTTATGTACCCAGGTTGGTCTACACGTTTTGTCTTATCTTGGTGTCAGGAATTACCCCCCAAACGTTATCGGTGTTGTTTTGAAACACTCTGTATATAGGACCTTGAGTGCACAAAAGTCCACTTCTGGTTATTTTGGAGATATTTTATTTTTAACATGTCTACCTGAAACTCCTTTCAGAGTTTAAAAGATTGATGACAGTATATTGTAAATAACTTTTATGATATAAAAACAGTGTTAACTCTTTCGTGTATTTAGGTGTACCCTACAAACATTGTGTCTTTTTCTCTTAACTTTGGAAATTGGACTGATTCCCTTGTGCTCTGAGCGCTCCATTTATCATACAATGCAATAGGCGTGGAAATGATAAAATAAAAACAATATGGCAGTGTTCTTATACAAGAATCGTTATAAATTTCCAATTATATGCGCTATCGAAAGTTCTTCATTTATGATATTACCATCAAACCTTTTTCCAGATTCTACCGTTATCAAGGTAATGAAAACACCTACGCACTGTAATGCGTAATACAAAGTGTCCCAAAAGTAGGTATATACCCCTGCATTGATCAAGTATAACATTCTAACTTATAAGTTTATTTGCTTCGGCTGTTCGGAGCTTAAGATACAAGTAAAAAGAAATTAAGAACAAACAATAAAGAAACTAAGTCTACCTGATGGATAACAATAAGAAATGATATAAAAAGCAATGAGTTGATCAGTACGGGATTTTATACCTACTTTTGGGCCATCCTGTACATCTCATTTTTGGATATTTTTATTTTTCATTAAATGTTAATAATATTGTAGAATTTTAGCAATAAATATTTTTATCAATTATAAATAGTTTTAACTTTCAAATTTTTTAAGTAGTTGGAAAAATATACATATATTGTCATTTAAGCGACAGTTTATACAAATTTCTGCAAGAAGCTTAACGTCGTCACTGTAGAAGGGAAGGTTGTAACACAGTAACACCACCTCCAGCTATGTCAAATGAATACCCATTCAGTAAATTCAGAATTCGTTCGACAAATCTTGATATTCGCTGGTCGCGTTCGATATTTTCAGGTTTCATCCGAAAAACCAAGAGGGTGAAATCACATTTTATTCAACTACAAGTCAGAAACAGAGTTTTGATATTAATAAAAGGGTATTGCTTCTTCTCATAGTCAGGAAGAACCGGGTTCAAGGCTGAGTGGAAGCATGTGCAATTCAGGTCTCTCCTTGAAATGTTGATTTACAGCAGTACTTTTATTCTGAACAAGGACGTTAAAAACGTTAATCAAACGAACGAACTAAAGCCCTTGCACATATTTTGCCGATTACAATTACCGGTATATTGAATTTATGTCCAAAGCATATGTACTTCCCTAAAAGATGTTAGTATCGCCAATATTGTTGCATCCGACACATGTTACTTACATGTAGCAAGGTTCATGATGTAGGGTTGTCACCTCAATAAAGCAAAATGTCGTGACACCTTCATGCTTTTTTTGCCACCTTTCCCATGTAAAATGTAGAAACACTTCATGCAGCTATGGAAGATGGATGTACCAGCGTTTCTTTTTTATAATAATGTAATATAAGTCTTTCTATCGTGAAGAGCGAATCATACCAAATTAAAAAAAATAAAATGAGATAATTTAAATCATATAGGCCCTACAAGTATATGGGCAATTTGAATTGTATGTAACTTATGTATAGTCCTACATATGTGTTACGTGCCTAAATCGATGTAAAGTAAAAAGTATAAATTGTAAAATGTCTTAACACTTTAATATAACTTTGGTTGTAGAAACAGTACCGTCAGTTGTTATTACTTCAACTGATTACTTCAGCTCAGATCTACTGCAGCTGCTCATATATATATATATATATATATATATATATATATATATATATATATATATATATATATATATATATATATATATATATATATATATATATATTTGATCCAGGAATTAATTCGTGCGGTTGGTACGCACACATTGAAGCTGTAGTACAAACACAAAATACATAAATACCTTAAGAAAAATATTGTCCATCGCTAGACACCACTTTCGCCCATCTGTCAGTCAATGTACGGATTCCGTGGCGAAAGAAGTCCTCATCCTTGGAAGCGATCCAGTCAGAGACCCATGTTTCGATATCTTCTGAAGAAGTAAACCGCTGTCCAATCAAATCGTTGTTCATGCAATCGAACAAGTAGTAGTCCGAAGGAGCAACGTCTGGTGAATACGGCGGGTGGGGTAAAACTTCCCATCCGACATTTTCTAAATAGGTTTTGACCGGTTTTGCGACATGTGGGCGAGCGTTATCATGTTGAACAATAAGTTTATCATGTCTGTTCTCCCATTCTGGTCGTGTTCTGGCCAGAGCTTGCTTCAAACGCATTAATTGTCGTCGATAACGTTCTCCATTCATAGTTTCACCCGGTTGCAGCAGCTCATAGTACACCACACCTTTCATATCCCACCATATGCACAGCATAACCTTTGCACAGTGAATATCTCGTTTTGGATGTGATGGACCTGGTTCACCTGGTTTCACCCAGGCCTTTTTTCGTTTAGGGTTCTCGTAATGGATCCACTTCTCATCACCCGTAATAATTCGATGCAGAAACAACTTTCTGCTCTGTCGTTGAAGCAGCAATTCGCAAATGGTTTTAGTGAAATATGGCTAGCATGGTTGTCAAGTATTAGAAGTACTGGACCAGTCGTAGATGGGCGCAAAACATTTCTGAAGTTATAAATCCATTGCATCAACAATCTTCATTAATCCATCCATTGTTACTGCAGAAATAGATTGCACTTATTAGACCTCTTTTTTAATTGTTGTAACACGTGACGCCGTGACAATATAAACATGGGCGAAGATTCCACATGCACTACAGGCACATACAACAGTGACTGTCTTTCCACGCTCGTACAAAATAGCAGTTCTTACCTGTTTCTGACCTTTAGGTGCTAAAATTCTCACATGTTTTTATACGTTCGAAATACCCGTTTCGTCCACATTGAAAATTCTACTTAGGGGAAAATGGTGCTTTCTTTTATTACTGTTCCCAAGTTATTGAAGAATAGTGTCACGGCTTCTTCATTGAATCCCTTTATCCTATACAAACTTACTCCCTCAGGTTTCGTTAGGCTTATTCGTGGATTTCTTTAAAGAAACAGTTTTAACTAGTCTATACTACCAACTTCGGTATTTCCATCAAAATTATGGGCAATTCGATTTGCTTCAAGAAATTCGTATGCCAAACGCCAATGGTCTGTAGGTGTGATATTAAAAAATAAATTTGCAACGATAATCACATAGTCCACCAATTCGCGTTCTTGTTCTCGCGAGAACAGTGATTTTCTTCCGAGACAATATAAACATGGGCGAAGATTCCACATGCACTACAGGCACATACAACAGTGACTGTCTTTCCACGCTCGTACAAAATAGCAGTTCCTACCTGTTTCTGACCTTTAGGTGCTAAAATTCTCACATGTTTTTATACGTTCGAAATACCCGTTTCGTCCACATTGAAAATTCTACTTAGGGGAAAATGGTGCTTTCTTTTATTACTGTTCCCAAGTTATTGAAGAATAGTGTCACGGCTTCTTCATTGAATCCCTTTATCCTATACAAACTTACTCCCTCAGGTTTCGTTAGGCTTATTCGTGGATTTCTTTAAAGAAACAGTTTTAACTAGTCTATACTACCAACTTCGGTATTTCCATCAAAATTATGGGCAATTCGATTTGCTTCAAGAAATTCGTATGCCAAACGCCAATGGTCTGTAGGTGTGATATTAAAAAATAAATTTGCAACGATAATCACATAGTCCACCAATTCGCGTTCTTGTTCTCGCGAGAACAGTGATTTTCTTCCGAGACGAGCATCGTATTTCCAGTTTTTATGCCTAGACGAATAGAATATTCTGGTGTTCCGCACAAATCTTCCAACTTCTCGAATCGCACACCCACTTTTAACAACACTGACAACTTCTCTTAGTTATTCCTCTGCATAACTACCTCTCGTAGTTGTTCTTTCTCTTCTTTTCGGCATCTGTAATGAGAGAGTGACGATATTTTGCGGATCTATTACGTACGCTTGTCATTAACATAAACACTCTTGAGGTGCAATTCTGCGCACTGCGCAAAATATCCCATCGATTTTGCGCAGAATAACCCCACTCCGCCATTTAACAAAAAACACGAAAATACCACATATTAAATATTGATTAGCACTACGAAATGCCATAATTATAATGACCATTGTCAATATAAATGGAACATAAAAGTAACTACCTAGAAATATATAAAGTATAGAACGTACCACTTAATTTGTTTCCAGAAAATTTAACATCAACAAGAAAGAAATAATTCAATGGCCACTTATAGCCTAAACATTTGACATAATGGCTTCTCTCCTTTAATGTTAGTTACTATTAATGGTTCCTTCGTGGCAGCAGCAACAAATCTGTCGTAAATGATTTCCAAGTTCAAGAAACACGTGTGCGCATAATTATCCGCCGCGCAGAATTCGACTACCTTCCCCTACACATTTTCTTTGTAGCAAGAATTGACAACAAACAACTAATTCTAAATTTTTAGAAAAATAACATTAAAAAATTGATTAAGAAGTCGTGTGGTTTCTTACCTTACAACAATGGCTTTGCTGTATTGCCAATTGTTCATTAGCTACCGTAATTGATTCCTGGAAAAATGCTGTTTCACAAAAAGTTTCCGCGTGCGCAAATTATGCGAGGAAAATAAAATATACAGAAAATGCCCTTCAAAATTGGGATGCGAAAATTATGCGAGGGTGAAAATTACGCACGTATTTACGGTATATATATATATATATATATATATATATATATATATATATATATATATATATATTAGATCTAGGAATTAATTCGTGCGGTTGGTACGCACACATTGAAGCTGTAGTACAAACACAAAATACATAAATACCTTAAGAAAAATATTGTCCATCGCTAGCCACCACTTTCGCCCATCTGTCAGGCAATGTACGGATTCCGTGGCGAAAGAAGTCCTCATCCTTGGAAGCGATCCAGTCAGAGACCCATGTTTCGATATCTTTTGAAGAAGTAAACCGCTGTCCAATCAAATCGTTGTTCATGCAATCGAACAAGTAGTAGTCCGAAGGAGCAACGTCTGGTGAATACGGCGGGTGGGGTAAAACTTCCCATCCGACATTTTCTAAATAGGTTTTGACCGGTTTTGCGACATGTGGGCGAGCGTTATCATGTTGAACAATAAGTTTATCATGTCTGTTCTCCCATTATAACGACTCACCAAGGGTAGTCGTCAACCTGGTTCGATCGTTGATATATGAATCTCGAGTGGTAGCAATTGTTTGCATGTAAAAATATCTTTAATAATTACATATACTATTCTCACCTTTTCTATCAGAATTATAAAGTCGATGAACGGTATCAAAATGGTTTATTAGTTGATACACTTTTATATATCTTCATTCAAATTGTCATGCACACATACAAGATGATTAGGTATCCATAAACAACTACATAGCAACTAATTACATAACACTATCCCATAATATATTTTTTTACATATATTAAAAACATTCTTCTTTTGTTAATATTAAATTAACATTCTATTAAGTATAGTGCACATGTATGAGCACTTTCTGCCCAAGGTACAGGTAATTAATAATCTATCCAAAGTATTTCGTTCTATAAAATGTCGCCCGACAAAAGCGAGCTTGGCTTTTATCTTCAAGAACCACTGGTCCGACTACAATAATGATATTCCATTGATTACACCCGTTACATTTTGATCAACCCTCGTATATATAATATTATTTATTTTCATTCGTATAAATACATTCACAATAAATCTTTTATTCCATTATCATATATCTTTTATTACACTAATATTTATCCTTTATTATTAAAAACGTCGACGCTTATTAACATAATTAACGAGGGTGAAACACAAATTACCATGATTAATAGTTTCAATCATTATTGAAACGGTGATGTTATAAATAATGTTTGATCTTTCAGGGCGCATAGAATAACAAATAAGTTAGATGGTGTATTTTAATGTATACATCGTAGCACTAAGATGTCATAATAAAGAAGAATCTTGTTCGAATAACATATAGGATAGCTCATAAAAACAGTCGTCGAATAATGAGCTTAATAAAAATGGACCTTATTCTTAACATAATCTTTGACAATTAAGTTTTCAACACAAATCAATCTAATATAAATAACCTTTGCTTTTAATCAATTATGAATCGAATTATAATTCCTCATATTGTCTGTATAGCGAAGTTATAAGAATTGTTTTCATTATTGCTATTAACACATAAACTTAAAAATAAAAATTCACAAGAATCTATAACTGATATGGGTTTAACCTAATTTCATTAACGATAATCAGCTTACATTCATACATGCATATGATTCTAATAAAGTACATTGTACAGCACAATCATGATTAGGTTCCGTACTATTTTGTACATGTATTGCGTCGTGATTCTGATTTTGATATGAAGTGCCATCTCTTGACCTCCAATTACGTCTATCCATGTAGCTTGTTGTATTCTTGTAATTTCGCCCTATATTCTGATTGTTTTTATGTCTACTTCTGTTGGGTGATCTGACATCAGGATTACCACGATTAATTAGATTAGGCTGATTCCCTACATAACTTTGCCTATTTTGCTCGTTTTGATTGCTAGAATTTACTCGGCTTAGGTTGTGTTCCGTATCGTTCACACTTCTGATATTTAGATTCCGAACAGGTACAAAATGATCTGAATTATTCTTATTTTTACCTACTCCTGCTTGTTGATTCAAAGCATGGTATTGAGTTTCATAGCATTGGACAAGCATTAATAAATGGTTGAAACTCATACATTGTGTAGAAAACAAGATCTGTTGTAACTTAAATGGGAGCAAATTTCGAATCGATGCTATTATTCTAGATTCCGATTGCAAAGGATTAACGACTTTTAATTCGTTCTATGTATTTACAACAAATTCAACAACAGATTTGTGAAAACGAGGATTGAAATGTTGATTTCTAATGGTGGCATCTCTATTTGCAAGCAAAAAGTCATTTTCATAATTCGCGATCAATGCCGCTTTGAATTCCTCATAAGTATTGATGTGATCACGTACGGCTTTAAACCATAAAGAACATGGTGGGAGTAATACATGAGGGATTAATTTCATATATTGTGATCTATCTATACACATTATATTGCATTCGTCCTGAAATTTTTCCAGGAAAGAAGTAGCGTTCTCATTACATTTACCACTGAATTTACTCATAGCCCGTATTTCACTCATCTTAACACTTAACTTTACCTTCCTTTTATCATTCCGTGTACTCATTGGGTGACAATTCCTATCCATGACTTGATGTGTCGTTGCACCATCCCTTTTCCGCCCATCTGTCCTCTTCGGATGAATTTCTTCCAAAATAATATCCTCATCAGACACAGGTGAAGGCGAAGTCATCTCTGGTGAGTGGGGAAAATTCAAGCGATCACTACCCATATTATCGTGGTATGTGTTGTCCTTAACCTGTAGCGTTCCAATTTCTTCCTGTAGAGTAGCTATCAATTGCGTATTTGCACGTATGTTGTTAAAATTATTGATGACCTGAATCTTTTGCTGTTGAACAGAAGATTCTATTACTTCTAAATCTTTTTTTACATCACTGATTTCTTGGATTTGGTGGTTGTGCTTATCCTGACAATCCTCGGATATTCTTTTTAACTTTTCCTCGAACTGCGAGGTGATGTCATTCATCGCCTGGACAATTGACTGTTTCGTTTCATCTGACTTCTGTTCCATTCGTCTACTTAATTCCTCATATTGCTTGTTAGATTCTTCGAACTTCTGTTCTATCTTCTGTTCTATCGTCTGCTTTAATTCTTCGTATTGCTTGTTGGATTCATCGGACTTTTGCTCTATCGTCTGCTTTAATTCGGTAGACATCTGAATCAATTGTCGCTGTAAGGCTAGCAAGATTCGGTCTTCTGATGTCATTCCTGGTGCTACACTATGTTCACCGTTGTCACCATCATTGGATTCATTTCCTATTGCCTCACCGTTCATTTTTCTTATAATTATTTTACCACTTCTCAGTCTTGTGAAATTTGTATTCATTAACTTTATTATAAAAGTAAATTCACCCTTACTTTGCTTCGGGATATGAATTTATGAAAAGTCCCGGGTGAGGTAAACCAAAATTTTTAGCTAATCCCGGTGTGAAGGCACCAAAAATGTTTATAACGACTCACCAAGGGTAGTCGTCAACCTGGTTCGATCGTTGATATATGAATCTCGAGTGGTAGCAATTGTTTGCATGTAAAAATATCTTTAATAATTACATATACTATTCTCACCTTTTCTATCAGAATTATAAAGTCGATGAACGGTATCAAAATGGTTTATTAGTTGATACACTTTTATATATCTTCATTCAAATTGTCATGCACACATACAAGATGATTAGGTATCCATAAACAACTACATAGCAACTAATTACATAACACTATCCCATAATATATTTTTTTACATATATTAAAAACATTCTTCTTTTGTTAATATTAAATTAACATTCTATTAAGTATAGTGCACATGTATGAGCACTTTCTGCCCAAGGTACAGGTAATTAATAATCTATCCAAAGTATTTCGTTCTACCATTCTGGTCGTGTTCTGGCCAGAGCTTGCTTCAAACGCATTAATTGTCGTCGATAACGTTCTCCATTCATAGTTTCACCCGGTTGCAGCAGCTCATAGTACACCACACCTTTCATATCCCAACATATGCACAGCATAACCTTTGCACAGTGAATATCTCGTTTTGGATGTGATGGACCTGGTTCACCTGGTTTCACCCAGGCCTTTTTTCGTTTAGGGTTCTCGTAATGGATCCACTTCTCATCACCCGTAATAATTCGATGCAGAAACCCCTTTCTGCTCTATCGTTGAAGCAGCAATTCGCAAATGGTTTTTCGTTTTTCAACGTCTCTGTCTTTCAATTCATGTGGAACTCAATGTGACATCTTTTGAATCATTCCCATGGCTTTCAAGCGTTTGGAGACTGTTGTTTGATCAACGCCTAATGCTGCTGCAAGTTGTTCCTGCGTTTGACACGAATCCTGCTCGAGCAATGCTGTCAATTCTTCGTCTTGAAATTTTTTTGGCTGTCCAGCTCGCTCTTGGTCTGCCAAGCCGAAATCACCACTTCTAAACCGTGAAAACCACTTCTGACACGTTCGCTCAGCTAGAGCATGGTCACCATAGACTTCCACCAAAATACGATGACTTTTTAGTCGCACTTTTCTGCATGTTAAAGTAATGCAGCAGGACACCCCGCAAAAACACTTTATCAGGCACAAATTGCGCCATGTTCACTTAACTACAAACTGGTGTTGTTGACGCTTTAATCCACTGCCCTATACTACGAACGATACGCGATGACAGGGGTTTGCAACACATGTGTGGATACAGTGAACTGTGGGACGCTCCGTTCGTTGCGCCATCTCTTGTCCACCCGCACGAATTAATTCCTAGACCAAATATATATATATATATATATATATATATATATATATATATATATATATATATATATATATACCGTATTTACTCGCGTAATTTTTAAACTTTTTTAGACGAAAAAAGTTGTTTAGAAACAAGGGTACGTAAATTATGCGGGGAAAAAATTAGCCACATCAGTGAACATCATCTAATTTTTTCCTCAGTCAAAATAACACGAAAATACCGGTAGGGGAAAGTGTCGAATTCTGCGCACTTAAGGGAAAATCGTTATTTCTCCGTTGTTTTTGTAAGAATAACAACATAAATTTGCACAGCCATTGTTTGCTAGACAAGATAAAGACGAAGTTTGAATAAAAGTTCACACCAATACTTGACAATAGACAAAAAACCTGAACTATACATTTGCGCAGAATTACCCAACTAGGTGGGTAATACTGCGCGTAATATAGGATAATTCTGCGCGAAGCTAATATATATGTTTAAAGCAAGAAAATATTTTCATAACAAATAACATACATAGATATATATCTACATTTAGTCAGTATTTCCTCCAGGCATGTTTTTGGGGGCACTGCCCTCCCGGGGCTCTGAGAGTGCCCCCGGAGGAGACTAATATAACACGTCTATAATGTAATAATAAATAGAATAGTGCAAGCAGTGACCCCCACAATACTAAGTGTCCCCCTGAACGTTGTTTGTGAAAGAAACACTGGAAGGAGTGAGTTCAGGAAAAAAACGACAAGGGGGGCTACAAATTTTACTATGTACTTTATTGTCTACTTGTTTTATAACTGAAAAAATACATATTTTTGAGTGCATTGAAACAATGAGCGTATGACGATAAAGGATTTCAAAAATAAAAAGCATTGTTTTCAGTGGTGCGTAGAAAGGAATGTCGAACGGCTGAATCCTATGAGATGTATGGGGAGGTATTGATAATATTATGGTATTATTTTCTCAACAATAGATGTGAATTAGTAGTGAAATATGGCTAGCA
This sequence comes from Thermobia domestica, assembly GCF_964235325.1. Lineage (NCBI taxonomy): Eukaryota > Metazoa > Arthropoda > Insecta > Zygentoma > Lepismatidae > Thermobia > Thermobia domestica. The sequence continues at coordinate 293,084,029 of NC_137455.1, read as the reverse complement.
TGGTTGTCAAGTATTAGAAGTACTGGACCAGTCGTAGATGGGCGCAAAACATTTCTGAAGTTATAAATCCATTGCATCAACAATCTTCATTAATCCATCCATTGTTACTGCAGAAATAGATTGCACTTATTAGACCTCTTTTTAATTGTTGTAACACGTGACGCCGTGACAATATAAACATGGGCGAAGATTCCACATGCACTACAGGCACATACAACAGTGACTGTCTTTCCACGCTCGTACAAAATAGCAGTTCCTACCTGTTTCTGACCTTTAGGTGCTAAAATTCTCACATGTTTTTATACGTTCGAAATACCCGTTTCGTCCACATTGAAAATTCTACTTAGGGGAAAATGGTGCTTTCTTTTATTACTGTTCCCAAGTTATTGAAGAATAGTGTCACGGCTTCTTCATTGAATCCCTTTATCCTATACAAACTTACTCCCTCAGGTTTCGTTAGGCTTATTCGTGGATTTCTTTAAAGAAACAGTTTTAACTAGTCTATACTACCAACTTCGGTATTTCCATCAAAATTATGGGCAATTCGATTTGCTTCAAGAAATTCGTATGCCAAACGCCAATGGTCTGTAGGTGTGATATTAAAAAATAAATTTGCAACGATAATCACATAGTCCACCAATTCGCGTTCTTGTTCTCGCGAGAACAGTGATTTTCTTCCGAGACGAGCATCGTATTTCCAGTTTTTATGCCTAGACGAATAGCATATTCTGGTGTTCCGCACAAATCTTCCAACTTCTCGAATCGCACACCCACTTTTAACAACACTGACAACTTCTCTTAGTTACTCCTCTGCATAACTACCTCTCGTAGTTGTTCTTTCTCTTCTTTTCGGCATCTGTAATGAGAGAGTGACGATATTTTGCGGATCTATTACGTACGCTTGTCATTAACATAAACACTCTTGAGGTGCAATTCTGCGCACTGCGCAAAATATCCCATCGATTTTGCGCAGAATAACCCCACTCCGCCATTTAACAAAAAACACGAAAATACCACATATTAAATATTGATTAGCACTACGAAATGCCATAATTATAATGACCATTGTCAATATAAATGGAACATAAAAGTAACTACCTAGAAATATATAAAGTATAGAACGTACCACTTAATTTGTTTCCAGAAAATTTAACATCAACAAGAAAGAAATAATTCAATGGCCACTTATAGCCTAAACATTGACATAATGGCTTCTCTCCTTTAATGTTAGTTACTATTAATGGTTCCTTCGTGGCAGCAGCAACAAATCTGTCGTAAATGATTTCCAAGTTCAAGAAACACGTGTGCGCATAATTATCCGCCGCGCAGAATTCGACTACCTTCCCCTACACATTTTCTTTGTAGCAAGAATTGACAACAAACAACTAATTCTAAATTTTTAGAAAAATAACATTAAAAAATTGATTAAGAAGTCGTGTGGTTTCTTACCTTACAGCAATGGCTTTGCTGTATTGCCAATTGTTCATTAGCTACCGTAATTGATTCCTGGAAAAATGCTGTTTCACAAAAAGTTTCCGCGTGCGCAAATTATGCGAGGAAAATAAAATATACAGAAAATGCCCTTCAAAATTGGGATGCGAAAATTATGGGAGGGTGAAAATTACGCGCGTATTTACGGTATATATATATATATATATATATATATATATATATATATATATATATATATATATATATATATATATATATATATATATATATATATATATATATAGTTACTTGCAATTTCCTTGAGAAGTCCGTTATTACCAATTACAAAATCAGCTTACATTTTCTGTTGTCAGGCCAATGGCGTCTAATGTTAGTATTGCAGCGTTGTGCAACGACCAAAGTTTTTCAAGAAAAAATATTAGGAGTATAGCAGTAAAGAGTTAAGAATTTTTAATTTCTATCACTCTCTTACATACCTTAAATAACATATTTTTTACTTCTATATCTGTAAAATCCATCAATGCTAGAAGCATTTCTGCTCACCCCACGTTTTTCTCTGGAAGAAGTAATTGCCAGATTTATATAGCAGGGTGGTCCGGAAATGGGCGAACCCCCCCCCCCCTTTGGTTTCAACAATATAGTGTTAGTTATGGTAGAATGTCTGTACGCAGTTACCTTGAAGTCTTAAGAGTCTTAAGAGCCATAAACATCGGTATGATTACCATCCATGTCGTAACACAGCTGAATTCTGCGCCAAGTTCTCGCAGATTTTTGCGGAGATACTCGGAGTCACGAGAGTGAAGGCGTGTTCCACAGCTGCTTGTAATTCCTGCGTTGTGTGATAGCGAGTGTTTCTTACTTGTTGCTTTATGGAACCCCAGAGAGCATTGTCTGGTGTCATCAGATGGGGACTTCTTGGAGACCAGGCAAAGGGAGCTGGTGAAAATACACAAATTCTTCCAACCCAGCCCAGTGATTCAGGTATTAACTGTTACCAAGCAGAAAACAAATGAACATTCACAAATGTTGCCAGACAATGCCAAGCAATGTTACCAGACAAGACCAAGCAATGTTACAAAACAAATGTGGGTACAACGTAAAACCATAAGAAAACACCAATTAATGGTACGCCAACTTCCGGACCACGCTGTATATGTCCTATTCCAGATTGTAATGACTTCTTCGCCCTAAACACTATAGAGGGTGCATGATATCTCTGAAGTATTTTGTCTAATGACATCGCAAGTGATTTTTTCTACGCCAGTATGAATGAGGACATAGTGGAATACAAGAAAATCTCTAGCTTCTCTAATCAAACGACTGACCTAGGTGTCTCCAAGCGCAAAAATCAGCGATTCCAACTCTGATGCTGCAAAAGGTGGCGGTGTGAACATCTTGAGGCAAAGACTGGAGTGATGCTGAACACAAGAGCTAATCTGGAGCGAGATGGGTGCTGCAGCAGCGAGTCTTCTCAGGAATCTTGGTAACTATGAATGTATGAGCTCTTGCATCCTTTGGAACACAGATTAGGGATTGAGGATTTTTGTAGTGAAAAACGCAAGAGTGATGGGGTTCTGCGGTGTGCATAATTCCCAATTCGATTGAGTGTATTGCGTCGTTGGATGATGATCTATATTTAAAGAGGCAAATGAGGATGACCTTGATTACTGTGCTTGTACCGATTGTTGTAGCACTTGTTGAAGCGATACCCGTCCGATACTTTATGATACTCTCCACGAGTCAACTTGGTGGAATGTTTGGATTAACCAAGGCACAAACTATTGGTAGGTAGTTCCATTTTGACTAATTGGGAAGCTTGCTCAATTAGAAAGCATTTAAACAAAAACTTAGTTTGTGGATTCTTTAAAGAAACTTGAACCAATACTAACCTATGCAAAGAAATGTAAACACATTGCTTTTTTCAAACATTTATGCACACAAATGTAAACAAACTGCTTTTTGAAAGCACTTATGCACACAAATGTAAATTGATTTTACAAATCGGAGCAACGAACCTCCTTCATTGAAGGTCAGGCACTAACTGAATGCAATTTTGCTTTGATCCATCTTGGTGTACAAAGTCACGCAAGTACCGCAAAGGACATGTGCTGCCATCGCCACGAAGGTGGAAATGTCCTCCCCGCTGGTCTAGTAGCTAGCACGCGCACCTTTGGTATCAAGGGTCACGGTTTCGATTCCTGGTGGGAGAGTGTATGAAAAGGTGGTTCGAATTTCAGTTTAAACTGTAAGTCCACGTCTCAATAGCCTCGCTGCTGAAAAGAGACGTTAAACCCTTATCAACCAATCAATCAACGAAGGTGGATATATGACTAGAGTTTTGAAATGATGTGGCAGCCGTTTTCACATAATGAAAAATGATCTCTCACTAGTTTCACCCTGTTTCTGAAGTTTCCTTGAAACAAATTTCATGTCATATGGAAGTTCTTCAAAGGTATCTATACTAGACATGCTTTTTTCTTTCGCCTGCCTTTTTTTTCAAGATATCTAGTTTTGAACAAATCTTCGACCCAAAACCTATGCCGATATCTCAGCTTGGCGCTATCCTCTATGGATGCTTCTCACCTATGCCAAATGTGGTTGCATAACTGATCTTATTACTAGATTGATTTCATTACTAAAATTTCTCAGTTTCTCTAAATCCTCGATACCCCCTTACCTTTGCTACCCTTTTTGACCAACTTTCTCAGGCTTTAGGGTCAAAATAACAGTACCGCTCGATAGGGCTTGACAAGTACTTTCAATTACACCTATTGGTCAACGTTTGCCTTTTGGGGCCCTTGGCAGTAGAACTGTGAATAACACCCTTTGTCTTTGTCTTTTACAAAAAGGTTACAATGAACACACTCTTACACCAATGATATCTGTATTCCCAAAACTTTCGAACGGTTTATGACTCATGACTTTGAGACAATTAGAATGTGAATAGAGATGGAGCAAACAAATGCCAAATTGTAGTGTGAGATTACAAAATTTTAAAATTCATCAAGACTTCTTGAATGTTCCACTTTTTTTTTTTTACATTGTATAATGTCAACCATTCTAATTTCTAGATACGATAGGCACGAATGTATACGTATTTGTGGGCGAAGTTTTATTGCTGCGCCGTTATCTGCAATGTTGCCACCTTCTGACAAATTCTAAATTTACCAACTTTTAGATGTTCTTGCTAGTTTCTTCTTTCTCTCCTTCTTCCAATAGAAGACAATTGACAGAAATATCACACCGCTGAAACCTATATTCTATCACCTTTACTAACAATTATGAGGGGAGCATGGACGAACGAAAGATAGTAGTCCGCAAAACGTAAAGAGAATGGCAGGTTTTTAAAAGTTACATGTAATAGAAGAAACATTGTGGGTGCCAGAAAATTTCTACACGGTTTCCAGATATCAGGGAAGAGAACACAATCAGAAACGACCATTCCTCAAAATTCTACCAAATGTGTGTTGGCTAGTGTTATGAGATGTAAATAATGCGACAGACAATGTAAATTTGTTCCACCGACCCCTAGAAGTCCGCATACCACCAATTAGGAAAGACTACCATAAAGGACTGTGGGTCTCCCTAGACTAGCGATAGACACTAGGCTGAAACTATGGTCGTTGAGAGTTTTTTTTTTTAATCTCGAAAGTAATAGGACGTGCCCCTTCCCTATAGCAAAATATCTTGGTTACGACAATGGAGATGACATAGTTTCATTCTCAACCCTGCTTGAGAACCATTTAGTTGCATTGCGTATCAGACCCGTATCCAAGGAGGGTCTTGGGGGCGTGTCCCCTAAATTTTTGCCGGCCCTCCTAAAATATTCTCGGTAGACTTGCAAATGACTATAATATGGTAATATGTTTGGATCGAGCCCCCCTAACTTCTACCGAGCCCCCGTACATTTTTGGGCTGGCTACCGGCCTGTCGCGTATCACCCTTATTAAAATATCTGTACTTACCTACAACGCAGTTTCAATTCTGAAGCAGTAGTGAAGCACTATCTTCAATAATATACCCTCCAGTTGAAGCAAAGTGTAAGATTTGTAATTAAGTCGTGAATTCTTTATATATAATGTTTATATGTAATTATGTTAAACTAATTAAACACGGTTAAAGATTTTTATTACTTGTAATGTACTTCTGTAAAATCTTAATCGGTTAACACTTACAAAACTTGGCTACCTAATAAAGAACCAAATTAAACTAGAGATTTAATGGATTTGTTTCTTGTTTATGATTAAAGTCAACATATGTTATGCCAAGTATGAATGCACCATAAAACCAACTGAATGTGCTTTAAATACCTGTCATAATTTTTATATTGTTGATGGAACGTGACGGCATGGAACATTTTTCCGTGATACTTTACTACTCAGCAACAGTGCTTCGAGACTTCGTATTGTGAATTCTTCCATAAAGACAGCAGAACGAATATAATGTCAGATTGGTTAGAAGCTAACTTTCAGCATGACTTCATTATGTATGTTCAACGTTGTGAAATGTTGTGATTTATACACACGGAAATAACATATTTTGTAAGTTCATTCCATATATTTTTACATTTTATGTTGTAGTCTAGACTTTATTTTTTATGTGTTTCTTTTGAACACAATCCTATATATAGATACGCAAAAGAAAATAATTGTTTCGCAAATTTATTTCTTGATAATCAAATTAAAACGAATAGTTGTTCACAAATATCGTAACAGAAAAGTGAAAGGAATCGAGGAAATATCGGCATTTGTTGTTTGTTTGCAGTTTGGCGCCATTTTGCAAGAGTATATGAGACGCAAGATAAATATTCGATCCGAATCCCATGTTCCCCCACCGTCGAAGTCAAAGCTAGGGCTTACTCAAACAGTAATAGTGCTACTGTGCAAAATATTTGGTTGTCCAAAAACCGGAACAGTATCACGTTAATATTTTTATTTATTTAATTATTTATTGTCAAAGAAATATTTTTAAAAATAATTTCCATCAGAAATAGATAGGTCTTCTGCGTAATTGTCGTGCCTTCTACATGAACAGACGTATAGGTCAGGAGCAACTGAAACAGCAAAGGGAACATGTGCCCTGGACACGCCTTCGAGCAAAAGTGCCATAAAAATGCATTTAGTGCAATAAATATGAAACCTTACCAAAAACCAGAGGCGCTAATCTGTCTTCAACATTGGGAGGGGGACGGGTAAGACTGTTCCCATAACTTTTTTTAAAGCGATGTCCAAAATATTTATGAAGTTGAAAAAACAATGTTGTGGAAGACCAGGGAAGCAGAGTTGTCTTCAACATTGGGAAACGGGTAGATTTGAGGCTTATTCTGGGGGAACAACAATTTCATCTCGCGTTCCTTTCTGGCAATCGGATAAAAATAATCACATTTCTCCCCACAAACACATTTCAAATCAGATTATTGGGGGGACAGTCCACCCCAGTTCCAACATTCGAGGGACATGTCCCTCTCATCACCCCGGGATTTGCGCCAGTGCCAAAAACTAAAATTTTGCATTATACTTAGTTAAAAAGTAATATATATTTTCCACTTAATGTATGTCAACTAAAGAGTTTTACTATTATAAATTAGATATACAGGTCCACTTTATGGAAACCAAAATCAAAGCAAAAATCATTTCCTACAAAAATGCTTGGCTACTAACGACGAATAAAAGGTTTATTGTTTAGTAAAAGCCGAAAAATATAACTTTCAATGTTTTCCAACTTGAAAATTCGTAGGATTTTATGGGCCTTCTTAAAAATAAAACATTTTTAAAAAATAGTGTCCGGAACTGGTACCATTAGCGGTAACTTTCTCGGTCTTTAAATTAAAAACATAGAGTCTAAATGACTTGTAGATATAAAGATTAACCAGTAATTATGGTCCACGATGAATCGTCTGCTGTGCTAAGTTCGGATTCAACTCTCATTGGAGCGCTATCTTCAAGAGCAGTTAGTAATTTCTAATTGATTTATAGCTTTCTTTTCTACTAAGGACGGTATAATTTTAGTTTTGTAGTTTACTGCCTACAACACACAGTTAAATATTTTGCAAATCAGACGTGTTTGATAAATCAGAAAGTATAAAAACATACACCAGAGGTAACCACCCAGCGCTTATGTGCCATTAGTGATATATACGTTGACATTTCCTAAATGACTTAGTCAAGATCATCAAAAGTATTATATTGAGATAGAAAAAATAAAATTAAATTCTAAAGTTCTGAAGTGGTACTTTCAAACTCTGTATATAATATGTGGTAGTGTAGGTTGACCAATGTGACGAACACTATTTTTTATTCTCTTTGCAACTATCACAGTACCGTAAGACTTTGCTCAAGATTTAAGGAATTTTAAAGAAAATCGCATGTAACTTACAAACGTAATGATTTAGAACACTGTATTTTAAACATATAATAGCTAAATATATAAGGAAAACATTCGTGCAAATTCATTAGTAAACATTCAGTATGACCATAGTTATTGAAATATAAACTTTGGTGCAAAGTAACCCCATAAGTGCACAACATACAAAAAAAGTATGTTCAACATACGAACATAACGTTTCTGTGCAATATTTTCCCTTCAGTATTTATACATTTTACTTTCTACACAAAACTGCATGCAATCTACAAATATTGATATTAGAATGAAGGTACTGGTATCGATACTCGCTATGAATTACCAATATTTGTAAAGAAAATTATGTATTTTCTGGTACCGGCACAGGACCCACATTCTAATAGTTTAGCATATGTCCCACAAAAATGCCAAATCAGGGACAGAAAAAATCCCCGTGAACTGATTTGCCTTGGTTACTCCTTATGTCTTAGAATATTACCCCAACCGTAATCAATGGAGGATTTACGGAGTTTTGGACTTTCAGGCTGAAGCTCACCCAAATTTCATGATTTCTTTTTTAAAAACTCTAATGTTAGTCATTCCTATGAGTATAAGCTTCAACTCCCCCCCCCCACTCTTTTCTCAAAGTCTAGTGATTTCCAAAAAAGCGAAACCTTTTTGAGTGAAGCCCCTCCCAAACTATGTTTCTGGATCCGCCACTGTTCATAATTTATTTTTTAACAAGAAATTCATTCCGATATCTACTTAAATAAGAAATTTACCTACATTTAGAATGCAGGAGATTCCAGTAGTAATAATTTTCTATCTAAGCGGTATTTTAGACCTGTGCAAAGTAACCCCGATTAAAGGCTGAAACCGCCTTCTCCCAGTTTTACTTCTTTTATGCCTTTAAAACTTTCACATTTCAATTTCAACTATTGCATCAAAGTCCCATTATACGCAGTAGTATTCCACCAAACTGACTTAACTTTGACGGAAATTCTTGAAGGTGATATCTTTCAAATTTTGGCGGCTCTTACAGTGACTGCTTTCCATACCTCTACAACAACAAACCCTCCGGGTAATTAGAGCTGATGTTAACCCCCAACATTATAGCTAAAATACAGTTAGATGTTCTACTTTACGGCGAAAGTTGAAACTTCCTCTTTACAGTTCATGGTTTTACCGACAGAGGACTGTGAAATTCTTTTCATATTTTGTTCAAAGTAACCCCTGATGTGCAAAGTAACGCCGTCTTACTGTACGTGAAAGGTAAGTTCTAGTTTGTTTCACTTTTAACTTCTCAAATCCCTACATTTTATATTGCAGACAGTTCTCGACTTACATAATAGAACGTTCCAGGCTCCCTTCCTTAAGTCAAACTTTGCCATAATCTAAGATTTGTCGCAAACAGTACTAGTCTAAGCAAATTAGGACCCGAGAAGGAAAACATTAAAAGCTAATTTTGGTTTCAACACATTCCTTAGAACCCTCTGAGACTTCTGATAAAAATCGCCAAACATCGTAGTTGAGCAACCACCTGAAGTAACAGCATCAATATGGTGCCCACGCAACCATGTCCATTAGATTTTTAAGGTAATATCTAATAATAAGACTAAAATACAAACTTTGTTCAGATGCCAAATTGAAGATAATGCATGGTTCTGGTAATTCAAGTTAATACCGTTCTTATATTTGGTGCCATATTTATGTATGGCGGCTATTATCTTTAAAAATAATTTTCTCTATATTCGTTTCGGAGCACTATAAAACTCTAGATATACGGAGAAACACCTAGAAGTAAAGTTATAGTATAGAGTCTCATCTTTCCAAAGATACCTATACTATTTCTGTATCTTGAAAACTAAGGAAGCTAGTGTTACCGTACTTCCATAAATGGATCGTGATCATGAAGTTATTTCAGGTCATTGCCCAAATTCTATTTTTCTGCAGATTTTTCAGGATTTATAGGGAGCCCGAAAGAATATATTAAATCACAAATTAGATTTTCAAAAGTTTTCTGTTTTTTAGTTGTAAAAATATTTTCACATGTTACTTTGTTCAGCGCAATCTAAGTTCAAAAAATTCAACATCTTATGCTATACAAAATAGACTAGTTTCCTTAGTTTTCAAGATACAGAAGTCATATTGACATCTTTGGGAAAGTGAGATTCTACACTATAACATTTACTTGAGGTGTTCTTCGTATATCTGGTAGTTCCATAGTAATCTTCTACAAAATTGAGAAAACTAACTTTTAAGATAATAGCCATCATATTTAAGTATGGCACCAAGTATAAGAACGGTATTTACTCGAATCATTAGAATCATACATTATCTTCAAATTAGCACCAGAACAAAGCTTGTAGCTCAATTTTGGGATAAGACATTAACATGTAAGCATAAATGGCGAGGTCACGTGGTGGCCATATTGATGAAGTCATTTCAGGTGGTTGGCCAACGAGTTTTTACGATTTTTCTTATGAGCGTCAGAGGGTTCTTAAGAATCAAAAATTATCTTTCTGTTTTTATTTTATTTTCACTTCGAGCCATCTTAAGGCTTAATTTTCCAGCGCTAATGTGAAAATATACGAAAAAAGTACTGTTTACTAATATTGAAATGTAAAAAATCAATTACATAATTCACTTTATAGAGTTCAAAACTTTATATTCTTACAAGGCTGATGAAAAGTAAAACAATAACTCATTAACAACAGTTCAAGAATATATTCTTAGTTTACCTAGGTAGATCATTCCTCACTCACTAGACGGTTCTCGAAATAGAATTAAGAAACCTCTTACCTCAGATGTACACTTCCGTTTATGAAACTTGCAACACCCAGAACGAATGGCCCGACTGAATCCAAAACTTGCGAATATGTTGTAGGGTGTTGTAGGAGGAAGTGATTAAAATTTCACACAGATGACGTCCACGTATGGCCGGCAGTGCCCTTTCGTCTGTGATCCAAGTGGTACCACACAAGCTCAGTGCATGTCGCAGGGAAGCAGTGTATAGTGATCAATCGAAGTGGAAAAACATTGCCAAGTGCCACTATACCTCGTCGACGTCAAAGGGAGCAATATACGCAGTTGAGTCAAGTTTGAACGGGAGAGAATGCTCTGTCAGTGGAAACTGAGTTTTGTCTTACCACAAAATTGCTACTTCTACAGGACATGCTGTGACGACAGTGATGCGTGTATGAAAGCAGTAGACAGAAGGTCGTACAAAGCGAGGAAAAGCGAGGAACTGGACCACACAATGTAACTTCAGGACGGGATGACGGACACCTTGTCCGGATGTAGTATATAGGCGCTAGCCTATGTCACGTGTTCAGTCACATGTGCCCTCATTTTGATTACTGGCTACTTAAAAGAGAGTAAATTTCTTTTGGCCATGTGATCTGGTTCATGGTTGTTAGTCGCTATATTGGATTCAAGATGGCGGATAATGACCTTCTTTAAATGCATATAACTTGGCCGTTTATGGACCAATTTTAATCATCCTTTTTCCTTTGGAAAGAGAAAATTATACTTCACAATTCTGTATTCGTGCACTTTTCGCAAAATCTGCGCCGTTTTTCCGAAAAAATAGGAAAGTGTAGAATAAAAGATAAATTTGTTTTCATATTTTCGTACTTTTCTAGAAAATGGCTAATAATTCAACATTTTAATAAGACACAAAAAAGAAGCAGAATTTAATAAGCTTTAAAACGGTATACAACATGCTGGATTTAGTTTAAAACTGGGCTATATATTAAAGGAGAACTAATAGTATATATGATTTTAATTCTTGTTACAAAAATAGCTTTTCCGCCGTTTTTACCTTCTTGCAATATACAGTATATGTACTGCAGGCGCTAGCCCATCTCATGTGCGAAGTTCTATGTCCCCTAAGTCTTGCTGTGGGGTTTGTTAAACACCTATACAAGTATAAAAACGGTCACATAATACAGATCATACTTGTCCGGTTGCTATATTAAAAATGGACTTCAAATTAGTAGATTTTTTGTCAAAGTATATCTCCCTACCCAGTGGTCCGAATTTACAGCCTGGTTGCTCATTTTACTCCTTTGTAAAATAAATCGCATAGTTCTAAATTATAGTGTAATTTGAAAAAAGAAATGGAACAATGATATATTTTCAGATACAAGTTAAAACATAAAAGTTGGTTCAAAGAGCAAAAAAATATTTTTATAAATAGATGAAGTCTGTACTTCTAAACAAATACGTCGTAGTGAATAATATTGATACAAATTAATAACATAGTGCCAAAAATTAAAATGAATACCGTACTAGAAATCTTTCAGAGTGGAGATAAAGACGTAAACAATATTATTTATGAAGGCTCCTGCATTGGTCCAAATAGTACTTTTACGTTTACAAAAGTCGCAGCACAATATTTCCAATTTTCTATAGTGACATACAGTTTCTCTGAAGCACATCTGACAATTGCATTACTTGGGGAAATCTTCAGGCTTCGATGGGTAATTTGTCAGGTGCGGAATTAAAATACCGTCTTCCTTTATGTAACCATAGTTTAACGAATTGAGTTTCTCAGACAGTTCCAAAGCATGAATCTATTTATAGCATTGCAATTAGCTTCTTTTCATGTGAAGACTGATAGATATTGAGGTAGGGGCCATCTTGAAAGTTTTGAATTTTTTTGGTGGAACTGATGGAAACGTACTTTTTCCATTGTACCTAAGCTTGAGTCAAATGCACGAATCAAAACATCTTATGCTTTCCATGTTCTCATTCAGGGGTGCCCACAAGGGGGGGCTATGACGCAAAGTGCGTCATTGAAATATTTGGGGGGGGGTAAAAATCTGTACAAATATGTTTGAGGGATTGTAAAAATTAATCGAAAAGATTTTTTTTCATGGAAGAACACCTACGGGTAGACAATTAGGGGGTGCGTCATGGACATAAGGGGGGGTGGGCACCACTGTCTCATTTAGTGGTCCTTTGCCAAAATCTAACAAGAGGTCTTCCGCACACGATTTTGCTGTTTTCAAAGCTGCTGCTTGTAGTGTCGCAGTTGGTTAAAGAATGAATAGCTGGTAAAGCTGTTAAAACAGCAAGTGGTACTCTGCTTTCAAATGAGTAAAGTGGAATGTAACACTATGATTTTTCAACTACAAGGGAAATCCAAAGTTTTGCAGTCCTAAACTTTTCCACTTCTGTAGGTAGTGATAGAGGGCATCAAGAAAAAACATCAATATCAGTAGAACAAATAATCACGTGGTTTTCTTTTGAAGTCAGTGTCATCTGAGAAACGTGGGACAGGATTCTCTCATCTACTTCTTCGTGATTAAATTCCAAACTAAGTTCATTCTCATCCATCCCATTCTTTATAGAAACACATCTTGACTAACCATGTTTTACTACACCACCAAAATAAATCGGAACAGATTAAGTAACAACCTTTTTCCTGAGATATCCAATCAACAAAGTATGACTGCAACAATTCTTTGTTTCTAGATGAGGCCCAGTAAACGTCAGTATCTACAGGAAGCGGTGTGTTGTCATTTGGAGTTCCATATTCTACAGGTTGTTATCGTGATCGCTTGGACCTTTCAAGCACTTTCACAATTTTCTTCTCATAAACGTCGAAAACAATATTGATACACCCAGTTGTGTGAGAAGCTTGGTAGAACCTTTCCAAATGCTTCTTACAAACTCTTCATATGTCTTCAAGTTTAAAGATTTTGTTGGAACCTTCCTTGCAACCGTCATAAAGTCTATAACTTTTGGTTTTAGCAGATGATTGAGAAATTTTGGAATTTGGCGGTTTGTAGCTTTTTTCTAGTTCATGAACCAGCTGAGATTTTTTCGGTTTTGTCAGAAATCCATTTCTCCTCAAAAGTAAGAATATAGAAATTAATTTAAAAATTACGAAAATTTCAAGATTTGCCCCTACCTCAATATCTATCAGTCTTCACATAAAAAGAAGCTAATTGCAATGCTATAAATGGATTCATGCTTTGGAACCGTCTGAGAAACTCAATGCCCTGGACTATGGTTACATAAAGGAAGACTGCATTTTAATTCCGCACGAGACAAATGACCCATCGCAGCCTGAAGATTTTCCTAAGCAATGCAATTGCTAGATGTGCTTCAGAGAAACTGTATGTCCCTATAGAAAATTGTAAATATTGTGCTGTGACTTTTGTAAATGTAAAAGTACTATTTGGACCGATGCAGGAACCTTCATAAATAATATTGTTTAAGTCTTTACCTCCACTCTGAAAGATTTCTAGTACGGTATTCATTTTTATTTTTGGCACTATGTTATTAATTTGTATCAATATTATTCACTACGACGTATTTGTTTAGAAGTACAGACTTCATCTATTTATAAAAATATTTTTTTGCTCTTTGAACCAACTTTTGTTTTAACTTGTATCTGAAAATATATCATTGTTCCATTTCTTTTTTCAAATTACACTATAATTTAGAACTATGCGATTTATTTTACAAAGGAGTAAAATCAGCGACCAGGCTGTAAATTCGGACCACTGGGTACGGAGATATACTTTGACAAAATATCTAGTAATTTGGAGTCCATTTTTAAATATGCCAACCAAACGACTATGATCTGGATCAAGTGTCCGTTTTTAAACTCGTATGTATTTAGCAAATCCCACAACAAGACTCAGGAGACATAAAACATAGCACGTGAGATGGGCTAGCGCTTGCAGTACATGTACTGTATATTGATAGAAGGTAAAAACGGCGGAAAAGCTATTTTTGTAACAAGAATTAAAATCATATATACTATTAGTTTTCCTTTAATATATAGTCTAGTTTTAAACTAAATCCAGCATGTTGTATACCGTTTTAAAGCTTATTAAATTCTGCTTCTTTTTTGTGTCTTATTAAAATGTTGAATTATTAGCCATTTTCTAGAAAAGTACGAAAATAGGAAAAAAAAATTATCTTTTATTCTACACTTTCCTATTTTTTGGGAAATCGGCGCAGATTTTGCGAAAAGTGTAAAAATACAGGATTATAGAGTATAATTTTCTCTTTCCAAAGGAAAAAGGATTATTAAAATCGGTCCATAAATGGCCGAGTTATGAGCACTTAAAGAAGGTCATTATCCGCCATCTTGAATCCAATATGGCAACTAAACGACCATGAACCAGATCACGTAACCAAAAGAAATGAGCTCTCTTTTAACTGGGTAATAACGCCCAGCAGTCAAACTGAGGGCAAATATGATGCACACATGACACAGGCTAGCGGCGTCACTAATGGCCATAACCAGTGGTGCTATTCAGCCGGTTCGCACCGGTTCGCTAGAACCAGTTGTTAAACCCAGACACACACACACACACACACACACACACATATGTGTATGTGTGTGTGTGTGTGTGTGTGTAAGATTTTTATATGTTTGGCATTTCTATTAGCATAACAAGGTTCTGTTTCGTAACTATCACCCTGAAGGAAGAGATTTTAGAATACAAATTTTTCACAGCCAAAAACAACTGTTCTATTTAAAGAACACTATTTTGCTTTGAACATACCAGATGATTAACGGAGGGCAGGAGAAATAGAAAATGTTAATTTAAGTGTATTTATTTGTTCTTAGAAATTCTTACAGCTATAGGGTTAGGCATTTATTCCTTAATCTCAAATTCTCAGATATTAAGAATGAGAACTGACATCATATGAGTGAAGTGGTGAGGGTCATTTATATTTGGAAGACGTACTTACCATTAAAAATTGACTATCCATTGCTGGATTAAAGTCTTTCCAATACTTTTTGATAACCATTTATATTCAACGATTCGTTTCCAAGATATTCGAAGTGCTACATAATTTCGTCGCAACACCTTGTATTAGTACGCTGTGTAGGTTTCTACTTGGCACAAGAAAATTATTTCTATCTATTTACCTATCTGTCTATTATATCTCTTACACATAACCACAACCACAACCACGCACACACACACACACATATATATATATATATATATATATATATATATATATATATATATATATATATATATATATCGAGAGAGATAGTACCGGTTGTTAAAAAATTAGAATAGCACCACTGGCTGGCCATAACGGACCAAACAGCGGCATTCACACTATTGGCTCAACGCTGGAGGACTGTCACGGGTGTTGTCATGTCTGCGTCAACTGTTGGCTACCATGCCTTTGCAACGGCTCCCCTTGACAAGAAACCACAAACGCAACAGATTGATATGGGCACGCGAACACCGTCACTGGTGTGTTGAATGACAAAATGTGGTGTTTTTTTTTTTTTTGGAGTACTCTCGTTTCAACCTGTCCTACGGTGATGGCTGTATACGCGTACGACTAGGGCGGACCAAGGCAAAATTTCCACCTGGGCAAAGTGGCATTTTAGCGGCCCCCTAATCCTAGTGCATATTTTAGATTTTATGATATTACAGTGATTTTAATATTTTAAACCCATTTTTCAAAAAGAGAAAGTAGTACTCGAATACATGATATAGGTATATTTAGTGCTTAATAAAAATACTAGGTGTGACACAAAAGAAACGAGACTGGTCCAATAAATCATTGTACTTACAGAATCAGTTCTCTGCGACATTATCAGCTTTAAATTAGTCCCCTTGAGCATTACTCACTTTTGCATTGGGTGCTGCCATTGCTGGTAACAGTTCTGGAACGAATTTTTTTGGAAGGCCCTTCAGGAGATTCTCCGCGTTTGCCTGAACCTCTTCAACTGAGGTAAAATGGTTTCACTTCAAGCAAGATTTAACTTTAGGAAATAAAAAAAAAAGTCGCATGGAGCCAAATCAGGTGAATAAAGAGGATGCCCCATCAGAGAAATGTTTCTGCTTATCAGAAACTATTTGACAGATAGGGCCGTGTTGCATTGTCCTGGTACAACAGCCATCCATCACTCCACAACTGTGGCCTTTTCCCTAATTTTTCCACGAAGTATTTTTAGTACTTCAATCTAGTAGTGTTGATTAACAGTCTGACCACTGGGAACCCACTCAGTCATTACAATTCCATTAATGTCGAAGAAGACAATTAACATTGGCTTCAATTTTGATTTTGACATGCGTGCTTTTTGGGTCTTAGGAATCCTGGAGATTTTCACTGCGTCGAATGGTGCTTACTTTCTGGGTCATAGATAAAAATTCAGGTCTCATCATATGTTACAACAAATTCCAACAAATTTCTCAAGTTTCACAAGAAACTTGTTGATTCGCTGTCGGTTTCAGTTTTTACATTAGACATGTTTCCGGCGGAATGCAGTTGCACGTGTTTACTCAATGACGCAGTACTCCGTATTGGCGTGATTGATTAAGACGAAACTGGCCGCATGGATAGAGGAGGTGTGTGGGATGACGTCAACAAAACAGTTATTGCCAACTACACTCTGTTTTCAAGCTACACACTTAGTCTCGTTTTTTTTGTGTGTGTCACACCTCGTATACAAATGGCATCAATTGCATTGTGTTTTATTATTATTATTATTATTATTATTATTATTATTATTATTATTATTATTATTATTATTTATGTGCCGATACGTATAAACGAAAACAATATCGAACAGCATTTATTGATTACTACTAATGGTGACTTGATTATTGCTATATTATAAATTGTTTTGTTATTACTATAACAAAAACATTGCAATAACATTGTTCCCCTCCACTATCACTTGAAAAGAGTAACATATATAAATCCAGTAACATTCATTGCCTGTGAAAAGTGCACAAAGGACATGGCCCGCTATAAACAATACTAAGTCCTCCTCCACTTTTTCATCAATATGCCATGTCTCCATTTGTCGATACAGCCCCCTAATACTATGAAACTCTCTTCTTCCATGATGGAATGGAAAAAGATTATGTAATTGACACTGCTCCAGAAGAATATAAACAAAAAAAGTCAGTAGAAAATACGTTATAAAATTTCCTTTTTGACTCGTTTTGGCGCTCTTCTCACTGTGGCGCTCCGGGCAGTCGTCCAGGTTGCCTGGCCCTTAGTCCGCCCCTGCGTACGGCACTACCGTGGTGAGCGCAATCTGCCACCTTGATTGTTGAGCATAATAGCGGACAAATGCCCAATGTGATGGTGTGGGGCGCCACTGGTTACAACATGTGATCGCAACTCATCCGTATCCATTGCAATCTAAACAGCAACCGGTATATTGGTTAGGTTTTAAAAACCGAGGTGATACCCTACCTTCAGGTAACTCCAGACTCCACATTTCAGCATGACAATGCCAAGTCATATATAGCGAGGAATGTGCAAGTTTTCTTCGCAGAACACCAGGTATTATTTCTTCCCTGGCCAGCCCGGTCGCCTGACATGTCACTCATCACGCATGTCTGGGATATAGTTGGGCGCAAGCTTCTTTGTCATGGTCCGCCAGCGGCAAATATAGATGTTTTGTGGACTCGCGTACAAACCGCGTAACAGAATATCGCCATCCAGCGCCTTCTTGATCCCATGCTAGGACATACAGATGGTGATCAGAAAAATGGAAACACCTGTAGTCATCAACACGTCAGATGTATGGGTTGGCAGTGGTGTCGTGGCGCCCGCAGCGCCGGACCGCTGGTGGTGGTGTGTTAGGTCGGTCTCCATACTACGTCAGGCGCAGTGGAACAGCAGTGTCCAGTGGCTGCAGCAGACGGAGGTAGTGTAAAATGGGAGACCTCTCAGATTTTCAAAGAGGGCAAATTGTTGGTGCGCGGTTATGTGGAGTGAGTGTGACGGCAGTGGCTACTGTGTTAGGTGTGTCGCGTGTGACAGTGTCGAAGGTGATGACGGCCTACACAACACACGGGAAAACCACATCGGGTAAGCGGAACAGTGGGCGGAAGAAAATCATGAGTGACAGGTCACGCCGGGTATTAAAGCGCATTGTCACGCAGAACCGTCGTGCCACTGCGGAGCAAGTGACGGAGAAACTCAATCAGCACCTCCCCCACCCTGTTTCGACAATCACAGTCCGCCGCGAATTACATCACATGAACTTACGGGGTCGTGTTGCACGGGCCAAACCGCTCATCAGGGGCCATAACGCTTTGGCACGCCGCAAATGGTGCCGCGACCATGCAATTTGGACCGTTGAGGACTGGAAACGTGTGATATGGTCGGATGAGTCATCCTTCACCCTATTCCCAACCACGGGCCGTGTTTGTGTGTGGAGAATGCCCAAAGAAGCTTATGATCTGCAGTGTCTCCGCCCAACTGTGAAACATGGCGGCGGCTCTGTGATGCTGTGGGCCGCAATATCATGGTTTTCATTGGGTCCTGTGGTCACACTTAGCGGACGAATCACTGCCAACGATTATGTCACAATTTTAGGAGACCACTTGCATCCTATGGTCCGGATGTTGTTTCCGGACAATTACGCCATCTTCCAGGATGATAATGCACCCATTCACACAGCTGGCGTTGTTGTAGCGTGGTTTGAGGAACATCGGGATGAAGTTCAACACCTCCCCTGGTCCGCCCAATCCCCAGATCTCAACATAATTGAACATCTGTGGTCCGTCTTGGAAACACGACTCCGGCGACGATTTCCACCTCCATCCTCTCTCACAGAACTGGTTATGCCCTGCACGAGGAATGGTGTAAAATTCCACTTGCTACCATTCACGACCTCTATGCCTTCATCTCACGTCGCATCAAGGCTGTTCTGAAGGCGAAAGGTGGCCCGACACCATATTAATCTGGTAAGTTGCAATTTCGTTCAGGTGTTTCCATTTTTCTGATCACCATCTGTATATAGGCGCTGCGGGGGATCTCAACACGTGGTGGATTCATACGATACTGATTTTTCAAGATCACAGGTGAGGTACAGTTCTGTAATATTAACCATTTGTGCCTTGTTATGTTGTAATATCTTAAATGAATTTCATTGTTCTAGTATAGGCCTTTCTGGGTGTTATAATCTTCATAAACACCAAGTACCATTCACAAATTTTACTTGACAATCTCGAATATTCTAACTTGAGATCCACAATTTCAATGTCCAATCTAGCAATAATATCCATCGGGAGAGAGTTAAGTCGGAGCCTTCAGCAGGACCATGAAAAATTCTAAAATCATGATATACCTATCATAGTCTAGGTTCAGGCTGGCCCTCCAGTTTTTACTTTCTAAATCCGCCACTGATAACATCACATATTTCTAAATAAGGAAGTTATAATCACGCTTTAGTTACACTCTCAGTACGACGCTAATAACATAAGAACGCCTTTGAATCAGTGTTGTTCGTAGTTTGAGGGAAATTTCCCTGATCTACGGAAATTTCGTAGGTAAATTTAGCAAAAGGAGAAAAGGGGACTTTTTTTGATAAAACGTGAAAATCGAGGGAAATTCTTGTGCTGACTGATTGATCGATATAAAAGGGGGCGCGGTGGCTGAGTGGTAGTGCGTTCACCTCCGGTGCTTCGAGTCGCTGGTTCGAACCCAGCTCGCGCCGTGTGGACTTTGTGGTGGACAAATACCGTGCTTGTGGGTTTTCTCGGGGTTCTTCCATTTCCTCCCACTTTCTTTCACCATTTCATACATTTCTCATTATTACCGTCTCTTTAGCCTAACCGGCATAACCGTGAGACGTAAAACTTAAAGATTTCATTTCGAAGATTTGATCACTATACGGGTAAATGTTTAATTTTTTCTTTGTTCTTCCATCGCCGGCTACGATCTCTTAGCGCCTTCCCAAATAGCATAGACAAGCGAACACGGCCTAGTTCCTTTAGGAGCCGCTGTGGCGCTAGTTACGTGCACCAATATTTTCTCTGTGTAGCAGGGAAATGAAATAGCTAGCTATAACAAAAAAAGAATTCTTGTCCCCCCCCCCCCACATAGTATCACAAAAACTAAACTGTTTTTAAAATTGAATACAATTAGTATCGATTAATTAAGAATAAAAGATAATACAAACACACCGAGAATAAATCCTTTACAAATTACAAACGAAGTACTTCCCCAGATAATGGCTTGGCATTTAGAAATTTTGCATGTTCAAAACATCTTGTTTCAACATCTGCCATGTTCTTCAGCAACACTGGAACTATTACATCGCAAATTTTTACACTTAATTTGAATGAATGATTGTTCGAAAAGAGGCACTGCAAATACTAAACGTGTTGCAGAAAGGAAACAATATAGGCGGAAAGAGTTTCCGAAATTCGAGTGTTCACAAACCGATGGACCTTTTCAACAACGTGAATTACCCATACTAGTTCTTTTGTAAAATAGCACATTACGTTTCTACTGTCTTGTTTATATATCAAGTTCATAAGCGTGGAATTGCATTTGTCCTGACTGATAAGTTTGGATATGAGGCCCAATCTATACTTTGAATAATTTTCCGATCTACAAAACTTCCTAAGAAAGCAGTAGAAGCTAATTTCACTGTTCCTAATAAAATGTCTGAAAACAAAACCATAAATGGGAACATTAAAGTGTTATACAAATTGTGACAATAGTAGTGAACAATAGGCTAAAATGTTATGAATTGACTAATTTCTTAAACATGTTATGAGTTGACTAATTTCTTATTGTGTATATAGTGTGTACAGATTGAATTGTTAAGGATTGGCTTTCATTTGCGTTATGATTTAACTGAATTTCACTTTTAGTTTACACTTTAATGAATGTGTCTATTTTTTTCCTAGTGCAAAATGGTTATTTTTTTCTGGCATTATCATATTAGTAGGTTTAATATGGTAGATTGTTTTTCTGTTCTACTAAAGCGTATCTGCCATAGGACTCCCCCAAAGTTACACAGAAATCGGCAGTCTTGCCCATAAGTTAAAGGTTTTACGTCTGTTTTTTTTTTTTTTCCTTTAGAAAAGAACTAACCTACGCATAGATCCCATTACTAATCAGAAACATAATAAATAAAATTAATTACATAAGCAAAAAACAACACTTACTAGGATCAGTATGAAGACCAGTTAACAATTCTGTAACTGTATCTGGTATGGGGATATATGCTTCAGAATCAGGAAAGTGATCGGGAATATTTTCCTTTGAAATAGTAGTAGAATTTGCAGCGGAAGGCAGCGATAGTAATCCACTTTTCAAAATTCGATTTATTGTATATACAATGGCTCTGCTAACCAACATATCATTGCTCCCAGACAAAATGATACACAACAATATACCATAATTAAAACAATAAAAGAACAGTTTTGTGTTGTTAATTTTACCACATAAAGATACTGCAAGTATTATGCAACTATAGTGCCTACACACGCCACGTGACTTCTATGTTTAGCAAGGAGAAAAATCACGTAAAACACCACACTCAAGGTTCCCAAATTTTAAGGGACAGTCCCTTATTTTATGATTTTGTCTCGCGTCCCGGGGAGCTTCGATACGGGGCAGCAAAAGTCCGATATTTTGCCCAAATGACAAATTTACCTCAGACAACGACTTTAAAGCCAGCAATTTTTAATGAGTCGTCATGAGTGTGGCCAGTAAATAACAAATGCTATTTCAGAAAAGCTCCAAGTTGCCAAATTTATTTAAAGTCGTATCCTTTTGCCTAAGGATCCCACCCTCAAATTCATTTGTGGAAACAATTTTCTCACATATGAATTTGAAATGGGCTGACACAGAAATGTGTGTTTCTGTCTGGTTGATGATAGCTGAGTTTTTCGACAGCCTATAGAAAAATTGAAACTTGAAAAAGATTATAAGTACAGTTAAGTCAAGCGTGAAGTAGGATTTTTGAAATAGTTTAGATTACGTAAATCCAGTGTTTTAAAAGTAAGATTTACCTATTTTTTTCTTAGATCTATATTAATTCATTGTATTAGTTCATACTTTTGTATTTCTTTCAGTCTAAAATTGTTACTTTTTTATGTGATGCCTGGTTCATTTTCTACCACTAAATCATGTTTATTAAAACCTTCCCGTTAATACTCATTGAAATTCGTCAACCCATCCCTTATTTAGACTATTTTTATTTTGCAATCCTGACCACACTACACGTGTCTAAATGCACTGAGACTTACGTGACAGACAACCACTGTCCTTCTGTTTAGTGCACGTTAGTAGCGCCACAACGGCCGAAAGGTCAACTATCCCCTGTACGCTAAATCTCATGTTACGAGAGGGATATGGTAAGGCGCTAAGGGATCGTAGCCGGCGATGGTTCTTCAGAAATAAACCAATACAATAGCAATAGTGTGTGTTCAAAGTAGGATAGTTTGCACTCAATGTTGGCTGTTTTTAAGTAAAGGAAAAGGAAAAATAAAAGCAGAAAAGAAATGTGGTTGACTCTTCTTTTAATGTAGCTAAATTAATCTTATCACAATTTCTGTCACAGGAATTAAACACACAACAAAATTCGGGAAAATTTGATAAGAAAAGGGAAAATTTTGTCAGTTGGGGAAAACTTTCTTAAGCAAACCTACGAACACTGCATGGCTCTAGTTTTTAGCAAGATTTTTTCAGGTGGGGATGGAGAGGGGTAAGACGACATAAATCCGGGCCATCAGCACTGTTAAAAGTTATTTCTTAAATTTGAGTAAACGTTCCTTGTCTATGCACCGAGACAATATTTTCTTAGAAATGAGATTTGGCAATTCTCATTCATAAGGAAAGGAACAGCATATTTTCTCATTCTGCTTTATACAACCTCATCTACTTTTCTTCATTTCTCATTAATGAGAGTTTCAAACTGTTATTTCTAAGGAAAGATATTCTCGGTGCATAGATAAGAAACGATTTCTCAGATTTAAGAAAGTATTTTTAACAGTGTGACAGGGGTAAAAGTGCGGGGGAACGCGATGGGACGCCATCCGCCCACTTCCAGAAATTATCTATAGCGGGCCCCACATTTTTTTAAAAAAATAGGCACGGGGAACGGCGTGATGTCATGCGTCCCCCTACCTTTTCAGATTCACTTTTACCGCTGCACTGTGAAAGTACTTTTCGTAAGTTTGAATTTACGTATGCCGAATTTACATAACTTGGGGATTGTCTGTATTAGTTTTTTTTCTTCAACCTACCCTTTTTATGGAATTACACTCTCTCATTGGTAATAAGTGTATAGACTACGTCATTATGTAAATCATAATTTAACATTTAAATGTATATCAGAAATTTAATAGACTGTCATTTTCTATTCTTGTTTCTCTATGAAGGTAATCAAGATATGAAGACAGTCCACATCACGTCACAATGACCAACTGTGTTCAATTTAGTTGTGCAAGTGTCGTTTTACTCTTCTATCTTGTAAGTGCACATGCTGCAACAACGAACTTTAACAAGCTACCGAAGACATTGTTGCCAAAACACTACAAACTAGAAATAATTACTTACTTCGAAGAACTCAACTTCACGTTTATAGGTAATGTATGGATTGTAGTGCATTGTGTGGAATCATCGATTAATATTACTTTGCATTCTTTGAACTTAAATATACAAGAGGAGAGAGTGGCTGTGATAGGTTATAGAACTAACGAGTCGTATCCTATTTTAAATCACGTTTATGACACGGATAATGAGTTTTACATAATTCAGTTGGCACGCCCATTGGTCTTTGGAGAGGAATATGTCATCTACATCCCATACAATGGTACACTTGCCAACAGCATGAGAGGGTATTATAAAACAACCTTTAATGAACCTCATGAAGGAAGAAAAAGGTATGTAAGTAAACTTATACATGTAGACTTACTTTAAGAAACCACTATAATCGTTGTAGTTATAAAAACCTTGAAAGGTTTTGGGGACACGGCGACTCAGTAGCAGAACGCTTACCTATGATACGTGGGATCCCCGGCCAAGTAAGTTTGTAGTGGACAACATGGAATATTGTTTCTTACATCCACATTCTCATTCCACTAATTCTTCAATCATCATTCAGCTGCGTTAATCATCCGTCTCCCTTAGGCTATGGCTATACCAGGATGCTGTTCCGATGCGTTACCCCCTGCAGCGAACGCGACCTAGGTGGCTACATGATAATTTTACTTTCGCCAGAGTTATAAATCATAATGTGAGACAGTCAGGGCTTCCAGTAGTGTAGGGACTAGTTCATGTCTCGTGTGCCTGAAAGGTCCCCTTGATTTGACTTCAGATTCGATTGACTGATGGTTGGGGCATTTAAAAAAAGTTGGTCACATGGTGTGGGTGGTGAGTGCTCGTTCTGTCCGCTATATTTATTTTGAACAGGGGTAATGAAGTTTTGAGAAAACTCGTAGGATACTAATTAAATAGCTCTAGCATAGATCGTAATTATAATACAGAAACGAGTTATACCTCGTCCGAATTAAAAATGTCCGTGCTTTAAAACGGTGTGTATGATATGCATGTATGTCGCAGGAGGGA
Source organism: Thermobia domestica (assembly GCF_964235325.1). NCBI lineage: Eukaryota > Metazoa > Arthropoda > Insecta > Zygentoma > Lepismatidae > Thermobia > Thermobia domestica. Next base: position 293,058,904 of record NC_137455.1, on the reverse strand, counting down.
GGCGTTATGGTGGGGAATTCCCGGAAATTTACACAAAAATTCGCTTTTATCTAGTTTGATCCCTTATAAGCGGGCAACTGTAAGAGCAAGAAACTATATAACATTTTCAGAAAAGTGACAAGATATCTGCATCACTTCTGGAGAGTTTGAGGAAGATAATTAAAGTACAAAGAGAGGGGAAAACTCACGAATGTGTTATTTACACGCGTGTTGACCAGGACATAATTTATTGGGTTTTCCTAAGACATCTAATAAATATACAGTTGAAGTGGAGAGTACTTTAATTTGGGAAAAAATATGTAGTGTTAAAAATTATACATAGTGATGAGTAATCCTGAGATACAAGGAAACAACTGGTGCATTAATATGGATTTTCGCAGCTTCTGGATCCGAAACATTTACAATAAGTAGAATATTTTAAGGGGGTTTGCCTTCTTACACAGATACCTTCTCTGGCATACTTCTCGCCATTAGAAGGTTGAATTAAATCACTAGGTAAGAGAGATGTAGAAGTTATATCTGGAATATAGTTTTCATCATCATAGACATAACCAAAGTCGATAGGGTCTAATTGTTCGATACGTGTAAGAGCGTTCATCCACCGGTTGCACTGAAAATATGACCGCTTTATATGAAGCTTACCTAATTGTACTTGAGGAGGGAACAAGATTGCTGAAATTTCCCTTCCACTGTTTCTGATGAAACTGTGTGAATCGCAAATCGTCAAATAAATTTAGGTTTGGCTCCAAAGTTTGCAAGAGAAATATCTTTGCATCGTGAACATCATTTTCGTTTAGCGCTCTTGTTCCAAAGTTCTCAAGGTGTGAAGTTCCAAACAAATCGACATTCTTTATTGCTACTGCTTTGTTCCCAACTTTGCTAGTTGCATCGCAACCAGTTAGTGCATGGACTGCAAGCAAAACAAGGATTGGAATTTCTTTCATTTCATTTCATATTTTGTGAATTGGAGTTGCCGAGATGTTCTACCAACACCACATAGCATCCACAATTTCTGAATCTCCTGAAATTGCCATATATTTTGTAATGGTAATACAAAATATTTACTAACACGTCTGTATCTGGTGACACGACAACTACACCTGGAGTTATTCTCGTTTCTACAACATGGTTGATGTAAAGCAACATTCGGTCGTTAGCTTCTTCATGTTCGGAATGGATTTTGTTCATCTGACACAGGCTTGTTGCGGAATGAATCTGTCATTAGTATATGCGCCACCAAGGTAGAGGTTTTGGTTTGTAGATATGTCCTCTTTCTCCAATATCTACATGAAAAACTCTTGGAATTTCACTTTATTGTCAGAAGAGGTCTAGTAACATTCCATTTAAACCGCAAGTGGGGTGAGTGGAGACGGAATATTATACTCTACCGAACTTGCCTTACTTCTTTGCGTTCGTTCTGAGTGTTTGATGCTTGTTTTCGTATAAATATAAAAAGCAACATCCAAACGGTTCACTCGAGCGAAATTGGCAATACGGATATAATCTTTCCCCACAAGTAATCGCAAAATTACCAAATGTCTTCAGTTTCAATCTTTTAATTGAAATCTTCCTAATTCGCGCCATAATGTCCACAATAACACTATACACTATGTTACCATGTGGCATTGCGAAGGAGGTGGGGTAGTAAGATGCTTCTCTAGTTCAAGCATGAGGTCTGACTTAACTGCTTTACTTAGAAACATTCCTTTCGTCATAAAGAATGACGTGGTTGTGATTTCATGTTGTAAAAAAAACGGTTTTTTTTCTGTGAAGTTTTTTTTCAATAAAAAACATCGTTCTTTTTCATGTTTTTTTTTCAAATGTCTGTTTTTTTTCTGGTAGCTATTATTTATTGATTTATCTTGAAGATTATTGAAATAATCAATAGAACTTGAATCGAAGCCCTCGTAACTTACAAATCGTTTGTTTCCTTGTACCTATACGAGCAAAATCGTGTGATTATTCCATTCGGACCCAGATCATTTTTGGCGTTTTCCTACTTTGTCAATTAGTGACTTATTGCTCAAAAACCATTTACCCTATTGATATGGCTAAGACCTTGTTGTTTAGAAAAGGAATGTGGCTATTTTTTGGTGTACATTACATTGCAGTGTTGCAAGCGGGTGGGAAATTACTGAGGGAAATGTAGGGGTGAAAATTTACAAAAAATCCCTAACCGAATTTCAAGATTTTTGTATCTAGCACCACTGATGCCATATGGATCTAAGTCACCTAAAAAAAAATCTTTGGTGGTTGACAAGGTACAGTGAAAATCTAAAGTCGCTGGATTCCATTCAAAGAGAGAAAGAAAAAATTCTCTGTTTCCATACACATGAAATGTTGACACTTTTTACGCCTCAGAAGCAAAAACCAACAGATATGCCGGGGCTACAGCTTCTCTAATTATCCTATTGAAACTTTTTATGGTGCGTTCTGTAGGCTAAAGAGAAGGCTTTCAGGTAGTGGTACATTTGTTGCAACGTAGCGAGCAAGAGGGAAATAACAGAGGGGAAAGGGAAATTTGCCAATTTTTTTTTACTTAAAATCAGGAATTAATATTTTTCAGGGGTGCCCACAAGGGGGGGGGCTATGACGCAAACTGCGTCATTGAAATATTTGGGGGGGTTAAAATCTATATAAATATATTTGATGAGGGGGGGGGGTAAAATTAATCGAAAAGAAGATTTTTTCATGGAAGAACACCTACGGATAGACAATTGGGGGGTGCGTCATAGACATAAGGGGGGGTGGGCACCACTGTGGAAACACTGTCATAAAACAGACGTAAAGTATCTGAAAGTAAACCTTCGTACCCCAAGAATACTTCCTACAAGTATCATGGCGATATCTAACAAAGTAAGCATGATTTAAAAAAAAAAAAATCTCATTCTACCTCAGAAATTCACAATTTTCTTAACATTTACAGAACATATTTATTATAAGCCTTAACTGTACTTCCTCTAATTATTCTACCGAAACTGTTTATAGTGTGCTGTGTAGGCCAAGGACGAGGCTTTCAGATAGTGGTACGTCTGTTCGAATGTAGCCAACAAGAAGGAAATAACAGAGACAAAAAGGGATTTTTTCACAAAATTTCTCCCTAAAATCGGAAATTAAAGTTTTCTGTAGCTGGCAACAGTGCTAGCAGACACACACAAACTATCTTAAAAGAAGCTTTGGTATCCCTATAATATACCCTACAAGTATTGTGAAATATCTAATAAAGTAAGAAGGTCATTAAAAAATATTTCAGTCTACCTAAAAAAAATCACAGTTATCTTTCCACTTAGAGAACAAGATCTACTGTAAACCTTAACTGTACTTCCCCTAACTATCCTATTGAAACTTTCTATAGTGCGTTGTGAAGGGTAAAGACAAGACTTTCAGATACTGGCACTTTTGTTCCTATGTAGCCAACAAGAGGGATATAATAGACAAAACACGTAACTTTCCCCTAACATATTGAATTAAAATTTTCCGTAAGTGGCAACACTGCTACCAGACAGACGAAAACTATCTTAAAATAAACACTGGTACATTACTAATATATCCTACAAGTATCATGGAGATATTTAAGAAACAATGCTTTTAATTACCAAAAATATATTTCGATGAAGAGAAAAGTAGGGGAAAATCAAGAGTTAGAACCTTAATCCGAATTTTTCGTGCTTCCCCTAATTACCCCACTGTAACGATATGTACCCGAGTTTGTTCAGTAAGAACAAATGTTCGACTGACGTTAGGTGACTTGCATTCCGACGTATAGGTACGGTTTATAACAAAAATTTCGAATTTTTTGCCCAAATTTAAGATGATTTTAATTTCCGTAGTTGGCAACACTGCGCGCAAGCCCGTCCAATTGATGTCAACAATTAGGTATCCATCCGACGTATCTACCTGACAAGTCTTAAGGAGGTCTCTCTACAACGAATGAAGCTTCAGGGGAAAAGTAATAAAGAAAATTCGAAAATTCTCGAATTTTTGACTGGGGTGAAATTTGAGAGGGAAATTCGACACACAGAAGAAAAAGAAACTAAAATGATAAACTATGGACCAACCATATTTGGCAAGAAATATATATATACCGATATGGTAATTAGTGACCATACAGGAGCGGATTAAAAAATTGACATATCCGTATGTGCCACTTTGGCCACCTGGGTCCGAAAGGGTTACGAGTGTACATTTAATTACATTTTTTGACTACTAACTTGTGTTGTTGTATTAATTATAGTCTTGACTAATAATAATATCGTTGTTGTAAACAATCACAATCTCTCCTTTTTACATCTTAGTTTCAATACTGATGCTGAGAAATGCAGGGTGTTTCAAAATGAATATCGGGGAATTAAGTCTTCGCAGCACTTATTACATTTTACGCACAATTATAAACAATACATCAAATAAAAGAACACCTCAAACAGTTTTTGCTTCAAGTGTTCGATGTGAGCTTCATTCGTCACATGGCACACATAGAGTCAATAGGTGAGAAAGGCCCATAAACTTTCCGCCATATGGCACAAAACATTCAATTCACACAGACGGTTGCACTGTAACTACAGATTCAGTCTTTGCAAAGTTAAAACACACAAAGCTTTCTGGTCTCTAGTCTCCATCTTTGCTACTCGCTCTTTCTAACGGCAAACAGAGGAAACAATGCATGGCATGCGTGTGTACAAAACTGTTTGAGTTGCTCTTTTATTTGATAATACTTATAATTGTAAGTTAATTGTAATAGATACTACAAAGTTTCAAAACCCTAATATTCATTTTGAAACACCCTGCATTACTTCAAATTATGTCATCCTATATTCATGTCTTGTATGTACACTCATGTCCAAGATTATTGTTGTATGTCTATAAATATGTTGTTGTAGAAATATAATTTGATAACGAATCCGCCTGGTATTTGTTATAATATTAGTATGTGTATAATCGGCAAAGACATGTATGTGGCAAATTTCATGTCAAAACAGCAGTAAATAAGAACAATAAAACAAAAATAAAACTTTCTTTCCATTTAGCAACAGTTTCTTTTACTCTTTCTCATTTTTGTATTTATAATTCTTTTCCTTTGAAATTTACAACAAATATACATTTTCCGATTATACACGTAATATTAAAAGTACCCTGCAAAATCATTATCAAATTATATTCTTACAAGAAGACAGTTATAGATATGCGACAATCATTGTGGACATGAATGTACATATCATCGGGCCGACCCCAGGCAATTTGTCGCCCGCGCAATGACGTAATTTGCCGCCTAAATCTTTCTCCAGAAAGAACAAATCTTAAAAGTCACGATTTTAAGTATGCTACTCCAGCATGAACAACGAAAGGGAGGGAAACTACACTCGCACTCAGAAAGGCTTACATACTTACTACAAATACAATATTGTTGTGTCTGTTTTTTTTTCTTTAAATATTAATCTATTATGTTAGTGAAAGATAAAGCAAATACATCTGAAAGATGGTAATCCTTTTTATAGAATTTAATATCGAGTTTCAATCTCAACATATCAGTTTGCAATTATAGTGCAACTAGCTCTTTTACCTTTATTTCTTTATTTTCCTTCTACATCTGTTATTTTTTTTTAAAGTGTTTCCACTTTCCATGATAACAATCTTATTTGCGACAAAGACAAGAGAAACTTTCGTATCAGAACTTTGATAACTAACCAAAGGGGACAGGCATTCGAGAATTGAGTTCCTGCATTTGACAACAATCAAGCAATTTATTCTGGGATTTATTTTACCATTTGCTTTAGCACTGATCATGTTACTTAAAGTAATGCGACCTAAACATAATTTATGAATGCAGTATTCAAATAGAAGGTCAGCTTAGTCAGTGGTGCCCACCCCCCTCATGTCAATGACGCACCCCCCACAATTGTCTATCCGTAGGTGTTCTTCCATGAAAAAAAAATCTTTTCGATTAATTTTTACACACCCTCAAGCATATTTATATAGATTTTTAATCCCCCCAAATATTTCAATGACGCAATTTGCGTCATAGCCCCCCTGGCTTAGTAAATTTAGCTACCATGATCATGAAGTCTATCTCCAACAAGAAATATTTATTTTAAATAAAACACTTATGACAGATATTGCAGCCCAGTGCAAATGCACGTGTTGCACATATGGTAGAGCCAGCAATGCATATCATATATCTAGTCGACAAATTATTTATATGATATTCAGAAAATATTAGTAGGCAAATTAGTATTAGTTTTTACCTTTAGACAAGTTATTTGCATTTTATACTGTTCGTGATATTATTTTCGTACATATTAAAGGCCTACTTTCACGAAAAAAAAAATGTTCATTTATACTTTTATTTCTTCGTTGATATTGGTGAAACAGTACAGAAACACGGATTATTAGTAGGTACGCTACTCATATAAATTGTAAAATATTTGTACCGTATCAGTATCTAGTGTTTAATTTATGTTGCATTTTATGGTAATTACACCTACATAAAAATACTTCAGACTTAAATGACGTAAGATACATTACAAATGACTATTTGAAAAAAAAAACGAAATTTAGAAAAAAAACGAGAGGCAATGTTTTTTTTTTCTAAAAAAAACGTACATTTCTGAAAAAAAAACGAATGTTTTTTTTTCTATTTACAACACTAGATTTCATACTTCAGTAACGTCTCAATACTATAGCTTCTTGTTCTAGCAACGTCAATGATTTGCAATGCCTTTGAACTTTTCTGTTGAATATCCATCCGTTCAGTTCGGACTACAGATTTGCGTAGATCGCTTCGCTTAACTGGATCCATCAACATTTTGCTTTCGTCAACAAAGTGTTCTTGCATAAAGTCTTCGTGAAGTCGTTTACCATGTTTTATGTAATTCAGCAGGAAAGTTTGCTTATCAGAGTCCAACACTTTGTTTGTGGCTATATTGTATAATGTGGTGTTATGATCAGCCGAATATACTTCGAAAGGATTTTTTCTTGCTTGGATGAAATTAACATCACGTCTGACACAGTCATAATCCAGAATGGTGTAGGCAGAAGAAAATTCGTGGTGTAGGGAATAATCATCTTCATCATTCATGTCACAGAAAGTACGTGAAACCTTCCCTATTAGAGTTTTTCGCGTTTGACGAGATCACACTGGGCTACAGCTTCCTTCCTGCGGGTGAATTCTATGATGCCATCAATGTCTTTGTTGCCTTATTATAGTTCTGCTCTAATCCTGAAATAGGTCATCGTGATTGGGAAAGTTAGGCGACGCCTTATTTTTAAACTGAAATCTTGTAATTATTATAATTTAGCTAAATATGAAATAAAACTAAATGAATGGTTAATTTTGGAATTCTTGCTTCATATGTATGTCTTAGGATTAATTAATTTATATCGGACTTCCGAAGAGGAACATCAAAGCAATTTAATGACTGTGTCTATAGCGAGAATCCCGGCCACGACCCCTCTTCAGTTTTATTAGAAAAAGGAAAAGAAAGTGAGAAAGAAGAGAAGAAGATAGGAGAAAGGAGGAAAAGAGGAAGAGAAAAAGGAGAAAGGAAGAAGGAACTAGGGATAAAGGATTACTGGATAATTATAGAAATATGGTAAAGAAACTTGAATAATTATTAAAAAGGTGATTCATAGTCAAACGTTACTACTTGAGGATCAATTCTGAAGTGATCCCGAAGAGAGACATGTTCCCTCATACTATCCCGACCTGGATTCAGGCAACACCACAAGTGGGAGTTACCCTAACCCAGCCAAGGTGATGACAAGTTTTAATGTAATTGTTTGCCTATTATTTGGAAATGTTAAATAACCTGTGTCCAGTATTTGAATTTTTATAATTAAGATCGAATACATATTTGAATCAACCAAGAAAAAAATTAAAGTAATATATATATTTTCACCAATAGAAATTTCGAGATTTCTGTAAAGACTGTCGTTATTCAGGCTCTCCTGTTATTTTGACTTTTCTCCCAGAGCCGATTTAGACTACTTTAGAATTAGTTATCTTTCATGACCTCCGTCATACACTAATACATATAACATGCTATTATACATTTATTATGAACACTGTCATAGTAAATCAATATTAAATGCTACCACTTAAAAACTAAATTTGTCGTTCATTCACGCACACACACATACATATAGGGCAGCGTATCGGCATGGGTGAAAATAGTTTAAAGAAACTACAATCTGGTGAACATTTATTACTTTTACTGAGAAATTAAACACATAATTTTATAAACATGCAATAAACATACATACATACACGACAATCCATACACGGGATTGAACAATAGTAATGCAAAGATATATATTGTAATGATTTTGGTAGAATCAATAATGGACCGAGATTTATCCCCTTCACCACTTTATTATAAAATTTCTTAAATACAATTTAGTATGACGCTAATCATACTTCAAAACGACTCTGCATAAGGCTGAATGTCTTTGATTACAAAGAGTAAAATAGTATCTATCTTGGTATTGACCAGATGAGCTGAAATAGGTGTTTTGCACGGTGTCCCTTCTCTCAAGGGAGTCTTCAAGGCATCTTCTGTTTCTGGTAAGTCTTGAGGGATAGCAACCTCAGCCGAAGGTAGCTTCGCGAGGCTTGGTTGTAGTAAGGATCCCTAGTCCAATGCGACCTCCGGTAAGGATAGGTGTACCCTTAGTCCAGTGCGACCTCAGGGCTGGTGTAGGTTATTTGATCAGTTGGTTGACTGATGCTGGATCCCTCGGTGGTCGGGCTTTTATCTGTCCTCTTCGGGTCCTTCCGTGAGGTCCGTCTTCTTTCGGCGCTCCCCGGTGTCTTTAGTGTCGGCTTCTTGTCTGCTAGGCTGTTTACAATCAATAGCACGTGTTGTGTTGACATGTGTTTTGTCGTGATGTTTGAATCCTTACAATATATTAACAGACAGATTCAAACGAAAGAAAAAAAAATATAATTTTATTTAACTTTTGATAAATATGATAAAGTAAAGATCCGTGAATAAGTAAAGTATACAATACGATGAATGAAAGAAAAAAAGAAAAGAAAACTTAAGATGAGGGTTAGAAATGAGTCTTTATCTCATATATGAAAACGTATAAATTGATGATACGAGTCCTCTCTCGTAGCTCAAGACGAGCTATAATATCATACGTATTATCACAGCACCCTTTCTTGTGTCCATGCATTTAACTTTATTGCATTCCTTATACACACCTAAGATTACGTTTACTAATCGTAACTGACACATATTCTGTGCGTCCAAGTATCTATCGAATATGTTTCTCCTATTTCTGGGGTTAAGAGATCAGAGTTTTGTCACTGATATCACGGTGACTAATGTTATTTATTCTGTCATTCACTTACTATCCCATTCATTGACGATCTTTTAGTTAATATCCCCTTATATTACCAGGTGCACACATTTAACGTTAGACTCATACAATGTATATGTAGAAACGAGAATTTTCCAAGTTCAGAAGGACTTTCGTTTGTATTGAGAACACGACTACTGAGGTGGAAACACTGGTCAAGTATGAGGATCCGTATGGGAGGGATGGAATCGAAATGTAGTTTTACAGAAGGATTTCAGTTTACTAACTTAAGGGTTGATTTAAGGATACATTAGGGTTACGATGATCTGCCTAAATCCCATGCTACATGCAGTAAGTTTAATATATATGATGTTAGGCATTACATATGTTATTTAATAATATTACAAAGTTTGAAGAAAATATCTAGAACATGCGGCGGTATCTACTAACATTCACATTTTACATTTATCGGTTATCTCGGAACTATAGCACTCAAGAACCGTTCGGGATAGGTACCAAGACCCTTTACACATATTTATTCAATTCTCCATTATACATTTTATTTCAATATCAAACTTATATTCCACACATATTTATATCTTAATATACATATACTCAACAATCATTTAAACTTTCAAATCAATAACCCCGACAAATTAAATTTTCTACCTTGCAACACTTCACATGAGAGAATCCGAATATATCGCAAAATTAACTAACTGACCGTACATAATAATAAAATTAATATTCTCAAGCATTTTATTTATCCTAGGAGACATTTAATTCGTATGGCAGGCACGTAAACACAGAATATGTATAAATATATGATTCTAAAACGTTAACACTACTTTTGGGCCCAGAACAATTTAAACATTTTCTTTTATGGTTACCAATGGAAACAAAAATAGAAATAACTGATAGTCTAACGCAGAATTCTGAACACATAATTTAAAAAATAACATTTTATCGTGTACTGAACAATCACTCACTATTGTAGTGGGTCGAAATATGATAGAAAAACGTTCCCTTAATCTTCCACATCAACGAATACCTCTACGAATCGTGTATCGCGACATCTCAGTTAGTAAATCAAGTTCAAATGATATATGTTGAATGGTTGATATACGTCAAGTTCAAAACGGGGGGGAAAGGTTGAAAATAAAAAGTCTTGACGAAGAGAATAGAGGAATAGATAGAGAAGAGAAATGAAAAAGGAAAAGCGAAAGCGGCGCCAAAGGAATAAGCTAGGACACTAAAACTACAAATATAAGTGGTCGAATTTAGACATATGACAATCCACAGCCAAATATATTTTCATATGCCCAAAAAGGTGGCCTACTAAAATGTGTGGCCCAACGGGGTCTCCGAGTGCCTAAGTACAAGTCCGTGCCTTCTAGGCAACCATCTCACAAGGAATAAACCATGTGAAATGATTGAGTATCAACCGTTTCCGGTACCAATTCACTCAGATTACGGCCGATTCAGCCGAAAGTGTCAGTGTGGTCTCTAATTTAGAATTTCTAAAAAAAATATCCGATCCCTCAGAAACTAAGATGAGTTCCGATTAAAGTACGGAAACTAGAATAGAATCAATAAAATAGAGAAAATTCTAGCTAGGATTTACCAAAATTAACAAAAAGAAAAATTAAATAAAATAAATGTTGTACTAGTAAGTATTCTGCCAAATCTTACTAGTAGCTCCCACATCCGCAAGGGCGCCAACCTTAAGGTGTCATTTAATTCAATCACTACCTAGTTTAAAACTAAGAAAAATGAAAATATTGGCGAGGGGTGATCGACAGCTTGGTACGGAATAACGAGATTCTACTATAATAAATTTTCTGTTACTCGATCCTATCCACTTCGTCACCTCTGCGGATAGTAGTGAACTTAGCTTAATCAGGTGACGTGGAAAAAAAAATAAAGTTGCAGAGTAGTATCGCAAATACAAACTGAACGAGTATTTTAAAATTGTATCAATTCTGCAAACGGTAATTCTACTCTGTGATTAACTGGAAAATATCCGGAATCGTTTGCTATATCACCACCATTCGTATCGTCAGACTAGATGATTAGTAAGTACGCACTATTACGACTGAATGCTAAGCTACAAAGCGCAAATGTAGTCTGTCGATTATACAGAACACACTTACTCATACGAAATTCTAATGTAGGGGTCGACACTCGAAACATTCATCATTATATATAAACACTGAATACCTTAGCACGTGGCAAAGAATACACTGGGCGCATATATCTAGGTGTCCTATCATTTACTCACATCATTGTATTATATATATATATATATATATATATATATATATATATATATATATATATATATATATATATATATATATATTATTCACGTATATTCATTTATACTCTATAACATAGATTCATTTTTGGACATCCTATACTTTAATTATACCCAAGACTGTTCAAAGTAGTCACATAATATATTTTCAAACCTATAGGCCACTACAGAAATCATCGCGTACTGACCGGTACACGAGAAGTTGCATGAACCAAGACTCTCTTGTAATACGAGCCATACTATATTCCACTTCACAGCTTAAAAATCGTATATATGCAAAGAAATGCAATATTATTGACGATACTTTTAACTAAATGTATTTATATTCCGAGAACAAGAATGATTGAACGCAACGAAAGAGAAAGAAATTGACATTGCAACCAGGCAGCGGAAATAGCATCATATAGGCTAACTTCTCCTTAAGAACGAACGTAAAGTTCTTTCTTGTTAATTATTGAACTATTGGACAACATAACATATTGTACTTTTCAGTGTAACAAATTAGTAATGTATTTGATGGGTTCATCTACTCATATGGGCCGAAGCTGAAACATATTTGTAAATAATTACAAAAATGGGTAATTTTCGAGTTGACTTAATCCTTGAGTTTCGGAGTGACAAAAAACTAGCGGCGAATAGTTCTTAGCCCGACACGAGATGAAGTTGGTAGTATAAAAATAAACTTTGCACTATTAAATACGCTTTTGTGCCCTGTCATCGTTTAGCTATAATCAGTATACTATGTAATTACGGTACGGAATCGCTATGAAATTGCATTGCGACTTAATTGACATATTTGAACTGACCAAAAGAGACGAATAATTACACGACAATACACTGTCCGTAAATAAATTGGTTATACATGCTCGCACACAGCACATTAAATTACACATGCATGCTATATCACACATGAACTAAGAAAGCAAGTATTAATGCATACAACTATACATACTAATCCATATTATTACAAAACTCAACTATACATAAATCAAACAAATCACTAAATTCCACCATCTTAAAACCTGCTCTATAAACTGGAAAAAGGGAAACGGAATAATCAGAGCCCAATGATTCTTGTATCAACTAAATCATGGTTTCAAATTACTATTTATTTAAAGAAGATAGATCCCTTTTCTGATGGGAAAAGAACCCTCAACAAAAATCGTTCAACCCATTTCCGTAGGAAGCTTTGGTCGATTTAGGACTAAATGAGAGTCCCTGTTGAAATTTACACTGACATATTGAAAACTAACCTAACTATACTAGAACCTATGAATACCGCCATGTAATAAAAAATCACATTTACTACGTATATAGGCAAAGCTATATAATGACAGGCCTATCGAACCCTAACAGTAAATTTTAGGGATGGAAGGGCATCATAAACGTTCAAAATCACTAAACATTTATTTGCAAAATCACACAATGCAGAAATTTAATCACTAGCACTTCAGGTCTGTCTTAAAGCAATATCAGCTTCAAACATGGCGATCGCGACTTGCACATTCATATCTCACTATTTTTGTCTGTTTTTGGATAATATTTCAGAATTCTAAGACTTCCATCGGCTTTCAGATTACTTATTTCTTATCTGGTACTAATTTTATCTTGTTATGGAAAATCAAGTCCTTTTCTAAATTTAGTGTACCGCTTCGATATGTACGTTGTTCCAGAAATGGCTACCAGCCAAAGATAAAGACATTCGCGCTAGAATACTGAGGTGGAATAGTTCTGAAATCAGAGCAAAGAATTTTGGTGGCGAAAAATATAAAACGAATAGAAAATAGTAAAAACTGGATGATTGGGAGGATATGGGTATCTCAGACGGACGAAGGGGATCTAAATTGTTCTGACAAACTTCAGATTGGTGGATAATTTCAAGAATTTCTATACAAATGTGGACCTATGTTTTCGTATAACATTAAAATGTATAATTTCAATACTCATCCATTTGAAATGCCAATATACAGGGTTTACGTTAAAATCATGTATAAATAAAGATATTAATCCCCGAAATATAATTTCTACTAGGTTATTCAAAGCTTCCACGTTGATTTTGGTTTGAATAAGGAACAAATGAGTATACTACATGGACCGAAGAATATATATTGAAAAATCTACAGTATACAGTACGTTCGAAAAATATTGGGTCCTTCCAAACAAAAATTTCAATACCCCGACTGTAATGGTACATGACAATCCTTGATCCATCGGCACTTACATTTTCGAGTGGCATATTTTACTATAAATGAGCCAGCTTTAAAAGAGAGGTACACCTTAGGAAATGTAGATGGTAAGTTTAGACAGTCTTCTAGGAATACAGAAGCCCAACGACAATAATTTGTGTTATTAAAAGCAAAGAAAAGAGGAACTGATCGAGAAGCAGCACTCACAAATAGGTCTACCTCCCAGTTCGCTTCACGATGGGTACGAAGCATGTCACGAAACATACAATAAGGAAAATGGTCAGTTACTTACTCTGACAGACATTTCATAGCAAAATACAACTAACATTTCGTGCATATATGTGCATGTATACTTTACAACGTTACAACTTATATTTATGACTGCATACTTTTTCCCACCAACACAAGAAACTTGTAATGTTACAATTTTTCGCATGTCCCAAATGCTATACTCAAATGTGAAGTCAAAGTCAATAATCCTTGCAGGAATATAAAACATGAATGCCTATTTTCAAAAATCATGTTGCTAATATTTTCAAAAAGAAATAGTGCATTGGTAACATTGATTTCATCCAGGATTGATCCTACAACAGTGATTCTCGCGTTGAAAGCAAGAAGAAGGCAAAGAAAAGACAATTTGTCTAGAATGGTGATACTACTCAATACTTTGGAAATAAAAGAATAATTCGGTCCTTTTGATGGAATATTCTAATTTTATTAAAATTTCCCACTCTAACTCATCTCTTCTGTGAAAAAGCTTGTGGACTATCGTTTCCAACGAGGGTGACTCTTTTCTTCAGTAATATTAAAAGCTAACACTAGACCCAGGGCCGTAACTTGTGGGGGGCAGAAAGGGCAACTGCCCCCCAGAGAAGCTCCCTGCCGTTCGAGGGGGGGGCCGTTTTAAGACAAAATTTCTTACTCTATATACGATACAAACATGCAATTATAAATAAAGCATCAAACAGGTTCACTACATTACATAAGCAAAACAAAACAGAAAGGGTAATTAAAACAAAAATGAGTAGTGGGCCCATTTCAGTAAAAAAAATAGCTACTATTAGATTATTCGTATGGCTTTCAGATTTGCCAATATTGTCCCCTTAATTAATTTGTAATGTATGGAACGGGCCCAGAGGCGTAACTAACGGTCCCGCAGACCTTGCCATGCGGGAGGGCCCACAGGTTACGGTGGCCCATAAGAATTAAGAGAAAGATGCAATGAGAGGCCCAAAAATTAAAAAAAATTCTAAGGGGCCTAAATACGCGTACTAATGCTTGCCCCCCGCCCCCCCAGAAAAATCTAAATTACGGCTCTGACTAGACCTTTTAGATATCTGAGGAAACATTAGATGTCTTAAACGAAAACCTGATCACATACGCGTGTAAGTAACGTATTCATGATTTTTTTTCTCTGTTTGTACTTTAACTATCTTCCTCAAACTTTCTAGAAGTGGTGCAGATATATTGTTACTTTCCTGCAAATTTTATGTTGCTTCTTGCTCTCACGGTTTCCAGCTTTCAAGCGATCAATTTAGATAAAAGGGAATATTTCGCGTAAATTTCCGGGAATTCCCCACCGTAACGCCTCCTTCCTGCACTAAAGACCCATATCATATACACAGTTTTAAAGCATGGACATTTGCAATTCGAACGAGGTATAACTCGTTTCTGTATTATAATTACAACCTATGCTAGAGCTATTTAATTAGAAACCTACCAGTTTTCTCAAAACTTCATTATCCCTGTTCAAAATCCAATATGGCGGACAGAACGAGCACTCACCGTATCATGTGATCAAATGTCCGAATTATCCATAAATCAAACTGAGAGGACCTTTCAGGTATACGAGACATGAGCTTGCACCATAACTACAGGTCTTCTTTTTATTATTTCCCGCGCCGGAAGGATAAAATCAGTATGACCCGCTTCAGTTGGTTTCTTCTGAAAAGACATGAAGGTCTTGCTAAAAATCTCCTTGCCTGGCAACAGGTCTTTCTTTTTCTTTCCCTTCCTTTAGACATACTTTACTGATTCTGATGAAACAAGAATTGTCATGATTGGGAAGGTCGCTAATCTTGAACTTAATTGGATAATTTAGAAAAAACATAAATTAAAATGAATTTCGGTATTTTATTGCTTTATACGTGTGTATGTTTTAGTATTGATTTATTTAGTATCGGACTTCCAAAGAGAAACATAAAACTAATTTAATGGCCAGACCAGACGAGCAGTTAGTATGTACGGTTATACTACCGATTTCGGAAATTTCTACGTATGGGCCCAAACGCCAAAATACGTGTCTCCTGCTTTGGTCTCCCGTAACACATATCCGGACCCATAGCCAAATCGGTTGTGTAAAAGTAACGTCATTCTCTTCCTAGTTATAGCATGTATGGCCACTTGGGGCCCCGTATTTCGGAAATTTCTGCGTATGAGCCCAAACGCCAAAATACGTGTCTCCTGCTTTGGTCTCCCGTAACACATATCCGGACCCATAGCCAAATCGGTTGTGTAAAAGTAACGTCATTCTCTTCCTAGCTATAGCATGTATGGCCACTTTGGGGACCCGTATTTCGGAAATTTCTGCATATGGGCCCAAACGCCAAATTACGTGTCTCTTACCTTGATCTCCCTTAACACACATCCGGACCCAAGCCAAATCAGTTGTGTACAAGTAACGTCATTCGTTTCCTAGTTATGGCATGTAGGACCACTTTGGGGCCCCGTATTTCGGAAATTTCTGCGTATGGGCCCAAACGCCAAAATACGTGTCTCCTACTTTGGTCTCCCGTAACACATATCCGGACCCATAGCCAAATCGGTTGTGTACAAGTAACGTCATTCGCTTCCTAGTTATAGCATGTATAGCCACTTTGGGGCCCCGTATTACGGAAATTTCTGCGTATGGGCCCAAACGTCAAAATACGTGTCTCCTACTTTGGTCTCCCGTAACACGTATCCGTACCCCAGCCAAATCGGTTGTGTACAAGTAACGTCATTCGCTTCCTAGTTATAGCATGTATAGCCACTTTGGGGCCCCGTATTTCGGAAATTTCTGCGTATGGGCCCAAACGCCAAATTACGTGTCTCTTACCTTGATCTCCCTTAACACACATCCGGACCCAAGCCAAATCAGTTGTGTACAAGTAACGTCATTCGCTTCCTAGTTATGGCATGTAGGACCACTTTGGGGCCCCGTATTTCGGAAATTTCTGCGTATGGGCCCAAACGCCAAAATACGTGTCTCCTACTTTGGTCTCCCGTAACACATATCCGGACCCATAGCCAAATCGGTTGTGTACAAGTAACGTCATTCGCTTCCTAGTTATAGCATGTATAGCCACTTTGGGGCCCCGTATTACGGAAATTTCTGCGTATGGGCCCAAACGTCAAAATACGTGTCTCCTACTTTGGTCTCCCGTAACACGTATCCGTACCCCAGCCAAATCGGTTGTGTAAAACTAACGTCATTCGCTTCCTAGTTATAGCATGTAGGGCCACTTTGGGGCCCCGTATTTCGGAAATTTCTGCGTATGGGTCCAAACGCCAAAATATGTGTCTCCTACTTTGGTCTCTCGTAACACATATCCGGACCCCAGCCAAATCGGTTGTGTACAAGTAACGTCATTCGCTTCCTAGTTATAGCATGTAGGGCCACTTTCGGGCCCCGTATTTCGGAAATTTCTGCGTATGGCCCAAACGCCAAAATACGTGTCTCCTACTTTGGTCTCCCGTAACACATATCCGGATCCCAGCCAAATCGGTTGTTTACACTTAAGACCGTTTCCTCGTTGGGTGTATATATACAAACAGTGGCGTAACTAGTTTTACTGCGCATGGATCGATCGATCATCGACTTACTCATACCCGCCCCTGTCTCACGCATTTCAGCTGCTGCGTTATATATATATATATATATATATATATATATATATATATATATATATATATATATATATATGATTTATATGATTTTACTCTGGAAAATATTTTACTCACACTGAGTTGCGGAGGAGACCGTGCGAAAAATTCTTTTATATGGTTTGTAAAAAATGTAAATTGTATTTAATTAAGAATAATTACTTTAGTTCACAGGTTTATTTATTATTTTAATCAGGGTGGTTGAGACGGCCTTCTGCTGGTCTTTGGGCCTTTGACATTTTTTCCACTATCGACATCATTTTCGTGGCTGTTTCCGTTTGAATCTCTAGCAAAACAGAAATCACCATATGAACATCAGAGCAGGGAAGTAAAATTGACTATTGTAGTGTCTATGAAAAGCTTCTGATCCAATTGTTGTCCGATGCAATGCAGATGGTATAGAATCCCACATGACAGGTGGATACGATATTTAAAGGGAACTTCTAGAAATATTTATATTTTTTGTTTATTTTATAGGCTATAAGTTTGTTTTCCTTACCGTTTTGCAATAACTATTTGCTTCCAATAACAATTTTCTTACAGTTTTAATCTTACAGACAATCTTACAGTTAGACATAATACTGAAAATTACGTTCCCTCCATAACGACGCCCGTACGTACATATAGTAGCGATTACTAAAAATGCTATTGCAATCCATTACTTTGTGCTTTTTTTCTAAAACGACTTGCGTTTTGGTGACTTTATTTGTTAGTCGAAATGCTTACGGTAATGATGCCAACGTTGAACAACATTTTTTTTAACGCAATTTCCAATTTTGTTGCCTGCTCATTAAGGCTTTATCTGTGTCAATAGATAAGGAAGTGAAAGTTTGCGCAATTTCAATGTACCCAAACTTTTACTAGGTAGCTAGCTAGACAAACATTACAGTGACGATTGTCCGGGTATCGCCCAGTGGAGATCCAGAAAGGGGGCGCGGGGCTCGCGCGCCTCTCCATGAGGAGTAAAATATATAAATTAGTTCCTAGTAAAGCTCTTGTTCAAAGGCTATGGAAAAAAGTTTTAACATTTCTCTCAAAAGAAAGATTCTTAGTGCGTTCTCCACTCATTGCAGATAATGTATTCGTATGCGTTTCCAGTTCATGGTAATCCTGGATTCTCTCGTGTTGAACAACATGGCTTTCCTCAATGCCGCCTCTAGAAGGCCGGAGATAAATACGTATTATGAAGCACTGCAGTCCACATTTTTAGTTAGCGAACCAAATATCGAAAAATGTCTCAAGTTTATTTTTCAAACCTGCGCCCCCCTCAAAAATTCCTGGATCCGCCCCCGGTATCGGCTGTTACCAATTAACTGCTAATAGTCATAGCGTACATTACCAAGTGAAGGAATATTAAATGTTTTACCGGGTGCCCCTTCCACTCATGGCAATTTCCAGAACACTTAGCAGGTTGTAGGTTAGATTTGGATTATAAGTTTAAGATGGGATCCCTAGTCCAGTGCGACATAGGGTAAAGGAAGAGGTGCTCCTAGTCCAGAGCGACTAGGAAGGCAATGGTTAAGCGATCAGTTGGTCGGCTGATGCTGGGTCCCTCGGTGGTCCGGCTTTTATCTGTCCTCTTCGGGTCCTTCCGTGGGGTTCGTCTTCTTTCGGCGATCCTCGGTGTCTTTCGTGTCGGTTTCTCTTCTTCTATGCTGTTTACAATGAATAGCACGTGTTGTGTTGACAAGTTCTTTTGTCGTGATGTGGGGATCCTTATAGATCACATTATACATTTTTTTCTGATTTTTGAGTTCTAAATCAAAATTAAAACTCACTAGATGCATCTTCCCAGAAGGAGTCTTGTCCAACATATGAACTCATTATATGTAAATATAAGTGATTTTAACGAATTAAATTAAACTCTAAGAAAAAATGCATATATACAGGCTAAGCTGAGAAAGGGGCAAATGATCTGCGATCGCAGTAATTAATTCTTTGAATGTATGCGGTGTGTAACAGTATCAATATAACGTTCAAATTAAGGTAACCTTTAAACAGCCTATCCTTCGGAACTTACGTTAGCCCATCGTTCTCTGCTTGTTCTTGTTGAATTAAGGTAATGATTATATCAAATGTAGTAAATTTTTAAATATTTTATTACAATGTTATTGATTCTCTTAAGCGATTCTTAACCAATATAAGAAATTTTTATGAATTTGCAATAGAATTGTATAGTAGACCTACTTTATTAGATTTCTTTAACGAAATTTTTGACATAGATGTGCGCATGAGCTAACATCATTCAGCACACCAGAAAACATTTTGACAGAACATTATTTTCAGTGGAAGCACAAACTGGCTACTATAGTTTCTATGTAAATATATTTTTATTAGGTCTTATCTCTTCAAAGCTTCCAAGTAAGGTCATATCTACCACTCATTCAAATAATTATAATTGGGTACACTTACACGAATAATATATGCATACTTAACATGGCAAAAAAGTTACAACTTCAAGAACTTCAGAATGTAGTGTTACTCATAATTATTATAGCTATTTCATGCTTTCTGCCTTTAGCTAGGTTACACTCATTACACTATGTATTATATCAACCATTAACATTATAATTTGATACTCTCTTAGTTGCATATATATCTTTGCTCGAAAACCAGCGTACATCTATGATACCTGGCGATAAATTTGCCGAATTTCCTTTGTCAAGTTGAGATTTAGAGACTATGCAGGGCTGGCTCGTCCATATAGACAATCTAGGTGGCTGCGTATGGCGGAAATATTTAGGTGTGGAATGGCAAGCATTTTTCTTCATGCGTGGTTTATCAACATTAGCCAAAACGTACGTGTGCCAGCGCCCTATACATCGAGGAAGAGGAAGTTAATGAAAAGTGGGATCACCCAAGATCAATTACTGCTCAACTGTTCATTCTATGACTAAAGAAGATCTCCTGCATTGTTTGAATATTCAGACTCCGGATGCTCGCAGAAATGTCAATGACCTAAAGTTTCTACATAAGGTAGTCAATGGAAACTTAAGGTCTGGAAACCCTACTTGAACAATTATCCCTTCACATTCCTACCCGTGTAGTACCAAATACCCACCTCTTCCACTTTTCCCGCCCTAGACTGTCGATTATTCAAAGGTCCTTCTTTGACAGAGCACAAATTTATATAATCAGACAACAACTAACGTGAACATCTTTAAGTTAATCAGGTTTTTACAGAATAATTTAAAATAACTAAATACAAATTCAAAATAACTAAAAATGAATTAAGAAACTTCACCTTTGCTGTCTTTTTTGTTATTTTTTAATATTGTTTTATTGTTAATACATGTTTATTATGTTTCCCTGTGTAAATGTAAATGGCAGTTGTTATAGTGTATCTGATTATCTGTTGAAATAAATAAATAAATGAAATAAAAATAGACTCGACAATCCTAT
The DNA here is from genome assembly GCF_964235325.1 of Thermobia domestica. Classification (NCBI taxonomy): domain Eukaryota; kingdom Metazoa; phylum Arthropoda; class Insecta; order Zygentoma; family Lepismatidae; genus Thermobia; species Thermobia domestica. Next base: position 293,037,778 of record NC_137455.1, on the reverse strand, counting down.
GAAAGAGTTTGCAAGTATGAAAGCAAGGAAAGTACCGTTAAGGTTATAAATGCTGTTGCGCAATTTATCTCAAACAGTGAGTGAGAGACAGTGACGACGCCAGCTTTAAGTTCTTAGGGGGGCAAAGGAGGGGCAGATACATTTTCGGGGGGGTCGGCTATTTGCCATACCAAAAATGACATATTTATTACGTTTCACTTATTTTACATTACATTGTGTATTTCGTTGCTGTTTTCATATTAGACCTATATGATTATAAATTAAAGTTATTTCAAGTAAAATTTGTAACTAACAAATAAATAACGTCTGCACATAAAATATTTTTCAATGAAAATTTTGAAGCCTAAACAAATTGAATTACTTTCGCGTATGCAACAAGTAACACATGCATCTAGTACTACAATGCTACTTTCTCTCTCTCTCTGTATATCATATATATATATATATATATATATATATATATATATATATATATATATATATATATAGAGAGAGAGAGAGAGAGAGAGAGAGAGAGAGAGAGAGAGAGAGAGAGAGAGAGAGAAGGAGAATTTACACCTTATTGTTTCTCAGGCCTCTGAAGTGCCCAAACAGATAATTTCACAAACATCCGGATCCTAACTGTTATAACATTTTTGTTCCACCAAGGAAAGTCACCGAAGTAAATTAATAGGAAATCAGTGAAACACCACGGGACTCTCTACCGTTATATACAGTGGTGAAGAAGTAAGTGGCTTAGTATAAACGTGGCGATTTCTCAACAAATTATGCTTTATATCCAGGATGATTAAAAGCAATGACTCTTCCCGAAATCATGGATGCAATTTGTGACATTATTCTTGAAAATTGCAACATTTCAGCCAGTGGTGGATATAGCCCGGGGCCGTAGGGCCTAGGCCACCCCAGTTTTTGAGTGACAAAAATAATTTAAGATATTATTTATATGGTTTTTAAAGTGTACAGTAAACTCACGATACACTTATTATAGTCTGAGGTCTGGCTGCACCCCGCTTTCTCACTTCTTACCTTCTCAGCAAAACTTGTGAGATTGTGAGCATTTCTTTTGAACGCGTCGGTAGCATAATTGAGAATGTCTTGGGTATGCGCAATTTCTCGGCATAATGGGTTCCCAAAAAATCTGTCAGGAGAATAAAAGAGTTACGGCATTAAGAGAAATCTTCTTCCAATTTGACCGCAATGCTGATCAATTTCGCTCACGAATAGTAACCATGGACGAAATATGGTTCTACCACTCTGATCCTGAAACGAAACAACAGTCAATGGAGTAGTAGCACTCATTTCTCCCTCGCTCCAAGAAGTTCAAGACACAGAAGTAGGTTGAGAAACTGTTTGCAACATTCTTCTGGGATAAGTATGGAGTCGTACTCATAGACTACCTCCGCAACGGTCAATAATTTAATCCAGATTCTCTATATTACTTACAAAACTGAAAGAAAAATTCTAAGTTCTACGCCGCGGAAAATGAAAAGAAAGGAATTCTGTTCCTTCAGGAGAATACACCTGTCCATCAAGTCCCTGCGAACACAACTGACATTGCATAATCTAGGATTTCAGTGTCTAGATAACCATTCTTATTCCTCAGATTTAGCTCCGTCTAACTATTACATGTATTTAAATAACACTTGAAAGGACGCCATTTTAGATCTGATAGGGGTCGTGCTACGAACAGTTGTGCGAGGAAATCTTCAGATTTTTTTTAACTTTTCTGCAAAAACTGGAGCACTGTACAAGATAGTATATTGACTCTCGGGGGAAGTGTAGAAGAGGTAAAATTTCACTATTCCACGTGCACTAGTTCTGGGTTGGACTAAGAATTTTTCAGCAGTTCCTAGTCAATATGGTAGACGTCACGTCAGTAGTTTGAAAGAAAATAAGTAAGGGAGCACTAGTATAAACCAATTACTAACTAAAGATTAGCACTCTGACAATACGTTTTATTGGGAATCAATTTAATTCCATAAATTTATTATCATTTTCAAGAAGGGAAAACACAACTCTTTTATCCCCTTCAAAAAATTAAGGCCTGGTAGTTGCAAACTAAGCTGTTATAAGTACATCCTCTGAATATTGAATTTAAATAAAACAAAATATGAAACTGAAAACTTAAAACCTGGATAAATACAAACAAGTTACGTAACTGGTTTTATCTTTCTTTTGTTTCCAATCGAAGTTGATCCAATAAGAAGGAAACAAATCAACCAAATCTAGTATTGTTCGCTAGGCATAATAATTAAAAATCATAAGAAAGAAATATAACTAAAATTTACCTCAAAAGGCGCTAAATTAGAAAACAGAAATATGCATGCACACCCAGACGCTCAAAGAAGAAAGCTTGAGGACTAACCTGCCACATAGTAAATGCATGGAAAGTTGACTACAATTTGACAATGAGATTGATTATGATACTTATATAAAATACTACATGTAGAAAGTTTAAAGATTGTAGGAGTCTGGGGGGGCAGTCTAGGTGGCAGTCAGGGGGGCAGAAGTAGCTACTAGGGGGGCGTTCGCCCCCCTTGCCCCCCCTCTGGCGTCGTCACTGGTGAGAGACTTATGTAAATATTAAAATTTACTATTGCAACATCACGAACTTTATGTTGTTTTTCACACGTGCAAACAGGACTGATTTCTCCGTAATATTTGTTGAATGTAGATAAAGCTACTCCAATCAAAAAATTATAAGTATAAATTTTGTATTACTAGTTTAGACTAATTATTAATATATAAATCGTTCAAAACACAATGCTGTTTATAGTATACCTCTTAACTTTTAGTTTCCTTAAACAGGCATGTTAAAATTTTGGACATACTGTAGTCACTAATCACGTTTTCTATGGAATCTTTTTAGAAGGAATTACAACCAACTTTTGTTTTATATTTTCAATGGATATCGACATGATTTACATTACAATAAAACTTTAAATTTATGTTGCCCTGTGGTTCATTCTAAAATTTATTAGTAAAATTTCATCCTAAATGCCACAGCAATAAAAATGTTTTAAAAAATAACTCAGACACATAAAAAATTAAAGTTCTGTGCACTGGACTCCAGAGTATGAATTCAATGTATTTTGTCACACAGAATCCAAATTTCGAAACCCTAGGACGATCGATAGTGTCAATTTTTTATGCGCAAAGAACTTTAGCGATTTTATATAGGGAGGATACACGTAACACAGCCATACAAAAAAAAAAAAAGTTCTATGCATGGTATGGATTCGTATTTTGTTACACAGAATCCAAATTTCGAAACCTCAACACGATCGACCGTGTCAATTTTGTTTTATGAGAAAGCAAAAACGTATGTGCTGTCTTACGTAACAAAATTCGCTGAAGTTTATCGCCCATAAAAAGAAATTGACATGGTCGATTGTCTTTGGGTTTCGAAATTTGGATTCTGTGTAACAAAACACATCGAATTCATACCCTGGGATCCGGTGCACAGAGCTTTTAATTTTTTGTGTGGCTGTGTAATTCTTATAGATTACTTATTTCTAGTACCATAGAAAGCGGCATTTGGGGTAAGGTTTGTTTTATTTAATGATTAAACAAATAGTAGCAATGGAATGATCAGGTGAAAATGTCAGGAGTGACGTTTCTCTTTGGTTTGGGTTTAGGGGAGAAGGAGATTATGAGGCACAGATACGTTTTTTGCTTAAGGTATAAAATATCCTAAAACCGCCCCTGAAACTATGTAAAGTGAATTGGTAACATTAAGGTCCACCTTCACATATCAGCTTCGTTAGTTTGTCAAATCTATAGTTCTAATTACAAAAACTCCTTGAAGGATAGGGAAGTCATGAAAATTAAAAAGAAAAGAAAATGTTAAAAATTCAATGTTGTGTGCTTAAGTTCCAAAGTTAATAAGACGTGACAATCAATCAAGAGGCAGCTCCTTTAATTTAGAAATTTCTTCTAAAGAAAAAAAAAAATTCCGTGCTAATGTCGAAGTGAATGTTTTGCTCGACGATGGTAAGCATGGCTTTCCATAAAAATTGGCAACATCACACAAATCAATTATCAGAAAATGGAAACTTAGATGGGAAAAATCCCTTCCTAAACATAAATTCCCTTTTACTAGTTTTCTGCGAAACAGGAATCAACGAAACAAGTAGGAAACGCCCGAACCCTTTTGTGATTACTACTAATAATAATACACTGAAAAAAAGAAGTAATGCACCTGGAAGAAATGGTTCTATGTCAATGTAATTTCGTAGATATGCTTATCACTGGCGGGTATGTAAATGATTAGAGTTGCACTGATCTGTGATGGCTAGAACGGCCCACTAGAGTACATTACCTTTGTCACAACGAGACCGTGTTATTATGAGTGATAGGGCATAGAAGGGGCGTGCGTAGCGTCAGATGGTTAGTGAGTACTGTAAAAAAAATAATAATAATAAAGAGAATACCGCGTGCTCATGTAAGACAACACTACCAGCTCCTGATATATTTTCAAAATGGCCTCATTGGTATCAACATGTGGTCAGCTGATCGAATCGTGCAATATCCAGGCGTTGGGCCATTCAAGTGGGGCAGTGGCGGCCCCATGTTGAAATAAATAGGAAAGTAAAAGAATCTACATGCTTTGTCAAGGTTTCGGTCAACCAGGTGTGACCACACCAAGGAAGGATCGGCATATTATGATGCCCCAATCACATCATAACCATTTCGCATCCTTAGCTGCCATCCGGGTACAAATAATGGACTCACTATAACACCATGTGTCATCCTGTACCACTTGTCGGAGACTAACAGCACCCAGAGTATATATCGCGTCCTGTGCATAGGCTGACAATAACACTACAAAACATGAGGCTGCGATTTGACTGGTGTTATACCCAAAAAGAATGAATTGCTGATCAGCGGAGCCGCATCATTTTTAGCGATGAATCTCGGTTCAGCACTAGCTCGGATGACAATCGCCTGCGAGTATGGTGGCGCCGAGGAAAGAAAACACGTCCTGACAACGTTTTCAACACACACATTGGTGTTACTCCTGGTGTCATGGTATGGGAAACCAGTAGGTATGACTTCAGGTCACTTCATTAGTAATTCAAGAACTCTGACAGAACAACGGTACCGGTAAATCACGGATATCCAGCATCTTTATACGTTACCTCTTATTAGATAGTATTTTGATACCATCTTTCAAAAGAACAACGCTCGTCCACACACTGCACATGTCTCTATGAACTACCTACATAATGCTGAGGTACTGTCTTGATGAGCAAGACTTCAATCCGTCCGCGATAAAACAAGTGTGGGACCAGCTCGGATGTCAAATATGACCCAAAGCCAATATTCAGGAAATCGATTGCAGTTACAACAGTTGTGGGCCAACGTATCTCATGACAGAACACAAGAGCTGTAAGACACCTCTCCCAACGGAATTAATGTATGCATTAAAGCGAGGGGATGCAAAATCACATAACGTGGTAACAGCATTAATGCACTCTTGTAGCCGTTCTAGCCATTACAGACCATCGCAACTCTACTGATAGTGTGTAGGTGCACGAAATTACGTCAACATTGGGCATACTTTCCAGGTGTTTAACTTTTTCTTTGAGTCTTATTACAATATGATTACTTTCCTACATAAATTTCTTAAATATACAAATCTGTAAAATTAGGAAGAATCGACAGAAAGTTATGGAACCCTCTATGTCATCCATGGGTATAAATGTAACAAGAAAAATATAGTGGAAATTATTTAGTGAAGAACAATTAATTTTACAGGCAGTGCACGCGAAATAAGAAAAGATATAAATTAATTTACCACGAATGACTATTAATATAGGTTACAATGAAAGACAACTTGTGATTTTGAAACAAACTGAGGGGAAATTATTTAAAAGATAGTCACTTAACAATTCTTACTAATATCACAGTTTTTCTGTTAATATTTAGAGACATATCTTTGTCTAACAATAAGAAAAGTGTGTTCATTTTCCGTTATTTGTGGTTTAGTTTTAGAGATTCTGTTGTCCAAAGAAGCATGAAGATGGAAATCTATTCACAAATTCCTGAGAAAAATTTCTGTGAAGCATAGGAGAATTTTTGTAACAGGCTTCGAGAAGAATTCTTTCGAGGAAGTTATGTATTAATTATGGTATTGTCCCTTTTAAATTCTAAAAAGATCATCATACTACTGATTACCCTGTCAACCCCAGCGAGTATTTGGTAGTTATATGGTCAGCCGGCAAACATAACTCACGGCATGTCTGACTAATTTCATATTATCAAGATGTCACTGCACACCTTGATAATTTGGAAGATACAGGTATGTTTGGTACATACTTTGATCCCTAGATCGAATATCACTGGGCTATTATTGTATTTGGTGTAGATGAGGATAAGATGTACCAAGAGTACATTTGAGGAACTAATTCACCGTACCATGCGAGCTACAGTAGTTATCCGAAACAATCAGCCTACATCCATTAGTGTACACATTCTTTTGGAATGCACTCGAAAATGTATTGGATGGGACTTTGTTAAACAATACATGTGGTGGCAATGCACAACTCCATGGTTGGTAGGATGCCCGCATTTTTCCTTAGTAAGCATAAAAATGTATTTGGTGTAGATGAGGATAAGATGTACCAAGAATACATTTGAGGAACTAATTCACCGTACCATGCGAGCTACAGTAGTTATCCGAAACAATCAGCCTACATCCATTAGTGTACACATTCTTTTGGAATGCACTCGAAAATGTATTGGATGGGACTTTGTTAAACAATACATGTGGTGGCAATGCACAACTCCATGGTTGGTAGGATGCCCGCATTTTTCCTTAGTAAGCATAAAAATGTATTTGTATCTGCATTGTATAATTTACAATGTTGATGACGTATACCAACGTAAAGACGTTTCTTCTGTTTAGGCCTATGCGCAAAATAACTGTTTTAGAACAACTCATATGAACTTGTTTCAAGAACTAGTCGAATACACTCACGTCTCTAAATATTTATCTACATTCCAGATAGCTCAATTAATATTGCTTCACGTCCAAGGCAATGAAGATCCTGATATTTACTAATCTCCGATGAACGCCGAGATTAAATCCTTTGAATTTGACGAGTGTACAGATTACTATAAAAGATCATCTCTCACTGAACAGATCTTTTCCAACCACACCATCTTAATTCCCAAACAAGTCTGTGCCATAAATCCCGACACCATTTTATTAATCTTACTTTAGAATTCAGAAGCATATCGAAATCTGTAGAAAGCTATGAAATATACTTCAGCTATTTTTTTCACTGGTTCCAGGTGGATGACATGCACACAATTTGAGCCAACCTATGCACGAAGAGCTTTCCCTTGCTTTGACGAGCCTACTTACAAGGCACCTTTCGAGATAAGTCTTGCTCGAAGACCAACATACATGACAATCTCAAATATGCCACTACGAGGAACTGTAGAGGCAGGGTAAGAATTTGTAGCGTCTTTAATTAGTTTTATTTAGAAGTAGATTTCATGACTCATATATATTTCATTTCCTTGCTACTTTAGCAGAAAAGACAGTATATCTACTACTTTTGCCTTTCACTTCAAATGTTTTTTATATCATACAATATACATATACAAAATTTCTCAGGCCATGGCACATTTTAGAACTAAGGTTATTCCATTGTGACTGTCATAACGTGTTGATTTAAGTCTAATCCATGTTCGGAACGATTTCAAGAAAAAACTTCGAAAACTTGAAAACATTTCTATTTACTTTTCTTCAGTGTTTAATAAATCAGATTTGTGTGTGCATTGATTGTACTGTTTACAAACTCTTTGGGTGCCTTATACAAACCTATGGTGGCTTGGGAGAAGAAAACTGTTTTTTTGTTTCCTATTTCAAACAGATAAACAAGAGACAAAATTTTTGAGTGCCTGCACATTTTCTATGAACTAACTTGGATAAGTTACTCCCCATTCAAGTCCTTCGTTGATCTACTTTGTACTTTTTATACGAGTGAATCTGCTAATCTAATAAATTTCTGACTGTTATTGTCGTACATCGAAATTTGTTGACACTCACATGTCAAATAGACCACTATTATCTGATGGAAAGATTCAGTGTCTGATGTTTACTTAAAATATATGTTCGAATGCTATGAACCAATTAACGCACAGTATATGACAAGATATCAAGTGTTTGCAACTTTGTCCATAACAATAATGTGATAACGAAGTCTAACATTAGTTTTATCTTTTACGTGTGTTTATAATTTTGAGGCATGCAATACAGAGACACAATGCCAAAATAGTTGCTTTGCTTTAAGTAGATAATTTCAGGAGACCGTAAGATATGTTGCAGTTGTCCTAATTGCTTGAAAATGAATTACTACATCAGAAGTTTCACACCTCAGCACGACCTTTAAACTTGAAGCCTATTAATAAACTAAATATTGCATAGGTAGAGTTACCAGTTCAGTTTACTTAAGAGTATTAATAAATTAAATGTTCCGTAAATAGAGTTACCAGTTCAGTTTGTTTAATGTTATATTTAGCTCATTTACATCACTAGTTGACGACAAAAAAATCATAATTGCTTAAATAATTTTCCTTCTTTGACTATTTGTAGTATTTTTTTTTTTTTTTTTTTTTTTTTTTTTTTTTTTTTTTTTGCGCTGAGGACTAGTTCTTGTTATATGCAATTTGCTGTGGTCATGTTTTTTACATTATAACCAAGAGAGAACTAACGTATGTCGTATCAATCACAATGACACAATCATTCGCCAGACGAACATGGAATGAAACAAGCAGACGGCAATAATGATATCAAGAATACAAATTATTGCCGCTTAGTTAGTCTTCTGAATTTCTTTCGTAACTGTTAATTTCTACAACGCGCCCATTTTCAAGGAAATAACGCATATTTTCATGTGTTTCACATTTTCCGTATGCATCATTGGGAAATGAAATAAAATTTTATTTTCTATTCAAGGTCTACATCCATTTTTAATCTATCGGATCAAGAGATAAGATTACATAGAAAAAAATAGTAAAATTGCCGTTTTTTTTCAAGCAGTAAAAATTAAAAGCTAGATTTTTTATAAATGAAAATATGTGTTAGCTTAAAATAAGAGAAAAAAGTGTATTTTGAATTCTAATGAGATATCCACATATTGTATTGGCAACGGTGGTATGTTAACACAAGAGAGAGAAAGAGACAGCGACAACGAAATATACGTAAGCACAAGATATCCCGAATCCTCTTCCGAAAACATTGTATCAGGACAGGATGCAAAATAATCCAGAAACGTGTTTCCAAAATATTGTTTATATTTGGTTTATATTTCCAGATATTTCAAATAATTTGAAAAATGCTTCGAAACGTTTTTTTTTTTTTTTTTTAATTCATAAAAATGGCATGTTCCACAAAAAGTGGGTTAATTTTTAAGAAATTTGTGGTTGAACTTATTTTAAAAAATAGTGTAAGTCTATGCGTTAGCTCTTAATAATATTAATAATAATTTAGATAAAATAGTTCAATTGTTGTACTTGTTTCTTCGATCAATTAAATTCTTTGTTTAATTGGAGCCTTAATATTAATACGAGTATTTATCTTGATATCTGGAAAATTGTTGCAATGACAAATATTTCTAAAATCAAGGGTAATTGTATCATTGACTTTAGACCCATTTTTGTCATCAGTATTATTTCTAAGATTTTTGAAAGAAATAATCTATAAGTATATGAATATATTATATATATATAAGTATATGTATATTATACATATAATCTGGTACATTTGAAAGTAGGTATGAATCAACATGGATTCATGAATAGTAAATCCATAGCAACCAATTTATCAAGTTTTGTGTGTAATGTATTTCCTGTAATTCATAATGTACGCCAAATTGATAAGATTTATCTTAATTTTTATAAGACTTTTGATACGTGATCCCACCATATACTACTAAAGAAACTGGAGAAATAAGATTTACCCCTTTCTATTATCAATTAGCCTACTTTATATATATACTTTATACTTTATATACCTCAGAGCTTCAATTTGGATCTCCTACTCTCTTTCTTTCCCTTATTAAGCATATACCAGATAATGTAACCTATGAATATTTGTTATATGATGATGATATTAAAATCTTGCACATGATTGCTTGAACTCAGATCATGTAATTCTAAGAACAATATTAATACTACCTAGGTAGAGTACGTTGATCCGAAATGAATTCTTTGCCTTTGAAAATTTACTAAGATTCAAGAGACATCTTATTCAAGAAAAAACAATCTCTCCTTGTATAATATCGATTCTCAAGAAATGCAATTTGTTAAATATGTGAATGATCTTAGATACAAAATTACTATTCCACAAACATCTCCATGTTGTAACATCTAAAGTCAAGAAAAGCTTAACTTTGATGAAATGGTCGTGCAGAATTTTTAATAATATGTCGTGCAGAAATTTTAATATTAATGTCTGTCGAATTCTTGTATTTGTACAGTGTACAATCTCACTGAAATATGGAATTGTCATTTGGAACTGTGAACCTAAGTATCGTATACAGAATGCAAAGTCAATTCAAAATACTTTTCTGGTATAACTAAGGTTGAAATTTAAGAAATTTTATTACGAGTTTAACCAGGATTCGAACTTATTATCTCTGGTTGACAGGCGTTATTTTTTTGACTTGGAATTTTTTTCATAACATTATTTATGGAGCTTTTTACCTAGATAGATTTATTTCGATGTAAGAGTTCCGTACTGTGAAACTATTGTTTTTATTTCTTTTGTTCGCACATTTTTTTTTTTAAATCTGACATTTATAATTTTAGAGTGACAGCGAGTAAATTTCATTCTGTCGTAGTTTTATTTTCTATTGGTCAGCAGCAATTTCTTAGGATCCTTAATGGTCGTTAATCTTTTTCTTAGTATATTCTTTTCTTTTTTTTCTTTCTGATGCGTGTATTATAATACTTATTTGATCATTAGTTTGTATTATTTGAATTAGCAGATGCTACATACATTTTTTTTTATGTAACCAATGTATCTGCCATGCTTTTCTGCACTTTTTTCTCACCACACTTTGTATATTTACGTATATTTGCAGCATGCATGATTTGTACGATTTTACTGTTGCTTTTTTTTTATGAATATGAACGTTCTTTTTATATATTGTATTCATTCTTGGCACATATGTGACTGTCCAAGCTGTTAACTGCCAAATAAAATCTTTTATTATTATTATTATTAATATTATTATTATTATTATTATTATTATTATTAAAATAATATTTCATTTATATATTCAGAGATCTTCTACCAGGATTTTTATGGGATCATTTCGAGCAATCCCCAGCGATGTCTACGTATTTCGTGTCCTTCATGATGTCAGATTTATTCTATCTTCCACCACGTATCATCGGAAGGAATGGCGCTACTACTTTCCGTGTATTCGCACGAAAGGGACTTCTTCCTCAAGCAGCCTATGCTGCGGAAATTGGGCCTCTTATTCTACGTTTCTACGAAGATTATCTGGACTCAAGTTATCCTATGCCAAAGTTGGACCTTGTAGCTGTTCCCGACTTCGAGAACGGAGCTGTTGGAAATCTTGGCATCATTTTATTCAGGTAATTAATAATAATATGTAGTATCGCATAATTATGCAAGTATCCGCTCATACGATGATTGAAGATAGCTATCCCTTTACAATGGCCGCGTGATTAATATGGACACATCTATGAAGCCAAGTGAAAATAGTAAGGTGGTATTGCATATTTTGGCGGAACGAGGATGGCCGGCTTAAGTAGATTTGCTTGAACAACTAAAACCGTTTTCTCAAGCCCAAAACTGGACAAACACTGTGTGGGGGGGTTTTCTCAGAGTTCTTCCGTTTCGCCCCACTTTCATTTTACCATTTCATTCATTTCTCATCATCACCATCTCCTTTTGCCTAGCTGGCATAAACGTTGGACGTAAAACTTAAAGATTTCATTTCAAGCAATTTAATGTGAGCATTAGCTCGTTGGGGCCAATGGAAAGTGAGTAAATAAATAAAAAATATTTCAAATTCAAACTGTTTGTAAAGTTCAGAAACCAAAGGAGTAAATGTATGTATTTCAAAAACATACGGGTGTTTTAGAATTCCCGTTATAATCTGTAATACGATTCTACTAACGAATAAAAAGAAAAAAGAAATTGCGTGCACCGTTGGGACTCTCCAAATGGTATTGGGATTGCAGTATTTATCCAACGTCATCAGAACAATCAAGGAGTTAATTGAGTGAGTGAATTAGCGCATTCCTGTCAAGGAAACCAAGAATAACAACGACGGAAGTCAGGATTTGGTAATTACAAATCCTTCAATTTTAAATCGCCGTCTGGTCGGTTTAAGTCATTCGGGGTTCTTTTAGCTTATATGTTAAGGTTTCCCTTAATTATTTATAGCTACTTGTTCCTCCCGAACCTTCGGCCCATTATACACTATAGGTTAAAATTTTGCTTAACTAAAAGCTCTAGTTGGTTACTTTAACATTTAAAAAGTAATTAAACTGAAACAGTGCAGTGTTTAAGTTGCAATTAAATTGTCATAATAGATTTAAATTGGCAGATTATGTGCACAATTTAACCCTAATAGCAAAAATAGCGACATCTATTAGTATCAGACTGGTAAGTGATAATACAAGTAGTGACATCTATAAAGTAACTGTTTACTATTAAGAACTAGTGTGCCTCATAGACTGAGACGTTTGCCGTTCATTATTGTTATTATGAAAACCAAACTTAGTTTTCTTTCTGGGTTACAGCCTTACAAAGTATGTAAGACCTAAATTTTAAAACTAATTGGCACAAGTAATAGATCTTGAGAAAGTACTAAAGAAACATTTAGAGAAAGACTAGGCATAATTTTAGAGTTAAGAGATAATCAAGCGATTTTTCGAATTAGCTAGGCAACTTATTTGAATTTATTTTCCCTTATGGAGCTTCTTCGTGAAAGTACCCTACTTTTAAATTTGTATGAACCAATATTAATCATATATATATATATATATATATATATACACTTTACACATTAGGTTACTTCAAGTATGGCTTTTGTTTACATTTTGTGAACTTCGTACTTCAGAAGCAAAGCTGATTTCGACGCCTAGATTTCTTTTATGTAAATAAACATAATCACGTCCATATAATGCAATAAAAATTCTGAAATACTTGTGTCTCTCATTGTTACTATTAAACATCATTCTGTTAAATTGTTGTGCAAGAAGTAGGATAAGATTATAACATTTCAGGTGACTGAATATACATATATTGGTTGAGTTGAGTTGATTTTAGTTTAGCGTCCCTTTCAGCAGCGAGGCTATATGAGACGTGGACCTACTGATTAACGTGGAATCCGAACCACATGCGCTCCCGCCGGGAATCGAACCCGGGTCTCCCACGCCAAAGGCGCGTACGCTAACCGCTTAGCCACAGAGGAGCTCTATACATATATTGGATAATAGTGGCAATATCGTTCTCATGTCAGAGAGCTGTGTCTCAGCACTACAAGATTTCCATAGCTAATAATGAGTGTGGCAAGTGGTAATGACTATATGTTATTCAATAAAAAGCAACAGTGTCGTAAATTAAAGGAGGAAAGTAGAAGCACCATAACAATATGTTTCGGAAATACGAAAAACGTGCGTAAATCAAGATTGAAGTGGCATGTGGGCGCAGGGCACAACAATGTTTTTTGGAATTTTGTAATGAGCTTTCGCCAAATCGATGGAATCACTTTGCAGAAAACACTATGATACAAGAGAAGTCATCATCCATGTCATATGAATAGACATATGTGAGACATAGACAAAGATTGTCGCGCTGACAGTATATAATGTTATCCAGACATGTGGCACAAGACAAGAGAGATGGAAGGCGATTACATTGAGGTAATGTAACAAGTGTTTCTCTGTGCATAGAGCCAGGCATGCAATATAACAAAATTGCTGTTACCTATTGACATATCTAGTAAACTCTTTCGAATTCATTCATTACATAAATGTATAAATATATCTTAGTGAAATAAGTTCACTTCTTATTATTTGAAAAAGAACTTCCTTTAGAATTGATATAAATATATGCAACACTTATGAGTAATAGGGAAGAAAATGGAATTTATAACTTCCAAAAAGAAACAGTACTCTAACGTCAATTGTAGTGACATGCTATAGCCAGAATCGTAACAATCGGTGGTGCAAGGGGTGCAATGCACCGGGGTCCCCGTCCTCGCTGTTTGGAGCTCTTATTACTGAATCCTTAAATTACACTGTTATTCATTTTGTGTATGTGAGATATACATTATAAAATTTATGATTAATAGTAAACTTCTTTTGACTCCCTTCCGCCTCCCCATTTTTAAAATACAAGTGATATTCGAAAAGTAAAATTCATTCAAATAAACGATTAAAACAGCTCGCATTGTACAATACCCAATATCTTGCAGATAGTCAACCTAGGCTGGTCCCTTAGATGCAGAATAACAAGAATTACGGAAACTATCAACAGCAAAACCGATCAGCATAATATTATTCTGATAGTTATCGAAACTTTATCGCTGAAATCGAAAGATTTAATAGGCTAATTTGTTTTGTTTCAATGACCTTTAAAAGGAGAGCGCTCCAGTCATAGGTGCAGAAAGGGCCCTTGAGAAGTGAAGATCTCGCAGAACTGAGGTATCACGTATAGAAATCAATTCAGGGAGGGGCTAAAATCGTTATATCTTCTGATAAGAAGATCCATGTCCAGATGTGGGAGTCATGAATCCGCTAAATCAATTTTGCTCTGAAACTGAATACCTAATTCATTTCGGAAATGTTAAAGGGTCTGTTAAATTTATTTTGAAAGAGCATTTTATAGTTTCATCTATTCTTCATAGTAGTACTCGTACTTTCTTAAACTTTTTTTAAATAACAACATACATTTTCAATATAAAGGTTTCATTATGTAGATTTCTTTGAAAACAACACAATTATATATATTGGGGAATATCTATTCTGTATAAAGCTTTAACTGTTACATCTTCAAACTAACTCGCTGATTGGGAGAGGGTACATTAACCTTCTGCTCCGGAGCCCCAAGATTTGTGACGGTACTGGCTCAACTAACACTGTTATAAGTTTTCAAATTCATGTTCAAACTACACTGCCTCACAATAAGTTTATAGATATACTGTCAAATACTTTTAAAAAATATGATATATGATTATTTTATTTTTGTAGGGAAGCGGATATCCTGTACAATGCGAATGTATCTTCAGTAATGAGTCAGCAAAAGGTAGCCTCTATAGTTGCTCATGAGCTTGCTCATCAGTGGTTTGGCTGTTTAGTAACTCCAAAATGGTGGACGGACTTATGGCTTATTGAAGCATTTGCGAATTACATGTCTACATTAGCAATAGAACAGGTTAGCGATGCATCTATTTATCTATGTATACCTATTATATGGTTACAATAAAGGAATCTCAGTGCAACCATAAGAAAATTCAAATTAATGGCACGTGCCTTATGCTCATAAACCAGGGGTTCCCATCTCACTAATGTCTATGACTTATCCTACCTTAAATCCTCCCAACATATATCATCAAAGAAGTAATACTTATTTTCTCAATAATTGTGATTTCCAGTATCCCTTCCCAGTCATGGCACAACCTTGGTTAAAAGTGTTGTTCTTATCTAATTTTTATACAAATTTTTAGTTGCTAAGTAATTTGAATGTCTCATGTTTCCACCTCTTCCTAAATTTTTAGTGACGTACCTTAAGTCTCTTACCCCCAGTTCCCACCCTTCTGGGTACATCTGAATGAACAAAAAGCACACTGAAAACATTATATAATGGAACTAAGCTTTCAAGACTGGGCATCTCGTCATTAGAGCGTAAAAAAGAGTTGTAGACGAAACAGCATAGTCATATGTCACAGGAGCTATCTTTAATATTATGAAGGAAGCGAGATAGTCAGATCGAGGTCTGAATAAGTATCGACAAAGGATAAAGCACTAGAGAGAAGGGAACAACCTCTGAGAAATTTAGAAGTACCAATTTGACATTTGCACATTTCAGAAGTCATAAATGTACACATTCTGCCATTCAATCAGGCGATTTAGGCAATCTCATCTACTTATTTTTCAGTACATCTATTATTTTCTACGTATATTCAGGCAAAATATACAGGATGAGTTTTCTAACTTGGGACAACAAAATACCTGAAAATAAGAATTGGACGAAAAATAATGTTCGAAATAAAAACATTATTTTAAAGAGGAAAATTCAAAACTTTTTTTTTTCAATTGGTGATAGATGGTACTGTAATCAGTGGAAACTAGTTTCGCTAAAGTTTCTTCAGTTGGAAGTCCACCAAGTTTCATTTCAGAATAAGTTTACCATAAACAGTCCCAATCTTTTGTCTTAAACATTTTCTCGACTCTTGGTAGGTGGCGTGTAAGATGTCTCTGCTTTCGATATGAATTCAGACAATTCGGATTTGTCGTGTGTGTAGTTCAGTTAGGTGCAGCGTGCGATGATAATTGCAGTTGACTACCAAGCATTTTATCTGTTGCCTCACCCTGTGATCCACCTCCACAGTATCTTATCTTAATAGAATTATTTTCTATTTAACACTCACTTCTTTCATTGAGAAAAATGTTAAGATACTTGTCTAGGAGGTTTTTCATTCGTTTATTTTGCATTATTTTTGAAGTACATTTCCTTTTACATTTTGGATTCTACTGACACCACGTTCAATTGGACATTTTCATTACATTCGTTGAACTGCGTTCGTTGTTTTGAACTGCGTTCATTTGCTGTTTTGGAACTAGTTTAGCCTAGTTTCATTATTTTATTTTGTTGTATTTCGTATTGTCATTTGAGTCCTACTGTTACTCTATAAGTATAAGTTATCTGCCTATACAAAAGAAAAGAGAATTTATGGACGATCTGGGACAACCTTACGTCGTCAGCTTTCTTTTAGTTGGAATTCCTAAAACATAAAATGCCAAAAAAATTTTGGAAAGCTGATGTAGTGGATTAATAATGCTTGTGCCCAAATTACTGCAGACACACATTTAATTTGTGTACAATCATTCGAAGCGCAAATCAATAAATGCATGGAAGTCAAAGATACTATTGAAAACTTACTTTTAACTGAAAGATGAAAAGCAAGGGGACATATCGAAAACAAGTACCTCTAAACTGAGACAACTTCAAAGAAACAGATTTCGTCATATCAACTTTTGATCAGTGCAAAATTAAATAAAATATAGTCTTTCCGTTAAAAGATAGAACTTAAGGACTTCTTGCGATAAATGTAGCCCCATCTATCACAAGTCAAGAAAACATTTAAGGCAAAAACGTTTGTATTGTTTGTCGCAGATTAATTCTGAAATTAAGCGTGAGAGCTCAGAATTGAGGAAACTTTAGTGAAACTAGTTTTCATTGAGTACAGCACCATCTATCACAAACCGGAAAAAAAAATGCTCGATTCTGCAATGAAAAATGAGCGTCCTCATTTAAGTTTTCTACATTGCCAGAGGGGTGGAGCCCGGCTAATTTTATCATACATGAGTTTCCTCCTACAAAATATTAAATTATTTAGAACAAGTTTTTTTTTCTATGCTTATTCCTCCAGATATTTTGCAGTCTCAAGTTAAAAAATTCATCCTGTCTGTATATATTGTACTGCACCCTCCTTTGAAAACTTCTTCAACCTATAAACATCAACATTCATGCAAGATTCTTCATTCACTTCTATCCGAACACACAACCAATCCAACACAAACTTCAACCATAGTTTTCAATCGTGTTCATAGTTTTAAAAATCCTATATTCTAACTTTCCTTCCTCACTCAGAAAAAGAAGACAGCATTCATATATTTCTGTTTGCCAAAAGAAAGCCTGTACTAAATCACCTTAGCCTTCTTCGTTCATTTGTTTTCTTCTCCATCTTTTTTTCTTTTTTCCTTTCTATTCTATTAATAATGACAGCAGGACTGGCAGTGAAAAGGTCAACTATTACTATTACTATTATTATTATTATTATTATTATTATTATTATTATTATTATTATTATTATTATTATTATTATCATTATTATTATTATTAAGTATTCTTTTTTTCTGTTCTGATGATAAGATTGTTTCGACTTCTAAGCTAAGAGCCTTTATTAAATTGTTTCTTCAATATTTTTTTTATTTGCAACTAGTATAAAACTTCCTAAATAGATAAATAAATAAATAAAAAGATCCTTAAAGCGGTTATTTACTGAAGAGTAGCAATTGTGCATTATCTCCTCAATCTTATAGCGAATCTACTTGTCCATAGAGGTCTCTATGATAAGAAGGAATATTAAACAAAGACTTATTCCTTCAAAATATCATTAGACAGATAGGAACATTGATTCAATTTTTTTCACTATTCTAATGATATTAAATGATAAAAACATTTAATAAAATCTACTGAACTCTGAACATACTTATCATCAGAAAAGAAAAAGAATACTGAATAATTAATAAAAAGGTATTTTCAAATAAGTATTTTGAATAATGACAAGTAAATGCTACTATGTAGTAAATGAGTATCCTCAAAAAGGTTATGTTTTTTTTTTATAATTTGCTTCTTTTATTTAAAATTGAATCAATGACTGCAGATTCGATTCCCGGTGGGAGCTCATGTGGTTCGAATTCCACGTTAATCAGTAGGTCCACGTTTCATATAGCCTCGCTGCTGAACGAGACATTAAACCCAAATCAAATCAAATCAAAATGACTGCAGAAAGAACTTGAGTTTATTTTGTGCAGCTTTGAGACACTAAAAGCAAACTTCAAATTCAGGATTGCAGATCTGTCTTGCGATCAACCTGTAGTTTAATATTGCTTTCACACCATTCTAAGATCTTCAACATCTGCTCTTTCTGTATCCAAAGTTGAATATACACGTAGAGAATCTGAAAAGTTCATAATGCAAATTTCAAAAAAATGTGACTCAGGTCCTTTCTGCAACTAACTGATCCCCAAAGCAGATACTTCTAAGTTATTTCTTAAACCTATACAAATGAAAATCTTTCAGGCATGTATTCAATGTAACTGATTAAAGAAAAAAATCATTTAACAAAGTGTGTATGAATCATCATTTTTACATCTTTACAGTTGGAACCAACATGGCGAATCACCGAGGTTAAAGATGTAGACTACATGTTGAAGGTGCATGCAAGAGACTCAATGAAAGCAACACATCCAATTACAATGCCTTTAGTAGATCCAGGATCAATTTTCCAGATTTTCGATAAAATATCGTACAATAAAGGTAAAAATGTATGAATTTTAAATAAATAAAGCATTACTAATTCCTTAAATTACAAAGGCATGATATCAGACTAAAGAAAGTTTTTAGCTTGTTTTACTATTTTAAGAATAAGGTTATCAGAAATCAAATAATATACAGACCAAACTGTTATTATAAACAAGTAAATAAAACTTACTAACTTGTTATCTACCGAACTTAGCCTCAAATTTCTGAAATTTGCATTTTTGCATAAGACAATCACTATTTATTAATTTGGCCACCTGTATATCTTGGAAATTGGTACCATTAAAATAACTTAATTTCTACACTGTTCGAAAGTGTTCGGTTGAATAGTTGTCTGTATGCGTAATTTTCAAAAGATCGTTCAATAATGATATGTCGCAGAAAGTCGATAAATTCAGGGAAGAAATGTAGCTTCATGTCCTCCAAGTATACATTCAGGTTATTGGAGACGAGATATGAAAGATAATAATGAAATAAGTAGTGATGTTGCAAAGTATAAACATGAGAAAAACTATAACGGCAAAAAGTCCTTGTTTCATTCCGCTGGTTGCAGGTCAAATCCTCAACAGGATGGTTGTAGTATATTTGTAAATTCACAATTAAAATTTGTTTTTGGTGTTCGTCTATTTAGAAGAAATTGAAAGGGAAATGGAGCTGGATGGTTGCTCAGAGTGTTTCCTGAAACTAAAAAATTTATATTTGGAAAATCCTGTACCTCTCTATCGTTATAGTTATAAGGGATAAAATAATAAAGAACGTAATTAGCCTTTTGTAAATAATTAACATAGGAATTTACAAGATTTTAAAATTGGTTTCCGAGTGGTAAATATATGTATTTATTTACTAATCTAAAAGTGTTGTAAAAATAACTTTCTCTATGTACACTATTTATAAAATGTAAAATAATACTACACGATAATTAGTTACTGCATTAGAAATGCCTTGTACTATAATCTCAAACGGTATTTGTATTAAAATTCACTGATTTTTACTAACCATTTTTCAATGAAACCTATATAGATAGGTTTCATTGTATTTTAAGTCTTTTCGTAGTTTGCATGTTTCGATATTTGTACCATCAAGTTCAAAATATTCTGTGTGCGCACCAGTTGTAATAACGGTAAACATTAATACGATAGTCCAATTCTTTCTAAATTCGTCCTAGTGTGTCGATGATACCATTGTAAACAGCAGTTATATTCATTGTTCCATCTCATGTCCTTAACTTTCTTGGTTCACTCTCGCTTTATTATATTTTACTCTAAAATGCTACTAAACGATAGTAACAAGGTTTGTTCTCGATAATTTAACCATATAATACATTTTTCAGTTGAGATTTTACTTAACCAGCAACATAATAGCTAATATTTACCTAAGAACGAAAATAAACATCATTTAACTTCCATCCCTACTTTTTGCTACTATCATATTACATGTTTCTGCATCTAGTAGTTTCGATTTCATGTATTTTATGTGTGTATATTTCATATGGTATTTTAAGAAACAAGTTCAGAAAGTAGAGAAAAATACGACAAATATTATTCCGTAAAGAATTTAATTACTTTTCATGCAAAATTGTTTCCAAATATAAACTTATTTAATTTCAGCAATAAAATAATAATAATGTTCGTGACTCATCATATTTTTTTTGAATCCTGGAAATTTAAAAATAAATAAATAGATAAATAAATAAATAAGAACGTAAGATATTCTGTAGGAAATAGGGAAAATCAGAAGATCAGTTATCCAATAAAAATATCTGCGTAACATTCTTGCCTCTTATTGTAATGTAAAGTGGATCATTTTATTTCCAATTGTAATCTCGAAAGTTTTAACCTACTGTACTAGTAAATAGGTACATTTTATTTTATAGGGCAAAATTTTAAATTGAAAATTGTAATATATTTTCTTAAATTATCACTTATGTTCATATGTGTTTCTCTCATAAACGACATCTTTATCCTACTTTTTTTTTTATCTGATAGGAAACTCGATTGTTCATTGCCGAATGACGGACATTTTAAATTGAGAGGTTCATTCCTTTACCCGTGATGGATTTCGGTCACAAACAAAAGGAATAATTCAAATGATAGCTTTCATGTGAATGGAAAATTTTCACGCAAATTAACGTGCGAGATATTTTTAAGTAGAAGAAAACTCAACCCCTTAGGTTTGACCGACTTCAAGCTCAAGCAACAGGAATAGGTCTAATTCTTAAGCTTAAACTCAAGGAAACGACACCACGCTTCTTTACCTCGGAAACAAAATTAAGGAAGTTACTATACTACTGTTGTATTTAGCCCCTTAACCTTTTCAACCTCAACAATAAACAACAGGAATGATATTTGAACCTCATAGAAATCCGGCACCACGTTTTAAATTTTCAAAGTTCACCGTGCAAGATTTTCTTCCCTTCCTTTCTTCCCTCTCAGCTGAAAATTAATTAACACCTTCATCTTTTATCGATTTAAACTCTAAGAAGTCAGAATTATTTTTGAGTATGAAAGAAATCACACGCTATGGTTTATTTAAGAATTGAATAGCAGTCATGAACATCATTGTAGAAAACATCGTATCATGTGAATATGCATATTTCAAAGTTAGAGCTAAGTTTATCTCTTCACATATACAGTAGGAAGTCGAAAATCCGAACTAATTAGGACCACAGGTAGTTCGGATTTTCAAATTGTTCGGATTTTCGACAATGACCAAGAAAATGCATTTAGGTTTAAATATACTGTACGGTATGCCCTTGTATCGATACAGTGCTTATACAGTACATACAGTAATTACAATAATGTACATAAGGCTACTTACATTTAATGTTTCGGAAGAACCTGCTCGTACACTAAATTACACTGTTCTTGTAACTCACACTTAAAACTTAATTTGTATAGACCTAAGGGAAAATAAAAATAAAAATATGCATGATAAACAATTACATATGAATGAGCTTTTGTAAAAACACTGACTTCACACAACGCCGACGGGCAACCCTATTGTTTGTTTATCACTAGCGCTAAGACAAAATGTAAAAAGATTCTAGGGACCGCATTCGGTTTTTTGACGTTCGGATTATCGACTCCTACTGTATATTCTTGGCTTATTTCAACCCCGAACAATAGATTTAATTGATAACAGAAAAGGCATTCCAAGTGTAATAATTTATGTATATATATTTAAAGAAAGTTATCGTGAAAGAAAGGAAAACATACGAATGCATATGCTAAGTTGTTGGAAGTCTCTCTTGTTTCGATCGACAGTCAGGTAAATAAACAATATTTCCTCATTAGTAGTAAAAGTAAAAATAAGAATGTTCAAATTATTATGATTATTATTCGCTTTCTTCCTAAGGATCAATTATTATATGGATGATCCATAGTTTCTTGTCAGCACTGACAGTGCGCCGGGCAGTAATTCAGTACGTGAGAGTTCGTCTCTTTCAAAACACAGAAGCAGATGAACTATGGACATTTCTTACTTTGCAAGCACATGGAGATCAGACGCTTCCTCGGAATCTTACAGTAAAGATGATAGTCGACACCTGGACGACACAGACCGGGTTCCCTGTACTCAATGTTACCCGTAACTACATGGACGGAACAGCTAATGTATCACAAGTAAGTAAACGCCCATTGACTTTTCGAATTATTAAGTAAATAGTGGTTGACTGTGAAACTCCATTACTCTAAATAAGAAGAGGAAAATATTTAAAAAAAAAAAAAAGTGAAATAAATCAAGAGGAAATATCGATGAAAATGTTTAATGAGTAGTATTCACTTTGATTAGTAGGCCGTTGAACTTCGACAGACAAAAATATTATGATGATTTGATATTAGATATAGATATAGATATAGATATAGATATAGATATAGATATAGATATAGATATAGATATAGATATAAAAACATCTCTAGGTTGTTTTGTTGCAATCTCTTGGGAAATACATTTAGATCAAAAATATAACAAATGGACAATGAAGAATATAATATACTCACCTCACTGAATATGTGCACATTACTGAACATAATGCAGATAATAAGATAGATCTATAAGAAACACAAAACACGAGATTTGCATAAAAAACACAAGTGAAGATATAGAATTGTAGTTAGGAAAAAGTCTCTGGATAGGTCAAGAAGATAATAAGAGGAAATAGTTATAACAGTTTTGATTGAATGACATATAATAGGATCCAGTTGTGGCAGATCTTTCTCTGTAACGATAATTTTTAAGTAATAGATTTAATTAAAATATGACATCGATTATAAAATCATTATTGAATTATATTTTTTTCCGTCGATCTAACTCAGATGTAGTTCGGTCGTATTCTAAACGATTATAAGTACTATAAATGATTTGAGATAGTAATATATTATTATGTTAGTGATACCAAATAAATATACCACACTTGTAAATATGAAGTAAAACGTGAAACTGTAAATTTGTTATATACTGTACATATAACAAGGGCAATGTATACATATTCAATGTCTTGTCAATATAAAATGGGATAATAAATAACTGCCTGTAAGGGTTAAAGAAATCGAAGGTTTATCATTGCAGTACCATAACCGAGCAGTGGACATCACCACTACCAGCACACCATCAAACGTGTCAAAACAATAGCTAAGAGTTTTTTATCCCTTCTTTTAGATCAACTGTATAGTTAGTACAATTGTAGTAAAATTGTAGTAAAATAATACTTATCTTTTGTTTGTATATAGCAAAGTAGACTGTAAACAGAAGTCTTTTCCACCATTATTGCACTGTTGTTCGCTAAGCAACATTATTATGCAACACGTAATTATCACTATACGCAAAATTTAATGACATCTTGCCCCAACTTCAACATATTTCCCTCCAATCATTCAGCCGTCCAAAGTTCTTTCATCTCTTATCTGATTTTTTCTAATACTCTACACACCCTTGGATCCACGTGTCTGACCCATCGCAGACATCTCCTTTTCATTACTCAAAATAAGTACACATTTAAAAGAAATGGACATAAAAACTGGATTTTTCGTAACATATGGCATTTTTTTGACCTTTCAGAGCCGTTTCATTCTTCACGCCCGCAGAAATATATCCAATGCTAGTTGGTGGATACCCATTACATACACATCAGAAGACAACCCAGATTTCCTAACAACCACTCCAAAAGTGTGGCTGAACAGAACTCAGACTGTGGTCATTGGAGGATTTCCACCAGGAGACCAATGGGTCATTTTTAACATAGGAGGAAAAGGTAGGTGAAGAAAATTACACTGTAAGTCACACGTTTAAGTATCTAGTATGATCCATCAGTTTCTAAGTACCTAAAGGTAAGGTTTGGAATTAATGAACATTTTCTACTTGTCAAAAATGCTTCGAAACATGAGCTCAAACCATATTCAAATCAAGTTATTGTATGTAAGCTTATTTAAATTTTTGTCCTATAGCATAGCTTGAAATTCTTGTACTTATCATCTGCGAATACAATTACAATTAGTGTTTCTTTGGGGGCACTGTCCCCGGAGCTCCGAAAGTGTCCCCCGGAGGAGACCAAAGTAATACGTCTATAATATAATAATAAATAGTATTCGGAGGGGCAATGGTGGTAGTTCTAAGTGTGCCCCCCTGGAACATTTTATCTGAAAGAAACACTTATTACAATATATGAGAATGTATTACACCTCCTTTATTAAGGCACGTCTTTACGTGTAAATACAAAATTTCAGTTTCAAATGCAAATTCAGAATTTTAAATGAAATACTAAACTAAACTAAAGAAGGACTATGCTCCGCCGGATGACGCACATACAATTGATTGGTCAGCAATCAGCATACATATCACTTCCGATCGCGATTATTCTGACGCTCTCTTGACTTTTTTTTTTAGTACTACTACTTCTTATGTCAAATAGTTCACGATGTTGCGTCAGCACACTAAAAATACGTGCGATAACCACTTTACTGCATAAAAACATTTAATAAACAATAGTAGTAATTATTTAAAAATAATACTGTAAGTACACTGACTTTTTTTTTTTTTTTTTTTTTTTTTTTTTTTTTTTTTTTTTGCCTAAAGCCACTTGGTAAATTATGCATAGTTTCCAACACCCAACTAAATTCGTTTGACGATGTTTTTGAACATTCATTTTATAACATATACACAGTCACAAATTAGGAATACGAGCCTTTTCGAATATTCTTCGAAACAGAAGTCAAGATTTCAAACTTGTGTAGTGTTCCTTAATGACTGAACAGTACTTTCAAATTTTAAATGTATATTTGTAGGAAAAAAATATTAAATAATAATAGAACATGATGCACAATATCAGAATGATTATTATGATCTTAACTTGATGGTTAAACTTTATAGCAGATAAAAGAGTTATCAAAAGTGATATGAGAAGTTTTCTGGCATTATATTGTTAAATCTTCATGCACACTATCACTGAAAATGAAATAGATATCTCTCGAATAAATTGTAATAATTAATTCCCATCACATATACCATAAAGTAAGGTTTAGTGGAATCCATATAAGACAATGAAGTTCTATATTATGGACTACATCTACTTATAGCATAGTATGTTATTTCGTTCTCACATATTAGCAATCTATATCGAATAACATATATATATATATATATATATATATATATATATATATATATATATATATATATATATGTATATATATAAATTATCACCAAGCAGGCAGAATTTGTACCTGTGGCCTCTCGCTAGCCCGACGGATTTTATACCAGAGTTTAGTTCTCTCTGTTTCATGTCTATTTCTTCTATTTCTATAGTCTTAAGTAACTATGCAACTTCTGGTAATTATTTTGTACAAGTAAACAATACCTCTAGGTCAATTCTAGCTCTCGCCAAGTAGGTCTTATGGTGGAGGAACACCATGTGTGTAGGATTTCTCCGTTTCCTTTCACTTTCTTCATTCCATCATTTTCTTCATCACCACCACAATATATCTTAACCCTAGTGCATAATCGTAGGACGTTAAACTAAAAAAATATGTTTCTGTGGGTATTCTGCGTAACAAATTTTCTGTATTCGATTTCTAACCAGATCCTTTTTGTAACTATGTTGTTTCTCTTTGTTTTATAGAGCCATATCAGTGTTGAATTCTGCCAACAGTTTCTAAGGCTATATGGAATATTGTTTCCAGAAACAGAACCAAACCTAGGATAGATTTGCAAATCAATTCGAAAAGTGTATATCATATTATTATCATCCTTCTAAGCATTCTGCTATTATTGGCAGGTCACTTGCTGCAAATTGAAAGCTTCGTGCATTACAATCCTAAGCTAATTTCCAATTATTGTTTTAGTACTGTTCATCAATTGTAGCATTTTCTTCACTATAATCTTGCACTTTCACCATATCTTTCATCAGTTCTTCAGGATACAGTTTCTTCCCGAATAGCGTCCCAATTTATTTTCCTCTTCTTAATTACACCAACATTGCTCTTTTTCTAGCGCTTCTTATTAATTTTCGGTTAGGCCTGTACATTTCTTTCTTTCTCTATACCCACATTTTGAAAGCCTTTCATTGTTTCTGTGCTTTTGCTCCGCAAAGTTCCACACAAAACATTTAAGTTAATGTACTTAGTTTTCAGATTTAAAGAAAAATATATCGTCTTTTACAGATAACTGTACCATTCTTAAATCAAAACATCCATTCCAAAGTTATTGATACAATAAATTACTTTTCTTGCTCCGTCTTTAGCAGAAAAGGAACAGCGAATCCGCAGAGGAAGAAATTAACGAAATTACTTTCGCGCATTCTCAAATATTACAATTTATTTTCTTCATCTGTCAACTTTGATTACTCTGCTATATTGATAATAATATTATCTTATTTTGGGCACACGGCTGTATGTGGCAATAAATAAAAAAAATAAATAAATAAAAATTAGTACATAGCAAAAGCGCTTCTTCAAAAAGTGTATTAAAAATCTAAGTTCGGAGTACTATTTGCAGGTTGAAAGAAAGGTTAATTGTTCTTTGGTGCCATGAGTATTGAGCTGCATACTAAGTTTCAGCTTTATGTATTGTAGTGTATGTTGTCTCATGATTTTGTGGTGAAGTCAACAGCAGATAATTTCAGTCTAATTAGTCCATATAATAATAGAGCTTCAGTTGAGTAACTTGTACTAACAAGTTGCTTTATCATTACCTTTGTAAATGTGGTCATGTAATGGGATAAAACATGGTTCATTTCAACAACAGGTATCATTCTTTCAATCATAATGAATACTGGAACGTATTAAAGGGACTATATACTTTACAATTTACCTTCAAAATTTTATTTCTTGGTTCGTCACTGAAAACACAAATCAAAAACTTTAAAAAATGTTCATTACCTACTATATTCTCTTTGTCTACAGGTTTATATAAAGTGAATTATGATATACAGAACTGGATCCTGCTAGAAGAATATCTCCATTCACCAGACTATGTGAAAATTTCACCCATAAACCGGGCTGTAATAATCGATGATGCTATGAAACTAGCACGAGCTGGCGATCTCGATTATCATTTAGCTATGAAAATTTTTGATTACTTATCTCGGGAAAAGGATTATGTTCCATGGAAAGTAGCGTTAACCAACGTGGAACGTATATTTAAATTGACGAAGCAATACTCAGGAAATTTAGCGTTTGTGGTAAGTAAATCACATGTTATTATAAAGAAACACTTTCTTTAAACCATTTAAAATCTTCGCTGGAAGCTAAATCTACTACTAATAACAAGCCTACAGTGATATTGAAGTATTGCAGACTACACCTATGATAAGGTTATCAAGAAATACAAAGGAACTTGTTACTTTTTTATGAATAGTCTTGAAAATACCTTTTCAATGGATATACATAATTGGAAAGGAAATAAATTTTTAGTAATCATTTGTAACACAAAAGTGTAAATGTTCTGTTAATTTCTTATTTATTACCATAGATTATTCTCTGTAACTGTTAGTTTCAAATTCAAATATAAACTCCTTCGTAATCAGCCTATAGAATTTCTACAAATCAGTTCGTATTTTGTATCGTATTGTATTATTGTGTTCAGAGTACAAAATACATGAGCAAATTGCAGTTTGGTGTAGAACTTATTATACCTCATTAGTACGTATAAAAATACTATTTACTTTAATGTAAGATGTACAAGACGTACACTACAATAGTTGAGTCGTGGAATTGTTGTTTGTATTTTTCATTGAGAACTTCATCGACAGAACAGAATACAGTATTTAATAATATTTTTTTTTTCTTAGTTCTGCCTTGAATCTATTACTGCCTTCATTCAGTTTACTGGTTTGTGATAAGTGATTGAAAGATTTATGGATGCCCATGTTTCAAGTTCACATGAAGGAACAATGTATATTTTCTTAAATTTCTATATTATTGAATTACAGTTGTGTACATTTACGTTTTCATATATTTTTTGGTTTAATTTTACGTACATTCCATAGTCTCATATATACAGCAAGCTTGTATACTAAAAACAGTTTGTAATGAGTTTCTTTTGTACTTTGACAGAAAGTTAGAAAAAGTTTAGAAATTCTTTCCGAACTAGTATAGAATCTAGTGTGGTCTCTCATATACCATGCGAATAAGTTGCTAGTTCCAGTTTATATTCTGCAGTGTGTATTTTATAATTGAGGACAGGAGACGGCTTTCTTATAGAGGAGCCAGCAAAAGGTCTCTGACAGTTCACAGTGGCGTCCACTACTCACGTGTCAACACTTTTTCAGTGCATTTCTAATGGCAGTTTTCTTAATGGTGTAAAACGGAGTAACGTGGTTGGTAACACTAGCACCAAAGTAGAGGCTGCATTTTCCCCCCGCAATTGGTAAGAAACTTCAGGGACCATCTCCTGATGACTCCTCTATAGTACATAACTATTTTTTTCAGAAGGGGGTGAATTTTCCCTTTAAATATATTTTATATGATACTGATGCAAATTTATATACTACATAGACTCATGTATAAGTCTCATTTACGCATCTGGCAACGGAGAGGTAGTCTTTAGATCTACACATAGTTGTAATTTTTTTTAATTAAAAAAATGAAGTATTTCACACTTTTTTTAACGAATTCTAGATATATTATAATTAAATTAAACTTAATTGCAGCTAACTTCGTGCTTATCTTTGCAGCTATGTTCATCTCCGTTTTAGATTATATTGATATTTCGACTCACTCGGGAATTATGCTCACAGCCGTTTGTTACTTCTTATAGGTTGAAACTCCTATGTACCCATCATTAACTACTTTTGAGCTGTCCTATAAAGAAAATGGGCCCAAGAGTACCCAGACTAAACTAGTTTCACATAGCTCTTATTAAAATTTTATCATTCAAATTGGTATCCGTCCACTAACGTACGAGTGAAAACCAAGCTATTTCTTGCAACAGTTATGGCTCCAAGGTTTATTTCAAGATATTTATATGTTAGATCAGTCACTTAACACATTGATTTTCATATATGTTCTTACTCACGTGTCATTAATTTAAAATTTAGTATGCTTAAGGCTTTTATGCAAATTTGTTACTTTGTATTCACTAAATAATAATTCTTGTTATCTGTCGAAAAACCTTTTTTGACATTTTACGAAGTTCACAAAATTGAATGTAGTCAGGGCATTCTTCATATCAGTTTTGGAAGTGGCCAAGTTGTAATAAGTGTTATGCGAAACTAGTTTAGTCTGGGAATTGTTTGGCCCATTTTCTTTATAGGACAGTACAAAAGTAGTTAATGATGAGAAAATAAAGAGTTCCAGCCTTTAAGAAGTAACAAATGCTTGTGAGCATGATATAAACAAAAACAGAAAGGTGCAAAGGTAAACATAAAGCCATTTACAAAATGTGCCCCATAGCATCTATCAGTAATTATTTATTGAAGTTACTCTTCTCCTCTAATATATTTTTTTAATTTTTTTTTCCTATTCCTACAGTAATAAACTATACACCAATGTTCTCTTCACCACTAATCTTTTATAATGTTTACCCTGCAAACAGACCGAAAAACTTAAAACAACAAATAATTCAAATCAAAGTTAAAACATCACGTAAACACAAATCTATGACCAATCGAACCATATACTAAATTCTTTACTTCCAGCTAAGGAGTGAATCCTATCATATACTAAGTTTCCAATTTCCAAACTAAGGAGTTTATACAAGAATGTCATGCACTGAATTAAACTCAATTACATAATTTGAGACGCAAACAATAACATCCGTTTCCAATATAAAGATGAATGAGACGTGAACTTACACTCCAAAGTAGAATCTTAATTATCATGCCTGTACTGGTAATGAAAACAGTAGTATCTCCAGAAAATTTTAGAGTGTGCTTAAGCTGCTGCAAACAGAGTTTAAGGCTCTTACATTCTCCCTCCTCTTCTTGGCTTGCACGAAGGCATGAAAGGCAACATTCGTTGAGATCTATTGAACTAAATAATATTTTTAGAAAATGGAAGACTTATATCATATTTAGGTTTGTACAGTAAATTAGGATGTTAATCTACTGTCAGAGTAAATTATTTTGTTTCAAAACTGTTCAAAATCTTTCAGTTTAACGTTTCACAGTTACGCTCTGTAGGCTAAAGGAGACAGTAATGATGAGAATGGGTGAAATAGTGAATGGGTGAATGGGTGAACGTAGAAAGTGAGAGGAAACGGGAGAACCCTGAAAAAAGATCAGGAACCGTTGTTTGCAGACCATAAAGTCCCCTTGGTGCGAGCTGGAATCGAACTAGATATCCCATATACCAGAGGTGAACACTCGAACACTAAGCCACCGAGACCCTATACTATTCATAAGTTTCTGCATTGAAAATTGCAAGATAAATCTGAAACTTCTTAGAATTTTGCCTTCAGACAGCATAATATACAAAGGTTTCATCATACTTAAAATCTAGATAAGAAATGTGAATTATTATTCTTAAATATCATCATTAGATATTATATCATTAGTTCTTTCTTATTTAAATGCAATAAATAACTTCTTCTGATACGAAAAATGTACTCAATTAACGAATATTCTTCACTCGAAGCGTCTCGTAACTGCATTTCTGGGCAAAAAAATAAATGTGAAAAAGAGCGTAGGTTAATCTAAATATCGAGTAGAAATTATTCGTGAACACAAAATTCATATGGAACATCGACAACAATACTATATGTATTCACTATGTATTTGCAAATGTCATTATTGTCAAGGATTTTCTAATTTTAATCAACCTGTTGCTATGGAAATATGTTCCACTTGCATAAATATGATCGTAATTTCGTCGACTAAGTTTCACGATAAAACAAATGTAAGTACTCAGTTTATTTGTGTATAGTAGGGTAGTAAATTTACTAGTAGAACTGCGAAAAGGAAATCATTACAAATATTGCCCCAAGAAAATAGAATTTTATCATTTACATTTCTATTGTTATACGTATAATAATAAGAACAATAATGTAATTAATTAATTAAACAACTCAGGACTATAACAAATAAATAAATCATTAATAAAAATTGAATAAAAAAAACTATATAATATGCACACAAAGATTTGATGAGGCACTCAAGATGTATAGATATCTCTTACATTTGAATTACAATGGGCCCACAGTTCACAAATCCCTCAGATTCCGAACCAATCGGTTTGCCAACAAGTTTTGTGAATATTTTTATCTTCGGCTTACGAACAATATTTCAGGGAACGAATGCACACACAAGCCTGTACTCACAATTCCACACACCAAGTAGTGCTTTTGCATGTTTGTCATTAACATTATTATCTTTATTATTATTTGTCTCTAAAAAGGATAATGTTATATTCATTCTATGTTCTTCACCATAGAAAAACACTTTAAAATATACTTAAGTACAATGTTTCTGTGGCTAGGACGGATTAATTGTATTTACATTACTTTAAATGTGAAAAATAATTTCGGTTCACAAACACATAAAAAACTCTTTGCAAAGCTGCCTGATTCTCTATTTGCAAAGCAGGAGTAGCCATTTCTCCTGCAGTATGACTTCGATTGAGGCTTAAAATTTCCCGCGTATTTCTATAAGATATAACGATCATTTACAGATAATAAACTTGTTCTTTTTCGTTATTGAGTTGTTAGCATTCTCGCCTTCAAAATCGCAGATCTAGTTTCGATTCCCAGTAGAAGAACGTTATTTCTTTTCACTTCAAAATCATTTACTTATTTGTAATTGTTATGTGGAACATTCACAGTGACAACATAACAACGAGTAAGGAGAATAAACAATATTTTAGATTAAAAAAATAAAAATGGAAATGATTATCTTAATTTTATCGAAATCTATATGTTTATTTCACACACGTTCATGTCTTAGTTTTGTTTTTTCTATCCGCTTGTTAAATTGTTCAGACAAGCCGGAAAGAATAGCATTATGTCTACAAATGTGATTTATGTTGTTTGTCTTCATTGTATAACTTCCATTCATATAAAACTGTGTATGCAACAAATTGTAACAAACTGTAAGAACTTCTTAGTTACTTATGATGATGAACGTATTTCTCTTCAACATTTTTGTGCACAAGTCGAGATTTTGGATTTGAGAATCATTGCACGTTTCAGTACTATCTCTTCCGTGGTATATAAACTAAGAACTTCCTAGTTTCATTCAGTTCGGTCTCTAATATGGTCACACATTACTAGCAGACCAACATGTTAACCTTTCAGAGATAAATAGCCGAGTCTGAAACGCTAATTCTGAACTTAATCTATTCTATTAGAAGTAACACTCTCAATTACCACCTATCCTCATTCTAAGTCGCACTGGATAAATACTGAACCCAGTACACTCGGCGTCTAGTCTCATTCGCCGATCTATAAGGACGAGCCGTTTCCAGGTACAAGAGGGAAGCCGTCTACATCATCAACAGCAGGCTAGTGAGAGAGAAATATGTTCCTTGCCTACACAAATTCAATACACTACATTAAACTCTACATTTCCTAATTCTTCAATGAAAGACTATTACATTCAGATATGAAATATATTTCTGTGTCAAGCAATTCATTTTTGCGAAAAGACAAAGATTACTAATACGAGATTGATAAAGTACATGTGTCTGTATGAAACTGAATATTGTAGTACTCGGGCTCTACCTTATATAACAGTGCCATAACGATGCCATGTAAAATAAAGAATAAAGAAATGAAAAATAAAAATAAAAATGCAAATTGGTAAACCATATAAATGTAAAGGAAAATGTAAATGTATAAAAGAACACACGAAATAATCAACACAAATTGTGAGGAAATTGATGCACTTGCTACTACAAGAACAAATTAGCTACTTCGTTATAAATTATAACTTTTACTGACATATTTATGAGTTATCTCAAAGAATATTTTGTCTAGGGAATTCTTCATAATGCCACCAAAAATTACTATGAATTATAAAATATATCAAGACTGAAATGTAGTACTTTTGATCATATATATATTTCCTAAACAAAATTACAATTCTCTCTCGTGTAGAAAGCAATATAGAAAGACTAGCTGAAATACATTGTTCTTTGCTCAAGAATAGATTTGTGAAAAATATTTGAACCATTTATTTGAACACCTTTTCTCCATCTTAGGATGCAGTTTTGAACTGAAATTATAACAACCCAACTAGACCCCAGTGCTATTTTCCAAAATTCATCTCAACCGTTATTCCGTGTTCGTGAGAGAGAGAAAGTCGATATCATTTTTATATATTGAGAAAAATATAGAATTTTCACCCTTCTCCCCTCCCCCTTAGAAGCTTAGTATTCGGAAACTCTGAAGACGATCTCTTATTTTTAATAAGGAGCTCTATTTCAAGCAACTCTCCAATATGTAGGCTTCTGACATGCTCTACTTTTCGCATACTTTTTGAACCTCTTTTTCCCTCTTATAATGAGCATTTAAATCAAAGCAACATGATAAAGATACCAATTCGAAGTACATACAATTTTTAGAAATTCATTTCAAACGGATAAGACTTTTTTTCTTTTGTAATGCTGTAACAGATAACATCGATTTCATTTGTACATATTTAAATGCTTATCTAATATTCCAGTATTTGGTTCAATAGGACTCATTCTGTTGAAAATAAATGACCACTGTATTATCAATATTAATACATAGAATAACAGCTGTGAAATGCCAAAACTTTATTGTATGTATTTTCTCTGAGTTCTACACAATACTTGTGTCAGTATAACGGCCATGATTTGCAATACAGTAGAGCATCAATCATCCAGGCCCCGACTAACCGAAGTGGTCCTTTAAAAAAGAATAAAGAAAGAAAAAGAAATGCCAGACGAATGGCTCACACTTTCAATGGAGCATTGTAGCGTACAAGGGAGCTGATAGCCTAGGCAAATTGTTGTTGAACCGGGAATAAATTGCAATACAATTTCTGTTAACGGGTTCTTATGGAAAAATACATGAGGAAAACGATAGCGAAAAGTCTACCACTCTCCGAGGTGGGATAAGGCCACTATGGAGAATTTTCCAACATGGCCGCAATGCGTTAAAACTATTCGCA
Organism: Thermobia domestica; assembly: GCF_964235325.1. NCBI lineage: Eukaryota > Metazoa > Arthropoda > Insecta > Zygentoma > Lepismatidae > Thermobia > Thermobia domestica. The sequence goes on along the minus strand of NC_137455.1, from coordinate 293,002,892 downwards.
AAGTCTCACTTACGCGCCTCCTGTCCCCCTCCTAATTAACATATAACAATGACTAATGCATCTTTGTTAAGTTTATGGAACGCAGATTCCAACGATGTAACATTGTTTCCAATTTTGCCCACCGACTAGAAGAAGAAGAAGGAGGAGGAGGAATTTTAAAAATCACAAAAAACTCGATTTTTTCCGAAAATATTTCATCTCTGGCAACCCTGTGTACAGCAGCGTAACCAAAAACTCGTTATTACATACTTTACACATTTGTGTGTAAGATGTACAACAATCACTGAGATCTAGGCCGAGGAAGGTGTCCTAATATGGGATACCCTTTAGGGGTTGTATCACCGATTTCAATGGAGGAAATACCAGTGGACCATTATATAAGAACACCCTGCGACCATCCTAATCGCCACAGTCTCATGATGTATACATCGTTGTAAAGCTTATAGAATACATAGATTTCAACTATGTAGCATTGATCCCTATTTGGCCCACCAGATAGAAGAAGAAAAAGAATAAAGTTAAAAAACTACAAGGTATTTATTTATTTATTATTATTGAAAACTTATAATTGCTGTATATGCGTGCTCTATCACGGATTTTACTGGAGGAAGTACCATTGTATGAGAACACCAGCAATGTAATAGCTGTCCTTATTTGTTCCAACTGGAGAATTGACTAACAGAAGTAGAGTATGGGCCTTAACAGCCTAACAAATTGAAGTATAAAAAACACTAAACTGCGATCTTATTGTAATGTATAATTTAGTGTTGACTTTTTTTAAAATGAAAAATACCTTAGATAAACGGTGTTGAAAAGTCTACCACTCTCCGAGAGTGCATATGTAGCGCCACGTTTCCTAGTACTTGATATTGTTATATGTTGAGGATTGTTCAATATTTGAAACCTTAGGCTTTATACAGAGATCAATTGAAAGCATACTTTTAAACAAGGTTTTTCTTTTTTTAAAAAAAATATTTTTATTACAGTATTTTCCCATGGTCACTGCAGTTTTATATCCAGTATAGTGTTCAATAGTTTTCATGTGTTAGAGCTTTCTTACATTAAAATTAAAATATGTTACCCCTATATTCATTATGTGCACCTATATGCACAACTTAACGTATATGTAATATGTCGAAAATAAGAATTACATGTACGAGTAAGAAGTGGATACTGTAAGTTAGGTTAAGGTAAGTAAGGTAAGTTAGCTATGTTAAGTTCTGCTACATGGAACTGTAAAGGAACTAAGCAATGTTAAACTAGCAATTTCAATTTTCAAAATTAATTAACTGACTCTTGCGAATGTGCCATAAGCAGCTATAGCAGATATATATCTTCGCTTATATATTACTTTTATCTCAATCATCATCCATGTCAGCTTCAAGAGAATTACAACTTGTACCTCTACAATGTGTACAAGCATTTGTCTTTTGCATACGCATTGTATGGTTGCACATTGTGCTATGCTGAATCCGAATTTTACAAATTTTAATGAATTGAAGGTAACCAAGAAAGTTCTGTCGCTTTTTGTGAAGGTCTGTGTTCAGTCGGCCCTCACACCATGAGTTGAATGCGAATGGAGATAAGGCAAAGATCAGTTGTTGGTGTGGGTATATCCAACATACTATCTGGTTGTGGCAGTTCAGTTACACCGTGAATTTGCGTAAGGACAGAGTGAACATGGGACCTCCACAGAGCGTCATAAGGGCGTGTATGCTTTACAAGTTCAAACTGCGGTCAAACGCCGCTGCAGCTGTACGGAAGATACGCCAGGCCTTTGATGAGGGTGTTGTGACTACGCAGACAGTGAAGTGATAATTTAACAAGTTTAAGGTCGGTGATGAAACACTCGATGACGCACCACGTGCCAGGTACGCACATGTACAAAATGAAGATCTCCAGGCAGACATTGAGGCGAACAGTGGGCCAAACATGTGAGAAACTGGGACTATAATTCCGTGTGAGTGGAGAAACCATTTGGCAGCACCTCCATCAACTTGGGAAGCATTACAAGTTGAGTTGATGGGTCCCACATGATTTGACTCCGGGCCAGAAGGCAACGCGAGCAGACACCTGTGTTTCTTTGTTGTCTCCTCTGAAGAAGGAGCCATTTTTGGACAGGATGTTGACATGTGACGAGAAATGGGTCCTGTACAAGCTCCACGGCGCCGACATCTTTGGTTAACATCCCACAAACCGGTTCCAAAGCCAGCACTGCACCAGAAGAAGGTCCGCATGTGTGTATGGTAGACTGCTCACGGCATCGTGCATCGAGAACTGCTACCAGCTGGTCAGAGCATCAATGTAACTGTATACTGTCAGCAGCTGAGCCGTGTTCAAGAAAAACTCACAACTCTGGATCCAGCACTTCTGAATCACAGAGTCCTTCTGTTACAGGACAACGCTAAGCCCCACGTGGCTGGAATGACCCGGGACACCATTCTACACCTTGGATGGAGAACACTATTGCATCCACCATAGTCCCCAGAGGTTGGACCGTTTGATTATCACCTGTTCCATTCCTTGGACAATCACCTTAGAGAACGCCAGTTCAAATCTTTAGTAGAGGTGCAAAATGCACTTGATACCTTCTTCGCTTCACGGTCCACTAAGTTCTATCGCTGTGGAATCCATGGCCTTCCAGAGCGTTAGCGGATGGCGACTATTTTTGATCTTCCAGGTACGTCTTAGGTGATATATCGGTACTCGAAGGTGGTGGGTGAAAAAGCGACAGAACTTTCTTTGTTGCCTTTATAATTGGGTGCTGGTGATTGAGTCATTTTCGCCGGTATCAGATGTTCGTGACGCAATTCTCATCCTCAGCTACATGGATCCATTTCATTACCCATCCACTGTTGAACCTGAATGTGTATGCATTTACTGAGGGAGGTAGTCCTTCCGGTTTCACCTGAGCTGTTTATTTTGCCACCCTTGATGTGAACATTTGAAACCGCATTTCGTTTAGTGTATCTGCTGAATTTCCATCATAAAGGTAGATCATAGTTTCGTGAATAGCAATGTGAAATTCTTCTTTCGATTTCCCAGCTGTCTTGAAAACAGCACCATATTTCTTAAACATCTCATTCCTCTTTAACATTTTGATAGAGTCACATTTCCCTAGGCTGTACAGCTCTGATGTTTCATCATACCTTAACACAGCAAGCTCAAAAAGAATGTGAGAGCAAACTTCAACAAGTTCTTGTGTAATTTTCTTAATATCATAGGCAGTCTTTGTTTTAACAGTTTGCTTTGGCTCCGGGCAGAGAAAAATATGATGAAACTCATTACTGAAGTGATGTATCAACAGGACCAAAAGATCAGTAGCATCACTTATAATGGTTGTAGGATACTTACGCGCTAATGCAACACTTTCCATGACGACCATGACGTCAGCATCACCAGAAGCTTGTTTGGTGATACAGCCACCTGATTGTAACTTTGACGAAAGACAAGTCGTAAACGCTTGTTTATTTGGTTTGTTCGAAAGAAAAAATTATTTCTTGAGCAACGCTCATTGAAGGGCTAAAATGTACTTTTGGTCCCTCAAACTCTTGTTCGCTTTCGATGAATTTCCAACTTTGTTGATAACGTGTCTCCATAGCCATCGAAAACAATTGTTGGCATCCCATACTTTGTGAGAAGAGAGCATAGTTTTGATAATCATGAATTACTTCTTCAAATGTTTGTGTTTGATTCCAAGGTAGGCGGTGAAGCAAGAACTCACCATTAATGACATACTACACATCTTCAGGCAGACTTATTTTGACTTTTACTTGCTCTCGTATGAATTTAGCAAGTTGAAACTTTCCAGAATCTCTCATATGCCCGCTTCTATTAAATAATGAAGGAGGGTACGTGCAGAGCTCGTAAGAAAACATTTCTTTCAAATCAAAGCTAGTTGTTTGAGCACAGAGAAACAGACGTTGGAATGATAGTTGACGCTCAATGACGAAAGTTTCATCTTTACATTTGACTTCTTGAAGGGATTTCATAGGCATCATAAGTTTACTTTTCTTGAAAATATACTCAGTAACTGTTCTATGAGTTATCTCATCGAACTGTAGTGTACCATGAAAAAATATTGTAATAAAAATATCCGAAAAAAACTTGTTTAAGAGTTTGCTTTCAATTGATATAAAGGCTCAGATTCCAAATATTGAACAATCCTCAACATATAACAATATCAAGTATAGGAAACGTGGCGCTAATAGTGGGAAATTCACCACAGCAGACATATGCACTCTCGGAGAGTGGTAGACTTTTCAACACCGTTTCTCTAAGGTATTGTATATAAAAAAAAAGTCAACACTAAATTATACATTACACTAAGATCGCAGTTTAGTGTTTTTTCTACTTCAATTTTGTTAGGCTGTTAAGGCCCATATTCTACTTCTATTAGTCAATTTTCCAGTTGGAACAAATAAGGACAACTATAACATTGCATGGTGTTCTCATACAATGGTATACTTCCTCCAGTAAAATCCGTGATAGAGCACGCGTATACAGCAATTATAAGTTTTCAATAATAAATAAATAAATACTTTGTAATTTTTCAACTTTCTCCTTCTTCTTCTTCTATCTGGTGGGTCAAATAGGAATCAATGCTACATAGTTGAAATCTGTATTCTATAAGCTTTACAACGATATATACGTCATGAGACTGTGGTGATTAGGATGGTCACAGGGTGTTCTCATATAATAGTCTACTGGTATTTCCTCCATTGAAATTGGTGATACAACCCATAAACGATATCCCACATTAGGACACCTTCCTCGGCCTAGATCTCAGTGATTGTTGTACATCTTACACACAAATGTGTAAAGTATGTAATAACGAGTTTTTGGTTACGCTGCTGTACACACAGTGTTGCCAGAGATGAGATATTTACGGAAAAATCGAGTATTTTGTAATTTTTAAAATTCCTTCTCCTTCTTCATCTTCTTCTTCTTCTTCTAGTCGGTGGGCAAAATTGGAAACAATGTTACATCGTTGGAATCTGCGTTCCATAAACTTAACAAAGATGTATTACTCATTGTTCTATGTTAATTAGGTGGGGGACAGGAGGCGCGTAAGTGAGACTTTGCGAATAGTAATAACGCATTGCGGCCATGTTGGAAAATTCTCCATAGCGGCCTTATCCCACCTCGGAGAGTGGTAGACTTTTCGCCATCGTTTTCCTCATGTATTTTTCCATAAGAACCCGTTAACAGAAATTTTATTGCAATTTGTTCCCGGTTCACCCATTTTTTGACCTAACTTTCCTAGTCTACGAGGCGAGGTGGCAATTGGTATAAATTTACAAAAATAAGAAAAAAGTTTGAAAATAAATCGAAAAGGTCCAAACACCCATGGGTCAGTAGCATAAAGCTCTAACACCCACGAGTATCTAGCGGCTCTTGGTGTTGTATTCGGAAAATCTACTCATTCTTTCTCTCTTATCTCCTTTATGAACCGTCACGTCTTCGCGCGTAGTAACAGAACAGTTCCACAATCATATATATTGCTGTCAACAATCATCTTCGAAACCTCAGGATATTTTATAATGTAATTTTGCAAAATAATGTACTGTGAGATTTTATTTTTTAAAAATTTTCTGTGTTTTGTTGTTTACTTCTTAACTTAAGCAATTAATATAGACTTATTTAATTATTATACTGTACGTCGCACCTTTATCACTATATGTGTAGTACGCTCTTCATTTTGCAGAAAGTATATTAGCTTAGCCCCGATTATCCGAGGTTAGTCACGTCCACATTAGTTCGGATAATCGTGACTCTACTGTACTCCTTTGCGAATACTGCAGTGTTTGATTTCTTATAAAAAGTTAACAAGCGTACTTTATGGCGTAAGCAACTTGGAGGTTCATCGCAACAGAGGCAGAAATCTCTCCATTTGATGTTATTCTCTGCCAAGCCAGATCAGATCAGTTTCGATGATTGTTAATCTACCTAAAAATCTACCTTAATCTACAATATTTTCCTCACAATTTCCTGCTCTACTCAAAGAACTTTTTCTCTCAGGCGCCCCTTTTACAACGTACTACACCTCTGTGCACCACGCTATATTTTACTGTACTCTCATGTTAGACATCTCATTCTGTTATCACATGATACTAGGTTACCTATAGCTATTGAGACGTTTCACATTATGCAATATAAAATCACTCATTGGCTCGTCGCATCTCATTTGGACACTTCTATAAGGACTTATCTCTATAATACTGTAATTTATATGGAGATATGCTTTACTCGATAGGTGGAATAGAATTGGTATTTCAAAACTTTAATTTAGTTATTTAAGAAACTTTTGTTAACAAACAAACATTTTCTTATATTTTGACAATTTATAAGTGTGGTTTTCTACCAAATTTGCATAAAATGGCAATAAATAGCTTTGCCCATAATGTAAATAAAATTTAAAAAGCAAAAATAGCTGACTCATCATTGGCCAAACCATACTATAGGCAGAAACGTGAAATTTGAACAGAATACTCCTTTTGTCACAAAATCAAGATATATATATATATATATATATATATATATATATATATATATATATATATATATATGGTAAGGATTTATTAAAGCACGTATCTTAAGAGGGCTGGGCTTTAAGGGGGCTTAAGCCTTTTCTGTCAAGAATTGAATATCTCATGAATTCTTAAGTTTAATGAGGTGGTTCAAAGAACATACACACACCTCTCCACGATTGGACACACCGCCAAACTACAATCAAGCCTTCAAGAACATATGCTATTTTCTTGCTGCATGTACGTAATGCAACACTGTCATTAAAAAAAAAAAAAAAAAAAGAAAAGAAAAAAAACGAAAAGGGAGAATGGGAATCACATCCAGCCATTCCCTGCGACGATATTGTTTTCAAATATTAAGGCAAAGCTTGACCTTGACCTGAACATAAGCTCTTTCTCTTAATTTTAGATTTATTGGAACTGATAGAAACCATTCTTGAAATAAGAAATCTAAATACACGACTCAATTACTACTATGAAGTCCTGATTTGAAGAAAATACAAATAGATGTAGATTTTGCATTTAAATTATACAATAGACAATATAGCGTGAAATAAGCAAAGTAAATTTGGCTTAAATTGAAGCAAAGATCCCACAAATAAATTTCAGCATGGTCAATTTTATCATGTCTCTAGTATTAAGAATAGGCATTTTGCCTAACATCCGGTCTTTAACAATCATATACATTTTATACACAATATGCTGTTTCGCTATATGTTTCATCAGGTACTTAGGGGTTGAAGCACGAAAAAAAAAATTTTTTTAAGGCCACAAAAGTACTTGTGATGCTCCCACGTGGGTGCCATGTTAAGCAGATCACGGAGGTCACTAGATGATAAAACTCTGACGCATGCATCGGTAAAATCAAGCACAAAAGTAAGCTGTCATTCTAACATTGTAACAAACAATGGACTGAGGTTTACAACTATATTATTATGCCTGTACTTTGAATGATAACTAAATTGTTGTGTTTTGAGCTGAGATTATTATCTTCTTTTCTTACAATACTAAGCCCGAGAAGGATTCACAGTAATTTATTAATCCAAACGGAAGATGCCCGACTCTTGTTTTGTAATATTGTAACAGTTCAATCCAACAATATTAATAAATGTTGTATTCATTTTAAAATAAAATGTTTAAAGGTTTATGTGCCACGTACCGGTATTTCACATGCCTACATTATTTCCTACAACTCGATACACATATTTTAAAACTGTATTAAACTGACAGAAGGCTGGAATAGTATAAGAGTAGGAGCAAAAATGTTTATCTTCTCCATAAAGACTTTTAAAATTATATATTGATAATAACTCCCATATACTTATCAAAATATACTATACTCTTTCTTTTTCTTGCTGTTCTGTATCTTGAATGTTGGTTTATTATGTACTTACATCCAACTATTAAATAAGTTATCTTCTTTGATTTTGTACTTAATTGCGCGTGTAACTGAGAAGTGTAATAGCTGCCGTTTAACATTTAAATTTATATTTTATTTTCGAAGATAAAAGAAGTCGGGCACTTATAATTTCATAACATCTAATAAAAGGAAAATGCACAATCATCAGATTTCTGTCATAAATAAGGGGGCGCGGTGGCTCAGTGGCAGAGCGTTCACCTCCGGTGCTCGGAGTTTTCTCGGGGTTCTCCCGTTTCCTCCCACTTTTTTCATTCCACCATTTCACTCATATATCATCATCACCGTCTCCTTTAGCCTAACCGGCATAATCGTGGGACGTAAAACTGAAAAATTTCATTTCATTTTTTTCATTTCATTTTCTGTCATAAATAAATTGAAATACTACCTACAAACATATACTGTTATATTCAAAAGCAAGTTAAAAATTTGACTGGACCCTAATGCTTAACTTAACTTAGCTATTAACGATATTACGAAGACTAGTAATTCTCGCAAACATTCTATTTTCTGTACGCTACGGGTCAAAATTGTGCTTAATTGAAAGCTCTTTTACGGTTTACATTTAACTGTTGTTCTTTTTCGTTTGGCCAACTAACTTGTGGTTAGGCAAATATTAATGCTCAAATCTAAATATGGTAGTGTATTTCATGTGAGTTGGCGGTAAAGTTTATTAAACATTGCACTGTCCTAAAGGTAAAGGGTAACAACTGTCTCTAGTTTATATACATTGTTTATGTTGGATAGTTAATAAATTGTAGACTGACTATAAAATCCGTGCTAAGCGCCAAAATGAAAATGTCGAGTAAAAAACTCAGATGTTACTTCAGAACTGGTGGGACATAAACCCACACGCATTCTTCTGGCGATTATTTGAACTACTTCCACAGTGAATACTAGATAGTCCGTTGTTCACTGAGCAGTGTTAGGCACATAGGCCACACCTTGACATAAAACCTAACTTTTCCATCTTTGGCACCACATACAGAAGTGGTGATTGTTAAATATTAGGAATTAGCGCTCACAGACTAAGATGTGTTTTGTATTTCTAAATAGATGAATTCTTTCATTTCCATCATCTTCCTCACTAGTTACTTTTAAATTTAACTTGACCGATTTGTCAAATTTTGTCTTTTCAGTTATTGGTACTTGGTTAAGAAACGAATAAACAAAGTGATAATATCTATTTTGTTAATATATATATAAAAAATGTTTGGTGTGGTATAAGAAAAACAATTTCAGTAAGCAATTAAATTTGCGCTTTTTCACATATTACAACACTAAAATTACTCAAGAAATGATTAATCTTGTAAGAAAGTGTAGGAATTCGGAACAAGAATACATTTACAAATAAAATACATTAATTATTCTTCAGCCTCTAATCTAATATAAATATATTATCACACCACAACATTTTAATTACCTCTGTCACTGAATTTTGTGGAATCTGAAGTCTATTGTATATTAGCATACTTAAATTGGATAATAAATACATGAGATCCAAATGAGCCGTACTCGTCACTTCATTGACGAAGACATTATATATATGTTAAGAATCAACGAGCAGATTACAATCTTTCTGATCAGCGAGTGGCATTGCAATGATAATATTTTATCTGATTTTTCCAGAAATACATGAGAAAACTACTGACTCCATTATATGAAGAGCTTGGATTTCAGTCTCATAACGAGGACAATTTGGAAGAAACTATGCAGCGTCTTCAAATCCTTAAATGGGCTTGTAGAGTGGAAATTCTAGATTGCATAGCAACGTCAGAAAATTTATTCAAAAGCTGGATGAAACAAGAGAATCCTAACGTACAAAATCCGTAAGTATAATGCAATATGTAAAATGGGGAAATGTATGTATCTATAACTTATTTAGTACTTGTGTGGAATAATCAAACACCACGACGTCATTAGAATTAATTGAATTTTAATTTATGATGGAAGTGATGCATCATTATTGGTATTCTGGCAAGAAGCGTTACCAGATCATTCTATTGCAGTTATAGATCCAACATTATTAACGTTTTCCACTAACTTTTTACATTATTATCCACAAGCGCCGACTTATAGTTTTTTTTTTTTTTTTTTAACATATTCTCATACTTTGTACTTATAAGATAAATCACAACGTCTCGTATTCTATCCTTTTAGTAGATTCAATCAAGCAGCACTTCCCAAACTGAGGGTTGCTCCTGAGAAGCGTGAGAGATCATCAAGAGGGTACCAACTACTCAAATAAAATGAAATATTTTTTATATTCATGATATAAATATTTTTAAACTGCAAAAGAGTCAGTTCTTTTTTATTATTTATTTATTTATCACGATTACCTAAACTTTGAAAAAAACAAAACTCAAACTAAACACTGAGATTTTGTTTTTCCATTTCAAATGAGCTTAGCGATATTGGCCAAAAGAAAGAGATAGAAAAATATTAAGATAATAATGAATACAAATAAATTAGAACATTTGAGAATAATTTGAGTAAATACTGGAAATGACTCATTTGTCTTCTAATTTATATGAACCCTTTTTAATTTCTTTTGAAAAAAAAATAAGGATATCAAATCCCAAGTTATTTGAAAAATAATTCTACAAAATTACACTCGCTTGCCAATATTGTTATCTCACACAGAGCTAAAAAGAATCTGCTCGATTAATTATCACAGGTTCAAAATTTCATCACATAATTGAATACGTTATATTCATTGTTAAAGCTCTCATTAGATGACCAGCATAAAAGTGGAATTTTGAAATTAATTCCAATGAAAGATACAATGGGTGCTGACATTAAAATTCTAGAATGTTCGGATCATCATATAGTCGATACCACTTCAACGATTTTAAAAAAAATCTGAAAGTTCATCACCGCCGTTTCCAATTCGCAGTTTCCAACCCAATCCATTGATTAGTGTTGCTTACCATTCCTGCAATTTCTCTCTCAGTCACTCGTACAGACACACACACACACTCTAACCTTCCGCCAAAATATCATTCACTACCATTATACTTATGGCCTTTTTTCTTTTCTATTTTTCCTGTCTATGATTTCTCTTATTTTCTCCGTAGCTCTTTCATTCTTCCGTCGTTTGCATAATAGTTGCTGCATATACCAGATCTTTTTCTTAATTATGTCCTTCATAACTTCGTCATCAACGTACTGTATTTTCATCATCTGTTTCAAGAATATTGTATGCCTAGAACCATTCAAACTCTATTACGTTAGGGATTTTCGTTACTCAAATTTAACAATTTATAGTTTTTCTTCATACTTCTTCACTATGTTATCAACATACTTTCATATATAATAACCAAAACTAAAACATTTTGATTTATCTCTTCTTTCAAAGCTTTTAATTTTCTTCCTTGACTTTTTTATTTATTTATAACAAGATTGAACATTGAATATGCAAATCTAACTAGAGTTGTAATTATATTTAGAACTAAATATAATTCTGTTTGGAAAAATATCTGGGTATCCACTTTACTTTGAAAAACAATCCAACATTTATATCAAACAAATTCATATTTTTTCTTCTTCTTGAAGAAATTAATAGAGAGTCTTGTTATCAAAATATCGTGGTCATAAGTAGAAAACTTTTTAAAAGAAAAGTACATTGCTTGTTTAATTTTGCATGACTATAATAATGCAGTTGCTTGGTTTCTAAAAACGTTGACACAGAAGCAAATAACGCACAGATAAACTCACACAGGAATTTACTAATTGGAAATAATCTTAAACCATCAAACAACTGAATAAGTAACAAAACTTATAAAAGGATAAAAACGAATATAAAAATTTTCCGAAATGTAATAAAGTAAAAAGCGCTTTTACTTCTTACAGGATAAGTCCCAATTTGAAACGCGTAGTGTATTGCACTGCAATTGAACACGGTAGCATAAATGAATGGGACTTTGCATGGAGAAGATTTCTGGAAAGTAATGTTGCCATTGAAAAAGAAATAATTTTATCTTCTCTTGGATGTTCTCGCAAACTCTCCATTCTTAAAAGGTAAGTTTTTGATTTGAAAATATCTTTCAAATGTAATTTCGATATCGAAAATACGTATAAAATTAATAAGATAAAAAAAAATTGGAGTGTATTTGGTTATGAAGAGTTTTGTATAGAAGATATTTTGTATAAGTTGCACACATAATTTAGAAGCATAAAAACAGTAGAATATCATATATACCATTTGCTGATAAACACTGGTTAAACGTAATTAAAGTATCCTATGATTCAGTAGTATACTTCAAGAAGTTACCCAAATACTGTAGAAAATATAATCGAATTCTATAGAAATGTCGTTCTGCCATGAAATAACAAGAACAAACTAACCTTTGAAGTAGCAACAAATCTGTATTACTTTTCATTCACTTTCCCTTACTAAAGTTTATTGTTTTGGAAAATTTAAAAAGTTTTGGTTTCTTAAGAATAGAAAAGAAGATAATAAAAAATGAGTGCTTCAAGCAACTAAATCAATCTTGTAGTGAATTATTTAAACAGTATGGTATTCTGTTACTACAGAAAATAAAAAGAATTTTGAAATATATGATTGTTTATAAGAATGAATGTAAAATAAATGAAAAATGCTCCTATGGTACTATAACAGTGGCTTGTGATGTTTCCGGGTGTAGAACAGGTCATAAATGGCAACACACCCCTCGCCAGCAGAACAAACTCTCTGGTAATATTAACCCCCTCGGTTCGTCTAGTGGCTAGCGCGTGTGCCTTTAATGCATGTAGTACTGGGTTCGATTCTTAGTGGAGGAGCACAGAAAATTTAACTTCACAATCATTTCCTTTCATTAATCACTCGTCTCCTTTAGCCTAAAGGGCATAACTGTGGGACCATACACTAAAAATAACTATTTAAGGTAATGTGGGTTTTCTTGGTGTTCTCCCGTTTCATCCCATATTCTTTATTCGACCAGTTCTTTCACAGTCATTCACTTTTGTTAACCATCCATTAGTCTAAATTGAAATGAAAACAAAAATGTATTTTCATTTTTGTGTGTGCTTGTCCAAAGCTGCAACCGATCGATTTCCAGTAACGTTAGTAAACTATAGACATCTTTCTTCCAACATCGTTGTCACGTAGTGTAAAAGTCTTTAAAGTGGTGCCTTATTTGTTGTGTCTCTTATTTTGTCATATAATATTGCAACAAAGGACAAATGAAAAATTGTACCTCCATTTCGTTAAACATTACCTCTCCTATACAACTATTTAGGCCATTTTGAATTGTATTGGAAATTCCAGGAAAATTTCTTGCGTTTGGAAAATGGTTTGCAAATTTCAAATTACATTTTGCAATCAAATTCAGTAGCTCAATGTAGTTGTTTCTGTTCCCTGACTTGCCACCCTTTTCATGTCTTCTAAGTACTAATTCCTGTTTTGATGAAGGAAAGTTGTGAACTAAACAGATGTTCTAATATATTTTTTTTAAAATTTTCTTTCTTTTTCCTTTTTCTTTCTTTCATTATAATTATGTATGCTCGTCATGGCAATGTTACTCGTCCACTTGAGTATCGATCCTTACATAACCAAAATTTTTTAACACAGTAATTTGACGGAGATGCCTTCAGGACTATTCATGTGGCGTACTATCTAAATGAAAATTATTTTATTACTGATTTCTGAAAAATTTCAGCTCAATTCTCTGTAACAAAATAAATATGGCAAACATTGTTAGTTATCACTTAACGAGTATCTGGTTTGTTATTTCGCGAAATTATAGTAAGTACTTTGGAAATATCGCGTGTAAAATTTTCTTTTGGTTTTAAATTCTGTAACGTGAAGTTTTAAATAAACCTGTCAATTCAAATAACCCTGTTATATTGTAAAATTCAGTGATCCAATGGACATAATTGCATCTCGATCACACATGGGCTGATTGAATTCTGTCATTGTCTATGATTTTATGCAAGACGAAATTTCCGAGCCCATGAACTTGGAACAGTCACCTAGCTATTCCGTTGTCATCTTATTTGCACAGATTTAACTAGAAGTATTGAAACCTAAGATTTTTCTGATTTTTCTCAAAAACTGACAAAATATCACATACAATGTTATAACAAAGTATGAACGTGTTGATTTATAGCTTAGCAAAATAAAATTATATAAACAAATTGAACTGGACAAAACGCTAAATTTCCACTGTGTTCAATACACTAAAGGGAAGCGCTCAACGATACAGATTCCACTGCTTCCTCGCTAGTCGTACATTCGTAAAATTAGTATCTCTTCTCTTTTATTCAGAATAAAACATTCTTCTCACTTGGAATTGAAGTACAGATGGGAGAAGTGAGCAAGTCGCAGCACTTGCTTGAAGTAAGCCAGTTAATGGGTTTCTTACCCTTAGAAAATACATTTAAAAATAATTAAGGGTTTTAGAATAATGTCAATCATACGCATAAGCATAAATGAGAAAAACAAACTATTCCAGCTGTTCCATAAAGATATTACCACTATACTAGGAAAATATTTTTATGTAGAAAATTAAACCAAAATTAATATAACAAACTAATAGGTAATTTATACAAAAATTTACAAAAGGTTACAAAATTCAATGAGGAATTAAAGAAAGAACTCTTAAAAATATTTTTCCTAGAATCCGTTCCAAATTAAGGATATGGAATTCATAAACAATATAAAAAGTCTGTTTGTTAACAGTTACCTCTCAAATTTCTCCTGATAAATATTATATTTCATGTATGATATATTTTGAATGTACACGATAAATTGAATGCATTGACCACAATATTCCGATGACAAAACTTTGGAATTTTCCTCTATACATTTTTAATTTTCACAATCAGAATGAACCATGACATGAAATTAACATAGAAACAATGAATCATGTTAATCTTGAAAGTAAGAAATTATCAAACAAGTAACTAAATCAAATTAGAAAAATAAACCTTTTTTTTAGAACAATGCAGACGTTTCCTTCTTTTGTTTGAGTTTTATCTATTTTTTTTAAATAGCGTGTTTTAAAAGTATTCTTCTTTCTTTTTTTCAAAAAGTATATATATATATATATATATATATATATATATATATATATATATATATATATATATATATATATATATATATATATATATACACATATATATATATATATATATATATATATATATATATATATATATATATATATATATATATATATATATATATATATATATATATATATAAGTATATATATTTCAGATATTTCTATACATAAATAATTTGAAATTGTATTGCTATTTGTAATTGCAAATGACCATTACAGATATTTATTTGAGATGATGGAAAGTGGGAAGTCTGAATATAAAATACAACGTTGTTTTGTGCTTATACTTGTATAACCGTAAGTAATTTTGGAAAGGCAGAAATCATTTTTCAATTTATACTTTTTTTAAATTTATTTTTGCGACGCAAATAATTTCCTTCTTTGATGGGAGCTGCCGGTAATTTCTTTCCCACGAATCAAGAACAAAAGAGTTTCATTGTTTACCCATACATATATCAAACGTTTTTTCACCGTGAGAGAATTTTAGTGGGTAACAAAGGCTACATTCATTATCTGAACTATATATCTGATAATTGTATTTCTATTACTTGGATTATCACTGTTTCTTCCTTACTCATTAATATACAAAAAGACTACGTTCTATAGTTATTTGGAAATGAATTAAGTGCTTTCTTCAATTATTTATGGAAATACTGCGGCAGGCCAGAACAGAAGACCAGATGTTGGAAGGACTCACCGGCGCCAACCATATCGCTCAGTCCGTTTTTATCTCCACGTTCTTACGACAAGTTATCGTGTTTTCCTGCATCGTGGCCAGTGAACTGTGAATTAACGCAACTTCTTTTAACATTTAATTTGCATATCCATACAGGTGGCTTAAACTGATCACTTTTTAAAATGAACTGCTAACATTGACCAGTCGGTCAACCCAACTCACACCTAGAACACCTCGAGTCTAGGAGTTTTCTTCACGCGTCGATTTAGCCAACACGTTTGCCGAATTTGTCACAGAATTAAGTAAAGAGGCATACGTCTAGTGCCTGCTCAAGGACTCGTATCGCGGCTAGCCCCGTTTAGTAAGTCCCGGGTCCGCAGACCCAGTGCCTATAAGTAGTAAACGGGTCCTCTAATGTCCTAATTCTACAGTGTGACTATCTGTGTTCATTCTGCTGGAAACTACTATCAATTCTTACGGATTCTTCTCGCAGCAGCTAGGAACTTCCGTCGTGGGATTACTTTAGTGTTACCCCACAGTGTTAACCCCCCTGTGCATTAGTGAGTGGTGTGAGAAAAGTGTTCGTGGCGAACCCCCAATTATAATATTTCATTCATCTATATACGTGATACAAAGGGCTATTATCTCGTGAAATGTGAAGTGTAATTTTATGTTTGTGGAAATACTTAAGTGTTTACATCTATATCAGTGTTTAGTGTTGTGATTGTTTTTCTTCTATATATTTTTTTACACATACTGCATTTAATAAATAAGCATAATATTACTTTATTTGATGTGTTTTTGTTGCGTGTACGAATGATATTTTTGTGTGCCATGGTCTAAGCGATCAAATGGATGTCCGTGAAGATTTCGAAACGAGACATCCGAACCTCTCGGTACTTGAAGCTCATCTCATTGTTGAGACCTAAGGGCAATCCGGGAAAAGTTCTGTAATCCCCTTTTGGAAATGTTCTTTGATGTCTTAACCAGGTAAGTTCAGATCTCCTAAAAGTACTAGTTGGTGGGACAGCAGGGGGGACAGATCCGGAAAGCGGTTGCACTTGCAGAAATCCTCCCCGCCCTTCCCATTTCTCGGGACACTATCTAGTGATGCGTCCCAGTTCCTGATATCAGAAAAGTTGGACCCCTAGCCGTCTAGTATTGACAAAATCATATTCAATAATCTAATAATAAATAGTTCTAGATCATTTCATACAAGTTGGAAATTTAGATGCATTTGTTGGAGCTTTGAGATTTCTGAGTTATATTAAAGTTTCTGGTAAAGAACTATTAGTCATTAGCACATAGTAAGTGTACCACTATAAAGGGTCAATTCCAGATAGTATGGATTACGTTAAACGTCAATCTGCGTATCAGAAAAAGCATGTGTTAAGTGGGTTTTCCAAAATTGTCGTATTATTTGTTGTTATTTATAAAATATCAGAGAGATGAGGGAGTGTAATGAAAAGTCTTAAAAATTAATAATTTATAAAGAGTGAAAAAATGATTTGACTGGACCAAAACTCGAACTCGGGATCTCTGCCATATCATGCCGATGCGTTAACCATACGCCACCCATTCCGCCTCCCAGCGGTAAGTACGCCAGAAATTTTAGCTTCGGGGGGGGGACGTGTTCAAAATAAAACAGGGGTGCTCTCAGAATAGTGATATACATTTTTAAACAAACTCAAAGAAAACAGTATATTTTGTTACGCAACTGTTAGCAAGAGTAACTCGTTCCATGTTCCCCCCTCCCTCGCAGCTTTCATTTATGGAGTTCAAACTGCTAAAAAAAAATTACACTTTGTAATAGATTAATTTCTGTACATTGGATCATTAAAATAAAATTTCATATTAACACGAATAGGAAACTAAGTTCAAATATTTCATATTAATACAAAGAGAAAACAAAGTTCAAATCCGTTATTTTCTCCTGCTAAATAACAAACCAATAAAAAAAATTGACTCATCTGATCTTGAGTTATGATATTTCCCATCCCCATATTTGATTGAGCAAGTTGTACTCCACACTCAACAGAAATATCATTTCGTCTTAATTTAAAGACTGTTTCTTGAAGAGATTACAGAAATATTTGAGCACTTTTGGCAGTCTCACTATTTACACTAACTATAAATAACGTCAATTTTTACTAAGGATAACACAGTGTAAGGTAATAAGTACAGCATTTGACTTAAAAAAAAAAATCTTCGATTTTTCATATTTAAAAAAAAAAAATTTCAAGCCAATGGCTGCAACTTTAAAAATTGAAGCGTCGATTTGATACTTCATATATGTTATAGTAACTCGGCAAAAATGGGCACTAAGAATAACATGATTTCGAAAAAAAAAAAAAAAGTTTTATCGATAGATCCTATTGTACAGCCTGAATAGTATGTACCAACTAAATAAAATTATTATAAGTTGTGCTGTATATTATTCTGAGGAGGATCGCGTCAGTAAAGAAATGACTCGAAATTAAAATACTACGTAATACTGTAATTCAAAATGCTTTTGGGGAAAATAATAATAATAATAATAATAATAATAAAAGAAGAAGAAGAAGAAGAAGAAGATCAGCTCTTCGCAGTGGTAGGTTCAATATAGGAAGTTCACACATTTGAGCATTTATTATTATTATTAAACTAAGTAATACAGTGAAACCTTCAAAACGGACATCGGTGGAACACGTTGTCCGCAAATGAGAGCTGTCCCTAAAAGGAAGAGTTCTCTCTCATAACACCATACGACATATATATATATATGGCATGGGAGAATAAGAAAGTTTGTCGTTTTATGAAGGTGTCCACTATTGAGAGATGACTGTTAAGAGAGGTTTCACTGTATTAGGAATTAATCACCACTATTTTACCCAGTAATTACATATGAATTGATTACATACGAATTACTTTTTTTTTCAAAATTCTGCCATTATTTCAATTTATTCACCCCAGCAAATTTTAGTAGGTGATTTTTTTCAAAATATTAATTGGGAAAAAATTCCCTCGTCAAATGCTGAAATCACATTCGTTTAGTAATTAGTAATACTGTACATAGTTGCAATTTCAATTTTTTAACATTCTAACCTGTTGTTAACGTTAATTGTTGTAATATTATTTGATCTCTTAATCTCTGCTCGTGCCCCTTCCTGGCTACATTATTGGCTCTGAACATCTTTCATAAGAAAATTATTAATTGATTTAATTGTTTTGCAGAAATCCAGTTTTCCAATTTACAAATATTTTGTATCTTTCTGTTTAGTCTTTTTTAATGCAATTTTAATAATCCACTCAATGAATTTACGTGAATAAAAATATACTTTACAAAAAATTAAGCTAGCGACAAATGCGTTCCTGCATAACACTAGACTCAGTCTAATATATATATATATATATATATATATATATATATATATATATATATATATATATATATATATATATATATATATATATATATATATATATATAATTCTTACCTCGATCGATCTCTTCATTTCTAAAAATGTTTTGACTACACTCTTCTAACTTCCGTCCGTTGATACACCACGTACCAACTGAATCTGGTATAGGTTTATTACTATATTGTCACATTTTTCCTTATTGAGGAGGAGGTAGGTGAATGACCGCTCAAAACGTTGCCAATTTATGTCATCTGCATCTGTCCATCAATCTCTTTTCTCGGAAACGACCGCGGAGCCCAGGAGGGTAGGTATGAGCGGGTCTGTTTTGTCAATTGTTTTGATCGAAACACCGCCCGAAACAATGAGGTAATGTGGTTCTCGAAACTGTACATGAGAACGAGGTCGTTTCGTATTTTGAAGTGAAATAAATAAATAAAAATATTGCCTTCTTTCCTAAACGCTAAACCTTTTTTTAACTTGACATAATAAATAACCTGTATCATACTGAATGATACAATTGGATTTGGGGGAGTATTCCTTTTCCATCCAGGGGTATACGTAAAGAAATTTGGGGGGTGTTGGGGGGTGTAGATTACTCACTGCCTCCCAGAACAGCCAAATACTCTCTCACTCCTGCAGTCGGTGCTCTCCACTCAGACCACATGGCTCGTACCACAGCCTAGTTGCTGTGCTTGGACAATCCAGTGTCCAACACCTAGTGACGGTTATTATTTCATATATTAATGAAAGGTGGCAACAACCGATTTAGTGGTTAACGCATCGGCATGGTATGCCAGAGATCCCGGGTTCGAGTCCCGGTCCAGTCAAGTCACTTTTTCACTCTTTGTAAGTTATTGTATTCGCACCTACAGATGATTGTGGTGTAAGTATAAATCGGTCGTTTCCTCCTTTCACTAATATATCTTAAAAATTAAGTTGAAATTTTCTACGTTTCTTTAAGTACGAAGTAAGTGTGACATTTCTCTTTCTACAGATATCTTGGTTGGACTCTTGATGATATTTCTGGTATTCGACGGCAAGATCGGAAAACTGTGTTCTTTGCAGTGTGCAACAACGATATTGGTTATAGTGTTGCAAAAGAATTTCTTTTTAACAACTTTGGAATAATTAGAAGAAAGTAAGTATATGTTATATACTGCATAAATAAAAGTATTTTAAGATAAAACGTAAAAGATATAAAATTATGTAAAATATTTAAATTAAAGCTTCGTGGAACAAAAAAACTTTTTTTCTCAACAATTGTCACAATATCAGAACACGCAAAATATATTTAGTTTTAAAGAAAGTTGGGATTCTATGAATAACTGCTAAATTAATAACAATCCATAAACGAAACCAACTAAATCGAGCACAAGAAATTGATAGTTACGTTATGGCAAAACAAGAAAGTATTGCAAAATGTGTGATCTTCGTGAGCAAAAATATTCAATAATTATGATTTTGATCTATCTGAACAATTGTTAACAAGATTAAGCAAGGTTTTATTAATACCTTTTTTGATAGTGCTCTGTTTCCAAAACAAAATCTTTCTATTTTGGACTTTTATCAGTAAACTTATGTTAGGTATTTAACTGTAATAATTACATGAGAAATTAATATTTAATGAAACAATAAATAATACTTTAATTGAGTAACATTTGGAATTTATTCGTTGGCTGTCTTGACAAGAAATGCCTTTACAAAACATTTTGTAATTTTAACCTCAATGTGAAACGTTATGTTCCTTAGACTATCATTCTACATCTATGCGTGTTATGAACTGTAATGTACAACTAGTCCACATGATATTCTTAGATGCACATTCAAGAGAGAAGTATACTATGAAATTCACTGATGATATGTGCTTCTTACTACCTTTGTCGAGAAACACTAAAAAAAAGAAAGATACTTTTGATGGAACATAAACTTTTCGATACACGAAAATGAATATATCCTTAGGACAAATGATCCATACTGATGACTGAAAGAATTTTAAATTTCAGGGAAGCGTTTAGGACTACCACCACACCAACAACATTAAATCAAAATGACAAAGCGTGTAATATGCTAGTATATGAAAGCAAGATGATAAATAAGAAGTTATTCTAGGCAATATTGTAGTCACATTCTCTAATGATTGGTAGCTTTAGACCTAATCAATAATAATAATAATAATAATAATAATAATAATACCTCATCTCATTTATAACATTTAAGACTCTTCACATAATCTAGTAAACCTTCTCTGTAATCTTAATATTCATAGGATCACTTACACTCGCCCAATCATAATTATAATACCCCAATCAATATAAACAAAACAAATCTTATCTTGTACTAGGCATAGTACTTTTAAATAGTACTTCTTACCCAGACTGTTAACAGTTCAAAAGAACTCCTAAATTCCTCTATCCCACAATATTCCACTTATTTATATTATTTTCCAAGCAAAGAAATTTTATATTGTGGGTATAACGTGATGTAATTACTTTCTGTGTATATATGTCGCAAATTTAAAAATACAAAGAACTTGAGGAACTTGAAAGGTATTTTTAACTTTTTTTTTTTTACTTTAGTATATATTAAATTAAATAAATATTTCCAAAGTACCTAGGACATAATTCAATCTTAATATGAAATATTAACATTTCCTGGGAATTTATATTAGTAGAAAAGCCCGTGTGTTTATCATTAGCGATCTCCTTAATGCCATGACTGACACTAAAATATTTTTAAAAAGGGCAATGAAATATAAACAGAATATTGTCAACATATATTTCCTACATGTTGTTAACTTATACACGTACAGGTTATCTACGCAGTATCCTTTACATGTACTGCGTAGACATACACATGTATGTCGCTGAATAAAATTACGTGCAACATTTTATTAAGTCATTAATCCAATATAATCGAAGATTAATCTATACTCACAAAATATCAAAATAAGGTACAAGTAACTTTTACATGATCGCTTTTGTTGGAAGTCTCATTTAATTTCGATAATAAATGTAAATACTTCTATTTTTCTATCAACAATATAAATAATATTCATTTTGCAGAGATATAGACGGCATTCGATAAGCGAAAATATATAACAGAAGTAGTACCATGAAAACAGTTTAACTTCATTTACTTCCCAAAGCTATAAAATGATTACAATCATATCAAAAGTACGTCTACAAGCATTATAAATTTGTTACTAGGAGATTAGTACATTGTTGCATATAATAATGTCAGTTAGTTCTAACATATCACACTTGATTCATCATATTTAAAATATTTAGAACTGTCATTTACGGTTTCAATTTTTGTGAATAATTATAATAATTTTGAACTTCCTTTCTCCTAAAAACATTTAATAATTTTTCAAGACTTGTGATGTTACAATTTTCTCTCTTGAAAGGAAACGATTACGTCATTCGTTGTACAAGTGTGGTTAGTTTGAATACTAGAGAGCTATTGCTCTCATATATTTTGTTCCACGAGAACATGGTCGTCTTCAAGTTCATGTACTAGCAGCTTTTTTTATTCACATCTTAGGTTATGTGGCCATATGTACCCAATCATAGCCACGCATACCATACTTTTGTCCTATTGCAGAAGCCTCTGTGAACGAATACTAACTACCTATGACGCAGTGCACCGTAATTTCTTATGTAGGATATCATGTTTGTGCGTCTTTTTGCCCATTAGTAGCCTGTACTAAGTTTTGAATATTGTTTTGCGCAGTGATTCATCTGAAAAGATATTTTATGGGCGAGATAGTTACTTTAACCACAATAAAGCTATCTACAAAAGTTATTCCACCCTGGTTAGTTATTCATTGTAAAGAATCGCTTTCGTAGAGCGATTCTTACAGGAAATACCGATTCATTGTCAAAAATCACTTTCGTAGAGCGATTCTTACAAAAAATACCGTTACTTTGCTTGACAACGGTAGTGATGGAATAAGCATGAATAGTGTTGGAATAAGCATCCAGCAATCTTTCTGAATTTTGAACTATTCATGAACACTATCACAACACTATTCATAAACTGACAAATCGCAACTCTTAAAAAATGTAATAAATTTAGAAAATATGAGCCATGGCAACAATTGCAAAGTGAGAGTTGGAATCTTAAAACATACGGTTAAAATTAGGAGTGTTGCTAATTTGAAAGTTCGAATGATGGACGTTTGGTGCACATTAGAAGCAGTCCTAAATTCATACTGGTTAACTATAGACCAAAAATAAGCATACCATTGGCTTTCTGGGAAAATTTGCTATTAAAACGAGGTGTCACATGCTATGGTTTTTATTGTTAAAACTTCACTTTAATTCAAAACGGCGGATTTCAAGATTGCTGCCGTCAAAGTTATCCTTACCGTACCACTCGCCTCTTGGCATAATATGTATTACCGAAGCTTTTATCTACTTATTATCATTAATACGCAGGTTTGAAGCGGAGGTAAGGGACTTACGCACATAGTAAGTATAAACAATTAATATGCCTGTAACTTTTCTCCAAATGTGCGTATCTTAAAACTAACCTCACCGTTGTTTTTCTGATCAAATTCTAGACCAAAATTATGTATCATATTACCCGATTCCCATTTAAAAAATTTGACCTTAATTCAAACTGACGGATTTCAAGATGGCTGCCGTCAAGGTCATACCTACCATACGACTTCCCCCTAGGCCTTATATGTATCTACATGATTGTTCTTTCATTAACGCTCCGTTTACAAAGGTTAGTAAGGGACTCCTGCAGTAATCTCTAATAACCACATCACAACTCTTAAAAATTATTTAAAAAAAAAAAAAAATAGAAAGCATGTGCCATGGCAAAACTTTCTGTCATCACAAACAATGCCTTCTATCAGAAAAGAAAATTTCATTGAAATCGGAGCCGGACATTTGGGTGATGTCCGTTGTAAGTATGCCCACCTTTTAGGGAAAAAATCTCAATCTTTCTTTACGTAAAAAATAAGAGAATTTTAAAAGAAGAAAGAATTAGATGATGATAGTACTAAATGCTATAGAATCTGACGGTGAGATACGGTTGTATCTTCAGTAAGAAATATAAACTTCAAAAACTTTGAAAACGTTACTTTAGTTCACAATGCTTTCTATCTATGTTAGTAGACGTATATATGTATTTTGTTCAACTTTTTGTTCTGTTAATATTGTGGTTATGTTTAAGGTTTATTTTAATGGGGGTACATTGCGAGAGGTTTACTTTTTTAAACATAACCAACTTTGTTTTATCTTTTTGATAGAAGTGTTATGTAACATTAAATAAACTAGGAAATTTTAGGCGTGAATAAAAGATATAAGCCTTAAATGTGTGATTGATTTTAATTTTTAGTGAAGTTATGAGATGTTTGTGAATTGGTTTATGTGTAGAGACATTTTGGCAGTTGACAGATTTTTTAAGCACATACCTGATTTTTTTGTTGAAGATTATTGTTTTACGACAGTCCCTCCAGGTTTAATTTTAACTCAAGTTTTTATTGATACAACAGTGACTTTTTAAATTTTATTTGATGTAAAATTTAATGTTTGAAGTTTAAGATAAAATTGTTTTAAATAACTTAGTTACATTGAAATTATTAACGATGTAATTTTTTGTCGCTCTCTCCCTATTTTGGAAATATTGTAAGGTTATATACTATTTTTTTTTTTTTTTTTGTTGAGGTTGTTACCCAAAGTGATGTAGATTTATAGCATGACCCAGAAATTTGGGTTTATGTACAAGTTAAAATTTGGTTTAAACGAAAAAATCTGTCAACGCAAGATTTACATAATGAAAAAGTTCATTATGTAAGTTAAACTGTCTTCAGCACATAAAACAAATTCGCAGACAAATTATATAATTTTTAACATTTTATTATAGAGTTTTAATTTGTATTTAGATAAAGGAATTTTTTGTTTTGTTTATTTTTAAAAGTTAAATTTAAAACTAAAGTATAACATAAATAAAAAGTTTATAACTGGCTAGTTACAATATCAGCGAACTAGTTTGCATCGCAATATTACTATCTTGCTCACTACCTACATAATAGTTTAAAAAACTAAAATTTAATCACCGATACTGAAATATATCTTACTACCTGTGTTAAGATATGTATTACGTAAATGTTTTTTATTCCGTTATTATTATTAATGAGATACCATCTTCCACACACATTTCGAAAATTGAATTAAGTTACGGATTCATTTTCTGGAACGCTAAACTTTAATATACGAAATTATAATTTATCTAAAATACATACCTGTACAGACTTACAAATGACAGGAAATGTACAAGAAGATATTAAAATCAACAAGCATATTGGTTAATATCTGTTGTTAATTAAAGTCTCTTAGAAAAAAGTTAAAGAAAAGCCGAGAATAAAAGATAGAACCGTAAGTTTAATAAACTTAATTAATCATTTTTGCTAAACGTACTGAATCGTAGTATTAACTTAAATTACAAATATCTTAAACCCTATCGTCCTGATAAAACAACTAAAACTTAACTACTTAACGATGTTATTTAAGTAAGTGCAATTGAAATTCCTCTGTACCAAATTATGTAGTAAACATAGCTGTAATATCAAAAATTATATATATATATATATATATATATATATATATATATATATATATATATATATATATATATATATATGTGTGTGTGTGTGTGTGTGTGTGTGTGTGTGTGTGTTCTGCATGTGCTTTATTCTCTAACAAACATACTGCCTAACAAGTACTATGACGTATCAACAAATAAATATACTACGAAATCACTATTATTATTTTTAATTCTTAAATTTTACATGACAACTCATCAGAAATCTATGACGTAATGTGATTTGAGACAGAAACTACGAAAGTTCAACAACTTTCGGAACTAACCTTATTGTGTGAATGGGTATGTTTAGAGTTAGCATATAATTTGGCTTCAGTTGAAATGAAGATCAGGTTTTTAAAGTAGTACAATTATAAATCAGATTTAGAAAGTAGTTTTAGTTATATTCTTTTGCTAGTCCATGATTTCAATTAATAAAAATAAATAATGTTTTTGAAATAGTAAATATAAACAAGATTTCAGAAGTAGTTTTACAATTTTATTACTTCGTTATCTCTTGGCTTCAATTGGTAAGCGTAGGTCAGGTTTCCTTTCTAAAGTAGTGTAGTCAATATAAACCAGGTTTTACAAATAGTTACAGATTTCTTTGGGAAGAGCAACTTACTCAGTAGCTTCTTACATTTCATATTCTTTTTATATCATGCAAGAATTACTATTTTACTTTTTTTAAAAAAATATATGTACAGAAAACTTCTAAACACATATTCATAATTCAACATTCAGTTCGCTGTACTCAGAAACTGGTCTTGTTTCATAATTTTAAATTGTGCAAAAACGCACTGCACATCAGTATTCTAGTATCAAATATTTGTAAAATATTACATATATTTGTATAGCACAGTATTAGTTACCTGCACTCAAAATAGCAAACAATGATACAAACTTTCCACACCATTGGCTAAATAAAAATACAATCTAAAGGCATCTCAAACTTCATATGGAACTTCACATGCAAGCATTGCTTTCAAATAGTTAATCATACCTCATTTAGTGCATAATTTTCTCTTATTGGTTTCCACTAATATTCATACATACTTACCAATATAATAGCTATTATATTGGTAAGTATGTATGAATATATACTCGATTTGGCACTTAGACATTTCTGTAAATATTATAAGAAACTTTCTCTCAATATGCCGATCCGTATAAGATACCCTGCATTAATATTAAGTCTTCCGAGACTCAATAAAAGATTACAGTAACCAAGAACTGTATTAGTGGAGGTAATAATAATAATAATGAGTGAGTTTCGTTTCATAGCATGAAACTACAATAGACTTATAAACTATGTGGATTCAATACTCTCACTTGAAGTAGTACATCTATTCCCACGGTTGCAATAGAGGAATAAGATCAAGGATAGCTTCTGTTCCTCGGACGCTGAATCTATATCAAAAAGCCATTACTTACTATCCCTTACCGTTTTTGCTGTATGTAAATAAGTATTGAAACCGGAAGTATTAGTAAATTCCGACCATTTCTGGTTTTGATAGTATGTTGCAGATGCTGATGGTATGTCTTCTTGAGACGCTGATTTGACTGAAAATAATGTTGTCATTATTTATTTCCATTTCTGTAGTATAGCGATGAACGTTAAAATCAGAAATTGCTGATTTCTACCACGTCCGGTTTGAATCGAGTCAACGGAAAGAAAATCTATCATTGAGGTGCTGAAGCGATTGCAAGAAATTCGCTTCTAGATCTCTCTTAATGTTTTTGCTTTAATAGACAGTCGGACAGACAAATAGATGGATAAACTCATTGTATAAGACTTCCGACACTTATGTATAGTATAGCTTGAAAGTATAATAATAAAATCACAGATAAAACACGATTGAAAAAAAATTATATTCGAGATTCGAATGTGCTCGAAACTCAGAATGATTTTGAATTGTGACTTTGCATATATTATTTAAATAATAATAATAATAATAATAATAATAATAATAATAATAATAATAATAATAGTAATAATAGACTAACATCTTTAAATTTATTTTAATTTCAGAATTTTAAATTTCATTTATTATTTGTGTGTGTTCAGAAATAAAGAAATCAATCAATATATTTCTGCACGAACTCCTATCTAGATATAGATATAATGATATATAAAGAATGGAAATGTACGACTGGATTGAGACTTGATGTTCTTCTCCAAAGTGGACATTCCTGGGATTGTGTGACTAGCCAATGCAAATTATAGGCACTTACCAAGATCATTAAGAGCAGTTGAAAACTTCAAATTCATATCTACCAACTAACATAATTTATAAAATAAAAATTTTCCGAACGCAATTACACAAATTTATTCCAAATATTATCAATTTCAGATATGGTCAAATTGATAGTTTATTACGAGCGGTGTCCAGCAATATGTGTTCCGAGAAAGAACTTCATGAAGTAAGTTTCCTATAAATGTTCTGTTTTAACTTTTCTTTTCGATGTGTTATGTTACTTTTTACCTAAATTTATTTACTAGTAATGTGTTAAATTTGCATAAAATTTGTATACTGTTTAACCTTCCTTGCGAATTTATAATCATTACACTGTATTGTTATCATTTGCATTACATTTTTGGCCTTTCAAGCTTCTCCAATGGTTGCTTTTTAGCACTTCTTATATGTTTCATATATTTTTTGCACCTATACAACATGTAGATACAAGGAAGACATTTATATAATTGAGTTTCACCAGTATTGTCTCAACTAAATTCTACTCAAAATACACAGCTAACTGAAACCAAATAGCAAACTACTTTGGTATATGAGAGCTTCCACATTTAAAGAAATACGATTTAAAAAAAGAAATAACACACTGGTTCATACTAGCTTTGCTATTTTAAATAACTTGCACTAAAAATGGAAATCGCTGAGCAAACCAACGTTTATTTAAAAAATAATAAATGTGCGACAGTTTCGCCAACTAACTGAACATATTAGCTTCATCAGACACTGAAAAGTCTGAGTTAGCCAATATGTTCTGTTAGTTGGGGAAACTATCGCAGATTTATTATTTTTTAAATAAACGTTAGTTTGCTCAGCGATTTCCATTTTTAGTGTAATTTGAAAAAGAAAGACTATTATAAGGATTCATCTTACGTAATATAGTTTTCGATTGAATTCCATTTAAGAAATAAACTGGAGAAAAGACTATATTAATTAATTGATATTAATCATATTTGAATTTTAATTCAATAACGTTAAAAAAAATAATCTTTCCCTATATTTTTTTCATAATCTTGTGGGTACAAAAATGTTATTTAAAAGCGTATAATAAAGAATTAGCATAGGAAATGAATGAACACTTTTAAGCTTTGTACTTTCAACCTGTGCTACACAAAGAGATTCTACAAATTAGAGTGAGAATTGTAAATTATTTTGAATATTTCTATACACGATTCTTTCAATAATTTCGTTTCTTTATTTTTTTAACAGCTAAAAGTAAGTTAAGATTTTACAATACTTTGCTTATGTTTTTCATGCTAAAATTAAACCTTTAAAACAGACCACATGAAATACATATATAAAATTTGTATTCCCCTAACATTTCAGTTATCAAATAGTAAGACAAATAAAAATAACCTTGCATCCATCTAAGTCACTTACTGATGCAATATATTCTATCTCGGATACGAATCAGATGTTTATGTATTGATATATACCAATGACTGATAAGCAAGAGCAATTAAAAAACGACTTGTATACCATTAAAAAATGTTCAATTATCATTAAATTAATAACATTGATAAAAAATAGTACGTGTAATAGTAAAACTTAGGATATTCTCTTTCTTATTTTCTTCTTTTTTCTTCTTCTAGAAGCTATGTTAGTTTTTTCTTCCGTATGGTGTATGGATAATCGAGAATTGGAGTAAAAGTTTGATCTTTTTCTCCTTATTGGAGTTATTGAAATTCTTCCGCTGTTTCTTACATTCTCATTCCATCAATTCCTTCATAATCATTCATCTCTCTCTTTAGTCTAAGGGGCATAACAATAGACGTTAAAGTAGTAATGTGGTGCACAGTTTAAATGGATTTTCTTTATGGATTTCAACTCAACCAGTAGAAGTAATTCTTAAACTTCAAAGAGAACGCACCCAGTGCTTCTTGAAAATCTGGCAGTTTTTAGGAAAATTATCCATAAAATGCCTGCTTAGTAAACATTTTAATTTATTTCTTGTCCCTCATTGATTTTAATCCCAAGCAATAAGCCATATTAAAAAGTTGCATAGACCACATGCCATGCTCCATGAAAATTGAATAAATATGTTCTTTGAAGCTTTTCTATCTATCCACATGGATAATGAGGTGAATTTACCAATTTCCAAAAGTTTGTTCAGTGATAGCAAAAATTCTCGAGTCTAACAAAAATGAAACGAAACATAGCGTGTTGTTTATACATTCAGATTTACTCCTTTAGAGTTGAAATTAAAGATAATAAGGTGAATTCACTTTTTTTTTTTTAATGCTTAACAATATTTTCCCTAAGAAGTAACCGATTTTCATGAATTATAGTGTGTGGTTTCTTTGAGCCTTTCCAATAAGGCACATTTCTGTCATTAAACAATCATTTTATTAGTGATGATGATAATGAGAAATAAGCATGTAGATAGGATGATTGCTTCCCTCTTCACCATTTCGTGTACTGAGAGTATTTTCCCGACTTCTGAATTCTATCTGCAGACAAGTAAGGAAATATAATAGATGTAAAAATGGTCTCTGCGAACTAGTTACATTACGTAAATATAGAATCGATAATGAATGTCACAAAAATAATAGAAACAAGTAAGGTTGCCGAAACTTTTAACAAATATTGCATTATTAAAATAATCTGAATTAGTTAACCAAATACTAGCACATTTTCCTGATGTAATGAAGAGGCAATTGTTGACCTCACATGGAGAGCTAGTAAATATGAAATGAGAGTTATCGACCAATTTATCATCCGCATTCCTTCAGAACATGAGAAAATTCATGAGAAGTATATATATTTTTTTCTTATAAGTTTCCCCAATATAGTTTTAGAAGGGTAGAAATATTCAACACTTGAATTCTTGCTACAATGTTTGTTGCAGTTATAGAAAAAAAAGAAAAAAAACCTAGTGCTCAGTATTTCTCTGGATTTTTGAGAAAGCAGGATATATCACTAAACAAACTATACTGTAATAAGAGGAGCATGTAATACTAATTGGGTAGAAGCATTGTTAAAAAGTTGGGAAGTACAGGTTAAATACAATAGTACTCTTGAGATTTGTTGAGCTACCAAAGGTATTTCGAGAGGTTCTATTTTGGGCTAATTTGTTTTCTTTTTCGTACGTAAGTAATTCTATTTACTTTCATTCTGTACTATACTTTATATAATTGGCACTTCAATTTTAGTCGTTAATAACTTAATTATAACTGTCATCCTGAAAACGATGAGAATGGCTTAGCAGTAAGAAATTGAACGTTAATAATACTAGATAAATTAAAAATAAATGTGTGTGTGTGTCAGGGATCACCTCCCAAACATTGTCGGTGTTGTTTTGAAACACCCTGTATATGCTCAGCTACTGTTATTAAAACCCTTATACATCAACTTTATACTAAATTATCCTGTGTATGTTTTAAGAGAAAATTACGAACATAGTCAACAACTAAGGTTATTTTGCAAAATTTCAGTCTGTGATTCAATTCGAAATGTTATTGAGGTGTGTCTAATTTACGACACATACATATATTCTATAGCCTAATATATTATATATATATATATATATATATATGCCTCAATAGAGAAAGATCACTCCATTTAAAGAGAGTACATTGATTTCTACATCTCAATAAATTGTGTATAATATACATAAAAATATACTTGAAGACACAAAAATAAAAATCTACTCAAACAGAAAAGACAACAGTAAGATAAAGAAAGGAAATGCATATCAAAATATCCGTATGTAATTAATAGATAGATGTGTATGTGTAAATGGATAGATTCATATTATATATATATATATATATATATGTGTGTGTGTGTGTGTGTGTGTGTGTGTGTGTGTATGTGTGTGTATGTGTGTGTGTGCATAATTGGAAGTTCAATCTCAGAAGGGTCAAGTAAATACATGAACATATATGTCCTTCATATCCTGTTACGTATTTTCTGTTTATTAAATTGTATGTCATTAATAAAGAAAATTAAGTCAGAAATGGTGATATATCTATACCTGTGTAAATAGTGCAGACACAGCATTTTCGGGTATCTATCTTTCTGTAAGCGATGGTAACATACCAAGATGTGGGATGCACAGATTCATGTTTTAAAATGGTTTACATATATGTACATATGTATGTATGTGGTAATTGATTACCATACTAAATAGCATTACCTCAAACTTTTTTGATTTCTTAATTGATCAGTTGCCAATAAACTTAAAACACAGAAAGAAATTTCGTTTTTTAAGGAAAAATTACAATACTGACTTACTGAAAATAGTTTCTAGAACATTCAAGATTTTTTAAATATGAGTTATATATAAAAACACAATTTCTATTTGATAAAACTTATATTTTGCATTTAAGGCAATGTAATAGTCATTATATATTCTTAGATGGGTGCACCGATATATTGACAGAAAAAATCTGTTCATCAACGATAATAAAATAACTAAAAAGAAATAAATGGAAACTCAGTAGTTATTACAAGATTATATCGATGTGATTGAATATTTATTGTTAGCTTATAACAAAGGTGAGTTTATGACTTAATACAGTGTATTATTACAGTAAGTTTAACATCTTTTAATTTTGTTTTCTGTTTTTCTTACAGTTACAGAGTTTCTTCCGTGGTAAAAGGAAACTCATAGGAGCCTCGAGATTAGGAATGAACCAAGTAATCGAGAGAGTTCAAGCAAATGTAGACTGGGTGAACGAAAATTATAATTATGTAGTTGGTTGGTTAGGAAATCAATCTCTCGGTAATGTGTAATTTTCGGAAAGTGTTTCGCAATATATTAACAACCATGTATTAAGTTGTTAACCAGAATTTATAGAATGTATAAGGTTTACTTACATAATATTGCGGTTTCTAATCAGATACATTACCGTAATAGTCATTTCTCGAGTCTCGGTCATGATGAAAGTTATAAGAATAACACAGCGAAACCTTGAAAATGCATGAAAAAGTTACAGTCTGGACATAGAAGTGGTAGCAGAAATATTCTTCGTAAATTAGTTATTACAGACTGTTCATAGGAATGCCAATGCAAGCAACATCACTTTCTTCACTACTACTACGACTGAGTGAATTGATTCTCGTTTTGGTTTTATATTACTGTGCCTTGTAAAATCACTACTGTAACGAAGGTTCTGTAAGTCGAAATCTACATAAGCATATCTGACCAAGAACGGGAATTTTACATAGGCAATAAATGTAAGTTAAGATGTATACTCTTTCCACTATGACCACTATGACTACATGTAAGACAATTTCATGGTTCTTTATGAACTTAAAAAAAAAGTTTGCAATGATAAATAAGTACAGTAAGTAGTAAATTGCCATTCGCTCTTACTATTTGACTAAGCAGAGTATCATATACTGCAGAGATTATTCAGCCATTTGTTGCAGCTCACTTAGAAACATTTTTTAAATAATAAAGAGAAGAAAAATGAATAAGTTAAAGTAAATATTTGAGTGTAACTGATACATGTAATTATAAAAACCGTGGTTACTCAACTTACCTGTTTAAAAAATGCATTTTAGCAAAAAAGAAATATATATATAATCATATTTTGGTTATTATGCGTATCGTATGTGTGTGACTGATACTCGAACAATCTGTAATTACTGTGGAAAGATTTTTTAAATAGAACAAAAGTTGAGTTATATCTTTGAACATTCAACTGTTCACAATTATAGTACTTTCTCGATTGATAAGTATGCTAATTTCCGTTACTATTTTTATTATGTTAATTTTAAAGAAAAGAATGTGGAATATGCAAACATTTTTCTCTTGTACAGTCACTAATAACGGATAAGTTTAGTTATTTCGTAATTTCCAGACAATGAAAGTGTAAGGTTCCTGAAGGTGTGATTTTGGTTCCAAACAGTATGGCTGCCAGGTATAAAAAACATAGGCCGGTATATAATTCACATTTATTTTAATTGAATCCATTTTCTTATTTTTCTTAACTTTGATCTACTTATTCTTAAAAGTTTCTGGTTTCAGAATTTTAAACAAATATTTCTTTTTCAATATAATATTTCTAGGTCAGCACCAAACCAATAAGTTCCATTTGTAGCACATTTCCTTAGACGTACTTGACCCAACCATTGAAATCAAGAGTTGAAAATTAAGGTAAATGTATCAGTAATGGGCACTTAAAATTTTTTTCATACTTTCTACTCAATAACTTTGTATCAGAGCACTATGAAAGTTCGCTCTTTTGTTAGCCTATTTCTTCTCTTACAGAATTCCTGAACAAAGTTATCTATGAACTAACTGGAAGCTAGATATTTTATTTTTTGAGAGGCCTGCAACTGTATCAATAATGAACAAACGATAATTCTATGTGTAACAGGAATAGATACCTTCCGGTGCCAATAATGAAAATGGGAGATACTTGCGTTTGAAAGGTCCAATAATTATAGAAAATGAACTTATAACAGTTCATACACGATATTATACAAGTATGTGAAAATCAAATCAATACTTTCATTGGCACAGAACTCCGATGTCATTATCGGTATTTTAAGTCATGGTATTTCTGCAATTATTTGGATTTTTTTTAGAAACACACACACACACTTCTTTCGCTACCATCTTTCCTTTATATTGCTTTTGGCTGGTGCCAGACAAGGAGGATTGAGTACGTAGGTTTCAGTTGAGCAGCTTACTTGCACTAATATTAAATAAAGCAAAAATGGTTATACCGTTGGATTTATGGTAAAATTTGCTATTAATAAGGTGTCACTGTTATGCGTTTTGTTTAAAACTTTTGTCTGATTCTAAATGGCGGATTTGAACATGGCCGCCATCAAGGTAACTCTTACCATAGACCTAATATTTATCCACCTGCTTTTTATTTAATTATTAACATTAACACAGAATTTACAAGGTGGGGTAAAGGACTAATAGAAATGCTGCAACAATATTTAATTTCCCTATAACTTTTTACCAATTGCGCGTAAATCAAAATTAATGTCACCATTGTTCTTCTGATTAAATTTGCGCCTTAAATCATGTATCACATGACCCTATTCCTATTTTAAAAACTTAACCTTAATTCAAAATGGCGGACTTCAAGATGACCGCCGTCAGGTATACCCTTACTATATGACTTCCCGCTAGTACTAATATGTACCCATATATTTGTTATTCTCCTTTTGTCGTTACAAGAGGTCTTACAGGTGCTTTATCTCCAACTGTATGAAGACTATTCTGTACTTCCATGTGATGTTCTGGTAGCTGTATCTCCTAAAACCCTGGAGCTTCGCACCTGCAACTTCACTGAAATACTGACCACATTTAGTACTACTTTCTCATATGTGTCTCAGTCGGCAACTCGATTCACTCAAACGTAAGGTTTACTTGTGAGATTCCGTGTCAGTCATTTAAGTCACAGATTGCATAGAATTTTCAGATCCATACAATCCACGTTATTGGATCCTTCGTTTCCAGGAGCGGCAAAAGCATTCTTTTATTATTATTATTTTTGTCCAGGCTTTGAATAGCGACTGATCTTCTGGCTTACCATTTCAGACAGGGTTGCCCATCGCCCCCAAGTGCTTGAGGACAAATTCTTTCCGACTTTATCATTCTCCTCCCCTTCCACCTCAAAGTGTGTGAAAGTGCTTTCTCCCCATTTGCTCCTCCTCAAAAAAAGATAATACTTATGTTGATTTAGATGTCAAATACATAGGAGATTTGGTTGCATGTCCCCCCTCACCCTTATATTTAAACAAAATCAGTCTATATCAGCTTACGCCTCCCGCCACAACACAGTTCTTTCAATCAAATGAGAAGGTATTCTTTGGTATGGCAATTATTTTAAAATGTTATTTATGCTAAGTTCTTCTTCACAGTTACAATTCTTAAAAGTATCATTACGGCATAATCAAAGTGTATGATTGTTCCATTTCCTATGAAAAATTGTCCCCTAAAGATTTCATGGATGCAATCTGCGTCCTAAAATCCCTTCTGTTGGCTCCCCTTGTTTCAGGATTTCAGGTCCTTGAAATTCGAAGAGACTTGAGCCTTTTCTCGCCAATGGAGTCCTCCCGAACTTAAGCAAGTTACAAACTGTAGACATGAGGTGACCATTACTGGTGCACTTAAAAATAGCCCAATGTGCCAGTAATGGTCATACCTAACCATTATCGGGCACATCCAGTAACGCTCCACCCTCTTTAGAATGGCGCCGAAGAGCTAGATCTGAGTTTCGTCATATAACGGTGTTCTAAAGAGTGTATTCACTAATTTGAACGTGATCAGACGTAAGAAAGAACACACAAACTCTCCTGCTAGTCCCATCTTACACCTCGAGTGTTTGATTCTGATTGATGTATGTCCGTGGAGTGCTCTAGTTCATTGAACTAACTCTAGAGGGTATCGGATGTAGAAAACAATAAATCTTAATACTCTGCGTGGTCTCATTTTCTTATTATTTGACTCAAGAGTCCAAAATGTCTATTACTGATACATTTACCTCATCTTAAGCCCAGCTCACTGAAACGTGTCCGCACTAACTTGAATTTGAAATTACATCTTTTTTGTCGATGTAAGTTCGATATACAGAGACATACAGAAAGTGGGAATATATGTATTTCAAATTTCGGAACACAGGAAATATAAGTTTGAGAGTTACGTACCGTGTGTTGGATCAGATCATGTTGGTAGCAAATAATATCAAGATAGCAAAATTTATTCTTCAGTACAAACTGCTCATTCTCGTAGCTAGTAGTGCTGTTAGAAAGACTAATATAATTTGTTGTTTGGTATTAACACATATCCCCTCCCTTTCTAGCATCGAGACTACATACGTGAAATTAAAATTAAATATTAAATTCAAGCTACGTAATACCAACGGAAATTAAATTCAAGTTTTGTACTGAAAGCGAAAACTAAAATATTTCCTCATCATGAGTTCATGTTGACAAATCAGATTAACGTCTGACTAAATATACTAACCTGAAAGCATACATTTTAATTTCCCCTACAGTACAAAATGTAATGAGGTAAGTATAGTTTAGCAAATTCATTCAAAATAATATATTCTCTTACCAAAAAGTTTAGTGGAAATTATTATATACAATATGTGTATTATATTTTATATGTGTATTATATTCTATACACTATGTTCTAGGCGTAGTTTGTTTTGATTAAAACTTGAATTCTTGCAACTTCAAGATTACAGTCAAAAGCCTTTAATTCTGTATCTGTCGGTAATTCAACCTCCTTTCACTATCTAATGCTAAAGTATTTTAGATAAAACAGGAAAGTTAAGCAATTTCTTTAAAAGATTTTAAATAAATTAACCGCGTATTGAAACATATTCTCATATTGACTACAATTTTAAATTTGCTTAGTTAACACAATTAGAATGTACAGTTTCTTTAGTTTTAAAAAAACGTAAATATATATTAATTTATTTCCTCACGTTCATTTTGATATGCGTTGCGATTGTGGATTCCAAGGATTGGATTCCAGTGAAAATTGAATCGAATACATATGCATTGAGGTCCACACTCATAATGTCTCGAAATGGAATTAATACCGTAATTTTTTTTTTTTTTTTTTTTTTTATTTTAGTATCTATTTATTTTCGATTATTGGTGAACAAATTATTTATATTTAAGCACTATTCCTCAAAGCATAAGAATAAAATATTAAGTTATAATGCACAGTTAAACTTTTAGAGAAACATCAAAATTAACATATTTAAACCAGCAAACAGTAAAAATTAAACATAATTTTGGTACTATATAAACCGACAATTATAAAAACGAAGGATAACACATGATGATTAATAAGTGTTTCAGTCCTCTATACTTAGATTTTGCCATAATCCCAGTCACACAATAATAAACAAAAATATCATTTTATACTGTATATGTCTTTGAAGTAGCAATTATTAACATTCAGAAAATGTTTATATTTATTTTAGATAAAAAATTTCGTCTAGCTTGGGTGAAGATGGGAAGGAATTTAATATGCTAATGGCATTGCCTCTTTGTATGGCTAGGCTTATCCTTTGTGTCAAAAAGTAACAACTTCTAGGATCTCCTGATTTATTAATTAATTTTGATCCTAATTCCTTTAAAAACATTCTGGCTTCTTTGCTAAAAACACCCATTGTTTCCGTGGCAAACGCAATAAAAATGCGATCTTCTTTAAGTTTTGAATATTTAGAATGCTTCCGCATACACGCTGTCTCTGCTGCACTTCCCGCTTCTTCACTAGTTGACGTTAAGTAAGATGGGGCAAAAGTATCTACACATGTTACATCCCATACTAGACATTGACCCCTTTTCCAAGGTGTCAAAGTAATTCCATCTGGCCGCTTATTGTCATTCCGATACATTCCGGGTGGTGGATGAATAATCAATTAAGTTCATCTGTTTCAAATGTTTTGTAAATACGTATAGATGTACTTCAAGTAGTATGCGAGCACTGGTGGGTTGTAAATTTCTAGAATTGGCTAATGCAATCAATCAATCCGTCGTCATAAGTACAAAGGTCTTGTCTTTTCAAAGAAACACATTATCAACGGCGTTCAGAATTTGACCTATGTAATAGTCGTGACGTGAATAAATAACTCTTTTTTCGGAAAATTCTGACCCAAACTCTTTCATTTGTTTCTCCAAACTTTTTTTCAACAAATATTTTAAGGGCCAGTTTATATTGTTTTAAATTTAGTTTTTAAATTAAACTTGTATTTTAATAGAAATACTCATTAGCCAGTAATGCTCTTTAAATAAGACTTGTTTTGGTGCAATAAAATTGTCAAGTTGTACCAAGTAACTGCTTCATATTTAGTAATTGTTCGTTTTTACTCTGTAATGATAACAGCCCTGTCGAAAAACTGAAGAATAATTTTAGAATTATTTATATGCTCCGTTGTATGTGATAGAATAAGCGATTGGGTGGTATATTGTATTGAATTAATAATATGAAAATTATATTTGCTTGATATGAAAACTCTACAAACAGAAGTCATGTGAAAGTACTTTCCAAACAACTAAAATACAATACATTTCTCACTGCAATTAGTCACGATACTAAAATTTCAAAAAGTTTCAAATAAGTAAAATGTAAGTTTATTTGTGTTTATGATTTTAAAAAATGTTTTAAAACATATAACTTTCTTTCTGCAATAAGAGCTAATCAATTATAAAATAATTATTGATGGGGTGCTTCACTATACCATGGATTGTTATACTTATATGACCATATCTGGGTAATTTATCTGAAAGTTCTTTATTCAATATTGTTTCATGTGGTATTAACCAATATAGATAATTCTACAACATATGTGGCTCAATGTAGGTCAGTTTATAAAATATACTATGCAGAATGTTTGAAGTTTGTGTAAAGCGATATTTTATTGAACATTTATTACAGTGAGTGTGTTTGGTTTTCTTATCAATTAAAAAAAATCTGAATAATAAAAGAAAGCTTACAAGTTTGTTGTATCTAAACACAAAAATATTTTTCACACTAAACAAATCTTCTACGAACATGAGATTGCAAAATAATAGCTAATCAATACGACTCACAAAACTACAGCAAGGAAACAAAGGCATATAAGTATCACAGAAAAGTTTCTTTGTGTATGATAAAATAAAAATTACTTTTAAAAAAACTATATAAAATGTAACAAATTAGTTTAAAACGCTATGCACAAATAGTAAGAACTTAAAAATAGATAAAATGAGCTACAAACAAAAATAATGAGTATACTAATAGAATAATGATAAGCTTTTAATATGAAGTTCTCCCTTTGTTTGGTGTTTATAAGAATATTACTGTATTTTATACTGATATGTGATTTATACTCTATTTTATACTTATATTAAAACACCACATCTGATGCTTAAAAACATAATAAGCACATAAATAAAAAGTCTTCTCTTGTAAATTACACTGTAGTAATATATCTGTGATACAATAAAGTTTAAGTATTCCTAAATATTGTACTTTTCCTGAACATTTATACATACATTCAGCCTGGCAGTGATATAAAACTAAACACTGATTTTCTTTGATAAAATCTCTACTCTTTCGTGAGTAGTTTAGGAGTGACAGTAGTTATTCAACGTAAGAAGTACTGTTCCAAAATAGCCACTAGAAAACCAAAGCTCATGGTTTTCTTTGAAGACCATTATTGCTGGTAACTTTACAAGAAGATCATACTAAAAGTAATGTATCCTTTACAAAATGATCAGAAAAACTCAAATTCATATCGTCTTTGAAAACTACTTAAATAAGGTACTAATGATATTGAAATCTTTGTTACAATTGACGAAAACATGTCATGGAGTTATCTTGATTATACTAGTACTTATTCCCTGAACATGATTTAGAACCGAAACTTGAGATGACCTAAATATGAACTCAAATTATAACTGGTAGTTAAAACTGTCTTAGTTACATAAAGCTATTTCTACATCTGTTGAACAATATAACAATGTATCATCTCTCTACTTTCTCACGTACAACAAAGAAAAAAAAAACAAGTGCTTTATTTTAAACAAGTTTCAAACTGTATGTGAAGAATTCTTAAGACAGGATAAATGTTTGAAAGTTAAACTGAAATATTCCAAGTACAAACTCCTGCAGATTTAAGATTAAAAAAAAAAAAATGGTAAACATGGACAGTCACTGAAAAAATATAACTACTTCTATGGCTATCTTATAAATATAATATCACATTTCATTTAAATTCGTACACAAGTAAAAATATTTACGCAAAGCAAAATCGTTGATTAAGTTAACTAATACATTAGATATGTTTAAGTTGTGCGTCTTACGTACGTGGCATATGAACAATAGAATAACAGAGAAGAAAGTTGGATCAGTTTATATTGAGAAACTATTAGCTATTGGTACGGTTGAATATGTACTTCAAATACTGATTTTTTTTTTAATAAAACTGCCATCTTGGAAAGATTGGAACATTCTACACTGAAGATTGGTTTACTCCAAGGCTAACAGAGAGCTCTCTAATAAACTCGTGGAAGATCGTAGGTTCCATATTCTTTGCTAATAGGGACAGAAGAAACCAGTCCCCTATTTGACACTTCCTAGAAATTAGTTCCATATTAGTGGCAAACCCCATATGCAATCTCAGATGCATAGTACGACATTTAGGTGAAGCATACAAAATGCACCACCATAAAACCATCAGTGCAGTTAAAATAGCTAGAATAATAAACCAAAACCACATAAAGACAAATACCTTTTGATACGTAGAGTTGAAAGTCAGAACGCAAATAGCATTCAAAACATTGACATTACCAGTATAGCTATACTGTTTGAAAACGCACTTCGTGACTATTGGAAATACTCTTTCCATTGGATCATTTCTAGATTCTGGGTCTTTATCCAGAAATGATACAACCTTTGCGCCATACGAAGTGAACTCGCCGTTTAGAAACCTATTAATGAAGTACATTTGGCACACGACGTTAATAAAAGTAAGAATTTCACAAACAAAGAACTTCAAGGCATAGGTGTTGTGGCAGTGCAATGTTCGTACAAAATAATCAACAAGTTGCTTTCTAATGGATTGTACCTTAACAGGATCTAGAATGTTGTGCCTTAGATCATGCACCATTAGCCTTAATTTTCCACCTTCCGCATTTTTCCAGAAAAAATGGGGGGCGGAGAATAAAACAGCTTGTAACAGGAAAACATAATCTACCCATTGGTAGTACCGATGATATCTAATGTTTCCTTTATCTTCTTCAATCCCAACACCAGGATGTATGTACGAATCCATCTCTCTTCTTGTGCTTTTATCAGCAGTTACGCTGTACGTTGAATGAGCCCAACAGTACGAGTTCATTGTTTTCTGAGGAACTCCTTCTACGTTGCAATCAATGGGATCCTGTAAATAGTATCTTGCCATGGTTAACAGAGCAAATACAATTAGCGCTGATGCGGTGACCTTACAATGTAAGGCAAAAACCAAGTTGTCGATGCAAATGGTATTTAGCCGTAAATAATTTCGTAAGTTTCGTATGTTTTCCATCTTCATAGCCGAAAAGTCGTCAAGTTCAAACTTTTAGTTTGAATAATGTGAAAAAAAAGGTTTAAAAAAATCCAGTAACGATCTCTGAAATACTAACGTCTAACGTTCCACAGGTGTTACAAGTCGAAGTCTTCGAAGAACCATACAGTTACTTCTGAAAAAGAAAATGAAAACAAAAGCAATGTAATGAATATATACGTAAAAATAGCCGTTTAATGCATATAAAACATTAAAGCATACTAATATAATATTCAAAAATACATGTTTCAGAATCCTGCAACACTCAAACAACAATTTTTATAAAGGAAGTTTCGCTACGGTCATATAATTTGAAGTACTCTCCAACTACCTCTATAAAACTTGTCACGGAAGCACCACAGGATTTTGAAACATAGATATATGGATAGAGCACATATTAATTCCTAAGTGAAATCTTGACCCAACTACGGTAGGTCCCATAATTTTGGAGCTATGGACCTTTAGAGTTCAGTGTTTTATGTTTTCAGCAGCCTATAACTCCGAAAGAAAGCACCAATATTTCTCTATACTTTCTGTCTTATCTTGGTGTCAGGAATCACCTCCCAAACGTTGTCGGTGTTGTTTTGAAACACCCTGTATATAAACAATATATATGCTGCGAGAAAATATCTCTACCAAACTCCGGGAGGTGAATCCTTATATCAAATGGAAGGGAAAAAGTGCTAATAAATATGGGTCTAAAACCACCTTCGTACCGTCGAGAATATAGAATATCACATTTTAGAAACGTGAAAACCATTAGATCTATCGCAAGCGATTCGATTAATTACACAGGAATCAGTATGCACTCTGTCTAAATATTCATATTTCAGAATCCTCTGGTACCGGCGCAACGAAGTATATATATATTGGGATAGGTAGATACAGTTTTAAGTATTAATTAAACTTTACTTACAATATTTAAGCAGACGACTTTTAAGTCATTTAATTTTTCTATTAATAATAATTGAAAATAACGAATATCATTTTCCCCTTTCATGTAAAAGCCAATATTATTTTCAAGAGTTCTGTAACAACGCACAATCAAAGAAAAGTGATAACCAAGTGAGATCAAATTTCGATATTAAAATATGATTTGGTATTTTTTTTAAGGACGTATTTACTAACTTACTCCTGTTTAAGAATTAAAATTACGAAAATTCTTTATATCTTAAGAATTCGACAATCACTTCTATCTGGAAATGCTTATGATATTAATTGTTTAACAAGAGCAATAAATTATAATATAGTATATCGTTAAAAAAAATACACATGCGTGACTCATTTGACAAGCATTACTCTCGCTTAGGTATTTGCGAAATTTTTTTTTTTATAACTCTTGTCCATGTTATTATGAGAAAACAATAGTAAAATAAAATTTAAATTGTTATTTTGCACTTGATCATTTGCAGGTACAAAAAATCGAGGAAAAAAGATGTTGGATTTAAAGGAACGGGAATTTCAATCTCCCATCTGCCTGGTAACTGCCTGTTTTGTTCATTTAAAATATCAAGTATATTTACTTCAAAGTGTTCACAGAAGTTCGTTGGCTCTGTAAAATAATTTTCAGAACCCATCTGGTTATTTAAAATTTGCTTGAAAAATCCCTACTCGAGCGACGACTCTGATACGCGTCAGATAGGGATTCGGCTTGTTACCACTGAAGCTGTTAGATTTTTTTCTCTCTTTCATTTCACATTGCTACACGTTCACTGTACTGCATGAAAATGGCATAACCAAGTGAATATTTACATAAAACTTCCAATTGATTATATTCCATGAGGTTGCTGAAACCTATTAATATCAATATCTGTACCACCGCCCTTTTCATGAAGCAAATCTACCTCTGATCCACCTTATTTGTTTATATACAATGTACAGTACACTGCAAAAGAATATTCAAACCCCCTAAAGTTCTTTTCTCAAACAAATGTGTTTGTTGACTTCAAAATGGCAAGCTATACTAAAAACTTAGTAGCCTATGTAAATAATATTCAAATATTAACAAAGAGAATGCACAGAGTAGACTTCTGAGTCTTACTTCTACGGTACATTCTATCTCTTTACACTGCCATTAGGGTTTGCTCACTCTGTTAATGACTCTTCATAATACAGTGAAACATTTCTTCACGGACAACTCGCAATAAGCGATGCGTTCATAGTACGGGCAAATATTTCTGTCTTGCCAAAAATGTATTATGGAAAAGAATTCTCTCTTCTTCTGACATTCTGACGGACACGGACAGCCGCTTTACCTTCAAAGTTTTAGTAACCTCTTCATAACTCACAGGAATTATTTTCAATTCATACTTAGCATAGAAAGTACTTTCTGCAATCGAAAAATAAATCTTCAATTGACACCTTTAACTGATCCAACAACTACAAGCAAATTCCGATCAGAAACTAGTGTCCGCAGAATTACACGCCAGGTAATTATTACCGATTTTTTCCCCAAGAAATTCATAAACCATCATGATTGATTAGTTCTGTCTACATTTTCAGTCCTTTTACATGTTCTTAGT
The DNA here is from genome assembly GCF_964235325.1 of Thermobia domestica. Classification (NCBI taxonomy): domain Eukaryota; kingdom Metazoa; phylum Arthropoda; class Insecta; order Zygentoma; family Lepismatidae; genus Thermobia; species Thermobia domestica. The sequence goes on along the minus strand of NC_137455.1, from coordinate 292,958,409 downwards.
GGAAAACTTCTACTTTTAATACAGTTAATAAGCGAATTAAGGAGAGGTATGACTTGTACTTAGGAAAATCATTATACAAGAATTTCACAGTACACACCCATATAAGCACCCTAACCAAGGATACTTATTTCTTTACAGAGAAGATTTCTCCTCATTCTCCCAGTAATTCAAACAGTTCATTATGGTATTTCGATATTAGCCTATATTTCCATTTAGATCTGTAACTAAAGTACTGTCTTCTACACAAAATTACCACACGAGCCGTGAGTAATCTAAATTTGTATAACTTCTCTACAACAGACACCTCTCATTTACAGACAAATATTCATGTCCCATCGGTATCTGTTATTCATATGTTTCACTGTATTAAAGCAAATACACTCTAAAATACATTTGTTTATGTTTTAATCTAACATTTCATTCTAATATGTGTAACTATTTTACATTGGCTAAGTCTCAAGAAATCTTCATTTACCTAGTATATGCTACAATTACACTTTTCACTAGACCTCGCATCTACTTCCAATGAGTTTCGTTTCACGTTTTGAAACTACGGTAGGCTTCCCAACTATGCTATTTCCTTTTAGTTTAACATTCCAGAATTATCCAATTTCCAGTTGCGATAAAGGGAGAAGGACAGAGACGGAATCTTTTCTTCAGACAGACTCCATATACGAGGGCCACTATTATATTTTGAGCCTTGGCAACTCTGATTGTAGTTAGGCGCTATTTATTTATTTATTGTATGCATAGAAATGTTTGACATTGTTGACCATAGCGTACTTCAAATGTTTTCTCAATAGCTTTATTTGTGCTGTTTACGTTGACTTGAAGATTGCGTGACAACAGAAAATTGGAATTAACTCGTAAAAATTTTCGTGTGATGATTTATTACGATTTTCAACGTGGATTATCAAGACAAGAGTGCGTCGATCAACTTACATTTGGCCATGAAGCCCCATCCTTTGCCACTGTGAAACGTTGGTATAACGATTTCATTCGTGGCCGCCATTCGCTCATTGACAAAATTCGCGACGATCGTCCAAAATCAGTTGTTATTCAAGAAAACATTGATGCTGTGCAAAACCTAATACTGCAAAGATCGCCATGTGACACACTGTGAGATTGAGGCAACCCTAGGCATTAGTTCCACCAGCACATATAAAATATTACATGATCATTTAGCTGTGAGAAAGGTTTGTTCTCGTTGGATCCCACAAAATTTGACAAAAGCTCGAAAAGAATCTCGCATCGATTGGTGCACACATAAATGCTCAATAAACACAATTGCGGTGCTTCAAAAGACGTATATAAGATTGTAACAGGTGACGAATCATGGATATATGCATATAAGCCGGAATTAAACAGCAGTTGACTGTAGGGGGGTTTCAAGATGAACCAAATCCAACAAAAGTTGTTCGCGCTCGAAATGAAATGAAATGAAATCTTTAACTTTTACGTCCCACGGTTATGCCGGTTAGGCTAAAGGAGACGGTGATGATGAGAGATGAGTGAAATGGTGGAATGAAGAAAGTGGGAGGAAACGGGAGAACCCCGTGAAAACCCATGAGCACGGTGTTTGTCCACCACAAAGTCCACACGGCGCGAGCTGGGATCAAACCAGGGACTCCAAGCACCAGAGGTGTCGCGCTCGAAGCATATCGAAACAAAAGGTCACCTGTTTTTTCGAGAAAACTGCTCATGTGGAAACTATGCCTTTAGAGGAACGTAGAACGGTCAACTCTGAATGGTACACAACAATTTCTTTGCCGGAGGTCTTCGGTCAAATACAGAAAACAAACTAGCGTCGTCGGATCATTCTTCATCAAGACAATGCGAGCTCACACATCTCGTCTAACAACCGACTATTTGAACACAAAAAATCGAATTGATGGGTCATCCGCCATACAGTCCTGATTTGGCACCCAGTGACTTCTTGTTCGAGAAAGTCAAGAACAAATTGCGTGGACAACGATTTTCGTTGGCGGAAGAAGCCGTTGATGCGTTCAAAAACCATATTATGGAGGTGTCTCAAGAAGATGGGAGAAAATGCTTTGATAAATGGTTCAAACGAATGCAAAAGTGTATTGATCATACTGGAAAATATTTCGAAAAACAATAAATCGATTTTCAATGACAAATTACTGTTTTTTCGTTGTTAGGCTCAAACTATAAATAGTGGTCCTCGTATATTATATATATTATATATATTTGCTGTCTTTTACAAAAATGAAAGAAATTTCTTGTTTAATGATGTTCCACGATTAAGCTTCGAGGTTAAGGGACACGGTGATGACAATAATGAATGAAATAGTGATATGTAATGAAGTTAGTAGAAGGAAACAAGAGAACCCCGAGTAAACCAACGCAAACGGTATTTGTCCACCATAAAGCTCGCAATTGGATCAAACCAGGGATCCTACGTGCCAGAAGTGAGCACTGTACCACTGAGCCACGGCAATCCCCTATCTCTTGGAATTATTAACATATGGAATCACTAATAAAGAAGGATATTGTACTAATTACTACTTACTGTTGCAGTAGAATAATAGCTGAGATTAATTTAATTCTTGGAACTCTGATTCCATACCGGTATATGTATTTTAAAAAAAGGATGTCTCATATTACCATTTTCGCTCTGTACGAATCAATATTGAAATCGGAATTGGTAGGTCATCCTATCATTTCCGATTAGAATAGAAGAATAAATTCGAAGATGGAATCTAAGATCCATAGCAAATCTAAGATTTACAAGACAAAATTCATAGCAAAAAATTGCTACTCACTACCAAATCACAGTTTTTTCTATTATGGCAATCAGTGTTAAAACAGGAAATCATAGACTTCCACCACTTTCTTTTTAATACAAACACCGTGCTCGTGGGTTTTCTCGGGGTTCTCCCGTTTCCTCCCACTTTGTTCATTCCACCATTTCATTCATCTCTCATCATCACAGTCTCTTTTAGCCTAACCGGCATAACTGTGGGACGTAAAACTCAGATTTCATTTCATTTCTTTTTAATAGAAGCAGGGGTGAAAGTGGATCTGAAAAGGTAGGGGGACGGTAGGTAGCAGCATTTATTTATTTATTTATTTAGAAAACAACACAACAGGCTTAATGCCTAATTATAGTGTCGTATAATACATACATAGACATATATACATTTACCCGTACAATTAATCAATTCACTTCGAGTGTCAGGTACTCGGTAATAATCTTGTTTCTAAATACATATTCTGACATACTGAATATATCTAATACATCAGTTTTATGACTTAATTGATTGTAGGAGTCACACATTCTCCACAGCGGAGATTTACTGAGAATATTTGTTCGTGCCCTTTCACAGAAAAACATATCAGTACTCCCTGGTCTTGTTCTGCCTGTTGGAACGCTTAGATATACTTTCGTAAGTAGCTCTGGACAGACAATTTTATTATTTAATACTTTATATAAAAATAGTAAATCAAACATCTTTCGTCGATTCGTCAACGTTAGGAAATTCAAACTCCTTACTAAGCCCACGTAGGGAATCTGTTTCGGATAGAAAGCTGTTTTCTTGTACGTAAGCATTTTTAGAAATTTAAATTGTATGTTTTCTATTGCTTGTAAGTATTTATTTACATTCGGTGTCCAAATAACGCACGCATAGGCTAATCGGGACCTTACGAACAAATTATAAAGTTTAATGAATGTTGACACGTTTCTAAACTCTTTACCCATTCTATAGATAAAAACGAGGTTTCTGAATGCAGCGTTAGAGATTGCATCGATGTGATGAGAGAAGGTCAATTTTGAATCAAAAATTACTCCTAAATCTTTAACTGAATTTGGTTTACACAGAGATATGCCCTTAATTATATACGGATAATTGATGGGATTTTCTTTCCCTGAGAACGATAAAGACTTGCATTTAGAGATATTCAATGAAAGTTTGTTTTGGTCACACCATTGCCCAACACCCTGTAAATCCTGCTCGAGTTGTGTGCAGTCATCTATTGTGCTTATTTTAGAATATAGTTTGAGATCATCGGCAGACAACAGAAAGTCAGAGTTTTTAACATAGGTTGAAATATCAATAATTACAAGAAGAAATAATAGCGGACCTAAATGGGATCCTTGAGGAACACCTGATAATGTGGTAAATTTCGTGGTAATATAACCCTTGTAAGAGACAGCTTGCTCTCGATTGCACAAGTAGGAAGCGAAGTACTCTATTGCTCGTTTAGAAAAATCGAAAGATGCCAATTTCTGTAGTAGCACGTCATGGTCAACTCTGTCGAAAGCCTTACTAAAATCCGTATAAATGACGTCCACTTGACCCCCTTTGTCTAATTCTCTTGCTATGTAATCCGTTACTATTGCTAGATTGGTTGTTATGGATTTATTCCTTAAAAATCCATGTTGATGTTCAGATATGACAGGCTTTACATGGTTTAAAATTATGTTGTATAATATGGTTTCAAGAACTTTGCCAAAGGGAGATAGGATGGCTACTGGTCTGAAGTTCTCTATCTCATTCCTGTTTCCAGATTTAGGAATAGGGCATGACGTCACGCCGTTCCCCCTGCCTATCTTTGCCATTGTAATTTTGTTAGGAACTGGGGTGACGCCATCCATATTTTTTCGTGATGGGACGGCGACCCCCGCGCTCCCCCTCACCTTTACCCCAGAATAGAAGGGCAAAGATTGGAACATCTATGCTTGAGACACTAAATCCATATAAAATGTATATTTCTCTCTCAACAGGTTTTGCCTACTATCAACAATGAAACCTGAAATGATAGTAATTTCTATCACTTCCGATTGTGAAAGTGAAATAAAGTCGGAGATGGAAACTATCCATGAAAATAATAATAATAATAATAATAATAACTTTCTTTTCTTATCTATTTGCAACCTTTCCCACTGGTCTAATGGCTAGCGCGTGAAATCCTTGTTGCACAGGGTCTCGAATTCGATCCCCAGTAGGAAAGCATGAACGCATTACGAAGATTCGAATCCCACCTTAAATTGTAGGGTCACATCTCGTAGTGTTGGTGCTGAATGGGGCGCTAAGCTTCAACTAATCAAAGAAAAGCTAACTACATATTACTTTTTTTTTTTTAACTATATAGCAATTGATATTGAAACCTGAAGTCAATGATTTTTACCACTCCTGGTTCGAATAGAAGGACAAAGATCAAGATGTAACATATTCTTTGGACATTGAAGAAATATATATTTTCCAGGAAAATCTAAGTTGTACGTCCCACGATTGTGCCAGCTAGGCTAAAGGAGACGATGATGATGATGAGAAATGAATGCAATGGTGGAATGAATAAAGTGGGAGGAAACGGGAGAACTTCGGGAAACCCCGTGAACATATTTGTCCACCACGAAGCCCACTTAGCGCGAGCTGGGATTGAACCAGGGACCCCACGCACCAAAGGTGAACGCTCTACCACTGAGGCACCGTGGCTCTCATACCGGTTTTGCAGTGTGAAAATCAATACTGAAACCGGATATGGTAGTATTTTCTTACGTAAGGGATCGAGACCGAGATTAAGACAGCCATTTATAAACCGAGACCGAAATTAAGACAGCCATTTATAAACCGAGACCGAGTTTCAGCAAATCGATACAAGGACAAGGCCGAGACAAGGGAAAGTCCAGTCTCGCCTCGAATATTGAAAAAAAAAACAGTTCATTTTTACTCAAAATTCATTGTATTGTTAAGTTATATGCAAGACAATGAAATGGTTGTTGTCGGATGAAAATGTTTCAAACAGGGCACAATTTTCAGTTAAGTGTTATATATATATATATATATATATATATATATATATATATATATATATATATATATATATATATATATATATATATATATATATATATATATATATATATAACTATATAATTTCTTTTGTCAATTAAATTACTCGAATAACGTGTTGTCAGTATATTCCGAAACTTAATTTTGTAAATAAAGACGTATCGATATGGTCTCAACTTCCCAAACTTATTTTACGCACAGTTCAGGAATTCTCTAGGGAAAGACATGTTTAAATATTGCTAGTTAATTTACTGCAGCCGCTCGTATTAACTAATGATACCGACTTTTCTTTGAAACGAAAGCAAAATCTTTAGATTGAAAGAAAGTAGGGCCTGAAATTCTAGAATAGGATAGGGCAAAGTCATGAAAAGATTAAGAACATTAGGTTAAACCAGAGAATTGGTTATAACTATCAAGATATTAAAAGCGTGTAACGAACTGTATATTGATACTTCTAGAAATATTTTTTCACTAAGCAATAAAAGTGCTTAATTTAACAATATAAATTCAGATATAATTATGGAGAAACGATAAGTCATGCAGAATAGAGAAAAGAAAATCAAATGTGAACAGAATACACTGTATTTACTGTGATTAACCTAATATAATCTGATTTTGCTTTCTTTCGCCATGAATTAGCTTTTGATTGTTATCTGCGTAAAGCAGATATTTCTTTTTCTTTACTATGCAAAAAATTGGTCCAAATTTTACGATATATTTGAGATCATTTTAAACTGTGTAAAAAAAAAATGTCTCGTAATTCTGAGCTGACTCAATCCTACCAAATTAGTCATCTCAAGAAAAAATGAACTGAATGCAAGTTAGAATTTCTGCTTAATTATGATGCCGGTAATGATCTTCGAACTATATCTAAAGTAAAAACCTTTTATTTTTTTTCTTAAGATAGCTCATTTGCCATATTGGGTCAATTCCGAATTACAAGAAGGGGGGCGGTGGCTCAGTGGTAGAGCGTTCACCTCTGGTGGCGGGTCCCTGGTTCGATCTCAGCTCGCGCCGTGTGGACTTTGTGGTGGACAAACACCGTGCTCGTGGGTTTTCTCGGGGTTCTCCCGTTTCCTCCCACTTTCTTCATTCTACCATTTCATTGATTTCTCATAATCACCGTCTCCTTTAGCTTAACCGGCATAACCGTGGGACGTTAAACTTAAAGATTTCATTTCAGAATTACAAGACAATCTTTATTCCAAAAGATTTTAAAATGAGCTGAAATACAGCGTAAGTTTTGACATAGATTTCTTTGCACAGTAAAGAGAAATAAATAACTTTACTCGAAAACAAGACAAAGAATATTTATGCCGAACGAAAACCGCAATAAAAGTGTAAATGTTAACGTCAATCACAGTGGCGTCATTTTAGGTTTTGCTAGGGGAGGGAAGCTTGTCCTGGGACATACGAGTTTCTTTTTCTTTTTTTTTTTTTAGTACAGTATACAACTCATTAAGAAGGATATGGTTCTCAAACTGAGGAGGAGAGGCAATTGCTCTTCCTTCCCTCCCCAAATGACGCCACTTGTCTATCATAGTGGCCATGGTATTCTAAGGTTTAATTTTGATCCAAGTTTTCTACATGATTGTATTTAAAATTAGCAGTTCTATTTTCCACCACTACAAACACGAAAGCATACAACAATTTTGACACTATTTGTATTGTTAGACGAAAGAAGAAAGTCAGTACTTATAAAGCATTTCAACGTTATTAACTAGTATAAGAACCAAAATACATACAAAGTGGGTTCCACCCCGAGCCGAGCACAGCAAAGGTGCTTGTCGTAGCAATCAGGTTATAGCGAATTAAGCTAACAATGAAGTTATATAAACCCTATGTTATAGTTATAAAGTGTCAAGTTGTGAAGTAAAACAGGAATGAAGCATTTCGTCAATTTGAACTAAAGCGCTTTGTCTTAATGATTTACCAATATTTAAGATAGTGAAAGTGATTTTCTGTTTTGAAAACGACAGTCAATGAAAAATGCAATTGATAATAAATCAATAATCGTAAAATTTCCATTACAATACGATTAAATCCGTTTTTAATTTCACACAATTTATTTCGGTATTATTGAGACTTGGCTCTCGAGATCAAGACAAGCATTTGTTGATCCAAACAAGACCGAAACGATTATTTCGTACTCGAGACGAGACCAAGACCGCTATTTGTCGACCCTCGATATCATCTCTACTACCACTTCTGGTTGCAATAGACTAATAAAGATGGAATCTATCAATACGGAACTGAATACACATCAAAAAATAGTGATCAGTATTGAAACCGGAAATAGTAAATTTCCCCTTCTTTTAATTTGTGTTTGTGTTTACCTGAATTATTCACTAGACTTACAGGTTCTATTCTGTCCACTAGATCGAACGAGTCAAAGGGGTCAAACGGTCCAAAGGAGTCAAACGGTTAAGATAAGCGGTCTTAACGAGCCAAACAGGTCAAACTAATCTAATTAGTCAAACGAGTTCAAATGAAAGAAAAAAACGAAAACGTTCAATAATAATTAAAAACAGTACCGTAGTTCTCAACCTAATTCCTATCATGAACCCCATTTTATCACATCCTCTTGCCAGCAACTCCTTATAATTTCTGGTTTGTAATAAGCTTGTGTGGGATTTTTAATATACCTATTGAGAAGATCTCACGACATCCATCTATTTCTATAGTAGTAGAATCCATTTTTTGTATATAGTGGATACAGCAACTTCCCTAAAAGCGAATCGGTTAAAACCAAATATGATCAGTTCATTCATATTACAAGTATCGAATCCGATCCGTTATACTGTTTCAAAATGAGGGGCCGTTTGAAAATTTTGAAACTTCATAACTTCTTTAATTTTGGGTCATATGATAAGAAAATAAAGTGATTTTTAATTTTGCTTTTTTAAAATATCTTGGACAGTTGTTAAAAAAAAAAAGTTATTGAGTATTTTAAATGACTTGATAATATGTGTCACGAAGATTGAACCGGACATTGCCGCATTAGTGAAATCACGCCATGCTCAGGTATCTCATTAGCTTTCAATTTTAATTGTACTTCAATATGCAGGTTTTGTTTCATTTGTATTTTTCTGGTATTTCAATATGTAGTTTTCATTAGTTTCATATCTCACCTCCTTCATTTAAATTGATTTTTAAACAACTTTGCACCTATTGAAAATGTTTAGTAGATCTATTTTTCTTTTTATGTTCTTAACAGTATGTATAAAAATAAAAATATTCTATGCCTATCAGAACAAAATTCAAAATAATTTAAAATATTTTCCTTATTAGATTCTAATTATATTTATCTCTTCCGCTTATCTTCGAGACTCCCATGAAACCCTCTCGCGAATCCCCTGAGGGTCGCAGGTAGCTTATATTGTTTACCGCGTCGGAAATGCAAAGCTGGATATTAGATAGGGAACGCCACCGTTAATGTCATCGTTACCCGTGAAGATGTTAACGGATTGAGTTCATTAACGAATTTACTCGAGATAATCACTCTAGCTGCGTATTTAAAAAAAACTATTATCTTTAAGAGTTATGGCGTGGAATAACGTACGCTCGGACGTTCTAACATTACAATCGTATACGGCCCAACAGTGTGATCCTAATAAACCAGCTGTGTGCAACAGCCGGCCCGCGGGCCATATGCGACCCGCCTAACCTTGTCTTCCGGCCTACTGGAAAATTTTCCATCGATCACAGAGTGCGAAACGTGGTAACGCCCTGAAGACAATCACTTGACAAGCGCAGGTACTTGGGGAAAATTTCCCTCGGTACGCCTATAAGGATTGCTAGATGTACCGACAAAGTTCTAAATACATTATTCTGCTCCTCTTTAGTGAATAAATATTTTGGTTACCAGAATAACAGTCGTTTTGTGTTATTGTGATGTAAATTACGATGAATATGTTCCATCATTTAATACTATACTATTCAATTGTCGTAAAAATGATATAGTGTACCTACAGTGAGGCCCGCGACGCCATTTAGTGCTCTGTGATTGGCCGCCCACTGTTCCAAGTTGCACACCTTTGTAATCAACAAATCAAGGACATAGTTACAGGCTCAGAATAGCTGTTCCATGGATAGAAAATATACGCGAAGATTTGCGGGCGAGCTCGCGCTCTTGGCAGACTGTGAAATTATATACAGTATATACAGTGACGGAACCAGCATATGTTCAAGGGAGAGGCTAAACCATAGTTTGCCGCTTTATCCAGTGTAAAACAGGATTGAATTTCATTTTATCCACTGTATACCTGAGGGTCAAGGAGGGGGGCTATAGCCCCCCTTGAATCCGCCATTATATATATATATATATATATATATATATATATATATATATATATATATATATATATTAGGGATGGCCAATTCCGGAATCTTTACTTTCCGGAATCCGGAAAGTAAAATCGGAAAATTCCGGAATTCGGAAAAAATCCGGAATTCAGAAAAAATCCGGAATTCGGAAAAATTCCGGAATTCAGAAAAATTCCGGAATTCAGAAAAATTCCGGAATTCGGAAAAATTCCGGAATTCGGAAAAATTCCGGATTTTGGAAAAATTCCGGAATTCGGAAAAAATCCGGAAATCGGAAAAAATCCGGATTTCGGAAAAATTCCGGATTTCGGGAAAAATCCGGAATTCGGAAAAAATCCGGAATTCAGAAAAATTCCGGAATTCGGAAAAAATCCGAAATTCGGAAAAATTCCGGAATTCGGAAAAAATCCGAAATTCGGAAAAATTCCGGAATTCGGAAAAATTATTTTTTCTTTTTGTAATCCTAAGAATTTTGTTCAAATGCAAACGAACAAATTTTCTTTTTGTAATCCTAAGAATGTATGATGCAAGTTAAGCTGAAACTTACATCCTAAAGTATACACTACTCAATCTTCCCATGGTTAATGAGATATAGTCCAAAAGTACGATGTACTCCTAATATTTAATTTTTGTTTTACTGTGATATTGTCCAGAGGTAAGACATATATCACACTGAGATAAACAACTTAACATTATGAAGATGTTATCATACGTAGTTTTCCAGAAAATCGTGAGAAACGATTTTTTATGAAGTTAAAATATGCGTCGCTTGTTGCCAGTGTGATGCAATTGATAACTTTTATGCTGGAATAGTCTTATTATTATTATTATTATTATTATTATTATTACTATTATTATTAATCGTTTATGTACTGTAAAAGAAAAATATGACCTGTTAAGTAGTAGATTTTATCTGTTGTTTTTTGATATCTTCTAACAGTAATAACAAATTGCTTGTAAATACGCAATGATTATCAAGGACAATGGCATATTAATGTAAGGACTACTCTGCAGACTAGCAATAAACAATAAACAATAACAGATAAACAATAGTCCCCCCCCAAAAAAAAAGAAACTAACTTGGGCACGTCAGAATGTTCGCGAGAATATAGGGACGCATTGAGACTAGCAAAAAACGTGGTGTTATTATTACTCAAAGGGCCGTACGATGGAGGCTTTAACGTTAATGTTAATGGCACCAATGAGCACTTACTTGCTCTAACGGTTAACCTCATTTTTGAGATGATTCTTAGAAGTGGGCGTGTTGGCATGCAGTTGGAGTACTAACGATTTGCGTCACTATCGAACACTAACGTAGCACTAGCGACGTTTAAAGTCGAAATTGGAGTCTGACATAAGTGGCTTGTCAACTTCACGGACATTATATTTTCCTTGAATGCGAGAATTTTGCGCCCGGGAAATTTGCGCCCTACCACAAAAATAGGAAAAAATGCGCTCGCAATATATTTGCACTGGGATGTTTGCGCCCTACCCCAAAAAGAGGGGAAAATGCGCCGGCTATATATTTGCACTGGAATGTTAGCGCCCTACAATTCAACTTATTATTGTATTGTGTAAAGTAACTTCCACTCGCACTTGAACTAGGCTTGCCTCTCATCGTCTCAGTGAGTTACTCCATCCGTTATAATATTCCGAACAAATGAAAAAAAATACAATTTTAGTTCACTAAAGGGCAATCCATACAAATACAATTTTTCATTATACTACAAAATTTACAATAAACGTATAAAAAAATGAAATGAAATCTTTGAGTTTTACGTCCCACGGTTATGCCGGTTAGGCTAAAGGAGACGGTGAAGATGAGAAATGAATGAAATGGTGGAATGAAGAAAGTGGGAGGAAACGGGAGAACCCCGAGAAAACCCACGCACACGGTGTTTGTCCACCACAAAGTTCACTTAGCGGGGGCTGGGATCGAACCCGAGACCCCAAGCACCAGAGGTGAACGCTCTACCACTGAGCCACCGCGGCCCCCAATAAACGTATAAATGACTGATATATAATTATTTATTAATATAATCAAAGAGTATAATTTAATCTACAAAAGGCTGTTTGGCTCTACCCAGATATCTCTGTTCACAATCCTTGCGAGTTGTTTGGCTTTTCAGGACACAAAATATAGAAAAGACAATGTAAAGTGAATGTAAAATCAGTTCAGTAATATTATCAAGAAAACTATGTACAGTGTGTTTACTTGCTGGAATTACACTTCAAACACACAATTGCGTTCAGTCGTTCTTTCAGGAAAAATGTTCCGGGGGGCACATTTAGTATTCCGGAGGGGGTCACTGCTGGTACTATTCTATTTATTATTATATTATAGACGTATTATTTTGGTCTCCTCCGAGGGGGCACTCTGAGAGCTCTGGGGAGGCCAGTGTTCCCCAAAATCATCTCTGGAAGAAGCAGTGATTGCGTTGATCCGTTGTGTTCGTTTGGCTTATATTGAAGTTTATTCTCCCCTTATATAGCCACAATGAAAATAAATCACAAATGGCATGTTTGTGGGGGGAGGATTGTTTATGCTGTAATGTCAGTTCCTCCGAGCAAATGCGTAAGCTCCAATAGGTTCTTTTATTTCGCAGGGCTCAAACTTCCCGATGGAGGTACATCGCAGGCGCAATTTTCCCTGTTCTTGAGGTAGGGCGCAAATTTCCCAGACGCAAAATTCTCGACACCGTTCGAATGACCTCGGAAGACTATATCTTTTTCAATACTTTTTTTATATTCTTTTACTCGAGATTTCTTCATAGTTTCTTATTAAAATACTTACTAATATATCCTCATTTTATTGTCCTAACCAATCAACATGGGTATGTTGTCAGTAAAATATTTAGATTGATCGAGCCTCTGGTGTGTAACCACAGTATTTCATATCATGCCCCCATTAGAAATCTTTGCTAAACGAACCAATATATGTTGCCAATAAAATAGTTTAGAATGATTGAGCCCCTGGTAAATAACCACAGTATTTCGTGACAGACCCCCCCCCTTCCTATTACCATATTCTAGCTACGTGCCTGACTCAGCTAATTCTCTACATTCTTTACCAAGCACACATTTTCTAAAGCGGAAAATGCTCTCTAAATACCTAAGCTCATTATTTTCAGCAGATGCACAAACTGGGTAACATTCTATCTACATGAATGTTATATATGTCGATTACTGGAAACCGCTTCTCGCTATCTATTACCACATTTACTATATAATGATTAACGTTAAAACCGGAAATGGTTGATTTGTACCGCTTCCGGTTTGAATATTACATTCATCAGGGAACTCGATTCTTAACTATTGACTCTGTACATCATGGCCAAAATTGATTGGTAATCCATCAGATAGTTCTTGAGACTGTTTGTTTCACTGACGGACAGAATGAATATATGGCTATAGAGTTTTGATAAACTAAATTCGTTAATGAGTGATGATGGAACAAATATAAGAAAGGGAACCAAGAGCACCACCGGGAAAATTTTCGAACACAAAATTAGTCATCGAAAACCCACATGTCCTGGGTTAGAATACCATAGATGAAAACTCTACCACTGAGTCATCAATCATCCGCTTATTAGTTTTGTTAATTATTTTATTAATATAAATTAATGAATGCCTGCTTATGTTAATTATTGAACAATTACATTGTATACTTCGTAAAGTCAAAAATTATAAATTTGTATTTACTGTACATACAGTGAGCGCAGAAAGTGTTCGTACACCTATGCTATTGAAACGAGAATGCCTGCGAAAAAGAAACAGAAAATTTAAGAAGTGTAATAAAATAACACACAATATGAATAATGAAAACTAAGCTTTATGAATATATCAATAAAGAACCACAAAGACAAGTTTAATGGTCAGAAAGTAAATAAATTCCGTAGAAAATGTATAGAGTAGACGCAAAAAGTGATCGTACACCTGACGTACGAATACGAAACAAAGATACCACAACTGGGGTTCACTAGTATTCACCTGAGTATACACCTCTGTATAGCATGACGAGTAACAGAATGAGTTTAGTTGTGAATAGGAGTGAAAAAACTGCACGGTGGGCTGTCGAAATGGGAAGCAACCGAACAGAAACAAATGAGGAGACAAGAAAAGTAATTATTAAAGTGCATAAGAAGGGTAAGTCTTTGAGAAAGATAGCAAACCTCAGGGGCAGATCCAGAGGGGGCGATCGGGGCCATCGCCCCCCCCCCACAAGAGGAAACTTTCTTATTTTATATATAAATAAACCCATCCATAACAAGTTTGGAGCTCTTAAAAGTAGCAGTATTACTGCCGACCGCCCCTTCCCCAGAAGTCCGTCCTGGATCCGCCCCTGTATAGAATAGCCACAATCGAGTATTTTCCGCTGTATGTTTGGAGTCGTTGTCTTGCTGAACAATAAATTGTTTTCAAGAACCATCTTCTGCGCACTAGTATGGAGATATTCCTTTAATACAGCGTTTCCCAACCGGTGTGCCGCGGCACACTGGTGTGCCGCGAATGGGCCGCTGGTGTGCCGCGAGAAAATCGAAACAAATTATTAATTCTATACGAACCAAATTGCAAGACAGGGGAAAATGTATATTTATATTTCACATTACTATGAACCTCTACTATAAATCTACAATTTTAAATTTCATACTGTGTTACTTTTCTGTACATTTTTAATGTTGAAAAACGTATTTATCATTGTCATGACCATTATTACTTCTTTATTGTTGCAGACTATTTCGTAACTTGAAATTTTAACATATCATTCAATAAATTCAACAAAGCAAGCATGCATACAAATTACCTACATTTGTGTTTTAAAAGTATAGGAGATTTGTTTATTTGTTCGTTATTTAGTGATCTTCCCTTTTAGTTAGAGGTTAGATACAGTTTTCGAAAGAGAAAGTGGATTTTTAAAAACCCGAGTATTTTAAAATTAGAATGAAAAATAAGTATAATGATTTAGCACGGGGGAAAATCAGTGATCGAGCTTTCTTCTCTGTAAGAAGGAAATTAGTAATCACATTAAAATACCACGGTAATTATATATATATATATATATATAATATGGGTGTGCCGCGAGAATTCAAGTTACACCTGTAGTGTGCCGCAAGTTGAAAAAGGTTGGGAAACGCTGCTTTAATATGTTAATATACACTTTGTGGATCATCACTCCATCGATAAGGTGGAGACGACCCACTCCTGAGGCACTCATACAACCCCAGACGAGCACGGACCCTCCTCCGTGTCTTACTTTAGGGACGAGATTTTGAGGATTCATCTCTGTATTCACCTTGCGCCATACCATACCGGTACGCCTCCCATTGGACTCGATAAAATTAAATTTACTTTCGTCCGAAAATATGACCCTATTCCAGAAAGAAGCCTGATCCCTTTCTTTATACTCTTTTTCAAACTTTAGTCTCTTTATACGATTTGTCTTGTTCACCCAGAACATTTTCCTGGCTATCCGACCATGATACCCTGCAAATATTCCGCACTGTACTGGCTGATACTTTAACACCGCGTGTTTCCAGATCTGCTGCCAATTGCACAGCACTACTTTTTGGAACCTTTTTTCTTTCCCTAATAATGTCACGTTTAACTTGTTCACTCAACACTCTTGGTCTTCCAGTTTTTTTTTTTTATTATTATTATTTTTATTATTTTATTATGGTTTCGCACAGTGATAGAAACATTGTACATCGCAATTATTGTTTGTACTGTTGAACGAGGCCTGTCTGCAAGGTTTGCCAGGGGCGGATCCAGGACGGACTTCTGGGAGGGCGGTCGGCGGTAATACTGCTACTTTTAAGAGCTCCAAACTTGTTATGGATGGGTTTATTTATATATAAAATAAGAGTTTCCTCTTGTGGGGGGGGCGATCGCCCCGATCGCCCCCCTCTGGATCCGCCCCTGACTCTATAATACCTTGAAACAGCTTCGCACACCTCCCCAATCCCCAGACATGAACCCTATAGAACATCTATGATCTGTTCTGGAGACAAGAATCAGAAGGCACAGCTTCTCTACTAAAGAAGGCCTGAGAAAAGCTATTCAAGAAGAATGGGACATAATCAGTCCCGAAGCTACAGAACTACGAACTACTACAGGTGAAATCAATGCCACGAAGACTACAGACAATCATTAACGCACAGGGTAATCCCACAAAATATTAAATAACGTAATATACTTTATAAGCATTAATTCAATCATAAGTGTACGGTGACTTTTTGCGTTTACAAAAAAGGAATTCTCTCTTTTCTTCTGAACAAAACAGTGATTGTGTTTGTTTGGCCTTTCTCTTGTATATAGAAATAAAATGTATGAATGTGTAGTCTTAATTCTGGTTATATATATATATTCCACCTCCCGTTCTCATGCTAGCTGTTTTCAATATAAAGTATGCACGGTGTACGAACACTTTCTGCGCTCACTGTAGGTATGTTGACAATAAGCGAATGTTATTAGAATATTTGTTGATTTCTTTTCCTTCACTGCCTTTCGCCTGGTTAAAAAGTAGTTTGCAGTGCTTTGGAGCAGCTGCAGGTGGGAACGCGATAATGTTTGAGACATACCGGCGACTTTTTTGTGTGTGAAAATAAGACCTTTCTCATAAAGTAGTAAATAACTGCAGTAGCAATTGTCTACGTAAATGATAAAGACATATCCAACTACAAGAAATTAATACAGTATATATAGCCTATTCATTATTGTGTTTCACTTTTAACAGCTACTAGCTAAGGATGGCCAATTCCAGAATTTTTACTTTCCGGAATCCGGAAAGTAAAATCGGAAAAATTCCGGATCTCGGAAAAATTCCGATTTTTCTAAATTCCGGATTTTTTCCGAATGTCGGAATTTTTCCGAAATCCGGAATTTTTCCGAATTCCGGATTTTTTTCTGAATTCCGGAATTTTTCTGAATTCCGGATTTTTCCGAAATCCGGAATTTTTCTGAATTCCGGAATTTTTCCGAATTCCGGAATTTTTCTGAATTCCAGATTTTTTCCGAAATCCGGAATTTTTCCGAAATCCGGAATTTTTCCGAATTCCGGAAAGTAAATTTTCCGATTCCGGAAAACAAAATTTCCGGAATCCGGATTCCGGAAAATTTTGGCCATCCCTAATATATATATATATATATAGCTCTACACGGAATGCAGCAAACACTTACTACACTTACTAGTTAGTAGCAACCAAATTCACTATAAATATCAACAAAAGCAAAACTAAAAGTTATGAGATAATGCAACTAAAGAAATAACAAATATTTACGATCCAATAGGTCACCTGGTGGAAGAAATGCAGGAATTGTGTTTCTTAGGGAAAAAATAAAAAGCAATAATACGTGCAAACAAGATGTAAAATGCAGAACAGCTCAGGCGAAGAAGACACTCCAAGACAACGAAAAGCATCTAACCGGGCCTGTCGACATAAAACTAAAGAAAAGGCTGATGAAAACGTATGTATGTAGTGTGGTTGAGTTGATTTTAACGTCCCGTTCAGCAGCAAGGCTATATGAAACGTGAACCTACTGAATAACGTGGAATCGGAACCGCTGGGAATCGAACCCGGGTATGTAGTGTGGTGTTTTAAGCCTATAGATGTGAGGCACTTTGGAAAAGGAAAAACGCAGAATGGAAGGCTTCGAAATGCGGCACTATGCAAGAGTCTTGAAAATCAAATGGGTAGATAACAGTGATATCAGGGGGTGGTCCGAGAGAAATTTGCTCCGGAGCTACGAAATTCCCCCGCGGCACATATCTGGTCGTGCTCAATAAGAGTTAGCAGCATTTTCGCAGTATACTACGTACTTTAACCTCCTGCTTATGAAATTCCCTCCAGCAAGAAATCATCAACGGTCGTTAAAGCCGTGTCTAACGTTTTCAGCTGAGATCATCAATCCCTATATCAAACGAAAAGAGTATTCGAAATGTAGAAGAAAAGAGCAGTATACGGAAGATTACTTGAAAAAGAAAAGGTAGGATGATTAGCACTGGCGTAGCAATTCAGTAGGCAGGGTAGGCTTTGCCTACGGACGCAGGGTGTTTCGGTATATTAGGGAGCGCCCCAGGTTTTAAATAAGAAAAAGCAAATTATACAGGGTGTCCAATATACAATGCAACCCGAAGTTTGGGATAGTATAACTTTTGAACCGAAAGCGGTACATAAATAATAGTTATGAAGCCTTGTTCATGCATATAATTTTAAACTAGGAAGCACCGATTGAAGTACACTAGGAACCACACAGTATTGCCAGATGTAACCGAAAGTGTAAACTTATTTTTTTTTTTTTTAACAAATCACATAAATTGACTCAACTCACGCGTAGGGATGTTTTGTAGTTAATTTTCAGTTTTAGTTGGTGTAGCTTGGAAACTATGGAGTGGAAAAAATATTTTTTTCATTTTCACCGATAACCAACCGTATGAGGCTTCTGTAAGGGGGAACTAGGAAAATTATAGTTTTCATAAATTAACAATCTGAATTGGCAACATTGCTGATGTTTCGGTGCATCAAAAGGTGCGTTAAGGGTCTGTCTACATTATGTAATTCCTGAAAATAACGAAAAAGAAACTTTGAAATTATCATGATAAAACTTTTACTTACATGCACCTGACAACACTGCTATTCATAAGGAAGTAAATTGTCAGTTCTACAGCAGATGCTGGAAGTGCCCCCTGGTTTGATTCAAACAGATTTACACGTTTCACCATGTTGACAGCAAATGTACGAAGAGTAGAAGCGTTAATGTTCTCAGTGTCACTGCGAATGTTCGTTTCCAGGTCTTGTATAGTTCGAGAGTTGTTCTTATATACCTCTTGCTTTAAGCAGCCCCATAGAAATGAATTGCAGTGTTGCCGGGCGAACGTAAGTAAAAGTTTTATCATGAAAATTTCCAAGTTTCTTTTTCGTTGTTTTCAGGAATTGCATAACGTAGGCAGACCCGT
This sequence comes from Thermobia domestica, assembly GCF_964235325.1. Taxonomy (NCBI): domain Eukaryota; kingdom Metazoa; phylum Arthropoda; class Insecta; order Zygentoma; family Lepismatidae; genus Thermobia; species Thermobia domestica. The sequence continues at coordinate 292,939,311 of NC_137455.1, read as the reverse complement.
AACACACCTTTTGATGCACTGAAACATCAGCAATGTTGCCAATTCAGAATGTTAATTTATGAAAACTACAATTTCTTTAGCTACCCCTTACAGAGGCCTCATACGGTTGGTTATCGGTGGAAATGAAAAATTCTTTTTCCCCCACTCCATAGTTCCCCAGCTACTCCAACTAAACAAACTGAAAATTAACTACAGAACATCCCTACGCGTAAGTTATGAGTCAATTTACGTGATTTGTAAAAAAAATCGATTTACACTTTCGGTTACATCTGGCAAGAGTGTGTGGTTCCTAGTGTACTTCAATTGTTGTTTCTTAGTTTAAAAATATATGCATGAACAAGGCTTCATTTTGGTATGACCATTATTTGTGTACCGCTTACGGTTCAAAAGTTATACTATCCCAAACTTCGGGTTGCATTGTATATTGAACACCCTGTATAAATGAAGCCCCAAGTTTTCGCGGTCTTCATTTCCGAACATGGTAAGAAGAAGAAAAATTTCTGCTCACTTCGCTCGCAGTTTATTATATTTGCGTATCAAATTATTGGCATTACTTTAAATGTGTCGCAGTTACAGCACTGTGTGATTAAGAAAATAATCCTCCTGTATTAATACGATATCAATTCTATATTAAATGTACTTACTAACTTTAAATACAATTTCCCTGTGCGACATTCTTCCAACAATAATGACAAATTCTATGACCTATAAGATCTGGATTAAAATAAGTTTAAAAGTGTTGCCATGATTATGAGGTACAGCACAATTGCCAGGTACCGCGGCTACACAGAAGCAAGCACAAGCCCGATGGCAGAACTTTCTTTCTTTGTCTTCCTGCAATGAGCTTTTGTGTGTCAAAAGTTTTTTGCAGGAATTCTGCAAAAAATTTCTGCAGATCAAACACTTGTGATTGTTAAAAATACGCTTTACGCGACATAAAAATAGTTCAAACTACTGTATATTCATGCGTGTCGTCCGTATATCTAAGACATCTACACATAGCAGGCATGTTTTTATACTTTTCTGTTGGTTTTTTTTCCTCTGGCAATTTTTCTGCACAGATGTGCCAATTTTTCTGCGATCAGATCGCGGCATGTTCTGCTATGGGGAGCACAAGCACCAAGATTCGGACAAATCGGGCAACTGGCCAGGGCGCCAACGTCAGGGGACGCCCAAACGAGCACCCTAAAATAAATTTTCGAACATATTTTCTAATATCACTGTAATAAATTGTAAAATAAACGCCAGGACTAGGTGGGGGGGAACCTAGAAAGACACCTTTTATTCATTTCCCATGGTTCGAAATTGTACAAAGTTTACTCTGATTTTATGATATTGACGAACACTGCAGAAAATTATGAAGATTTAATAAGAAAAGTTTTATTACAAAATGAGATTAACATTAAAGTGCAGATGACAAGGCTACTATGGAGCAGCAGTAATGAGAGATGGTATTTCTGGTTTGCAAATGCGGATTCAAAAACATGCCAAGAATGCCATATATGTTCACTGCAAAGCACATGATCTGAACCTCGTATTATCGGATGCTGCAAAAGTTAACACAGAAGCTGTTAATTTCTTTGTCACTCTACAAAATACAGTATATGTAACTTCTTTGGTAGCAGCGGGAAACTCTGGAAGGCTTTACAAGACTGTATTCGAAAGGATATATCTCCGGAAAATGAAACGACACTCAAGGAACTCTCTCAAACACGCTGGGATTCAAGTCATAATACCGTGTTCGCACTAAGAAAGAGGTATGCGGGCGTTATGAAATGTTTTAATGTCATGTGTCTTACTAGAATAGAAAAAGAACGGCCAAATAAGCAGCTTGTTATAAACGAAAAATGGAAAGGTTCCATTTCGTGGTAATGCTTGAGTTGTGGGAGAACGTTCTAAGAAGCGTTAATGCTGTCAAAAAAGGTGAAGAGCCCTAGTATGTGTTTATCAGAGTGTCAACGAAACTGAAAAATGCTGTACAGTGGTGCAAGATCTTAATCTCAGAAACTGTGACACAAGAACGCCTTTGGGGTGTGACCGTGCTGAGTATTGAGCGGCAAAGTGCTCCTGAATTGGACATCTCTGATGTGACAAAAGAATTTGCAGAAGCAAAAATGAGAAAGAAACTCTTCTTTTGTAAACAATTCGTCGATTATAAAACTGAAAATAGAAAAAAAAGTGCTTATCAGCGGTTTCACAAGGTTTATTATTTATTTTATAATTATGTAAAATGGTAACATATTCATTTGAAATCATTCTGGTAATACTGGTTGATATGCAGTCTTGGGAAGTAACGTAACGCAAGTAACGCGTTACTTGTAACGCGTTACTTTTTAAGTAACGTTTCCTAGTAACGCGTTACATTTTTTCCAAAGTAACTGTAACGGTAACGCGTTACAAATTTTAAGTAACGTACCTAGTTTGCGTTACTTTTTTCGCGTTACATTTCGGATGAGTAACTATAATATATGTATTTTTTCGGAAACAAATGTTTCTTTCCTGTATGGAGCATAAAGTACGTATGTCAGTGACCGACAGTCACCGACACACAGAGAAACAGATAAGTTCGTACTGCCACTTGCTGTTTTTGGAAGATGAGGACAGCCTCAGGGAAATCACGTGTACTTATTGCAAGCACCTGGAAGATATTGTAGTAGATTTTGACAGCTCCAAATCAATACATTCAGTGAGTGAATTAGGAGTGCAATGATACCGGTAGTCTAATTTACTTTGATTGGTGTTGTTTTTATAAAGATGGAGACAGGGGCGTCATTTAGGTAGGACAGGAGGGGGCAATTGCTCCCCAAGAGTTTGAGGAATACATATACTTTAATCGATTGTCTACTAATATACTAGTACAAAACGTGAAAGTCTTATGTCGGTAGTACTCTTGCCCCCCCCCCCCTAAGCGAAATCTGAAATGACGCCCCTGGATGGAGAACGAAAAAATTTTACCGTTCGAACATTTGAAAGAATAATTTTTCTTAAGAGCTGAGGATGATAGTGGACAGAATTTAAAAGTAAAGTGTCTGAAGTGCCCCAGGGGAAAATATTTATCAACAACTAGCGTGCCATAATTAACGATGTCAGTAAGAGGTTAATATGAATAAACTGTGTTCTGATGAGCAGGCCTACTTTATTACTAGAAAATAGTTTGCTGATGGTATGTAATATTGTAGTTCTTTCACTTCAGTTTGCTTATCCTAGAGTCTTGTTAATTATAGAGTTTGAAACTAGCTTTAAAATGCATATATCGATTTTAGAGTTACTGGCAAGTTTTGATTCACCAACAGTTCATGTGTTCTCACTTTATTAGTTGTAGTGCAATGTTTCTCTATATTCTGTATTTTTAATTTTACATAACATTGTTGTTATTATTATATAATTAGTTTAGCAGAATAATAATAAGCAACCATTTTTCTAACGCGTAGGGATGAGCATGAGTCAAGCTAAAACTCGACTCGACCTAATTCAAGTCGAGTTTCTTCGGACCGAGTCAAAGGTAATACCGAGTCGAGTTCCGAGCCGATTCAATTTTTCGCGTCGAGTTTCGAGTCGAGTTTGATAAATGGCTTGTTCGTTTTAACTCGTTTTGAAATCATGGCCTGATTACACTGGAAAGCGAAAGCCATGGGAAATGTAAGCTAAGCAGTAATATGGAATACTTTTAGTGTTGCTCACGAGAGGGGACACAGCTCGGTAGCGAGACCACAGCTCGGCTCACTTCTCGGTTCGGGTCGATAGTGAATAAGCTGTGAGCCGAACTGCTCGAGTCGTTGACAATTCTAAACCCGGGCCGAGCAGTTTTGAAGATATTTGGCCAGTGCCCTATAAGTTTTAACAGTATTTGGCTCGAACCCGAATACTCAACGTAGACCCTCAACCCAAATTCAGAAACTCGTGAACAATGTTCTTGACTCCTAGGCTTTACGATTACCGAGGTTGGCAATCAACTCGTTTTTTTAGTATTCAAATACAAACCGCCTATCTTCCATGTTTATATGCAGTGAAAATGAAATGAAATCTTTGAGTTTTACGTCCCACGGTTATGCCGGCTAGGCTAAAGGAGACGGTGATGATGAGAGATGAGTGAAATGGTGGAATGAAGAAAGTGGGAGGAAACGGGAGAACCCCGAGAAAACCCACGAGCACGGTGTTTGTCTACCACAAAGCTCACTTGGCGGGGGCTGGGATCGAACCCGGGACCCCAAGCACCAGAGGTGAACGCTCTACCACTGAGCCACCGCGCCCCCTGTTTATATACAGTGTTGTTATAATAATAATAATAATAATAATAATAATAATAATAATAATAATAATAATAATAATACGTTGTAGTAGTAGTAGTGTCATTGATAATAATTATATTCTCTATGTAATATACTTGAAGAGAGTACTCGAAACTCGACCCCAATTCGAGTCGAGTTGGAGGAAACTTTTCGAGCCGAGTTCTCGGGTCGAGCTCAAAGATATCTGTTTCTAGTCGAATCGAGTTTCAAAGAAAACTCGCTTGAACTCGTTAGTGCCCATCCCTACGAGTAACGCAGTATGGCATTTTATCAATGTTACAACATTATATGAAAATGTTCATATATCAAGTAAAACTTTGTCCTTGCATTTACAAAAAGAAATTCAGAACGTGCAATAATAATAATAATAATAATAATAATAATAATAATAATAATAATAATAATAATAATAATAATAATAATAATAATAATAATAATAATAATAATAATAATAATATAGCGGTAGTAATAGTAGTATGGAAAATTAAAGTTTTTTTTTCACATGTTTAAAGTTTTGGACCTAAAAGTAACGCGTTAGGAACGCGTTACTTTCGAAGTAAAGTAACAGTTACCTTTTCGGGGCAAGTAACGCGTTACTAACGCGTTACATTTTAAGAGAAAGTAAAGTAACTTGTAACGCGTTATATTTTTACAAGTAACTTACCCAACACTGTTGATATGTTATTGTTTATTTAAACTATTGCTGTATGAAAGTCCGAATTTTACATGAGTATATTTTTAATGTACGTACTCTGTCCAGTTTACTTTAAAAAAAATGCCACAACGATATAAAAAGAAAAACGGTCAATAGGCTACCCTCCCACTGATAATTTTCGGTTTATGACCGTTTCTGAGCATACGCATAAGTTATAGATGATCATGCATGGGGCCTATTCGATGGTTGAGGGGGCGCCACTAGGGATGTTGCCTAGGGGCGCCAAAGGTAATTGTTACGCCACTGATGATTAGACACATTTTATCAATCTATTAGCTACTGGGGGGGGAATGGAAAAAGGGAAAACACATAGAGGAAGGCCGCGATTGAAATATACGGACTAAATAATACAATACAATATGTAGGAATAAAAAGTTCAAAGAAATGAAAGGTCTCGCTCAGGATAGAAAAGAGTGAAAACTTGCACAAACCAATACAAAGACTGCTAACGTGAGAAGAAATATCGTAAAATACCGGTAACAGAACACCATATTTAGGTCGGCCGTACCTTGACCCGAGGACAGGACAGTCGTTTTACAGTGTTCTGACCAATGCAACAAAGCCTCGTGCAGCATATTCACTGTAGCAGGTGCTAGAAAAAGGCCTCGCCAACGCTGTGATTCCTCCCTCCTCCTATCCTCTCCTGCCTCCCTCTACCACGGCTTCGCTGTCTTGCCTCTGGTCAATCTGCGGCCGGCCTTACGTTACTACTGTCGCTTCTAAAAGAAAGCCAATTTTCCCTGCTGGTCTGGTGAGTAGTAAGCGCGCCTTTGGTGCACATGGTCCTGGATTTGAATTCCGATGGGGAGCACAGAACGCATTATAATTATTCGGATTCTACCTTAAACTGTATGTCCACGTCTCATATAGGCTCGCTGTTGAAAAGGGATATTAAACTCCAACAAACAACCAAAGCCAGTTAACTATTATTGATACGCACAACGGAATAAACTAATGTGCTAATTTATGTTTTTCATCTAATTTCTTTCGGAATGATTGCTGAATGTTACCTCTATTCAATGAAGACGATAAACGAAGATTTGAAAGCAAAAAAATCTTAGGCATGTACGACAAGGAGAGAACTTGAATTTAAAAAGAAATATATGTATTAGTATCTGCAAATTATATTATTAGAGAAGAAATCCAATCTATTGAACTTCTTACGCAGATTTATAAAAATTTAGGGAGCCATCCCCTGCACACAATAGTTGCAGATCACTGTGGATTATCCATGAAATCCGCTTATCAGCAGTTGCTACGAAACCCAATTTCACAGATAGTCGAGAGTTTACCGTAAATAGGAATCAAATAAAATATGAAAATAGCATTGGAGTATAGATTAATAATGTTCATGATATTAATGGCTTCCTGAAAAATCGAATATTTGTTTCTCTGTAACAATAAAACCGGAAATTGCGAGAACTCATCTTGAATCTGCTGAGGTGGCTATAAACAGGTACTTTTCAGCCAAACTGTAGGATATCGGTTTTCGCTGTTTCCATCATTCTAGAGAATTATCCTTTGGAGTTAAATTTAATATCGTTGCACTTCTTTCAGTGAATATGAGCCAACATAGTTCGTTTTTTTTTTCCTTTTCATAAGTCCCATTCGGGTATAATATTCTAATATAAGGGTGCCCACCCAATCAGGGCGGGCTCTACTACATGTGCAATACGTGCATTTGCACGGACCGGCAAGTTTCGAGGGGGGGGGGATCTGTCATAACTATATTATTTAAAATAAATATTTCTTGTTGGAATCAGAGTTCATGACAATAATAGTTTATTTTACTAAGCTGATATTCTATTTGAATACTACATTCATAAATCATGTTTAGGTCGCATTAGTTTAAGGTCACGGGGATAGTGCTAAAACAAATATTCAAACAAATCCCAGCATGAATTGCTTGGTTGTTGTCAAATAAAAAACAATTCTCGAAGAGTAACAAACACCTTTTCCATTTAGTTAGTTACCACAGTTTTGATATGAAAATTAGTTTTATCTCTGTCACAAACAGGTTCCTTATCATTGAACGTGAAAACATTTTTTTAAAATTTTTTTAAGCAGATGTAGAAAGAAAATCAATATAGGCCCTATAAAGATAAAAGAGTAGTTGCACTGGAATTGCAAACTAATATAATGAGATTGAAGCTCGATATTAAATTATATAAAAAGTATTACAATCTACAGGTGTGTTTGCATTATCTTTCACTAACAAAATAGTTTATTTAAAGATAGGGATGGAAACAAGCAAGTTCGAGCGAGTTTTCTTTTAATCTCGACTCGACTCAAAACAGATATCTTTGAGCTCGACTCGAAAACTCGGCTCGAAAATTTTCCCGCAACTCGACTCGAATTCGGGTCGAGTTTCGAGTCAAGTCGAGCCAAAACTAGCAAAATCCTGTGTGTAATTTTAAGTACTCTCTTCAGGTATCCAAGATAGACAACATAATTACCACTACTCAATGATACTACTACAAATTATTATTATTATTATTATTATTATTATTATTATTATTATTATTATTATTATTATTATTATTATTATTATTATTATTAACACCGTGTATAAACATAAAAGGTAGGTGGTTTGTATCTGAATACTAAACACTAGTTGACTGCCGACCTCGGTAATAATGAAGTCCACAAGGACATCGTTCACGAGGTTCTGGGTTTGAGTTCCGGAGAAGCAAAATAATCTCGCTCGAGCCAAAAATTGTTAAAACTTATAGGGCGCCGGCCAAACATGTTTAAAACTGCTCGGCTCAGGTTTAGGGTTGTCAACGGCTCAAGCTGCTCGGCTCACAGCTCATTCACTATTGAGCCGAACCGAGAAGTGAACCGAGCCAACAGCTCACCCAACCGAGCTGGCATTAGCCGATGGCTCATCCCAACCGAGCCGGCTTGGGCTCAAAAATTCGAACTGCAGGTCTCAGCCTTGATGGCAAGAACTACAGACTATACTTATATTGGTACTCACGACATTTGAGGCTGTCTCGTTATAAAAATGTATTGTCGTCTCATTACAGAGACGAGGACGAGATGCGAGCAGTGTCCTCTCTCGTGAGCAACACTAAAAGTATTCCACGTTACTGCATACTAAAGTTCATTCAACGAACCTTCTGATCCTGATGTAAACATTGCAGAATTGTATTACTCCGCCAGTCACCGGATGATTGGCTATAGGTCAGCGCTTCTTTCGAGAATCACGTGCTTGTACCCTGTCGATGTTTTACTTATTCCCCGCATGTGACCATATTGTTAACTGTGATTCGCGCTAAAGTTGGGTCAAAACCACTTTCAATGCATGCCTATTCTCTTTTATTGCATTAATTCAATTTAGTTCTTAGATAAAGTGTTGTCTAATTCTAAGGAATTCTGGTAATGAGCCTTATAAGCAAGGACTATTTTCTTCTGCCGTATGGGTGTTCTAAGGCTCTCTAACCAATAAAATCAAACAATCACCATGCGTATTTGTTTACATGAGGTACTGAACATTCCTTGAATGAACTTTACGTATATTTCTCATGGCTTTCGCTTTCCAGTCTAATCAGGCCATGATTTCAAAACGAGCTGAACGAGCGAGCCATTTATCAAACTCGACTCAACACGAAACTCGACCTCAGAAACAGTGAATCTGCTCGGAATTCCACTCGAGAAAATTACCTTTGAATAGACTCGAAAATAGACTCGAATTCGAGTTGAGTTTTAGCTCGATTCGTATCCATCCCTATTTAAAGAAACAACGAGATTGTATTATAGTCGCCTGTTTCCGCTCTTTTCGATCCTTACCAGCGTAAATGAAATCTTTAAGTTTTACGTCCCACGGTTATGCCGGTTAGGCTAAAGGAGACGGTGATGATGAGAGATGAGTGAAATGGTGGAATGAAGAAAGTGGGAGGAAACGGGAGAACCCCGAGAAAACCCACGAGCACGATGTTTGTCCACCACAAAGTCCACAGGATCGAACCAGGGACCCCAAGCACCGGAGGTGAACGCTCTACCACTGAGCCACCGCGCCCCCCTCTTACCAGCGTAAGTTCGATAACAATTTTACCCTTGTGGTTATGTAAAAACTTGAAACTTTAGATACAATTAAGATTTGCAGGCAATGGATGATTTTAAAATAGGCAAATCGGCGTTTCACATATATGTAAAGACCAGGGGTAAAAGTGCGGGGAAGCGCAGGTGCGGGTTGTGTTTGTAGTGTTTAGGCCTTTCTGAGTGCGGGTGCTCTTTCCCTCCTCTTCATTGTTCATGATAGGGTAGCATGCTTAAAATCGTGGCTTTTACGATTTTTTTCTTTCTGGAGAAAGGGAGTGGCAAATTATACCACTGCACGGAGCGGCAAATTGTCTAGGATCAGCCCTGCATCCAACCCCAAGCATTATGGCATAACGTCCTATGACACCACTCCCCTCCCCCCAGAAAAATATACATTTACTCTCCAAATAAACTAATGGCACAACCTGCGCCCTAATACCCGCCTCTGAATATCCTTATTCTAATTTTAACATAAATTTCGTTCTTGAAAACCGGAAACAATTTGGATAGCACTAGTATAAACAGAAATCTTGCACGTTAAATAGTATAGGCTATTTCTTAGACAAGAAAAACACTATTAAATCTTACAATTACATCGACACTAAAAAATACAAAACCTTCAGTTTGACTTATGAGTGGAACGAACAGTTGGCAACCCCGGGCTGCGTACGTGAGCACAAGACTGCTGAAGTGCAGGTCACTTGAGAGGTTCCTATTGTTTTGACGTTGCAGCTCCAGTGCTTTCAAAAACAAAATGTTCATTGTCACACGAAACAAAATTATATACGTATGCAGTTCTGCAAGTCTATCAACACCAATGCAAACAAAAACTTATCAGTATCCACGTTTTTTATTACGTAGTAGCTTTCATAGTTCTTGTGCAGACATTAAATTATTTATATGCGTAGAGTAAATTTCGACAGCTAAAAGCGATACCTAAAACAATAATTTCACAGTAACTACTATAAAATGATAATGTGAAACGAAGCTAGGATTGCCAATTTAGCCACATTGTGGCTAGATCTGGCCACTTTGAGAACCTGGCTAGCCATATGCTTTTTGTGTTTAGCCATTCCTAGTCATTTTCTCAGTTTAGCCACTTTTCGATATATTCCGTGTGTCATTTTGCTCATTTCTGAAATTTGATGCGTTCTCTAAGTGGTAACATTCCAAACCTCACCGCTAGAATTCGCCCTATAAAATATAGCATTGATGGTTATATCGATCCCTCCTCATATCTTGGTTACACAGCAGAGAACGAGCTCGAAACTTGTAAATTACCAGTAGAAGTTGAGTAAAATTTTCGGGAGTTTTAGTTAAAAAAAAAAAAAAAAAAATCAAAATAGACTTCCTGATAATATAGACATCCTGACAAAATGTCGCTTTTGGGTGTCAATAAGGATTTGAAAGTGGTGAAACAATCCTTTACTGATTTAGCTTCAGCTTTCACTCTGAAATTTAAAGATAATATCGACAAAGATTTAAAATCAGTGGTGAACATAAATTTCATGAAATGAGTAAATAAGTCTTCAATTGAAGAATTTTTGCAAAAAGTAAATCGCTGCACAGATGCTGGAGGAATCTATTTTCGGAATTAGTTTCTTTCTTTTTTTTTTTTTAATACTAATGCTTCCACATTCGAACGTGGAAATGAAACGTGTATTCAATCAGGTAAAAATGATGTAGTGCTGTCGAATTTTTGTGACATTTGCAGTTTTCGGTTTTTGAGAAAACCGGTTTTCTGAAAACAAAAAATGCGGCTTTCAAAACCGAAACCGCAAAAACGGTTTTTGAAAACCGACATTACGGTTTAATGAAATTTCACTTTTTTCAAAAACCGGTTTCCAGTTTTTTCAAAACCGATTTCCAGTTTTTTCAAAACCGATTTCGACAGCACTAATATGATGATATTTATCTCTGTGAGGGGAGTTTTGCTTTAATTTTACGTTATTATAGGATTCAGATTTATTTATCTTCGTCTCAGTGTGGAAGCTTACTTTTGTCTAGCCATTTCTGGCCATTTTTAGCTGTTGACTTTAGTCATTTTTTCTCATTGGGTATTGGCAACACTATAGTTTTTATTGCGTACTTGAAAATATAAAAACCAGTTGGTTGGAGTTTGGTGTCCGGTTTCAAGATGTAGGCTACATGAAACGTAAACTACAGTTCGAATTTCAATGCTCTCCCACCAGGAATTTAACCTAAGACCCTGAAATAAAGCAGTGTTTTATAATGAACCCATAATTATATTACAAAAAAAAAAATCCTTATGGTATTTGGTAGTCAAAAGAAAAAAGTGTCAAAATCCTATCATTAGGTCATAAACTATGATTTCATTTGATTTGCCTTGGAGTTTAGCGTCTTGTTGAGCAGTGAGATTACATGAGACATGGACCTACAGATTAACATAGGATCCGAGACATAAGTCCCACCGGGAATCAAAATTGGGTCTCCCGCGCCGAAGATGCGTACACTAACCATATAGCCACGAAAGAGCTCAACTCATTAATTTGGAAATGATTTACTCATGTGGGTTACTTCAACTGTACTTGCTGAAGTCTATTGCATTCAATGAATCATTACAACTATTGTAGACCTTCCTAGAATAATGTTGAGTTGATTTTGAGTTTAACGTCCCTATCAGTAGCGAGGCTATATGAGACGGGACCTACTGATTAACGTGGAATCTGAACCACATGAGCTTCCGCCGGAAACCGAACCCGGGTCTCCCACGCCAAAGGCACATACCTTCCTAGAATAAATGCAGATGAGAAAACGCCCTTAATGTCCCTCCTAGTAGTAGTGGTGATATTCAGCCGGTTCGTACTGGTTCGGTAGAACCGGTTGTTTAAAAAATTGACATGCGTTGGCAGTGATACCAGCTCGACGGAAATTTCCAGTATTAAGATCACATTTTTGCTTATGTGAAGAAAAGAGAATAAACCTACAAAAAGCCAGTCTTGGGAAGTAACGTAACGCAAGTAACGCGTTACTTGTAACGCGTTACTTTTTAAGTAACGTTTCCTAGTAACGCGTTACATTTTTTCCAAAGTAACTGTAACGGTAACGCGTTACAAATTTTAAGTAACGTACCTAGTTTGCGTTACTTTTTTCGCGTTACATTTCGGATGAGTAACTATAATATATGTATTTTTTCGGAAACAAATGTTTCTTTCCTGTATGGAGCATAAAGTACGTATGTCAGTGACCGACAGTCACCGACACACAGAGAAACAGATAAGTTCGTACTGCCACTTGCTGTTTTTGGAAGATGAGGACAGCCTCAGGGAAATCACGTGTACTTATTGCAAGCACCTGGAAGTTATTGTAGTAGATTTTGACAGCTCCAAATCAATACATTCAGTGAGTGAATTAGGAGTGCAATGATACCGGTAGTCTAATTTACTTTGATTGGTGTTGTTTTTATAAAGATGGAGACAGGGGCGTCATTTAGGTAGGACAGGAGGGGGCAATTGCTCCCCAAGAGTTTGAGGAATACATATACTTTAATCGATTGTCTACTAATATACTAGTACAAAACGTGAAAGTCTTATGTCGGTAGTACTCTTGCCCCCCCCCCTAAGCGAAATCTGAAATGACGCCCCTGGATGGAGAACGAAAAAATTTTACCGTTCGAACATTTGAAAGAATAATTTTTCTTAAGAGCTGAGGATGATAGTGGACAGAATTTAAAAGTAAAGTGTCTGAAGTGCCCCAGGGGAAAATATTTATCAACAACTAGCGTGCCATAATTAACGATGTCAGTAAGAGGTTAATATGAATAAACTGTGTTCTGATGAGCAGGCCTACTTTATTACTAGAAAATAGTTTGCTGATGGTATGTAATATTGTAGTTCTTTCACTTCAGTTTGCTTATCCTAGAGTCTTGTTAATTATAGAGTTTGAAACTAGCTTTAAAATGCATATATCGATTTTAGAGTTACTGGCAAGTTTTGATTCACCAACAGTTCATGTGTTCTCACTTTATTAGTTGTAGTGCAATGTTTCTCTATATTCTGTATTTTTAATTTTACATAACATTGTTGTTATTATTATATAATTAGTTTAGCAGAATAATAATAAGCAACCATTTTTCTAACGCGTAGGGATGAGCATGAGTCAAGCTAAAACTCGACTCGACCTAATTCAAGTCGAGTTTCTTCGGACCAAGTCAAAGGTAATACCGAGTCGAGTTCCGAGCCGATTCAATTTTTCGCGTCGAGTTTCGAGTCGAGTTTGATAAATGGCTTGTTCGTTTTAACTCGTTTTGAAATCATGGCCTGATTACACTGGAAAGCGAAAGCCATGGGAAATGTAAGCTAAGCAGTAATATGGAATACTTTTAGTGTTGCTCACGAGAGGGGACACTGCTCGGTAGCGAGACCACAGCTCGGCTCACTTCTCGGTTCGGGTCGATAGTGAATAAGCTGTGAGCCGAACTGCTCGAGTCGTTGACAATTCTAAACCCGGGCCGAGCAGTTTTGAAGATATTTGGCCAGTGCCCTATAAGTTTTAACAGTATTTGGCTCGAACCCGAATACTCAACGTAGACCCTCAACCCAAATTCAGAAACTCGTGAACAATGTTCTTGACTCCTAGGCTTTACGATTACCGAGGTTGGAAATCAACTCGTTTTTTTTAGTATTCAAATACAAACCGCCTATCTTCCATGTTTATATGCAGTGAAAATGAAATGAAATCTTTGAGTTTTACGTCCCACGGTTATGCCGGCTAGGCTAAAGGAGACGGTGATGATGAGAGATGAGTGAAATGGTGGAATGAAGAAAGTGGGAGGAAACGGGAGAACCCCGAGAAAACCCACGAGCACGGTGTTTGTCTACCACAAAGCTCACTTGGCGGGGGCTGGGATCGAACCCGGGACCCCAAGCACCAGAGGTGAACGCTCTACCACTGAGCCACCGCGCCCCCTGTTTATATACAGTGTTGTTATAATAATAATAATAATAATAATAATAATAATAATAATAATAATAATAATAAACGTTGTAGTAGTAGTAGTGTCATTGATAATAATTATATTCTCTATGTAATATACTTGAAGAGAGTACTCGAAACTCGACCCCAATTCGAGTCGAGTTGGAGGAAACTTTTCGAGCCGAGTTCTCGGGTCGAGCTCAAAGATATCTGTTTCTAGTCGAATCGAGTTTCAAAGAAAACTCGCTTGAACTCGTTAGTGCCCATCCCTACGAGTAACGCAGTATGGCATTTTATCAATGTTACAACATTATATGAAAATGTTCATATATCAAGTAAAACTTTGTCCTTGCATTTACAAAAAGAAATTCAGAACGTGCAATAATAATAATAATAATAATAATAATAATAATAATAATAATAATAATAATAATAATAATAATAATAATAATAATAATAATATAGCGGTAGTAATAGTAGTATGGAAAATTAAAGTTTTTTTTCACATGTTTAAAGTTTTGGACCTAAAAGTAACGCGTTAGGAACGCGTTACTTTCGAAGTAAAGTAACAGTTACCTTTTCGGGGCAAGTAACGCGTTACTAACGCGTTACATTTTAAGAGAAAGTAAAGTAACTTGTAACGCGTTATATTTTTACAAGTAACTTACCCAACACTGCAAAAAGCTAGAAAAAGTGGGAATTCTATTGTTTTGGAATACTTCAATTGCAGGACAATTATATACTTCAATACATAGATACTTCAATTGCAGGATAATATTATTTTTGACAGATGATTACGTAATAATTAGTCTATTGTTGCAAACTATTCTGTTAGGAGTGCGCAGGCCCGTCCCGTAACCAGCCCTAAAAATGTAAGAAGGCCGGTAGAAGTAGTGTTGTAAAAAAAAGTTTTTTTTTTTTCAATAAAAAAATCGTTCTTTTTCATGTTTTTTTTTCAAATGTCTGTTTTTTTTCTGGCAACTATTATTTATTGATTTATGTTGCAGATTATTGAAATAATCAACAGAACTTGAGTTGAAGCCCTCGTAACTAACAAATTGTTTGTTTCTTTGTACGTATACGAGCAAAATTGTGTGATTATTCCATTCGGACCCACATCATTTTTGGCGTTTTCCTACATTCCCAGTTAGTGACTTATTGCTCCAAAACCATTCATTCGATTGATATGGTTAAGGCCTTGTTTTTTAGAAAATGGATGTGGCTATTTTTTGGTGTAAGTTGCATTGCAGTATTGCCAATGGGTGGGAAATTATTGAGGGAAATGTAGGGGTGAAAATTTACATAAAGATCCCTAACCGAATTTCAATTTTTTTTGTATCTATCACCACTGCTACTATATGGGTTCAAGTCACCTAAAAAAATTCTTTGGTGTCTTGACAAGATACAGTGAAATCCTGAAGTCGCTGGCTTCCATTCAAAGAAAGAAAATTCTCTGTCGTCATACACAAGAAATTTTGACACTTTTTACGCCTCAGAAGCAAAAATCAACAGATGTGCCGGGACTACAGCTTGTCTAATTATCCTATTGAAATTCTTTATGGTGCGTTCTGTAGGGCAAAGAGGAAGCTTTCAGGTAGTGGTATGTTTCTTTCAATGTGGCCAACAAGAGGGAAATAATAGAGGGGAAAATGGAAATTTTCCGAATTTTTAACCTAAAATCAGGAATTAATTTTTTGGCTGGAAAAACTGCCATCAGACAGACAAAAGCTATCTGAAAATAAACCTTAGTACTCCAAAAATATATCCTACAAGTATCATGCAGGGCTTGCTAACTTAACATAACTATAACATAACGAAATAGACGGAAGTAACGTAATATATTTGTTAACACATTATGTTATGTACCAATTGTAAATTCATATATTTGTTACGAAACACTAATGTTACTATACTTATCAAATAACTATAATGGTACCGTCTTAAAGGAGCAAACTACTTTCTGTTTATCACTAAATAACTTTATGAAGAGATTGATAGGTATATAGTACATTGTAATAACGTTATTACTTTATACGTTAATCCCAAGGCTTGCTGATTTAACTTAACTTTAAAATAACGAAAAAGATGGAAGTACAGCCAAGTATAGCAATATATTTGTTAAATATTTTGTTATGTACCAATTGTAACTTTATATATTTGCTTCGAAACAATTATGTTACTATACTTATCAGATAACTATAGAGTAACGAATTACATGATCAATCTACTTTCTGTTACCACTAAATAACTTTATGAAAAGATTGATAGGAATATAGTATATTGTAATAACGTTATTACTTTATACGTTATTCCCAAGGCTTGCTGATTTAACTTAACGTTAAAATAACGAAAAAGATGGAAATCCAGCCAAGTATAGCAATATATTTGTTAAATGTTTTGTTATGTACCAATTGTAACTTTATATATTTGCTTCGGAACAATTGTGTTACTATACTTATCAGATAACTATAGAGTAACGGATTGCAGGATCATTGTGCTTTCTGTTACCACTAAATAACCTTATGAAAAGCTTGATAGGAATATAGTATATTGTAATAACGTTATTATTTTATAGGTTATTCACAAGGCTTGCTCATTTAACTTAACGTTAAAATAACGAAAAAGATGGAAATCCAGCCAAATATAACAATATATTTATTAAAGTTTTCGTTATGTACCATTTATAACTTTTATATTTGTTATGAAACAATAATGTTACTATACTTTTCAGATAACTATATAGCGACGAATTAGAAAAAATGAAATACTTTTTGCTATCACTAAATAACGTTAAGAAAAGATCAACTGAAATATAGTACATTTCAATAACGTTATTATTGTATAGCTTATTCCCAGGACTTTCTAACTTAACGGTATCATAACTAATAATTACCGGAACAAAATGTTTTTTGTTATGAGTGTTTTATCCAGGCATGTGAGAAGGGGAAAATGTCCTCTCCAAAGTTGTAGAATTCCCGTCCCCCCCCCCCCGCGTATTTTAAAACAACACTTTCAAGGTTTGGGAGGTGATTCCTAACACCAAGATAAGACAAAAAATATAGACGAAAATGTGTCAAAAAATGATTCCTTTCGAAGTTATAGGCTGCCGAAAACATGAAAAAATAATCCTCCAAAACAATGGGAAGTACCCTTGTCGGGTCAGGACTTCACTTATGAACTAGTATCTGCCCTATCCAAATATCGATGTTTCATAATTTGCGGTACTACCTCAACAATTTTTAGAGAGATAGTTGGTAAGTACTTCAAATTATATGTCCATAGCCAAACACCCTCTATAAAAAATGTTGCATGAGTATTTTAGGATTTTGAAACATTGATGTTTGGATATGACACATATTAGTTCCTAAGTGAAGTCTGGGGCCGCGGTAGCTCAGTGGTAGAGCGTTCACCTCTGGTGCTAGGGGTCCCGGGTTCGATCCCAGCCCCCGCCAAGTGAACTTTGTGGTGGACAAACACCGTGTGCGTGGGTTATCTCGGGGTTCTCTCGTTTCCTCCCACTTTCTTCATTCCACCATTTCACTCATTACTCATCATCACCGTCTCCTTTAGCCTAACCGGCATAACCGTGGGACGTAAAACTCAAAGATTTCATTTTTCATTTCCTAAGTGAAGTCTTGACCCGACTAGGGTAAGCCCCTAGTTTTGGAGCTATGGACCTTTAAAGTTCATTTTTCATGCCTTTGACAGCCTCTAGCTCCGAAAGTATGTATTTGTGAACTCAGGTTGGTCTATACTTTTTGTCTTATCTTGGTGTCAGGAATCACCTCCCAAAAGTTGTCAGTATTTTTTAGAAACACCTTGTATATATAGCTAGTTTCAAATTTAACGTTCAGTTTATGTTTTTCCAATTTGCGAGGTTTCAGTCAATGTCCTTTTCCATATTCCCCAAAAAGTCACATATGTTTTCATGGTACCATTTTTATGTGTTCAATATTATAATCCGAAAAACTTACTGTTAGTGGTTTACTGATGAAAGTGTCAGTAGTAACCTCTCGTTTGAAGGATAATTATGAGTGACTAATCGAGTTATTTGGAAGCATTCATAGGTATCACAAGAAAGTGATGAAAGAAAGTCTGTAAGCATTCCTGAAGGCAGATTTTGAAGACTATGATAAGCTCCATAATGAAGTTGTGCGACCATATGTGATAACATTGTTAGAAAATTTTGATAGATTTGGGGATACCGTTCGAAAAGTTTCTTTATCGTCCCAAGTGTTCAACTGTGGTGACATTATGCTTATGGAGTGGCCCCGTGTAGCGTAGTCGCTAACTCTCGCCTTCGGTGCGAGCGGTCTCGGGTTCGATTCCTGGTGGGGACACTCGGTCGAAAATGAGGTTTTCCTCATTCACATGAGGCAAATGCCAGGGTGGTACCTAACTTATATGACTCAGGCCACTTCCTTCCTTCCCTTTAGTTGGATAGTGTGCTCGACGAGGGACGAAATCCCTCAAACGTGACGAGCTAAATGCATTGATGCCGAAAGCACAGAAATCTAAATCCTAAAATCCATTTCTATTATGCCTATGGATAACGCAATACAAGAACTCAAATCTTTGTGTAATTTTCTTTCTTTGAATTTTGAGGAGTGTGTACCTGAATATAAGTGTTTTCATTAAATTTTAAAGAAGTGTGCAGAGAAGAATATGAAGTTGAGTGAAATGTTACGCAAACTTCAAGCGGATAATATTGGGGACGGTTTCCTACACTAAGACATCTAGCTACCATATTAAGTGTGTGTCCTATAGGTAATTGCAAACTTGAAAGATAATTCTCAAGTATGGAACGAATTTGTACTAAATTAGGACAGCTTAGACCAGTGGTGTCCAATTAGAATGAGCCTGAGGGCCATAACCGTCTTTGCTAAGGTGAAGGGCCGCAACTAATAATAATAATAATAATAATAATAATAATAATAATAATAATAATAATAATAATAATAATAATTATTATTATTATTATTATTATTATTATTATTATTATTATTATTATTATTATTATTATTATTATTATTATTATTATTATTATTATTATACAAAAGAAAAATATAAAAATGTATTTGAAATATTACATTCAATGTGATAAATGAGGATGACTAGGAGAGTTTACAAGGGCTGGGATATCTACATCCAATCCTGTTGTTGCGAGCCGCAGATGATGTAAAAGAGAAGAATCTCCAAAGGCAGCTTCTGAAGCGGTTCTTTACAATTTTCATGGTGAATTGGTATGGTTGGTTTGGTTTGGTTAATTGAAGTAATCGTTCTTTCAGCAACGATGCCTTGCCTATAGCTACATTACTGACTCCAGTGTTGCCTTGGATGTCCGGGCCTTTTTGTTGTACAGAAGCGCTAAATGGATGCCTTATTTCGAAAGAAGAGTGGAAACATTAAAAGAATGAACATAAATGAAAATATTATCAGTAATAACAATCGTATGTTGTGAGAGCTTTGTGGGCTGCAGAAAATGGTTTGGCGGGCCGCATGCGGCCCGCGGGCCGCCATTTGGACAACTCTGGCTTAGACCATGTCGCTTAAGTTCACTTGTGCTTACGCGCTTTTGGCGTGGGAGACCCGGGTTCGATTCCAGCGGGAGCTCATGTGGGTTGGATTCCACGTTAATCAGTAGGTCCACGTCTCATATAGCATCGCTGCTGAACAGGACGTTAAACTCAAAATCAGCTCATTAAGTTCACTTGTGTTAATATTCATGAAAAATCCTCGTGAACTGGAACTTTTCCGTGTAAGAAATTGTATCAAAATTTGATATAATCCATCCCCACAAAGAATTGCACTGCCTTTTCTAAAACTTCAAATGTAAACTACGTTGGCTTAATAAAAATGTGTCTTTAAATATTTAGTTCATGAAAGGTAAGAACCTCTAGATTAATCCTAATATTTTAATAATTGAATAAATATGAATATTTATCTAATCAAAATATTATTAGTAATAATTCTTGTATATGGAGAAGCTTTATATTTCAATACTTCAAAATTAATGTATAGCAGTAAAGAAGAAAGATACAATTCTCTTAAAGTATACTGACGGTTTCTTTACACACAGTATATGAAGGTATGGGTTGCATAAGGTACATGGATACTTTCCACATTTTTAATTAGTTCTCCTCTAGAACTTAAAATTACCCCCCCCCCCCAAAAAAAAACGAGACGACTGTATAAAATTGTTGTTACTACTAAAAAGGCATCATTAAAATACTGGCTAAATATTTTGTAATATCGTTATCAGTGTTTCTTCCAGACATGTTTTTGGGGAGCACCGCCCCCCCTGGAGGAGACCAAAATAATACATCTATAATACAATAATAAATAGAATACTACCAACAGTGCCCCCCCCCGGAATACTAAGTATGCCCCCCTAGAATATTGTTTCTGTAAAAAAAAAAACATCGATATTATGGCATATGGTAAAATATTGCGAACAAGAACAATAAACTAAAGAGTGAAAAGTAGCTTTTCATGTATATACAAGGCCACAGGGGTAAAAGCGGATCTGAAAAGGTAGGGGGACACATGACGTCACGCCGTCCCCTGTGCCTATCTTTGCCCATTGTAATATTATTAGAAAATGGGGGGATGCCACGGATAATTCCTGGAAGCGGAGGGACGTCGTCCTCCCGCGTTCCCCCACACTTTTACCCCTGCAAGGGCATAAAATGTATACAATAATGATTGTACGTTTGTGTGTATTATCAAATGCAGGTGTAAGTATGCATGAGCTTGCTACATGTCGTAAGCGTCGGTGGACCACCGATGGGCAACTAGCGACATCTCGCCAAAGATTGGCGGCCCCGCAGCTTCAATGCGCGGTGACTCCACTTCCATTTTGAAAATTATACCACCAGCGACCCACTAGTGCCAGAGACGCGACGAAACGCCAATGAACAACAAAACAACTCCCCCCCCCCCCAAAAAAAATATGTTAAATCGTCTATATGCGTAATTTATTTACATTAAGGTGAGTCTAAAAATCAATTTTAAAAGTTTTAAAAAATCACCCCAAGATGGGCGCGAACTACCGAATTTTCTATTATTAGGCACGTGCGCTTCCGACTTGGCCACTGAGGCGATGAAGAAAACGTTGCATGTAAAGGGATAAATACTTGAGATCTTTTTAATTTTGCTAATCAGTGTGCTACTGTAACCGTGCATATTCGACGATAACCGTTTGCGATCAGATAAAATTCGCTCGGCATCCAATTTTATAACAAAATAACGCGCGTCTATTTACTTTATCTCATGATTCTCCCATATTCACTTTCAAATGATCGGTGACAGTTGCCATTTAAATTCATATAATTATACGCACTCATCTCAAGATTGCTCACGCCGTGTGGTCTTTGTGGTGGACAAGCACTGTGTTCGTGGGTTTTCTCGGGGTTCTCCCGTTTCCTCCCACTTTCTTCATTCCACCATATCACCCATCTCTCATTATTACCGTCTCCTTCAGCCTCACCGGGTGATAATTTCAATACCCCGACTATAGATATCTCTTTCGACCCGACGAAACCCTGCCGCCAGTGGCACAATAGCGGCAATCCTTCGACGCGTCGCTATATCGATGATCGACATTTACTGGCAAGTGGGCCACTAGGTGTTGGCAACGTTTACGGCATGGAGTATAGGTTACTACCAGGTATGATGTTTTATTTCTCGGTAACTACTGGCCGGATCTGTACTAAACTTGCTGGGAAAGTAGCTCATCGTCCATGAAAAAAGAAAAAACTATACACTAGGTCGTTTGCTTATATCCGACCATATTCGATTCGGTGCTGTTACCTGGTGTATCATACTGGAACTATGGGTCTGTTGGCAGAAGCGGTGTTGTGTGTGACCTTCTAAGTGCGTGAGTGTTATCAAATGTCGTCGAAAAACAACCAGTATGGGCAGATTAGGTAATGGTCCTTTTCCATGCTAAGTTTTCGTACGTACGCAAGTTCCAAGTACCTGGCAAATTCCAAATGGAAGAAAGTTGTCACAGTGGATTATCCATATGTCCATCTCACTGCTGGTGCTCTCATTCCGGCAATCATATACCGTGACATTGACGGTAAAAGACACAACAACTTTATTGGTGAGTGTAGGGACAGTTTTTCTCGTGGCATCATGGTTGTTGCGGGCAGATATGAGGATAAGTTGATGATACACAAGATAGACAAAAACGTGAATGTGAATGCTAGATACTTCCGAGGGTCTATTTCAACACCTATCTATTGGAAATAGATCCCATAATTGTATGGAATGAGCGCGAATCAGGTGATGTTCCATATAGACAATACTTCGACTAATACCACCAGAACATTGCTACGGTTTTATCAGGTGATGGCAAAGGAATTGAGGATTTGTGTTATTATTTTTGAATACATTCCTGTGGAAAGCTCAGATGCCAGCCCAATAGATTGTTGCGCCTTTGGACTGTTGAAATATCTTCAGAGTCACCGACCGCGCACCCTAGTAACCTGGTGAATATCATTCAACTCTGGGCTCTGGTTGCTCTCTTTGATTTTTCTTATAGCGTATTCCAGGACAAAGTTGAATAATAATGGAGACAATGCATCTCCTTGTTTCAGGCCATTCTCCACATAAAAGCTCATGGAAAAAAATCCTATCCGGACTTTACTTTGGGATTCATTCATTTACATAATAATAATAATAATAATAATAATAATAATAATAATAATAATAATAATAATAATAATAATAATAATAAAGGAATAACAGAAATACAATCCCAATTACGAAAACAATTCCTTCCAATAAAGAAAAATAGTTGCCATGACGGGATTTCGAACCCAGATCGCTGCATATACTACCCTGCTTTCACACCTTTTATTTTTTTAAAATTCGTTCCAATGTATTAGTGTTATTGATGGTGATTGTTATTGGTAAGAGAAGGGCGATTTCTACATCAAATATGATTGTTCGCCAGGGGCACCTCATGTCCTTTCGATGTATTCCAAACACGACAGGGACACGAACACAGAAATATCGAGGACAGTTAAAATTCCGACCTTGCTTTTCAGAGGGATTCGAACACCTAGTGGATTGCGGCTCATGATCCGAAGCCGAAATCCCGAGGCTTTTTTTTTAATTTGTATTATTTTTGTGGGCTACTTGGCTATTGCCAGCGGCTACACTTCACCAAATTCATCATACGAATATAAAATAAACTAGTAGTTACGGAAGACAAAAATATAACTTTCTATTTCCACTCGAGTTGATACAATTAAAAGAGTGCTAAACTAATGTCTGCCGTGTTTCCTTCTTTGGAAATCAGAAGTTAAGGTGATGAAATGTAATATAAATCGAGACCATCGTTGAAAACGATGACGTAGCGTCAACTTGAAGAACGTTTTGTGATATTTTTCTCATTGACGGAGATCTATATAACTTGTTTTTGAGTTAAAGAAAATCTCGAGTAAGTGATTGTGACGTTCACATAAAGAACGTCTCTTTATACGAGCATTAGGATCGTGTGTATAGTCTTACATGCAACGATTATAACTGGCTAATAGTGTGGATGGATGGCGAAAGTGAAGCGGTAGGTATGTGGTTGGCATATTGAACTTCTATTCTGTGAACCCTCGCTCAAGTCCCCGATAGGTCCATTTTTTTTTTTCAAATGTTTCAATTTCAATTTCAATACATACTCAGACGGGAGGGTCCCACAAGTTGTCACTAAAATCTGATTGCCCCATAGTACATCTGATAGAGAATCATCAGAAATGAACATTAGCAAAATTTAAGGTGCTATGGACCAGAAGGATAGGCGCTACGAGGCTTCAAAATTTGAATATCCCAAATATTGTATTATAGAATTTCGTACGTTTAAAGTAAATATCTTGAAAACCGTTAAAGCATTCAAAACAAAAATTGCACAATATAATGAGAACAAAATGCCCTATCGAAAACCATAAGCAATGTTGCCATAGGTGCAGCAGTGTTGCCAACTCAGCATAAAATATTTTATTTGAAATAGCACCATATACAAATGTGCACAGATTTAAAATGCACTTTTAACACTAAACATAACAGTGAAGTGTAGTGGTGCAGTGTTGCACGTTATTGCACCTACGTCTGCTGAAAATGTACAATGGAGAAGTTTGATATGTGGCAACAGATGGTAATAAAGTAGTATGAATTTACTTTAAATGCATAAGACAGATATTATAACATAACAAAATGTCAGCAGTGTCACAAAATATTGATGCATTTGAAAAACGAAATTGAGTGATACCATTTTTATGTTCTATGTCAGCTTCGAATCTATATAGGAGTGTAAACTGGGATCCGAATCACTATGAAAGAGAAAGATTACAATGAAATGTAAGGTGAAAAGTACACTTTGATGCTAGCGGTCTACTGGTCTACGCTTAGTTGCATGCATGGAGAGCATACCCGCGACCGTTCGGTCTATTTGATGGACGGGTACCGCTCAAATGTATCGCACCCCGTCCGTAGTTCCTCAATACGCTATTGAATGCTCGTGCACATGCTGCACCGTCAGAATTTGTCCCCTAATTCTGACTCGCCTAAACGATGTAACCCCCATTCTCTGAGGGAGTGGGATACGCCCACTGCGCGGCCGGACCGAAGTCCTGAGTGCCTACCAGTTGACCTACTGGTTGAGGCAGACTGCTAGCGAATCAGTCCTACTATGCTCTGCAGGCATGGCGCCCGAGCGTTATAAGGCAAGCTCACCTCCCGCCCGTGTTCACCGTTACCCAGATTCCTGGGATTGGATCCCACAAGCTACCGAATCCCACGGTATGACCACAGCCCGACAGAGTCCAACCAAATCCGGGGCCCCAGGCAATGCCCGAGGGGGCTTGTTCAATGCCGGCCCTGCCTGCCTCGTTCAACTGGCAACCGCCTTGTCGTGTAGAGGTACCACGCACACGTCGAGATACTCCCGTATCTCATCCCGGACCAAATGGTACGTGTTAAGTCACCATTTGAGTTTGGTGCCAGCCCATACCCACAGAATTTCCTCCCTTTAGCAGGATCAAAACCGTTACCCAGATTCCTGGGATTGGGCCCTCCCCACCTCCGTTTGGTCTCCCCGCAGGCAAGAATCCGACCCCCCCCCCCGGTAGGGTCGTGCAAGCAATACTGGACTTCCTCTAATTACGGTAGAGGTACACCGTACATTACCAGAACCAATGACTGATGTAGACCGTTTGCTGAAAGGCAGACATTGTCATTTGGGAGCCGTGTCTCCCCTGGTAGGCCCGCTCAAACAATACGGGGCTACCTATCTTTTACGTGTTTAGGTACCACGTACACGTTTTAGCTAAGCTACTTGTCCGAATCCCAATGGTACGTGTAACCCACCATTACAAGGGACACCCACACCCTTCCTTCCTTACGGCCGTTCGAACAATACGGAACCACCTCTAATTACGGTAGAGGTACACCGTATATTACCAGACCCAATGGCTGATGTAGACTGTCTACCTTTAAAGACAATGGCCATTTAAGAGTTGCGGCTCCTCTAGTAGGGCCGTGTATTGCTCACTTCCTCAGCGCTCCTGAGGTACGAGTATGAGTTAGGATACTAAGTATCCCATCTCGGACCCAAGAGAACGCATTACACTCTCCTTGAGGGCAGTACCTACATCATCCTCCCGGTAGGGCGCTGGATCCGCCGACACTCTTGGACACATCAGCTACCCACTCTTTTTTAGCGTGTTAGGGTACCACGCAGCCTTCTCTCCCAGACCCAAGGTACGGCCTAGTTGTCCATTTCAGGGGATACCTGCATAGACACCTGGATCAGCGCTAGTAACTGCTGTTAGTGTACAGAAAAGTTTCGTGTAAGTTGGGTTGCATCTGTCCAGGCGTTTTACAAAGTGCAAATTATCTGGACCCCAAGGAATGGAATTAGAACACTTAGGAGTGAGATACTTTTGCTGGTGACTGTACATTTAAAAGAATAATATCACACCAGCGACCCTTAAGAGTAATAAAAGAAAGTCTATTAGTAATAAATTCAACGCGCTTAGTTGCTGATACTCTTCGTTTGTGAACGAAAAACCCTGTTCCTAATTGGTGAATTTTATTTCCTTCCCCGTAAAAGAACATAAAATTTCCGGAATTCACAGATCCATTTTCTTCCAACCTAACTTAATGAACTCCTACTAGGTCCATCCTGTATTCCTCTAGCTCATTCGTTACGTATTTTAATGCGCCTGCCCTATAAAGACTTCTAATATTCCATGTTCGAAATCTCATGTCCATTTTCTTTTGCTAGGGACGTGCAAAGTTATCAGTTCCGGTCCAAGGCTTCTGTGAGTGTTTCTGAACACATACATGTTTTTTACATGTAATATTTTTAAGTAGTCATATCATTTTAAAGTATAATATGTTTTGTCCTTACAAACATTCAGTAAATATAATCATCGCAAACTTCTGTCTACACACTCTCTTTGTAAGATATCAAGGGTGACTTACTGATAAGGTGGCACTATTATAAGGACATTGTTGATAAGGGCAAGAGTAAACTGACATTTTTTAACATAGGGCGAAAGCATACATGCCCATGAGACATGACGCGAAATACGGAAGGCGCGAATAGAAATGATGAATATGACTTCGCAACTTGTCATCAGTTTTTATTTACATTACGATATCCTTCCACACCAAACCCCGTTAAGTTTTTTTTCTTTTATCTTATGACGTAATTTTTAGCCCTTTTCTCAAAACTCTTGTCTGAAGGGGATTTGGCCTATAATTTTTTCGTCTTACGAAGTCTTTTGGTGATTGACACATGGAAAGGAACAAGACGGCGAGAGAAATTTTCTTGTACCTTACATGACATAAAGTTTGGCCCTTTTTCAAACCTTCGGGGTCTTACTGTAACCAAAAGCACCCGGTTTGACGCGCAAGACTTTTTCTTACGTTCCCGCCGACCTGCACCAGATATAGGGGTGAAACAATTTGTACCTCATGACGTGATTTTTTCATGTGCTAGCTCCCTGTCCAATACTAACTCCAAAGGATAGATAGTTTTTTTTTTTTTTTTTTTTTTTTTGTTCCCTTCGTGTAACGTTTCCTTTTTCTCGGTAGTGGTAAACACAACACTCGAAACATTCTGCTCGATCGCCTGAAGGCAAGACAACACAGAGCAGCAAGCAAGCAAGGGCTACCTCTCTTAGAACAATTGGGTGCTGCCAAGTTTCAAGCTACGTCTTATCAGCAACATGCAAAGTTGAGTAACAGTAGCGAGACAGGTGCAATTATTCCGGTGCAATTACCGGGGTATAAAATCATATGATAGCACAATAATATTTTACGTTTCACTTCTAGACAGTACTTTCTGTGAATCGAAGCAAAATAGAAAAATCTATTATTAACAATAGTCAGGGCCGGCTTTAAGCCGATTGGACCGATTGCTCCTAACCGGGCCCTGCGCCTAAGGGTGCCCCGTGCTATTGCCGTCTACTCTACCCTCCAGTCTAACCTACTCTCTAGTAACGTTTTAACAACGTATTGGGCCGCAGAGTAAACAAGTGTGTTGTGGTCCCTATGACTAAATTTTGTTCCTAGTACATGTACTTAATACATGGCATTTTGCTCGCGGGGCCCCGGCCAAGTGGTCATGGTACCGTTAAGACGGCACTGCTACTCTCGGTTTTCAAGTACACAACATACGTATTGCAATACATGTACCAAATTTCACAAAATTAAATCCCCACGTTAAGCGGGTTTGCATATCCAGGCTCCTAACTATGAAAACATTTACGCTCACTCCAACCTCAATCATTTCACGAATTCAACCTGTTTTACGTATGTTATTAGGACATAATATCAATTGTGATTTATTCTAAAAACACTTTTATACATTGCAAGAGCTGTAACGTCCAAATTTTACTGAGAACTCATAGTAGTATCGGAATAAACAAAAGCGAGTATGGAACAGTAAACTGCTTTCACAAGAGGCAAAAGAACATGTGCAAAGGCATACAAAACGGTCGAGTGGTTTGGGTCGATACACTATCAATCACATGTTTGTGTGTTCAAACCCGGTAGTAAGTTGTTTCTTTTTTTAGTGTCTTCCTATTTTCATCCGGAGGCTGAAAATATTTCTTTGAGTAACTCATTGAAAACTTCTTTTGTTTCAAATTCAATTAGAACGGAACATTATATGAATTGCGAATCTTAAATCCATAGAAAAAAAAGAAAAAAAACATGAAGTATACTCACTACTCCATTATCCTCTGATTTGTAACGAAAAACTATTTATAAACAATGGTGACTTCAGAAAATTATCCTCGGGGGGAATTTCAATATGCGGGTGGAGGGCAAACATTGGTAGTCCACATTGAGCACAATCGAATATATGGTCCTGAAGGCGGAAATTTCTTAGCTCGAAAGAGGTCTCAAATTCTCCGTCAAATCACGTCTTGAAAGTATCATTGCTTAAAAGCTTTTCGTAGCAAATATAATATTACACTTGTTTCTCGTTCTACATTTAGAATTGGTAAAATCATAACTTACAGAGGATTATAATAAAAGCATAAAAATTACAATACCAATCATGTATAAATTATCCTGTAAGTTACCAACTTTGGGTCAGATTAAAACTCAAATATTTGTTTTCGGATTGCACTTAGAAGTAAGTCCTCTCTATATAATCCTGATTGGAAAGCCATGTATAACTCTAATTAATTAATCAATATTTATACAAATATTTTTTTATTTTACTATTTTTACTATTCAATATTATATACACTTCATTTCCAAAATCAAAATCTCTAAAATGTATATTGTACGAGTGCAGGTTCGGAAATAAATGATTATTTATCATATATATTGGTCTCTATTCGAAATTCTATTTAATCGAATCCGACAAGAACACAGACAGAAACATTGAGAACAGGTGAAAAAAAGAGAGAAAAAAGTGCTGTACCCGGCGGAAACTCGAACTTAGTTCGAATAGTACTTTATAAGACGAACGCCTTAGACCACTCGGCTATGGTAACAACTAGTGATTGTAGCAAAGGCTTCGAGTATTAGTTCCTATTACAGAATAACGTTTTCTATTGCCTAAAATTTAAACCTAATTTACTTTGATATAATATGCCTATTAATTTGTTTCATGAACACGTTTTCGTTACTTTGATGAATGATGTATGTTGTTATATAGATTCTATTACACGTTCTTTCGTAAATATTATAGAAAATATCAGGGTTATTTATGATCTTTCATGGAAATTGACTGGCGCATGCGCAGTACACAGACAGTTCAATTGGAAGGCGAGGAAGGAAACGCTAACACACTGTTAGAATGTTTCCCTCACAAGCAGTAGTTCCCAACCGAGGGACGGCGGGACGCACTTCCTCCTCCTGGGGTGGCGTGAAGGGTTTACGAAGTCCCTTCGTTGTGTTATATTTCTTGAATGATTATGCACAATATACAGTCACATCTTCGACACATTTGGAAGTGATAAATCGTAATATAAATAATTCGTCCTCCACACATAGTGATTGTTGCTTTTCCAAGATTATAAACTGGAACACTTTTTATTTCAATAGAATATAAAAGTTTCCATGGGAGGGATTACAACTCCCTGGGTCTTTGATATGTCACCGCCTAAACTGTAACTTTCAAGTTAGAATCGAAAAATGGAGACATGTGACCTACTAAATATATTTTTAGTTCATTATACATTTTCATAAATAAAATATCCACAAATACAATGACAGTAAATGCTAAGTAATTATTGTAAATGTTTGTACTTTCATTTTCCCTCTTTCTTCTCAACTGAGCTTGAAAAATGTAAAAATGGGAGGTTAAGAATTTCAAATATTACGTATGTTTTAGCGTATTACGAAATTATAATTAATAGAATCCGACAGGATCACAAACAGAAACGTCAAGAAGAGGTAAAACCAAATTGTACTGTGATGGGATTCGAACTACTCTTGAATGGTGCCTCAGAATCTCTAGCCGAATGCCTTAGTCCACTCGGCTAATGTAACAAGTTGAAAATATAGTAAGCGTGTTTCGTGTTCAATCTTTTGTTACAGTATGAAAATTATTTTGTATTCTCTGAAGTTTAAGCCTATTTTGGCCTGATGTAATAGTCTGTTGAAATTGTTTTATGTTTACGGTATTCTTTACTTTGACGAATGATGTTGTTAATATAGGTTCTACTACGTATTCGTTCATAAATATTACAACAATTGTCAGGATTATTTATGATCTTTCATGAAAACTGACTGGTGCATGCGCAGTAGAAACAGAAAGATGCATTTTACCGACATTTGTCATACACGCCAGAACGCAAATTTCTAACAGGTTCTGAAAATGCCTCGCTCTAAAGGTTGTGGAGAACTCTCTGTTGCTCTGAGAGGAGAAATCATAGGCCGAGCAAAAATGGGACAAACTGTGCCTCAGATTGCTAGAGATCTGGGATGTGACAAGAAAACGGTCAAGAAATGGGTTCAGCGACATGAAGAAGGTGGTGAATGGTTCAGGTCTCGGTCAAGAAGTGGAAGGCCAAAAGTGACAACTGCAGCTCAAGATCAAGCTTTAGTTACAGAAGTAATGAACAGACCTCTACGCCACACGTCAATCCTCTTGGACAAAGCCAGAGAATATAATTGTTCTCACGAAACAATAAGAAGAAGATTATTGGGGGTTGGTCTACATTGTTCAAGACCCGCTAGGAAGACTCTCCTGACTGAAACTCACAAGGCCAGACGAATGGAATGGGCACAGAATAACATAACCCAACCTCAGTCATATTGGGACTTAGTCATCTGGACCGACGAGAAGGTTTTCAAGTCTAACCAACAAGGCAGAGTTATATTGTATAGACCGCGAGGAACCAGGTATGCTGAACAAAATATTATCAGAACTTCTTGTTCAGAACGAATATCAGCACACTTTTGGGGATACATGACGGCTGCTGGTCCTGGAGATTTGGTTGCTGTGCCTGAGAGAATGAACAGCAGTGTTTACATTAATATCCTCGAAAATACGTTGTTACCGTCCTTAGAAAGAAACTTCCCCGAACAGGAAGAATATATATTTATGCATGACAACAGTGCTGTTCACACTTCCCGGCAAACACGAGAGTGGCTAAGTGAACATCCAGAGTTAATTTGTATTGAGTGGCCCCCTCTATCCCCAGATTTGAACCCAATTGAACATCTCTGGGCCTACATGGTGCAAGAATGGGAAGAGAGACGTGAAGACAGAGACCAAACGTTTCTTCAAAATCATGTTATGGAACTGTGGCAACATTTTCGTGACACACCGTCGTATTGCTCGAGACTTGTATCTAGTATCCCCTCCAGACTTCAAGAAGTTATTGACTCTGGAGGTGATTACACGAAGTACTAGTGTGTTATTTTTTGTGTAAACATTTATTTAAGTTTCATTTATTTATTATATTTTTTCAAGAGCAATACTCTCGTTCTTCATTCTTTTCCTTTGCTTGTTTACTTATTAGTTCGTTAAAATGTTAAGGAAGAGTAGTATATCTTCAAAAAGCATTTGTGAATTTACTTTGAACGTTTCTAAGAATACATTTACTTTTTTTTCTTACTCTATATCATGCCCAATATTACTTTCATTTCAGTTAATTAATAACTTTATTTTACATCTCGGATAAAAGTATTATTGCCTTTTTAACGATGTTTTTCCTTTTGATTGTGTAATTTCTAGTTTCATTGAATTATCTCAATTCGAATGAATAAATCACATTTTGTTTATTGTCCCTTCCTTAGCTAGGTTCGAATTCGAGAACAATGTGGTGTAATTTACGTTCTTTATTCTTCATATTGTGCAGTAATGACAATATTAATTATTTTTCATGAGTCCAGTTGATCAGTGAGAACTTGGACAAA
This sequence comes from Thermobia domestica, assembly GCF_964235325.1. Lineage (NCBI taxonomy): Eukaryota > Metazoa > Arthropoda > Insecta > Zygentoma > Lepismatidae > Thermobia > Thermobia domestica. Next base: position 292,907,436 of record NC_137455.1, on the reverse strand, counting down.
CATTAACCTGGTGATTCTTTACGCAATGACAAGAGTAAAATTCATTTTAGCTGTTCTTTATACTTCACAGCGATGAAACATTCTAACAGTGTGTTAGCGTTTCCTTCCTCGCCTTCCAATTGAACTGTCTGTGTACTGCGCATGCGCCAGTCAATTTCCATGAAAGATCATAAATAACCCTGATATTTTCTATAATATTTACGAAAGAACGTGTAATAGAATCTATATAACAACATACATCATTCATCAAAGTAACGAAAACGTGTTCATGAAACAAATTAATAGACATATTATATCAAAGTAAATTAGGTTTAAATTTTAGGCAATAGAAAACGTTATTCTGTAATAGGAACTACTACTCGAAGCCTTTGCTACAATCACTAGTTGTTACCATAGCCGAGTGGTCTAAGGCGTTCGGCTTATAAAGCACCCTTCGAACTAAGTTCGAATCTCCGCCGGATACAGCACCTTTTTCTCTCTTTTTTTCACCTGTTCTCAATGTTTCTGTCTGTGTTCTTGTCGGATTCGATTAAATAGAATTTCGAATAGAGACCAATATATATGATAAATAATCATTTATTTCCGAACCTGCACTCGTACAATATACATTTTAGAGATTTTGATTTTGGAAATGAAGTGTATATAATATTGAATAGTAAAAATAGTAAAATAAAAAAAATATTTGTATAAATATTGATTAATTAATTAGAGTTATACATGGCTTTCCAATCAGGATTATATAGAGAGGACTTACTTCTAAGTGCAATCCGAAAACAAATATTTGAGTTTTAATCTGACCCAAAGTTGGTAACTTACAGGATAATTTATACATGATTGGTATTGTAATTTTTATGCTTTTATTATAATCCTCTGTAAGTTATGATTTTACCAATTCTAAATGTAGAACGAGAAACAAGTGTAACATTATATTTGTTACGAAAAGCTTGTAAGCAATGATGCTTTCAGGACGTGATCTGAGGAAGAATTTGAGACCCCTCTCGAGCTAAGAAATTTCCGCCTTCAGGACCATATATTCGATCGTGCTCAATGTGGACTACCAATGTTTGCCCTCCACCCGCATATTGAAATTCCCCCCGAGGATAATTTTCTGAAGTCACCACTGTTTATAAATAGTTTTTCGTTACAAATCAGATGATAATGGAGTAGTGAATATACTTCATGTTTTTTTCTTTTTTTTTCTATGGATTTAAGATTCGCAATTCATACAATGTTCCGTTCTAATCGAATTTGAAACAAAAGAAGTTTTCAATGAGTTACTCAAAGAAATATTTTCAGCCTCCGGATGGAAATAGGAAGACACTTAAGAAAGAAACAACTTACTACCGGGTTTGAACACACAAACATGTGATTGATAGTGTATCGACCCAAACCACTCGACCGTTTTGTATGCCTTTGCACATGTTCTTTTGCCTCTTGTGAAAGCAGTTTACTGTTCCATACTCGCTTTTGTTTATTCCGATACTACTATGAGTTCTCAGTAAAATTTGGACGTTACAGCTCTTGCAATGTATAAAAGTGTTTTTAGAATAAATCACAATTGATATTATGTCCTAATAACATACGTAAAACAGGTTGAATTCGTGAAATGATTGAGGTTGGAGTGAGCGTAAATGTTTTCATAGTTAGGAGCCTGGATATGCAAACCCGCTTAACGTGGGGATTTAATTTTGTGAAATTTGGTACATCCGTGGACTCCACAAGGGAGGGTATGGCCTCTCCCTAACAAGTAAATGAATAGTTTGTATTAAGTTACCGGGCATAAGCAAAAATTTTCTGAATTAAATGCTATAGTAGTTTCTTTATTTTTTTACGCTTACAACTTTTGTTGTAAAAATAGATATTACGTCCAGGGAGTATTCTGCAGTGTTTCTACAAGAAAAAATGTTTCTCTGCCACTTTGGTTGTAAACCCTTAATTACGGAGAGAGCTAATTAAAAAGTAATTACTGGAATCAGTCATCCTCCTTGCCCTTTTATTATCCCTATCTCCGTAATTAAGCGTTTTCGATCAAAGTTGCTGATTTTTTCTAGCATTGAAGTTCTTAACACACATGCGAAGTTAGAGCTCCTTCGTGGCTAAGCGGTTAGCGTATGCACCTTTGGCGTGGGAGACCCGGATTCCATTCCCGTTGGGAGCTCACGTGGTTCGGATTCCACGTTACTCAGTAGGTCCATGTCTCATATAGCCTCGCTGCTTAACAGGACGTTAAACTCAAAATCAACTCATTGAGCTCCTCCGTGGCTAAGCGGTTAGCGTACGCGCCTTTGACGTGGGAGACCCGGGTTTGATTCCCGGTGGGAGCTCATGTGGTTCGGATTCCACGTTAATCAGTAGGTCCACGTCTCATATAGCCTCGCTGCTGAAAGGGACGCTAAACTAAAATCAACTCAACTCAACTCAAAATCAACTCACTCAACATAAGCGAAGTTTTGAGGTTTTTCCTGGAACATCCTGTATATGAATACGTTATTGCATATATGAATACGTTTACACATACATTTGTAAATTATGTGTTTGAATGTTTAGTATCACACACATTTATTTCTTTAATTAAAACTTAGAATTTATCTTATTAACAACTTTTTACTTTAAATCTCAAATTACATTTACTCCTGTCAGCCAAGGGCGCACATTAGGGGGGCAACGTGGGGCGCTCGCCCGCTAGAAGAAATCGTACTTCAGAATATCGAAAACTTAATTGAATTTTTAAAATAGTTACAACAAAATTTGAAACTATATCTGAAATGTCCATATACGTGCCCCCCCTTGGAAACTACAACATGGGCGCCCTTGCTGTCAGCAGTTAATCATCATAATTATCATAGCAGAAAATCTGAGGGTGATATCGGTGCGAAAAAACGGATTGCATTTTCGTTTTCAGGATATGTGAGTTAGTAACGATTGTGTTGTTTTATCTCTGCATATTTTTGAAACTTGAAATTTATAGATACTGTAGTCTATGTGTTGTCAATGCTTTAAAGCTTATTACTGAAACTATATGTAAAAATATATAAGTAAATAAATATATAAATATATAAATAAATAAATTGAATCTGGGGCTGCTATTACTTACGTTATAGAGAGTTTTAAATTTAGGTTTCGCCCTACATTTCTTGCTTCCTAGCTAACCTTACTAATCAACAAAAATAATTGAAAGAGGGAGCTAATGTAAGTTATGAGCAGAACGATACTGAAGTACACCCGTCGCGTCGACAGATTTACATTTGTTTGTGTCACAAAATTAAAAAAAAAAAGTGTCACTCGTGTGCGTTTTCGTGTTGTAAACACATTTGATTGTACTCATGCCCAGTAAAAGGAATAACTCAAATCCTAGGACAACAGTTTAACTGACGTGAAACCTAATGCATAAATTGTCATTGAACCCAGCAGCGTTGCCAGGTTTCGGAGGGGGTTCGGGAGTCCTCCAGGAAATTTTTTTTGGCAGTGTGTGGATTCGAAACGCAATTTTCGGCTTTATTGTAATGACTTAAATCTTTCGGAGGTCCGGGGGTTCTCCCCTAGAAACTTTTAGCAATATTTAGACTGAAAACGGAATTTAAGGCTTTATTTTAACAGCTTTTTACAATTTCCGGGAGGTGGTAAACAGACTCCATGACCCTCCCGCTGGCTTCGCCATTGCATTGAACTCAGTGTCTACTAAATATTAAATTGAACTATTACTCATTTGAGTAATTTGTGCGTGTAGTAAAGTTGTGAATTTATTTGTTTTGAAGTGATGTGAACAACATGGCAGGTTTTCCAAAGGATCTGATTTTACTTGAGACAGTGTTGTAAATAGATAGTAATAGGACATTGACCATAAGAGCTCCGAAAAACCCACTCGGACTTCCAGTAATTTCTGTTTTGAGAACTGAACAAAGGATAATACCACAATTTCATTCCACTATTTTATTCATTCTCTCATCATCACCGTTTCTTTTAGCCTACCCGGCATAACCATAGAATTTAAAACTCAAATATTTCATTTCATTCTGTTACCTTTATTTCATCTTTTGGCAAACGCTCACAAGTTATTTCACCCAAAACCTTGCTTTCCTTGTAGCTTTTGAACTAATAGTTATATCTGTTTTCAGCTAGTGTATTTTATATTTGCAACTTGTAAAACATTTCTTCCTAACACAATTTGAAAGGAAATGAGATGAAAAATAGTTACATTAAAGTGTTCTCAGTCTCGGGGTGAAGTTAAAAGAACATGACACAAATCACAGCTCAGAAATAAATTAGTGTTAGCGTATTACTCGAAACCACTTGACTTTTCCTCATTGCAAGTGACACTTTTGGGTCACTTGCTGGTTTTTATGTTTAAATAATGCTTTTAATTTATATATTGTTTTATATCAGTATATTGGTATTGATTTATATATTTTAAGTTATTATTATTATTAGGTTAAGAAATCCAGATCTGGTCATTGGTGATTAATTATTGTTATTATTAATTGTATGTAAATGTAATTGTTGTATTTACTATGTATATTTATATTATTTCTATTTTCTGCTATTACAAAAAATACCTCTAGTAAAAAGAATAGTTAGATAGCAACTCTGTTTCAGAGAATAACATATTTAAAGTGTTCAGAGAAAGCTTCTTTTTGGTAGAACACCCTCCTCCCTACCACTCGTTTTTTCTACATAGCTTATGATATGATAGCATTCCTATATAAACGGAAGATTTTTACAGGGAAGGGTGTCAGTTGACCGTCAGTCTTGGGGGAGACTTCGAACAGTTTTCAAAAATGTAGTCTATAGGAAGGACTCGGTTCGGTGAGCCGAGTGGGAGCTTTTTTCTACCCGTAAGAGAATATCATACTTCAAGTAAATGAAGGGGGAGTATTACGGAGGTCTTGCTTAGACTCGTTAGGTTCTCCGAGTCTTAAATAGGGCAGAAGGCATGAGTTATATTAGGTTCTAACTTCTAGTAGGTTTTCATTTTTAAGGGACTTCTTTCTTGGACTAAAATGAGGTTCTGTGAGAAGAAGGGATATAGAAAAATAATTCTTATACTAATTCAAGAAACAGAATGTTGCTAGGGAATTAGGCCCCGTAAAATAGGAACAGGATTTGATCCTTGAAATGCTACATTCCATATTTAGGTGGATATGGCATTTAGATTAACAATTCCAAGATACTAGAATTTTTGAGTACGTGTTCAAAACTGAAGCTGTATACGGTTTTGGTCGGTTATAAGGTAATTTGTTCCTCTTGCAGGACACAATAGTTTTTTTAATGAATACTCTGAACACAGATTCCTGGGTTCGATCCCTCGAAGTGGGCTCGTAAGAGGCTACTGATAGAGCTTTTAGATTTTTTAAAATCACATCTCCTAATTCAGGGAGTATGGTTCTTACCTAACCTTTACATCCCAGATCTATTTAAGGATCTTTCGTTACTATAAGGCGAACTCATTCTCCTTACCTACCTATCCCTATAATAAATTTTTAGATAGATATCCTTCTACTGCATCTCCTAGTTAAGGGAGTACACGAAATAGGGTCGTAGGCCAGGGCTTTTGATGTAGTGATTCAATGCCCTTTATAAGTTAAGGTTGACAGAGGACGCTTTTAGTGAGGGCTAACCCTTCTGTCTGCCACATGCACATAATTAGAGAAACCTTAGCTTTATAAAGTGTACTAAAACTAGAGGAATTAGAGAAGAGGATACCCAACAGGTATTTCTCATGCGCTTTCAAAGATAGATATTTCATAGAATTATCAACTTTTTCTAAATAAACTTTTAATAGAGGTAACTCATGTGTTATGATTTCATATGTAGATAAGATCCTGAGTTATAAACCTGTTTATTAAGTTAATTACCCTAGAAATTGCTTATTTTGTTTTAAGATACGAGACTGAATATAATTTATTATATTCTATTTTATTTTTTAAAGTTTGTCGAAAATTTTGTGATAGAGACACGAATAGCTATAGCTCACAGTCTGACGGATTTCAGCGTTACATATAATAAGTAACTTGAATCATTTATTATAATTTTTTTTCCCACAAACATCATGCTCACTCTTTTTTTCACTTTTGTGTTAATTCTTTGCTTCACAAACGAGATTCAACTCAGGTCACGGCGAATGATTGGAAGCTAAATCTCTTGCAATGTTTGAATATATTTTTCGAAGAAATCAAATGCTCCGTTTTAGTCATAATATCTTACAAGGTTGAATTCACGTTTAATATACACCGTGATCAAAAGTACCCGGACACCTGTCTGAAAATGACTTAAAGTTCGTGGCGCTCTGCATCGGTACTGCTGGAATTCAATATGGTGTTGACCCACCCTTAGCCTTGATTACGGCTTCCACTCTCGCAGGCATACTTTCAATCAGGTGCTGGAAGGTTTCTTGGGGAATGGCAGCCCATTCTTTACGGAGTGCTGAACTGAGGAGAGGTATCGATGTAGGTCGGTGAGGCCTGGCACGAAGTCGGCTTCCAAAACATTCCAAAGGTGTTCTATAGGATTTAAGACAGGACTCTGTGCAGGCCAGTCCATTACAGGAATGTTACGGCCGTGTAACCACTCCACCACAGGCCGTGCAGTATGAACAGGTGCTCGATAGTGTTGAAAGATGCAATCGCCATCCCAGAATTTCTCTTCAACAGTGGGAAGCAAGAAGGTGCTTAAAACATCAATGTAGGCTTGCACTGTGAAAGTGCCACGCAAAACAACGAGGAGTGCAAGCCTCCTCCAAGAAAAACACGACCACACCATAACACCACCACCTCAGAATTTTACTGTTGGCACTACACACGCTGACAGATGACGTTCACCGGGCATTCACCATACCCACATACTGCCATCAGATCGCCACATTGTGTACCGTGATTCGTCACTCCACACAACGTTTTTCCACTGTTCAATTGTCCAATGTTTACGCCCCTTACACCAAACGAGGCGTCGTTTGACATTTACCTGCGTGATGTGTGTGGCTTATGAGCAGCCCTCGACCATGAAATACAAGTTTTTTCACCTCACGCCTAACTGTCATAGTACTTGGAGTGGATCCTGATGCAGTTTGGAATTCCTGTGTGATGGTCTGGATAGATGTCTGCCTATTACACTTTACGACCCTCTTCAACTGTCGGCGGTCTGTGTCAGTCAACAGACGAGGTCCGCCTGTACGCTTTTGTGCTGTACGTGTCCCTTCACGTTTCCGCTTCACTATCACATCAGACACAGTGGACCTAGGGATGTTTAGGAGTGTGGAAATCTCGCATGCAGACTTCTGACACAAGTGACACCCAATCACCTGACCACGTTCGAAGTCCGTGAGTTCCGCGGAGCGCCCATTCTGCTTTCTCACGATGTCTAATGACTACTGAGGTCGCTGATAATGACTACATGGCAGTAGGTAGCAGCACAATGCACCTAATATAAAAACGTATGTTTTTCGGGGTGTCCGGATACTTTTGATCACATAGTGTAGCTTCTGATACGAAATGGACGCAAGACACTAGTCCAACCAACCAATCTCACATCCAGTAAGTGTTTAGATAATACATTAAAGACGCAAAGAGTTCCAATGCCATTAATATATGATATTAAACAACACGCTCAAAATAATAGAGATTCATCTTACCGTTAGAATGGAGAAATGTTTCTTTCTTAGGTCCAGGGTCTTAAGGAAGTGGCTGTACCAGTGATCACAACATAATGTACCTTGGATCACTCACTTCATGTAGGCGGAATTATAAGAAAAGAAACAATAAATTCGGCTTTTTGTAAACATTTTACATTACACACCTTATTGCAAATTTTGCATTTTTTTTTTTTTGCATGACTATCTTTTAGATATGTATGTTTTGTATCAGGTGATATGAAACTGTTTGAATAGCATTCTTCATGACTTTAAGGTCTACAGTATTTCGTTTTCCCTTGTTTTACTTCGTGATATTGTTCTGCAATAAAATTTATCAATAAATATAGCATTATATACAGGGCCGCAATTCCCATTATGCCAAATAAGTTCGTGCCTAGAGCGCAAACTCTTTTAAGGGCGTGAAATTTAGTAGTTATAACCTTTTCCAAAACACTTTGAGTTACAAACTTAAAAAGAGCAAATTAAGGATCTTTTACGTTAGATAGAAGCCAGTGCCCTTCAAATCTATGTTGTAATAAATACAAAAACAGTCATCTACATTAACAAAGAAGCACCCCGCATCTCCTCAGTAACGATACAACACGCTTCTTTTCCTATACCAGGAATGGTCTCCACGCCCCTTCAATTAATTTGGAATCAAAGGAAGGGGGTGGGTGCCAGCATATTTGTTGGAAGAAGGGGTCGCCGAGGTTCTAAATGCGGAACTGACCGTGTACCTGTAGCCCCGATGAACACGGGCAATAAGTGTCGCACGATCAATCCGCGACTATGTCCTGTGTTGTTGATGCGAGGTCGTGTAGGCATTGCAGTGACAGTTGGCATTATTGGCAGCAGAAACAAATCTATGGATAGCTAGTGATGGCCAGACGAATCCGGATCTCGAATATCCGGATTCTATAAGATCCGGATCTCGGATACGGATCCGAAATTTCGGATCTTGGATCCGGATCCGGAATCTCGGATCTTGGATCCGGATCAGGATATCCGGATCTTGGATAAGGATCCAGAATTTCGGATCTTGGATCCGGATCAGGATATCCGGATCTTGGATCCGGATTAGGAATTTCGGATCTTGGATCCGGATCCGAAGTTTTGGATCTTGGATCCGGATCCGAAGTTTTGGATCTTGGATCCGGATATCCGGTTCCTGGATCCACACCCGAAATTTCGAAGTTCAGATTTCGACTCCTGTTTTGAATATTTTAGGCCTTAGATTGAGAACCAGAACTAAAATATCCATATGTATAAAATTTACTAGGTGAATTTTATCTAACTCTGTGGGAAGACAATTCAATTTAAATGACAAAAGATTACATCAAAATCTCATTTTCACATTTTTCGGGATTAGACCACTGTTGCGCACACCCCATCATTTAGCCTTTAGTAGGCCTATATCTTTAAACGTACTACAAGTATGCCACTTTCATCTCAAGTCAGTAGTTGTATAGATCTGCCTTATATTAATCGAGTTAGGATTAAAATTCGATTGTTTGTGAGACCTATGATAATATTTTCAGACTGAGTTATAACGTTGAAAAACTGCATAGTAATGTTGCATATTTTCTTTGTGCCACATTGGAATTTAATGTAGTCTATCTTATACAGTCGGCTCTTATGATTAATTCAATGATCTGAACTCCTGCAGCATTACGCTAAAATCATGGATGTCTGAATATTCGCCATCATTTCTATTTTTTTTTTATTACGAGCAAAATAAATATCATAAGCGGTATTTTACATAATACATATAGACGCGGATCAGTCAGTTGATTGCTTAAAGTTTATAGCAAAGCTATTACATTTCTAAGACACTGGCGGCCTTAGGACAAAATCCATGGCTTTCCCATAAAATCTTAAATCTCTCTCTATATAAAGGGCAAAGTCCTGAGTGACTGAGTGAGTGAGTGATAGATCACCGTACAGGCCAAATCGCTTAAGCTACAAACTTGAAATTTGGACAGTTTATAGGCTTTGTGACGTAGGATACCACTAAGGAAAGACTTTGGGAAATTCGATGAGGAAGGGGGGAAATGGGGTGGAAAATATTGATGATTCTTGACGTTAGATACTTCAAATTTGGTATTTGGGTTTCTCTGTGAAAATAATTTGATACTTGTTTAAGTGTTTTTTGATATTTAAATTAGAAGGGGCAGGGAAGATGTAGAAAGTAAAAGAAGGGATGGTGATTGCAATTATTGCAATTAGTATAATAATATGCCTATATCTCGGAAACTTAAAGGATTAGAAACATGGAATTTGGTATTTGGACTTCTCACTTAAAATAATTAGATACGTGTTTCAACGTTTTTTTATATATGTGGCCCAGAAGGGAAGAAAAAGGGCAAGAAGAAAATTAAGTATGGATTACAATTATTGTATTAATATGTTCAATCTTTTAAGGTTAGAGACTTGAAATTTGGTATTTGCATTTCTCATTGAAAATAATTTGACATATGCTTCAGTGTTTTTTGACGTTTTAGTAAAAAGGAAAAGAAAAGAGATGGAAAGGAAAGAGGGTGGGGATTGTAATTTTTATAATAACATGTCGATATCTGGGAACCTCTGAAGGTTAGGAGCATAGAATTTGGTATTTGGACTTTACATTTGAAATAATTAGGTATGTACTTAAGCGTTTTTTTATGTATGTCTTAGAGGGGAAGAAAAGGGGCGGGGAGAAAAGACTTTTATATCTCGGAATCCTGGAATGTTAGAGAAATGAAACTTCTTATTTGAACAAAAATTCGTTATGAAATGAAATCCTTGAGTTCTATGTCCTACGCTTATGCCGGTTAGGCTAAAGGAGACGGTGATTATGAGGAATAAATGAAATGAAGAAAGTGGGAGGAAACGGAAAACCCCGAGAAAACCCACGAGCACGGTGTTTGTCCACCACAAAGTCCACACGGCGCGAGCTGGGATCGAACCAGGGACCCCAAGCACCGGAGGTGAACGCTCTACCACTGAGCCACCACCCTCCGACTTTTCGCCCTCCCCCTGCATCCGCCTGTGTGTTTACATGAATGATATAGCTCCTTATACAACCTATGCAGAGTTAATAGTAGTGGATTACTAATTACAAAGATACATGTTACTGCTCGAGGCTCCATATGGTATTTTGTATACACATACAGTACATTAATACATTGATTTTGATACATTAATTGCCATTTAGAACTTTATCTCTACTACAATTCTTAATTCTAACTGGAGTGGTACGGTCACAGAGAAACGTATTTTTAAAGAAAGAAAAAAAAAGCTCATCAAGAGCAAGAAAAGGTAGTTGCTCCTTAATTTGATTTGATCTATATTTTATGGGCTGTTGTTCTATTAGCAATGGCCTAGCCCATCACGACTAGGAAATGGCCTCATTCAGTGACCACAATAACTCAGAAAGAATTAGAAAAGTAAGCAGCCTGAGTCTAATGAAGAAGCTTGGGCTTGAGACTAAGGTTTCATCCCAGCATTTGACTAGTGTTACAGAAAACAAAGGACAAATTTCCATGAGGACGACCGCTTTAAAAAAGATTTACTACCTTTTCGGTCAAGTATTTCAACTAGAATCGAATCTGACAGTGAGATTGCTCTCACCTAACTCGGCAGTTTTACTCAATCAAATTTGGAGTAATTGTGACATATTAAGGCACGAAAACCAAATATCAACAGAATGAAGAGAACGCAAGGCTGTCACACGATCAGATACCAAAAGTGTCTTAAAATCTTATTTTAAGCATAGGAATGAAAATCACTTTGTCAATAATTTCGAAAATTTTGCTGATTCGGAACACCCGAATTTTCTGACACGGAGTTTCGAATCCGAATCCAAGATCCGGTTTTTCAGGTCCGGATCCAAGATCCAAAATTTCGGATCCGGATTTTCGGATCCGGAACCAAGATTCGGTTTCCCGAATCCGGATCCAAGATCCGAAATTTCGGATCCGGATCCAAGATCCTGATTTTCGAATCCGGATCTAAGATCCGTTTTTTCGGATCCGGATCCAAGATCCGAAATTTCGGATCCGGATCCAAGATCCTGATTTTCGGATCCGGATCCAAGATTCGGATTTTCGGATCCGGATCCAAGACCCGAAATCTCGGATCCGGATCTGGCCATCCCTAATGGATACGCATTCAAGATCGAATTTCACAGGAAACTAGTTGCTTTCGTATAGTTAGTTTATAACTTTGTAAAGAAGAAAAGGAATTAATTCCCATTTCTTTATGTTCGAAAAGCAATGGGAATACAACACTCGGGTACATCAGCTTATTGATTTTAGATAGGCCTACGACTTGGGAAATATTGTACAATATTCTTACCGAACTCGGCATATACCAAAATAGCTAGTTAGATTAGTAAAGATATGTTTAAATAAAACTCAAAGAAAAGTCCGGGTAGGAAAATATTTTGCCATGATCTTTCACATACAGAAGGGACTAAAACAATGAGATGCACTGAGAGAGGGAGGAAATAATGAGAGAGGGAGGAAATAATGAGAGAGGGACTAAAACAATTATTATTCAAATTTGTTCTGGAATATGCTATAAGGAAAATTAAATATAGCAACAAGGCCTTAGAGCTTAATGGCATTCAGCAGGTTATGGCTTATGCTGATCATGTCAAACTGATAGGAGATGATGTGAGGACAATTGAAAGACATGCAGAGGTTTTATTAAATGCCTGCAGGGATATGGACTTAGACGTAAATACAGAATAAAACTAAATACATGAAAATGCACCGTGATCACAATACTCAAGTAATGGATACGTTAAAATATCAAACAATACTTTCGACATAGTAGACCTTTTCAAATATCTAGGATCCACATTATCAGACCAGAATCATATCCGTGAAGAAGTTAAATGTCGATTGAAAGCATTGAATTCAGTCCAAACTCTTTTGTCTTCGTGAATTCTCTAAAAAGAAAAACAAGTTGAAGCTTAAAATATATAAAACAGTTATTATGCCTCTTGGACTGTATGGTTGCAAAACTTGCTCAATTACTGTGAGGAAAGAACGCAGACTGAAAGTATTCGAAAATAAAATCCTGTGGCGAATATTCGGACCAAGAGGGATGAAAATGGTGAATGGCGGAAACTTCATAACGATTAACATAATTTATACCATTTACCTAACATTGTTAGAGTCATTAAGGCTAGGAAGTTCAGGTGGGCAGGTCATGTAGCGAGAATGGAAGAAAGTAGAACCACTTTAAAGATATTAATTGGAAAGCAAATCAGGAAAAGACCATTAGGAAGACCTAGGCGTATGTGGAAGGACAAAATTAAGATGGATCTCACAGAAATAGGAGTACAAAGGACAATTGGCTAAAGACAGAACTCAACGAAGAGCTTTTTTGAATACGGCTTCGAATCTCCGGGTTCCATAGGCCACAGAATTCGTCAAGTCAGTTAGTTATGAAGAAGAAAATGAGGCGTTACTGGAGTAATCCTTACGTAAACTTCACCTGCCTGAAAGACCTTCACATCTATATTTATAGAATTGAAATAGCAGTGAACCAAAATGTTTCATATTTTTTCACATAAACGTAAATTCATTGGATGAACTGTTGTTGGTAAACTACACTGGAAGATAACTTTACTTGAAAGGTTTCATAGTGCTGTTGCAATTGATGGATCTGAAGTCCGAGTGCTTTGTTTTTTTCTATTATTTTTTATGCTATTGTTTAAAAATAAACGCCCTCCATCGTAAGCAGGCACAAATTTTAAAGTACTACACTTCATATTTTCGTGGCTATATGATTACTGTACAAACCTTTGGTGTGGGAGAGCAGGATTTGATTCCTGGCAGAAAATCAAGTCCTCATAATTCTACGTAAACTATAGAACCACGTCTCACATAGCTTCAGTGCTTAATACGGGTAAACTCCAGACCAATCAATTAACCAATCATAAACAATGGAAAATATGACATTGAAGAGTGATTAAAACAAGCTTACATGTCTGGAGTTTAATGTAATTTTTACTGTCAAAACTTTGTGTGATGTGTCCTACGTAGGATCCAAATCACATGAGCTCATGGCGGAAATCAACCCCAGGCGTCCCGCACAAAAGACAAGTGCCCAGAAGAAGTAAAACGCTGTTTATAATTTAATCGTTTGGATTCAAAATTGAAATAGTTCACTTTCCTGTAACATTTACGAGTTAGGATAATAATTCATCAAAATTTCTTCAATTTCCGTGCTTAACATTTTCTGAAGCGTCTATGGATGGAATTCCAATACTCTGTCCCTTTGGGAGAACGTATTCGTAAATTTAACGAATATTGGATATTGGTTAAGTTTTAATATACTTTTCTTTAATTACATAAAGGATATTAGTCGTGCATGAAAAAGGAATGAGGCCGCGGTAGTTCAGTCGTAGAGCGTTCACCAATGCAACGTGGGGTTTCCGGTTCGATGCCAGCTTGCGCCAAGTGGCTTTATGGAGGACAAACACAATGTGTGTGGTTTTTCTTAGGGTTATCACGTCTCTTCCCACTTTCTTCAATCACTTCATTTATTCTTACCATCGTCATGCACTTTATCCTATCCGGCATAAGTATGGGACGTAAAATTCAAATATTTTATTTTCATTTTCTTTTTAGCAAGTCTTCTTCTTTACGACTTACCACACTAATATTCAATAACATTAATACAACTGTACGCAACTGATTCTTAATCGTAGTAACGAAATGCTGTTTTTTTTTCTGTCAATAACATTATTTTTTTATACAAATGGAAATGGTAATAACGTATATTTTAATGAAATTATATTACGTTTAAAAGTTCTGTCTTTTAAATTATAATCCAATCTATTAAGTTAGCATTCAATAAGTTATTGCAACTGTACGATACATGTGCGCCGACTACGTGGGTGCTCCGAGGCTCTAGCACCCACACAAATAATCGCCCGTGTGGGCGAGCCGCAGCCACGAGATTTTTAATTTGATAGAAATAAAATAAAATAAACATTTCTCACTTGATTGCCATTACCAAAAAATAATAAGCAATTAAAACATTGAGATGGAAGTTAAAATTTCTAACCTCTAAAACATAATTGTTTGTTTCAAATGTGTTTGTGCAAAGGCAACCAAACAGCACACTTAAGGGCAGGACATGCCGAAGAAACCTTGCGATCGACGTCGAGGTTTAAGTCGCGGTCGCACCCTCGATACTAGCACATAAACATGGATTCAAATGGGTAAGCGCATGCCGATGACGTACGCTACATGACGACCTAGAGGTCGACCGCGAGGGTGAATTAGTGGTCGCGATGATGAACAACTGAGTTTGTTTTGACATCGATGTTCAGCGGAAGCATTACTGTGGCTCGTATTTTCATTGGTTCTCCCTGAAGCGCTGCACGGAATAAAGTCTTCATTTGTTTAGAAGTTCGTCTGTAGCGGATTGAGTGTGTCTATGCTCAAGGTTTTGCTGCACTATTATATTTGATTAGGGCCAGTCCTACAATATCCTGATATTCTTTCTGATTACTATCAGTCAGAATTAGATATCAGGAAGTTGTCAGTTACTTTAATCCGTGGTTCGTTCTACAATATACTGTGCCTGATATATACTCTGTCAGATAGTTAACCCGAATCAAGGTTTTAACGGACCATTTGATTGGTTGGTTTTCTGTTGCTCATACAGAAAACAATTGAAACGTCAAGTGCGTTTTCAGTATGCTTGTTTAAATTATCCTATTGAAAACATCCTTTAGCCTGGCCGGTATAACTGTGGGACGTAAAACTGAAAGATTTCATTTTCATTTTAACATATTTCGGGAAGCTGCAAAAGTACTTCTTTAAATGTCGTGTCATATGCTTGTAATATTTACTGTCTTTCAAAGAGTAATAACATACATTTAATAGCATGTGTTTAATTAAAATTATAAACTGTTCATTAATCCCAAGTTCAATATAACTTTTGCAAAACAAACCTTGTTATTCATTACTATGATTAATATTATCCTTTCTATTTATTTGTTTTGCAAATTTGTTACTAAATAATCCGATCACACAATTTTCCAGACAGAATTTTAAGGTGTTCATAAGCAAGAAATCAAATCTCTTCTTACACCTTCGTTGTTTAAGAGTACACACGGAAAAGAAAATATTTGACAGTTAAATTTTCTTTTGCCAATAACTCGGGAACAAATGAATTAATTTGGATCTTTTTGTTGTTATCCTTAGAATAGTTATAACTTGACAGCTTGCCAAAGTCAGTACTCTAATAGGTTAATTTATTGTGAGTTATTAGGAAAAGAAATTTAGTCACCTGAAGAATACTGTCTTTCGTGACTGTACAAAGACTAGTATCTACTTGCGTTGCTTTTGTCAATTTCCTTAATAAAATGTGAAGTACGATATACGGTATTTTAACTGAAAAAGATAGTATCCTATTAGTTATGCAACCTTTCGTCAAAAAAGGTTAGCATCAACCAGGGAAACTAATATTGATATATAAATATTCAGATCATGTCTTGCCCCCCCACTTTTAACATCCAATCGCCGCCACTGACTACACGTAATAACATAATCTGAGCTTTTAATTAATTCATTTATTTGATAATCCACCTCTAAAAATATGTAAATTAGATTAATAATTTATATATTATTTTATAGATCATTCAATTTCAATAATTAAATTCTATATTTTATATAGAATATATTTCTTCATCTTCTAACTATACAAATTACATGGCGCTTATGTGCGGGCACTTGTAGCCAACGGGTACTACTTATCGTTATAAATTGGCATATATTCGAGCTAAAATGGTCTTCTACGCCTCGCTATATATCGAACAATCTCCTCATCGTCCTCGGACAACATCAACAATTCTTCGATTTCGTCCATGATTCACTACACGACAACTAACAAGTAGCTGATAGCTGTTAACAGGCAATTGAACTTCCTGTCAAAGTACCAACCAGCCGAAAGGGTTTATCAACCACCTGATTGTTATCAGGACATTGTAGAACACTTATCGGAAAAATGTCAGGAGGATATTTATATCAGACAGATATCAGAAGATGGTAGGATTGGCCCTATGAAAGATATATTAATAGAACTAATAATGTTCCAGCAATATGGAATAAGAAATACAAACAACTTCATAATAGGCACGTTTTAAATACAGAATGGAAGAAAATAGCAACTGAAATGGGAATGTCAGATAAGTTATTTATTTGAGAATTATATTGTAGCTTATTATTATATAAGGCAGTGGCGGTCACAGGAAGGGGGTTTTCGGACTGAAGTCCATAAATTGTAGAATTTTTAAAGAAAAAAAGAAGCTACTGTTAATCATATCTATGCTTAAAAACTCCACGCCCCCCCCCCCCATTTCGAGTATTAACCCTTTCCGGATCCTGGCTTTTTGGGCTATTTTTTAGACTTTCAGTCAAGCAGCTACTGTATCCTCACTATTTATCCTAGGATCATGGTTCATACCTCATTCTCTTCAGAATAGAGCTGGCTTTCAGGCGGTACCATTCATATGTCTCCATCATGTATCTAAGGCGGGAAATTCCTGAAAAAAGGGATTTTTGGGGGCAAATTTTCCCTTTTTTCAACTTTTGCCCCTCTGGACCCCCCTGTTTTTACGCAGAAATCGGAAAAAAACTTCTGGTAAATACTACTCGGTGGACTGAACGTTTGTGCAAAATTTCAATCTTCTATGTGAAAAAATAGGCCCGCCAGAAAAAAATCCCTACCATGCCCCACTTTTACCCTATACAGAAGTACGAGGGTCGTTCAGAAAGTAAAGAACGTTTTAGCATTATTAAATAAAAACAAAAGATATCAACACAAAACTTCATTTACAAAGCCACAGGACTCTACTTTGCTTTTCTATATAATCGCCATAGTTGTAGAGATACTTGTTATAATGTGGGACCAGTTTTCTAATGCCGATATTATACTCATCTGCCGCCAAAGATTTCAACCAGGCTGTCAGTGCTTGCTTGAGTTCTTCATCGTTTGCGAACTGTTTTCTATCCAAAATTGTCGGGAATAAGTGAGAATCACTTGGTACCAAGTCAGGACTATAAGAAGGATGACAAAAGATTTTCCCTTCAGTTCTTCCGTAACAAGTGATGGCCTCCCACTCCAATTTTCATCATGCACGCTGATTCTTTCTTGATTAAACATAATGCACCATTTCCTCAGTGATGACTCGTTCATTGCACTATCGCCATAAACATTCTTTATTTGCCTATAAATTTCAACAGGCTTAACTTTTTTGCGCCTTCAGAAAACGAATGACACTCCGTACTTCACATTTGGCGGGATTTTCGATTGGTGCCGCCATTTTGAATCGCTGTAAAAACAAGTAGCGTGACCGCAGAGCATTGAGACTCGGCTCACACTGAGATAAAGGAAGGAGCTACTGCCACGCACGCGATCGCAGTGGTAGGGGGTCGGAGCCGCGCCCAATACGCAATCGTTCCTTACTTTCTGAACGACCCTCGTATATTTGGATAAAAATTCACTGAGACGGCCCTAATTACCCTAGAATAATAATTCGACCGTCGTTCTCTTCAGAATGGAACTGCCTTTCAGACGGTATGACTCACGTGGTCCTATCATGTATGTAAGGCGGGAAAATGACGAAAAACGGGATTTTTTGGGCAAAAAATCCCTATTTTTACCTTTTTGCCCCTCTGGTTTCCCCCTGGTTTAGCACTGACATCGGAACAAAAAATCTGGTAAATACTACTCCGTGGACTGAATGCTTGTGCAAAATTTCAGTCTTCTACGTTCAAAAATAAGTCCGCCAAAAATATATACACCGACAATGCCCCATATTACCCTATATAGAAGTATATTTTTTAAAAATTCCCTGAGACATCCCTAATTACCCTAGGATAATAATTCAACCGTCGTTCTTTTCAGAATGGAACTGCCTTTCAGACGGCATGACTCACGTGGTCCTATCATGTGTGTAAGGAGGGAAAATGACGAAAAACGGGATTTTTGGGGTAAAAATCCCTATTTTTACCCCTTCGCCCCTCTGGTTCCCCCCCCCCCTGTTTTAGCACTGACATCGGAACAAAAAATCTGGTACATACTACTCCGTGGACTGAATGTTTGTGCAAAATTTCAATCTTCTACGTAGAAAAATAAGCCCGCCAAAAAATATTGAACATACGCTTAGAAAATGAGAAAATAAATTTTTGACTTATGACGTCATCACCTCCTATGTCTGGACGCAGGACGGTCTGAAACCATACGTAATGTCTTCTGCAAGACCTCTGAACTTGGAAAAAAAAAGAACCCGGACGAAAAAGCTCAAATAGAAGAGAAATAACGCAATGTACCATGAAAAGTGCATATGGTACAAATTGTACCATAGGATCCCGAAGGGATTAAACGTATATAGTGCCTTATATAATAATAACCTACAGTATAATTCTCAAATAAATAACTTATCTGACATTCCCATTTCAGTTGCTAAGAAGCTATTGTAAATAATATCTATGCTTAAAAACTCCACGCCCTCCCCCAATTCCGAGATGAATAAAAAGGGTTTCTTCTAAATTCGTTATTGACGTAAGGCAAAGAAATACCTGTAAAGACGGGCACGTATCCATTGGGAGGAAATGTCGAATAATGGAATTGCAGTGCTGAAATTTCATTTGCTGCAGTTAATACCACCTCCACCCCAAAATCTGAAGACATACCTGATTTATTTATTTATTAAATTTTACTGGGAAACGACTTCTCGCCTGAGTGTTGAAAGAGGACATTTTCTTCACAGAAAATTGAATAAAATGTAAAAGTCTTTGATTTAGAATATTGATAGAGATGAACAAGAGGTGAGACTCAAATATTTTTGCGAAACAAGAGACGAGACTTTGGTATTTCTCATATCCCGTCTCGCGTCCATCCCTATTTATAAACTGTTTGGTGTTTTCAATTTCAAACTCTGGTTTTGCAGTGATTTTTGTGCACTGACGGAATAATTTCACATGCGTCACAGCAATATTTTCCCTTAAACTGAGAACTTAACAGCGAGGGTGCGACCTCCTCGCTATGTGCGCCCTTCATCATCGCGACCTAAACATCGAGGTACCGACCGCGACTTAAATCTCGATTTCGATCGCAAGGTATCTTCGGCATGCATTTACTGTAAGTCAGTTATTTTGTAGTTTATGTTCACAACAAAACCCTTATACAGTTCTTTCTGCAATACCATTAAAATTATTTGTTTTTATGAAGATTTTTTCACTTTAATATGTATGAATGTGGTGTTTTCTTTTAGTAACGTGGTGATAATATCATTGCCTCTTGCGATCATTGTGCATCATATAAGTTATTTTAAAGTATACACTTAATGGTACGATTACATATGTTGAGGATATTCATTACAGTAACTTATCCTTAACCTTGGACCCGGGTTTGAACCCGTTTCTCTTGCGTTTAAATCAGACGTGTTAAGGCAGCCCCAACTTGTCCTTATAGTACCGATATGTTTTATTTTATCACACCACAGCCCTTTATGACAGTGTTCAGAAAATCTTTTAACTAAAAGGAAATCAATGAAAAAATATCGAGACTCCCCTGAAAACGCATAACAAGTCCTGCCATTGATATGCACCCACAAAAGTTTTGGAAAGTCGGCACCGTTGGTACGATAACCTCAACAACGAAATGCTTTCTTCGCCTGCTAATAACGTTATTTTTAATAAGTACCGTAAATGTGAGAGTAACGTTTGAAATTATACCTATGACAATAACGTTACTAAATTGGTTTCGTTTTTCGTTACGATACAGGAAGTGTAACAAATAACGAATATATTTGATGCAATTAAATACAATGATATTAAGTTAAACAGTTATGTCTTTAACATTATAATTTTGTTGCAACTTATTACGTTATCATACTTTAACGTTACTGCAGCATAACTCAACGTTAGTAACGAAATGCTCTCTTCGCCTGCCAATAACGTTAGTTGTAATAAGTACCGTGATTGTGAGAGTAACATTTGAAATGATACCCATAGCAATAACGTTACTGAATTTGTTTCGTTATTTGTTACGATATACGAACGGTAACAAATAACGAATATATTTACTGCAATTAAATGCAATGATATTAAGTTAAACAGTTATGTCTTTAACGTTATCATTTTAATGAAACCTATTACGTTACCATACATTAATTTGATTGCAGCAGTAACCCAACCTTAATAACGAAATGCTCTCTCCTCCTGCCAATAACGTTATTTTTAATAAGTACCGTAATTGTGAGAGTAACATTTGAAATAATACTCGTGGCAATAACGTTACTGAATTGGTTTCGTTATTTGTTAGGATATAGGAACGGTAACAAATAACGAATACATTTACTGCAATTAAATGCAATGATATTAAGTTAAACAGTTATGTCTTTAACGTTATCATTTTTATGAGACCTATTACGGTACCATATATTAACTTTATTACAGTACTAACCCAATCTTAATAACGAAATGCTCTCTTCGCCTGGCAATAACGTTATTTTTAATAAGTACCGTAATTGTGTCGGTAACAGCTAAAACGGTATTTAACGCAGTAACGTTATTCATTTAGTCTTAGTTTTTGTTATCATATAGGTATGGTAACAAATAACGAATTAAAAATAACGCACATTATGTTAAGTTAGCAAGCCCTGGTATCATGTCGATATCTCACAAAGTAAGCGTGAATTTTTTTTAAAAAATTATCTCATTCTACCTCAGAAATTCACCATTTCCAAAACAGGGTTTATTATAAACCTCAACTCTACTTCCCCTAATTATTCTAGTGAAACTTTTTAGGGTGCGCTGTGTAGGCTAAGGACGAGGCTTTTAGACACTAGTACGTTTGTTTGAGTGTAGCCAACAAGAGGGGAATAATAGAAACTAAAAGGGATTTTTTCCAAAATTTGCCCCTAAAATCTGGAATTAAAATTTTCTGTAGCTGGCAACAGTGCTATCAGACACACACAAACTATCTTAAAATAAGCTTTGGTATCCCTCTAATATATCCTACAAGTAGACTATTGTGACGATATCTAATAAAGTAAACATGTCAATAAAAAATATCATTCTACTTTTAAAAAATCACAGTTATCTTTCCAATTAGAGAACAAGGTCTACTGTAAACCTCAACTGTACTTCTTCTAATTATCCTATTGATGCATTCTATAGTGCGTTGTGTAGAGCAAAGACGAGACTTCCAGATACTGGTACATTTGTTCCAATGTAGCCAACAAAGAGGGAAATAATAGAGACAAAACAGATAATTTTCCCAAAATTCCCCCTAAAATCTGGAATGAAAATTTTCTGTAGCTGGCAACACTGCTACCAGACAGGCGGAAGCTATCTTAAATTAAACATTGGTACACCACTAATATATCCTACAAGTATTATGGCGATATTCAAGGAACAAAGCTTCTAATTACCAGAAATATATTACGGTAAACAAAAAAGTAGGGAAAAGCTACAAAAATCAAGGGTTAGAACCTAAATACGAATTTTTCGTGTGCCCCCTAATTACCCCATTGTAACGATCTGTACTTGCGTTTGTTAAGTAAGGACAAATGTTCGATTGGCGTAAGCTGACTTGCACTCTGACTTATAGGTACGGATTTATAAAAAAAAAAAATTCGTATTTTTTGCCGAAATTTAAGGAAATTTTAATTTCCCTAATTGGCAACACTGCGCGCAGGTCCTTCCAATTGATGTCAACAGTTAGGTATCCATCCGAGGTATCTACCTGGCAAGTCTTAATTAGGTCTTTCTACAACGAAGGAAGCTACAGGGAAAAAAGAAGTAAAAGAAAGTAGAAAATTCTCGAATTTTTGACTAGGGTGAAATTTGAGAAGGAAATTCGACAACAGAAGAAAAAGAAATTTATATGATAAACTATGGTCCAACCATATTTGGCAAGAATAATATCCCGATATCTTAATTAGTGTCCACACAGGAGCGGATGAAAAAAGTGACACACCCGTGTATGCCACTTTGGCCACCTAGGCCACCGAGTGTATATTAGATTACTTTTTTTGACTACTAACCCGTGTTGTTGCTGTAGTTATAGTCTCGACTAATAATAATATTGTTGTTGTAAACAATAACTTTATAAGGAAAATTTTCTCTCCTTTTTACATATTAGTTCCAACACTGTTGGTGAGAAATGCAGTGTTTCAAAATGAATATCGGGGTTTTAAGTCTTCGTAGTACTTATTACATTTTACGTACGATTATAAGCAACGCATCAAGTAAAAAAGTACCTCAAACAGTCTTTGCTACAAGTGTTCGATGTGAGATTCATTCGTCACACGACACACATCTAGTCGATAGGCGAGAAAGGCCCATAAACTTTCCGCCATATAGCATAAAACACATTCAATTTAGGGGAGTCTCGTTTCAACTGTACCATCTCCTGAGGATTTGCAGACGGTCAGATGCAAACATTATGAGTGCTCACATTAGCTCTTAGGTGAAATGTCGATTTATCACTGAAGACGACACGATCCAGGAAATCTTCATTGTTATGCAGCAATATTTCACTTGCGAAATTGGCACGTAAACCGTAGTCTGTAGGCTTTAGACCTTATATTCTTCCCACAGACGGTTGCACTGTACAGATTCCGTCTTTATTAAAACAGAAAAAGCTTTCTGCTCTCTAGTCTCCATCTTTACTACTTGCTCCTTCTAACGGCAGACAGAAGAAACAATGCATGTACAGTACATGCGTGAATACAAAACTGTTTGAGTTGCTCTTTCATTTGATATAATATTTATAATCGTAAGTTAATTGTAATAGATACTACAAAGTTTCAAAACCCTAATATTAATTTTGAAACAGCCTGCATTGCTTAAAATTGTGTCATCCTATATTCATGTCTTGTATATACATATCATCAGGGCCGGCCCTAGTCAATTTGTCGCCCGTGCAATGGCATAATTTGCCGCCTCCCCCTTTCTCCAGAAAGAACAAATCTTAAAAGTCATGATTTTAAGTATGCTACTCCAGCATGAACAACGAAAGGGAAGGTAAGTACAGTCGCATTCAGAAAGGCTTAAATACTTACTAAAAATGCAATACCATTGTGTCTGTTTTTTTAAAATATGAATCTATTATGTTAGTGAAAGATAAACACACCTGCAGAGGAAAGATGGTAATCCTTTTTATAGAATTCAATATCGAGCTTCAATATCAATGTATCAGTTTGCAATTCCAGTGCAACTAGCTCTTTTATCTTTATTTTTTATTTTTCTTCTACATCTGTTAATTTTTTTTTTTAAAAAAAAACTTGTTTCTATCTTCAATGATAAGGAACTTGTTTCTGACAAAATCAAGACTAGTTGTCATATCAAAACTGATAACTTACTAAAGGGAACAGATATTCGCTACTATTCGAGAATTGAATTCTTGCATTTGACCACAATAAAGCAATTTGTGCTCGGATTTATTGCTTTAGCATTGTCCATGTGACCTTAAACTAATGCAACCTAAACATAATTTATGAAGGTAGTATGCAAATAGCTCAGCTTAGTAAGTGTAACTACCATCATCATGAAGTCTGTTTCCAACAAGAAATATTTAATTTAAATAATATACTTATGAGAGATTTTGCCGGCCCCTCCAAACTTGCCGCTCCATGCAAACGCACGTGTTGCATATATGGTAGAGCCGGCTCTGCATATCATATATATATATCCAGTCGACAAATTATTTATATATGATATTTAGAAAAATACTATTAGGCAAATTAGTATTAGTTTTTACCTTTAGACAAGTTATTTGACTTTTATACTGTTCGTGACATTATTTTCATACTTATTAAAGGCCTGTTTGCACGAAAAAACAAAATGTCATTTCTACTTTTATTTCTTAGTTGATATTGATGAAAACTGTTGAAACCCGAATTGTTAATAGGTATGGTATTCATGTACATTGTAAAATATTTGT
Source organism: Thermobia domestica (assembly GCF_964235325.1). Classification (NCBI taxonomy): domain Eukaryota; kingdom Metazoa; phylum Arthropoda; class Insecta; order Zygentoma; family Lepismatidae; genus Thermobia; species Thermobia domestica. Next base: position 292,882,850 of record NC_137455.1, on the reverse strand, counting down.
AGCGTATTAGTATCTAGCATTTAATTTATGTTACATTTTACGGTGATTACATCTACATAAAAATATTTCATACTTAAATAGGCGTAAGATGCATTACAAATGACTATTTTTTAAAAAACGAAATTTAGAAAGAAAACGAGAGGCAATGTTTTTTTTCTAAAAAAAACGTACATTTCTGAAAAAATACGAACCTTTTTTTTTTTTCTATTTACAACACAAGGTAGAAGTTAGAGGGACCCGATCCAACCATATTACAGTTCATTTGCAAGCCTACAGTGAAACTAGGGGGGACAGTAAAAATTTAGGGGCCGGTCCCCCTAGACTCCCCGTGGATACGGGCCTGAGAGTGGGTCATCCAGAGGCTTGCTACCACCTACGACGTTGCATGAATAACTGAGTCGTCCATCTACTCTACGCCTGTTATTGCCAGTCATGTTGATGCTGTGTGTGAAATGACAGAAATCGGCATCTGACACCTTGAGATTCAGGTATCCTTGAACATTGACATGTAGGTAATACCTACGATTTTTATGATCACCTGAACTTACGGAAACCTTCGAGCCATTTGATCCCACACAACTTGAAAGAAAAAAGAATCATGTGAAGTGGTGTAAAGAAATGCTCAAAACATTCAACCGAGGTTAAGTTAAATTTGGTGTAGTACATCGTTACAGGAGATGAAACTAGGATCTATTCATACGAACCTGAAACTAAACAGTGGTGCTTGGGGTCCCGGGTTCGATCCCAGCACCCGCCAACTGAGCTTTGTGGCGAACAAACACCGTGTGCGTGGGTAGTGATCCAGTCTAACCTGGACAGCCCCATGATCGGAGTGACTCAGTCTGAGCTAGAGTGACCCAGACAGATCAATGATCCGGAGTGGCCTGGATAGACCTATAACCCGGTACGACCTGGAGACGAAACGTCGTTATACACATGGGGAATATATATGAGGCTATTAATGAAATTCTAACAAACATAATTCTCTCCTCTCTCATTGCCTTTTCATTATCGCTTCTTGTTTGCTTCTGTGTGTGTGTGTGTGTGTGTGTGTGTGAAACATTGCACTGAAAAATAACTACAAGGTTTACCAGAGTACAAACGCGTCAGAATCATTAAAAAAGATAAACTACATGTTTGTTTTATGAGAGATCATCCAAGTTTAATCGGCATGTATAACTTGTCGTTTACTTTGTTGCATGCCATGCGTTAGAATAAAAAAGTTGATTTGATTTGATTTTCAGTTCAGCGTCCTGTCAACAACGAGGCTATGAGACGTGGACTTACAACTTAACGGGGGATCGGAACCGCATGAGATCCCGCCAGCAATCAAAGCCGGGTCTCCCATGCCAATAGCGCGTACGCTAATCGCTTTGTCACGAGGAAGCTTGTATAGAAGTTACCGCTGATACCAAGCAGGATTTTGTTAGTTCTTTTCGTACAGATTATGTTAAAAATGAATAAACTTAAAATTGTTTATGTAAAAACATGAAACATTCAAAACATTGTATCTTGGTTAAGAAATGTCATCGAGAATAAAACAAGTGAGTGTTCGAGCTCAAGTAGTGAGCAGCATTAATCAGTTATGAAATTTTGAACTACAGAGATGATTTCGGCTGCTTTTGGGTCTCCGGGTAACCGGGTCTGTCCGGGACAAACCGGGTTTGGGAAACGAAACCCATATCCTGATGACCTGGACAACAGTCATGACGCAAGTAACTCATTGACCCATGGCCCATTTCATCACTGATACAAAAGCATAGGAAGCTTTCTAGAACGTCTATGTTCGCCCGTCTGTTTATTAAAAGGCATCAGAGCATAACTTCTAAAAAGAGCGAGAAACGGTATTTTGAATTGAGTGAGTGTCTGAACAATAGATTCGATCTTCTCCCTTAGATCTTTATCAAACCGGAAGTAGTAAAAATCAAACACTTCCGATTTCAACCTTGATCGTCATACATCAAAAATGATAATAAATAGCCAGAAGCGATTTTTTGTAATCGATTCAGCGCCCTAACAATAGATACAATCTTCACTCTTATCCCGCTATTAAATATAGATATCTAGTATACTAGAAATTTACGTACTTCTGGCTTCAAAATCGATCTTCACAGTGCAAAAACAGTAAAAGAGAGTGAGAAATGACTTACTAATAAGAATTCAGCGTCCCATGAATAATTTCCATCTCGACTTTTACCCTGTATTTACGACTTCAGATTTCACACTGATCGGCATAATGAAAAATGGTCATATATAGCGAGAAGCAGCTAATTTATAAAGATTCAGTATCGCAAGAATAGGTTCCATCGAAAAGTGGTGGAAATTAACTACCACTTCCGGTTCCAAAATTGATCCCTATAATAGAGTAAAAATGATAATAGGAGGTGATTTTTCATACGGATTCAGGATCCCAAGAAAATGTCATCTGAGCTCTTACTCTTCTATAATAATAATAATAATAATAATAATAATAATAATAATAATAATAATAATAATAATAATAATAATAATAATAAGAAGAAGAAGAAGAAGAAGAAGAAGAAGAAGAAGAAGAAGAAGTAGTAATAGTATTACAATTTCCAGTTTTAATATTCCTATGTACAGGGTGCCATAAACCTGAGAACTAAAACCGGGATTCTCATTAAAATATCCGGACTGGGGAGCGAAAAGGTGGAGGGGATATATGGAGAAAACAGACTCGGATCTGAATCCAGAACTGCGTACAGACTCGACACTATGAACATTATTTCTGATTTATCTATATACAGAGGTGCCCTAACTCACGACGCTCATGAACTCGAAACTCACGCTTATTCGACCTCACCCTCACGAATTGAGCATGAGGTTGAGTGAGCGCGAGTTCCAAATAATGATGTGAGCGTGATGTCAGAATGATGTGAGTGTGAGATCAAGTGAGCATGAGTTCAAAAGAATGTTGTGAGCGTGAGGTCGGGTGAGCGTAAGATCGGATGAGTGTGATGTTGGTTTGACGATGTGAGCGTGAGGTCGAGTGAGCGTCATGTCGAAAAAATGTTGTGAGCGTGAGATCGAGTGAGGTTAGTCCAAAGTGGGCATCTTTGTCTATATAATCTATTATTCAAAGAAGAGACATTAGATCATGTGAGAGCTAAATAAAATAGCTAGCGCTTTGAGGGTAAATTCTGATGCGATTTTTTAAAAGGAATATCACGGAAAAGTTATATTGATGGCGTTAAAATTATATCGTTCGTTGCCAATCTGATAGTTGATAGTTTTTATTCTGCTGCAATAGATTTCTTATTTATTGTTTGATTTCTCATAACATTGACACATAGTCTTAATAGTGACGTGCATATTTCTATTTCCAGTGACACACTATTTTCAACAGTGCCGCACATGCAGGCACGTACGCAGGAATTTACTTCAGTTGGGGGGGGGGTCCAAATTCAATATGAGGGTCCGAGTTTCGGGGGAGGAAGGCGTTCGACCCCAAAGACCCACCTCCTGCGTACGTCCCTGCCGCACATAATCGTAATAGTGATTAACATACTAACTCAGGGATGGTTAACTACAGGCCCGAGGGATGCATGCAGCCCGTGAAGTCTTCTCGTGCGGCTCTCTCGGCTAATACACAAAGTGGATGTGTGTTTCAGGCGCAGAAGCCAAAAATAAATTTAAGGTTAAGATTTGTTAGATCGGTACTTTATTTTGTTTATTTGGGTACGTTAGGAATCTAAAAATTTAAGCATACCATTTTTGTTCACGCTGTAGCGTGAAAAATGAGTGGCTGTCAGTACTACTGAAGGCAGGTATATGCTTTACTTGCGATTTAAAATATTTTTACCACTTCTTTCATATGTTTTCATGTTTGAGAAATTATCCAACATATTTTCACCCAACCTTGACAATGTAGGATACTTTTGGAGCAAAAGGAGATTTATGACTCGTTGAAGGGGTTTCGTCGTTGAGAAGCTAATAACTCAGTCTGTGTTAATTTCCGCGTGTCCCAATTTTTCTTTTGCTGAAATTTTAATGCTATCTCTAATTTCAACCCAAGTATCCTCAACACTAGTGCACTTCGACTCTTCTAAAACCGAGAATCTATTCGAAACTTCAATTCTGTATTCCTCTCTTACCTGGCTCTCTTCTAATTTCTTTAAATTAAATCTCTCCGTTTTCAGACCTTGAATATTTTCTTTATTCAATGATAATCTCTCTCTTATTATCGCTACTACCAGGTAGTGATCAGTGTCGTAATCAGCCCCTCTAAACGACCGAACATCAATTATGCTAGATTGTCTTCTATCTGGAGACCCGGGTTCGATCCCCGGCGGGAGCTCATGTGGTTCGGATTCCACGTTAATCAGTAGGTCAACGTCTCATATAGCCTCGCTGCTGAAAGGGACGCTAAACTAAAATCAACTTAACTCAACTCTTCTTCTATCTGTTAAAACGTGATCAATTTGATTGTGTGTTTTTCCGTCTGGTGAGGGCCAAGTATATTTATGCAAGTTGTGGTGTGGGAATTTTGTACTCTTCACGATAAGATTTTTGGATGTTGAAAAGTTCACGAGTCTAACACCGTTGTCATTAATTTCCATATGCAGACTTTCGTTTCCTGTAATCGGTTTGAAAATATACTTTCGTCCTACCTTCGCATTGAAATCCCCTAATAGAATTTTCATATGGTATCGTGGGATTTGGTGAAATATCCGTTCCACTTCTTCGTAAAAACTGTCTTTTATATCGTTACCCTTATCTTCTGTTGAGGCATGTACATTTAAAACAATAATTTCACACCACCCTTAAGGGTAATAAAAGAAAGTCTATCAGTAACAAATTCAATCCGCTTAATTGCTGATATTATTCCTTTGTGAACGAAAGACCCTGTTCCTAATTGGTGATTTTTATTTCCTTCCCCGTAAAAGAACGTGAAATTTCCAGAATTCAGAGTTCCATTTCCTTCCCACTCAACTTCCTGAACTCCTACTAGGTCCATCCTGTATTTCTCTAACTCACTCGTCACGGATTTTAAAGCGCCTGCCCTATAAAGATTTCTAATATTCCATGTTCCAAAAGTCATGTCCATTTTCTTTTTCTGAGGTCGTGCCAAGTTATCAGTCCTAGTCCGAGCCTTCTGTGAATGTTTCTGAACAAGTGCCTTTTTCTATAGGATGAGGTTGTTAGCCTCACCCACACCTTCAAAGCTGGAGGACCCCTCCTTGTTGTCTGTCCGCGATTGCTTATTCATTATAAAGCATGGCCAAATCGGAAGTGATCTGAGGATACGTATATTTTTATGTGCTCATGAAAAATTTAGGAGGCAGTGTCCCCTAAGTTTTCCCATATCTTGCACCTGTGATCTGAAGAAAGCGCAAGAACACAATCAGTGGCGTACGCAGAAGAGTAAATACTAGAAAAATAAATGCATCGGAAAAATGGAGCCTTAACAGAAAGGGAGTTAGTGACAATATCCTAACACTTTCCAGGGACAGTGTACCATTCTAGAGCAAAAATTCAAACAATTGAAACCAGATTTGGAAAGCATGAGAATGATTACCGTTTGTAAAATGAAATGGAGCGATAGCCAAGAGGTATTACTTTTCAAAGAAATGCTGATTCCAATTGTTGGAATTCTTGGATGATTCAGCCAACTATCTGGTTAACATTCAAAACAAGCTTTATTAATTTTATAACGACAGCCCTGGTTTGCAGGCTAAGGTCTTGGCGTCGCATCGGTTTACTTTTTGTCCCAGTTTTCGTTCATTCCACCTTTAATGATCACTTCAAAATACGTAGTTTGGATAAGATTGACCTACAAGGTTTTAAAAATCCGTCATGCGAAAGAAATCGACTTCTGCAAAATGTTGATTCTAAGTTTCACGAACTGTTCAAAATTTTCCTGGAGCTAGCAGCCCATATACGAATAAATGTTCAAACAACAGTTGATCTCCAGAGATATCGAGCCAATGGATGTCGCGGCAACTGCTACTGGTGACAATTGCGATCAACTAAAAGTGTCATAATTAAATTATTATTATTATTATTATTATTATTATTATTATTATTATTATTATTATTATTATTATTATTATAGGGACAGTAATATAGAGATTAAATACCGATTTCTCTCACACTTTCTTCAAGTCTGAGACTGGCAAAATAGTTGAAACCCCGACCTAATGCACAATTGTTTGGACATGCTTAAAATCAGTGTTGATTTTCACTTTGTGGTATTTTTCTTTCTTTTAACACTTCTTATCTCATACTATTGTTATATACCAGAGCTATCAGCATCATGCATCGTCAGCTTCACGGGAGAATGTTCATAATCCCTGATTCTGATCATGGGCCAAAGCTCTGAGGCATTTTCTGAAATCACCAGTAACTGCGTACTTTGAACTCCCTCATGCTTCTACATAGTTAGTATGTATACTTTCTTTCTCTTGATCCCTTTTAGGATAAGTTCCATTCTCATAAACATCACGTTCATGCTCTCTGCTCTCAACTTGAGCCAGACCATATCTTGAACCTTCAGATGGGATTTGCTGAACAGTTCAATTATTATTATTATTATTATTATTATTTATTTATTTATTTATTTATTTATTTATTTATTTTATTTATTTATTTATTAATTTTTTACCGCATATCAGTTCTAGCAGGTCCATTTATCCACAGGACTATCTTAGTTTTGACATTGAGATGACGAATGTTTTCAAATTCAATTCATTTCAATTTTACCGTTCCAGGTCTTGAAATGTCAACAAATCAAAGGTCAAATTGTGATATTCATTTACATTTTCGATGTCCAATTGAAGATATATTAGTCAAGTGACCAAATATCTAGACGTATGGAATTCAATACAAAAATATAAAAAAATGTGTTTGCTGTATAGTGTAATTATTAATTATGATGTTTTTCATTCCATCAATTTGGTGTTTTTGTTCACATTTCCACCCACCAATTTCAGTACTCCCCCCCTCCCCCCAATCAAAATTCGTCAGTATTCTGCCATATCCGGCAGTTCATTTACCGCAAATGGCAACCTTCCATGCACTATCACCCCCGATCTCTTTAACCATTGTATTAACATTTCAATAATTCATCTTTTTAAATCTTCCTAAGTCTCGTTAATCTGTATTATAGCGTAAGGTAAAAATGAAAGCAATGAATTGCAAGGATTAACCACCATGTTCTCGTTTCTCCGGGACAGCCTCTGTTTGCAGGCTCTTTTTTCCTGGTGTCGCACGGTGTCCCGACAAAACGTACCAGCGACAAAACGTACCACTTGAATTTTCGCGACAAAACGTACCACTTTTGACGACTTGTCATAAATGACAACCTGTCATGGATTAATTAAAGCATTTCTGATATTTATTCCACGACAAAACGTACCACTTATATAAATTACAACCTGTCTTGGACTAATTAAAACATTTCGGATATTTAATCCGCGACAAAACGTACCACTTCAATCTTGTTTTTTTTTCAGCGTGTTCACAGTTTATTCTCCAGATCGAACAAACTTCTCTTAAGGAGCTCCTCCCTGGCTAAGCGGTTAGAATACGCGCCTTTGGCGCGGGAGACCCGGGTTCGATTCCCGGCGGGAGCTCAGGTGGTTCGGATTTCACGTTAATCAGTAGGTCCACGTCTCACATAGCCTCGCTGCTGAAAGGGACGCTAAACTGAAATTCAACAACATTCAAACTTCTCTTAAAGGTTCTGTACGTGACAAACGTAACATTAAACACGTTTATCATTATCGGCGAGTAAGAGAACACGAGTCTTCCAAGATACATTAGACCAATGTGGGTGCTTACATATCTAGCAAAAGAGAACATAATGTTAAGAAACTACTTCCTCATGAACAGGTAAAACAACGGCAGTATAAGGTTGAGAAGAACAGGCAGGTAATGTATCGAGTTGTCAAAGTGCAGAAACGCATTGGTAAAAGAGGACTCATTTACAGAGGAAATGTAGCAGCCTATAAACTGAAAGACACAGCTATAGATCATGGAAACTTTTTGGATATTATTCCTTTCTTAAGCAAATTTGATCTTCCGCTTAAAAGTAATTTAGATAAGGTCACCGAGAAGAGTCATATACGAGGAAGTAAGCAGGATAGTGGTCACATAACTTTTACTAAACACGGTAAATTTTGTTTTGAATGCTATCAACACACTTATCAGAGAAGATATTTCGAAAGAAGTCTCTCAAGCTTCAATATTTTCTGTTCTATTAGACACTACAAAAGATATAGTAGTTTCAGGCCAGTGCTCTGTTGTTTTACGGTATGTTGTTAAAATGATTGTTAAAGTATTGTTGTCATTGTAAAATGCATATCTACCACAGGCCAGTGTCCTTGCGGTTTACTGCTGGAAATTCTGCAGAAGTTGAACTTTGATATTAAGAAGTGTATTGGAAATTCAACCGATGGCTCAAGTAACATGGAAGGACAATATTCGGATTTTTTCAATTCATCTATGATCAGTTACGCTGTGATTCAGTTGATTTTGAGTTTAACGGCCCTTTTAGCAGCGAGGCTATATGAGACAGGACACACTGATTTACGGGAAATCCGAAGCACATGAGCTCTTGCCAGGAATCGAACTCAGGTCTACCACGACAAAGGCGCATACGCTAACCGCTTAACCACTAAGAAATTCAGTTACACGTGTGGTGTTACGCTCATATACTTAATCATGTCATATGTAATCTGAAAAAAATTGCTTTGATTCTGTGTCATTGTTCTGCTGAATTACTGTGCGATATTTATGCATGAGTCTTATCAGCGAATGGACATTTGGAAGATCAAATGCTAACAAAGGCGTCTTACAGTTATTGCGGAAACAAGATGGTAGAAAACACACTGTTTTTCAGAAAAGGTTTGGTCATTTTTCGAACCCAGAAAGTGCTTTGTATATAGAGTTGACCATAATAATTAAGAAAATTGCTTCTACAGAAAATATCAAACCAAAAGCTAGGTGTAAAGCGAAAGGATATATAAAAGATCTTCTCAAGTTCAAAACAACTCGGACAGCACAAATGTTCCTTAAGATATTTCAAGTGACGACCTCTCTGTCAACCTATCTCCAAATAGAGGGTGCTGCTAGTGTAGTCCTATCGGATGGTGCAGACTACTCTGTTCCAAGTGAAAGAATAGAGAGATGATTTTTGAATCCGTTAAGAATGCATCATTAAGCTTTGCAGAATGTGCCAATAAATTTGAAGACTTAGAACGTGATTTCTTTCTTTCTTTCTTTTTTTTTTTCTATTGACCTGTCGACAATTCGCCTTCAGAGATGGACAAAGATTTTCCCGTGAATATGAAGAATAAGCTGCTTCTATCCAATGACCAGGTATTGCATCGAAGCATTCAACACAATATTGGACATGGTAGTTTCGAGTATTTCTTCAAGATTCAAGAAGCAATGTACTTTATGGATTATTTGGACCCTAGCCACTTCAACCAAGTAACAGAACTTCCAGACGTGCCTTTCGATAAACTTACATATTTTCTGAAAAACTTCAGTAAAGAAGTTTCCAAGGATACTATAAATTTATTCTCTTGGACTTTTGAAGAACGTGGATATCCTTGAAAGTCAGTCTTGATGGCGAGCACAACCGAGAAAAAATTACTGTCCTGATGGTGCAAGTGATTCAGAATTAGGAGAAAATACATTTGTTTACAAGGAAAGCGAATGCAAAACGTGTTGCAAAATTGTCCAATGTGCTGCTTTTTAATTTTGCAGAATTGTAAATTTAGCAGTAATACTTATCCAGGTTTCCAGCATACACATTTTTATTGACTTTGCCCGTAACTCAGGTAACATGTAAAAGAAATTTTTCAAAACTTAAATAAACTGAAATACATTAAAAATAGGATAACGAGTACTATGTCTCAGGAACATTTGAAAACATTTATGTTGATGTCTATTGAAAAAGATTTATTAAAAAATACAAAAGTGATAGATACAGTAGCATCAAAAACTAGTACACTAAAACATCTGCTAATTTCGTAATATAGTATACGTTCTCCTTGAACTTCATATAATATTTTGAACAATTCAGAATAATATACTGATGAAAGAATATCAGGTTTTAATTGTCAATTGTTAATACTATTGACTTACTGTAAAAAGAAAACTGCAATTGATTTGTGACATTAAGATGCTGGTGGCCTTTTCAAATATTGCATATGCAAGATTCTTGCTGGTCTTGGTCTGGCGAGAATCTTGCAGGTATTGTCTTGGTGTTGCGAGAATCTTGCAGGCATGGTCTTAGTCTTAGTCTTGGTCTTGCATCGCTACTTTTCTCACCACCAATCTGTTCAACTTTTAACCTCATTTTGGCCGGTATGTATATACTTATATACCGTCCTATCAAGTGGTACGTTTTGTCGCCTGTCATTATTTGATGACTGATTAGAAGACTCTTCACAAGTAGCCCTCCAGGCAAGTGGTACGTTTTGTCGCTTGTCATTATTTAAAGTGTTTTTAGAAAACCCTTCACAAGCATCCCTCAGGGTAAGTGGTACGTTTTGTCGGTGGTACGTTTTGTCGCTAGTACGTTTTGTCGCGTATTCGTGTCGCACAGGTTTACATTTTGTCCTAGTTTTCAGTCGTAACAATCTTTTCATTCCTTTGTGTGTGTGTGTGTGTGTGTGTGTGTGTGTGTATGTGTGTGTCCAGTCCACATTGCAGTATTCGATAATATTTGCATTAATTGCTACAATGTAGGTAATCTTAAGTTATAGCAGACTACGTTTTAAAAAAATGGCAGTGTCTTTGTCGTTACGGTTAGTTTCATATAGAGATGCAAGGGTTCGGAAAAAAACCGGCTTTTTTGAAAAAAACTCGGTTTTTTCTGCTTCGCTTTTTTGCTTGGGAAATTTTGGGCTTTTTTGAAAACTTTGCTTTAAACTGATAAAGCAGACTTTGTTTCGCTTCTCTACAACAGAAAAACTCATTTAATTAGTGGTTGATGCAAATAATAATATGAAACCTCGAAAATAAACCATGAATTTCAAAAAGATTTTTTAAAATTCTTAACATATTTACATCATGAATTCCAAAGGATTAACATTTATATGTAATAATATTTTAACATCTTATATATAATAAGTACTTTAAAAATGATACATAAATAACTAGCAAAGTTGTATGTAGTATTTTTACTTCAAAGTATCGCACACCCTATTTTTGAAGCAAAATAAAGAAAAACATGAGAGAAATCTGCATATCAAGAGCTTCGTTTCGGGTGGTTCTATACATTCTTGAAATTTTTCAGTTAAGTTTTAACTTTCATATACATTGTATGAATATTTCGAACAAATTTTTTACTGGTTGATCACATACGTAATAATCTGTTGCCACCTATCAGGTGCTTCGGATCTGCAAAATCGGTAAAGCTCCAAATTCTCTAATGCACTGACTGTTCCTTAAGCTTGTTCAGAATCGGGAAAGTATCGAATTTTCTGTTCATGGATCATATACGTAGTAGACGGTTCATCTGAGCGTATGGTTTCCTAGGCTGTAGAATATATAACCACCATCACGGTTTACCCAGTCCTGAAGGTTTCTGAATTTTTAACAAGAAAATTCAACATATCGTTACGAAACTTTTTTTTTACAGAAAAAGAAAAGCTATGGAATACATATAAAAAAAAGTGGAAGAATCAATCACTGTTCCAATTCACAAGAAAGACGACAAAATTGATTATAATAATTATCGAGATATTTCTCTTAACATTCTATTAATAAGACTGATCCCATACGCAGGTGAAATTATTGGAGATTATCAGTCTGGATTTAGTCGAAATCGACCAGATATTTACCATTCGACAAATACTCGAAAAGAAATGGGAATATATTACTCAGCACATCAACTGTTTATTGATTTTAGAAAGGCTCACAACTCGGTTAGGAGGGAAACATTGTACATTTTTACAGAATTTGGAATACCGAAAAAGCTAGATTTATTAAGTGTTTAAATGAATCCCAGAGCAAAGTCCGAGTGGAAAATGCGAGCTTCACGTCGAGATTGGCCTGAAACAAGGATATGCGTTATCGCCGTTATTATTCAGCTTTGTTCCGGAGTACGCTATAAGAAAAATCAAAGATAGGAACCAGGGGCTAGAGTTGAATGGTATTCAGCAGGTTATGGTGTATGCTGATGATGTAAATCTGATAGAAGAACAATTGAAAGAAATGCAGAAGCCTTATTAAACGCTTGCAGGGACATGAGTAAATACAGAGAAATCTAAATACAAGGAAGATAACAAGGATCGTAATACGGCGAATTATGAATGCGTTAAAATATCAATTAATACTTTCGACACAGTGGATACTTTCAAATATCTTGAATCAGTATTACCAGATCAAAATCATACCCACAGAGAAATATTATTCAGTTCAAAATATTTTGTCGTCGCAAATTCTGTCAAGGAATTTAAAGCTTAAAATATATAAAATGATAATCATGTCCTTTACGTTTTATGTTTGTGAAACATGGTCGCTTACGCTGAGGGAAGAACGCAGACTGATATTATTTGAGAATAAAATTCTGAGACGAATATTTGGACCCAAGAGGAACGGGAATGGGGAATGGCGGAAAGTTCATAAGGAGGAACTACATAATTTATACGGTTTACCAAACATCGTTAGAGTCATCAAGTCTAGGAGCCTCAGGTGGGCAGGTCATATAGCCAGACTAGAAGAAAGTAGGAACGCATTCAAAGTTTTAACTGGAAATCCAATCGGGAAATGTCCATTAGGAAAACCTAGATCCAGATGGGAGGACAATATTAAGATGGATCTAGCAGAAATAGGAATACAGAGTAGAAACTGGATTGAGGACAGAAGTCAATGGAGAGCTTTTGTGGCCATAGAGAAAGAGAGAGAGAGAGAGAGAGAGAGAATACATTTAAGTTAAGCACAACAAACATGAGTGAGTGGTTAGCTTTCGCGCTTCTATCGTAAAGTCCGGGATTCAACCCCGCATTCGACCATTTTGACAAAAGTTTTTCTTAATTTCATCTGTGAATGTAGAGATAGTGCGTGTACTGACAGCCCTGGCTGACTTCCTTTGTAATCGTTTTTAAATCTTTGTTATTACTAATTACCAGCAGTGATGGATTTGCGAAGAGGGTTAGGGTGGGGATGTCTTTCGGATTGAAGCCTCTACCCCGAAATTACGGAATTTCCATAACAAACTAAATATTAGTTTTGCCTTTACTCATAAACTTCAAGCTGCCCTCAAATAAAAAAAAAAAAAAAAAAAATAGGAATTTTTAGAAAATCTAAGCATTAATAAGAAAAGCCAATCCCAAAATATTTTCTAAATCCGCCACTGATTATCAGTATATAAAATGGTTTTCAAGGTTATAGCTGAATATACAATTGAAACGAAATATTTGTTATGCCTGTACTCATAAACTTAAGCTCGTATTAAATAAAAGTTAGGAATTTTTAGAAAAATCAAATATTATTTAGAAAAACCCCTCCCAAATATTTTTCTAAATCCGATACTGATTATTTCTATCAAGTGGTATTCAAGGTTGTGTCCGGAAGATTACTGTTAAATCATTGCACGCTACAGTATAACGGAAATGTGGAAGTACACTCTGACAGATATATTGAAAAATGTACGCTCTGATGGATATATTGAAAAACATAAGTTTAATTATATGCTAGGAGCTAGAGTACTAAGCTCTAAAAGGTGAAACATGGATGACTAAAAAGAAATGATCTAGGGAAGACAAAATGTCGATAATTCAGAAGTTAAGTTAAAGTAAAATAGCTTCTAAAACTGCCCTCAAATACTACGTACTTTATGTTTACTTTAATTCATAAACCATGTGCTCCATCCATCATGATGGTGAATTACAGAGCGAAATATGGCATTCAGGTCATGGAATCTTATTTAACTTTCGAGTATACTATAAGAAAGCTATTTAAACAGAAAAATCATGAAAATGAAAAAAGCCAAAATTTCCAAAATTCTCGTTTTTTTCCCAAAAAAGCCGGCTTTTTATGTGCAAAAAACCATCGATTCAAAAAAGCCGGCTTTTTTGCATCTCTAGTTTCATATAATCTTTGGATCTAATAGGCTATGGTGTTACGCTCCTAACTATCATTTCTGATACCTTGCTTTCTTCCTAGAGGTGGCCATCCCTCCCCCTCCAAGTGCTTGGTCATAATTTCTCCATATTTACCATTCTTTTCCCCCTCCCCTCCAGAAATATAGTAGAGAAGACAAGAGTTGATTGTAACAAAATCAAACGTGACTTGCTTCGTAGACTAAATTTTATTAAACTTCGGAACTTCTTTAATTTTTAAAAGCACCAATCAAAGTTAAGTAATTATGCCATTTTCAATGAAAAATTATTCCCCTCTCCGAACAAAACTCTCATGAGCGCAATTTGCACCCTAAAGCCCGCCTGTGTGCACCCTTACTTCTAGAAAATTTTGTCCGGGCTTAAGAGGTGGGGGCTGCACTGAAACACTATTTGCTAAAGGATGTTCCCTGTAAAGGGTCGGCTCTACCATATATACGACACGTGCATTTGCACAGGGCGCCAAAATCTGCCATAACTATATTATTATTATTTGTTGGTGGGAGTTAAATTTAGTAAGCTGACTTTCTAGTTGAATAATACATTCATAAATCATGTTTAGGTTGAATTTGTTTAAGGTCACGTGGATAGTGCTAAAGCCAATGATCAAACAAATCCTAGCACGGATTGCTTGACTGTTGTCAAATACAAACTCAATTCTCGAACAGTAGCGAACACCTGTTGCATACAGTTAGTTGTCACAGTTTTGATATCAAAACTAGTCTTGTCTTTGTCACAAACATGTTCTTTATCATTGAAGGTAGAAACAAGCTTATTATTGTTTTTTAACAGATATAGAAGGAAAATCAAGAAATAAAAATAAAAGAGCTAGTTGTCCTAGAATTGCAAACTGATATATTGAGGTTGAGGCTAAATATTGAATTCCATAAAAAGGATTGCCATATTTCTTCTGCACGTGTGTTTGCTTTATTTTTCACTAACATAAGAGATTATTATTTAAGAAAGAAAACTGATGCAATGACATTGCATTGTAATGTTTATGCCTTTCTGAGTGCGAGTGCACTTTCCCTCCCCTTTGTTGTTCGTGATGAGGTAGCATATTTAAAACGTAGCTTTGAGGGGATTGCCTAGGGCCGGCCTTATTCCTTACCGGCAACGAACAATCTCGTGGGTGTAATCTGCGCCCTAAAGGCCACATTTGGGAACCCTTACTTCTTCCCGAAAATTTTGTTCGGGCTTAAGAGAGGAAGAATTCAAAATTAGACGAGGCTGCACTGAGACAAGATATACTAAAGGGTGTGCCCTGCACAATAATAGAATGTAATCTCAATGTAACTCACTATAGCTCCAGGAAGGCGGACACTCTCAAGAAGTGTTGAGGTTTGTAATACAAGTAGCAGAAATATGGTAACGCTATGTATAATACTAGTTGTTCACCCAAACCTTCGTCTCGTCTGTAAATTACTCGCAGGCTAGAGACTTTTCTTAGCGTCAGGTAGAGGTAGCACAACTAGTAAGAAGTATTAGCCTTACTGTAATCTATTGATGATTAGCGTGACTGACAGACAGACGTCTTGCGTTTAAAATAAAGTTTGGTAATTTCTAAACTAGGATGGCCAAACTTTTCCGGAATCGGAAATTTCACTTTCCAGCTGTCGAAAAAATTCCGGAATTTTAGAAATTCCGGACTTTTTCCGAAATCCGAAATTTTCTAAATTTGGGATTTTTTCCGAATTCGGATTTTTACGAATTCCCAAATTTTCCTGATTTTACTTTCCAGATTCCGAAAAGTAAAAACTCCGGAATTGGCCACCCCTATCTAAACATTTTTGCCTAGATGCTTATGCAACCTGTAACTCTCAAATGTTTTGAAGTTTGCATATTACTGTTACTAACAGACTAACATATTTTAGCTTTATAATAAGGATGAGTAAAATGGAAAATAGCACTTACCGTTGTCCTATATTTTAGAAACGAAGAAGATATACCATGCACTGAAGTTTGTATTGTAATGCTTAGCTTGATGTAAGAATAAAATCACCCGATGAAAGATGAAAAATAGCCTACTACACACCGGTCACATGTTTCAAACTTAGAAAACTTATTTAAGAGAAAGTTAACGTAGCAATTTGAGAGTTTCTTTATACCTAGCTCTCACTCATTTGATTCAGTTATAACTTTCTTAGTTTCACTTAAAGACGAGTGATACTACAAATATTCCACTATTATTTAGTCACATTATTCTGAATGAAATAGAGGCGATCTTTCAACCGTATCACTCACAGCTGTCGCAGTCTCCACGTTTGAAAACTACCTTTGCGTATCTCTTGTTTCCGCTCTTTCAGTGCAACTGTTATTACAGCCACCTGCATGATAAATACGCAGTCTGCACACTACTTACACAACAAAAAAGCAACTTCTGCTGTGGGGTGAGTTAGAAAAACTACATGTTCCGTTATAAAGATAAAACTGGGCATTCATGTTTCCTCAGGCCTTGCTGTAAAATGAAGAAGTAAAACTGTCCTTGCTGATTTCGCGAATGAATCAAGTTTCATTTTCTCTCTCTTTCTCTTTCTGTCGTTCTGTGTTAAATACCGGTAATACTTTAGTACTTTCTCGTTGAAAAAACAAGAATTTGGTCGTATATACCGTTTAACAATGCAAAAAAGGAAAACTATTCTGTTTAGCTTAGCTTTTTCGTATTGTACTTTTTCCATCTAGCCCGATGCTAAAGGATATAGGATGATTAAAATAAGCGAATTTGTGATGAATTAATTAGTTGAATGGAGATAATAAGAGAAAACGGGAGACATACTTTATACCAGAAAATTTTGCCCGAGAGGGAAGGAGACGATCAAAATATATTTCAGTAGGGCTATACTTGAAAAAAAAAAAAAAAACAATCACATTGATAGTTACATTTCACTAAATAAATATTTTTTAATAAAAAAAACTAATGTACAGTAAGCTGAAGGAACGCATTTTGCTCCAGAGAAACGAGTAACACAGCGTTGTAGCAATAATTACACGGGGTAAGAAAAAAAGTTTCTAAAAAACAGATAGTACACGATAAAAGTAAGTAATCTACGTAGTAACTCTTAGTTCCAGTCAGGCCCAAAAATGTAAGGTGCCCGATCCAACTATACTATAGTTCATCACCATATTATAGTTCATTTGAAAGCCTACCGTGAAGATTTTAGGGGGCCAGCAAAAATTTAGGGAGGGCGGCCCCCTAGATCCCTCGTGGATCCGGGCCTGGTTCCAGTAAAACTCCTTTAATTTTGATTGTGTAGGGAGGCACGGTGGCTCAGTAGTGGAGTGCTTACCTCTGGTGCGTAGGGTCCCTAGTTCGATCCCTGTCCAAGTAAATTTGTTGTGAACATCGTATCCGTGGGTTTTCTCGGGATATTTCCATTTCCTCCTACATTCTTATTCCACTAATTATTCCATCATCATTCATTTGCCTTAGCCTAAAAGCCATACTCGTAGAACGTTAAACTGAAAGACATTCTATCGAAGAAATATGCCAGGCCAGGGCGTTTAGCTAAGTCTAAACTTCACGGAAACTAACGTAAATGATCACCTGCACATGTCAATGCTATCTGCACGGTTGACCCCGCGTCTGCCGACACTATTCCAAAAGTAACAAAGACTGCAGTGTTCAAGACAATTGTTGGACCTTGCTAATCAGGACAAAGATTTGTTTATTTCTCGATTAGCGACAATGTATGCGACATGAATTCATCACTTTGAGCCATAAAGCGAAGAAAGTTCAAAACATTGTAAACACTGTGACATTCGTCCTCTAAAAAGTGAAGTTCATATCTCTGCATAGAAGACCATACGAGGGACACTAGGAAAGTTTTGAGATATGGGTTTCTGGATATGCAAAAGTTTATTATAAGTATTACATTTTTTTAAAGTATTCTCCATGACACTCCACACAAAGTCTCATCCTTCCGAACCAATTCCGGAAGCATTGGCACCAGTCTGTTTCAGGCACTGCACTACTGATCTGTGTAAGCAGTGAAAGCACCTTCAGGGGAAAGAAATATACGTCCACGAAGTTTATCCTTCATCGTAGAGGAAACAAGGAAAAGTCACATGGTGCCAGGTCAAGACTGTAGGGTGGGTGGCTAAGAATTTAACACGACTGTCTTCAACTAATTCAACTGTGATGTTCGCTGAGTGAGCAGATGCATTGTAGCAGCATGATTCCCCGCACGCCAGTTCTTAATCGTCTCTACTGGATTTTCTGGAACACTCCTGGAAGACAAACATCTATGTACCACCTCACTGTAACTGTTCCTTGATTTTCCAAAATAATTGCAGCCACATATCCACTTGGTGACAAAAATGTTGCCATCATTTTCTTTTCAACACTTCTTGACCTTTTGAATTTTATGGGTGCTTCTTCGCCACGAAAACACACACACACACACACGATTGGCGCTTTGTTTCGGGATCAAATTGATATATCTCTGTTTCGTCACCAGTAACTACGTCTGACACCCTCCTAGAATCACCATTGTTAAATTTCTGGAGTATGTCTTGACACCATTGGACACGAGTCTGCTTTTGAACATCTGTCAAGTTGTGGAGCACTCAAAGTGCCGATACCTTCCTCACACGCAGGTGTTTGTGTATTTGTGTACAATGTTTGAAATAGTCGGCGGACTCAGGGCCGCCCACAGGGGGAATGTATGGCGCAAGCTGCGCCATTGAGAAAAATTTTGGGGGGGATTTTACTCTACTTTCGAACCAGCAATTTTACTGTCGGCATAGCATTAAAACACGATTTTCAGAAGCTAATTTTTAAAAATTTTCCGGGGTAAACCCCGTACCCCCTGCTTCGATACTCGATGAATGAAGTCCCGCGCAAGTAGCTGTATGAAAGGAAAGGTTGGTTCGTTTTAAGAGAGAAGGGCCGCCCAGAGGAGGGATGAATGGCGCAAGTTGTGCCATCGAGAAAAAAATTGGGGCATCCACCAGAACTTGGCGCCTATTTTTGTGATTTCAATTCTTTTTAAGGCCACTCGTACTTGGCTCTTTTACAGGAATGTTTTTTGTTGGATATCACTTCTTTTTGTAGGCTAATTTCGAGGATAACATTTTCTTTTGGTATCAAACTCAATAACTTGTAACTTGCGTCTTACTTTTCATGTACAAGGGAATTATATCAATATTTTGTAAAGAAAAAAATACTACTACTAATTGTAAAAAAAGAATACCTGTGCCATATACAGTGTGTAGAAGTTTTTATACCCTTCAATATCCTTATAGAACATATTTAGTATTGTACACTACCAACACTACTAATAAAAGTAATTCCATTTTTATAATTACTACTGCCTCTACTACTACTACAAGCATTCTATAATACTACTACAGGAAATAAAAACAACAACAAAAATAACAATTACTAGTACTATAAAAACTACTGCTACACTGGGCAATTGTTTTTAGAGGACTTGAGGTTTGAGGAGGGTAGAGATTATTAGTTTTGGGGGGGAGTGCGCCATCAGCTTTGGGGGGGATGGGCACCCCTGGGCGGACTAATACCAAAAGCACAGTTAATGTCACTGTAGGTCACACGCGCATCTTCCCTGATCATCATCTCCACAGCATCAATGCTTTCTTCTGTGATCAAGATTACGTATCACTGTTATGCAGATTAGGCCTTTTAACAAATAAGTGTCCCTGTGCTTCCTCCTCACATTTTTATTTTGTCCACAAGGCAAAATTTTCTGTTTCTGATTGTTAGCCCTTTAAATGTTTTTTCTCCCTGAAGTCGTTCCTAAACTATCTTTCCTATTACCATCTAAAATTCTACGCACGTCCTCACGAAATTAATTGACGCGAGCAAAGTGAAGCTTCTACCATTCGATTCGATAAGCATTTGCGTGTTCGTCTGTACGTCCGTCTGTACACACGAGAAAGAAAGAATTTGACAGTTGACAAATTTTCATTTGCCAATAACTCGCGAACAAATGAATTAATTTGGATCTTTTTGTTGCTATCCTTAGAATAGTTATAACTTAATAACTTGCCAAAATCGGTACTCTAATAGGTTAATTTGTTGTTGAGTTATTAAGAAAAAAATTGTCAACTAAAGAATACTTTCTTTCGTGACTGTACCATGTAACTCTCGTAAAACTTATCCGAGTTTGATGAAACTTGGTATATGCCTCTCTTCAGCTTGCAGAAATAACGCTGTTGTTTGGGGTTAAAATCCAACAAGAATCTATGAGTAAAATCCATCTCATGTTGTAATTTTCAAAATATAAATACAAGATAATTTTCTAATTTAAACCTCGCAAAAATAATGTGATTACGACAGAAAATATCCATCACAGGATGTCCATCATAGTGTATAGTTTTTAAGGTATTCTGATCGTCCAAACGGTCTGATCCAAAGGTTAAAATCTACCAAATCCTCGACCAAGTAAGTTTGCGGTGGACACCATCGTGTATGTGGGCTTTCTTAGGGTACTCCCGTTTCCTCCCACATTTCATTTCACTAATTCTTCCACCATCATTCACTTGCCTTAATCATCCGTCTCCCTTAGCCTAAAGGACATAAACGTGGGATGTTAAACTGACAGATTTTGAAATCTACCAACAATGAAACGACGAATTACCCTCCAATCTCATTTAGAAAATATTTTTTTGTGAAAACTTTCGTTTAAAAAAAATGTTCGAATTTTGAAAATATTTTCTTGGAGTCTGCCTAATCATCCCTCTGCCCAGAGTTAACATCAGTAAAGAATAAAGTAGTACCTTCCTATGCCCCCTATTACTTTGAGAGTTCCGTGATAACTTTTCAATTCACTTGGTTTTGATACAATATGGTATTTTTATTTGACTCTTTTTCATGACCCCCAGTGTTTAGGATTAAAATAAGTCGAGAATGAGGAGTGAATTTAACTCCTTAATGATGGATAATTACTCCACCACACTCTCCTGATTTTTTTTTTTTTTTTTAAATTCAAGATACCTTTCGTAAAAATATTAGATTTTCATAGTAGATGGTGTATACTTTGGGGCACGATGGCTTAGTGCAGGGGTTTTCAACGTTTTTGCAGTTAAGGCTCCTCTCAACACCAAAATCTGAGCCCGCCTCCCCTGTCAAAAATGAAATGTGTCACAACATAAATACATATAAATCCCTAAAAGAAAGACTAATACTATGATAAAATATGTTTCATTTATTAATCACTAATGGAAATATCTTTTTAACACAGGTGATCTACATTATACATACTGACTGCATCTTTTAATGTTATTAGCCGGTGTTAATAATTATTAAAGATATGCCACATTGACTTAATCCCTAGTCTTTCGTTGCAAGCGCTGCTATCGGCTGAAAGAATTCCAATCGCTTTCTCTCGCTTAGTAACAGCTGAACCCTTATTGGCTCAACGCGTGGGTGTGTGACGGTGTGAGCTTTAGTTCGCATTTTTGCCACGGCTCAAGACATTTTGGCAGCACAATAATTGTGGTAAGTCAGATATTTATGTGAAAATTGAAAAACACGAGCAGAGAAGGAATTTAAATAATAAAAACAGACACATTTAAATATTCAGTCAAGTCAATGGGATAGTCCACTATGTATTATTGAAGAAGGTGGGTGCAGACTTTAGTATGCGTGTTGCATTATAATATATATATATATATATATATATATATATATATATATATATATATATATATATAGTTTGTAGGATCTTTTTCTCCTCGCACCTCCCCTGACAACCTTCGGCGCCTCGCGCCGCACAGTTTGAAAACCCCTGGCTTAGTGGCAGACCCCTCACCTCTGGTGTTAGAGATCCGTGGTTCGATCCCAAGTCAAATAAGTTTATGATGATCAACATCGTGTCCATGGGTTTTCTCAGAGTTCTCCTGTTTCCTTCCACTTTTTTATTCCACATATTCTTTCATAATCAGTTATCTTGATTAATCACCCATCCCCTTTAGTTTAATGTATATAATTGTGAGACGTAAAACTAAAACTTTAATTTCATACTTTTTTTGTATTTAAATGGCTATTGCATGTATTGCTCTCCTTGTGGCTCAGGGATCGATTCTCAGTAGGACGCCTGCCTCGGGTAGACACCTGAGTACAGCTTCGAATCCCACTTTATGCAGTGCATCATGTCTTACAACTCGGTGCTAAAAATGACATTAAGTTGTGATCAATAAATCGCACACAAATTCAAATCTCGTAAATCGAATCTTCGTATCGGAGATGGACGAAAGACGGCGTTGCGCACGAGACGAGACGAGACGAGACTGAATTTTCGCGTTCAAATACGAGACGAAACCGAGGTCTTCCATATATATATATAAGTAACTTTTCAGATGAGACTGTACTTTCAGAACACCTTTTTGAGACTTTGAGACAAGAAATCCCTAACTCCTAACCTCGTAAGCAACACTACTGAAAGAATAAAGGATACTCACAAACTGAACCTCGAGATTTCTTGTTGAATGAGTAAGAACCCAACTGTACACTTCTGTAATAGGTTCTAATCACACCAATGAAAAAAGATGAAATCACCTTTGCCCTCCGCGGAGTCACTGGCATTTAAGACTTCGACTATTTCATCCTCTGCGTTCAGCCGACACCATACGTGACGATCATGAATTACGGGTTATTGTGAACATCATACACGATACCTCGCATCCGGCGATTGACAAAACAAGGAGCTCATTCATCGCACTCATATTTCGAGAATGATATACTTCCTTTGTATAATCTCAACAGAACTAGTGTAAATACGTGTTATTCATCATGTATCTGCATTCCATGTATTAGATGTCATAAATGTATGCATTGAAAGTCTTCTATTACCAATACAGATCACGTTGCAGTGGATCATCTTAAAAATATTTCATAGTATGTATCTATGGCATTTCCTTTTCCTGTTATTGTTGAGAAAGATGAGCCACTAATCAATAATTGGAT
Organism: Thermobia domestica; assembly: GCF_964235325.1. Taxonomy (NCBI): domain Eukaryota; kingdom Metazoa; phylum Arthropoda; class Insecta; order Zygentoma; family Lepismatidae; genus Thermobia; species Thermobia domestica. The sequence goes on along the minus strand of NC_137455.1, from coordinate 292,859,822 downwards.
GGATTGAGAATATTGCATAAACCAAATGCAGAGCCGGCTGAACACACATTTGTCCCTAGGTAGGACTTCCAGATTTTCAAATTAATAACTGGGACAACCTATGAAAATTTACAATATGTCATAATGATGCACTAATTTTTTTGCTGAAATATTAGAATTATTTAAATAAGTCAACAGTCATCCATACTGAATGATAGAGAATAGATTATTCCTCTGTATTGTTGAGTATTGATGACTGTGATATGATTTAAATATCGCACAAATGATATAAACTTTAAGTTTTGAAAACAAATCGGAACACTTGTAGTTTTGAATAATTTTGGGAAGTGACAGACGATGTAAATCGGGGACTGTCCCGGCTAAATCGGAAGTATGGTAGCCGTAACCCTAAGCTATAATTCTGGACCCCTCCCCCTTTAAAAAGTCTTCCAAGTTACAATGACCAAATTGTCGTCGATAATACTACATAGATCCAGCACTCAGTCCCGCCAGCAAGATCGCTCAAAAATCCAATGGGAAATTTCTAATACAATAAATTAATTTATTAAGAAGAAAGAAAAGGAACCAAATATGTTCCCCAAGACTACAGCCAATTCAGCCTTGGCGCTAATTCGAGCCTAACCAAATGCAATCTGTTTCGGACGAAATTTGTCAAAAAAAAAAAAAAAAAAAAAAAACTCGAGATTTTTGTGTTTGAAGCCCGATCATGCCATGTGAGCGTTCTACTAAAAAGAACAGCAATAAATGAATGAACTTTCTCCAGGCACTCTTGTAGTTGCACGAATTATTTGACAAAGATGTAGCTTCTTGAAACTATAGAGAATCCGATTTCTTCCTATTGGAGGAATACTGCCTGTCTATGTAATAAAGTCATGACTATTCAGATCTTCTGCATGTTCATGTGATATCCTTAAAGCCTAATTTCCAATATATCCTTTGTCTTAAGTTCCGGAAATTGCAGTTTTCCACTGAAATTTGTTGATCCGCTGAGAATTGAACTCAGTTCTCCTCAGTACCAATCGTTTAGTCACAAACGAACTCAATCATATACAAGCTCAATAGCATTGAATGTCCTGTAAATGGGGAGTGAGAGCATTTCGTTAACCAAACACATAGCAACCCTATAACTCAGTGATAGCAAAATGATGGCTCGCGGGCCGGATGCGATGTGAGTACTTTTTATTCGGTCTACAAATAAAACTAAAAAAAAAAGTATGGTTCAATGGTGGATCTAGAAGGTAAAAACTGAGGGGGCACCCAGAACCCAGACTATGATAGGTATATCATGAATTTACTATAAACTTTCAAGCATAAATAAATAATAGCTTCATCAATTATTTTTGTCACACAAAAAACTTGGGGGTCTAAGCCCAAGACTAGATCCGCCACTGGCTCTGGTTTATTCTTATTTAAACAGGAAGAGTATAGCTAGCCTAGCTATCACAATATATCTGGATTGATTTTGAGGAAATATTTTCTTTCACTTCTTCTGCAAAACACAGTGGCGTATTCTGGTTTGACGCCATGATCTTGTATATTATTATTATTATTATTATTATTATTATTATTATTATTATTATTATTATTATTATTATTATAACAGTATACAAAATACGCATAACAATGGACAAAAAGTGGTATGTGTGTTTTGTTTGAATTTTTGGTTTTGAGACCATTAATGTGTTTCCACCATAAATGAAATCCCATCATACATTTGCGCAGTTAACTTCTCCTAGATTGCATTCGTAAAATGTTAATTTTTACTAATGTCACTTCCCTCAAGAGTCGCCTCTGTTACTGATGTCATTCCGTACCAATCTTCGTAAAAATTCTGAGTATAGCAACGTAACGCAAAAATAAAGACAGTCATTATAATTCTTAAATCGATTATCGCTACCTAAATCGCAAATTTTCCATTGTGTTAACGCTAACGGTAACGGAATGTGCCCGGTTATCGCATACAATATTTTTTCCTCATCATTTTGCAACACGAAATATTTATAGTGATTTTGCTATTATAGTGAGCGCGAAAGCACATACGTTTATCTCTGCTGGCAGTAGACAGTAGTAACCCAGGGGATGCCAAATCATCAGTGTCTACGAGAGCGAAAGAGATTGCGTTCTAAGAGTTAACGGCTGCCTTAGTACGTATTTACGTTTGCGAAAATATAGAGAAACTAGTACCATGAAAAGATAATAAACTGTAAACGTAATATTTTAAATGCATTTATACGTGTTGTATTAAATTTCTTTATTAATGTTGCAGGGCTACCGCCGGTAGCCTCGTTTGTCCATAAAATACGCCACTGACAAAAGAAGGCTGTTAGTGTCAAGTGAACTTTGTAATGGACAAACACCGTGTGCGTGGGTATCCTCGGGGTTCTTCTGTTTCCTCTCACTTTCTTCATTCCACCATTTCATTCATTTGTTATCATCATTGTCTCCTTTAGCCTAGCAGGCATAACTGTGGGACATAAAAACTCACAGATTTTATTTCATTTCATTACAAGGCTGTTAGTACCGGCCAAATTTTAGAAAAATGCAATTTCAGAGTTAATATAAAATGTTCATAGTGCAGACCCTAATTGGCTTAGAGAAATGGAACTTAAAGCAGAGTACAGAGAACAGAACAAATATAAATAAATAAATAAATTGTTACTTACGCACATTCAGCCAACTGTCGCCTCATGAAGGAAATGAAAATGACCCACAAGTATGGTTTTTATTTTATCCTGGCCCATAGTATATTATGAATTGGCCATCAGTGATAAATTCGTAACTACTTACAGTGTATACAGGGTTAACCATTTATCTTGAACCCTCCTTGTAACTTTTAAAATAACAGAAAAAAAAACTGTTAAATTTTGTACGATGCTAATACCCACAGGAGAACAATGTTTTACATTCTCGGCAATACTAGTAGATTTACAGTGTTGCCACTCCAGTATAAAGCTGTATTTTTTCAAATGGCATTACATCAAAAACACATTTTAATTTAACATATTAAACAAGAACTTATGATACTACTATATATTTATTATTCAGTGTTACACACTAACAACTCTACAGTACTACAAACATCTAAATTTTGCAGCCTTTACAAAGGTAATAACACAAGTAAGACGAATGGGGCAACGCAAATCTAAAACACCTTAGTATTGAATATGATCATAGTATTGAATGCTATGATCATAATATAACGCTTTCAAATAAATATGATCAAAGTTACAAGTGACTGGAAATTTGACTTTTCTCAAGAGATTTTATTTCATAAAATTGCTTACATACATGTAAGTATAACCTTCAATCATACAATGAAAGTGAAGATTTATGTTTACAGTAATTTGATATTTCCATCCATTCTTGTTATGTGATAAACATAGGTAAAGTTGTAGCATTGTTTATTATTACGTAATTGCGACAACTTGTAATTACAACTGCCAAAACTATTACTACAATATTATAGAAATTACAAAAATGCCTCGGTATAAAATGGTATAAAAATCTGTATCCATGTTTTTCTTATCTATGGAATGCCTCGAGATATCAAATTGCTCTGAACGGCACTTGAGATATCAAGTAGCTGTAAACGACATTCGAGATGTCAAATTGCTGTAAACGGCGTTATGATATTTTATGCCTTTTGAAAACTATTTACGTAATTGGGTGTGATACTTATCTACGCTTTTTTTCGATATAAAACCTTATGAAACAATGTAATTTTCAGTCTCATAACTGTTTTCCTATTTATTTGAAATTCATCGTATCATGAATATCGTATTTGATATTGAGTACTTTGGAGATGCATTTCGTCCATCTCATTTGCGCAAATGTCTCGCTTATCCCCTCTATCCCCGACCGCCTCTAACAGAATTTATTTTTATTTTAACGTCCCACGTTATGTTCCGAGGCTAGGTAAACCAGTGATGATTGGTGGATGATAACGATAGAATGAAGAAAGTGGAAGGAAACAGGAGAATCCCGAGAAAACCCACGCACACGTTGTTCGCCCACCACAAAGCCCACTTCGTGCGAGTTGGGAGTTGAACCACTGAGATGTGGTGTAATGTGGGTCAAGTAATATAAAACTATCCTTTTCGGATGAAAAAAAAATAGCTACCCCTCAAAATACTTCTCTAACTCTCCACTTAGCCTCACCTAAAAAAAATTAAAGCGTCACTGTGTGTAATAAAATAATAGTAATACTGAAACTTCTCTGCGCAGTTGCTTAGAAATGAAATGAAATCTTTCAGTTTAACGTCCCATGACAATGTCCTTTAGGCTAAGGGAGATGATGATTAAGGCAAATGAATGATAATGGTAGAATCGGTGAAATCAGAATGTGGGAGAAACGGGAGAAAACCCATGGACACGATATTGTCCATTACAAACTTACTTAGCCTGGGATCAAACCAGGGATCCTACGAATCAGAAATCAGCGCTGTACCACTCTGCCCCCTCCGTCGCTCCGTTTAGTATTTAGAAATTTCTATGCAGTGAAACAGTTACTGTTTTTGATATGTTCCAAAGTTTCATAGAAAGCGCCTTGAAATCAAATATGACTTTATAAGTTCAGATGTGAACTGAGTAGACAATCCATCTAAAAAAAATATACTTACTAGGCTACTTTTATAGAAACATTTTGTACTTACTAGAAAACTATATATTCTAGTAAGAATTACATTACAATAAAAGAGTTACAGTTCCAGAAGAATAAAGTTATTAACTATTTATTATTGGCGAGTAAACGTCATACTTTCTACAGCTCCATGAGAATTAGTTTTTTCTTGACTTTCTTCAGAAACTACACATGATAATGTGCTCTTAAGCATGACATTTTCTTCAGCTTAATAAATATATTTCGATTGATATACAAGTGTTCAGGGCCGGATTAAGAGGGGTGCACCGGTGCACGTGAACCCCCTCCCCTTCGTTGTAAGTATACACTATCTAAAATGAGAAGCTAACAGTGAAACTACCAACACTTCCAAAACTTTCTGCCGTCATGTTTCCGTTTGGGGCTTAAAAGTAAGGAGAGCTTTGCAAAAGCAATAATTTAAGTCGATTTTCTGAAGGTTGAAGCAAAAGGATTCACCAAACAAAAACAATATTCCTTATTCATCACAGATACCTAAAGTCATTAAGAAAAATCAAATTTAATTCAAATGTAGTAGTAGTTATTGGTGCACCCCTCTCAGAAAATCCTGGATCCGACCTTGCAAGTGTTATTTTTTTGACAATACTATATTTAAACAAAAATTAGTCTTTAACAGTTAATCTTAATTTCGGAGAGTACCTCATAAAGCACACTGTATGGTATTATCTTGTCAGTATTTTAATCGAAAACCTTGACGAGTGTGTATTTCATTATCAGTTTCATACTAATCAGTGGTGAGGAGGTTATCGTGCAACATAGGGACAAAAATGGATCTGAAAAGGTAGAGGGACGCAGGACGTCACACCCGTCTCCCGTTAGCACCTATCTTTACCCATTGTAATATTTTAGAAAGTGGGGACACGCCACAGGTATTTCCTGGAAGTGGGAGGACGCGTTGCCCCTCACTTTTACCCCTGGTACAACATTTATTTTCTAGATGTACAGAAGAGAAAAACTACGGATGAGGTGTTACACTCGCCCATATCAATGATTTAACTCCACGATATCTATCGATTCGTATACCTCATTTTTGATTGTTTGTTTTCTTAAAACGCTAACAATATGGTAGAATTATACGCAGAAACTACTGTTATTCTTTGATTTCTGAAATACTTGTATACAGTGAAGTCTTGGTAATCCGAACATCTGGTTAATCCGAACAGGTCCGGGAGGAAAATTTTATTTATTTATTTTATTTTATTTTTTGTAGGGAAAATACGCAGTTTTAGGAAATTAATAATCAAAAGAATGAAAATGGGCATGTTTCGTAGAAAACAAAGTAAACTTTCGTTAAATACAGATTTTTTTTCTTTAATATCTCTATTTAGGCCGTAAGCCACATTACGGCAATTACACAAAGTTTGAAATAGAGTACCGGTACAGTAAGTTATGTGCGTGCTATACAATATTGAAACTTAGTATGAGTGAAATACAGTAATGTAGTAGAAAAAGTACTATACCCAGTGGCGTATTTACGATTTTGTTTCGGGAGGGGCTTTGCTAACTTTCGGGGGGGCTTTGCCTGGAAATGTGAAAATTCTGCAAGATATTTCATTTACTTTACTATACTAAGTAAGATTTCGGGGGGGGGGCTTAAGCCCGGAAGCCACCCCCCTAAATACGCCACTGACTATACCGTAACATAAAACTGAACATACAACACTGGTAGTGTACAGTACTAGTATTGTACTAGTATCTACCATAGTACCATAGTACCGTGCTAGTATTACTTGTTACAAGACATGAACTCAAGTTATTGAGCCTTATGCAGAGTCGTTCTGACGCGTGATTAGTGTCATGCTAAAGAGTTCGACTAACATATGTTTCCTGCAGTAGTCAGGCCTTTAGTATGACGCTTATCATACATCAAAACGACTCCGCATAAGGCCCATTGTCTTTTGTCGCAGTGAAGAGAGTAGAGACCTGCACGGGCCGAATTTTTCGGCCCGAGCCCAATCCAGCCCGAATATACGTAGGCCCGGCCCAACCCGGGTCCGAAAAGGTTTGGAGATTTTCGGCCCGAGCCCGGCCCGGTAAGTTTTTTAAAATTCTTGGCCCAAGCCCGGCCGGGGCCCGATAAATTTTCGAAGTTTTATATTGTAACATTTTTCACGGGCACACTTCTTCAACGTTTGCCTTTATTCTAATTATCGTTTAACGAATGTCAATAATTATTAAAGAATTGCAATTAATCGGCCCCCGCCCGGCCCGACCTGAAGAGAAATCAGTGTCGGCCCGCCCAAGCCCGGCCCGGCCCAAAGAAATAATAGAGTCGGCCAAGCCGGGCTTCGGGCCTTGGGCCAGGCCTGGCCCGTGCAGGTCTCTGGAAGAGAGTCTATTAGAGTATATTGCAGAGTGAATACACAAAGATAATAATACCCCTAACGGAAAGATTTGTAACTACTGTACGCACTGTACATGGAAAAATAAAGGCATCAAGTTTTTTCAACATTTTAAACATTTTTCCAGTACAGTACATAGGTCTATACCGTAGTCAGAAACGTGTTTTGAAATATTATACGCTATGTATTACAACACAATAGACCGGTTCACCCGCTTCAAACGGCGATTTTACTGTTATTCCGGCTAATCTGAAAAGGGTTCGGTCCCAATTAGTTCGGATTTGCGATACTCCACTGTATTAAGAAAAAAGTGGGGAAAAACTAAAGTCTGTCAAGTTGTCCCACCCATCACCTTATGAATTTTTCTTTTAATTTAGCGAAATGAACGTAAACTAACGATATGAGGTAACAAAATTATGAAAATTCTTTATGGGTGAGCTAACTTCACAGCTGGCATGAAAGTTTATTTATCGAATAAAAGGTGTAATTTCTTTTTGCGAAACTAAATATATTTGTAGCAAAACTAACGATATCAAGTGGGAAATTATGAAAATTGTTTATGAGCGGCCTAACTTCACAGTCGACGGGAAACTATTTCTCGAATAAAAAGAGTAGTTTTGCTAAACTAACCGCTTTTAACAAACATAATGTAAACTAACGAGGTGAAGCAAATGTTGAAATTCGTTTTGTATGTGGGAACCGTGAAGTTTGCTTGGCCATTTATTTTTCCAATAAAGAAAATCTATTTTAGTGAAGATAACGATAGTTCTAACAAAACTAGCGTATCAATTGATAAAGTAACGGAGTAGACAGAAAAAAGAAAAAAATCATAAGGTAGGCGGGGCAACTTCACAGACATGAAAAAAAAAAAACACTCTTCGTTACATTCTTCCTACTCAGGGCCAGCCTTTGGCAATTTGCCGCTCCCTTTCTCCAGGAAGAACAAATCTTAAAAGTTACGATTTTAAATATGAACAACGAAGTGGAGGAAAAGTGCACTCGCACTCAGAAAGCCCTAAAAACTACGAATACAATCTCGTTGTGTGTTTCTATGTCTTTAAATAATAATCTATTATGTCATGAAAGATAAAGCAAACACATTTGCGGAGGAAAGATGGTAATCGTTTTTATAGAATTCAATATCAAGCTTCAATCTCAATATATCAGTTTGCAATACCAGTGCAACTAGCTCTTTTATCTTTATTTCTTATTTTTCTTCCATATCTGTTACAATTTAAAAAAAAAAAACTTGTTTCCACCTGCAATAATAAGGAATTGTTTGTGACAGAGACAAAATTGGTTTTCATATCAAAACTGTGATAATTAACTAAATGGAACAGGTGTTTGCTACTCTTCGAGAACTGAGTTCTTGTATTGACAACAATCAAGTAATTTATGCTGGAATTTGTTTGACCATTTGCTTTAGCACTGTCCATGTGACCTTAAACTAATGCGATCTAAGCAGGATTTATGAATGTTGTTGTATTCAAACAGGTCAGCCTAGTAAATTTAACTATTATCATCATGAAGTATGTTTCCAACAAGAAAAAAAACATTATATATATATATAGAAAATATATATATATATATATATATATATATATATATATATATAGAAAATATATATATATATATATATATATATATATATATATATATATATATATATATATATATATATATATTAAATAATATGTATAGCATAATAAAAGAAATGCAGAGGTCTTATTAAACGCTGGCAGAAATTGGGGTTAGAGGTAAATGCAGAGAAAACTAAATGCATGGAAGTTCGTCGGAATCGTAATACGGCAAATTATGGATGTGTTAAAATATTAAATAATACGTTTGATAAAATGAATACTTTCAAATGTCTAGGATCAATATTAACAGGCGAAACCATATTCACGAAGAAATTAAATATCAAATAAAAGCAGAGAATTCGTGTTATTAGTCAGTTCAAAATCTCTTGTCATCGCGAATTCTGTCGAGGAATTTGAAGCTTAAAATATATAAAAGGATAATCATGCCTGTTTTTCTGTGTGGTTGCGAAAGGTTCGCTTAGTCTGAGGGAAGAACATAGACTGAGAGTATTTGAAAACAAGATACTGAGACAAATATTCGGACCCAAGAGGAACGAGAATGGGGAATGGCGGAAACTTCATAACGAGGAACTGCATAGTTTATACGGTTTACCAAACATTGTTAGGGTCATCAAGTCTAGGAGGCTCAGGGAGGGCGGTCATGTAGCCAGGATGAAAAAAAAAGAAAAAGAAAAAGAAAGGCTTTTTGGACTAAAGCGTTTTTCAAAAACAAACCGCGTAACTTGATGTTGTATCACTGCGCACACGACTATTTGCTGATTGGTGAAGAGGAATTGTTTCGTCTGTCTCCTGCAATATTTCTGCTGCAGCACGTGCATGTATTTCTGCTACTGCGATGTGCATTACTCGTCTCAATCTCACACCATTGCCGTGATATAGGGCAAAATACCCAATACTATATAATCCCCCCTCCTTTAAGAGCAACTGAACATTGTTATTTTTCTCCAAACTGTAATTATAGATGAAATTACAATGAGTTATGTCAAATTATCAACTGAACGATAAAGAGATGGCGCTTGTATGTAACAGCAAGCATATTTATCATTATGGGAGATTATTTCTTTTTCATCTATTACCTAAATCATTAAGCATACCCATGAAAAACAGATGGTACTTTTCCCCCTTTAGTTCAATTTATTGATGTGCTTTCTTAGCATGCGAATGTACAAATACTAACTTTAGTACTACAAAGTAAGTAAATAAATATTCTATGAGAACATGAAAATTAGCTATTATAGGTCTTAATTTTCTTCAAGTGAATTGAACAACGTTGATATCGTTTGATAAAGTATTTGCTTTTCTTCTGCACTTACGGGTTTGCCTTGTTTATGTTTAACAGAATAACTCGGAGCAGCAAGTAACCTGCCGGCTTCCTTGGGCGACATCTTTAAATTGTGGCGCGCACTTCTTGTGTTTTGTCATTTGTTGTAACAGTTTTCCCTTACAAATTCGATTTTGGTTCAAGATTTCGATCCCATATTGATACACACTTTGAGTCGAAACCTAAATGTTCTTACTGTGCCTTAACAATACATGAATTACCATAATACATTGCATTTGTTGTGTACTATTTGCTCATGGGAGAATAAGCTGTTATTAGTCTCATTTTCAATATTGCTAACTCATAGTTATTTTTCAGTTTTTCACAAAGAATGGTTGTCAAACAGTTGTGTCATTTCATGAAAATGGGCTAAGAAAATGAAAAAGAGAAATCAAGTGAACTCGCTGTTCTTATTGAAGATAATAAGTTCCTTATAGTATTTCAGATCTTTGTTTGACCTTTCATTAGAGATGAGTCAATTTAAAAAAAGAGAGAGTGTGAGGGGGATAGAGAGAAGTCAAAGAGGATAAAACCTGTTTTAGTGATTCACTACGAAGTAATATGAGGCTAATTTTTTTAGTTATAATTTGTATATCGTCTTTTTAAAATGCGATCAGGATAAATGACCATTTAAAAGATGCAAAAACCGAATATTCGGTGCCAGAAATGAAATAATTTACAAAGGAATCTTCAACATTTAAAAATTTTTATAATATTGGATAGGAATGTTCATAACTGTTGAGTCCTTTTTGTTCTGGCTGCAGTGAAATTAAGAGGAGGTACTATGTGCATGTTAAATAATGTCTTTATTCCTACGTAGAATCTAAAAAGTTTCTTGGAATTTGTTGAATAAGAGTCGATAGAGTCTTCATACTCTCATGACTGATATTAGTTTATGGCGTAACTTTTCTGTTAGATATCAAATGAAAGGATAAGTCACGAGGATTCAAAATATATTTTATAGGTATTTTATTACATATAACAAAGGAAATAAAATAATAAATTCTCTATTCAATAAATAAGTAAACTCAGTAGTTTTCAAGTTCTTGCAGAATGAACAATTGCTTGTTCCAAACACTCGCTCGCCTATAATGGAAACGTGCAAGGGGCTCAATTTTGAAATGAAATGAAATGACATTTTTCCAGTTTTACGTCCCACAATTATGCAGGCTAGGCTAAAGAAGACGTGATGATGAAAACATGAATGAAATGTTGGAATGAAGAAAGTGGGAGGAATCTGAAGGACCCAGAGGAAACCCACGCACACGGTGTTTGTCTACCACAAGGTTCACTTGGCGCGAACGGGAATCGAACCAGGAACCCCATGTGCCAGAGGTGAACGCTCTACCACTGAGCTACTGCGGCCACCCAAAAGCTCAATTTTGAATAGAAGTCATGAGTACAACTGCACATATTTCTAGATCTGATAATTAACTCCTTTGTGGCTATATGATCCGCGTACTCGTCGTCGGGCGGGAGACCCGCATTCGATTTCCGGAGGAAGTTCATGTAGTTCGGATCACTCGTTCGGCTGTAGGTCCAAATCTTATAGAACCTTGTTGTTGAAGGGGACTATAAACTTTAATCCATCCATCCAACCATAGATCTGCTAGTAGGAACACTAAGTCATCATGTAATAGTGGCTCTGAATCCTAACATTTTAGGTAGATTCTCAGCTAGAGGAAACGTTAGGAGTGGGGATAGTAAGTTTTAGTTGTAATTTACACCGGTAGAAGAAATTCAACGTTCTGCCCTTCTTCCTCCTGATGCATGTATGCGTTTATATAGTAGTTCAAAGATTCAGGAGAGCAGCGCGTACGCCACTGCAAACGAAAGAAAATGGTTCCTGATTCTCTTATCACAAGCTCATGCCATTTTACTGTATTTTTAATCTCATTGTTTTTCCCCCTTCAGTTTTTTTATTCATTTCTTAGCACAAAATTGCATATAACATTTTTGTTTAATTAGTTGGCAACATTTGTGCACTGCAGTCTGCATTGTTTACAAGGAGTGCAAAGCTTCGTGAAAATCAGATTAGAGTGATTTACAAACAGGCTTTCTCTCAGAAAATTTTGTCCGGAGGAACAAAATCGAAATGTGAGGGACTGAACTGGGACAATACTTAGCAGTGATCGAAGTGAGATGGTACGCGGTGGTATGCCATACCGCCTCTGGTTTTTAGTGATCAAGACATACCGTCAAGGGAGAGTAGATGCTAAATACCTTTAATAAATTCATTTTTGTATACAGTACGAATAGCTTTCCACGTAAAAGGATTTTATTTCTTATGTAGAAATAATTTCTAAGTGACAACACAGACATTTTTAAAATCTTTTTCTTAAATCTTTCTATATCTTTTTTTTTTACCTTTATTAAATCTTTTTAAAAACCTTTTTAAATCTTTTAAATGACAGTTTTTAAAATGAGGCGTCTTCAAAGAAGTTCATCTAGTTTATATTTTGATATGCCATATTGAATTGTTTCTTTCGTATGCAGGCCCGTATCCACGGGGGGCTAGGGGGCCGGGCATCCCCTAAACTTTGGCTGCCCCCCTATAAGTTTCACGATAGGCTTGCAAATGAACTATAATATGGTGATAAAGTATAATATGATTTGTTCGACCCCTAACTTCTACCGCCCCCCCCCCTAAAGTTTTGGGCTGGCTACGGGCCTGTTCGTATGTATGTGTGTGGTCTTAACTCATATAAATGTGTTTTGAGCATGAGTGGATTTAGGGATTGTCTGCTGTGGAGACGATTCTTCCGAGAGTTTGAAATATCCCTCAGTCGAGTGAAGGTCCGGGAACTTTCCCTGCAGGAAATTGTTAATATAAAAACTAGCTTTTTGAGCATTTTCGAGTATAATTCTCTATAATACAACATAAGGGGATATATTATTTTAGAAAGTTGTTGGCGAGGGATCAAAGTCTCTCTATGTTTCCCCCCCCCCCCCCGAGTAACTAAAGAGAAGTTCTCCAGTGGTTTTCAGTCATTATGTAAATAGAAATGCAGTATTTTAGGCAACATACCTTCACTGTATTTCAACATTTAGATAGACGGTATGTCGAGTCAAAATCGTAATAAAACGTACAGTCTCTGGTTTGTTTCCACTTCGAACACTGATATTTAGCCTACCAAAGGGTAAGCTTGAACACATGTACTCTGTACAAGAGTGGCAAGTAATTGTAATTTAATTTACCTCTGGAAGGGGGGGGGGGGGACAAAGCCTCCTGTCCAGAAGTACTATGCCTAAAAGAAGCATTGTATATAAATCAGCCTCCCAATTATATGTATACGCTGAATGTCACATACAAACACGGGTGTCCATGCTGCAAGGACTTGGGTGCGGATTCCAAATTTACCATTCCCTCCCCCTAAATTTACTATTGTGCCCATTTTTCAAATAATGACATACGCGCAACCTACTCTCTAAACCATATGTGTGCACCCCATCGCTGCATACAAAAGGGAATCAATTAAAATGCCAATTCTCAGAACTAACGTTTAAGATTAATGAACTATTCTTAGTTTATTTTGATTTCAAGAAATCAACAAAATACAAAATTTCAATTTAGTTTAATGGAATTTAGTTTTTAGGTTTAGATCTACTGTATCTCATAATATCATCTATCAACTTAAATATAATTTCGGCGGCAATCTAAATTTATGTCTCACACGTTATTTTCAACGATGAGAATTTCACACACACAGACAAATAGGACATTAAAATTAAATTTACAAACATCAAAAGATTACTTTGCACAGTGAAAATGACATTTTTTGTTTCCTTCTTACCTCAATCAGTTCCTCTTGAGTCTTCATAAAACACACCTCTTAAAACTTGCTCGCTTCTACACCTGTAATCTCAGAAGACCGTAGAATCAGCCTCCACTCTCTGCGTAATATGTCGTCGTACTGTCACTCACGTCAAATCAAGTCCTTCTCGAGTCGAGATCAGCGCACAACTGCAACAGTGCTTGTAGGTTTCTGTAAGAAAATTTCCCTCGACTAACACAAAATTTCCCCCTTTCTTATCAAATTTCCCCTAGTTTGTTTTGGCAATTGCTATGACAGAAGTTATGTCTAAGAATAAGACATTTGTTTTATTATTCATCTCCTTTTGTTTCTATTTACTTTTTTACTTTTTCCTTCAGTTTTTTTTTAAAAAACAAACAAAAAAATACACACAAATGCACCAATCTAACAACGGGTACAAATTATGCTACTTTGAACAGACACACACACACACACACAAACTATTGCTATTCTATTGGTTCATTTCTGAAGAACAAAATAAATTAAGCATTTATATTGATTAATCAGTCAGCGCGAGAATTTTCTTGGATTTTCACGTTTTATCGAAAAAGTTGCCTTTTTTCCTTCACGCTAAATTTACCTATGAAATTTCCCGAGATTAGGAAAGTTTCCCTTAAACTAGAAACACTGTTCTTTGCTCTTGTTTCGGAGACTGAGCTAATTGGAGGAAAATGTCAACATCCACACAGGGTTGCCAATTGGTACAGCAAAAGAATCGTATGAATATTGACATTTTGTAAATGTACTGTGCAACCCTAAATACACTTTGGCTTATTTATGTAATGGGGCGTTTACACTTGGTCGATTTAGTTGCACGGTTAAATCGACTGGCCGCATTTGCAACTACATCGAAGCAACTAGACCGAATGAGATCAATGGATGTGTTCAATTGTTTTAACCGAAATCGAATGCTGCTTGTCGACTCGCTCTCCTCTGGTCGATTCGAAATCGACTGGCAATTTTAAAGATGTCCAAGCAAAAAGTAATTGGTACGATTTGCGGTGTTATAGCAGAAAAAAATAGAATCGACCACAGAAAATAGAACGTCTTTCAATTCATTTGCTAGTCGATTAGTCGCTTTCGATCAACAAGCTATTAAGTTGAAGTTCTGTTTACACGGTCGATAAAGTTGAAAGTGACGTCAATTCAACTGAATCGAACGCAAATCGACTAAGTGTAAACGCCGCATAAGGGCTCCAGATTTTCAGGCTGAAACAGAGGGACACCGTATGAAAATTTAGAGTATAGTCATACTCATAATTAGTGAGAGTGAGCTGTAGTGAGTCATAATTTAGAGTGACTAATAAAAGGGATATAAGGCTAATTTTAAATATCGCAAACCGGCACATCTGGAAGCCCTATAATTATTGCTTGCTTGCTTTAATTTTAGCGTCCCTTTCAGCAGCAAGGCTATATGAGACATGGTATGAAAACGGAAAATAAATGACACGTTGAACAAAGAGGGATTTACTTTAGTTCACTTCTTCAGAATTCCGAATTTATTCCGCGTAGACTTTTTTAAAAAGTATTTATTTATTATAGGGAGATCCTTTTCCGCTTCCGTTTAATTAACGCTAAAATGTTTTTCAAAAGCGCCGTTTTTTTTTTTTTTTTTTTTACTATAGCAAAAAGTTTCTTCATTTTCTTCAGCTCCAAGAAATGGAGGAAGAAAGCTATTTCCAGCGTTGCCAACGAGAACACTCAACATCCGCCTAGGTTCGTGATCAAAACTAATCCCTGTCAGAATTCCACCATGGTTTGCCAACTAACAGATATTTTGCCAACAGGGAAGAAAATGTTATTCATATTTTCAATAAGGCTGGTGGCTGGTCAGTATTCTTATCGCCCGTATGTATGACTGGTATTAATTTTGATTCGATACTATCAAATAAAAATTAATGTATTGATAGCAAAACATCTGAGGAAAATTTACTAAAGCTTGACATAGAAAAGTTATATTTGTAAATACATTGTTGGCAACTCTTATTAATACTTTGTGAGTTTCGCGTTTGTACAGTGATAGAAATTGTGCGGTAATTATCGTATGTATTTGGTACGGTAATTTCGGTGCTTATACGATGTGCGAACAAAATACGTACGGGAAAATACGATAATTTTAAAAACACAAATGTTACACAAAACTTATATTTTAAGTCTAGAACGGTAGTTGTTAGTTAATAAAACATAAATGGAAGTACTCGTAAGGGTTGGCAGTATTTTTTCCCTTTATGTTTCAAACTGTGTGTACGTACAGATCCGAACTGAGGACGCAATTTGTGAGGGAGAAGGGAGGTGATAATATTTTTCAGAGTTGGTAACACTAATTCCACTAGAGAAAAAGATAATTTGAAAATATCACCAGGATCTCGCTATTACTATGGAAATTGAGTAATAGTATGATTATTTATAGTCTACTGTAAAAAAAAAAAAAATCAAAAGTACCGGTATCAGTGATGTATAGTCGATGTTAAATCGCCGTCCAAGTTGACTTCTTCAGCTGGAAGTGGAGTAGTTTCTCTTGCCATTGTATCAGTTCTTCATAATATGAAGAAGGTAAATCAATGTCAGTGCAGCATTTTCCTAAATTCCTAATAGTCTTAACTTTACATTCAGTACTTCAAATTCTGTCAGGTAAACACTTTTTTTTTTTTTAATGTGCAAACATCCTGTTTTTGTTGTTCTCATTTTAATACAAATAGGCCTACAAAGACAAGAGATACATCAAAACATATAAAAGAAAAACGAATTCACATCCCGAAAAAAAAAAAAAAAAAAGCTGTTAAATCAGAAATAGCAAGCCACACATAGACAATGAAAGAATTAAGGACACGTGAGACTGACAGTTACCGCATGTAACAGCAATTTTGTTCTCTCCTACTAGGGTTGCCATATGTTTGCATTTATGAGGACAAATCCGCATTTTGAGAGTAAAAAATTTTCGTCCGCATACATTTTCCGAAGCTCCCTGACTTATCCCCATTTTCTACGATCAGATTTATTGTCAACTCAATTTCAAACATTTCACGCTTAAATATATGTTTGGCTATTCGTCTTCAAAGAAAAAATGTCAAAAAAGATCAGATCTACTCAAGGCTGGATTAAAAATCTCAGAGGTCCTACACTTAAAAAATGTTGGTGCTCCATGTATTACAACGAGCAAAAGAGCATTCACACTTCCAATTTTTCACATCCTGCAACAGTAGACAACCAACAACGCAATTAAGGTTGGTTGATTGAGAACTAAATAAGGCGTTCTACAAGTGCTCTAGTTTGTTCGAAAAATGTCTGTGTAGCAAACGGCAAAAATATTTTAAAATATCCATGCCTCGACAACGAATAAAAAATCGGGTAGAAGGCACCGCTTAGTATCTATAGAGAGATTGGTATCATGAGAAAGTCACAAGATATCTTATTTAACCTTAGACATACCAAGGATAAATCAATGTTGGTCAAATATTCATTTTATTTAATATATTACAATATTTTGTAAAATCTCTGAATGTTTTACTGCAATGAAACTATCATATGAGTGAAAAAAAAAGAAAGAAGTTAGCTCAACGGTTTTAAAAAAAGAATATATCAAAAAAGATTTTTTGACATTATTTTGTAGTGATAAAATATATGTGTACTTAAGTTAGATAACAAAAGAATTTTGGAATAAACAGTCACACTTATTGTGGACTAATGAGGTTCTCCGGCAGTCACGTAGCGTAAGAAGTAATTAAGTGAACAAACAAGGCTGTTACGGAGAACCTCAGGGTTTGGCTGACGAAATTAATAGCATATAAAAAGGTAAGGGAGAGGTCCAAAGATCATCTCGGAACAACCAACGGATCTCAAAACAACCAACGGATCTCTCAGCAACCAACCAAGATCTGCAATAACATGGGTGGTATACCAGTATACTTAATGTAAGTTGTATTTTTCATTTTCATAACTTGCTGTCATTCATATAAGGCTCTAAGCTGGACGAATGGTCTCCTGCGAGAGAACATAATCTAAATTTGTAATTGTAACCTCTAATTCATGTAAAATAAAGTCTTGCTTGTTGAAAAAGGAAATTCTTAATCTGTAAATTGTCATCTGACAGGCAAGAGATCACTAACTACCGTATTATTTTAACATGGCTCCCAGACGAAAGAATACAGCTGGGGCCCTATATTAAATGACAGCAGTTTTCTTTATACCAGACTTAATTTTTTTTCTTATCTTCCTTTTGGACGTTTTTTCAAGAGTGGTATAGTTTTTTCAGTGCATTTGCTAGAATTTTTTTGTTTTTGGTTCCCCAATATATTTTTGAGTGTATTCTAGTTCCCTATAATGCCAATTACACGTAGTCTTGCGCAAACAATGGACATGAACGGTCACGTAGTAGCTCCGCAGTCTTTGACGACTCTTCCTGCTACCTCCATTAACCTGCATGCTAACAGCACTACACCCCCTTCTATAACCCCAGAATCTGTAATTCATACTCCTTCCCATACAGTTTCACAACCTTCAGCCTCTGTCACGTTAGGCTCCGCATCCGTTTCGGTTAACCCCAACTCTCTTACAATATTTGCGGGCACACCTTTAGAGAGGGCAGATTTGGTACTAACCAATTTTGAACGCACAGCGAAAATATCTGGTTGGTCAGAAGATAGGATGAAAAATATTTTTTCATTGTGTCTAGCAGATGTACCCTTGTATTGGTACCAAACCACTGCCGGGTTAGACGCTTTGTCCTGGACAGAACTTAAATACAAGTTTTTAAAACAATTTGGTCCTAACAACTTACCTATATCAGCCACAGAAACATATAGGTCTAGGGTTCAGGAACCCTCGGAATCTCTCTTGCATTATTTATACGCCAAAAAATATTTGTCTACCCAACTAGAAAACCCGCCTAGCTTTAATGAATTTTTATTAGATGCTATTACAGGAATGTTGCCACATCATATAGTTGAATTTTCACAAAAAACAATTCACAACTTTGAAGAGTTAATTACTTTAGCATCTACTAGGGAACGAGCCGATCGATTAGCGCAAAGGAATATTCTGTTGCAAACGGTACTTAGCGTACAGAACCTACCTTCGTATACAAACACATACCCCCATAGCTTTACGACACCTCCCACCTACAATCCAAAATTCCACAGTATCCCACTACCCACAAACAGAGTCTCGCGTTCCAATCGCACATCCTTCCTATACCCCCAGTCGCAATTAAAAAAAAAAAACTCAATTTAATATTAGTTCGTAAGCTTATCTCCAACAAAATTACAACGCGTATCTCGAGTATTCCATTTTACCATTTTCCTTAGAGGAGGACCCGTCTTAGACTGCCCTTTTACCTATTCAAAAATATATAAATAATAAACAAAGAAAATAATATTTAAAACAAATCAAGAGACAAACTACATATTCTCTCTTTTGCACTGACTCACTATAACACTACTGAATCTCAAAAATGATAATTATTTCAAATAGATAAAATCTGGTATAAAGAATAATATGAAAAATACAACAATCCCTTTTCACCTCAACCATATCCCAACATCCCTTTACCACCCTTCAACAAGCAAGGCACAGCAAGGAACCAGGAACCTGCACCGCCGAAGTTCCAGTCCACTTGGAGCCACAAGGTAATCACCCTCGTCTGGATGCGTCAACCCTCCTGGAGCCCCCAGAAGTACACCATGAAACCATGCCTGTGTTTTCCAGTCCAATTGGAGCAAGAAGGAAATCTCCCTTGCCTGGGTTCGTCAGCCCAACTGGAGCCACCAGGAAATCTCCCTTGCCTGGATTCGTCAGCCCAACTGGAGCCACCAGCAGCAAGCCATGCCCGTGTTCAACCTTGGAGGAACCAGAGTTATCGACGCTGCCTGCGCTCCCTGTCTGTTTGAGGCCACGGGAACTCTCCCATGCCTGAGTCATCAAGATTGTGACAGTGTGGACTCTACGTCGTAATATTACTTGTCCCTCACAGTCACACCTACAACCCTAATTTTGTGTGTATCTTCGACTTGAAAAAAGACTTAAAGAACAGAAGCCATGAGCAGCGGCCATGGATGAAACCCAATTGCCCTGCGGCTCATCAAAGCAAAAGGTCCCCAACAAGGATTCTACGTCTCAATGTGTTCCGTATCCATGAACACTAGAAGATGTGAACTGTTTTTTTATGTATAAGTGTGTGCGGGCCAATAGACTACTAGTTAGTGTCAGTGTTTATAAACATAGTGTGGACAGAACTATGAGTGAAAAAAAAAAGTGACACACACTACGGTGATGTTCAAGAACAGTTCCTCATAAGTGGGGGACTGCAATGAAACTATCATATGAGTGAAAAAAAAAGAAAGAAGTTAGCTCAACGGTTTTAAAAAAAGAATATATCAAAAAAGATTTTTTGACATTATTTTGTAGTGATAAAATATATGTGTACTTAAGTTAGATAACAAAAGAATTTTGGAATAAACAGTCACACTTATTGTGGACTAATGAGGTTCTCCGGCAGTCACGTAGCGTAAGAAGTAATTAAGTGAACAAACAAGGCTGTTACGGAGAACCTCAGGTTTGGCTGACGAAATTAATAGCATATAAAAAGGTAAGGGAGAGGTCCAAAGATCATCTCGGAACAACCAACGGATCTCTCAGCAACCAACCAAGATCTGCAATAACATGGGTGGTATACCAGTATACTTAATGTAAGTTGTATTTTTCATTTTCATAACTTGCTGTCATTCATATAAGGCTCTAAGCTGGACGAATGGTCTCCTGCGAGAGAACATAATCTAAATTTGTAATTGTAACCTCTAATTCATGTAAAATAAAGTCTTGCTTGTTGAAAAAGGAAATTCTTAATCTGTAAATTGTCATCTGACAGGCAAGAGATCACTAACTACCGTATTATTTTAACATTACATTATTCGTTTCAACCAGGGGCGTCATTTCAGAGTTTGCTTGAGGGGGGCAAGAGCTCGACCGACATAAGACTTTCACGTTTTGTACTAATATATTAGTAGACAATCTATTAAAGTATATGTATTCCTCAAACTCTTGGGGGGGCAGTTGCCCCCTCCTGCCCTTCCTAAATGACGCCTCTGGTTTCAACGTTACCTTCATTTTTGTTAGTTTTCAGTTATAATATATCTACTGAAACTTTATGAAAAAATATCATGTCGTGCGGGATGATTTGACTCTCGTGAAACCATCACAGTTTCCATTTTAAAAAATGTATTATTATAATGTGACATTTGCACGTTAAAGCTAACAAGAATATTTTCTGGTGTTATATTATTGGTTTCCAGTGTGCTTGGAAAATGTAATCGAAAAAAGGACAGAAGCAAGATGTTCAACGTGTGAAGTTTAATTTGTGAAAACTATTTCATCAATAAAAAACATGTCATATGTTTCGACTATGACAAAGAGTAAAAAATTATGTCTTTGACATCCCTTGCTATACTGTAAGTAATCGAGAACTGTAATTTCGTAAAGAAGAATAAGCGAAAATGAACTAAAACATAAACAAATGTGAATATGGATGAATGTTCTTGGTAATATTTCGATAAGATCTATTTCCACTCTCTTTCTCTCGGTTAATATGTGCTTAATTCTTGCATCTCATCTCTAGAGGAGAACTTTGAGCAAAGAGAATTTATCATTCACCTTCTAAGAACAAATTTAATTTAAAAGTATTATTTTGAAGTAGAGTGGATTCGAACTGAACACCTTGAGATCAGTGGCGGCGCTACAGGTAGGCGAGCAGGGGCGACCGCCACCCCAATACTTTTTCTCGCCCCTCTTTCGCCTCCATTTTTCTATGTACAATCGGTGACTAATAATAATAATAATATGTACAACTAAAAACCGAAACAAGTGTGATTGTCTCACCTCCCCAAAATTTTTCTTGCCTCCCCTCCCCTCTTGCCCCCTAATGTTATGAGCCTAGTGCCGCCACTGATTGAGATTACTAGACCAGAATCTATAAGACCTCAACTATTCTTCCAATATTGGTGAAATCTCCTAGCTCAATAGTTGTCTTCATGAAATGAAGGCAGAAGAGAGAAAGAAGGGAAAAATGTTTAAATAAAAAAAAAATAAACAGAAACTTTCGGTTTGTCGAAAGAAGGCTAAGTAGGCAAGTCTCGGTTAGGATAACCCTTTTGAAGAAATTTTGTAGGGTAGTCAGTGCTTTGCTCTGCTAACCTATTTTTAGGATATTAGTTACCGAGAAAATCGGCCAAAATGTTTTCACCAACTTACTTGGTTACTTTAGTCAGGAAGAACGAGTCGTTAAGTGATTTCTTTAATGCTCGGTTAAAAGGTATTTTGTTATCCGCACAGTGAAATTAGCAAAGTAAATCTTGCCACGCAATCTTCGGTTGCTAGTAATCGAGAGTTTGGCAAGCAACCTAGGAAGTCGGTTACTTGGAATCAAGTTTCGGTTTATTTAACGCTTCAAATATAGTCAACAACTACAAATACCAAAATTGTTCGCATAGATTCTGTTATGTTGAATCAATATAACTGTTATGATATTGTGAACAGTAGTTGAAGTCATACATCATATACCGTATATGCATTGGCGTCGTTAGGAGGGTGCAAGGAGATGAGGTGCACCCATTGAGTGAATTGGGTGAATCCTTCCACACACCAGGTTTCCGAGGAAGATAATATAAAATTAGAAGTGGATATTAGAAGAATTATACATTTAATTTCTGAAGCGATAAGACAATTTCCAAACTAAAACCTTATAAACGGAGAGATCATTCGTGTAGGGATTTTCTCCTGGTGTATTACGGTATATTCTTTTCAATACCTCTCGCTAAAGTTTGGAAACACTGTTAAATTTGAAAGCTTACCGAGCTATTTTCCACCAAGTTCTGCTGAAGGAGATTTTATACTGGGTCTCAGTCCCGCTCGCTCAACCTTAGTGATGCCTCTGACTTGAGAAGAGACTACCTACTTATATTGTTTAGTAATTTGAATAAACATGTCTTATTTTTTTGTAAGAAATAGCTTTCATAATTCACTTTCCTGATTCTTTCAAAAACGTTCAGAAAAGAAATATTTGAAAAAATAAGATCTCTGTCTCTCTCAAATCTATGACGTACGGTGTTATTGAGTTTAATACCGATCCTACTGTACTCTTTCTATGCTTGTATACTTCCTCAGTATATTTCACAGTCTCAGATTCTGCGACGCCATTGTTTATTTAAAACAGCTTAGTAACTCACTAATGGACTCATATACCAGTAAATGTTCAGATCAAAACGCTCGAAACACAGAAAAGAAATATCGAATGAAGGTTTATGATCAAGCTGTTACAAAAAGTGTGAAATGTTCGTACGATTTGAATTATATTTATAATCCAGTAATAAATATAGTGAACTATAAATTATAAATATATGGATAAATAAATACATGTGGTAAGTGAAGTTAAATGCTAATTTAGGCAAAGAAAGGACCAGAAATAATAGACTAGAACGTAATTTGAATGTGGCTCTTGACACACGTGAGTGTCACACAATATTACTTTTCCACCAGAAAAGCATGTGTCTTGATGTGTTCCATTAATTACACTAAAATCTAAAAGGGGTGCGTTGTGCGGTAGAATAGTAAATCTCTATCTGTCACAAGTTTTGTTTCGTAGGTTTACACTCTTTAACCCTTCCAGGCACAAAAATCAATTCACATAACCTGTGCTCATTTCGTAATTTAATTAGCGTTAATATATTCGTAACTTTCTCACCTAAGTTTAGAACAACAAAGATATTACGAGTCCCACATTTTAAGCATATGACAGAAATTCGTTAGTGGTTCATTGGTTCAGAGCAGTGGTTCTCAACCTAATTCGAATCACGACCCATTTTATCACATCCTCTTGCAAGCGACCCCCTTATAATTCATGGGGGTTACGAAGATAAGCGGAAGATGAATGAAGTGACCAAATTTGGTTTCAATCCATTCGCCTGTAGGGAAGTTATTGTATCCACTATGTACAAGAAATGGATTCTTTTATTATAGAAATAGATTGATATCGTGAGATCTCCGCAATAGGTATATTAAAAATCCCACACAAGCTTATTACAAACCAGAAATTATAAGGGTGTCGCTGGCAAGAGGATGTGATAAAATGGGGTTCATGATAGGAATTAGGTTGACAACCACTGGTCTACACATGAGATCGTAGATTAGCTTTATTAGTGTTCTGAAAATACTTCTCTGTCTACATTGTAGACGTTGCGTTTGAGCTTTATTTTTCTTGTTTCTATTTTGCTACCATAAAATGCGCCTGTTATACTGTAAATAGAATTAATCTTTTCAATTAAATTGTAAGTTAAAAGCTTTCAGGCCATCAGATCCCGATTAGGCCTAATAGGTTTATCTATTTAGTCTACAAAATGGCTATATAAGACATAAACCTATAGTTTGTGGTGAGATCCAAACATGTCTTGTTGCGTTGATTCCAAGATAAGCCTTCCATTTCAAAGCGAGTCATTTATTTACGACCGAGGAACATCATCTTCCTGGAAAACGGAACTAAGCTCTCTTAAGCAGGGGTGCCCACAAGGGGGGGCTATGACACAAACTGCGTCATTGAAATATTTGGGGGGTTAAAAATCTATATAAATATGTTTGAAGGGGTGTAAAAATTAATCGAAAAGATTTTTTTTCATGAAAGAACACCTATGGATAGACAGTTGAGGGGGGTGCGTCATGGACATGAGGGGGTGGGCACCACTGTCTTAAGTGTTGGTCTACTCTTGTATGTTTTCTGGACATATTGAAAAGAGAACAGCATACATTCGAGTTGATTAATTAATGGTTAATTAACTAACCTTGGTTAATATCATTATTCGCCTTATGTGAATAAGAAAGAAAATTAAGATGAAAGTAAATAAAATTTTCATCGAGGATTGCATTCAGAACCATCAAAATGCGAAACTCAAAAACCATTCACCTCTTCACTCATACAAGAGCAGCTTTATTACTTCACATCATTCGTTAACTAGATCTCATGTTAACACACTTTATAACCATTTCAAGAAGCTGGTTCTTTGATAATGAAATATGACAAATCCAATGCAAAACATGGAAAACAAGCAATATTTTCGCAAACAAAGCCGATTCCAGAGAGGAAGGGATACAAAAGACATGCACAGCTTGTTGCATATAGCTTAGCTGAAAGGCAAATACATAAAGCCAAGATTAATATGTCACCTACTTTGCAGTATCTTCTGAAGCTCTTACTCTTGGGCACATCCAATGTTGCCAAACATATTTTGAGATGGAAAATACTATATATATATTTCTTTGAGTATACACACCTCTGTAAGTTAAAGTGATCCATTTTCCTTGTATGGATTTAAAAAATCGCAAAAATTCAAAACTTTGCTGTTTTTGACCTCGTGTCTTTTCCTCTTTGATCTTGACCAAATCTAATTGCGTATGAAGTCCTTTTCAATTTTCGGTTTCGGGGATTGGGAGTTCCAATTACTGTATGTACATAAAAGCAGAGGATAAATACTCGGAACGACAGATATTAGTGTCAAATCCAGTTTTCAGAGTCGCTGAGATAAATGTGAAAAATAAGATGTCCAAAGTGGCTGCATATTAATGCTGAATTCATAATTTTCGGAATCGGTAAGGTGATTGGGAACAAGACGACACAAGTCCAAGTTTAGGCAAGATCGAACATGTCAACTGCCTGGGTAATTAACAATGGCAACGCAGAAGTTCCTTTTCGTTATTTTTATAGTTAACTCATATTCACAGGCGAGTTGTTGATCTTCCGTATTTATTGTAACTAATTTCTTTATTCTTAAATATGATATATTGTATAAACAAACCTTATCCTTCCCATGAGAAAAATGGGTATTTCAGATAGTACGAGTATATTAACGCTGAATATTCACAATCACTACATTATTTAGACTGCAAATCACTTATGAGTGAGTGAAGAATTTATCACCTTTCTTTAATTTAAAATTATGTTATACGCAGTAGCGGATCTTGAATGAAATTACATCGGTAAACATTTAAAGTTTATACTGCTACCAGCTAAGGAAAGAAAGAAAGCTTTATTTACAACCTTCAAAAGCTGTATGCAAGAATTAATACATTAAATAATCTTTCTTAGCTTTTAGCGATAAAATCGAAAATTTTACCGATGTGCCATCCCTGAAGAACCACCACTGCCTACACTATGTGTCGTCAAAATTATTTGATTTGGATACACTGTAGTATATCTGTCCCATAATCCCTACTGCTTGAGGTTGAAATCAATCAAGAACGAGAGTACAATTAATTTCCTCATAAAATATCCACAATGGCGTTCGTTAAATGAAATAAAATCTTTCAGTTTAACGTCCCACGATTATTCCCTTTAGGCTAAGGGAGATGGATGATTAAGGCAAGTAAATGATAGGGAAGAATTGATAAAATAAGAATATGGAGGAAACGGGAGTACCCCGAGAAACCCCAGGAACACAATGTTCACAACTAACTTACTTGTAGTAGGGGAGCTTAGGGGAAGTATCCTGCACTTTGTGTTAAAAAGATGCCACTCGGATATGTTGTTCCCCTGATCCAACTAAGCAGGAATAGAAGTGGCCCCACTCCGACAGGTGGCCAGAATCCAATATGGCGGCTATCAAAGATGGCCGCTTCTACGAATTCATACTGTTGGTTTTAGAGGCTTATATCTCCTTAACTAATAGTCCAATCTTCACGATTCAAACACTAAACGACGTAGAAGATAACAGGGTCTAATAAATTAGCAAAAGGTTTTACATAACACTGAAATTAACACCTACAGAAATTATTTAATTTAAAACTTTACATTTCTTATGATGGAGTTTAATAATATTTTTTAAAATAACAAGTAAACGGCTGGGATTATCGAAAAAGATGTCGTATAATTTTTTAAAGAGTGTTAAATTATCTTTCGTTTGGTGTATATTTCATTCAGATTGGTTAATAAACAACGAAGTTATGACAATTTAAAGATTCGCGTTGAGTCGATTGATTTTCCCAAATGTCGAGCGAGAGTTCATTTACCGTAATAAAACCACTGATGGATGCTGCATTGTACGAAACAAATCATTCTTTTGTGATGTATTCTTCATAAGTCCCACTTTCATCAGAAGCACAAAGTAGCTTGACCAACAGGCCCGTATCCACGGGGGTCTAGGGGGCCGCCCCCCAAAATTTTTGCTGGCCTCTAAAATTTTCACGGTAGCTTGCAAATGAACTATAATATGGTTGGATCTCCCCCCCCCCTACATTTTTGGGCTGGCTACGGGCCTGCTGACCAAGCCCGGTTATGAATCCAATATGGCGGTCATTAATTATGATTCATAAAAATTAGTTTCTTTCGAGATATTGACCCGAGTATCTAGATTTGTAAACGAATACGGACAATGTAATATCACCTATTCTATTACTATTCACTTTTACACATGAATCAAGTTTAAGAATATCTTAAGAAATTACGTGCGTAGCGTCACGATAGAAAAGTTTTATGTTTTTTTTCTGAATTGAAAGAGAACTGCACAGGAAGACTAAGAAGTAAATTCATGTCTTTAAACCATTGACATTGGCTTTATATCCTTTACGATATTATAAGGAAATTACATAAAGCAATATATTGTTATAAATTAGAAAGTGAATAATTTCTTTCGTATTGTAAGAACAGAAATACAACACAAACACTGGGTTTGATAATTTGAAATTCACAATATATCTTTTGTATTTTCTATGTGTACAAAGAGTTTTATGATTTCGACGAACAGTTAATATTACTTTTTGTACAAGCTATTCTATAAAGAATCACACATTTAAGTTTATCTATTTATTGGTACGTTTCCAACGTGGTGTAAATTTATTGAATTTTCAAAAATAATGAGTGCTACTTACATGAAAGTTTTATTGGTCTAGATCTTCGTTTTCAGTTTCCATCACCTTTCCACATGTTCTCCTACACATAGAACAAAAAAGCAGCACGAGACGCTTGCACTTCTACAACATCTTGTGGTACATGTCTTGCAAGCACATTTCAAAGAGAGTTTCCTACATGCTTCGTATACAACTGGAATGGAAGTCCATGTTGGAGAAAGTTCACTTCCATTGTCAGTCCATCCCCAGTTTACTGGTGAAGGAATATGTGCTGTCTTCTTTATTGCCTGACCCCAGATTTGTCCAGCTTAGTATGCTGCATGCTTGGTGTGAAGAAGCAAGGCATCACAAGTTGGAGGAAGCGCAGTAAGAGGTCTGCCCTTTTCCAAAAAGAATTCTCGCCGGGCTTCATTAACTTTAAATTTTTCACTTGTTTTTGAATATAATAGGACAACATATCGTTGCAGTGAATTAAAACAATCTTCGCCTATGTTGATTACAGGGTGTGAAATTGTTAGAAAAGCTGTGGTCACCTCTGGATACAAAAGCCATGTTTTGTATGCTTATAATTTTCCATGTCCGAGAAAGTAGACACTGTATCACATCCTGTAAACGCGTGGAGGCCTCGTAACGCAGTTAATTTTCTTTTTCTAATGCTTTTGAAATATGATGAACTGGGAGAAATCAGTGATGTTTCTTGGTGCCCAAAGATATCCATAATTCTTCTAAACCGTGTCGCTCAAAGTCGTAGAAAAATGATACAGTAAGTATTACATCTGTGTCTACTGTGCGGATAACTATCTTCTTGTGTCCATTTCATGCTGCATCAAAGCAATGTAACATGATCCTACTATCAGCATCTTCTAAATGATTTCCTGATCATTTGTTTGAAAATGTTGGAAGATTTCTTGAAGTTTCTATGTGATATCCATTGCTCGTTGCTACCTTTAAGTTACTTCCTTCCTTTTCACACATATACTTCCCAAGAAAAAGGAACAGTTCTTATTTATTTTCGTCATTACGAAGGAAATCGTTTCCCCTCCTAGGAATTGGTGTAGTTGATGTTACTTTTGTCTTTATTCCTACACCCCTGCTTTCTCTTGTGGAAGATTTTATGCTCTTTGAAGAGTATTTATGTCATATCAGATCACTCGCTTTGCATGGAATGTGTCTGCTTCTCTTTGAACATATTCGAAGAAATTACATTGGAAATAATCACAAAATGTTTCTACTGATGATGGTTGCAAAATGTGAACCAAAACTGCTCCATCAAATAATAAAATATCACAAGAATTAGGAAAGTGATCTTCTTTGATGTTGGCTTCACTCTCTAGAAGCATAACTAAGTCGGACTTTTTTTTGAGGATTGTGAATTATGCCAGAGAGATTGTGGAAGTGGTTGACTCTCGTGCTGAAAGAATTAATCCAAGTCAAGTCGTCTTGTTTGACTGACGCGTAGTAAGCGAGAGAATAGCTCAACGTCCATCTTAAGTAATTTTATTTCATTCCTGTTTGTTTTATTCTTTTGAAGGGAAGAATGAAGCACTAGAGAAGATTTTTTCATGGGCGAAAAGAATGGCTTGGTACATTCTACTAATCTTTCTTGCACAAATTCTTTGTACATTCCCTATTTCTTCTGCTGAATATAGGGATTCAACTATATCACCGTTATAGATGATTCTGGAAGCAACATTAACAAATCCATTATTTTCTTCAAACGGATTCCCCAATTCGACGAAAACTTATTTCATCTTTTCAACAGAAGATTTAAATCTTTCTTGCATCAACGAGTAATCTTCATGGTGCTTATTATCAGGATCATATTCATTATATGACATTTTGAATTCATTAATTAGTCTACTAATTTCTGGTCCCGCTGTCATCTATTTGACAAGAGCATTGTCGTGTAAAAGACCAATCGCCCCGCCATCACCTTTTATAATTTTGTTATTCTGTTCGTGAGCCTGATCTATAGCTATTGCAGAGAAAGGTTTTGATGTCTTTCTCATCACAAAGTAACCCATTTCGAAAGCATTCATAATCTCAGGATATGTTTCTTCCAACTTCTTCAAATCTAAAATGCGAACGGGAAGCTAACGAGCAAAGCTAAGGTGGTCTATTGCGAAAAACAATTCTGCCATTAGTTTTGGTGTTTCAACGTAGATCTTAAAACTTCCTTGACATATAGCTCTGATGTAAATTAAGAGTTACATCACGAGACGGCAATATATTATCCAAAACTTAAATGTTGGACACGAAGATTCCTTTTCAGTGCACCAGTCATTGAAAAATTGCCCTGATGAAGAATTCTGATATGCATCACGCAGCAAATGATGTAAAACTGTCAGAGTAATCTGATGAGGAAAGCGAGCTTTTGTAATGTGAGTTACTTTCAATATACTGTCAGCGGTTCCTGGTGTTGCTACATCTGACTTTATAAAATTTCTACCCAACCACTTCCATCTAACCATTTGCCTATAAGATGCAGGAAGGCTTGTTCGATGTGTAATCCTTCCAGCATCAGAATTTGATTATCTTCGCCGTATAACTCTGGCCAATTCCATTGAATTCGTTTCTCCAAGGCAAATAGTGGTTGATCCATTACAAGAACCGGAACTTGTCCTTTGTTGAGTTTGTCTGTAAGTTCTCGTACAACATTCATTTCGTGCCGTATCATAGCAACAGATTTAGAGTCTTCCTTAAACAACGGAAGCAGGCAGCATATACTTGGCATTTGCAGAGTTTCAGGTTTCGAGGCATGGTGTACAGACCAAGTGCAAGTAGTGTCATTTTTAAGCATGCTTCAAGCCAACACTCCTAGTTTTTTTTCTTCTGCGAAAAATCCAGTCCGTGAAAGAACTTTCTCTACAAACTGCGGGTTCTGTTGAGGTAAAACTGGTTCCTTATTAGTGATATAAGCAGGAGGTACTAGAGCATAATTATCGGGGAGAGCAGGAACAGTTCTCATTTTTATATTCACATTATCCAATGAGACATAGTCACGTCGAATGCCAGGGTTATCCTTAGAAGGATGCTGGAAAATAGAAATGCTCGTACCGTAAAAGGAATCCTTTGATGCTGTGCTAGAAAGATTGTCGTCAATATTATCTAATGCTGCAACGGTTAAAATACCTCGGCGAAGAATGAAAGGACACACCATTTCGTCACTTTGATTTATCAAGCACTGAGATAGACTTGAAGATATTTCGTGTACATGTGTAAACGAACTGCCTAGTGAATGCAATTCATTTATGAGAGATTTTTACGAGATTTAGCATACACGCTCAGCGCAACATAAGAGAGGAAGAGGTGGCTCGCGATTGCGTTTATGACTTGCTGATTCTGTTTCAATATCACCTGCTTTCTGATGGAAGTTATAAAATATAAGCTGACTAATAGTTGAAGTGGATTGACTTGCGTTGCTATAAGGGTAACAGATGAACCATAAAGTAACATATTAACAGCAGTTATTAGTGAAGGAGGAACAGAATCTTCCTGACAGTGATTCTCAAATTTTCCTGCAAAATTACTCTTGTGGTTTGCCATATCCTTTCGAAGCATCTTAACAACACGACTTAGTGCCATAGCATCTTCATCAATGTCCTTCTCCAGCTCACTTATTATGTCAGATCCTTCTGAAAGTAAAACATTTTCCCTGCCAGACAGATGAGCTGTTAGCTCAGGCCTGTGACGAAAAATCCTTTCACGAAATCTTGTACTATGAACTTCTATTTCTTTTGATTCAGGTTTCTTCATAATCGTCATTAACCGTGTTTTGTACAATTTAAGAAGACCGATTATTTTGAATCGACGACTTCTTGGTAACACAAGAATTACGTAGGGGCCTCAAACTTTGCCTTTCGTGTGATTCCGAACTATTCCCGCCGAAACATTACACGGGATTTACGCCATTGTTACTTTCAATGGAAATACTTCGAGATTAATGCAGTTGTTATTACTCCAAGTTTTTTAAACACTCAATTCTATCCGATTCTTTTGACGTATTTCGAAACATGATTTCGAAACATTTCTTCCCATACTTACTCTGTGGGGCAGATGGATGGGGGAGAGAAAAATGTTTGTTATTACTTTGTCGTACCTGTTTATAAATCTAGTGCAATAAATATTTCGAAAAAACTTATCTTTATGTATGATAATTAATGACCACCATATTGGATTCACATAACCGAGCTCGATCAAGCTGTCTTGTGCTCTGGTGAAAATGGGACTTATGCAGATCACATCACAAGAGAATGATTCGTTTCGTATAATGCAGCATCCATCAGTGATGTGTTATTACGGTAGATGAACTCTCGTTCGAAATTTGAGAAAATCAATCGACTCAACGTGAATCTTTAAATTGTCATAACTTCGTTGTTGATTAACCAATCTGAATGAAATATACACCAAACGAAAGATAATTTAATACTCTTTAAAAAGTTATACAACATCTTTTTCGATAATCCCAGCCGTTTACTTGTTATTTTAAAAAAATATTATTAAACTGCATCATAAGAAATGTAAAGTTTTAAATTAAATAACTTCTGTAGGTGTTAATTTTAGTGTTAGGTAAAACCGTTTGCTAATTTATTAGACCCTGTTATCTTCTACGTCGTTTAGTGTTTGAATCGTGAAGATTGGACTATTAGTTAAGGAGATATAAGCCTCTAAAACCAACACTATGAATTCGTAGAGGCGGCCATCTTTGATAGCCGCCATATTGGATTCTGGCCACCTGTCGGAGTGGGGCCACTTCTATTCCTGCTTAGTTGGATCAGGGGAACAACATATCCGAGTGGCACCTTTTTAACACAAAGTGCAGGGTTTGGCCGTTTTTTTGCCTTAAGCTCCCCTACTATTGGGACGTTCTTTAGGGAAAAAATCGATTTGAGAGGAATATATCGTACATTTTCCCAGTTATCCCAACCATCTTCACTGCTTGAGTTGAAATTATTAATAATGAGGGGGTGAATTTGCCTCCGATTTAAAAACAAGACTCGGGAAGACAAACTTTACAGACAGTATTATCTTTTGTTTGAAATTACATACCGTAAGACGGAGTTACTTTGCACAATATTTAAGCAATTTTAAAGAAAATCTCATGTAACTTACAAACTTAATGATTTAGAACACTGTGTTTTGAACATATAATAGCTAGACATATAAGGGAAACATTAGTGCAAGTTCATTAGTAAACATTCAGTATGACCATTATTACAAATATAAACTTCGGAGCAAAGTAACCCCATAGGCGGGGTTCCTTTGCTCAACATACGAACATAACGTTTCTGTACAATGTTTTTATTTTTTTATTTTTTCCTTCAGTATTTGTAGCCCTACATTTTACTTTCTACACAAAACTGCATGCAGTTTACAAATATTGATATTAGAATGGTGGTATCGGTATCAGTACTTAGTTTGAATTATCGATATTTGTAAAGAAAATTATGTATTTTCTGGTACCGGCACAGGAACTTCATTCTACTATTAGTTTAGCATATGCCCCACAAAAATGCCAACTCAGGAACAGAAAAAAAAAATCCCCGTGAACGATTTGCCTTGGTTATTCCTTATGTCCAAAAATATCATCCCAACCGTAATCAGTGGAAGATTTACGGGGTTTGAAACCTTCTGGCTGAAACCCACGCAAATTGCATTTCTTGTTTAAAAAAAAATCTAATGTTATTCATTCCAATGCGTATAAGCTGCAAGCCCCTCAAAAGTCTAGAAGGCCTCTGAAAGATTTCTAACAAAACGAAGCCTTTGTGAGTGAAGCCCCTCTCAAACTACTTTTTTGGATCCGCCACTGTTAATAATTTTCCAATAAGAAATTCATTCCGGCGTCTACCTAAATAGGAAATTTACCTAAATTTAGAAGGCAGGAGGTTCCACTAGTAATAATTTCCTACCGGTGCAAAGCAACCCAGAGAAGAGGCTGAAACCACCTTCTCCCAGTTTTACTTCTTTCATGACATTCAAACGTTTCACATTTCAACTTCAACTATTACATCAAAGCCTCATTGTACACAGTAGTGTTCTACGAAACTGATTTAACTTTGACGGAAATACTTTTACGTGATATATTTCAAATTTTGTCGGCCTTTACAGTAACTGCTTTCCATACATCTACAACAACGAACCCTTCCGGTAATTAGAACTGATGTTAACCGCCAACATCATAGCCAAAATACAGTTACATGTTCTATCTTACGGTGGCAGTTGAAACTTCCTATTTACTGTTCATGGTTTTGCCGACAGGACTGTGAAACTCTTTTCATATTTTGTGCAAAATAACTCCGTCTTACGGTACTTCAATTGTTTGTGGTTAAAAGTCTACTACTACTAGTAGTAGTAATAAAAACAATAACTAATAATAACTAGTCATTTTAATCATTTATGAAAACTGCTGAGTTCGCAGCATTGTTACGATTCCATGAATTATATATATATATATATATATATATATATATATATATATATATATATATATATATATATATATATATATATATATATATGTGTGTGTGTGTGTGTGTGTGTGTGTTTCATGCGAAGTGGAGGTCTAAAACCTTGTTGATTTCAATATAAACAGAATAAGATCAAACCCATTAGCTACATAAAACCGGGTTAAACCCGTATGCAACTTGTTGTACCATGAAGTCATTTTTATGTTGTCTGAGGACCAAATGATTGCGCTTCTGTGTGTGTGTGTGTGTTGGTCGTTTCGCACACTTACTTATTGTAGTGTCTGATGATGGATAGGTTAGATATCCGAAACCGTAACGCATTATAGTTTAAAATACAGTATGTGTTGAAGCTTTGGTCAATGTTTCTTTTGTTATATATATATATATATATATATATATATATATATATATATATATATATATATATACACGCGCACGCACGCGCGGACAGACAGTTGTGAGAGTACACATATTGAAAATCGCGTAACTTATTCTTACTCTTATTCATTTGACTCATGGAGACTTCGTTAGATGAACTTACTACTTTTTACCATACATTAAGGTTTTCTAGCTGTAGCTCGTCACTTCGAGCCTCAAAGATTTTTTGTTTGTTTCTATGTTTGTGTATGAAATGATGATTACAGAAGCTGGTATATATTCGGCAGACATTCAACACAGCAGGTTTAAACCAACAAATTCAACATTTTACTCCCTTCCGTTCCTTACCCATCTCCTTTAATGAAAATTCTGAACCTCCCTTTGCTACTACGAAAATCCCTCGAAAGCATGATTACCAGGATTCACTCAATCGAGCTTAATTGTGTGTTTTGCTTGTAATTTTATTATTTTTTTAAATACTTTTTGGAACATTTTCACACACGAAATACTTTCCATCATTTGGACTTACCGATCTCACAACTTTAGTCGATAGCGGGAGGAAAATGAAATAAATGCGAAAAATCGTGAACTAGAGTATAGGCACAAGATTTAATGAGCATGCATGTAGTTACTTTCATCTGTTGAATGTTGTCCATTGGTTTGTTTCACCCACAATGACGGTTGCGGCAAAGAACTATCGACACTGTTACCGTTTTTCTTTATTGAATGTGGTTATTCCCATTGAAATTCTTTGGATCATTAGTTGTTCGTTTGTTTGTTTGTTCGCTCGTATATCGTTTATTGTAAGCCTGTGCTTTCGTCTATTGCATGTCGTTCAATGATCGGTCGTTGCGATAACGGCAATTCCAATAATGACACGACGGTCGCGGCTGCACAACAGCGTCTGCAGTGTCAATGAAGCTCGACGATTCTCGATTTTATGATTACTGTAAGGTTAACATAGGAAATGCATTATTTTGTAGTTAAGAAAACCTAGAATACAATACATAAGATATACGTATTTTTTTTTTCTTTTAATAAAGATGATCTTGATCTGCACAAGAGAGCTGCTAAGAAAGGCATTGTGAAGGTAAGTTTATGGACCTAAAGTAGCTTTCATGGTGGAATTGGCTTGTCAACCCTTTTGTACCCAATGTGAATGCAGAAAAGGTGGCAGAACGAGGCTGTAGAAGAAATCTAGATAAACGATCAATGGATAACCGCAATGTTGTCAAACTACAACGTTAAACATAATAATCGATAGCAAAACATGTTTTGAGTATAAGATATAGTAGAACATACAATTCATACAGTTCCTTTAAAACGAGCTGGGTAAGAATATCATGGTACTGACCAAGTCCATTTCAAGTCGAAAGCAATATTGGTAAGATTGTGAGACTATTTTGGTGACTTATCAACATCGCAAACATTTTTTCTAAGTAATTGCATTTTCCACGTTCATAACGCCCCTATGCAACTGGCAATATCTAGAGACATTTTGAGGAATATCTAAATTACACTCCTTCATTGGTCTCAAACATCAGTGCTAATAAAGTTTACTCACTGTGGTTTGTTTTGGAAAATAGTACAAGTTCCGTTGCCCTCATCCAACATTTCTGAAAGAATTGAAGCAGTTTGTCAGAACCTTCGTATTTGTTCTCAGTAGAATTCAATCTTTTTTTTTTTTTTTTTTATTCAGGCATTTGGTCTACAATTCTCCCTTTTCCGCTCAGTATTTTCATCCTTACATTCCTTCTCCATTGTTCTTTAACTCCGCTTTTTAATTTAATTTACTGTTAGAAACTCTCCCTCTGATATTCCTTGGAATTAAACTTCGTCTTTCTTGTGAATATTTCTTCACATCATTGTACATAAAATACATTCTTCAAAAACATTACTATCAAAAAATCACTTAGGAAAAATTTGTGGTTTCTCATGTAAAATGTGGCTGTGCCCGCGTAAGAAACTAAGACCACAAATCTTTGCAGACTATATCTTTTCTATACATACCAGTATCCACTAAAACTCATATTCCAACCCTGTAGAACCAATTTCTCTGTAATCATATATACATTGATCGTTTTCTTGTAATGCTGTTATCAAATTTTCGTTAATCTCTCTTTTATTCCCACAAAGTTGGATTATCTCTTGTCTTTTGAAGCAGACCTGGCAAGCCAGCGGAAGTTGAAAAGAAGGTCCGTCACTATTCTCTGTAAAACCCTCTGTCGAAAATCGATGGAGGTTACGGCGACGAGAGTTAACCAGTAACATTTCACCATTTTACGCTCCTCGTATGCTATTCATTCCTTCCTATTAATAATATTAGTTGCACCTAATGAACCCGATAAAAATATTGCCTACTATTGACCTATTTTTCATTATCATTTCGTACATGTTGAAAAATACATGGTATTAACCAACATCAACTCTAGAAATGGATATGAACATCCGTTAACATTACAGAAGTTTGCCCATGATAAAATACAGTGAACTTTCACTAGCCCCTCGAACGATGCATTTGATTGAAGATATATCCCCTACACTGCTGGCTACACTGGAACAGTTGAGCACGGTCTGTAAAAGGATAAAATTAAGTGACAGCTTTCTAGTAGGGTTCTTTGTAGACTTCCCGCCGCCCATAGCCACTCAGCAATAGTGAAACGGTGCAAAGAAAAGAGTTTAATCGTCCATAAATCTGGTATGAATATCATCACCCAACGATGTGCCCAACAAGCTCCTGCATTATGTGACCGGCAGGAAATTGAGAACACGGCCCTAGCCCGCTCGAACTCAAAACACTGTGCGCCATACAGAGCAGTGACACAGAACAATCTTCCATCGCAGAGAAGTCTGGCGGTTTCCAACATCATTCGCAAGATCCTTGCACTGGCAGTGCGTTACAAAGTGAGCGGACAACACCCCACAGACTGCCACATCAGAAGAGGTTCACACAAACACTAGGTATGAAGTGTGGCTCTACCTAGATGAGACCAACATAGTTCTATTCATTTTCCACCGTCAAACAGACCACAACAGCCATTCTGAGTTTGTGCTGCAACGCAAGGAAACGTTCCGAATTTCTTGTGGCGGGATATTGCAGTCGGGGAACGCTGTCACTCGTCAAAAGTATCTTACAACACCAAGGTCAACGCAGCTTACTTCCAGAACATCATGGCCCTTCTATATGGCACACATTCCCCACCTGTACGGTGACGAAAGCACAAATGTATGGATCCACATGAACAAGGTTTCCAGCCATACCCTCGATCATCCTAGGAGTTCTACGCAAGGACAGCAGAAGAGACGGTAATTTGAGTGATCCCACTTTCGTCCATCCCTGTGAAATCTCCGGATATCTCACCAATAGACTACTGTCGGTTTGGACTCCTCAAACAGGAGTCACCTTATCTTGCAGGGTATTTAGAAAGTTCCCAAAGCAGTATGACGAGATACTCTCCTATTCTAAGGAGGAGTTTACTACAGTGTAAACTACGCCGCTGAACGACCGTTCGAATTCGTAATTATTACATTGAACACAATTAGCCAGGTAAATGGTTCGAGTCTATTGGGCAACTTTCTGTACGTGTCCTAACTTGTAGACCTATGTAAGTAAAGTGAATAATTATTCGAAAAATGTTTGTTATTACTCGAACAACTGAGTTCATCATTGCCAGGCTCACCTTAAACACACAATTAAAAACTAAATAAAACCTGTAGTATACTCAATGTATTTGGGGAGAATTGTTTGACAGTCGCTTTTCGAACTGTCTGGGAATAGAGTTACAGAAGATATCAACTCAATCCTATCTGGAGATTGGGGCTGAAAGATATATCTTAAAGTTTTCAATTCTGGATAAAGTGAGATTTCCATTTGATACACTCATTTGTTTCCTTATATTTGGAAAATAAAAATTATTTGAATTATCCAAGACGGGGATATTCAAACTTTACCACCACTAACTGATTTATTAACAGATAAATAATAACAAGTGTTGTAATTCAAATAATTGTGTGCGTTTCTTCTATGGCGAATTATTAGAAAAAACTGCAGCCGAGGAATATATTTTGACGACTAACTACTGCAAAGAATGGTTCATTTTGTTTCAAATATTTTAAGTACAAAATACGTAGTTTTCCGTAAAATAAAAATTTGCAATTGTTAAAAATAAGCAACGAAATATGATATATTAAGTGTTTTGAAAAATCTAAGAAGAAATACAATATTTCCATACCCAGTTAGTTATTTGGCAAACTACTGGCGAAAATATCTATTCCAACTATTTTCTGAAACATTTCAATTTTGTTACTAGTTGATGCACCCGAGCCTTCCGCTCGCTGCACCCTATAGGTCAAAATAGTGCTTAATTAATAGGTCCAATTAATTATTATTACCAACCAACACAAGGTTACACAAATATTACTAGAGTGATTTGATTTTGAGTTTAATGTAACTAAGCAGTGAAGCTATGAGACCCGTGGACCTACTCAAACTTGGGATCTGAACCACACGAACTCCCGCCAGCTATCGAATCCACGTCTCTCACGCCAAAGGTGCATATGCTAACCAGGGTTGGCAAAAACCATGGCTTTTATTTAAAAAAAAAAAGTTTTGTGGTTTAAACCGTTTTTTTCTTTTTCTTTTTTCTTTTTCTTTTCTTTTCTTTTTTTTTTTTTGTTTAAACCAGGTTTTTTGGTTTAAATAATTTGCTCTATGTATTTATATCACATATGGACAAAAATAAGTTTGTTTCGCCTTAGTATCATTATGCAACAACTGGATTATACTGGAAGGGTCAAGTAAACTTAAAGCGGAATTCAAACTGTTCCTCGGCTTACATTCGAGAGAAAATGTCCTCCATTTGATCTCGAAACCGGTACTAATTGGCCACAAATGTGATACGTCTGCCGACTCACTCACGAAGGACTCCTGATAAAAATACGTTGTACTGATCTTTACATACTTGTTAATATAATTGTCACGAGTCATTTCAGAAGGACAAAAAGATAAACAGTTGCAGAAGTGAAGCCATTATACAGAATTACATATGGACAATTTCAAAATATTGCAGAGTGCAAAAGAACTAATTTAGTCCGAGTTAGTTCACTGATTTTTACTAGTCAAAGTTAAAGAAACACGATGACTTAATTTGGCTCTAACCCATTTGTACATAAATAGACCCCCCCCCCCAAAAAAAAAGGTACGGCATTTCAATGTATTTTATCAATAATAAATATTATTAAAGCGAAACAATGTTTAGAACTTTTCTTTGATTGCAATTGCATAACAATAATAACAAGCTTTAAAAAATCACAAAAGAAACATTCATAAACTTTAAAAGAAAAAAAAAAAAAAAAAAAACACTTCGTTTTTGTAGTATAATCTCTTTGAGTAATGAATGGGGAATTTAGGTTTCAATATAATACGAATATTATGCGGGAGTGAAACGTGATAACCCACAAATGTGTGTTTATCAAAATTTTACGAACATTTTTCGTTTCTTTGGTTTAAACCAAGTATTTTAA
Source organism: Thermobia domestica (assembly GCF_964235325.1). Taxonomy (NCBI): domain Eukaryota; kingdom Metazoa; phylum Arthropoda; class Insecta; order Zygentoma; family Lepismatidae; genus Thermobia; species Thermobia domestica. The sequence goes on along the minus strand of NC_137455.1, from coordinate 292,819,840 downwards.
CCCAGCTTGTTTAAACCACCTTGGCCAATCCTGATGCTAACAGATTAACCACGAAAGAGCTCATATTAATACTTGAATCTACATATTGTTACGGCCCTTATCCTAATAATAAACATTAAACACGTTCATGTTCAATATCATTACTATCTATTTTGAGATACCAATTAACTTGAAACAATACAGTTTTTAAGTAGTAATTAAAGGTGCAAATTGCCTGCACACTAGCGACACCTATTGGTGTCAGACAGGCAGAGACACCAATTAGTATAACTATTTTACTATTAGAAATTATCGTGACGCACAGAATGAAAGACTGAGAAGTTTCCCTTTCATAATTAGGGTACTTTAATTTACTATGTAAGGATCAAAATTCTATGTTTATACAACCATAAGACGCACAGTACCATTACAATTTTGCAAGCTGCACCATCAAAATTTTCTTGGGAAGAACTTTCAGGGTTATTAATAAGTGTAAATTCTCCATTACAATGATAAGACCTCCTTTTATTATAATTTTCTTACCCATTATACAATACCACAATGAAAAGTTACTTCAACTCTTTTCTTTAGTTAAGTATTTTTTCTTTTTTTGAGAAATAGGAGCAAATACATACTATTTTTTGTTTTACTTTTTTTTTCTGCTTAAGCTCATTACATATGCTATGCTTTCAAACCATATCTTAGTTGTCATTTATCATTCAACAATTCTTGATATAAAATATCCAATTAGTACTGCTTATTGCAATTGAGATGCCACAGTTTCTACCCTTCCAAAATGCACGAAATTACAGTTAATATAAACAGAATAGTTAGATCAAAGAAGTGTTAATTATAAAACAAATTACTGTACTTTTCACATTGTATTATTTAAGATACTAGTTATCTTACACGTATTTATGGTGTTATGTTCAATGAACTGGAATGGAAGCTGGCGGAATTATACGATCAAATAGGAATCCTGGAGTATTCACTAGCTGTGAGTACCTAGGGGCACTTCGCATAGAACAACAAGTAAGGAGTAAGAGCAGAGCTCTTAGCTGGTTTAGGGGCTAATACGTCCTCAAACTCTTTCCGTGATAACAAATGAACCGTTTCATCATCAAACTCAAACCACACATGTTCCGGCACAGAGGTGTCCATAATCACTGGGTTGGAATTGTTCTTCCACATCCTGTCCTCACATGACATGTAACCTTTATCCCTGCCATTGAAGCGGCGAGTGTCATTGTTGACCGTGCTACTCGAACACCCACTGTCACAATTGGACCAGTACATATCCATCACAGACTTATTGATCTTCACACTACAGCAATCAACACTACGACACATATTGCTGCAAGCACTATGTTTGGCAAAGTCTGGCTTTGTCTTGAAGAACCTGAGGAGGCCACCTTTTTCATTCACTTTACTGGGTGGCGGCTTCTCTTTGTCTCTATCGCAATGATAGTAGTCATAGGAATTCTCAGAGGCTTTCACGTATGCAACGTAATGGCCAGAAGCTATAGTTGCACCTAAATGCATAATGACACCATAGAGTTTATATTGGTGCTCTGCACCGTCTGCATTATTCCTACATTTTTCACAGAAGCAAGACAACGTAAGAGGAGTAGGCATGTAGTCATTAACTTTCGACATACACACCATGGAACTGGAATGAAAAGACACATCTGCATTAATCAATGGAAAGTTATAATGCGCCAAAACAAAACAGAATCTAAAATATAATTTTACAGGAATATGTATAATAAAACTTATTAAATTATTGCTAGAAAATAATATATCAGGTACTGCTGACCCTTAATTACTTTTGTACGACGGTTTACATATTTAAATGATTATTAATTAAAAAATAAATAAATAAAGGCAAGGGAATAATGTGATGCAGAAACTCATTACTACATACGACATGTTCAATGTAATCTTTTTGGGACAGACTGAATCCTCAAAGCTATGAAAAGAAGCAAGAATGACTTAAAAAAGCTATACTGTCACTTATAGTTTATAGCTTAATAGGGAGTCAAGATTATATGATAATATACAAACCAATTATACTTGTTTTTATAAGCGCCCTACTCAAACTTATTGGTTACTTCTTCTCGAACTGACGCGTAAGCTTGGAGGGCAAGCTTCAAACAGACTCTCCCTCCCCCCTTTGTTGAAACCCGATTTACGAATTAAGGTATAGAATTACTGAAAGAAAGAAAGGTAAGTATTCAAATTTTTCGACTACGACTGTACAATATTGTTCACAAGTCTCACTGATGCTTTGAGGTCTAGTGGTCGAAGCGTCACGTTATGCACCGATATTGAAAAATACAGTATTCGTATTATAAGATTGAAGATATTTATCAGTTTTCTGTTCCATATTTTGACTACTGGTATACTTTAGATAAAATCTTACGAAAATACTACACATCTTTTTCCACTCCGAGCACTGTTTAATTTTGTTATACTTTCTAAATTATAATGCTGTTGTTTGTTTTGCCTTTATTAAAAATACTATGAAAATAAAGCGCTTCAGTCAATATATACCGTACAAGAATCATCATCTTTCAACGTAATTTTAATGGTGCAACTGGTATGAAATTTATTTAGCATTATGAAATATACGAACTTAACTACAGTGAAATCTTGATATTTGAAAAAAGTAGTATTTACTTAAATAATAATAATACATGAGAGATCAGGATCTGTCAAGGTTTCACTCATAATAATAATAATTTTTATCGAAATCAACAATAGCTTACAGATACACATCATTCAATACTTCAATAATCTTTAAATCATAAAACTGTCAACAATGAAATTCGTCACATTTGTATTTTCCAGATATTACTTTGAAATTTTAGATGTAATTGAAGAGGAAGACAGAAAAGGAACTGAATCATGAAGGACGTGCTAGTAAGTATGGTGGCACGAAAGAGAGGAGACGTGAAGAACGCTACAATTGATAGATGGTGTATCAAAACAGAAAAATCATACACGAAGAGAAAGAGGTTAGCTGAAAATCGTGGAGCACCGAAGCTTCTCAGTTGTAACAAGTGACCTGTCAATAATGGCAGAATACCTATGATGATAATCACTTCCGAAAACAGTACACGACACAAGTGTCATATCCTGCATCTTTTTGCAAATTCTGTACCATCAGACTTCAGGGATCCAGGAAGAGAAAAAGACAAGAAAGTGAAATACATCCTGATGAAGAAGCTTTACTGTCTGCTAATTACAACTTTGGCAGTATTGATATAAGGCAACTGAATGATGGAAGAATTGGTGGAATGAGAATGTGGGAAGGAAACGGGAGTACTCCGAGAAAACCCACAAACTTATTGGCTCGGGATCGAACCAGGGGCCCTTATGCACCAGAGGTAAGCGCTCTACCATTAAGTCACCGTGCCCCTTTAAGACGTACTGTAACATCTATCTTAAATTTCTTTTGGTTACACCTATGTAATATTTCTTAAAACTACATTTTATCTCTCACGCCTTAGATGTTTAACCCTAGAAATACCAAGGGGGGGTCAATTTTGCCCGCGCGTCTTTTTTTGTTCAATTTGAATACCTTAAAATGCTTTACGGATTCTCATTTTTTTTGTTATTGTTACTTTTGATTAGAAGATCATTTTGGAATTTTTCCACCTATGTTTAAAGCAGTGTGGTTTTATATAAAAAAAATATACATGTTACGCGGGCTGATTTGACCCCCCCTTGGTCATAGGTGCTACCCATTCTTTTATTTTTTGATGATTTCTTAATTTTGTTTTTTATGTCCAAAATTTAATTCTTTTAAACTATATTGAATTTCCCTTTATATAAACACTTAGCCTTACATAGAGCCGGCCCTAAAATACCATGATATCTTTCTGATTGGATAAGATAACCAAATGGTCATGAAAGTAAGAGTCGCTTTTATATAAAGTGATACATTACTTACAATATCACAATGGACCGATACTATACTTCCATTGAGTTAGCTGGCGAATTATACACCAACAACAATCTGACAGTCGTTGGAACTCTCCAACTGAATAGGAAAGGCATACCAAATGAACTGAAGGACACTAGAGATCGTGCAGAACATTCGTCAAAGTTTGCGTTCACTGACCCTTCTACCGGTAAGCCACCTGTTACGCTAGTGTCATATATTGCTTCGAAAAAACCACTACGAAACATACTTATGCTTTCCACCAGCATAACGACGATCAAGTGAACCCAAGTGAATCCAACAAACCTGATATAATTATTTACTATAATGAAACAAAGGGTGGGGTGGACATCATTGACCAAATGGTTCGACAGTATTCATCGAAGCGGGGAACAAGAAGATGGCCTCTCTCGCTTTTTTACACACTCGTGGATGTTGCTGCTCTAAATAGCTACACACTATTTCTACTAAATTTCCCCGAATGGAATAGCAACAAAATGGAAAGAAGACGATTGTTTCTGCTACAACTTGGGGAATCTCTTTTAAAACCGTACATTGAAAAATGGGTCTTGAACATAGACGGCCTCAAAAAGCCAGTAGTATCAGCAATGGAAAGCGTTCTGGGAAGGAATGTCCGTCCAAAAGTATGAGTGGGACAGCATATAAACGAGAGTAACTTACATCTCAATAATTTTAAATTTTTGCCTAACCTTACATAACCTGAACTTTATATTTTAATAAATAAAACAAGCATTTTCGTATAATATATCAGTGATTTCACGCATTTTTGGTATATATACACTACCAGTGCTGGAAATATTCTCGGTTTTGAAATTTGTTCAACAGTTTAACCATGAGTCAATAAATAAGGTCTGCAAATTACTTGAACCGAGCGCGGGCAAATTTGACCCCCCGTTGGTACTTCACGTAGCTGTCGCGAGCATGGTCTTTCTAGGGTTAATCTCCAATCGCGAAAGAATCGAATCGAATCCACGGTTTGATCACTGTTTAATAGTGGCCACACCATCATTAACTTGCGGCAGTTGAGAATTATACCTAGGTAGATACGATAATGTCTCTTTACACTGTTCTTCCTAGTGAGTTTTTTTTTTTTTTTTCTTAATTCCCCTTTTAACTACGCGGTCCACGTTAAAGGAAAGAAGTAAAAGCCAAAAATAGGTGCAAAAATTATGTAAAAATGAAAAGGAAGCAGGACGATGTGAAATTCCTGTGTACCCTCTATTTCGATCGTGATGGATCCCTCTATACTGAATTTCGACTTATATTAGAAGTACAGCTTATTCTACTCAATTTAAAATATAAAATCAACGAATGCCTTGTACTGACACTTAACTCTAATTTGAAGAATAATAAGTAATCCAATATATTGTATTTGATCAACAGAAGTAATTAAAACCTATGAGTACACTACAATTTGAAAACAGAATTCAAGAACTCAACTTCTAAGTTATACACCAACTGAACATGCTTTTCTGTTGTGATTAAATTTTAGTTGTGTTATTTCACTGTGTTACCTAACTTCCAAAGTCATGAAAATACTTTCGCTCGCTAAATCTATAATTCATTAACAGGTACATCCTTAACTATTTCTCCATAAATTTTTATTAACCTTCAAGCATTTTTTCCAATCCTGCACCTATTTACCAAACAGTGCTGGAAGACTTTTTGATATTGCTCTTATACTGCTTGGATAGAATTTGAAAATTCCCATTTTGAAATTCCCTCTTAAGTGTGAGATGAAAACCGCTTACCAATCAAGATTATGTGAGAAACAGGGGGTGACAAGTTCGTCATCATCAAAAAGATTTACAAAATTACGAGGACTAGGCAGACTATGTAAATGGCTTACTTATATTTCAGTAAGTTTTAACAATACAGAGTGACGCGGACCGTATTCCTTTGTTCAAGTAAGTCACTCAGCAAAATACGCCTGGTAGCCCACAACACACAAGCACTTAAAAACCAACGGAGTAGCCTTGAATTTCTGTTTCACAGATAAACACTGATGTTCCTACTCTATCTATATATTATCGCATTTCGAGTGTAGCGATGAACGACTCCCCATTTGTAGAAACATTTCAGAATCATCACCCAGAACAACTGGTTTTCCTTGGATAACTCTGTAAACAGCAGGTAGTTTGTTCATGCTAACGTATCACAAGCATTTCTTCCTTGTTGAACGTGCCTTAAAAATACAGGAACCCCCTCCCCCTCCCTGCAAAAGAAATTTTCAGAAATGCTGGACATGTATCCGCTTATTTGTAATGAGCTGTTTATGTGCCAAGTTTCGTCTTCCTAAGTTGACGGGCTCGTGAAACACTTAATTTTTCACAAATTTTTACCCCCATGCCTCATTTGGGTATGTATTATAACCAAAGTGAATGATAAAACAGTTTGAAGTATTTTCTAACAATATTCAAAATTTTATTTCAAGTGGGTCAGTTGTTCTTCCACTTTTCAATTACAAACAATATACTTTCAGGTACAGATATTGACAGGAACCCAACTTTTATTATCAGTTTTTGTTATTTCAGCAGATGCACCTGTGTATTAAGAGTCTATGACATTGGGTAAAACTACTACTATTACATGCACAGAATAGATGAAGCTCGTAACCCTCTTGATACACTTCCTACAATAATTTTTCAATAAATTTTCCAGCATAGACAAATCTAAATATAGCATCATTTATATATTCAGTAGCGTAACTGGAGAAGGCTAAGTAAGCTTGTCCCCTACAAGCATAGATCTCAGCTACGGTACTACTTTAACACGCAATTTGGGATTTATTCAATTAAGCAGCAGCGCCTAACTACATAACTCAATTGAATGTCGGATTAGAAACCTTAGTTTTACATTATGTTTATTGGCGGGAAACTTATATCATAAAGTAGACTTAGCATTACTCTGACACAGTAGTCACTTCACAAGATTTATAAAGGTAACCATGGAAGTTCTATCGCTTTATCACCCACCACCTTCGAACATCGATGTCACCTAAAACGTACCTGGAAGATCAAAATTTGTCCCCATCAGCATCGAAGACCTTCTGCCAACGTTCTGGAAGGCCATGAATTCCATCGCGGTAGCACTCGGTGGGCTGTGAAGCGAAGAAAGTATTAAGTGCATTTTGCACCTCTACTAGGGATTTGAACTGGCGTTCTCTAAGGTGATTGTCCAAGGAATGGAACAGGTGATAATCGGACGGTCCAATGTCCGGGAGTATGGCGCATGCAATAGTATTTCCCACCCAAGGCGTAGAATGATGTCCAGGGTCATCCTGGCCACGTGGGGCTTAGCGTTGCTCTGCAAAAGGAGAATCCCATTGCGATTCAAAAGTGCTGGCTCCAGAGTTTTGAGTTTTTTCTTGAACACGACTCAACTTTACACATTATACAGCCGCACTGATGCTCTGACCAGCTAGTAGTAGTTCCCGGTGCGTGATGGCGCAGGCAGTCCACCAAACACAGGAGGACCTTCTTTAGCTGCATTGCTGCTTTTTGCTGTTTTGGAACCATTTCATAGGATGCTAACCAATGATGACGGCGCCGTGGAGCTTCGTACAGAACCCAATGCTCATCACACGGCAACACCCTGCCCAGAAATGGTTCCTTCATTAGACGAGACAGTAAAGAAACATAGGTGTCCGCCCGCGTTGCCTTCTAGCCCGGAGTCAAATCATGTGGGATCCATCGACCCAACTTGTAGTGCTCCCAAGTTGATGGAGGTGCTGCTGAATGGTTTCTCCACTCACACTGAATTGTGATCCCAGTTCCTCACATGTCTGGCCACTGTTCGTCTCAATTGCTGTCGAAGATCTTCATTTTGTACATGTGTTGGTCTTCGGCACGTGGTGCGTCTTCGAGTGTTTCGTGACCGTCCTTAAACTTGTTACACCACCGCTGCACTGTTCGCGTATTCATGATACCCTCACCAAAGACATGACATATCTTCCGCCCCGCTGTAGCGGTGTTTGACCCCAGTTTGAACTCTTACAGTATACACACCCTTATGACGCTCTATGGAGGTCCCATGTTCACTCTGTCCTTACGCAGGTTCATGGTGTAACTGAACCACTACAACCAGATAGTATGTTGGATATACTCACAACAACAACTGACCTTCGCCTTATCTCCATTCGCACTCAACTCACGGTGTGAGAGCCAATTGAATACAGATTTCCACAAAAAGAAACAAAACTTTCTTGGTTACCTTTATAAATTCATTTTTCGAACCCCATCCTTCCTCACAAAAATGTTACAAAATAATTGACTGAAATATTGTTAGATAGATTCTCTCGGTGCGTTCGTTGTAATTTTGTACTTTCCAAATACAATAACGCATCTCGGGAATTAAATAAACAACAAGAAGTCAAGGTTTAACTACGTTATACAATAAACTAACTATATATATATGGGTCAGTCAAAATACTAGTTGCACACCTTCTTAAAAACTCTTGGTACAAGATCATTTTGTTGAAACTTGTTGGTAATACTGTTGATATTTATCTGCAGCGTGTGATGCGGCTTTGACAGTTGTAATTTGCTTGCTAATTAGTTGTGAACATGTCTCGGCAGCTGCAGGTGGCGTTCAAATTGGAGGTTCGTGCAACGATATTCGTAACTGCATAGAAATTTATCGGCAGGTGCAGAAAGTATAGGGTGAAGATGCAATATCGCATCATGTAACGCTATTGCAAACTGATGCAACATGAGAACGACGTATAGATATTAACGACGCTTACAAATCTGCGCAAGTTTCGGTGGCAAGTGTGAGCTCCCCCCCCCCCTTCCCCCTTTATAGCACAGATTTTTGAACCTTCTGATTTACGTTTTCGGTCACATGAAAGATCTTTCAAGTGACGATATCACTCGCATGACAAAGGGAAAATTGTGACCCAATAATGATTATTGAATGGTGGACGGGAATTCTTTGCAAAAGGTATAGCAAAACTAATAACTTGACTGACCTCCGTATCTAAATATATTTTTGAAAGTATTATTATTAAAACTTACCCAAATGTAGATGAAAATCTCTTTAGCTGCAGAATTAGAATTCGAGGAAGTATTTCATAGAGAACAGACCGCCGTGCTTCATTATACCTCAAACACTGCTCACACCAATACTTATTAAGGTCCCGCAAGTATTCACTTGCCATTATAGCAGATTGATATAGTTCATTGGCTGCTAATGGCATCTCACCTGAAAAACAATGAAAAAAGGAAAATTAAGATCTGTGGTAAAGAAAGACAAAAGTACCTGCAATGTTATGCATGTGAAAATAGATTGTTTTTCATTTGCATTAAGCTATCCGACACTTGAATAGATTTTTTTTTTTTTTTTTTTTTTTTTTTTAATTTTAAAGAGCATCAGTCTGCATTATAAACTTCTGGAAAATAACAAGAATATCAAGGAAACCCAAACACGTATTTGTAATATGTTTCTTATACACTTCGGAGGAGTATATGTAAATACACAAGGTCATTACAAAATTAATTACTTGAATCAATCCAAAATCTTTTATTTGCTTTTCAAAGTTGTTGAAGTAATGCCCTTTTAACAAATAACAGTAATCCGGAGATCAAAAAGGCTTTTTTCTAATACCTCAAAACGCATTACTTTAAAAAATCAGAATGTTCTCGTATTAACATAAAATAGGAATGGGAAAGCAAATAATATATTATACAAAGTTGTAGCCCTGAAAAAATGTTTTTATCTTTGAAAAGAAATAAAATGAAACATATTTAACCATACTCATCTTATGGCAGCAATCACCTACAAGTCCTTCCAAAATATGAAAACAACTTTTTGTTCTTTTGAAACATATTGTAGTGGTGTTCACGTAGTTCATTTTATACGAACTTCAGGATACGCAAACTGAACAAGTATTACGGGCTCATTACATTATTCTCATTTAAAATGTAGGTCATCATTCTAATTTAAAATGTAGGTTTATTCAGACCGTTGATTGTGTTGTAGGCAGTGACGTATTCTTTTAGCTTAGATAATTCTCTCTGTCTCTCTCCCTTTAAACAAACTTGCCGCGCACTTTTTATTATGTTTTCTGTAATTTTGTATATACTGCATACGCTATAACTTTGTCGAAGTCTTTTTATTACTTCGAAGACTAATAAAAAGAAAGACTTTATTAGTTCGTAGATCATAAGATAGGAGGTTCTGGCCTCTAATAGGGAAAAAAATTTGAACTTCAGAGAACTTTCCAAAGGATCTTAAATACGGTAGAAATCTACTACAAGACTGCTTTTTGTTTCTCAGAGAAAACCCTAAATTGAATGAAATTACCAGACATATCTTCAGGAAAATATCAGAACATACAAAATTCGTTCGGACTCACTCTACCCTACCTTTCATAGTATATGTACGAAGTTGTAGTGTTTATTATTATTATATTGAAACATTAAAAACACACAAACACACACAAATCGTTAACTCTACGCTGAAGGAGAGAGAGTAGCTCCTGCCCAAACACCTTAGGCAAGGAAATGTTTTATGTTGTCATCACTGTTGCAAATCGTAATTTGTTAATAGTGCATTGGTCCGGACTGGTGTCCCTTTAACAAAAATCAAATCTTGGTTGTTAATACGCCCATAAAAAATTTCTACATATGCTAATACAACCACCTTTATGAATTACAAGCAGTCAGTCCAATAAATTCTTATTTAAGCTTGATAACAAACTCATAGTTAAACAAACAAAAGAAAGAAAAGAAAAAAAAAAACTAACTACAGAATCAATGGACAGAAAATGGCCCAAGACCTCGCAAGTTTAAACGCAACAAAAGTGGATTCAGTTAAACAAACCCAACTGAGAAGGTGCGAATTGAGTTACAATTTAATGATTCGTTACACCGGTAACATCGAAATGAAAATTAAACCGTTAAGTTTTATGTATCACAATATGCCGGCATGCTAAAGGAGACAGTGATTGTGAGAAATGAATGAAATGGTAGAATGAAGAAAATGAAAGGAAACGGAAGAACCCCGAGAAACCGACACACACGGTGTTTGTCCACCACAAAATTCACTTGGCGCGAGCTGGGATCGAATCAAGGACCCCATACTATAACATCGAGTGCGAACATCATTCCATATTGTATATGACTTTGATCCCTGTTAAATTTAACCATGAATTCGATTAAATTTTAAGACTCGAATTCAATCTGGTCTTTGAAGCCCGACCTGCATTGTCCAAACTTCTGCTACTTATGTTGTAGGATAGATTAAAGTCCGGAAGCTATCGCTTGAAATACAGAAGATGAAGGACCAGACAGGATTACTTCATGTACTCTGATCGGCTTCTTAGTGTGTGTCGCTTCATCGGAACACTAGCTACAGAGAATCAAACTCAAAACTGTAATAGGAACGATGGATGGGATCTTTGTTCAGTGCACAGTGATAGTGTGAAGCGATTATGAACAGGAAGTTAGCTTCAAAAAATTAGATCATGTGAGTACACAAAGCTTACTGACGTCAATCTGAACATACGAGGCGAACGAAGAAAGAAGGAAAAAAAAAAAACGGGAGCAGGTATTTTTCAAGAAATTATACTGATATAAGTACATGCCTTGGATATTTTTCGACCTAGTCATCATGAATCTCCAAATATTTCCGGTAGCGTGGCACAAGCTTCCGTATAACCCCTGTGTAAAAATCTGCCGCGTGACAGTGAGGCCGTCCAGAACTGATATCTTGAGCACTCCACTGTCGTTGAAACGCTTCAAATACGAGCCACATTTTCAGTTGAAGAAAGAAATTGGTAGAGGTTGTAAGAGGGATTATTGAGTAGTTTCCATCGAAATCTTTGAATTGTCTCAACAATATGAATAGTACGAGCAGCTGTGAGGGCGGGAGTTGTCATGGATCAGACGAATTCCAGAGAGTAGCATTCCTCTCAGCCGATTTTGGATGCTATGTAGCAGATTATTCAGTGTTTCACAATACACATCAGCTGTAGTCATTGGGTCCTGGTTCCAAGAATTCCACAAGAATTGGTCTAAAAACACGGTTGCTATGATTTTGTGAACTGGTGTTGGGTGAATTTCTTCGTACTTTCGTGTTAGCGCGTTCTACCAAATAGTCCGTCTGAACACTATGCCTTCCGCTACGCTCATCGTCATGAACATTTGAAAGCACTTCCATGAACTCTGTATCATTGTCTGACCTTCCCGTCACTCATTACTGTCGGTCCGCAAATATCACATAATTCACAATGGACGTCAGCTGCATTCTGTCCTTTGGCGTTCAGCTTCATATTTGGCGGAATTTCGTATTACGGCAGCCATTTTACCTTACTGCTACTCGCACGTACGCAACTCCACTCCGACGATTCTATCTCTGCAGCAAGCCCAGAATAACAGGACATGCTCAATTTCACCAATGTTACCAACCTCGCATAAAAATTATCGGAGGTTTTTTCTTAAAAAAAAATAACAGACGCTTCATACTTTTACTGTCCACTCTCAACGTAATTACCTCTAAACTATGAGTTGTTAGGTAAAATTCTTGTGATTTTACGACAGCCTATCGTAAACTAGCTGTTTCAATGGTATTTTGGCCTATACTCCTTGAGATATTTATAAAGTTCCTGTTACAGAATGTGTCAACTGCAAGCAGCAAAATAAATAAATAAATAAATAAATAAATAAATACATAAATATAATAATAATAATAATAATAATAATAATAATAAAAAATTAAAAAATTCGGATTTCATAATAAATGTTACAGAAAGTTGCACCAGCGAAAGAAAATTTTACTTCTTATATTAATTTGTACTAACTTTGGTATACGTCTATCATTTAATAATTACAGAAATTCTCAATGGAAATTCCCACCTTCCTCAGCGGCATTTCCTTAGAGCATGAGCTACTAACTTCAATTTATATTTTACGACATCAATCGTTATGATATAGAACTATTTAACAAAAAACTTTTCATTTAGAAATAAAAATTATATATACATAAATACCTCAACAGTTCCTTTGCTTTTAAAAACTTCTTGGACGTTCATTTAGCTGTAAGTGACTTAAAGTTAGATATTCGCTATTTTTACACTATCGTACCGTATTCGCTATTTTCCAGTCAAAATATATGGAAAAATTACACAAGATGAGTTGTAATAGTACACTGCGAAAAACCATGGAAGTGGGTAAATTAATTATATTGTACGAAAAATGTGTGTTTTAATTTATGGACACTTATTACGCGTCAAAGCAGTAGGAAATCTATTAAATGCATTACGTTAACCACAAGATTATTTGTATTGTTTAGAGATTTACGGTTGTAACCGTATAGTAAATCTGCACCAACCTGGAAAGTTTCAAAGTGCTTCTGTGAAAGTTCAAGTATTTTAACACTACAACTTGTTATTGATAAAAGTGAGGAATTTATATATATTATTTTTACTTCTAGAAGAAGAGTTTTTGTTTAATACTTCTATCCCATAACAACTGATGTCATGTGTCAGTTGAAGTCTGTTGCAAAATGCTTTAAGAAAATGTCACTGAAGAAGATGAGAGTTTCCACTGAAAATTTCGGCAAACGTATATCGAAGTTAGTCCAGCTTAATATTTATATTCATGCTCTCTTTAGTTCCGTAAGTTGTTTATTTTTTATTACTTATTATTAGTGTATCTTGGGGCTACGGTTAGCTACTGACCTTGTATGCGTATACACTTACCATCTTCCATTCCTTGATCTGTGGTAATAGGAACACAGATGTCACAGAAAGTCTCTTTGCGTTCTGTCACATGCTCACACTCCAGGCAGGTTGTTCGTAGAACAGTGACGCCTTCAAAATGTTCACTAATGAAGTTGGTGGGCTTTCTCCGTTTCTCAGGCTCTTTCTTCGTTTCAAGCAACCCATTTACGAGTGGCTCCTCCTCCTTCCCCTTTCCATTCTTTCCTTTCTTTTTCTTCCAAGATTTCCGCGCCACACGGGCCTTCACGGAGGAAGACGACGGATTCATCAGCTCAGAATCGGTTGTATTGGAGTCATTGTTCTCTGACGAAGGTGTGTTCTGAGAGGCCTGTACAGAGAGCAACTGGCAAGTTTCGCGAATGATATCTAATAAACACACAAGAAGCTCATGCGCATCATGCTGTTGGTTGCCTTCGAAAATTGAATTTACTTCCCTGAAAATAAAAACAGAAAACTATTACTGTATGCTCTACTATATATGCGTTTTCTATTGACCGAATGGTACACAGAAGGGTAGTGTTACGCTAAAATGGAACTCATCTACTATTTCAAATATATATATATGGGGAAGGGGAGGGGTAATATGTGATACAAATTCATTATTATTTGCCTAGTTTAAGAGTAGGGTTGCTGTATGATTAAGATTTGTGTTCGAATCAATCACGTCAAGTCTTGAGGCAGACAAAGACAACGTATATAGGTTTCCTAAGAGTACTATAGTCTTTCCTTCAACCTTATTTCCAAAGAAGCAAAAAGAAGTGGGAATGACAATTATAATAAGATGTTCATATCTTGGAATCTCCTAAGATTAGAAAGGAAAAAGGACTTAATCCTTACGAATCTCTTATTCCTCGTCTTGTCTCGTGAGCAATATTACCCCCAGCAACTTATTAGTGGAGGATACAGTTCCGAAAAATATTTACACCCCACCCCCTACGATTTCACATCCTGTGGTATAGGTGTGACTAGTTTTTTTTTTTTTTTTTTTTAAGTGCAGAACAAGTTTCAAACGTGAGGAACTAAGCTGACAAGCTTGATAGAATACTTAAGTCGAGGAGGGGTTTCCACCTCGTGTTGTTAAATATAAGGAAAATCCTTTAACGGAGAAAATATTCTGAATTTGAAATTATATTCAATACATTTTCACAGGTATATCGAACTGGAAATTGCTGATATTGTGAAACTGATATACCTGACTTCCTCTATATGGTTATTGTCAATACCTGTTTCCCTTTCTGTTGAATTTAAGTTCTTTTCTTCCTCATATAACAAATTGTTATCTGCTGTAAGACACGTGCGCGTGCGGATGGACATTTTGTTCGATGAGTAGATTTGTTTATTTCGACTCTAATCATTCACTTGATCGTGCATAGATGCTTATTAGCACCACATTGAAGATACCACAAATTTTCAAAGATATGATTAGAGAAATTTTTGTGTTTCTTCGTAACTAAATACAATATAGTGTTTGTTCTATCGTATGTCTAAGTTCTTTCTATAATTCAAATGGAGATAGTTCTTACTTATATTTTTTTTTTAATTATCTCTGCTTGTATGTAATAAATGTTTATGTCGACAACTTGATCAATATCCCTTATTATATTTCAGATGCTGATACAACCACAAATTACCAGCATATGGGAGTCATGAGGAGGATATTACTAGTGACGAAGCTGCAGCAGCAACTGGTACATCCGAAACGTAAAGTAACAAACTAGGTGAATTATTTTTTTCCGACAAAAAAAGGATAACTGATTGAAAAAGGAATCATTCGTTTCTCTAGATCTGATAATTCCACCAAATGACTGGGATTCAGTTTAACTATCAGCAAGCGACATTTATTGAATTAACTATTTTCTATAGTACATATAGGATTCTTGTGTAAAGAACACGGTTGAAATTACCAACCTATGCCCTACAGTCAGGTATATCATACAAGTTTACAAATAAAGATGAAATCTGTTCTTTCATAGGGACTCACTTGATGACTAGTTGTCTGAAAATCCAAATTTCTCGTGATTGAGCTAACAATTTTTCAGAATTAAATGAAAAGAGAAAGATTAGGTGAAAAATTACAGAACAGAATATGATTATCCATATTTATTGTTAAAAATGCTTTGTACATTTGTATTTTGTTGAAAAGCAATATTACTTCAAGAACTTTCATAGTAAGAATGTCATACCCTTGAATCCGTTTGTCCATTGGAATGGATATTCTGTAAAATGTAAATAAAAAAATCTTTAATAGAATTTTTTTCTCCTTTCTGTTATTTACATCCCTTTTAACTTCCTTAATGCAGAATTATTGTTTTAGTGATTCATAAAAAAAAATATATATATATATATATATATATATATAGGTTGCAAAGGGTTGAAATGGAATGTGAATCTGGGCCACCATTTGATATTCGCATTTGATCGACATGTTAAGGCTGCTGAAGGTTCTCATGAAATTTGTTCTGTTTATAAAGCAGAAATGCCCCACAAAACCCCTTGCCGATGATTCTGGCGCTTCCAACATGGGAATTTTGATCTTAAGGACAATCACATACTAATCGAGCAACTGAATTCGATGAAGAGGGATTGAACCACTTCCCTCACGAAAATTCACATCAAATGACCAGAGATTTGACATAGCACATGATTGGGCTTATAGAACTGTGGTGATTCACTTTCACTTAGTGAGCAAGATTCAATAACTTGGCGTTCAGGCACCACACTTAGAGCGAAAACAACGGAAGTCAATTCTCCATAATCGCCACCGGTTTGCTCACTCGACATCGCTCAACACAAAGCCATTTTTTTACTGTCTTGTCAGTGGCAATGAAAAATGATACCTTTATGTCTATAAAGCAGCGAAAAGAATGTTTCAGCCCCGACAAACAAGCAACTCTGCGACCAAAACAAAGAGTTTCATCCTCGAAAGACCATGTTGTGTCTATAGTGGGGCTGGGGAGGTATAACTCATTGTGAGCTGCTTAAGTACAACTAGACACTCAATGCTGAGCTTCATGTTCAACTACAACAACTCAACGAAGCAATTCAGTAAAAAAAAAGACAGAACCGGTGAAATTGTGGTGTTCTGCAGCACGACAATGCCAGTCCTCATATCCTCAATATGACTAAACCCATGATTCAACAACTCGAATGGAAAATAATATTTCATTCTCCATATTCTCCAGACTTTGCGCCGTCAATTTTCATCTCTCAACTCGTTGCTGTGTATCGTTCAATAATGGCATGGCATTGAGGGCTTGGTTGAACGAATTATCCGAATCATGACTGGGAGAAGTTGTAAACAATGGAGAGTACACCAATTAATTTGTTACTGTTTGATTGTTTAAAATAAATTTTTAAAAAAACAACAGATAAACGCCCATGAATTATTCAACCAATATATTAAGTTTGAGGAAAGATATGTGTAATTGGCTGAAACTACTTATTTAACAGAAAATATTAAACTAATGTCTTTTTCTCTTCCTCTTCCTTTTAAAATCATGGCTACCTACTAATCTTCTAAAGAGTTTCTACTAAGAACCGAAGAAGCATTATTTTATGAATGAGAGTTGCAAGGAAGTCAAGATATAGAAAATAAACCTCTGAAACGAAAATGTCTATGGGACTATCCATTTTTTTAAATCGCTATAAACCTATGTACAAAAGTGCATTATTTTGCCATTACATAAATTTCGAATATGAAGTGTAATTTAAAAGCGTTTCATTCTTAAAAATACTGCTACGTTGAAGACACTCGTTCTTTCATTGTAAACTATTACTATTTGATAAGACTGGGAACGAACTTTTGTTCATAGATGTACAAGCAGTGTTTTTCTCTTTATTTATAGCATAGTTATTCTAGTTATTGTCATATTATTTGGAATGTTTTAAAGTATACGTATGAGTCAATGGACTTGTCAGACATCGTTGAGCAATTAAGCCACTTCACACATTTGCAAGCATTTAAAAACTAAGAAACGGTATGCTTTAACTTAAGATGAACCGAATGTGTAGCATGTTTATACGATTAAAACAAAGGCAGTTATGTAGCCGTTAGTTCCTACCATAACTGGAAAAGAATAGAGTAAGAGATTGTCTTGGTGCATCAACGGCTAGGTCATTGCACCCATACAAAGACCGTAGTTAATCATAAAAACAAATGAAACAAAATCCACAATAATAAACTGAATTTGCCCCAATACCACTGTGCTAGTGATAGTTCTCCCTATCTGCAATTCTATCATTCGTGTAGCCTGGAACTTTCATTGTTAAAAGGAAGTGTAGTCTGCACCACTGGAAAATACGGGGAGAACACGACCAGTTCCACAGATCTTTGATTGATTCTTAGCATGCAGGTTTGCTTACGGTTAATAATATATATCGGTACTAGACCAACATTTCACGGACTTACAAAGACACAAACGTTTAGTCCATGGTAAAATTAATACAAACCGTAAGACTCTTAAAATTTGAACTAATTGCAACAATTTTAAAAATGCAGACATGATTCATTCACATACGAGTAATTCCATTTCAAATCATCCACACGAATGTCTCAGACGTAATTTCTTTTTTAAAGTAAGAAACTAGACCCTTATTTTTTTCTTTTTTGCTGAAAAGAATTTCTCCTTCGATATACAGCTTCCAAAATGGCTGCCATTCTCTCAGATTGCTCAAAAAACTGAAAAACATGTCAAATTAAAAGTTTTATTGTAGAGAAGTGAGTGTACATAACATAATCGCAATAGTATGAAGAATATAAAGTAGTGTTTCGGTGGAGGGGAAGAATTCTGTTGGTCCAATAGGAATCGCGCAATTCATTGCCAATGTTGCCAACTTTGGTGAAAATTTTGCTAACTTGCAAATATTTTTATTTCTGTCTTCACGAACCATATCTAGGGATGGCCGGATCCGAAATCCGGATCTCAGATCTAGATTCTTATCCAAACCCGCATCCCACCCAAATTGTGATAAACTTGAATATAAAAAATTCGCCGAAAGTAATTTCACCAAGTCCTGACAGTGAAGAAGAAAACAGAAAATTAAGACGAATATTGACAAGTCTATTTGTCTCCTTCATTCTACACTAAAGATCAAATGCTTGCCTTACTAAAAAATAATCTGATTTGATCCGGATGAGTTCGAATGTCGAATCTAGGTCCACCCGGTTGCAGGACCGAGATGAAATACACACATTTATATTTGAGACCGGAATACAAAACTCGAATATTTAAAATTCCTCAATACACTTATTTCATTGACAGTTAAGAAAACAAACAGTTAAGACAAGTATTGACTAGTTTTTACGTATATTTATCTTGCTCAGTCTGCTCAAAATATCAAATGTATACCTTACAATTAGATTTAATAATTATTTAGTAAATCACAATATGAGCACCGAGAATAAACTATGAATTTTGTGCCCCTTATCTAGATTTGAAATTTCGGATTCATACTTAGAATTAGGCTAAAAGATAAATATTTGAGATCTGGAAACCGAAACTAGTGCTTGTACCAAGATCGTAGCCGTTTGTACCTACGTAATGCGAGCGGAAGGCACTTGCACTAATTCCGCATGTGCTTTGGGGAACACGAGAAAATAAAAACAGATAAATATTCTTTTTCAGGGGCAACTCGCGCTTTAACATGACTTTTCATGAGTGTTGTGTTCAAATACGAAAACTGTAATGGCGACTTGTTTGAAATAAATGCCTTTTCTTTTTTAGCAATAAAGTTAGGCACTTTCACATTGAATAAAAATTAGCAAAACACATTTCACTAATTAAAGTGCTGGTTCTTATGTAAACTTTCACACTGAACCGAAGATTTCCTCATGTGGGTATCGGATTGCCACAATTCACCTTGCTGAAAGACGTGGTTTATCAGGAAATCGACCAAGATTCCTTTGGACTTAGCCTGTAGACTGCTTCTGGTCTCAATTATTCCCATATAAGAAGACTAACCATATATAAAGTTGGTTCGAAATTATTTAAAATATCACTAATTGACCTTAAGGGGATAATCACGATTTAAATATTCGTAAATCAGAAGAGATGTAAAAGTTAAGCGTTAAAATAAATCCGATAATTCCTAATGCAACCTAATGATAGCAATAAAACTCCTTATGTAACATTTTCAAAGCTAAGATTAACAGTTATGCTCTTGAAGAAGGTTTATGGCAACATAGAATATTATAAATCCAATTATCATAAGTAGTACCTCGTACCTCTGACAGCCCCGCATTTCACATCACCATCGCCCTTCATCCTGACAAGTGGGCAATTCACTTACCCACAATGACTTTTCAGGCGTTCCAGTGACATCAATATCTCAGTTTGGGTTTGGGATCATGCTTCGGTGAACCTTGACTATCACCATCAGCAGCTATTAGAGAATCAGAACTTATTTCTGTATTAGATAATGTGGGTAACTATAGCTTTTCGTCTATAGAAGACGGAGAGCGTGTCTTCGGTGCCCGTGGTCATGGGTTCAATTTCCGGAGAGGCACTCAACAATTTCGATATTGACCCAGCATCGTGAGGACAATTGGGGAGTTATCTTAAGTAAGAGGTAGCGGACTCTAGTCTAGAAAGCCGGCATTAGAGACTTCGGGTGTCGATGCGTTGACTACACATCCCCACTTTCAACATAAGCCCGCTGGTAGGAACCAAAGGACTGTCGTGCCAAGAATTTAGTTTGTTTTAATTATCATAAATGGCTTCTTTATTATTAAATTTTATCCAATATTTTCTTTTCAACTAGTTTGGGAAACTCAGAGCTAGCTACTTATTTTCTTTTTAATTCATGTTCATAGTTAGCACAACTAATCACTAAGGAAAAACAATCTTTTCAATAAAATTCGCCTCGCGTCTTTCGTAGCTCTAAGTTTATTTATTTATTTATTTTTTTTTAAGTTGAAGGGCGGTTTATCATTTCCCCTCTCTTTCCCTATTTTTTTCCTAGCTTTACCTATGTTTCTTTGCACGGACATTGCGCCTATACGCACGTGCTTAGTGTGTTCGTTTACAAAAGCGGGCCCTTTTCCTGCCACTATAGAAAGTAAGAGTGCACTGTATCAGAGAAATATTAATTGACGTATTTAAGTGAATATATCTGTGACGAAGTCATAATTACTCAGTTTTTGCATCGTACACAGTTTCCTCCCCATTAATCTCTTCACCCCCGCTTCCTGAATTCCAGTTCTAGTATTCTTTCTTGATGGGGGAGTGATGTCTCATGTAGGCTTATTAACTATAACATCAGCAATAAAGAAAGTACGGTTTAATTTCCACTAATTTTAAAACATTACGTTAATTAAATAATAATAATAATAATACGGAGCGAGCTCAGGCTACTTGTTACGATTCTTGCTTCGCAATTGGATAATACCGGGTTCGAATTCGGAGACCAGCCATCCTGACTGAGAATTTTCCAGGGTTGTTCCTCAGTTATACTGGGCAAATGCTAGGTTAGTACCTTGATCTAAGGCTCTGGAGACCTTTCTTCCATTCCTTTTCTAATGTTTTCATCTGTTGCTTACTACAGTGTAAAGTGGCATCTGAGGATGTATCTGGTAGCTTATAGTAAATAAACAATAACGACGTAATATATCTTCACGACACGTGTGGATTAATTTAACTACAGCCTTACAGTCCCAATAGATAGCTAAAGTTTTAATATCAATTTCCTGACTTTTATAAACTATTTTCATATTGTTTCAGCTTTCAATTTTCTTATGTATGTTCCCACCGAGAATTGAACCTGAGATCACATGAACAAATGCGAATATGTTAAATATTTTTGAACACTTTAATATACAAAACACAAAATGCTTCAATGATACGATTCATGGATATGTTTTGGTTACGTCCTGCAATGTATGATTAAAGAAACCTGGAGGGTGAAGAAAAAAATAACAGAAATATCTTTTATATTTACTACTCCAACTCCCGACCTCAGAAGGGCAAACCATAAGTTAGGTAATAAAGTCATACAACGAACACAACCATATCGCTCTCCTGAAATTCTCGTGTGTTATGTTTAAAAATCTACTGTTGTTCCACGCCAACCAGTCTATATTTTTTGTTGTATATACCTTCCAAGTGAAAGATATTCATTATTACATATGTTGATGGTTGGACTCTAGTGAGTCAGAAACTACAATTAATAAAGAGTTTGTTTTGTCTAGTATTCCTGCGATTAGAAGGGCCTTATCTAAAAGATATTTCATTTGTATATGAGAAAAGAAGAAAGTTTATTTTTTAAGAATAAAATACATATTTTCAATGTGAAGCTAACATTAAGTTTCGAAGAGGAACTAAACAGAAGAATTTGTTACCATTTACATCAGTTTTCAGACAGTTCACTATACTCTGAAATGTGAAGAAATCAAACTTGGAAACATTTTACTAAAGAGACTTCGACAGCAAGTGCAACATGTAAATATTGCAAGGTTAAAATAAAAAACAAAAAGAACAAAGGTAACACAAACGTGTTATAGAAACATTTCAAAGCACAGCAACCTACTATATCAGTGAATCCGAAAAAAGTTTTAACGAATTTTAGATATTCAATTTTATCATCACAATTTCAGATGTAGGTTTGGATACGAATCAAGATCTGAAATCCGGACCCAGATCCGAGATTCGGATCCGAAACTTTTTGGCCATCCCTAGCCATATCAACCATCTGCTTCTAGCATCGAAATCTACTCGATAAGGTCTCTTGAAAATGTAAAGTACTTACGTTTCTGATTATTACATCCTACGTTACAGTACGATGAAAAGCTGAAAATTTTATAAAGACAACATGTTTGGCCACCATTGTCTAAAAAACATTTAAAAATTTGAATTTCTTTACAACTATTGGAGAAGCACCTAAGTATTTAATATCCGTTAATCGTTCATGCGTCTGCAGCCCCTAACATTCGCAATTAATTACTGAAATTTCGATTTTTGTACTTGGAATGTAAATATTTCCTATGGGCATTTAGGCGTATGGCCATCCTGTGTACAAGGCGATTTGAAAAGAAGTATGACAATTTTGACAGTTGAATCCTGACATCAAATCAAGTAGAAAAGTTTCTATAAACATGAGTCTAATTAATTCCGCTTCGTTTTCGAGTTACAGGGTTTCTAACTCGGGACTCAAAATCAGCTCGCGACAATGGAAAATAAAATATATATTTCGCTTTAAATCAGGAACTATACGTTAAAGTTTTGATGAAATTCAGAAAGTTTATTTGTATCAATATGATGATTTTTACGTGTGTAAGGGCGATGCAATTCGGTTTGCAGTGTTGTCAACTTGGTAGAACTTCTTTTGTTTCCAAATGACACTACGTAGTTTTCATTTGATATTTGGTATTCATTAATGATTGTCAACACCACATTAAGCACAATTTTCTCCACATCGCCACAGTTTTCGAAAACTTACGTGTATTTCATTAAAGGGTTCTATCTCGTGCGTTATTAATAGTTTGCAACATTGAATGTGAATTTCACTTAATGTTTACAATCATTAGTAAAACCAAAATGCCGAATAAAAACTACGTCTGTGTAAGTTGTTATAATAATAATGAGAAGAAAAAGATGAAAAAATCTATTATTGCAGAACCTCTCGTAACTACGCATCACGTTCGAACTTGTTCAAGAGGTGAAGTAATATCTGCTCAGCAAGTTGAAACACGTGCAAGAAGTTCTGTTGCAACCATGAAGCAGTATGTTACGTGATTCGGTGTCGTGAACATCGTCCTAGTGTTCTCTGGAACCATGAAAATCGTTTTAACTGGTAACATGACTTGTAGTACACTAATTACAGTGTTCGTGCGAATAACAATGAAGTTCTATTACAGTAAGGATCTATTAAATGTATTGATTATATTAAAAGGCATAAGAGGATTGTGTACACAAAGAATTTTCGACAAAAACTTTATCTTGCGGTAAAATATATGGATTGCGTACAGCGTGTCTGCTCAAAGGTAGTATTAGGAGAGGATGATTATTTGTGTAAAGGGTGCTTTGAATATTTATCGTGAAGAACATGTATGTATGTGTGATATTGGTAACCACGGAAGTGTAACGATGAAATTATGCACCAGCAAGATGAAGAATTTGTACCTCTGAATTAGATTTGGAAAGCCTTAACCAGACAGTTAACGTACTAAACATGATGTGTCGCCATTAAAACGGCAGTCATCGGTAAAGCCTAGACTAATGCGAAGGATTCGTCTCTCAAAATTTTTCATACGGATTTTCAAATCACCTTGCGTATAGGACACAAATAATCATCCTCCCCTAATAGTAAGTTTGGGCAGACACGCTGTACGCAAACCATATATTTTACCGCAAGATAAAGTTTTTGTAGAGAACTCTTTCTGCACACAATCTTCTTATGCCTTTTAGCATAATCAACACAATTAATACGGTCCTAATTGTAATAGGACTTCATTGTTATTCACACACTGTAATTAGTGCAGTACATGTCATATTAATCAGTGATAATTTTCATGCTTCCACAGAACACTAGGACGATGTTCACGACACCGAATCACGTAACAAACTGTTTCGTGGTTGCAGCAGAACTTCTTAAACAAGTTCGAACTTGATGCGTAGAGATACGAGAGGTTCTGCAATAATAAAAAAGAAATTTTCTTTCTTCTTCTTCTTCTTCTTCTTCTTATTATTATTATTATTATTATTATTATTAACTTACACAGACGTAGCTTTTATTCGACAGTTTGGTTTTACTAATGATGGTAAGCACCAAGTGAAATTCACACTCAATGTTGCAAACTATCAATAACGCACGAGATAAAACCCTTTAATGAAATACATGTAAGTTTTCGAAAGCTGTGGTGATGTGGGGAAAATTGTACTTCATGTGATGTTTACAATCATTAATGAATACCAAATATCAAATAAAAACCACATAGTGTCATTTGGAAACAAATAAAAGTTCTACCAATTTGACAACATTGCAAACCGAATTGCATCGCCCTTACGCACGTAAAAATCATCATATTGATAAAAATCAACTTTCTGAATTTCATCATAACTTTAACGTATAGTTCCTGATTTAACGCGAAATATATATTTTATTTTCCATTCTCGCGAGCTGATTTTGGGTCACGAGTTGGGAACCCTGTAACTAGAAAACGGAGCGGAATTAGACTCATGTTTATAGAAACTTTTCTACTTGATTTGATGTCGGGATTCAACTGTCAAAATTTTCATACTCCTTTTCAAATCGAGTTGTGTACAGGATCTAAAAGGACCATACGCCCGATGGCAGAACTTTGCCTTTCTCCGATGAGCTCTTGGAAGTCAAAACTTTTCTGCAGGAATTCCAAAATAAAAAAAAGTCAAGATGATCAGTTCCAGCAGAAGAAACACTTGTGATTGTTTAAAATACGCTTTACGCGACGTGAAAAACAGTTCAAACTATATTTATGCGAGTCATCCGTGCATTTAAGATATCTACACATAGTAGGCAAGTTTTTATACTTTTCTGTTAGCTAAATTCTTTTTTTCCTCTGGCACTTTTTTCTGCATAGGCGCGGCTAATTTTCTGCGATCACATGTTCTGTTATAGGGCCCATAGGAAATATTTACATTCCAAGTACACAAATCGCAATTTCAGTAATTAATTGCGAACGTTAGGGGCTGCAGCCACATGAACGATTAACGGATATTAAATACTTAGGTACTTCTCCAATAGTTGTAAAAAAAAAAAATTCAAATTTTTAAATAGTGGGGTTTTTGAGAAAATGGCGACCAAACATGCTGTCTTCATGAAATTTTCAACTTATCATCATACTATGACGAAGGATGTAATAATCAGAAACGTAAGTCCTTTACATTTTCGAGAGATCTTATCGAGTAGATTTCGATGCTAGAAGCAGATGGTTCTTGAGGAGAAAACTAAAAATGTTTGCAAGTTAGCAAAATTTTCACCAAAACTGGCAACATTGGCAGTGAATTGCGCGATTCCTATTGGACCAACAGACGATTTTTTCCCTCCACCGAAACACTACTTTACATTCTTCATACTATTGCGATTATGTTGCTACGTATACTCGTTTCTCTACAACAGAACTTAATTTGACACGTTTTTCAGTTTTTCGAGCAATCTGAGAGGAGGGCAGCCATTTTGGATGGCTGTATATCGAAGAAGAACTTTTTTCAGCAAAAAGAAAAAATACGGGTCTAATAATATTGCATCTAAACCTCATATAAAAACAATGAATGAAATCTCAGACTATGGTGGGGACTAATTTTATTTTGCCTGGACGATTTGAAATTGAATCGGTCATATTGCGTATAAAGGCATAGAACGGAAATTGTAAGCGCTGATATAAAGCAATTGACAAGATTTCAATGAATATTTTAAGTTTTACAGTCCCCCCCCCCCTCCCGATACACATTCTTTCTACCCGCCTTTTTTCTTCTTCTAGGGAAAATATCACAAAACGCTGAAATATGTCTTCAATTATTTTAAATGAAAAATCTACATACCAAATTTCATGTCTCTAATCTTAACGAATTTCAAGTGGTCATCCCATTATAACAACTGCAATCCTACTATTTTTTCTCTCTCCTTGTAGGGTAAATATCAAAAACTTTTTTTTTAAAAAAAAAATCTAATTATTTTAAATAAAAAGTCCAAATACCGAATTTCATGTCTATAAACAGAAGAAATTTCGAGATATGGACATCATTTTACAATAATTGTAATTTTCATCCCTTTTTCCTTCTCATCCGTTTTCTTTCCTTATAGGTCAAATGCTATTGTTATTATTATTAGGGGAGGCCGGGGTAATAAGAGACAAAAAAAAAATTCTAGCACTTGTATTGATTTCTTGAGGAACTAGAAAAAAATATATGTGATTTACTTTAAAAAAATTAAACCTGCTGATGTATTAACAAATTTTTCCAGTTACTTCATGCCAAAAAAATTACGAAAAATTTTGTTAAAGTCAGTGTCTCTTATTACCCGTAAGGGGTAATAAGAGACAGGGCTCACAGTACTCATATACATAGAATAGAAAATGAGTAGTGGTTTAAGGAGAAACCTTCAGACAAAAAGAATTTACTTTTTTCAGAACTGAAATACGTACATATGTTCCCGAAATATCAAGATTTAAAAAATGAAACTCAATAGTTGGTTCGGAAAATTTAGTTGCCTGAGTATTAAATATCAAAAACCATTAAAACAGAGTATAGTTGAGTTTTACGTAATCTAGATACACCATGACAAAACTCACACTACCAAATAAAAAAGAATGCTGACAAGAAATTTTCTGGAGAATGTCGAAAATGAAGTTAAAAAGTGCCTAAATTCGCAATAAAGAAAAAACACCGCATTTGAAAAATAGTTTTAGCTAACTTAAATGGATTGAAAAAGCTATTAAATTGTTACCATACAAGAAGAGAACATTGAAAAATGTTTTAACCTATTGTTGATCAAATTTTATGTAAAATGTAGCCTATGTAAAAACCTACATTTTCGAAAAATATGTAAGATGAATATTACACCTTTTACGATGTACAGTCGAACGAACATATGAAAAATGTGCAAAAGAGTTTGGAAATGTTATGATAGCCTATGTAAACTCGAAGTTAACATTTAAAAACCTCATAAATGTAATTTAAACTTTAGTGTAACATAATTATAGCAGGTAGGCCTTATTAATTATCTTTGCTGGACCACTTAAATAAACATAGGAAAAATATATAGGCCAAAAAGAACTGTTGGCATATAGGCATGAGTTTAACAAATGTTAAGAATAGTCCTACAAACACCTGGGCCTACAAAAAGAAGAGGAGTCATATTTAATCTTTCTGTTTAGGTTTCAAAAGTCCTTTTTCGCTTTGCTATAAACACAACGAATTTTTTGGAGCTGTCCTCTGGAAATCTGGAATGGCCCATTTCCATCCAGTTTGATAGGTCCATAAAACACAAAATTGGATGTCACTGTTTGAATGTTATCATAGGCAGGCCAATTGAAACCATTTAGTCCTTTTTTTTCGAAAATTTAACCTTACACGGTCCTTCATCTGGGAAAGCCTCCCAATATACCAGTCAAGATCATAGTACACGGCGTAATACATTTCTAAGCAAGATTCTGCTCTGGTTGGATCAATTTCTCCTGGCAAACTTTCACCAGTTGATGATGAAATTAGTTGACCCAAATCATATTTTCCACTGTCACTACCTATGTACAGACTGACTGGATTGCTAAAGTAGGAATTTTCCTATTTACTTTCTATATATATATATATATATATATATATATATATATATATATATATAAAACTAGCAGGTTATACTCGTCACATGCGCTAAGTAAGCAAAGTTGAACTGGGGTAATAAGAGATAGCTCTCTCTTATTACCCCTTCAAAATTTCTAAAAGGGGGAATAAGAGATGCCCTCAATTGGCCTGAAATGCTATGTTTCAGCACTTTTCAAAACTTCACATCAATCTTCATAGTCTTAGTCACAAAGTTACACAGCAGTAATTTCGACATTTGTAACTCACTTTTCACAATAAAATTTTATTTTGAAACAGTCCCGAACTTTCGTGGTAAGTTCAAAATGAAGGTATTTTTGCATAGCGTGACAACAATATAAAAACTCATATTCGTTCATAATTACAAGTGGGGTAGGAAAGTAAAAGTACTGATGGTTTCATTACTTTATATATATATATATATATATATATATATATATATATATATATATATAAAATTTTGATTTGGTATTTAGGTTATAACCCGTGTCTCTTATAACCCCTGTCTCTTATTACCCCGGTCTCAACTGTTATTATTATTATTATTATTATTATTTGAAAAAAGCAGTAAGGCTTATTTAATTATTTTAAATAATAATCCATATACCAAATTTCATGTCTTTAACATTCAGATTTAGGGCAGTCAATGAAGGGTCGAATAAGGAAAAAAATGGTGGAAAGCTGGAACAAATTTTATTTTCTTTATAAAATTGCCCGTAACAACATACTTATTTTGCACCCCGGATTTGGCCGCCATCTTGGAAAAATGGCGCTTTTTTTTTTTTTTTTTTTTGGTAAATATCTCGCATGGAAAGCATTTTAGAGCAAAACATGTTATCACAAAAAATAATCTACATTGAATTCTCTACAAGAAATGTTTTCATTTTTTCTCTAGGATGTACCGTTTAGATGTTACAGGCGTGGCAAGTTACGCATTTTTCTTTCAGCATCGCTTTATAGCAGAACCTTAACGAAAATTTTCTGATACTATTTTGTTTTAATGATTTTTAAATATAACTTAAAATATTTTCACTCATTGCAGGTGTGACTAGGAATAAGTAATCAGGTCTATTAGATCATCTATGTTCAATGTCAACTGAAAAATGTTTTATCTGTGAGAAACTTCTCTGAGATTATATTACATGTATAATAAGAGAAAAGGGACTGAAAACATTAGTAGACTGCAGTATTAAAGTGAAAGATGAAAACGAATGTCAACTTAAGGGACTGGGAAACGTTACACTTCATGAAAAATGTAGATAAGTTTACACAAAAACAAAAAATAGCAAAGCGTTACTATCACAACGCACTTCATCACCTTCGCCGATAACTCTTAGGTCAGCAGTATTAAGATTTAATTTTCAAGAAGCCTGCCTGTTTTGTAGACAATGTACATCAGATGAAGTTTTAAAGAGGCACAGTAAAAAACTAGTGAGTGAGCGTGAGAGTGTACTTCGCGTCAAAATCATTCACTCACGCTCACTCATAAGTTTTTTATTCTGTCTCTTTAAAACTTCATCTGATGTACACTCATGTCCAAAATTATTGTCGCATGCCTATACATTTGTTTTTGTACGAATAAAATTTGATAATGAATTCGCCCCGTACTTCTTATAATGTTAGTATGTGTATAATCGGCAAAGACATGTATGTGACAAATTTCATGTCAAAAGAGCAGTAAATAAGAACAATAAAACGAAAATAGAATTTTCTTGTCCATTCAGCAACATTTCATTTTACTCATTATAATTTTCGTATCTACAATTCTTTTCCTATGAAATTTACCACAAATATACATTTCCCGATTATACACATAGTATCAATATTAAAAGTACCCTGCAAAATCATTATCAAATAATATTCTTACAAGAAGACAATTATAGATGTGTGACAATAATTTTGGACATGAGTGTACATTATCTACAAAACAGGCAGGCTTCTTGAAAAGTACATCAATACTGCTGACCTAAGGTTATCGGCGTAGGTGATGAAGTACGTTGTGATAGCAATGCTTTGCTACTTCTTGTTTTTGAGTAAACTTTTCATTAAGTGTAACACTTCTCAGTCCCTTAAGTTGACATTCGTTTCCATCTTTCACTTTAATACTGCAGTCTACTAATGTTTTCAGTCCCTTTTCTTTTACTATACATGTAATACCATCACAAAGTCTCTCACACATAAAACATTTTTCAGCTGACATCTTGAACATAGATGATCTAATAGACCTGACTACTTATCCTTAGTCACACCTGCAATGAATGAAAAATATATTAAGTTATATTTTATGTAAAAAAATTATTAAAACAAAATAATTTCAGGAAATTTTCGTTAAGGTTCTGCTACAAAGCGTTGCTGAAAGAAAAATGCGTAATTTGCCACGCCTAATGTTGTAAAAAAAACTGTTTTTTCTGTGAAGTTTTTTTCAATAAAAAAACCGTTCTTTTTCATGTTTTTTTTTTCAAATGTCTGTTTTTTTTCTGGCAACTATTATTTATTGATTTATGTTGCAGATTACTGAAATAATCAACAGAACTTGAGTCGAAGCCCTCGTAACTTACAAATCGTTTGTTTCTTTGGGATACCTATATACTAGCAAAATTGTGTGATTATTCCATTTTGCACCCAGGTCATTTTTGGCGTGTTCCAACATTTTCAGTTAGTGACTTATTGCTCAAAAACCATTTATTCGATTGATATGGTTAAGGCCTTGTTTTTTAGAAAATGGATGTGGCTATTTTTTGGTGTAAGTTACATTGCAGTCTTGGCAACGGGTGGGAAATTATTGAGGGAAATGTAGGGGTGAAAATTTACCTTTTTTTTTTTTTTTTTTTAGCTAGCACCACCATATGGGTTCAAGTCACCTAAAAAATTCGTTGGTGTGTTGACAAGGTACAGTGAAATCCTGAAGTCGCTGGCTTCCATTCGAAGAGGGAAACAAAAAATTCCCTATCATCATACACAGGAAATTTTGACACTTTTTACGCCACAGAAGAAAAAAATCAACACATATGCCAGGGCTACAGCTTCTCTAATTATCCTATTGAAACATTTTATGGTGCGTTCTGTAGGCCAAAGAGGAAGCTTTCAGGTAGTGGTACGTTTGTTTCAATGTAGCCAGTAAGAGGGTAATAATAGAGGGGGAAAGGGAAATTTTCCGAATTTTTCACCTAAAATCGGGAATTAATTGTTTTGGCTGGAAACACTGCCATCAGACAGACAAAAGCTATCTGATAATAAACCTTAGTACCCCAAGAATATATTCTACAAGTATCATGGCGATATCTAACAAAGTAAGCATGAAATTTTAAAAAAAATCTCATTGTACCTCAGGAATTCACCATTATCTTGCCATTTACAGAACATGGTTTATTGTAAACCTCAACTGTACTTTCTCTAACTACTCGAGTGAAACTTTTTATGGTGCGCTGTGTAGGCTAAGGACGAGGCTTTTAGACACTGGTACGTTTGTTCCAGTGTAGCCAACAAGAGGGAAATAATAAAGGCCAAAAGGGAATTTTTCAAAATTTCCACCTAAAATCTGGAATTAAAATTTTCTGTATCTGGCAACACTGCTATCAGACACACACACACACACACAAACTATCTTAAAATAAGCTTTGGTACGCCTTTAATATGTCCTACAAGTATCGTGACGATATCTAATAAAGTAAGCATGTCGATAAGAAATATCACATTCTACCTATTAAAAAAAATCACAGTTATTTGGTCTAGGAATTAATTCGTGCGGTTGGTACGCACACATTGAAGCTGTAGTACAAACACAAAATACATAAATACCTTAAGAAAAATATTGTCCATCGCTAGCCACCACTTTCGCCCATCTGTCAGGCAATGGACGGATTCCGTGGCGAAAGAAGTCCTCATCCTTGGAAGCGATTCAGTCAGAGACCCATGTTTCGATATCTTCTGAAGAAGTAAACCGCTGTCCAATCAAATCGTTGTTCATGCAATCGAACAAGTAGTAGTCCGAAGGAGCAACGTCTGGTGAATACGGCGGGTGGGGTAAAACTTCCCATCCGACATTTTCTAAATAGGTTTTGACCGGTTTTGCGACATGTGGGCGAGCGTTATCATGTTGAACAATAAGTTTATCATGTCTGTTCTCCCATTCTGGTCGTGTTCTGGCCAGAGCTTGCTTCAAACGCATTAATTGTCGTCGATAACGTTCTCCATTCATAGTTTCACCCGGTTGCAGCAGCTCATAGTACACCACACCTTTCATATCCCACCATATGCACAGCATAACCTTTGCACAGTGAATATCTCGTTTTGGTTGTGATGGACCTGGTTCACCTGGTTTCACCCAGGCCTTTTTTCGTTTAGGGTTCTCGTAATGGATCCACTTCTCATCACCCGTAATAATTCGATGCAGAAACCCCTTTCTGCTCTGTCGTTGAAGCAGCAATTCGCAAATGGTTTTTCGTCTTTCAACGTCTCTGTCTTTCAATTCATGTGGAACCCAATGTGACATCTTTTGAATCATTCCCATGGCTTTCAAGCGTTTGGAGACTGTTGTTTGATCAACGCCTAATGCTGCTGCAAGTTGTATCTGCGTTTGACACGAATCCTGCTCGAGCAATGCTGTCAATTCTTCGTCTTGAAATTTTTTTGGCTGTCCAGCTCGCTCTTGGTCTGCCAAGCCGAAATCACCACTTCTAAACCGTGCAAACCACTTCTGACACGTTCGCTCAGCTAGAGCATGGTCACCATACACTTCCACCAAAATACGATGACTTTCAGTCGCACTTTTCTGCATGTTAAAGTAATGCAGCAGGACACCCCGCAAAAACACTTTATCAGGCACAAATTGCGCCATGTTCACTTAACTACAAACTGGTGTTGTTGACGCTTTAATCCACTGCCCTATACTACGAACGATACGCGATGACAGGGGTTTGCAACACATGTGTGGATACACGGAACTGTGGGACGCTCCGTTCGTTGCGCCATCTCTTGTCCACCCGCACGAATTAATTCCTAGACCAAATATCTTTCCACTTTGAGAACAAGGTGTACTGTAAACCTCAACTGTACTTCCCCTAATTATCCTATTAAAACTTTTCTATAGTGCGTTGTGTAGGGCAAAGACGAGACTTTCAAGTACTGATACATTTGTTCCGATGTAGCGAACAAGAGGGAAATAATAGAGGCAAAACAAATAATTTTCCCAAAATTTCCCCCTAAAATCTGAAATTAATTTTTTTTTGTAGCTAACAACTCTGCTCCAGACAGACGCAAACTATCTTAAATTAAACACTGGTACACCACTAATATATCCTACAAGTGTCATGCCGATATATAACGAACAAAGCTTCTAATTACCAAAAATATATTACGGTAAACATAAAAGTAGGGAAAAACTACAAAAATCAAGGGTTAGAACCTAAATACGAATTTTCTGTGCGCCCGCTAATTACCCCATTGTAACGGTCTGTACCCACGTTTGTTAAGAACAAATGTTCGACTGGCGTAAGTTGACTTGCACTCGGACGTATAGAAACGGATTTATAAACAAAAATTTCGAATTTTTTGTCCAAATTTAGGAAAATTTACCTAATTGACAACACTGCGCGCAGGCCCGTCTAACTGATGTGAACAATTAGGTATCTCTCCGAGGTATTGACCTGACAAGTCTTAAGAAAGTCTCTCTACAATGAAGGAAGCTACAGGGAATAAAGAAGTAACGGAAATTCGAAAATTCTCGAATTTTTGACGGCTGAAATTTGAGAAGGAAATTCGACCCCGAGAAGAAAAAGAAATTAATGTGATAAACTATGGTCCAACCATATTTGGCGAAAATAATATCTCGATATCTTAATTAGTGTCCACACAGGAGAGGATTAAAAAAGTGACACCCGTGTGTGTCACTGGCCACCTGGGTCCGAACGAGTTTTGAGTGTACATTTGATTACATTTTTTTGACTACTAACTCGTGTTGTTGTAGTAGTTATAGTCTCGATTAATAATAATATCGTTGTTGTAAACAATAACTTTATAAGGAAAATTCTCTCATTTTTACATCTTAGTTCCAATATTGTTGTTGAGAAATGCAGGGTGTTTCAAAATGAATATCGTGGTTTTAAGTCTTCGTAGTACTTATTACATGTTACGTACAATTATAAAAATACATCAAGTAAAAGAGCACCTCAAACAGTCTTTGCTACAAGTGTTTGATGTGAGCTTCATGTCACACAGCACACATCTAGTCGATAGGCGAGAAAGGCCCATAAACTTTCCGTCATATGGCACAAAACACATTCAATTCAAGGGAATGTCGTTTCAACTGTACCATCTCCTGAGGATTTGCTGACCGCCAGATGCGAACATTATGATTATTCACATTAGCTCTTAGGTGAAATGTCGATTTATCACTGAAGACGACACGATCTAGAAAATCTTCATTGTTATGCAGCAATATTTCATTTGCGAAATTGGCACCTAAACCGTAGCCTATAGGCTTTAGACCTTTAACAACTGCAAACGGTAAGGACGTAGCTGCAAGCGTCTCCTTAATATTCTTCACACAGACGGTTGCACTATAACTACAGATTCAGTTTTTATTAAAGCACAAACAGCTTTCTGCTCTCTAGTCTCCAACTTTGCTACTAGCTCTTTCTAAAGGCAGACAGAGGAAACAATGTATGTGCATGCGTGCGTACAAAACTGTGCGTACACCTTTAACACTGCTGAAACCCGAATTGTTAGTAGGTATGCTATTCATATAAATTGTAAAATATTTGTAGCGTATGAATATCTAGCGTTTAATTTATGTTGCATTTTACGGTAATTAAAACCTACATAAAAATATTTCATACTTAAATAGACGTAAGATGCATTGCAAATGACTATTTAAAAAAAAACGAGAGGCGATGTTTTTTTTCTAAAAAAACCGTACATTTCTGAAAAAATACGAACGGCTTTTTTTCTATTTACAACACTAGCCACGCCTATAACATCTAAACGATGCATCCTGGAGAAAAAATTAAGAGAACATTTGTAGAGAATTTAATGTAGATTATTTTTTGTATAACATGTTTTGCTCTAAAATGCTTTCCGTACAAGATATTTACAAAAAAACTAATTTTTGGCGCCATTTTTCCAAGATAGCGGCCAAATCCGGGGTGGTTGAGTGGTGCAAAATTAGTATGTTGTTACGGACACTTATATAAAGAAAGTAAGATTTCTTCCAGCTTTCCACCATTTTTTCCTTATTCGACCCTTAATCATCCCTTATTGACTGGCCTAATTTCGAAATATTGATATTTTAAGATAATAATTGCCTGTCCTCTTTCTCCCCTTCCCCGTCGAATTTCCAAAAAATGTTCCATAGTGGGACCTTACATCATAAATCCTACCTAAATTTCAAGATTCTAGCTGATTTGGCCTAAGCGTTGATCCATCAATCAGGACTTCTTTCATATATATCTACGTAGATCCTGTATTTATTTTGGAATTTAACAAGTTTTACTACCAATGAAAAAGCCAGTAACTTCGACACTGCATAAACGTGTGAAAGAATTCCTTACGACATTTAATTACTATACACGGGTCTAGCATGACGTACTTCCGGGGCCATATTTCAAGTAGGTTCCAAAGCAAGATGCTACATGTGGAACTTGAAAGAGAGATGATTTGAGTTAACCTGAATTTCCTGAATAATAAATAATGATTAAATAAAAAGAGAATTGTAATTTTGATCTAAATTTTTGAAAGGAACGACTTAAAAAAATACTGGATTAAAGATAAGAAAACGCATCGTATAAAAGTAAATATGAATTATGTATTGGTCTATGCGTTCTTTATCTAGCAACCCTATTATTTGTAACATAAATTGTAATTTTTGGAACCATGCACTTTCAGTGTCAACGGGAGTAACAAAACCTGATCATATACAGAAAGAAAGAAAAAGCTTACCTCAGCGCATGGAGAAACACGTCCGGTTGGAATGGATCACTGATTTCTTTATGCTCCGATGTATGTAGCGACTGATACAATTCGTGTAATTTCTCAGTTGTCACCTGGATCTTGGACTTCTCCACTTCACACGAATTTGAATTGCCTACTCCTGACCCGTCTCGTGTTTTATTATTAACGTTCGTTTGTAGTTGTATTTGCTTGTTTAGGTCAGATAAATCTGATACCAAGTGATGAAGATTATGCAAAAAATATGGAGCAAATCGTAGAGTATACAATACACTATTCAGGAAACATGTGTTTCCTAGATTACAGAGAGTTGCTACTGGTGACGCTCGATCAGAACTGGCTGCCTCACTCCCTGGACTTTCATCTGTAGAACTCTTCGCCTCAGTTTCGCTGCCTGTCAAATAA
The DNA here is from genome assembly GCF_964235325.1 of Thermobia domestica. Classification (NCBI taxonomy): domain Eukaryota; kingdom Metazoa; phylum Arthropoda; class Insecta; order Zygentoma; family Lepismatidae; genus Thermobia; species Thermobia domestica. The sequence continues at coordinate 292,783,536 of NC_137455.1, read as the reverse complement.
CCATTCATGGTCTCCCTCAATGGTAACCTGTTCTGTGGAAATAGAATCTGGGTACCATTCTCGTGGGGAGCTGCCATATACGAAGTTAAAGATCTTTGTTTGTTGCTAAGGCTTAAACTTTTCTTTCTTGGTGCAAAGAAAGGCCGATGGAATGAATCTGTCTTGCTCTCGTCACTGTTTGCATTAGCTGATTCTTCAGTACGATTCTCCTCACCACCTGCAAGTGAACCACTTTCCTCACCTTCCAACACTCGAACCTTTTTTCTCGGAGGACCGCTGCTAAATCCAGCTTCCTTCTTCTCGGCAAGCACAGTCATTTTGGAGCCTACAAAAGAATAAAACGAAGACATAAAATTCCATTTTAAGTTTCCATACAGGAGCTCTTCCAATTTCTAGCATATTCAATTTTAAAAATACAGTATAGCTTTCTACTTCTTATAAAATGTTATTGATAAAAAATTTCACTAATGCAACAGCAAATGTATTTAGTTTTAAGGCTTATTCTCCTGTTGCCCTGCGCCTCCCTATAAGTAACAAATCAATTTATCATGGTTTAATAGTCACGTCTTCAGGAAATCAGATGCTAAAATGATATTTAGACAAGAATATACATACGAGAAGTAATGTTAGTGAAAATTAATAGATATTTTTTTTTCAGCAATATCTGTTTTACTTTATTAACAAACGTTTTGAACAGAAACTCAAGAAACCAAAGGATGTACAGTAGCATATTGTTCGTAACAAAATCTAGTTCTCCTTGAATACCTTTTTAACTTTATTTTTGCTTCCTAAAGACAATGTATTGGTAATCAACGAAAATTCTAAGACATATGATTATTCATAATAGAAGAGGAGTGAAGTAGGACATAAGTGAGATAACTTAAAAAATATTTCTTAAAAAAAAAGCGTTTTCAATCAAAATTTTTCACACACTGAAATAAGTTATTTGGGTTTAATTATATGACTTGAAATTAATATGACTGAAATAGCTGTTATAGATTTACCAGGTATAAAATTTATTTTACCGCAAGAACCGTTAAGGAAACGCTACATCCCCCTTCTGCTCTTAGCGTGGTGAAGGAAGTACGAAGCAGAAGATATTACTCCCACTACTTCCAACTGCGAAAACATAGTATAACCACTCTACACAACATTTTATAAGAAAAGTAAAGTTGCACTTTCATTGTTCCTCGAGCATACTCTTAGGAGAGGGCATACGGCAAGCGGTAAGACATAGCTAATGGAGTGAAAAGTGCAATCGAAGGAAAGGAAAATTCTGAGAAAACCTACGCAAGCAATGTTGCTCATCAGTATATATGTAGAATTTCTTCAAGGGAAAAAAGTTTAAGCTCCCACAAGCACATCGTTTCAGGAAATTTTTTTATACGTATCTTAATATGGTATATTTATCTTTTGATATCTTGTTCAAGAAGTGGTTAAAATCCGGTACCCTCCCTTTGCGTACACCACTGTTGTTCACTACAAAATGCGTGTGTTACGATGCAGGATTGAAAATTAGATTTTTTATGGACACTCCAGACTTGTAGCTAGGAGGTGGCCAGGGCCAGTCCCTCCTGAAACCTTCAGTTGTTCGTTGGAATGTGTGGATGAATGTAAGGTGAACATAAGGATGAGCCCTCCCCCCACAAAAATATGACCTCGACGCCTCCTGTCTTAGTGTTCTGACTACGATGCTGGTGCATTCTAGGCAAAAATTGAAGGGGTAATTTGGATAAGGGCGTATCGACCTATTTCCGGTAAAATGAGATATACATATTTTCTGTAAGTTTGAGCATGTCCGCGTGTGTCTAGGTGGTGTTAAGGTAATATCTCTGCTCTGCAGCGAATGTAGTTTGTATGTAATATGTAGTTTTTTAATCGTCGTAATATTAAACAATTTGTTATATTCTTTGTGTTCGTGTCTGTCTATAAGTTAATAGTAGCACATTCGCCCTAAAATCCTCTGCTCTGTTATTCTGGAGAAGGATTTAAAAAAATAAAAAAAATAATAAAAAAAGCCAGTCAGACAGACGACAATTGCAACAAGGAAAGGGATTACTGTTGTGAAAAATCTAAAATTCTGTATAATACACTACGCATAAAACGAAACTGACATGAAGACGACAAATTTCATTAAAAAACTTCCATAAGAACTTTCAGGTCAAAGTACTGCGGCAAGAGACTGACACTGCAAAACAGCACTGCTTGACATCAATTTGCATCCAAATTCCTACAGAATACGACACAAAAACACAGTCTATCGCTGGGGCTACCAAAGTTTCACAAAATTACCACGATTGCTAAGTCAGTCTGCTGAATCATGTGTGGCAGAAAATTGTACACTCTTAGTGGATAATTCACTATATTTGGAGCGTACTGCTACACGGCAGTATGTAGCAGACATCCTGTTTAACGAGGATTTTTTTTTTTTTTTTTTTTTTGTCAGAAATAGAGCTAAAATGGGGATCACTAAAAAAAGGGAAAGGGTGTTTCATGGGAAACTCTAGTGGCATGTGTCACTAGAATAGCTGAACGTGCTATTCGATAGATGAATTACTACTGTTACAGATTCAAGAAATTGATTTCATAGCAGCCGAAATGAGGTACCACAACTTGTACCAGATCGTCGAGCTGAAATTGTTCATGGAAAAAACATACTTAAAGATAAATTCATTGAAGGCGCAGTCTGTGCAGGTATGACAGTAAGTGTTTTGGTTATTGGAACAGATTTACTGTTACTGCGAGCTGTTCTTAATCACCACCAATAGGTGTGAGTTCCTTCGTGGCCGCCCACGGCGGGAATGCTACGTTCCAAGAGCTCAGATTTACCTAATCTCTCATGCAGTTTATGGACCTCTCTGATGTTCCAACTGGATATGAATTTATACCGCATCGAAGTGGAGCGTGGAAATCCATTACCTCTCTACTTTCTCAGATAACTGGTGGCAAAGATGGTGAACTGGAATAAACTTTCTTGTCTTTGAAATCCCACCATAATGTACATTTTTTTAAAAGAAATTCTGTCATAATGGTGTATCAACAGCAGGAATACATCGGTGTGGCTATACATCACAATAATTCTTTCTAAATTGTGATTCACAGCATGAAGTATCATTCTAGAATCTGATCCTTCATCCTTCCAAGATTTTGAACTCGATCTCGAAGTTTGACTTAACAGTCCTCTGACTTTTTAAAACTTCAGGAAACAACTTCAATGCGAAGATCTGTGATGGAGCTAGGCTCCTACTTTTAGGAAAATGCAGCCTGGAGAGATTACCTCCAACTACCGATGCTTTGAAACAACATATAAAGAGATCCCATTAATAAACAGCAACTAGGGAAACTGATAAGTGCGAAATCTATCTAGCAAGGCCAGAAGACTTGGAGGATAAATTCTAAGATCAGTTTTAAAAACACTCGAAGATATTCCCAAGACTTGTTTAGAGATTACCATGTGTAGCTGTCAGAAACTTGAATGTGTAAGTTTAAAATGCAAATTTAAGAATCGCCGTTTCTTGTCACTCCAATGTGTAATTGTCCGAGCGAGTATAAAAATTCAATGTCAGTTAATGAACAGAGTGATGAAGACTGAATGCTGCATTAAAGACATCACAAATTTATTTATCTTTTTAGGAGATAAGAGTGACATAACATTATCGAGAACTAATTCTAGAAATCAAACAATTTGTTCTCTTGTGTAGAGATTTCTTAAGCATATGGTTTTCTTCTATTACGTTTCTTCTTATAGATTTATTGTTTTATAGCGACTGCACACAATCTTAATAATAGGCAAGTGCTTCTTCTGTAAATAAGATTGAAGAGTTTAAAAACTGATCATTTATAAAATGTGTTAGGCATATCTTATTCTGCACTCTTTTCTTACCGTTACAGTAAGTATTAAGAGGGAAAGGTGGTATTATATAAAAAAAACGTGGATGGCAAATTGTTGATCCTCTATTGAAGGCAATTTCGAAATATAGGAGGTTTCTTTAAAATATAGGAAATATAGGAGTTCATACGAAGAGACGCGAATATATAGAAAAAATAGGAAATATAGGAACATTGGAAAGCCTGTGATATTAAAAATGGATATTTTTAATTAGATTATAGACACTTAATCATCAGGATTATATATTTGCAGGCAGACTAAGATTATATATATATATATATATATATATATATATATATATATTAATCATCATCAGATGCTAATATCTATCGTTTGTGGAAAGGTAGTTCTTGGGCTGCGCCGTGATCAATTTCGCACACGACAGAATAAAATTGCTTATATTAGTGTAGGACTAACAGTGCCTGAGTTATAAGTGTACGTTTTTTGAAAGAGCATAAAATGGCGAAAAAACTTTTAGAGGAAACACTTAGAGGAAACACCGGTGGCTAAAAAACTGACGTCATGCGTAACTAATATTGAGTGAAAATTAAAATAACAAGAAAACCATTATATTTAGCTCAAAAATGCACTAAAATTAAATTGTAGAAAACAATTAGACAAACAAAATGAAAAAAGTTCGGATGCTCTAGCTCCAATGGTTACGGAGATATAGTGAATAACAGAAAGGGCTAAAATTTCGGCTTTCTCCCCCCCCCTCCTGTGAGTTTTTTTTTTCATCCGGCGTTTTTGTGATCAGTGATGAGTATATATTAAAAAAATATCGGATGCCAAATTGTTACATGATTTGCTCTTAAACTCGAAAAGGAGAGCACTTTTGTCAAACTGATGCCTAGACTATTATCATGTAGTATGCCAATTTCTGAATTTTAGTTTCCTTAGCTCTGGATAAGTAGCTTAACAAATAAAACACAGTTCTGACCAGAGCAGAATGAAATATATTAAAAACTATACTTACAATGTGTTACAGTTTTGCCATATTTTATGATTGTTTTCTACATACCACTTGCATATTTGCTTAAGAGTGGAGGCAATGTCCAGATGGTCTACCTCTATTAGGAAATACGCATGCTGCTTTGTAACAAAATGGAGGGATTGATTGATTGAAAGGGTTTATATGGGCGCGTCGACATCGAGGTCTTTTGCACCCTTCTCTGACAGGAAAAATGAAGTACCCAAGAACAAAAAAGCATAGTATCACAGATATAATAAAGTAAAAGCAAAGTCTGGAGTACGTAAAAGGTGTTTGGTCATTTATGAATTAAAATGTCATAGCATTCAAGAAATGTGCAAACTCGATACACAAACACAAGGACGGGTTAGTACACAACAGCATGTTAATCTTCTCTGCCGGGGCAGCTCGGCAATAGGTGCACACACGTGGGGCAGCCCATAATTAGTAATGAATATGACAGTGCAGTAAAGAAGATAAAAGCAAGGAAATGCTATGACAAGCATAAAACCACCATGAAAAAACACAAACGGTAGATAAAAGCAGAAATAAATTAATTAAAAGAAATGTGAGAAATGCACTCACAGATCACGCAAGACGTGCAAAAGCTGCAAGTAGGTGAAAACTTGCTGGATCATCTGGACATTGTCTCCAAGCAAGGTAGACAGATCAGCTGGTAAGCCAAGGCGGGCTCGCTCAGGAGCAAGAGGAACACATTCCACAAGAAGGTGGCGGATGGTCAGGAATGCACCACACTGGGTGCAGGAAGGCGGGTTCTGACGACGTAACAGGTAGCCATGGGTCAGATGGCTGTGCCCGATACGTAATCGTGCCAATCGTCGTTCTTCCAGTCTTGAAGGACGAGAACTCGTGGCCCAAACACCAAGTCGCGGCTTGACAGCATGCAATTTATTCTGAAGGTGCTCATCCCAGTTTGTCTGCCAGCGCTGAAGGAGAAGACGGTTGATTACAGGTCGAATATCAGAGCTGGGGAGCGGTGACGGATACTCAGGCCCTGTAGGGGCAGCTTCTTTGGCAACACGGTCAGCACGCTCGTTCCCTGGAATACCAGCATGGCCAGGCACCCAACAAAATTGGACATCGCAACCTGCAAATCGTAAGGAATGGCAAGAGTAGAATTTGCTGAACTATAGGGTGCACAGTTGACACATCCGTGAGACTATGTAAAGCGCTGCTGGAGTCAGAGCACAGGAGAACATGTCGGAGATGGCGTCAACGAATATAATGCAGAGTCTCCAGGATAGCAACCAATTCAGCAGTGAACACAGTGGAAGTAGGATGGAGCTTCAAGCCAGCGCTATGATCATCCGTGACGAAGGCACAGCCAACAGAATCTTCATGCTTCGAACCATCCGTGTAGAAGACAGCGTAGGTACGGTACGCATCCAGAAAAGAGAAGAACTCCTGACAAAATTGTTGATTGCTGGTAACAGACTTCTTAAATTGCGTTAGATGAAAGCTGACAACTGGTGGAAGAACTGTCCATGGAGGAATGGGCAGGAGGCCCAATGGATAGATGGCAGGGACATCGAGTCCAAGAGAAGCCCCAAGGTCTATAGCACGAATGCCAAAAGGCCGGGTAGCAGTAGGTCGTGCTTGATATCTGTCATAGCGAGCACCAGCCTCAAGCGCAAAGGCCGAAGGATGGTCAGGTACGGCACGGATATGAATGTAATAGCGCAGGAGCAGGCAGTCCCGACGGTGGGAAAGAGATGGTTCATGAGCCTCGACATAGAGACTAGGAATAGGGCTAGTTCGGAAAGCTCCAAGCGCCAAACCAAGGCCAAGATGATGAACAGAATCCAGATGACGTAGGATGGAAGGTCGAGCAGAACCATATGCAACACAGCCATAATCCAATTGGGAGCGGATGAGGCTACGATATAGGCGCAACATCACCACACGGTCAGCACCCCACGAAAGATGGGACACCAAACGTAGTAAGTTCATGGAGCGGAGACAGCGGTACTTCAGGTCTCGAACGTGAACAGTCCAGGTAAGTCGTCGGTCAAACTCCAAGCCCAGAAAACGAACATGATCCACATAGGACAATCGAGAACAGCCAAGGAACAGCTCAGGATCATAGGCACAGTGACGAAGGCGACAAAAATGTACGCAGTGTGAAACCAGTAGTGGTAGACCATCGGTGAAGGCGGTTGAGCGCTAACTGCAACTGGCGAGTAACTGTACGGAGATCACGTGAGCGACAGTAGATAGTAAAGTCATCCACATACAGCAGCCCATAAACAGAAGGGGAGAGCTGCGACATCACACTGTTCACTGCGACAGCAAACAATGTGACACTCAACACACTACCCTGTGGAACGCCATTCTCTTGTGGAAACGGAGCAGTAAGAGTAGCTCCAAGCTTGACTCTAAAAGAACGTTGTTGGAGAAAATTCTGGATGAAGAGAGCCAAGTGGCCACGTAAGCCCCAGAGATGGAGTTGTCGCAAAATGCCATATCGCCAAGCGGTGTCAAAGGCCTTTTCAAGGTCAAAGAAGATGGCTATTAGATGTTCTTGATGACGAAATGCATCCTGAATAGCACTTTCAAGATGCGCCAAATGATCAGTAGTGGAACGGAAGCGCCGAAAGCCACACTGAAGATTGGAAATGAGGCCATGGTGTTCAAGAAACCAGACTAAGAGGGTATTGATCATCTTCTCCAAAAGTTTACACAGACAGCTAGTCAAGGCGACCGGGCGGTAGCTTCCACTGAACGTGGCAGGTTTTAGCAGGCTTCAAAATAGGAATAATGTATGCTTCACGCCAGGCATCGGGGAAGGAGTCTTCAAGCCAGATGCGATTGTACAGGTCAAGAAGATGTTGCTTGCCATCGTCAGGCAGGTGCCTGAGCATAGCATAACAGATGCCATCAGGACCAGGTGCCGTGTCCTTCATAGAATCCAAAACAGCAGCAAGTTCAGCAGTAGTAAAAGGCAGATTATAAGCTTCAGCGGTTCCAGAGCGGAACTGAAGTGGCGTACGTTCGGTGCGTTGTTTATAAGTGAGGAATCCAGCTGAGTAGTGAGTAGAACTGGATACATCCGCAAAATTACGACCTAATGCAGCAGTAATTCTGTCCTGATCAGTGACCATTACACCATCGATAATAAGGGATGGAACCGCAACGGAGGAAACATGTCCCTGTAGACGACAAATTTGCGACCAGACCGCTGTCATGGAGCTGCCAGCAGTAAGAGAAGAAACATAAGTGCGCCAGCTATGACGCTTAGCTTGCTTAATCAGATAGCGGGCTCGAGCACGAAGAAGACGAAATTGAGCCAAATTATCAGCTGTAGGAGCACGATGAAAAGTACGTAGTGTTCGACGTCGGGCCAGAATAGCGTCACGAATCTCCTCAGACCACCAGGGAACGGTGCGTTTACACCGGGAAGCAGCATAGATAGGAATAGAGTCGTGTGCAGCTGCCAGGATACTCTGCTGAAAGGCCTCACAATGACCATCAACAGTAAAACGAGGTTCTAAAGTGAAATGAAAAGTGGCGGAAAAATGATCCCAGTCTGCTTGACGTAGATTATAGGCAGTGAACGGAGCAGAATGGATGAGCGGAAGACCATGCACAAGAATAGGAAAGTGGTCACTGCCACAAAGATCATCATGCACGCGCCAATTAAGATGGGCACCAAGTTGAGGACTGCAAATGGAGAGGTCCAAATGAGAGTAGGTACCAGTAGCAGTAGTAAAATGTGTGGGACTGCCATCATTGAGGAGCAATGAATTTGTGTTGTCAAGGAAAGTGGCAATCTCTTGAACTCGCGGCTCAGTACGAGGAGAGCCCCAGTCACCCACAAACAGAAATGGGGATGAAAGCTGTCGGGTAATCTGTTCAAGATCGACAGCAGTAAAGACGTCATGACGCGTAAGGTAGATACAACAAAAAGTAACAGGTTGTCTTAAGAAGACACGAACTGCTATAAGCTGGAAAGCACTATTCACATGGATGAGAGCAGAATGGTAAGCATCAGAGACCCCTATTGCTACACCACCTGCTGCACGACCTGCAGTAAGCTGATCATGACGATATACAGTGTAACCAGAGAGAACTGAGTTGTTAGTAGAGGTAAAATGCGTTTCCTGAAGACAGAATATGGTAGGATGAAACAATGTCAATAACTGCTTAAATTCCTCGTAGTGAGTGGAATAGCCATTTAAATTCCATTGAAGAAGAGACATGTTCAACGAGCATCGAGAACAAGAAGCGAGGTACTGCGCTTGCCTTTTTCACGGCCTTCTACAAGGGTAAAATTATCGAGCTCCTCCTCCACCATATCATCCATAAGAGATTCGTCATCACTAGGTGGACTACGTGACGTATGCTTCTGTTTCTTCGCCCCAGGTGGGCTAGAAGACTGGGTGCGTGAAGATTTCTTCGATGCCTTGGTAGAAGCTGTGGAGGAGGGAGAGGCAGCCTTGGAAGCTTGAGCCTGGAGCTGTTTTTTCCGTTCCTTCTTAGTGAGGGACAAAATGGAGGGAAAACAAACCTCCCTTGTAAGCAGACTAGAGGGACGTAAGGATCTAGGTTCAACTTTTTTACATGCTAAGCAATAAAGGAATTTTTCGTTATTGCTTTGCAATTAAAGTAATAACAGGATTTTCCCAATAGATAAGGCGAGAGTTTCCCAATTTATATATAATTTTGTGTAATGGTTTCATTTGTGCAACTGATTATCTTTTTGTCCTTCTGAAATGACTCTTGACAATCATATTAACAAGTATGTAAAGATCAGTACAAAGTATTTTTATCAGGAGTCCTTTGTGAGTGAGTCGGCAGACTCATCGCATTTGTGGCCAAATAGTCCCGGTTTCGAGACCAAATGGGGAACAATTTCTCTCGTATGTACGTCGAGAAGCGGTTTGGATTCCGCTTTAAGCCTATGTGACCCCCTTCCAGCATAACCCCGTTGTTGCCTAACAACACCAAGACGAAAAAAAATATTTCTGTCCATATGTAATATAAATACATAGAGCAAATTATTTAAACCAAAAAAACTTTTTATTTTTTATTTTTCAATAAAAACCATGGTTTCAAGGAAACTGCTTTTCGCTATCTCTTATCGTTTTGTTCTGTGTAGGTCAATAGATCAATATTGAAGCCGGAAGCTGTAGAGGACTTCTATCACTTCTGGTTTTAGTAGAGAGAAAAAAAATGAAATCTAAGTTTTACGTCCCACGGTTATGCCGGTTAGGCTAAAGGAGACGGTGATGATGAGAGATGAGTGAAATGGTGGAATGAAGAAAGTGGGAGGAAACGGGAGAACCCCGAGAAAACCCGCGAGCACGGTGTTTGTCCACCACAAAGTTCACACGGCGCGAGCTGGGATCGAACCAGGGACCCCAAGCACCGGAGGTGAACGCAGGTTTTAGTAGAGAAATAACGATTGAGATGAAATATCCCCTTCATCGATTGCAGGAAACAGCTTCTCGCTATCCGTGACCGTTTTTGGTTCTATAGTTATCGACGTTAAAATAGGATATCGATTATTTCTACCACTTTCAGTTCTGAATATCACCTTCATCAACGACGAATTCTATTCCTAAATTCCGATCATCTATATATTGGTTAGAATTAATAGTAATCCATGAAGTAGCTCTTGAGGATTTTTATCTTCCGGACGCGAAAATCTTTATCAAACAATTAACAGAAAATTGTAATAAATTACAATGATGTCATCATCAATTATAAATCATATTTTGAGATTTTTGCCCCAAAGGAACTTAATAATAATAATAATACAGGGTTCCTACTGATCTGGAGAAATCTATTTCCCTGACTTCTCTCTGACTTTCAGGGAAGGTTTCGGATGACACTGACATATTAATAAGAAATAAATAACGGTGGATATTTATATACGAGAACATTTATTCTATAGAGACAAATAGTAATCAATTGCGCATACGTACATTTCAGTTAACTCCCGTAAAAATTCGAGCAACGTTCCATACTGTGATAATTAAAACCTACCCACAAACGTCTGACAATTACTCTAGATACGATACTTTTTATACATTCATTTATAAAATTTCCCTATTTCCAGTCTTTTCCCCTGAACTTCCCTGATTTGCACCATTTTCTCTGAGTTTTAATTGTCTTTCCTGACCAGTAGGAACCATGTAATAATAATAAATAAACAGAAAAAACACACATGGACTCAGTTGAATTTTTTCAAACTGCTTCCAATCCCAATGAACGCATATCATAACCTTCCTGAGCATCAAGTGTGGGCTTGCCACAGATTGTGTAGCTTCTTCTCGCTTCGACTACGATCTTTTTCGCACATTGTTGTAGATTATCCACTTTTAATTGCCCGTGATCAACTGCATCAGAAGTATTTTCAGTTCAGTGGAGATTCGCAGATAGAAATTCGATCCAGTAAATGTTATGAGTCGGATCATGTGGCAAAAAAACCTCGAGTTTGTTTTTGTAGCCATCCTATCTCCAAATGGCTTAACACTATATAGTGATGGATGTTTAAGTCATGCCAATCTTGCTCGACATTTGCCAGTGTATGTATGCATATATGTGTAATTCACTTTTATTATGACTGGTCACCCACTGCGAAGAGCATCTTGGACATTGAAATTTCCAGAATGAAAGCGACTCGACAATCTTTTGGCTGCTGCTTTTGAAAACATATCCTGCCATAAACAGCACACATTTCTTCACGGACCTCCGCAGCTTTTGCGCATTTATCAAATAAAAGTGTAAAATGTTACGCAAAGTTCACTCATCTCTACGGTGCAATACCTTAAATCTAATTATAAGAATTCAATGCCCCAAAGCTTTGGAACATTTGTAAACAAAAGACTCTGCAGCGTGTAAGTGTTGCCAACTAATTAACTAAAAATATAATCTTGTGCTAACAAATAAACAAACAAACTGAAGTGAGGAAATAAGGAAATAAAAATGAACTGGCATAGCTTGTGATAGCAGCCCAGGAGCTACTTTCTGAATTAGTATATAAATGTATACAGTACCAGAAAATGGGCTGAACCATATGCTTAAATTTCTCCTGCTGTTGCAAATTACAGCTGATGGTGATCGACCATAAATCTTTTTCCTCCGTATATCAGAGTTCACGTTAATGGCCCAAAAATTTCAGTCTGTCACAACTAAACTTTATTATGCCTACTCCTAACGTTTCTGCTAGCTGCGAACCAACCCAAAATGTTGGATTCAGAGCCATCCTTAGCTGTGCTTCATTGGTTTAGTGGCCCAACTAGCAGATCTATGGTTAGATGTATGGATTAGAGTTTAGCGTATCTTTCAGCAGCGAGGCTCTATGAGACGTGGACCTACAGCGTAACGTGGAATCCGAATTACATGATCTTTCGCCTGATATCGAACTTGGATCTCCCGCTCAGGAGACGCGTACGCTTATAACCACGAGGGAGTCCATTAGCAGATTTAAAATCATATGCACTTGTACTCACGGTCCACATTCAACATACTGAGCTCCAACTTTTTCATTAGAAGAGAGAATGTATGTTTGGAATAAACATTTGTTCATAGTTTCATTTCTTAAGGAGTTGAAAACTGCTCTACTTATTTATTGCTATGCATAATAAAAAAAATGTTTTGAATCCTCGTGATTTATCCTTTCATTTCGTATCCAACACAAAATGTGATGCCATATACCACAAATTAGTCGTGATATTATGAAGATTCGGGGGTCTACATAGGAAATAAAGAAACAACCTAACATATGCATATAGTAACTTTTAATTCCACCGCAGCCAGGTGAAAAAGGATATAAAAGTCACGAAGCTTGCTATCCAACATTATAAAATCCTTACATCCAGGGCTGGCAAAAACCATGGTTTTTATTGAAAGAACCAAAAAACCCAGTTTATTTGGTTTAAACGATTTTTTTTTAAATAATTTGCTCTATGTATTTATATCACATACGGACAGAAATAAGTTGGTTTCGCCTTGGTGTTATTATGCAACAACCGGGTTATACTGGAAGGGGTCACATAAGTTTAAAGCGGAATTCAAACCGCTTCTCGTCTTACATCCGAGAGAAATTGCCATCCATTTGAACCCGAAACCGGGATTAATTGGCCACAAATGCTATACGTCTACCGACTCACTCATGAAGGGCTCCTGATAAAAATACGTTGTACTGATCTTTACATACTTGTTAATATAATTGTCAAGAGTCATTTTTCAGAAGGACGAAAAGATAAACAGTTGCACAAGTGAAATCATTATACAGAATTACATATGGAAATTTCACATACTGCAGAGTACAGAACTAATTTAGTCCAAGTTAGAATTATTGAATTGGCAATTATTGAAGTAAAATGTCCATATCTCGGAATCTCTGAAGGTTAGAGACATGAAATTTGGTATATGAACTTCTCATTTAAAATAATTTAGGCACTTTCAGCGTTTTTTGATATATGATCTAGAAGGGAAGAAAAGCGAAGTGAGGAGGAGGAAAGGGTGAGAATTACAATTATAATAAAATGTCCATATCTAGGAATCTCTTAAGGTTAGAGACAGAATTTGGAATTTGGTATTGTCATTAAAAATAATTAGACATGTGTATTAAGCTAGTATATTATATCAAAGGCTAATATATATATAAATGAAAGGGGTCTAGTTATCAGCTACCTTGAACTTTTTTTTTTTTTTAATCATGTTACTTTATTCAAAATGCGTATTCTCGGAAAGAGAGAAGACAATTAAATTTTATGCGTAAAACTAAGTTCCTCAGCATCCTTTAAAGTTAGGAAGATGAACTTATTATATAAACTCCGCACGAGCGTCACAGCGTTTCTGAGAATACTCATTTTAAGGGGTGCATTTTCTATACACTAGCTATTTTCTTCACATTAAAAGCGACGTTGCCTGTTGTTTGTGAGCGCATCACGGGGCAACGGTTGAACAATTTGAAATCAATTTTTGACTGTATTCACTACCTACTTTGAGGAGAGTTTTGTCATTTTATATCGATTAAAGGATTTGTCTTATGGAAGGTAGAGATGTTCAAAATTTATGCAAAAAATATAGTATGTCACGAGCTCGTTAAGTTACGAAGATGAAACTCGGAATATATCACTACTCATTATAAACAAGCGGACGCGTGTCCTAGCGTTTTTGAGAGTTCCCGTTTTAAGAGGATGATTTCCTATAGGCTCTATTTTTTCTTCACATTAAAAGCGATGATGCTTGTTGCTTGTGACTGCATCACGAGGAAACGACTGAACAGTTTGAAATAAATTTTGGAATAGCGAGTACCCCTTAAGATGGGCACTTGTTATGTTGATTAAAGAGCGGATCCTAAGAGGAGTAGGAGCTCAATAAAACAACTGATCATGGAAAATCACAAGAAAGAACCTTAACCAACTAAAATTATTTTTGGGGTATTGCTATAACATACCTCGAGCTGTACTTTTACCATGTTAATTTGATTAATGGCATATCCTAAAGGGTAAAGGGGGTTCAAAACTTATATACAAAATTCTTTATCTCACGAGTCCGCCAAGTTAGGATGATGAAACTAGTTATTTACACTCCCCATTAAATATAGAGGGACATATGTCTCACTGTTTTTGACAATTTCCGTTTTAAGAGGAAAAGGCTGGCAATTCTATCATTTCTTTCTTCACACTGAAATCCATGTTGTGTGTTGCTTGCGACCGAACCACAGTTGACCTGTCTTAAATGAATTTTGGAACATAGTTCTTACGTTAGCTACTCTCAAGCTGGAATTTTTTCATGTCACTTTAATTACGGAGTGGATTATACGGGGGTAAACGCCCTTACGGATCAGAGTAGAACAAAAAGAACTTGAAGAGGTCGAGAATTTCAAGTATCTGGGATTTTGACGACAGACGTTTACTGTATCAAAGAGATCAAGTCAAGAATAGCCATAGCCAAAGCAGCATCCAACAAGAAAAGACCACTCTTAACTAGCAGGCTCAATATTGTTCGCCAAGTGCTATATCTGGAGAAGTTAGAGAAGAAATATTTAGAGAGCTTCGAAAGGTAGTGTTGGAGGCTGGTTTCCGAAATCATACCAGGAAAATACCCTTTCAATTAAGATTCCCAAAGCACAAAGAACAGGTTAGAGGTCACTAATCAGTGCTCGAAGTAGAAAAAAAACAGAGGCGGTATATTTTATTAAAATTTTGACTAGCCATACTGGCTATCCAAATGTTGAAATACAATGAGGGTATACTGCCTCGAAGATTGCATTTCTATTTGCATAATGACTCAAAATTATTGGAGAGCTTCTCCATAGTTACGGGGAAAGGGAGCAGAGAGGCTTAGCCCCCAACTTTCAGAGAAAAATAATAAATATCCGCTAATGTTGTGTTATAAAGAATTACATACGAAAATACTCAAAATCCGAGCTTTTATATGAACAATTTTTAAACAATTTCGTGACACAACTCCCGGATCCCCACTTGACTAAGGAGTATTCCAGATCTCCGGAAAATCCGCCCCCGTCCACAGCAGACTTCTAAATGCGCCCAGGCTCTCAACTTTCAGATCTGAATGCACCCCAAGTTTCCTTCGCACCCGTACATATAGAACAACCACATCAACCGTTCCCCGTATTTTTAAATTTGGCGTTCCATTATACCAAATCAGGAAATGCAGCAAAATTCATATTATGAGGGTTAAATTTCTGATAAATGAACTTATTGCGAAAAGAAGTTTTTTTCCCCTTAAATTTTACTAAAAACTTCTCCACATTGAAAATATTTTACCTCTATTAACAATATCAGATTGAATTAAAAGCAATCGCCACAAAGATCTAAATATTAGGGATACACTCACGCACACAGATAATCATCGCACAAGTATTCACAATGTTATCCAATTATTAGAAAGACGCAAAAATACTTTCTAATGAAGACGACAAATGTTTCCCTCGTACATATCGGACTCAGTTATGTATTTCTTTATCACTATAAGCACAAACGAAGTCCCGACGAACTCAAGAATACCTTCCGATTTCAGTTTGCAATACTTTTAGTTTGGATTGGGCTCATGATTCTTTCGTTTCTGTCACGTGGTCCTTATCTGCAACAAACACAACCAACATGAGTTCTTGCATACAAGAAAGGAGTGAACGTCATTGTAGACACCTCATTTTAAAAACAAAGATAGGAAAATAACAAAAAAGTCAAGGTTGGCAACTTAGAAATTATTTCTAATAACAAATCTTTGACGTGCTATTCTCAATTACTGTGTATAAAAATGAATTTATGAAAGGTATATTAACATCCACTTTCCAGTGACAGTATGTCTTGATCACTGATAAAACAGAGGCAGCATGGCATACCGCCGCATAACGTCTCACTTCGACCACTGTTACTAATCTTAATGTGTCAGATTTCGTGTGCGTTAAAGTATTCAGAACAACACTTAATTAACGGACTACCAAAGCTAACTTTAACTAAAATAAAACTAACTGCTGCAATCATAGCTGACCTAACATAATAAGGAGATTCCCATAATAATAATAATAAAAAATAATTTTCTCCATGCTCCTATTAAATAAATCTAAGCAATGTAAGGTCAATTAACAAACACGATTCGTTAAGAAACAAGGAGGCCTACATTTATTTCATGAGACACCAGATTGAAATGATTTCTTGTTGCAGACAAAGTAAACCTGCAAGCATTTTTTAAATATATATTTTACTGGTTGCTCTCACGTTTTAAAGAGTTAATAGTGAAACATTGTTCATGAATTTTTGTTGGCAATATTGATGCTGTATTCTCCACATAGTAAAATTTTCTAAATATCTTTATACACATATTGCGTCCCTAGAAAATCAGGTGGTTGGGAACAATTAACAATTTACAGCGATTAACTTCGCGCAATAATACAATGTGATGGCATACGCATTTAGTGAGAATGAACAAAACCTTGAATTTACTCCTATTACCGAAGAGTAATGAATCTATGATATTATAGAAGAAGTAAAGGGTGAACTCTGAGCAGAAAAAGTGATTTTGTTCACACACGTAGGGAAGGGTCGGGTTAGCTTAGGGTTAGGGAAGTTTGGATCCATTTTGTTAAAATTAATAGTGTAATTTCTCGTATTGTTATTTATTGAATAGGTTCCTATGAATGTTCTGCTCAAAGTGCACTTTTGCCATAGTAGAAACTAAGGCATTTATTCCAAAGTTGGACGTCCGCTTTCGCCGCGTTTTTCGCTGTAATCTTCTTTCCACATTTTCTGCAATTTGTTATTATGTTCATTAATCTGTGTTCTTCACAAACTTTTTAAAGATAACGTATTGCTTCACGAAATGTTAGAACTGTTAGAGACGAAGGAAGGAAAACAGTAACAACAAATGTAGATCTAGGTAAGATATACAACATAACTATTGCTGCAATTTAGTGATGTAACATTCTAATTCAATTCATAGTTATCGATTTCTTCCATCTGCGGAGCGTAAACCATATTTCTATTATCTACTACTTAAACTCGGGTCAATTGCCGCGTGTGGCAGTGCTTAGAGTCGGTATGAGCCGGTTATGCATTCGAAAGTTCGAAAATCGGCCGGTATGGCATACCGGTACAAATAACTGATTTGTCTACAGAAAAAACAATTTTACACATAGAAATAAGTGTAACGTTAGCATTGACTCAACAAATATGTTTGTACTATCAAATATTTCGTTGCTGCTGTTTCGAATGTAAATGTCAGTTTCCTATTACCCTATTAAATGGCAGAATTTATGCTCTTGATTTCTTCAACATTTGTGTGAGCAATTCTATCCCTCAAAAAACAACGAAATACCGTACCACCCGCCTTAAAATGTTTAACTTGGATCCGGCGTTGACAGGGCTCTTTTCTCAATTCCAGCTTATTCTTTTCATATTGTCTGGACTTCTGCGTTTACAATTATAAGAAACTTAGTGCTGACCAAGAGACGAGACGACAACAGAAGTTTTTTTTAAAACGGAAATTAGATTGGAAAGAATCATTAAATACTAGTGGTATACAATACAATACTATGGAATTCAACGGAAAACAATATTCATTGAATACTAGGCTGATGATAGTGGGGAGTAAAGTATCCACATATTAGTCCTCACTCTCTCTCTCTTTCTATAGATTTTCCCGTCAAAAATTACGGATTGAGTATAGCCCGCTCCCCCCAGTGATTTTTAATGAATCATAGTGATTCTAACGATTCATACTAGTTCATAATGAATCGGAATCGCATGTTATAAAAGATTTAAGATGTAAATCTTGCGGTAAGGAAGCTTTAGTATAAGAAGTAGAAGAAGAAGAAGTAGTAGAAGTAGAAGTAGTAGTAGTAGTAGTAGTAGTAGTAGTAGTAGTAGTAGTAGTAGTAGTAGTAGTAGTAGTAGTAGTAGTAGTTAGTAGCAATAGTAGTAGTAGTAGTGGTAGTTAGTAGCAATAGTAGTAGTAGTAGTAGGAACGGGTTAGAAGCCCCGCAGGGGTTGGTTGGGTTCTGTTCTCGATATAAGTAGTAGTAGTAGTAGTAGTAGTAGCAGCAGGGTAATAGTATACATGAGAACGCCGTGATCTGCGTTTCTTCTGTGTTCTATTACCACTTCTACATGAAATACCATAAATTTTCTACGTAGTGCAATAGTAATAAGTATCCGTGTGCACAAGACATGCGATATGCGTTAAATTCCCCCCCCCCCTTCACACACACATAGTCATAGATAAAGTACAAGGGCACTACACATGCGGATATAGTATACGTTCTTTTTTCTTTTCGTATCAGTCGATAAGTAAATCAAAGTCGCTTTGCTACCCCCTTGGTAAGTTCGTAGATACTCAATGAATAATCCCTAAAAGTATGAGCGTCCAGCTCCTTCGGGAACTGACGCGGCTTTACGTATACTATATCCGCTAAAATTACTGCTCTAAGGGGTTATATTTGTTCTATACCGTCACCTCATCTAATGTCACTTTAAGCACTGACGTGTGGTATCCTTATATAGAAACCTATCCACCAACTCTCTCTACACTACTATACACGCATTATTTTCCTACATACGGATACCATACACAGAGCCAACTTTCATAAACCTAGAGGAAGATTAACAAAATTATTTCATGTTATCCTTTACTTCCCATAAATTGGCTTTTTAAAAAAAGAAACCATCATTAGAAAAAGATATAATCGTATTGTTTAAATATACATAATTTATAACCCCGATGTAAGTACAGCCTACCTCAGATCTGTACTTAAATACGTATATGTATTCTTATTTTAGGCACTTAAATTTCATATCGTTTTGAAAAAAGTTCGCAACTACTAACTCGATATTTTACCTTTCACTCCAAACCGGTAAGTTCATATTGAAAAGCCAGTCACCATCTGGATGAATATAACCCACTAAAAACACATTACAAATAGCGTTTTTCCAGTATCTTATTATTTGTACGTCCTATAAGAAAACGCAGCTTCGCAATCAGTTATTTATTACCTGGTATACATGTTTCCCTAGAAGAGCGGAAGTTATACATTATAGGTTATTACGTAAATTTGTTATCTTATCATAATATTGATGGCGTGGTAGTATCTATACGTACGTGTTTCGCCTGTGAGAATGCATGGACGTTTGAATCACTGAAAAATTTCAGATGAGAACACACAACAGAACATCCTTTCTTCGTCAAAACTTCATTGCCGCTCTAATAGGACGTCCTCCATCTTTATTCCTTCAAGACGACCATGGCTACAGTGGCGGTTCTCTATACATCAAAATTGTAACAAATGACTAACGCAAATGCGATTACACTGCCGTGTTGCTGCTGGCAGTGGCAATCTGCAACCTTCGACATCACTCCAGAATGTAGCAGATCTCTTTACGCATTCCTGCATTCATATTTTTTTTTTTTTTTTTTCACCAAATATCTTGCATTAGCAATACTTTTAAGTGTGTTACCCTTCACTCTAAATCCTGTTACTTCACTGTATAAACCAATGGATGAAGAACTACTGACACGTATTGTTGGAAAATTCAACTAAATTCGTTAAAGGAAAGGTCTCAATTTGCGCCTAAAACTTCGGGCCTTATGCAGAGTCGTTCGGAAGTGTGATTAGAACGATACTAAAGAGTTCGGCTAACATTTGTTTCCTGCAGTAGTCCGGCCTTTAGTATGACGCTAATCATACATCAAAACGACTCTGCATAAGGCGGGAAGAATCTAGTCAAGTACGCAACATTAAACAACGAATCGGAAGATGCAATTAATAGAAAACGCATTTTGACTAAAGCTACATATAGGCCTGTTATATAGTTCACACATTAGAACCTAAAAACTTCGTATCTTTGTAAAAGAAAAGAAAAAAAAGCAATGACTCGACGAAACCACTGCATGCACAAAGAGGGTTTTCGAGTTTTAAACGTCCCTTCAATAAGATATGAAAAAATACTATTTAAAAAATGTACAAGTATATATATACACAAAATCCAGAAAAGAAATGATTCTGAAAGCTTAAACACCCTTGATAAAATTCTATAACTAATAATAACAAAAGTTATCAATAATATCACTACAAACCCTTACAATACAAATATTGCATTATTAATACTAAATATACCTGAACAGAGGCGAGCGTTCATAAAAATTATGTAAGTGGTGATTACAATTTAAAATTCTGGAGACAATAAACTTGCAAAATTTAGAAATCTTTTGAACTATAAGTGTAAACGCATTCTTGTTTTCCTCCCTCGTTTTTGAGATAGTAGACTTTCTCTCTCTCAGCAAAGAAAAAAAGAAATGTTTACTTCCA
Source organism: Thermobia domestica (assembly GCF_964235325.1). NCBI lineage: Eukaryota > Metazoa > Arthropoda > Insecta > Zygentoma > Lepismatidae > Thermobia > Thermobia domestica. The sequence continues at coordinate 292,762,872 of NC_137455.1, read as the reverse complement.
ACTCGACGTACTTGTCTTCTGCTATAATAAGGCTACCATTGTGTTAGCTTACCAAGTCCCGTTATCTACGCACCTCCCGCTGGAGTCGCTCCGCTTTATGCTCCGAGGGGTGTTAGATTCTAACAAAGATTGGAACACTGGACTCTAACAAAAGCCACACCACTCGTCAGCCACGATGCAAAAAGACAGTCATGTTGTAAACGTTTAGACCAGTGATTCCCAATCTGTGTCGCGCAGTCCCACAAGGTGTGTTAAGAATTTAAAAATCATTAGGCATTATTCTGTTAAACCCGCCAGCTTTCCAACATAATAATTACTACGAATAGGTTACGTTTGGTTAAAGAAACTTACTTACAAGTTAGTACCTAGGTTTTGCCCGATGGGATTTATCGTTACATGACCCAACCAGTGGATTTCGTTTCACGGTTAAAAAGTACGGTAGACTTCCAAACTATGGGAATTCAATACACAAACTTGAAGTAGTGCATCTATAACTATATGGTCTGCAATAGATTAATAAGAACAAAGATTGACCCTGTTCCTTCCTTGAATCCATATCAAAAAGCCATTACTTGTTATGTCTTATTACTGTTTTTCGTTCTATGGCAATAAAGGTTGGAACCGGAAATCGTTAATTTGAACCATTTCCGATTTGAGTAGATGGTTAAAGGACGAGATAGAAAACCTACGCTTGGGAAACTGAATCGATTGCAAAAAACTGCCTCTCGATATCTCTTACCATTTTTTTCTATGAAATTCAGTATTGAAACTCGAAGTAGTATTAAATTTCAACTATTTCCAGTTTTGGTAGAGTATTGCAGGGTCTGATTTTATGTTCTGTTGACACCCTGAATCGATTGCAGAAAACAGCTTGTCACTATATATTACAATTTTTCATCTATGGCGATAAATGTTGAAATCGGAAATGATAAGTTTTAACTACTTCCGGTTTGAATAGAGAGTTAACGCAGGAGAGGGAACCTATTCTTTGGACGTTGAATCGATTGCAAAATAAATAAATAAATAAATAAATAAAGTAAATAAATAAATAAACAAAGCGCATCTCTTATTGTTTTTTCTCTGCTAACAAGTGAGTTTTGTTTCATAGTGTGAAACTACGGTACATTTCCAAACTATGTGAATTCAATATTCAAACTTGAAGTAGTACATCTACGTATAACTGATGGTTGCAATAAGATCAATGATAGAACCTGTACCTCAGGTACTGAATCCATATCAGAAAGCCAGGTGCCGTTATACCTCATTGTTTTTGTTTTATGGCGATAAAGGATGAAACCGGAAGTCATTAATTTCAACCAGGTCCTGTTTGAACAGATGGTTAAGAGAGGAGATAACCAATTCTTGGGAAGCTGAATCGATTGCAGAAAACTGCATCTCGATATCTCACTGTTTTTGCTGTACGGAAATCGCAATAACAGTCAATTTCAACCACTTCCGGTTTTGGTTGAGTGTTGCGGGTTGTGATGGTATTTATACTTGAAACCCTGAATCGATTGCAGAAAATCGCTAGTCGCTATATATTACCTTTTCATCCTACGACGATAAATGTTGAAACCGGAAATGGTTAATTTAAACCACTTTTGGATTCAATAGAGGGTTAAGGGAGTAAATGGAACTCACTCTTGGAAAGCTGCATTATTGCAGAAAAGAGCGTCTCGATATCACCCTTATACTTTTTCCTATGTACTTTTTACTTTTTACTATTTTGGGTACCGGTGACTGTTTTGCAAGAGCACAAGGGAACGTATAATGTTGTAGTACGTTCCCTATACCAATACACTCCCGAATATACACACACAAACACAACACCAAAAAATATTATTGAAATTACCTATGATTAACCGCTGTACAATAAGTTACTTTTTTGATCATTAAAGGAGCAGTTCGACTTAGAAATGCATTTTTTACAATTTATTTCCATTTGCAGAGTTGAAAATTCTAAAAGGAATGGTGTTTGTTTGATCGCGATACGTTCAGTCGTTAGCGAGTAACAGAGGAAGAAAGATTTTGTGATGACGTCATAGGTGGGCAAGGAGCGAGAGCAGGCTTACATACTACACAGCGCCAAGCATTTCGTTTGTGAGAGGTGCGGTGGCACGTTCTAAGTGCGGTTTCCTTTTCCAGAACTGATTGCAAAGACTTACAAATATCATCTGCATGTAGAAAATGATATCTGATGGTGGGCTGTACAAACGTTTTTATAATATTATAAAACGTATCCTATAAAGCATGAGTTCAGCGTTTCAAAAAAAAAAAAAAAAAATCGAAACCAATATCATGTAAATAGATGGCGGACTAGATTGCTGCAACACCTAAGTACCTTTTCTTTAATCATTCTTCCGATTCCCAAACATAAGTATGTTCATTTTCACGTTTTGTTGTAATTTTTAACGCTGACCCTATAATTTTGTGCTTCAAGGTATGTACAGGAGCGCAACATATGAGGCAAAAATGAAATAACATCTGTAAAGTTCGCCAGAATACGAAAAACATTTCACCGGTTAAATTTCTTTTATTCTCATAGCTGTCCGCGGAACAACTCTCATCACCCGTTTCATCATCATTGTCACATGATACAGAGAAATTAAACGATGGATCAATGTCTTCAGGAACAGTCATCGTCACTGATTCCTTCCACAAGCCGGTATATTTCACTCCCTAATTCACATTGTATAGCTTATTTCTAAAGCAGTATCTTCAGAATCATGAGTGGCATCGTCTCTATTACCCACTAAAGCCTCGTCTTGACTACAACCGTCAATTGCGTCTTGTACGATATTTGTACTGGTAACTGGACATAGATCGGTGCTTGTTCAATGGCTCGGATTTTAAACCTTTCAATAATATACTTGGAACAGCATTCTTTCTCAGTTTGCGTGTAAATAATTCTTCTGGCATTAGCCAGAAGTGGATCTAGACGGTAAAAACTCAGGGGGGGGGAGTCAGAACCCAGACTATGATATGTATATCATGTTTACTAAAAACTTTCAAAAATATCTAAATAATAGCTTAAATCAATTTTGTCACTCAAAAACTAGGGGGCCTAGGCCCCCGGCCCCAGCCTAGATCCGCCACTGGCATTAACTTTTCTTTCAGTAAACTTGACTTCTCGAAGGCAGGCTCTTCAAGATGTTTGGAACACGAGTGATTTTATTTGGTACACTTTTTCCCCATTGATTTTCTTGGGCCATAATTTATATCGATCTGGTGATTTCTCACGACTTAGAAACGAAAGGAAAGATACTTTACGTTCTCAGCTTCAATTGCACAAGAATTACAACCGAAAACACAGCAGGTGTTAGGCATTTCTACTTCACTTCACAGACACAGCACGCGCTGTACTAACACGTGTTTTCTACTTCACACTAGTGTTTCTTTCAGAAAAAAATCCGGGGGGGAGGGGCACTTAGTATTCGGAGAGGCACATTATTTTTACACAGTATTATTATATTTATTACATTATAGACGTATTCTTTTGGTCTCCTCCGGGGGAATCTCTCAGAGCTCCGGGAGGCAGTGCCACCCTAAAAACATGTCTGGAAGAAACACTGTTTCGCACAACAAACGTAATTACTGCTCTCTCTACTCTTTTTTATACTAATGCTATAGGAAAAACAACTAACAAAAACTTCCCTCAAGAATTCAAAAACAGAGCAAGACTGCTAACAAATCCAAAATACAATCAATTAAATCCAATGCACTATTAAAGGTTTATCAGCTGCGTACAAGGGAGTGGTTGCTGACTCACATTGAGTTTCTCTCGCATCCCACCCATGACGTCATCATTTACGATTCATCAAAAACAAATGCCTGTAGAAGCTGAACGAGACGGCCTATCAAGATATAAAAAAATACGGGTCTCTTATTTTTTGTTTCTCTTTCTATTGCACCAAACTTATTTTTAACTCGAACTGCTCCTTTAAATTGTAGAATATGTTTGATAACGCAAGTCGGAACACAGCAGTACTAAAATAAAGCGAATGAAAGTGTTTCTACGCCATGAACAACCTTGTATAGCTGAAAAAGAGCTAGCGTGTAAGCTCGTCAAGAACGATTTCATGTAAAAGTCGCGTAAGTATTTAATTGCCAACAACGGCAGGGTGGTTAAAATCAATTTTGAGGCAGACTGTACCAGTCAACGCGTCCAGTGGCAGCAATGATGCTCAATATTATACAGACGTTGTTCAGTCTACATTTGGCCAATTTCGACTTACCTAAAAATTTAGAAGAATCCATGGCGCCAGGTCCGTAAGTGCTCGATGTGTTTCCCTTGGTTCCTAACAATAGCCCGACAGCGTAATTTCCACTGTAATAGGCTTCTCTGAAGAACTGGGAGGGGAATTTTGTCCCATTCCCTTTGCACAGCTTTCCAAAGTCCTTCCACAGTTGTCACACGCCGTTTTCCCAAAGCCCGCTTCAGCAATACAAGTCCACAATAGTCCATAGGACTTGCATCTGAAGATTTAACAGGTACCTCATTGAAAGATATCACCTGTATAGCACTTGCCTCCTCCATCTCCGTGTAGAATGTGAGGGACAATCGTGAGGTATGTGATGAGGCCTTGTCCATGTGAATGCGCACCAGATTGGAGTCATTTCCGTACATTGTTGGAATGTCATGCTCGTAGATCGGCCGCATGATCTGCTCCTCAAAATACTGCGAATTTATTTTTCAGTTCCTCGCCACCATACGTATCTTTAGTTTACCTCGGTAACAGTAGCCAGTAACGACCATGAACCCTTTTGGGAAGGATTATTTACAGACACTGACCCACCTTCTGAAGTTCTTGGCGCCTTTCTCTCGGTACATGATGGCTCTCGGGTTGCCGTAGTCGGAAAGGTAAATCCATGCTTCATCGAGCGTTACGACGTACATCCACCTTTGTTTTCCAGATGCCGTTCGTACTACAGCTTCCGGGCGTTACACTTTCGTTCCTTTTGGTGAGCATCCGTGAGAAGATGGCCGCGAGCTTTCATGACTTTTTCCAGCTTGAGTTGATGATGTAACGTCCGGCTCACAGTTCCCAAAGACACGTCAAGACGATTAGCCATACACCTTTGCGTTGACGAATTTTCTTGCATTGCCATTTTGCGAAGTTTCCTCTGCATGGTGGAGGTGACCTTGGTGCATTCCCGCTTTCTAGGCAACTTCGTTGGTGCTCCAAATGGTGGAGCTTCGTTGCCCTTGTACTTTTTAATATTTTTTATTCCACTTAAACTGATGTTGCAACCATTCTTCTTGCACTGTTTTCTAATGACAGAAACACTAAAGTGGGCGTCATAAAGAGCAGCAACATAGCCTTCCCAAAACCGGCTTAGTTTGGGCGGCATTTTGGTCACAGAGCGGAAACCCACACACTTGAAAACAAATTTAACACAACACTCACAACAATGGTCCTGTTTTGTGCGTTATTGTCATCCGCGCGAAAGACCAACTCCGTTCCCAGGAAGCCACTACTCAACACTGCAGGACGCCACGAGCCAGGTCGGGTGAGTCCATTCTGCCCGGGAGGGGGAAGGAACGAAATCGGCCAAACGTAGGCTGAACAACCTCTGTACAGCAGAACTACAAACTAACTAACTAGCTCTATGACCTATGATGGAACCCGTAGGTTTAATGCCGCGTTCACAAAAGCTCTCCGTTGGCTTCTGTTCTTAGCCATCTGGATTCAATTTGTACTTTGTTTTCCTATTTCTGTGAGATCATCTTAATATTGTCTTGCAATCTGCGCCTAGGTTTCCCTAATGGTCGTTTACCAATTGGAGTTCTTGGAAAGTAGAAACTTGGAAATCGTTCGTACTTTATTTCATTCTGGCTACATGACCTGTTTACTTGAACTTTCTAGACTTTGTAAACAGTATAAATTATGCACTTCCTCGTTATGAAGTTTCGGCCATTCCCCATTCCCGTGCCTCTTGGATCCGAATATTCATCTGAAGATCTCGTTCTCAAATATTTTGTCTACGTTCTTCCCTCACAGTAAGCGACCATGTTTCACAACCATACAGGACAACAGGCGGGATTATCGTTTTATATATATTAAGCTTCAAATTCCTCAACAGAAGTCGCAATGACAAAAGATTTTGAACTGAATAATGACACGAATTCCTTGCTTTTAGTCGACAATTAATTTCTTCGTGAATATGGTTTTGGTCTGTTAATATTGATTTTAGATATTTTACAGTATCCACTCTACCGGAAGTATTATTAGATATTTTAAAGCATCCATAATTTGCAGTATTATGATCCCGACCAATTTCCATGTAGGCCTATTTAGTTTTCTCTGCCTTTACCTAAACCCATGTCCCTGCAAGCGTTTAGCTCTACTATATAGAGCTACTCCTTCATAGAAACTTGTAGGTTTATATTATACCTATTAATTACCAGTATTAATAACATTAATTAAGGTATATTAATGATGATGAGCATACTCGTGCGGAAAATCTGTCTAAATAGCTCCCTCGTGGCTAAGCAATTAGCGCACGCGCCTTTGGCGTGGGGACGCGGGTTAGATTCCCGAAGGGAGCTCATGTAGTTCGGGTTCCACGTTAAGCTGTAGGTCCACGTCTCATATAGCCTCGGTGCTAAAAGAGACGCTAAACTTAAAAAAAAATCTTAATCTTCTGTCTAAAGTAAGACTTGATTCAGCGAATTGAGAAATTTGTGATGTTGGGAAAGCATTGAAAAAGTATAGACCCTAGAGTAGAATTTACATTAAGCGAACATATACGAGGATATTTCCAAAAGTTTTGGTCTGACTCTGAAATATTTATTGGGCCACTAGTACTAAGCTGTTTATTAAACTAGTGCCATCTATAGAAGAAATAATTAATCGGTTTCGCGTGTCTAGCTGCACCAGTTCGCTGGAGATAGTCATTTGAGTCAATCGCTGTGCATTGACAGTGATAACTAGGGAGGGGCAAACGGGGCTTGTGTCTCTGCGCCGGATTGGGAGGGCGCAAAGTTGGGCAAATATTTGGGGGAGTGTTTTGGTTTGGTTGGTCAGGGGGCGGTAAGGCGAGTTGTTGTCCCAGGCGACAACTAGGGTATTTGTGTCACTATGCGTTGAGCTTGCATACGACATTAACAATGATAGAGTGCACACGGCTGTTGATGCCAATGGTGCAATGCTAACTGTAGGCTATAGGCAGAGCTGAACTTACCACTAGGCCCGGGCTAGGAGCGTACGTTGAACGAAAATTTAAACAGCAAGATGAAATATATACAAAAGTTGAATAATAATAATAATAATAATAATAATAATAATAATAATAATAATAATAATAATAATAATAATAATAATAATAATAATAATAATAATAATAATAAACATGATTAAAGATAGAATAAACACCTTGCTAGTAATTCATTTAGTGGGTCTGTTGGTTTCAGTCATTGGTGGTTGAAGTTGAGTTGAATTTTAACGTAGTACTTGCAGTAGGTTAGGTAGTTTTGTGGAGGTTTTCGCGTTATTGCTGTTATTCGCTTTCGCGTGGTCCAAAAGGTAATATTAAAAAGAAGTGGTTTTATTTCTTTTAATGGAAATAATAATTTTGTTATGTTAGAAATAATCTTCAACCAATATAATTATTCTATTCGTTTAAGTGGTATATTTAGTGTTCCACTAGGACATATTATGGACTTAGAAAGTAAAAATAGAAATCAATATGTTAATTTTATTAAAATCTTTATGCTGTGCTTACTTCACGCACGTTGATTTCTTAGGTTTTTTTTTTTTTTCTATCCGCTTGTTAAATTGTCCAGAGAAGCCGGAAAAGAATAGCATTATGTTTACATATGCGAATTATGTTGTATGTCTTCACTGTATAACTTTTGTGTCATGTAAAAATGTGTACGCAATAAATTGTAACAAATTGTAAGAATTTCGTAGTTACTTATGCTGAAGAACGTATTTCTCTCAAACTGATATTTTTCTGCACACGTCAAGATTTTGGAGTTGAGACGCTACAGGTAGTACTTTCCACGTTTCAATAGATTCTCTTTCATGGTGTATGTATAAACTGAAGACTTTTCTAGTTTCAGTCAGTTCGGTCTCTAGTGTAGTCATCCGTAACTAGCAGACCAACACCTTAACCTTTCAGCAAGGGCGCCGAACCTGGGAGCCGAAGGGGCCTGGGCCCCCTATTGCATTTATGAATACACAATATTTGGCATAATTTGAGTGCAATTTATCTTAAAATGTTAATATTTATACCTTCTGCACCTGAATGGGCCCCCCAAAATTTACAGAGAAATCGGCGCCCTTGCCTTTCAGAGATAAATAGGCGAGTCAACTATCTCTGAACTCAATCTATCCTATGAGAAGTAACACTGTCAGTTACCACCTATTTTCATTCTAAGTCGCAGTGTGTAAGTAGTGAAACCAGTGGACTTCGCGTCTAGTCTCATTCGTCGATCTACAAGGACGAACCGTTTCCAGTTTCATGAGAGGGAAGCCATCTACATCATAGCAAAATGTTAGTGAGAGAGAGTTATGTTCCTTCTCTACGCAAACTTATTACTCTACATTTTCTAAATTTAAAAATGCTGAAACACGTGTTTAACAATTTTATATTAAGTCTTTTAAAAAATTATATCTTTGAATTTTCTGAGGTGTTTATACAGAAGGTTGTCCGCTTTATATATGACCATTTTTGATGGATACTCAGATACCTGAAGAGATAACGCGCCGCCACCACCGATCATATTCTATTGGACCTCCAGCATTATGGACTATCACACGGTATCGCAGTTTCCATTGCAGCAAGCTCCGATGCTCGAGAGGCATGGGAATTCTGTCCCACTTCTCTCTGCAAAGTTTTCCATAGACCAGGGTGCACGGACGGCGATATTGAAGACGTCGTTTCAACAGTCCAAATACGCAAAAAAATCCATTGAACTGGCATCTGGGCTTCTCACAGGAGTGTCTTCAAACGGAATAACACGAATTTCTAATTCCTCTGCAATTTCTTGATAAAAACGTGGTGATGTTCTGGCGGTATGACTCGAAACCTTGTCCATATCGATCATCACATTGGTTCGCGTCCATTCCATATAATTATGGGATTCTCTCCGATCGATGGGTGTCAGAATGGATTCTTGGAGCAATTTTGCATTCACCTTCACGTTTTTTCCTCCTTGCGTATCAGCAACTTACCCTCATATCCAAATCCCGTAACAACCATAAAGCCACGCAGGAAACTTTCCCTGCACTTACGAATAAAATTGCTGCGCCCCTTGCCGTCAATATCACGGAATGTGATCGCTCGAATGTGACCACCAGCAGTACGATAGACATATGATTTATCCACTGTGACAACTTTTTTCCACTTGGAACCCGCAGATACTTTTTATACAGTTTCCTTATGTTCGCCTTACGTTCGGTAATTTGACGCGGTAGCAGGTAGTGGGAAACGGTATATCCATACACCTTTACACTTGCGTTCAGTTTAGTGCTATAACCAGTAGCAAAAGCAAGGAGGGTTTCAGGGTTTAAACCCCCTCCCTTGAGCAAGATGATATTCAAAAATAAATATTTACCATATTAAAATGTCGTATATATACACAAACACTTGAAATTATATGAACTTGGAAGCCTGCACCCCTTCATCCTTTGACAAATTTCTACGTACGTTACTGCCTTGATAAAGAAAATGCTAGAGAGTTAAAAGATTAAATTTTCCTTATAACCTGTAGAGATATGTATCAATACACATAAAATTCCAGCATTCTACTGTAACTATAAGTTGGCCAGGGAGAAGTCTTTAATGAACGTCTTGTGTATGTATTTACGTCTTAGAGAACAATTACATATTTATATTTTTTTTTAACACCTTCTGTATGAACGCTTGTTTCTTAGGAAAAGTTAAGTTAATATCACCAATAGCATTTAAAAGTAAAATTAAAAGTTTTTTTTAAGAGAGTAATCAAGACATAGAGCATTATCTAATCTTTCTGATATCTTATTTCTTATCAGTAAGATTATTCATGTCGTTTCCCTTTTCTTCTACATTATATGCCTATGAGTCACATTACATCAAATTATAATATATCAAATTACTTGTACTTCAATATTTAACTGGGTTTCCTCAGGTAAACGACTAATACAAACATTTTCTGCAGGTGTGGGTTCGATCCCCGATGGAATACAAACCGAATAATTTTTCGGAGCGCACTTTAAGCAGTAGGCCCGCCCAGCCCTTGCTGCAGAAAACTCCAAACAAATAAATATATTAGGACTTGTGCTATGCAGAGTCGTTTTAATGTGTGATTAGTGCCATACTAAAGAGTTCGACTAACATGTTTCCTGCACTAGTCAGGCCTTTAGTATGACGCTAATCATACGTCAAAACAACTCTGCATAAGACACATAGGGCCTTATGCAGAGTCGTTTTGAAGCGTGATTATTGCCATACTAAAGAGTTCGACTAACATAAGTCTCCTGCAGTAGTCAGTAGTTTAGTATGACGCTAATCATACGTAGAAACGACTCTGCATAAGGCGGATAATCTCTACCTGTTAAATCTAACTACAGGAGCGGGACGGATAATAAGTAGAGCCAGTGATAATTTAAAAAGATTTCGCCCAGTAGGGTTTTCAATTCACAAATGGTTAGACTGCAAAAATCTATTAACTAACGTTGAGCATGATCGGAAGAAAAATTACAAGGAAATGAAAAATTTGGTTGAGGATAAGGTAAAATGGAAAGCTATGTTTGTCAAACCAATCGGGAGATTGCTTACCCAAGGAGAAGAAGAACAAGAAAGTTTAATTGCGACAAGGATGTTATAGAATAAAGGATCTGCCCATACAACAAAATCGTGAAGCCATAAGTCACAGCTTCGTCACACCTACTCTGTCCACTCCGCGCCACTAATGGGGCGTTTACACTTAGTCGATTTAGTCCAGGCACGTAGCCAAGGGGTGGGTCCGGTGGGTCCATAAAAAATTAAGGAAGGACGAAACAAAAACAAACAAGAAATTGGAAGAATCAGCGTTAAAAATAAAGATAAAATATAAAGATAAAATATAAAGATAAAAATAAAGTTAAAAATAATTTTTTATCATCGCTTCCCTGTAGTATCAAACATGTTATTTCAGAAACGGTTTTCTACTGCTCCTTTAACTTGTCATTTGGAATAGACAGTAATTGACGGAATAATAAAAACAAAAAAAAGTTATGTGGAAAGCAAGCCCTGTTAACATTTGATTCAACAGAGAAAGGAACGCAGATATAAAATATTTTACAAGACATTATTGGATACGTATTTTTTTTTTTTTTTAATAGTTGGGGTCATAATGAAAGGAAAATTGTTATATTTGGATGAACAGAAGAAGGAACGTAGATATTGTAAATTTTTAAAAAATATTTTTATAAATATTCTTTTATTCGAGATTTCTTCATAGTTTGTTACTAAAATACTTACTAACATGTATGGGCGCCGATCCTGGAGGGCCCGCCCCCCAAAGGTCATTTGGGCCCCCTTGTTGTATTTATGAATATACAATATATTGGCATAATTTGAATACAATTTGTCTTAAAATCCTCATATATGCTTTCTGCATCTGAATGGACACCCCAAATTTACAGAGAAATAGCCGCCCTTGCTAACATGTCCTAATTTTAAAGTCTTAACAAACCAATATATGTTGCTAGTAAAATAGTTTAAATTGATCAAGCCCCTGGTGTGATAACCACAATATTTCATATCAAACTCCCCCCCCCCCCCCATCACGAAATCCTGACTAAACGAACCAATATATATTACCAGTAAAATAGTTTAGAATAATCGAACTCTGGTGTGATAACCACAGTATTTCATGTCTCGGAACCCCCTATTACGAAATCCTGGCTACGTGCCTGTTTAGTCGCACGACTAAATCGACTCGCTGCATTTGCCACTAAATCGAAGCAACTAGGCCGAATCAGATTGATGGATGTGTTCAATTATTTCAACCACAGAAAATAGAACGTCTTTTAATTCAGTTGCCAGTCGATTAGTCGCCTTCGATTAACAAGCGATTAAGTTGAAGTCCCGTTTACACGGTCGATTAAGTTGAAAGTGACGTCAATTCAACTGAATCGAACGCAAATCGACTAAGTGTAAACGCCCCATAAGATCGCAATGTTTCGAGCCAACAATCATGGCGGAAACGAGAGTAGCCAATCAGACAATGCTCGATTGTTTTTCGACTTCATTCAGTTCATATGATGAAGATATATATGGGCAGATCCTCTATTTTATAACATCCTTGAATTGTGAGAACTTATTTTGAATTACCAATCCCTGTCTCACTGATCTATCGCCTCTCACGAAATCACCAAAGTCAAGGATCGTTTGGTTTGGTTAAACCTGTCGTTACTTCATGCCGGGAAGGAAGCTTAGATTTAGAATTAAATTTTGGCACGTTTATAAATAGCTATGCATTAAAAGATCAAATAATACTTTCCACAAAATGGACACTTTCAAATATCCAGGATCAATATTAAAAGACCAAAATTATATTCAAGAAGAAATTAAATGTAGACTAAAAGCAGGGAATTCGTGTTATTATTCAGTTTAAAATCTTTTGTCGTCGCGAATTCTGTCGAGGAATTTGAAGCTTAAAATATATAAAATGATAATTTGCCTGTTGTTCTGTATGTTTGCGTAACATAGTCGCTTACTTTGAGGGAAGAACGCAAACTAGTTTCTAAGAACACGATCCTAAGACAAATATTCGGATCCAAGAGGGACGGTAATGAGGAATGGCCAAAACTTCATAGCGAGGAACTGCACGATTTATACTGTTCAACAAACATTGATAAGGTCATCAAGTCTAGGAGGCTCAGGTGGCCAGGTCATATAGCCAGAATGGAAGAAAGTAGAAACACTTTCAAAGTTTTAACTGGAAATCCAACTAGAAAACGACCATTAGGAAGACCTAGGTGCAGATGGGAGGACAATATTAAGATAGATCTCGCAGAAATAGAAATATAATATACGAGAAGCCGGATCTAGTCTGATCCTAAGGACAGAAATCAATGGAGAGCTTTTGTGAACGCGGCATTGAACCTCCGGGTTCCATGGGCCATACAGTCAGTTAGTTAGATATAAATAGCTATTCAGCTTATATCTAAGGATGACTCAACAAGTTTTGAAATATCCACCGAATTTCCAGAGAATTGACATGTTCTATTAATGTACCGTAGACATTTGTGGTCTTAAAATTATTTGAACGCTCGTTTTTCGAACATTATTTGAATATCCGAATACTCGTTTTTCAAATTTTAATAATAATTTACTATTCGAGCGTGGACAAAAATCGTCGGCGTGAGTTTTCCTGAGGTTCTCCCGTTTCATCCCACTTTCTTTATCCCAACATTTCGTTCATTACCATAATCAGCGTCTCCCGTAGACTCGAAGCATAATTTTGGGACGTTAAACTAAAAAAAATCTAATATTTTTTCGAATAATATTTTTTCAAGTAACAGATTTTATTGCAATATTCAAAAAATCTATTATTCGAACAATTAATTACTCGAGTTCTAACAGCAGCACTAGTAGATATTCATTAGCGTATAGTATTGACTTGGGACAGCGTCGTAATATTTTACTTGTGACACATTTCTTAAACATTGCCTACTAGTTCCAAATACTTCAATATTGTTGCAAATACATGTATATCTAACACTAGTGGCGGCGATTGGACGTTAAAAGTGGGGGGAAGACATGATACCGTATATCGTATTTTATATTTTATTAAGTAAATTGACAGGAGCAACGCAAGTAGGTACTAGGGATTTGTACTCTTAGACAACGAAAGTGTAAGAAGACATTTGATTCCTTGCTCATGAATATCTTAAAATTCTGTCTGGAAATTTGTGTGATCAAATTATTTAATAACAAATTTGCAAAACAAACAAATTTGCAAAACAAACAAATTTGCAAAACAAATTTGCAAAACTGTGGATTAACGAACAACTTATATTTTTAATTCCAAACATGCCATTAAATGTATGTTATTACCCTTAGAAAGACAGTAAATACTACAAGCATATGCTACGACATTTGAAGAAATGTTTACATTTGCATCTTCCCGAAAAATGTTCGTTGCCTTTAGATACAGTTTTCACTTTCTTGGTACACATTAAAACAACAATATTTAGAATCACTCCACACTCCAGTTAAACAAAATAATCCTAAAACCTAGAGTTATGTTGAGTTCACTAATTTAATTGTATATACACTCGTACACTCCTAAACACACCACTCACTCGTATATTACACTGCAAAACAGTGGAAAAAGCAGAAGTTGTTTCTTATTACTCTCTTTTTAATCAATATTCCTTATTATCAGAAAGAAGACATTTTAGCAACTGCCGATTTTTGTTGAATTAAAGACTAACTTGTGAAATGTTCTCTCAATTAGTTTTGAAGCGGCAGCCTAATATATTGAGCCCCTTGTAAGAAGAAATGAAAGTACGCTGGAATAGTTGCACTCCAATCAGTTAATTTCTGGGCAATTTTGTTTGGCAATTAAAACCCAATTCTTGTAGCTTTCTTAACTCCACGGGAAGACAACCAATACGTACTCAAGCAACGGCAAATATTATATGGCACCATTTTTCTATGAACCAGTAATAAGATACAAAAACTTTACATTTCCAAATGAAACTATAAACATTAATTGGTCATTTCAAAAAGGGAGGCAACTGCCCCCCGAATCGCCGCCCATGTCTGAGACATTATTTGACCTACTACCTATATAACAAATCTGTCATACATTAATATCACTAGGCAATTTTTTTTTTCAAAAAAATTCATATTTCCGAGATATTTTTTTTTTAAAAAAAAGCCATTTCTTTATAAATTCGATGTGCTGAACACAAGTATGACAAACAGAAAGCTGAATTTTCTGCGGTTTTTTTGTAATGTACACTATTTTTGAGAAAATAGGTATATATGTAAGTATATGAGAATACATATCAGCATATCTTAATCTGAGTCGGATTTTCGATTCGTTTTGGATTGTCGTTTGTAATTGAAGTGGAGAACTTGTCTGATGAACGTCCAACAATAGTCAACTAGCGTTGATGTAGACCATTTGCCCTGGTATCGTTGCTCCATCTTGGGAATGTCCTGATGAAAGCATTCGCCGTGTCATTGCTGATCTTCCCGCAGTTATCAGGAAAGAAATCCAAGTGAGAGTCCATCTTTAGGCCTTTTAGATCTTTAGGGACATTTTGCAGCCGAATTCATGATAAAAGATTCTTATAGTTTTTGGCCTTGTTATTCCCCAGGAAGTTTGCTGCGATTTGACAGAACGCATCTCAAACCTGCTTTTCTTTATCCCGAAAAAAAGTTGCCGGAAAACCGGAATTGGTGCCACGTACTTGGGATCTCTAAAGACCTGCTTAATCTGAGGTCCCACAAAAGCACCCCTAAATTTTGCTTCACTGAGTCGAGAGACATTTTTAAACAGGTACTTAAGTGCTGCTCCATCTCGTGGCATCAATTTCACGACGCCTTCTATTAAAATTTAGCGCACATAATGCATTAATCTCTTTGCATGTGGAAGTGATGAAATATGATCAAATGTACGTGGCGTTACGCGTAATCTTATTACAATCCAATTAATTAATTAATTATATTACGCAATAGCACGTATATGAGAGAGAAAACATCAATATCTCTGCAACGAGAGCTAGTCAACGTTTTTGAATCTAATATTCGTGTTCAGCACGTTTAATTCATTCAGGTTTCGGTTCATTCTCCTTAGAGTTAATTTCATTGTTGTCCCTTGTATCAATTTACATAAAAAGATTGGTTTATTATTTTTGTTGAATCTCATAGAAAATATCCTCTATTTACAATTCACTTCAGGTTGAATCACAGAAGTCAATTTTTCATTTATTGAAATAGATTTTTTAAAAATATGTCCTGCTTTGATTTTCACCTTAACTCCACTCCATATCTCCAAGAACTTTTATTAAACATGAAAAATCCTACCGATTATTATTATTTACATCTGAAAATAAAAAGAAATAAATAAAAGAAAACAATAAACAAATGATACCAGCATTACAATCATCTTACTTTTTCTTATTCTATAAGATACATATAGTAATGAATCTAAATGGTTTGTGTATGATACAAAGGTCAGAGTTATTGAACCCGTAATCATACTGACGTCGGAGTTACGTGCTCTCACAGGGAATAAGTATGATTGATTCAAATGTAAGGAAATAATAATCACTTACTTATGTAAATATATTACATTAAACTCAACTCAAGCTGGACATAGTTACAGGAGAGGTAGCGTGGCCGAGCGGTCTAAGGCGCTGGTTTTAGGCACCAGTCTCTTCCGAGACGTGGGTTCGAATCCCAGCGCTGCCATTACGTTTTTAAGTACTTTCTAAAGTTATAGTATGTGAAATGAAAACAAGTATTATTTTTTTCTAATTCACATACAACAATATATGTATAGTGTGTTCCTAAATGATCTTTCCAACTTTGATCGCGTACAAGCTAAAAATGGAGATAGAAACGTACGGTTTGCGTCATAACTTTCACACACACCTAAAGTTTTACTAGCCGTTGAACAGAGTACAATGTGTGCTCCATTTGTGGCACCCAGGACATCTAAGCGATATTCCAGTTCCACCCACGTCCGGCCTAGCATGTTCTATGTAACGTGTTCAAGTGCTGCACCGATGCGAGCTCGCTCTTAAAGCAGGTTTTGCAATGGGGTCTTGTAGACCACATCCTTCACAAAACCAGAAAAGAAAAAAATCGTGATGTCGGGAGATCTTGGGGGCCAGGCTATTGGCCCTTCTCGACCAATCCAGCGACCTGGAAATATGTCGTCCAAAGCTCTCCTAACGATCGCGGCCCATTGACGAGGGGCACCACCTGCTACAGCAGGACGTTAGGTTGCAGATGTTCGATCTGTGGAAATACAAATTGTTCCAACTTGTCCAAATAAACATTCGCGGTGATTGACGCCTCTGCAAAACAGTCCCACCATACGGTCATGAAGCAAACCACGCCATACGTTTACCTTTGGACTGTCGCACACAATTTTCCGGTTTACGTGGGGGTTCTCCAAGCCCCATATCCGCACATTGAATCGATTTCTCCATCCCGGACACATGAAAGCACGCTTCGTACGAGAACATTGCCTTTGTCAGAAAATCTAAGTCCTCGTCGATTCGATTCAGAATATCCATTGCAAATGCTTTGCACTTTGGCCTGCTATCAGGTTGAAGCACATGCAGCAGCTCCAGCTTGTATTCATGCAACTTCAGTCGCTTGTGTAGCATCCTATGCACTGCGGTCGGTGGTAGGTGCAACTGTCAGACGCTTGACGGACTGATTTGGTTGGGCTCCGGAAAAATGTCTTTTGCACCCGTTCCACATTTGTTTCATTCGTACTCGGACATGTAGACTCGTTCCCTTTATGCCACTTTCAGTTTCCTTGAACCTCATGTACTACTGCGGATGGTCGGATATGATGGTGTGTGCGTCTGTAACGCATCCGGAAGTCTCAGCAGATCTGAGTTGCAGATTTGGTTTCTCCGTTATTCTACACACTGTGTCACCTCCTGATGGTGGCTATTTTCGTCAATGCCTCACCTGCAAAGACAAAAACAAAATAGTTAGAAAAGGGAGATTTGTTGGAAGTAGAAGTATATAACAAAACTTTAGGTGTGTGTGAACATTATGCCGCAAGTCGCGCCTTTTAATCTAGCCCCATTTCTGATTTGCATGCGATCAATATTGAAAGATCATTTTGGAACACCCTGTATATACATATATAATGCGGCAGTTTGAAATCGAGACTGATTTTTCTCAATATGTGGCACAACTATGCACGTGACCTCTGGTGCAAACAAAAGAAGAATGTTTCATGTGTAACTGACACTAAGTTCATTGATCTTGACTGACCCGTGTGTGAGCGTGGTGAGTATATGTAGATAGGTGTTGCTAAGCTGCGTCCTGAGTTCAACATGAAAGAATGAGTGAACATCAAGTTTTCTGTACGTCTGGGTAAGACTGCTACAGAAACTTATCAGATGTTGTAAAAAAGTGTATGTGGCCACTTGTTTATCCCGTGGATGGTATACAAGAGTTTCAGGGAGGGACGGGAGTGTTGATTGGATTACATTTGAGTAGTGAAAAAATGATCGATCTGGCTCAGCGTTTGCCAACTCACAAGCCCCTGGGAAAATGACCACCGTGCACCGTGAGCCCACGGTCTTTTACGATCTCCATTTAGGGGTGTATTCGTTCTCTTTTATGACCACTTTTTAGGGGTGTAATCATTCTCTTTTACGACCTCCTCCATTTTAAGGGGGTGTACTCGTTTTCAACCCCTACGAACACATAACATTACGTAACACACAGCAGAACATAAGAGTACGTAACATAACAAGGGTGTATTCATTCAACCCCTACGAACACATAGAAGAGAAGATAACACATAACACTACGTAACACACAGCACAACAGATAATACATGGCGTATTTTCCAACCCCTATTTTAAGATAACAGAAATTACGAACACATAGAAGAGCAGATAACACATAACATAGCAGGGGTGAACTCGTTCCCTTTTTCAACCCCTACTTTAACATAGCAGAAATGACATAAGCATGTCCTCAAACTACTGACCATTGTGAACAAAGGTCAATTGGTCATCAAGGTCGAAAACAGAGCCACATTTAGCAATAGGTCATCAGGTACTACATGTCCCAAAATTAGTGGTCATCGAGGTCAAAGACCAAAATACTTAAAACCAAATAACTCTTAAATGGATCCACATATTGAGGTGCTGTTTCCACATTTAGTAATCGGTCACCAACTACTACATGTTAAAAAAGTACTGATCATCGAGGTCAAAGGTCAACATACTTAAAACATAATATCTCGAAAACGGAGCCAAATATCGAAGTGGTGTTTCCACATTTAGTAATCGGTCACCAACTACTACATGTTAAAAAAGTACTAATCATCGAGGTCAAAGGTCAACATACTTAAAACCTAATAACACGAAAACTGAGCCACATACTCAAGTGCTGTTTCCACATTGAGTAATAGGTCATCAACTACTACAAGTTCCAAAATAATGATCATCGAGGTCAAAGGTCAAAGTACTTAAAACCTAATAACACGAAAACTGAGCCACATATTGAGGTGCTGTTTCCACATTTAGTAATAATATTGCTGAGATTCGGATATTATATTTTGCTGTTTATCTAACTTTTAAAATATTGTAAAATCGTTAATTGCTGTCTTCCAACTATAGAACACCAATTAGTGTTTTTTCTAATAACCTATTATTCTTAACGTTCAACAATTATTCACTGTAAAGCAATGCTTATAGAATTCTTTTCTCGGAAAAATCAGCTGTTGGCATGAAAAAGTAATTGGGGCTGTTCCCACTATAGAACACCAATTAGTGTTTTTTCTAATAACCTATTATTCTTAACGATCAACAATTATTCACTGTAACGCTATATTGAAAGCAAAATTCTTCTCGGAAAAAATCAGGTGTTTGCAAGAAAAATTAATTGGGGCTGTTCCCACTATAGAACACCAAGAAGTGTTTTTACAATAACGTATTCTTCCTAACATTTTTAGTGATATTTTCTAAACCTGAAAATAGAAAAAAGCAAATTATTATTATTACATTTCTTACATTACAAAATCATCCAAAAATCGCATATTAGGCGTATCCCACATAACTGGCTCAGCATTGGCCAACTCACGAGCCCCTGGGAAATTGAGCACCTTACACCGTGAACCCACGGTCTTTTACGACCTCCATTTTAGGGGTGTTTTCGTTCTCTTTTATGAGCACTTTTTCAACATAGCAGACAAAGAACATAGCAAAGGGGTACGAACACATAACATCCTCCATTTTAGGGGTGGACTCGTTTTCCAACCCTTATTTTAATGTAACATTATTTTCTTTTACGGGAGTAGCAACACCCCCAACCCTCCTCCTTTCTCATCCAGGGCTTGGGACCGGCAATGGCGGAGTTTAAAAAAATAACATCATCATACTCTCATAAATGAATAAAGCATAATATCATTAGCATCAATAGTAGTGAGTGAGAATTTGTTTAAAAAATCCTGCATCGAATACCCAGATGCACGACATGCTAGATATAGGAAACAGTAATGTCCACAAAATTGAGATAAATCACCTTGAATACGTCTATTATTCCATGTATAATACAGACAGTTTCGTTTTAAAAACCTTATATGATGTTGTATATAGGGAGGTATACCATAGCTATCGAAATACTCTCCCACACACATATTAGATATATAAACAGCAACCCAATGTTCACCAGGTTTATCACTAGAATCAGTGTTTATAATTATGGCGGCTGGAAATGTATGAATAAACAAAGGTAACTCATCAGCAGCATACACACCAATAAAATGATCTTTAGGCAAATTTTGTTGTAATGCTTCATAAAGCTCAATTGTATTTAACATTTTCTTTCTTTAATTAATATATATTTTTCTCTGGAAATCAATTTCTAATTCTGAAGAGAATTGACCATAAATAATTGTTGTTACAGGAGATGGCAGTGCTTCTTTAAAATGAACCTCTAAACCAGGGCCGGTGCTAGCAGTTTCGCCGCCCTGGGCGGTACTTTCGAATGCCGCCTGTTTAATTCGCAAACTTTATTTTGACAGAGAACGTTCAGGTATTAAGAAAAGTAAGATACCATATTTAAAAACATGTATGAAAAGGAAAATTAAACAAAAAATTGAACTACCTCTCTCGAATGCTTACGTAATATTTAAATGACCCCATACATGACACAATATTCAGTATGATCGATTTCGCTGTACGTGATATACAGCAGGGCATACAGAAAATTTAAAAATATATATGCTTTAGTCCGACTAAGAATTTTAATTTTTAAGCTTAGTTTATATTAAAACGTGTTTCCAATAATGTGGAGCATGAAGATAATATAGTGAATCAGATATTACAGCAAAAGTAAGTGATTAGCCTAAGCCTTATAGCGTAGTAAAACACAATACACAAATTTTTACATAGTTTAATTGAAAAAAAAACTTTTCTTGCTTTGATATGAGCAAATTCCTTTATCACATTCGCGTAGTCCAATGTTTCAGCCAATTCGTGTTCCATTGATATCATTACTAGACCACCTAAGCGTGTTTCAGATATGGAAGAAAGTAGACAGTTTTTAATAAGCTTAGAGTAAGTTTCGAAAAACTTCTTTCTCTACTTGCCACTGTTACTGTAAGGTATACAAAATCATAAGTGCAACACTGGCATTGGAAGTGAAGTCATATTCCTTAATTAATTTTAGTCTCTTTTGTTGAACTTTTAGGCTTAATTATAGCCGATAATAGTTTCAGTTCGTCTTTCAAATCACTGGGGTTAATATCTTTCGATTCTTCGCGTATTAAAATGCAGGCACTTTTCAGAGAAAAGTTCAGATGGCATATCTTTAAGATTACTTATATCGTAAATAAAATCGAAATACTCGCTGTGATGTTTAAGTTGCCCAAACCTTTCTCTTGGGCAACTTATTTGTGGATCTTCAATAGCTTCATCCTCTGCCTTGTACTGGAGCTGTGTCTTCTTTCGATTCGAGCTTGCACTGTATTACCTATCCATGGAACATCCATATCTAATGCTGATGCCAACTCCATCGCATCAAGTAAGTAAGGTTGAAACTTTGCATAATTTCTGCTCCTCTCAAAGTATTTATATATATTTTGAAGAAACCCGACTGCATCCGAAACATGGGAATCAATGCTTTGGAGACTTTTGCTCACTATGTTTATGTGGAGTGAAAAGTCATACCAGATCACGAGTGAGCAAAGAAAGTAAAGCCACGCAGCTGGTTTGCTATACATAGAGAATCGCAGGCGACCATTCTATCTGTTCTATTGTCGTTACTTATTTGAAGTAAGGCATCATAAACCTCTCCTATCTAAGTGGAGTTAGAGCATCAATTCGACTCTGCCACCGTGTGGTGCTGAATAGTTTTAAAGTGAGACTGCTAATATGTTCCTTTAGTATGGCCCAACGTTGAACTGACGCAGAAAAGAAGTCATAAACTTTTTTTTATTATACAAAAAACGAAACGGTGGATTGAGATGTTCTGGTTGCATCGTTAACGACAAAGTTTAGTAAAGGAACATAAAAGGCTTGGAAATTTATTTCTAATACTCTCTTCTGAATACCTGAATGTTTGCTTTTCATATTGGAACCACTGTCATATCTTTGGCCCTTTTTGTCTTCGATAGGAAGTTCATTTCCTTTAGCTGTTTATTACTTCTGTCAGTCCTAGACCAGTGGTTTGTTACTCGTACGAAATCAAGAAAGTGTTCGCAAATTTTTACAAGGCATTCTTCATTACTGTAAACGATTATTGTCATTTGCTCTGTACCAGAAATATATCGTGTACAGTTTAGTATTATACTATAATATGTTGCAGCTCTCAACAAAGACAGTATTTTACTTTCAATTTACTTATTAAGAATTGGAATAATTTCATTTTGAACATCTTTTCCTTAGTAATGGTGGTATTTATTTTGTTCTCTCATGATTCTTTTAATGTGTTGGGTCACGACGCTGTCAAACTTATTTTGCTTAAATATAAAAACAATTATATATAACGTGTTCTCTAAAATATAATTATTGATAAGATATGAAGAATTTGTAAATTGGTTAAAAACTCGCTGCTAGAACCTAAATGTCTCTAGGCTAGAACCGCTTGTCTCAAGTG
Source organism: Thermobia domestica (assembly GCF_964235325.1). Taxonomy (NCBI): domain Eukaryota; kingdom Metazoa; phylum Arthropoda; class Insecta; order Zygentoma; family Lepismatidae; genus Thermobia; species Thermobia domestica. The sequence continues at coordinate 292,740,078 of NC_137455.1, read as the reverse complement.
GGATTGTATCTTTTGTATACTTGGAGTGAAGCGTTAGAACATTGCTGAATAGAATATATATATATATATAAACTAACTAACTCTATAGCCTATGGAACCCGGAGATTCAACGCCGCGCTCACAAAAGCTCTCCACTGACTTCTATCCTTAGCTAACTGCATCCAGTTTCTACTTTGTATTCCTATCTCTGCGAGATCCATCTTAATATTGTCCTCCCATCTGCGCCTAGGTCTTCCTAATGGTCGTTTTCCGATTGGTCTTCCAGTCAAGACTTTGAAAGCGTTTCTACTTTCTTCCATTCTAGCTACATGACCCGCTCACCTAAGCCTCCTAGACTTGACGAACCTAACAATGTTGGGTAAACCAATATATATATATATATATATATATCAAAGACATTTGATAATCTTATCCGCCCTAGTTGAAAATCTTATCTACGCCGCTGCAAGGGAAATCTTGAACGAGATACCTGTGGCTAATAGTTTGATCATTGAAAATGAGGGGGAATGATTTGAATTTCCTGAGTGAGTATTTTCCTCAATGTGAGTGAATTAAATTTAATTACATTCGCAGGTGAACACAATTTTATTTTTCCATGTGGACCTATTACGAATCATTATATTTTGATACTATTCTTTTCCTTTCCAAATTTTGCCGCCCACTAGATGTGCCGCCCTGGGCGGTGGCACGGCTCGACCCCCCTCGCGCCGGCCCTGCTCTAAACGTACACTTCCTTGCCGTTGCGGACTAGTATGAAATGCAGCACTTGCGCTTGAATCAGGAGTTAAATCAAACACCAGTAGAGTATAACCATTAGGATATTCAGCGAGTGAAATATTATTACCTTGATTAGAATAATAAATACCTGAACCTGTAAATAACGTAGAATATGCTTGTACATATAGCTTATTATCAAAATCTGGCTGTAAAGGTTTGAAGGGCATTGGATTTCCATCAACATACAATGTAAAAAATGACATACTAAAATGTTGAAAATTGAATGGATTTGTTTGATAAGTACCATTGAAAGCAGCATTAGTAACAAAACCAATAATAATACGTTTAGGCACTATGCCTGAAAACAGATCTGGAAGTGTACTATCCATAATTCCTTGTGGCAGAGTTTCTGTCTTCACCTGCACTTTTGTTATAGGATATTTTATTCTAAATTTAGGATTTTGTAATACTTTATTTTGTGCTATTTTAACTGCTGGTGATACATCAACCTTTTTCACAAGCAATGTTGCATCTGTAATTACAACTTTTCCATCAGCATCTGCGTCACCCATTAGACAAAATGTAGGTTTAGCTGGAATTAGTTTAATACGCAATTGTACACCATTCAGTAAAAATTTCTCCTGATTGAAAATATCAGCATGAATATAACCCAATAATTCAAATGACTGACTTAAAGCAGTGAGAAGAAAACGTTGTTTAAATCCTACATTAGCATCGGCCACACTGTCCATATGCCCTGCAGTATCTTTAAACCACATTGATGTTTGAAGATGCGTTGTTTTAGCTTCAGTATTATAATTTAGTAGTTTTTCAATATACGATCGATATGGATATGTATGTGAAGAGTAGGAAATAATTTGATTATTTAAATATAATTGCACTTCACTGAACATTACATTGAGAAAATCATTTACAGGGCCGATTTTCTTATCGGCAGAAGTTAAATTAGAACCATCTGATTTAGTAATTTTACCTTTAACATATAACATTGTGTGCGGTAAGTCAATATAGTCATCCCCATGACCGGGGACTACAAATTCTATTGGTGCATTATCAGCTATTGAAGCCACAGGTTTATATGGAACTATTTTATTACCTATAATACTGGTTTGAGTGGGTAAACCAGCAAATAAATCTAATTCTGATTTCATACACTCACACTGCATTTTTCTTACTATTAATATTCACACATGGTAAAATTTACAATACCATATTACGTCTACGAAAATGTAATTTTACACATACACTGCCATATTGGAAAGGAAGTGGATTACCTGTACTATCTCTTAAATCAATAATAATTTGATCAAATTGTTTACGTTGCACAGTGACATAATGAGGATTATCAAAAATATGTACATTATTAATACCATGCTCTGTAATATTTGTATTTATAATACGTAACAACGGAGCTACGGTGTCACCCACCATTTGTGGTTCTACAATATCACTGTAAATATACATAAGTGTAGGTAGCGCTTTTTGTAAATCAGGTGGATAACGAGCCTGATGAACAAGTGCAATATCTTCCTGCTGTATATGATCAAAACCTAGTATTCTGGCTAGTTCAGGAGATAGGCGTACTTCTATATGCTTCTCTTGATCTTTTATTACTCTATTAACCTCAATTCGTTTCACTGATGCTTTGACTTTTAATTGTAAATTTAATATATCACTTTTATGATTAATTTGAGATAGAATATCATCAACATGATAATAGTGGCCTGGTAAGATTTGAGTTATGTTCCAGTTTTTTGTAGTAATGAGACGATAATAAATATTATTTGTATATTTGGAAACATTCTGAAATGAACTTGTATAATGCACTTCAACAACAGCTGTTTCCCACACTCCCTTCTCCAGTACAATAGGTTGATATAATTTAGTAGTATAACAAGCAAGAGTATTTTGAGGAAAATATTCCATAGAACTATTGCTAGGAAGTGTGAGATAAAAACTATCACTTTGCTCCATAATTAATCAATCAAAAATATCTTTGGATCTTTTTATCCGTTTCACACCAGCACCACTAAAATGAACTTTCTTTCTTTTTCTTCTTCCAGATCCTTCCAACACTTGATTTAATTTATTTTGAGCTTTATTTTTTAAATTTGTTTTAGCTTCTTGCCATCGATCATGCAAAGACTCTTCAATAGGTCTATTATTATCTAGTACATCTCCTGCTACATTAATTCCTGTACGTATCAATTCTTTACCAACAGTTTTTGCACCTTGTTTTAATAAAGGAAATACAGTACGAAATAAACCTCCTAGAAAACTACCAATGCCATAACCTTCTTGATATGCTGTACCTCTATACACGTTATAATTACCTCCTGCTTGATGTATGTAATAATTAAGGTAGGGCTCATTCATCTTTCTATATACTTAAAAATATCAATAGATTACAATAGAATATTATTATTATTGCTTGTAAGTACACCATTTGCGTTTACGGGGTGGAGGACCATCCTCTTCGTCCTCTTCGTCTTCTGTTAGTTTTCTAATATAATCTATTCGTTGAGGATTACCAATGTACTCTAAGGGTATATTGGCTTTTGCTAATAATGTAGCAAAAGGTTTCCAGCCGGCAACTGAAATATTTTTCTTACGACATCTAACAAAATCGGATATCAAATCCACTATATTTGCACCTGGAAGTAATTTATTATTAATATTCACATTTCCATTATCGTCCCATTGAATATTTGGATTTTGTTTCAATTTACGTAATAAAGGTCTTGCTTTACGTTTACAAATTTCAGGGAGAGTAGATATTATTTCATCATCATCATCCTCGTCCTCCTCGTCCTCTTGTTCTTCTTCCTCCGTAGTAGTTGTTGCTGTTGTTGTAACTGCTGCCGGTTTTTGAATTATATTTAAATATTTTTGTAAGACTTCTCTATATTTTGTCCATTTTTCTTCTGCATTTAAACTTTTATTATTTAAAATTTCTTTCATTTCATCATCAAGATTAGATATCGTTTGATAATGATGTAATTTTTCCGGTGAGATTAAAATAAGTTTTTGTGCGTTTTGCATAATTATTTAATTAAACTAGATAGTATACCTCCAATAATAGGTGCAAGCAAAGCAGTAAGAAAACCACCTTTTGTATAATTATTCGTTTTTTCTTTTGTTTTAATGACGGACCTTTTTTCACCAAATATCTCAGTTCCTTTTTATATTTTTTTAGCTTATTTATCTCTGTTTTATTTAATGGAACATTTCCCTGTAATACGTTATAGGAACATTCACAAATAGAGCGAATTAAATCAGGATCTGCATTTTGTAAAATTGCCTTACGTGCTTTCGGTTTTGACTTTGCTAAAAGTTTTAACAAATGTGCATTTTCCTTACTAATCATTTTTTACGGCTATTAAAGCACAAATAGTTGTTAGAATATAAACCATATTACAATTATTATTTTTTACAGGTACATAAACATAATTAAAAGAATCTGTTGGAAAGATATTTGTTCGAACTCGCTGCTCATCAGGAGTATTTTGTTTTAAATCAAAGAGTAAATAACCATGTGCAATTCGAGTTGCATCTTGATATGCTTCTTGAATAAATTTTGTATTACCTGGATACAATTGTCGTGCGAGATAATTAATTTGAGCTTGGTCTCTAGGATTTTTAAAACAAACAATATAATGACAATTTAACGAAATATCCCGCATTCCTTTTTGTTGATGGAAAATATTCTGTGTGATAAATATTACAGTTATATTTCTATGATGGCTACCCTTAGTAAAAATATCTACAATCCGATGGTCACACTCACATAATGACAAGATGTGGACCCTCATGTGCTTGAAATTCATTATTTTGAGGTAAACCTTCTTTAAACGTACAGTTTGAAAGAGTATCATACAACGGTTGCCATTCACCATAACACCATACAATATTTTTAAATAACTTACTATAATGGTCAAGAAATGTTTTAACAAAATATGATTTTCCACATCCTGTAGGACCTGCTACCATACATGTAAAAGGAATTTTCCATTCCATCTCTATTACAGATATAATGCTAGAATTTAAAATACTTGTGACGACATGCTTCACCTATAAATTCTTGACTTCTCTTTTTTTACAATATAGTATGTTTTAAATCAATCCAAGAATTTTCACTTTTTGGCAGACCTAACCATTTCACATAGGCCTTATTATTTTTCTTTCGCAACACTTTTTCAATTAAATATGTTTTTGGAAATTTCGTTAATTGTAATTCGTGTCCGTAAAATCTTCCTTCAATAGGTTTATTATTTGAGTCTACTAAGTGATATGTCGGAGGATTAGTGAAGAAAACTTTAGCAATTCGAAAAATTTCTGTACTCCAATTGCGTGTAAAACCTCTATCTAAGTTTACTAATTCTTACATATTCACCTATCTTAAATTTACTTTTTCTTTTTATCACAGAAAACTTTTTGCAATAGATGTTTGTCAATAGATGTTTTTCATTTTCTTTTTTAATAGCGTCGATAGGTTTCATTTTAATAGTGGAATGAATAGTATTATTATAATTATGTAGTAATTCCGGCAGAATGCCAATCCATTTATAATTTCCCTGCAGTGTAAATTTTCTCCACATTAAATTACGTAATGATCTATTAAATCTTTCAATAATACTTGCTTTCACATCACTGTACGTGGAATAATGTTTAATGTTATTTTGGTTCATCGCCTTCTGAAACTGAGTTATAAAATTCTCGACCCCTGTCAGTTTGTAAAAATTTAGGGCTTTTGTTTGCTTTTCTCATTACTGTTATAAATGCTTGTGTAATTTCTTTCCCAGTTTTATTTTTCACAGGAATAGCCCAAGCATATTTAGAGAATGTATCTATCACAGTTAATAAATATTTGAAATTTCGATTAATTTTTGCTAGACCTTTCAATTTTCCACTATTCATTTAAACTAAATCAGCTTGCCATAAATCATGAATCCCTTTCGTTATAACAGATATTCGAGGATAGTTTCGTCTTGCACTTTTATGTAATTCTGCAACTATTTGTTCTCGAACTGATTGTGACATATTTTTTTTAATACTAATATATCAAAAAAAATTATATCATATTTATAATATACAAATCGTACATTTTACATTTTTATTATAATACCCCCAAGGAACAGTGTGTATATTACAACTTAAAATTTTTCTTTTGTCATTATACGGATCTAACGCTAATTTTGTTACCTGATTTGTTGTTAAATTATGGTATTTACTTTTAATTTCAAATTGTGTTTTATGGATCGTTTCGTTTTTAAATATACATAATTTATAATCGTCAAACGTAATTTGTTCTTTAACTATATTTTTCTTAATCCCTTTACATTTTTTCAATTCTTTATTTTCACCAGTTTTTATTGCATAAGTTTTGGCTCGTAGGCCTACATACTCAATCATAGGAACTCCACCTAATTCGTCTTTCATTTTACCCAAAACGTGTTTATTTTGTGTGCTATATAAAGAATTATTTTCAGGAAAATTTGAGGTGTCAAAATACTCATTCATATCTTTTATATCGTTATAAATATTGTTAGTTTTAATATGGTAAATAAAAGAGTCAGTATTCATATACGCAATTCTAATATTATCTCTATATCGCGGTTTCATTATATTATAATGAAAGTTATATAGTGCTAATTTTGATAATTCTAAAACTGTTGCTCCTACGTAAATTGGTTTATTAAGGGTTACCGATTTTTTTACCATATGAAACAATGCCAAATTATCATCCAATTTTACCCAATTTTGAAACTGATTTTGCGCTACTAATTTTTTACACTTTTTTCATTGTTAATTAATTTTATATCAATTCGTTTTCGTACATTCTCCATTGTCTTTCCGTATACAGAATTATTTAATAACTTATAGAAATCTTTTTCAAATTCAATTGTAGCATTTGCACGGCGTTGAGTATTTTCTTGAATATAAGATGCAAGCCATTTAGATTGACGAAACCATAATATTTTATGTACTTTTACCAATATTAAACCTTGTTTTAGATAAAATTGTAATACTCTATAATGCAAGATATAATTCGATTTCGATTTAAGTGTCAATAGTAATTTTGAATATTTACCATTCGGTGGAACTTCATTAGTTGGAGCACACGGGAAATCAGAATGGTATTCGTGTAAATAATTTGGATACTCTAAGTCCACTTCTAGAAAAAATCCCCATTCACTATCCGTGGGCCAATTGATAATTTTATGTTTGTCTTGCCAATTGTCAATTTTATCCTCCCACCGAAAACCACGATATGGTAAATAGTCAATCATTGATAGTCCGTACAGATTGTTCATGTCAATATACAGTAAATAAGATTTTTCTTTTTCCGCATCAAAATCATGTACGTAAGGATTATTAGCTTTGGCATACCTTAACACAGCTTGAGTAATACCTCCGCGAATCGATTTTTCTACAAACATATACATATTGATATCTGATAAAAGTTCAAGTTCAATTTTTGTTCTATATAACATGGCTTGCCATGCCAACCCAGGTGCAGTAAAACAATTAATCGGATCAATACAAAAAGCATTTAAACATGTCTTTCTAAAATTCTCCAACACATCTGCTGTGAGAAGTACATCACATTTTAAATATAGATCGTGGTAGTCCCCTAAATTTTCACATTTAAACACACGCCAAATCAGTTTTGCATATTGATAATCAATCTCGGAAATTTGTGTTCCATTCAATTTGCTACTAAACGCCTCTCTTCCAGGAAATTCAGTTTCTTTAAATGTATCTAAATTTGTTATGTATTCATAAAAATAAATCCCCTTACGGAGAATTAAAGGAAACTTTTCATCGGAAAAATATTGCTTTGTATAGACAAATTGCTCAGGTTTTAATTTTGACACCAAATTTTCGAGACTATACGGTAGGAATTTAAATAAGTCTACAAAACGTAACTCGATAGGTCTACCATTAAAATTAAAGTGCTTAGAGAATGTTATGTATTTCTCAGTGCTTTCAGCAATTACAGAAATATTTCCAGGGGTGCAACCTAATTCTTTCACAAATAAATGTGCATCATACCCAGACAAATTATGGAAGAAGACAGGGATAAAATTACTTTGACGTTTAATTTGTAAATTACAATTGTTGCACACCGTGGCAATAAATTGACCAGTTAAATGGTTATGATGTTTAACTTTTCTATTGTTACTCGTATATTTACTATCGCAAACCGAGCATTCAGTGGATAGGTTAAACTCCTGTAACTGAGAACTATTTAATGGTATTAATGGTTTTTGTTGATCTAATATGTTTATGATTTTTCTTAATTCATTCTCCATAGCAGACATAAACTTCATCGATACATTTTCTCCTCGATAAATAACTAAATCTGATTTCATATAGTTGTTACTCCAACATACAATATAACCAAAACTGCATGGTATATGTTGGTAAATTTGTATTGTATGAGATCCACTTTGTTTATTTATAGGTTTTAATAAACTTTCCATATCTGCAATTATTATCATTCTGTAATAACAATTTCAATTTTCGAAATTTTAAAACTTCTCCTTGTTTTGGCATGTTAATTTTGGTTGGAGTGTGTTCTTTACATAATTTGTCATGTTCATCTAATTTTGATTTGTTATAAAAAGATATTAAACATCGTCTACAAATAAATGTTTGATGACTACCTAACTGATGTCTAACTAAACCATTTAAATTTGTAATTAAACAATAATGAGAGTTTAAATATAATAAATCTATATGTTTACCTACAGCTGTGTTTTCGCTTATACGTAACGGGAAAATAGTTTCATGATCATAATTAATGCCATATATATTAATGGAAATTTGTTCCTTAGGAAATACAGAATTATACATATGTTCAAATTTGCTTATGTGTTCTATTTCAACGGGGAAACTTTATATTGGTTTTTTCAAATAATGGTAATAAAGTATTAATATATTGTATGTAATTATTCACACGATATGGATTATCTTTTGTGGGATGCAACGCAGCTAGAATGCAGTACATAAAACATCTATTATCGTTATTTTCAATATTTAAAACACATTTTGTGGATAAAATCCATTGAGGCAATTTTACATAAGATTTCTCTTTATGACTCTTCAATAACGCATTGATATTTTTTATTAGACAATAATGACTGTTGCAATTTTCTTCACAATACAGTAAATCTATACGTTTATCTACAGCTGTGTTTTCGCTTATACGTAACGGGAAAATAGTTTCATGATCATAATTAATGCCATATATACTAATGGAAATTTGTTCCTTAGGAAATACAGAATTATACATATGTTCAAATTTGCTTATGTATTCTATTTCAACGGGAAACTTTATATTGTTTTTTTCAAATAATGGTAATAAAGTATTAATATATTGTATGTAATTATTTACACGATATGGATGTTCTTTTGCGGGATGCAACGCAGCTAGAATGCAGTACATAAAACATCTATTATCGTTATTTTGAATATTTAAAACACAATTCTTTTTGGATAAAATCCATTGAGGTAATTTTATAAAAGAAGAAGTGGAAAGAGGATCATATTTACTGATTTTAATTTCTAAGTGATGGTTTGGTTCAGAACATAAAGACCACCCTGATTTCTTAATTGCTCTATTTTCTTGTTCAACTAAAATTTTATTAAATAGTTTTTCTATTATAGAATTCACATCTGTACTCGGTAAAATAATTTCGTTACCACTATTTACAAAGAATCGACATGTTTCTAAATCTACTGGTTTTACAAAAGTTGTAGCCAAAGAAAAATTTACTTTAAATGCTGAATTATCTTGTTCCTGTTTTAATATATCTAAACAGTCTTTTCTTTTATTCTTTAAAAAACATCCACTATCCTCATTTAAATCAGTATCACATTTTAAAATAATTTTTTTTAAATTATTATTAAATAGAGTATCAGAATTGATAGTATTTGATTTAACCTTTTTTGTTGCCATTTTTTTTAAAAACTAACTCTTCAAAGTTACTATAATAATTTTGAACTGCGTTTTTATAATATAATATTATTATAAAATGTCTTACTTACAAAAGAAAACAAAACCACACTATTAATAAACCACACTAATAATATAAACGCACACACACAAAAAATATCTGAACTTTACGCTTCACACGGTAAACATGAAGTGATTACAAAAAAACATGTCGGTCAGTCTTTTATACCTGTCTGACCGCATTGCGTAATATTGCGCAATAGTATGAGTCATGCTCGGGGATTCCCCTCTTTTTTATACCTTTGTGATTGATTACATTACGTTCAGGGATTCCTATCATTGAATGACAAGTTATTGTCTGTTAAAGAGAAAACTAGGTCAATGTTTTTTTAAAATCCGGATGAATGACGTAATGAGAATTATCTACATATGGCGGAAGTTATTATGTAACTGATAACAAAACACGGAAGTTTCGCATTCTTTAAATAATCTCTGCTATGTTCAAATATAGGTTAAAACAAGTTCACTCCTTAAAAGAATCTTTGCTATAGGGTTCGAATGTATTATCTGTTATGTTCAAATAAGGGTTGAAAAATGAGAACGAGTACACCCCTAAAATGGAGGATGTTATGTGTTCGTACCCCTTTGCTATGTTCTTTGTCTGCTATGTTGAAAAAGTGCTCATAAAAGAGAACGAATACACCCCTAAAATGGAGGTCGTAAAAGACCGTGGGTTCACGGTGTAAGGTGCTCAATTTCCCAGGGGCTCGTGAGTTGGCCAATGCTGAGCCAGTTATGTGGGATACGCCTAATATGCGATTTTTGGATGATTTTGTAATGTAAGAAATGTAATAATAATAATTTGCTTTTTTCTATTTTCAGGTTTAGAAAATATCACTAAAAATGTTAGGAAGAATACGTTATTGTAAAAACACTTCTTGGTGTTCTATAGTGGGAACAGCCCCAATTAATTTTTCTTGCAAACACCTGATTTTTTCCGAGAAGAATTTTGCTTTCAATATAGCGTTACAGTGAATAATTGTTGATCGTTAAGAATAATAGGTTATTAGAAAAAACACTAATTGGTGTTCTATAGTGGGAACAACCCCAATTACTTTTTCATGCCAACAGCTGATTTTTCCGAGAAAAGAATTCTATAAGCATTGCTTTACAGTGAATAATTGTTGAACGTTAAGAATAATAGGTTATTAGAAAAAACACTAATTGGTGTTCTATAGTTGGAAGACAGCAATTAACGATTTTACAATATTTTAAAAGTTAGATAAACAGCAAAATATAATATCCGAATCTCAGCAATATTATTACTAAATGTGGAAACAGCACCTCAATATGTTGCTTCGTTTACGAGTGATTGGGTTTTAAGTACTTTGACCTTTGACCTCGATGATTAGTATTTTGGAACTTGTAGTAGTTGATGACCTATTACTCAATGTGGAAACACCACTTCGATATTTGGCTCCGTTTTCGAGTTATTAGGTTTTAAGTATGTTGACCTTTGACCTCGATGATCAGTACTTTTTTAACATGTAGTAGTTGGTGACCGATTACTAAGTATGGAAAAAGCACCTCAGTATGTGGATCCATTTAAGAGTTATTTGGTTTTAAGTATTTTGGTCTTTGACCTCGATGACCACTAATTTTGGGACATGTAGTACCTGATGACCTATTGCTAAATGTGGCTCTGTTTTCGACCTTGATGACCAATTGACCTTTGTTCACAATGGTCAGTAGTTTGAGGACATGCTTATGTCATTTCTGCTATGTTAAAATAGGGGTTGAAAAAGGGAACGAGTTCACCCCTGCTATGTTACGTGTTATCTGCTCTTCTATGTGTTCGTAATTTCTGTTATCTTAAAATAGGGGTTGGAAAATACGCCATGTATTATCTGTTGTGCTGTGTGTTACGTAGTGTTATGTGTTATCTTCTCTTCTATGTGTTCGTAGGGGTTGAATGAATACACCCTTGTTATGTTACGTACTCTTATGTTCTGCTGTGTGTTACGTAATGTTATGTGTTCGTAGGGGTTGAAAACGAGTACACCCCCTTAAAATGGAGGAGGTCGTAAAAGAGAATGAGTACACCCCTAAAAAGTGGTCATAAAAGAGAACGAATACACCCCTAAATGGAGGTCGTAAAAGACCGTGGGCTCACGGTGCACGGTGGTCATTTTCCCAGGGGCTTGTGAGTTGGCAAACGCTGAGCCAGATCGATCATTTTTTCACTACTCATTTGATTGTAACAAAGAAGAAACAATGTGAGATTTATACTAATATATTATATTGAATACTTACAGTAGAATATTAACATAAAGCATTTTACACACTGATACCACCCCTTATATCTCCATCTTCCAACAACTGAATACTGCTGTCCGCGCATAGTGCCAGCGACTACCAGCCTTTGTTATACCCATCTACGCGCGAGTAACGATTAGAAACATGCTCTGAACATTCCAGTTTTTATTACTTCCATAAGCGCTAACTGCTTACAAACAGTTTCAGTTTTCCCTTTGTCTACATTCCTTATTAATATATTTGCTTCTAGTCTTTCTGATTTTTCGTGTTTTACTACAATATTCCCTTTGTTCACAGCACTTCTTACAAAACAGTATTTTCTGTTAATATCTTTCGTCCTAGCCTTTGTACAATTACATTTCACCCTATCCATAGCAGCCTTGCTATCTATTTCAACACATATTGGTCTTATAATACTTTTTGAAATTCCTAGCTCCGATAATAAAATAATTTCCAATATTCCACATAGACGATCACACTTAATTCCATATGCATTATTTGTCCATTATAGAGAAACTTATAACCATTAGATAGATTAAATATTCTAAGGTTTGGATCTTTAACATTTTTAGTTCTCAATCGGCATAATATATTTATAGTTTCCTTCTTCATAATGAGCGTATTTTCTTCTTTGTTTGATGTTTGGAAATGTTCTTTTGTAACAAATTAACTCTGAGTTAAGTTGACGTAATATTACAGGCTCATAATCTAAAATTGCATCATATAAAAGAAATAATCTTCTCTCTCCGATGGTTATAATTTTATATCTTATTTTAATATTTAATTTATCTGATAATTCCGATTTTATATCTAATTCATCTTCCTTTAAGTATGTGCCTTCAAACTTCTTTCTATCACTTTCTAATTGACTATTTATTGATTTGAGTTGTTCGAAAGTTACTACATCTTGTTGATCAACTGGATTAGCTACATTAACAAGTCTTTTGTTTTTAAAATCAACCCATGTTGTACAGGGTGATTTTTTTTAAAACTCACTGATTTCATTTGGGTCTAGAATTTCTAACTGAATTCCAATTTTCATGTGGTTTGTGACAAATGATCAAGGAAGGATGAGAAATGTATAGAACTATGTTTACTGGTTTATATTCATCCGGGTAATATCAGCCACGCCCGAAGAAAAACAGCAAATATTCGTCAGTGTACCTTACAATTAGAATGAGGTGCGGTGTGGTGTGGAGATTTGAGTTTTCTTCGTTGGATGGCAACTTCGCCATCATCCGAAACAGGAAACTGTGCCGTTGTATTGGGAATTGTTCTCTACAGTTCTGTTCAACCGTGTGAGTATAATCAGGACACTGAGAATAATGTACTCTTTGGAGCAACATGCGTTTATCGTTAATAGTTTTTGGACAATGGAGTCTCTTGTTGCTACGCAAAGGGGATTTAGAAACAAATTTGCTTCACTTCTGCCCCAGATAGGAACATAATATGGTCGCTAGTGAATAAATTGGAAGAAACAGGATCGCTTTCGAGTGAGACAGGGAAGCATCTAACTCCGCAGATAAGTGTTGTGGAAGATGTCAGTTACCGCCCAAGAAATCTCTCCATCGTTTGTCGCAAAAACCGGCTATAGCTATTCAACATTGATTTATGGGTGTTACCACTAACACTTACTTTGTATTCTCACTAACACTTAATTTGAATTCTGCAATTTCGCTTCAAAAATCCAAAACCCATTCCAATTGTAAGGTACACTGGCGAATATTTGCTGTTTTTCTTCAGGCGTGGTCGATATGAGTTTTAAACGAATGAATTTAAACCAGTAAACATAGTTCCATAAATCTCTCATTCCTCCTTGATCATTTGTAACAAACCGAATGAAAATTGGAATTCAGTTAGAAATTCTACAGCCAAATAAAATCAGTGAGTTTAAAAAATCACCCTGTATTATTCGATGTAAAACTTTACATAGATTACTAAGGTTTCTAAGCTCTTCTTTCGTACTCAGATACTGTAATAGTTCTAATTGCTCTTCGCTAATGTTAATATCTAAATCTTATTTTTAGTATTACCAAAGATATCCATATTACATTATATATAAAATTTCAGATTATTTAACAGCAAGAAGAACAGTGATACGAGCTCCACCAAATTCAATCAAATCACCATTCTCATCTCAAATTGAAACTTTGATACTGTTAAATTTATTGTGGTGTATTGAGAAGAATATCTTTTCTTTGAGCTCATATAAGATTGGTTCTCCGAACTCTGCATTTGTTCTATATATTGCGATTATTGTTTCGGTGTGCGTTGTGTCTTTGTCTTTTAAAATCATACCTTCTGCTAAATCACAGTGAATATTTATAGTATCAAATGGATGAAACTTTGGTAGCTTATCTCCAACATATATTGTTCTATCAGTTAATTTCTTCTCGCTAAAACCTAATACGGTATTAATAGTATCTAAGGTTGTCATAATAGCTTTCGCTTAATATTTTAACTCTGTTTCTCTTTCTGTCTTCAGTAAATTTAACATCATCTCCTAATAAAGTATTGAACTACATTCGAATTGTAATATATTCTTCTAATTCTTTAAAAAATATATTGACCAGGCGGAACTGTAATTTGCTTTTCAAAGGTTCCTCTAGGAACTGTTAATTTATTATTTTTTCTGTAATGTTTGGAATTAGGTTTGTTGTGTAAAATCCCGCAAGAGCTATTTCTGAAATGTTTTTAAATGGATAATGCAGAGACATGCTTAGTACAAAGGAATAACCATTTAAATTATATACTTTCATTTATTACATAATAAAAATAAAATGGATAATTGGGATATTAAAGTAAGGTTAACAGAACAAACAACGAAGAGAAAGAGGAATAATGTATTACTTCCTGATGATCTAAGATGTTTAATAGTTGGGCCTAGTGGATGTGGAAAAACGACGTTAATGATTGATAATTTCTTGTTAGCACCTGACTGGTTAAAATAGGCAAATGTTTATATTTATTCTAAAAGTCTCAATCAACCTAAATACCAACTACTAATACAACTTTTTCGAGTTGTATAATGTGATATTAAAGATGCAGTAGCAGCAGTAAGAGGAAACAACGAAGAGATTATTCCACTAGATGAATGTGAGGTTGATTCTGTGGTAGTGCTTGATGATTTCATTTTAGAAGAACAAAACGATGTAAGAGAATATTTTACTCGAGGTCGTCATAAAGGTTTAAACTGTTTCTATCTCGGACAAACCTACTCTAAAGTACCCAAACAATTAATTAGAGATAACGTAAACTTTTTTTGTATTTTTAGACAGGAGAAGGTGAATCTAAAACATATATATGATGAATTTGTTGGATCTAATATGCCATTTGAAAAATTACAATCTTTGTGTAATAAGTGTTGGGGAGAAGAGCATGGTTTCTTAACAATAGATATGACAGGAAAAGCGAATAATGGTAAATATAGAAATAAAATTAAAGAGTTTCTGAAAGTCTAATTTAAACGTAGATGAACGTGGATGTTACGTTGTGTTGTTTTTATTTTCTTTATATAGAAATACAATTAAAGATTCATACTAGGTAAACGTGGATGAACGTAAATGAACGTTGTGTTATGTCTTTTTATTTTCTTTATATAAAAATAAAATTAAAGATTTATACATAGGTGAACGTAGTTGAACATAGATGTTGTGCTACGTTGTGTTGTGTTTATTTTTTCTTTATATAATAAATGGATGTTAATAAAGCTAAGAAATATATAAAGTTAAGAGAAGAACTTGTTAAAAGATTTAAGGAAATTAAACAGGCTAATCGAAGTAAATATGAGAAATATAAAGAACAAGATGAGCCTGTTATCGACGCAATTAAAGATTTAGGACAAGATATATCAAAAGTAGCAGAATAAAATAAAAATTTAATTCAAGAGTTAGTTCCAGTTGTACATAAAAGTGCAAGAGTAGATTCAAGCTTATTAGTGACACCTCATATGTACGACAGTCCTGTAAGTGAAAGTGATACACCTATAACAGAAGAAATAACACAAATGAAAAAGCAAATTAAGTATAAAATAGATGTAGAATCTTTAGCAACTACTCATTTTGGTAAGATTGCCTCAAGATACATATTATGCAACTAGAGATGATAAAATTTTTGGAATACAACCATATGATAAAGATGGAAAATCATATATATGATAGGGGATAAAGAAGTTAAAATTCATGGTGATGATTTAGTCTTTAATAATCGGCATTACACAGGAACAAAAGGTTTATCGGAACTACTAACAAAACATAATCCAACAAACTATAATGATGACCTAAAAATATATACAAATACTAATTGATTCTAATGTTGCATTTCATAACAATGATCTAAACACAAGAAAACAACGATCTAGTAAAAGCGAAAAATACAAAGAAATTATCAAACCTATTTAATAATATAAAACCAACGTTTGCTCCAACACCAACAAGAAAGAAAACAGGAGAGGGAATCAAGATATATATAACGAATTACCAAAAGAATACAAGTGGATGGATGATGTGAGAAAACTAATTGATCGATTGATCTTATCGATGGAGAAGGAAAAGCTGGAAATAATAACTTTTATAATCAGAAAGTAGGCATTATGGATATGATTAATTCTAAACTCTCACAATTTATTCCTAATGATTCAAAGGGTATAGGTTATTTGATAAAGATATTGAAAACGTTGCCACCAAAATTTTGGAATAATGAGAAGTATGGAAAAGGATTGATTATGTTAGTAAGTAAATGAGTAAGGTAAATAATTTAATTAATAAACTTCCATTTGAATTAAATATTCCAGGCTATAGTTACTTCGGTCAGCTTTGGCCCGCTGTCATGTTTTAAAAGAGCATTGTAATACACACCTTTTTGCGGGAACGTCCTTATAGCCTAATCTACCACCTGTCTTTGGAAACATTTAGAGGAAACTCGGGTAATGACCGAATACAATGGTAAAGACGATTAGGAATGGATAATCCGCAAGCGAGATCCAAACTTAGCAAAATGGTCAGTCTAATATGGAGCCGTTTCAAAGACCATTGGTGTGGGTGTGGTGATGAGGAGTGTGACCAACTCCAATGATCCATTAATATACAGTCCAGCCTTCAGGGAAACTTGAGGGGTTAACAACCAGGTACTAAGCTACAAGAAAGATTAGAAAGAGGAGATAGAAGTATTAACCCATTAGATGAAGCTTGTAGAGAACATGATATCTACTACAGAGATAATAGAGATTCAGCTTCAAGACATATTGCAGACAAAGAATTAGAAAATAAAGCATGGGAAAGAGCTTTTGCTAAAGATGCTAACTTGATAATAGAACGTTTTACCTGCTTTAGGTATTGCATTAGCGATGAATTCAAAAGTAAGATTTGGTTTAGGTTTATAAGTATATAGTATGTTTAGGTTTAGTTTCTAAGTATGTATTGTTTTTAATTTTTATGGAAATATTTTTTACTTTTTAAATAAATATAAGTATGAAGTTGAGTAGTTTTACATTTACAATTCCTAACGGGGAACTTAAACAGTTAAATATTGATCACATTTTAACCACGAGACAAATCAAAAAGAAGCGAAACTAAGTAAAGATCAATGTATGTCTTTATCTCTTTCTATAAGTTAAGAAAACAAACAAAGAAATGAAGACAATAATAAAGCTCATTGTGGAGGTTTTATATTTCCAATCCAACTATTTTAGCTTTAATAAGTGCTCTTGGTTCTGCTGCTACTGGAGTTGCTGTTGTAGCCAAACGGTAGATGATGTAAAAAAGAATAAAAAGGAATTAGAAGAACAAAAGAGACATAACTTAGCAATGGAAGAGAAGAAACAAGGTGGTAAGCTTCCAGAAAAAGTAAAGCCCAAAAGCGTAGTAAAGAAAAAGAAGAAATTAAACCTTTAAGTAACTTGGATCTAATATGTCTTGCTAAACAGCTTAGATAAGAAACTTTAGAGGTGTATTTATGAGTGATGAATTACCTAAAGAGCCGAAGAAGAATGAGTGTGCTATTGTTAATTTTGATAGTCTAAAATATAGGAACTCATTGGAATTGTTATTGGAAAGAAGGAAATAGAAAGTATGTGTTTGATTCATTCGGAGGTAATCCACCAAAAACACTTATAAAATATCTTGGTCATAATAATATAGAATACAGTAGCAATCGTATACAACATTTTAACGAGGTAATCTGTGAACATTTATGTATTACAGTGTTAAAAATGTTTACAGATGGATATAGTTTTCCAGAAATTATTAGCGAACTAAATAGAAATAAAGATGTGTGGAGAAGGTATATTTAAGGTTTTACTTTGAGTTTAATTCGTAAAAATATTTTTTTCTTTTTAATAAATATGAATAAAATGGAGTCATATGAATTACAATCCTTTAAGACTAATCAACAGATAATAGAGAATTTAAATAAACCAAACAGGTCTATTGAGTTTGATATTGATGTTGGAGTTGGTTTTATATATCCTTATTATGCTGATATGTATGTAACTCTTGAAATACGTGGAAGATACGCCTATGGGGAATACACTTCTGGCCAAAATATTAGAGTTATTAATGATTTATTTCCACATTTGTTTTCCCAAATACAAGTTAGTAAGCACGAGCAGATATTGGATACTATAGATTATCCTGGTTTAACTTCGATAGCTGTAAATACATGTACGATTTTAAAACCAGAAGCAAATCATTATGATGAATGTGGGGGGGAAGAAATTACTTGGAGAAGAACAGATGAGGAAATGGTGTTCTTCCTAAGACTTTTGCCAGGATTTTGTTCTGATTATAAAGATATCATGTGGAAGGGTGGATTAAAATATACATTTAAAAGAAGTGGTTCCGATGATAATACTTTGCTTATATATAAGCGATGTTCAAAATATTTAGGCTATGAAGTTGAAAAACAATGCCGTGGGGGATCAGGGCAGCAGAGTTGTCTTGAACATTGGGAGGCGGGCAGATTTGAGGCTTATTATGTGAGGACATTAATTTCATCTCACTTTCCCTTGTGGTAATCGGACACAAATAATCACATACCCTCCCCAATCGGACACATTTCAAATCTGATTTCTGGGGGGACAATTCCCCCAGTTCCAAGATTGGAGGGGACATGTCCGTATCATCCCTAGGATTTGTGCCAGTGGCAACTATGTAGACAATTTGCAGATTTAGAATGATTTTAACTATTTAATTGCAACTTAGAAACTGAATTTCTCAATTTAATTGAAAAGAAACGTTAAAAATAAAAAAATAAAAACAAAATGTTATTAAGTAGTTTTATCTATGCTATGTAGTCTGTCAAAATACTTAAACAATATCAGTTCTAACTTCTCGCTGTGATTTAGCTACTAAATGAATAACTCGTGACCTCGTGTAGCGTAGTCGCTAACGCTCTTGCCTTTGGTGCGATCAGTCTCGCATTCGATTCCAGATGATGACACTCGGTCGAAAATGTGTAACAGACTTTTCAGGGCAGCCATCCAGAGTGGGGTTTCTCCTGGGTTTTTCTCATTGACACCAGATTAATGTTGGGACATACAGGTCAAACGCACTACTTCCCTTTCCTTCATCGGATTGTGTTCACCGAAGGACGTTATCCCTCATAGATGACGGACTTACGGGTATAGATGTCAGTAAGACCCAGAAATATGTATAAATGAAATAAATAAATAAATAAATAAATAACAAATGAGTAATTCACTTATGATAGTTTTTTTAAGAATAATACATTTATTTTCTAAACGTATTTTTTTCAGATACTTAAAAATTTTATTTGTTATTTACTAATACAATACAGTCATAAGCAATTAATACAATACAAGCAATTAATAATAACACAAGAAACTGTTTTAAAAGGACGTCAGTTAGGCTGTTATATCAAGGCACTGATCTCAGTATTCATTTGCTTTTTCATCAATTTAACTAGAACTTTTCTCACAACTTCTCTAGCTTTACTGTGAATAGTTTGATATAACAGCCTAACATCCTTTCCTACGAACTGAAACCATTATTTAAGTGGATGAAATTATCACTAAATAGAATCTAATAAGGTGATTCCTTATTCCTTATTCTTATTTCTTATTCTGAATCAATTTAAAAAACAAACATGAGTTTCAAGAAATACTGCCCTTCTCTAAAAAAAAAAAAAAAAAAAAAAAAAAAAAAAAAAAGCGAAAAAACTGACATGGTGGAAATCAGTGAACACTTCGAACATTGCACTGTTTGAAAAATGCTATCCACTTAGATGAATCCACGACTAGGAAAATATATTTCTTGAAATGGAAGGACTTCGGAGAAAACGAGGCAACGAATGCGGTGCTAATTGAGTGCATTGTCCATTCCCAGCAGGAAGGATAATCTTTAGTTATTTATTGTCAAGTTTCCATACAAAATGCCCTACAATACAGAACAACGGGAACTTGATTGTTTCATTGGACCGAGGTCTTCTGGTTTTTCAACTTCGTATTAGATAAATGCTGAGACTAACACCTAAAATTCTGGAGGCACTTTCTCCCCATTTTATGGCATAAAATGTAAGCAAGTATTTGGATTTGAGATAAAAGCATAGGTGCAAGATGCTAATAATAAACACATAATATGAGGTCTAGTCCAGTGACATTTTGACGTTATTACATACGAATTCTCTTAACCCTTATGGGATCCGGGGTTTTTGGGGTATTTTTTAAAAGATTATTTTCTGACTAGAGATGAAGATATGGAGACTAAAAACAAGAACTATATCTATAAGTTTTAATTATTATTTAAATAATTTCTTGAGATCCTCTCTGAGATCTTGTAATTAAACTACAACGAAAAGAATAACACTTTACTTTCAAACACAATAAATTCATTGATAAGTTGTCAAACGATTCTCTTTTTTTCATTCTCTACTTTGAATGACCATACTAAGAAGGAATGTCGTTTTTAATTAACTGCTGAGCAGGCATGTGTTAGGTGTCAGTGAAGCTTGATTTACTAAACCCCCGTCCCCCAGAAAATGGTCCGACGGTAACATTTCTTTCGATTTCCACACAAACATGGCATTCGCTGTATCCCTGGCAACTCTGCAAAAATGTGTCTTTGAAGAGTCATAAACAATTGTGACAGTTTAGAGAGGAACAACTACACCCTCCGTTCCCCACTTCCTCACTCCGAACTTGTTTTCTTCTCTGCAGCGGATAGTACTTTATGAATGTAACTATAAAGTACTGTGGATGCTGAATAACTTAATAAAGTACTGCGCTGAATAATATTGGCTAGTGGACCATAAACTGTATACTATGTTATTCCCTGTGTTCAGTGGCGTGTCGAGCAAAGTCATTAGCCTGCAAACAATGTGCAAAAGGGCTGTAGGGGTGCTTTCTAAGAGAGGCATAGGGCTGGAAAAGTGTGCTCGTAGTTTGGAACCTATTCTACTTGGGTCATTTTTGATCAGTTTTAATCATTTCCCTCCCCCCTCCCTCAAGTTGTGGGGCTAAATTTGGACGTAAACGGGATCGGAGGTATCACTATTCATCTTAGCGACTCAAAAACCGTGGATTCGACACTGATATTGTTCATTTTCGATTATTTTTATATATCTCCTTTCTCTCCTCCCCCAAGTTGCGGTGCTGAATTTGGATTTAAACGGCATCAGAAGTGTCACTGTGCATCTCAGCGACCCCAAAAACTATAGGTTCAACACTAATATCGGTCATTCTCTATCATTTATAAATGTTTCTCCCCCTCTTTCCTCACTAAGTTGAACCGTCAAAGTGATATGACAAAATTATCTCAGGTCTGAACCTCATCTATAATGAAAATTTCATCGAAATCGGTCGGAAGAAGCGATGAAGTCAAAAATACAGTTACTTACATTGTTATTTTTTATATATGTATCTCTCTCCCCCTCCCTAAGTTGCACCAACAAGGTAAAATAATAAAAATCATTACAGACCCGAACCTCATCTATGCAGAAAATTTGATCGAGATCGGCCGGGTGGTTCAAAATTTAAGTTTTATTTATTTTTATATATCTCCCCCTCCCCGAGGTACTATTATGAAAATGATATGATAGAAAACCATCCCAGGACCGAAATCATCTGTGTGGAAAATTTGATCGAGATCGGTCGGATGGTTTAAGGGTAATGAAGTCACAAAGACAATCATTTTCACTTTTTTAACATATATCTCTCCCAATCCCTCCCCTAAGTTGCAACGTCAAAGTAAAATGATAATAATCATCCCAGACCCGAACATCATTTATGTTGAAAATTTAATCGAGATCGATTGAATGTTTTAACAGTTATTAAGTTTTATTTATTTTTAGGTATACAACTCCCCCTCCCCTCCCCGTCCCTAGATTCTAGCGTCAAAGCTTTCCAGTCCTGAATCTCATCTATGTTGAAAATTTGATTGAGTTCGGTTAGGTTGTTCAAGAGTTATTAGGTTTTATTTATTTTTATGTATTCCCTCCCCTCTCCGATGTTCTATCGTCAACTGTTCCAGGTCCGAACCTTATCTATGTTAAAAATTTGATCGAGATTGGCTGGGTGGTTCAAGAGTTATTAAGTTTATATATATATATATCCCTCCCTTTCACCTCCTCTGGGTTCTATCGTCAAGAAGAAATTATTTAAAAAAAAAAAAAAAACTTTCCAGCCCCGAACCTCATCTATGTTGAAAATTTGATTGAAATCGGTCTGGTGGCTCAAGAGTTATTGTCACAAAGCTAGTCTCTTTATAATTTTTATTAATATTGATTTTTATATATTTCCCCCCTCCCTCTCCCCTAAGTTTTATCGTCAAAGTGAATAGCTAAAAATACTCCCAGTCCAGAACCTCATCTACGTCAAAAATTTGATGGAGATCGGTTGGGTGGTTCAGGAGATTGAGTCACAAACATAGTTATTATCAATTTTATAATATAGATTAATTTTATTTTTAAATATTAAATTTTCGGTGCGTAATTTTCAAATCACCACATTCTTTGGTGTTATTAATAGAATTGCAAGTTACAAAATAGTTTTCAGGCAATCACAGTCCCTGAAATTGTTTCCAAAAGATTTAGTAAATTTGATTTTCAGAAGGAGCTCGAAGTTGATACGGAAAAGAATTTGAAGATAATTGAAAAATTTTCAATCATTGTTACTTTACTTCAGATTGCGTGTGATATTTTACAACATCTTTTCATATATTTCAAAACACTACAATAAGTAAATAAACAAATAAAGTATCGGAAGGTTATTTTATAGTGCTTTCAAGGTGTTATCATTTCAAATAGGCAGTAATTTCAAGAACTTGAAATAACTTGGAACAACTTGAAAGCCGAACTTCGGCTTGACTACTACGCCTGTTAAGTTAATTGTGACGTCAATGTTTCGATAACGTAGTGCCCGACAATGAAGAAAATTATATTTATTTATTCAATACAGCAGGCTATAGGCCCAGTTACTGTGTTGTTCCTTTATAAATATATTCACTCATAGATATATCTTTTAACAAAATTATACATTTTAGTTTATCACATATATTAAGTCTTTTCCTACATACTGCAGGGGGGGATGTTATCTCCTGCTCATCTGTATAAAACTTATTCATTCTGAAAACGTATGCTTTCGCTTAATTTCTACTAAATCAAATATTGTCTGTAGGCAACACTAGTCATGCTTTAGATGACGCATACTGCTCCAACAGTACATATGGAATTTGAACACTATCTTGTTGTTACTTGTGTTGTACATACGACAAGCTCGGGTTTGTACTGAGAATGCATACGTACTTTTGTAGCATACAGAAAAAAAATACAACATACAGACATACAGGGCAGAAGAAAATATTACAGGTAAGCAAACAAGCATGAAACACAAGTATTAGAAACACTCTTGGAGGCTGGCTATGTTGTAGTATAATTCAACATACAATATAACATGGCCAGGTATTAACTGTAAAAAGATTTTGACTAGTACTCAGCGTGTTTGGTTTTTCTTGGACATTTTAAGTCAATTATTTAATTTGCTTTCCCACTAAAGCAATTCCTTCAAAAAAATTCCCCTCTTATCAATTCACGATGAAAGAACTTGCCTCGGATACAAACTAGAGTAAGCCCTGTCTCGTAATTCTAGGTGCTAAAAACATATTTTATACTTCTGTCAATCAATTAATTAAATTTAACTTTTTGCTTGTTTGACTAAGGTGTGAGTATATCGAAAATATCAACAAATTAAATGTTATTTTTCACAGAGAGGTAAGTATTTAAATTGGTTTTATAATTATAATTATTTATAAGTATTTTGTGTACCTATCTATGCAATAACGTAAAAGGTTCAGATTAGTTCTATGCCTAATATTATTAAATAAAAACACCAAAGTTAATATTTGTAGTTTATTCGCAGTAATTAGAGCCAGGAACATGGCAAAAGATACATTTTTGTTATCACACATAAATGCCGCCATAAACGTCACCACTGATTCTGCAATAACATTAGAACATTAACAATGAAGACATTTCACTATACAGAACTCGATGTGTGTATCTATGTATAATATATTTTTCTATATATGTATATCCGTATATTTATATATATATGCGTGTATAATAAAGATTAAATATCGTAACGTACTTTTCTCCACAAGATAACTGTCCTAAAAAATGGTATTTCAAGTCAACTAGAAATGTAAACACTGTTGCGTATAATTTTTATATACATTATGTGTCTTTTATTCTGGTCGCATTCATAAAAAATACATAAATTATTATTTATAACTGCTACATCAAGGCAGTGTAAATGGTGAAATTGCGTCACCTTAACAACTTTGATAACTATTGGTTTTTTTTTCAGACCTTGAAATCAGAAAAATACAGATTTTCCGTAGATACCTATGTTTCATGTATGATATTGTGAGCAATTAAGTATCCAATTGTGTGACGAACAATATTAAGACATTAGACATCATCCATAAACCACATCATCAAGAGTACTACTAATATAAATACTCCAAACTCTCTGCACATATATATAAATGGATTTGCACTTATAAATATGGAATGTATTACGATAGACAATATTACATAAATATTTACACTATTCTTTTCTGTTTAGCATTGATCTCGAAAAGATAAATCTATATACGTGTTGCTGAGATCAATTTCAGAATGATCTTGCCATTTTGAAGCACTTTTGTTAGAAAGAGAATAATAATGCAGGTAGTAAAAGTCCGAAAATAGATTTATTTGTAACAGGATTAAATAAAATTTGAAAACGAAATTGAAATTGTTGGGTTAGATCTATGTGGAGTTTATTATTATTATTTTAGCGAATTTTCGACTATTATACCTTTCCTGTGGATGTGAACTGGTACCAAGAAAGTGCGGATTCTTCAGATATTAATAGTTTCTATTCTTTTTTGCTAGTCTAATTTGTCCACTGTTACCAGATACCAATTCTCACCATATTGCCATGAAGTTGTAAACGGAACCACCAAATTCTTTATATTTGTATAAAGCCGCAAATTATTAATTAAGCTATACTTCTTATGAAGTTATAAGCGTGCCACTTGAAAATTGTTAAACAATTCCCATATTTGTGTTAGAATATAAATGTAATATTTATTGTTTTATTGCTTATGAAAAGAACTTAGGCCTGATAGACAAGATCTACTTTTTATCTCCGATGCTTTAACTGTATTTATTATGCTATTATATGATCTCACTTTTAATCAAGAGATTCAAAGTCTAAATTTAAACCTGATTTTTTAGTCTTAATGTAATATGGTTCAAACATTATTTTTTTTTAGATATGATGATATTATGTGAAGAATTTTTACATGCTTTATTTTAAGAATTATGTAATGACTAAAACGAATATTGAAACAAGAACTAAAGAACACATCACAAGGAAAAAGACTCAGTTGTATCTGGTTATGCATGCATCTACATGAGTATAAACATACTATAAAGCATGTAAAAATTCTTCACAAAGCATCATACCCAGAAAAAACAATATTTAAATCATATTATATAGATTGGAAAAAAGGTAGTGACAACACTGTTTTTACGTCAAAGAGGTGTATCTCAGCATTACAAAAGTTCCGCAGCTGATAAGGGAATGTCAGACGATGAAGCGTGGCGAATGGTAATGACTGTGTGTTATTCAGTCATAAGCAGCAGTTCAGCAAAATACAGGGAAAAGTGGAAGCGCCATTATAACGATTGGCGCCAAAGAAAGACGAATAACGTGCGTAGATTAAAGTTGGAGTGGTAATTGAGTGCAGTAGACAACAATGTTTTCCGGTACTTCGTGACGATCTCTTCGCCAAAATGAAGAAACTACTTCGCTAGAAGCAACACAATACAAGAGAAGCCCATCCGTGCCATATGACTGTTCCTGCGGAATTTCGACAAAGATTGATACGCTGACAGTGTAAGACGCCTTCCATACGTGTGGCCGAAGATGATAGAGATGGGAGTACATTGAAGGAATAGCAGGTGCTCTTCTGTGCATAAAACCATGTACGAATTATAACAATGTTGCCATTTTTTTATTCAGCCCTCATACATTAGGACCAAACAACAAAGACCTCATTAGGCTTTGGATGTCTTGATAAACAGTGAGACCATATAACTACCTCATAACTATAGTTAAAGCATCGGAGATAAAAAAAAAAAGGTCGTATCTATCAGGCTTAAGTTCTTTACATAATTAATAAAATAATAAATATTGTATTTATATTGTAACATAAAAACAAATATAGGAAATCTACAACAATTTTCTAGTGGCACGCGTGTAATCTCACAAGAAATATAACCTAATTAATAATTTGAGACTTTATACACATATAAAGAATTTGATGATTTCGTTTACTTTATGGTAATATGGTGAGAATTGGTATTTGTCAACAGTGGACAAAATAGATTAATACTCTCTTTTAAGTTATTTTGATGTTATGCACACAAATTGAATACTTATTAACCTAACAAAAAGAAGAGGAAGTATGAACATTTGAAGGATCCGCACTCCATACTTACGGGAAAATATAGTGGTCGAAAATTTGGAAAAGAAGAAAATAATAATAATAATAAAAAACTCCATACAAATCTAAGGTAGCAATTTTAATTTCGTTTATATAGTAAAAATTTGCATAAATTGAAGTCTGTTATTTTTTCTCAAATTCTGAAAAGATGAACACACACCAATAAAATAATAACGCTTATAACGTAAGATCAACTAAATTCTGAAATACATATACTATATCCTATAGTAATGAAATGCTAAGTTTACACATAATTTAAATATATTATGTAGCTATTCTAACAGACCTTGCTTCTATATTGTTAAACTAACACAACAATACACTGAGCAAGGCTATTGTGGTAATAATGTAAAGAAATCACAAACACGTAACAGTTTCAATACACTAACTGTGTCTTTATCAGACTTTTCTCTCCTCATGACTTCTCGGAAATTCGTCACTTCTTACATACCTTCCGGAGATCAACTTTCTACTTAGGCTCCGCCCCTTCATTTTAATTAGACACATGTGTTGCTTAACAAGGTGAAACTGAAAAAAAAAAAGTGTTCATTTTAATGAAAGGAGGAGGGGGTTAAGAAGAAAGTTAATCTCCGGAAGGTATATAAGAGGTGACGAATTCCCGAGAATTCAAAAGGAGTAGAAAGTCTGATGAAGACACAGTTCGTGTGTTGAAACTGTTAAGTTTTGTGATTCTGATTTTTATATTATTATCACAATAATCTTGCTCACTCTATTGTTATGTTAGTTTATCAACATCATATAGATTTTGAAGCTAATATGCGTCAACCATTTTTAATTGGAAACAGAAATTAGCACAAGGAAAGATATAAATATCCGAGAAACTTTTAAATTATGAAAAATGTCTGTTTTAAGTTGTTTATTCATTGCTGTAAGTATATATATGTAGGTGTCTTTCTGTGGAAATACTAAGACAAGAGTTAAACACCTGACAGATGAATTAAATTTTTCACATAACATTATCAGTAGTTCAAGTAACAGATATAGCTTCGTAAGTCAATTTCATCACATTTAAACCATGAATCCTTTTATTAACTAACACTCAAACGTGTCTATTTTAGAAAGTTGTGTCTTCTCAATCTGTTATCAAGTACAAATATAACAATCAACCCTACGTACCAGAAATAACTATTTAATAATTTATTTTTACCCCATTGAGCTTTGCAGTCAATAGCTAAATGTTAGTATCTGTTAATATTAATATTTGTTGTTATAATGCTAATATTTGAGTTGCTTCCTGCCTTTCACAGCACTGGTCACATTAAGTACTCTTCTCAGACATATTATCCAAAGCACTACTCTTCAACATTAAAAGCTATCTTCCAACCCAAATTCTGAACGCCACTTCTCTAAGATTCAAATCGATTACAGTATAGCAAGAAGGATGTATCATTGGTTAATAGGCAAGACGAATTATCACTTATACGCTTGCTGTTTACCTTATACTTAATTGAGCATTTTGTTTTTATGGATTTTGTCAATTGCAAATAATTCGATTGGTCGTTATCTAATTCTCTGACAAATAAAATCGTAAAATATTTGCTATATATCACAGGAAAATATCCTGGAAAATATCTTCTTGTTAAAATTTTATACTGTTATAACATCGTAACTGATTTCGAATGTTTATGAATTCTAGTAAATGTTTCTTTCATATATTATATGTTTCATTTATAAAAGATCTCCACAACGTTGTTAAATCAATGCCCTTAAATTATAAAAGCTCTGTATCTATATTAAGCTTTGTTTATTGATGCTAACAAAGGAATAAGCAGACAAGGAGGAACTATTTTACATAATTACAATCTCATTTACACTAGGATTTTTTAAAATCACATCACAAGATTGTACTAAAATTTTTATTTAGAATAGTAAGTTCTTATGAAATTTAGCAACGAAAGCTTTCTAACCTTTAATGGCAATTAAAACCGCATGTTTTCAGACAACTGATTCTAGTAAGCTTTATTATTACCGGTAATTTTCTATTTATTTATTTATTTATTTATTTATTTTCAAAATGTACGGAGATTGGATTTACATGATTTGAGGACAAAGTAACAATATTTTAATCCATGCATTTTAAAATGTTCGTATTTATTTTATAATTAAATATGTTTTGTACAGGTGTGAAATAAAAGAAGATGGGTGAAATACTTTGCATGTTACAGCAAAATCTGTTTAAACCACACAAAAAGTTATAATATTTTGTAATTTTTTAACGCTTGCTTTTATGCACCAATTAGAATACTTCACTCTTGTAGTACGGGAGTAGTCTAACGTGATCTTTTTTTTCGTTAACAATGTATATGTACTTGTACTCTGCAATAATGTATCAACTATTTTTATCAACTTTGTCAGATGCAAACAGATCGATATGGAATGCATTTAAAATATATTAAGAATGTCAAAATATATATATGGCCTCACGTTTATTTCAAATATTTTAAACAAAGTCTCAATTGGTACGGATTCATTATTGTATTCAAAATG
This sequence comes from Thermobia domestica, assembly GCF_964235325.1. Classification (NCBI taxonomy): domain Eukaryota; kingdom Metazoa; phylum Arthropoda; class Insecta; order Zygentoma; family Lepismatidae; genus Thermobia; species Thermobia domestica. The sequence goes on along the minus strand of NC_137455.1, from coordinate 292,710,546 downwards.
CTATCATTCATTATATGGGATTCAAAATCTATGATCATATTTCATAATATCAAAACTTTATTTCATTCATCTCCCAAATGTTCTCTATTATATAATTTAAATATAAATGCAAAAACATTTGAATTTCTTATTGATTAATAAAGTTAGTTGTCAATTTCAAACTAACGTTAATTGTTGAGATAGTTGAAACTGTTGATAGAAAAATGTACAGAGATTATATTTGACTGATTTACGAATCACTTCATCGTTGAAATATTTTAGTTTACTGTTAATTTGAATCAGAAGAAGAAACTTATTTTAATTTTAGCCTCATACATATCATCGTTCTTCATTGTATTACCATTTGACTTTTCGTAATTTATTTTTATTGGTATGTCTAACGGTTACATTAGGAGTTAACTGTAGTCTGCAATTCTTTATGTGAATATCATTATTTTTATTTATTTATATCTACAGCGTGGACCCGAAGTTGGCATATCCCTAATTGGTGTTTTCTGACGGTTTTAGGTTTTACCCACATTTGTTTGGTAACATTGCTTGCCCTTGTCTGGCAACATTGCTATCCATGTTTATTTGTTTTTTCTGTTTTCTGCGTACGTGCTCAATTACCTGAATCAGACGTTTCCTGGCCGCTGGATTGGAAGAGGTTGTGCATCTTCACCAGCTCCCTTTGCCTGGTCTCCAAGAAGTCCCGATCTGATAACACCAGACAATGCTCTCCGGGGTTTCATAAAGCAACAAGTAAGGAACACTCGATAGCACAAAACGCAGGAATTACGAGCAACTGTAGAACACGCCTTCACCCTCATGACTGCGAAGTATCTCCGCAAAACATCTGCAAGATCTTGGCGCAGAATTCAGCTGTGTTACGACATGGATGGTGATCATACCGATGTTTATGACTCTTAAGACTTCAAGGTAACTGTGTACAGACATTCTGCCATAACTAACACTATACTGTTGAAACTAAAGGGAAGGGGGTGGAGGTACGCCCACTTCCGGACCACCCTGTATATTAACCTTTCTGAGCTGTGTTCAGGACAACAAGCTTTAATTTATTATTTTACTTTCTTCCTTCTGAGATTGTGTGTAGAAGCCGGAAGAATACTTGTCAAAAGTAAAGCAAGTTTCATGTCTAATTTCACACGACATTATAGGTTCTAGTTTCAACTTTGATTAATTATATAATAAAACCTACTTTCATAATACTTCTATGTTGATGAGCGGGAATTAAATTCCAAAAAGGGTCATACTTACATATATATATTTAAAAACAAATATTTCATTCTTATCACATTATTTTTCTTTTTCTTTCTTCACAATCTCAATTTTATTCTACGATACATGATGGAGGGTAATGCATAAAAGAGAAATAATGTTTTTGAAATTTTTTCATGATACATTGTAGGTAATTGTCTCTTGCGATTGAGGAAAACAACATATCCGAAGATTAGATCTAGAATGTCATGATTGTGAGGCATATATAAAGCAAACGCAACAATGTAATCACTAGTTTACTCATTTGTTAAAACTTTTGTTGGTTTTATCTTTTTATTTCTAGTTTAGGAAATATGAAAATCGTTTATTTTGATCTTTAAAACTTAGCAGATGCTTGCACAACTCACCGATCAATGGTGAAGAAACTATCATAACAAAGGTAGTTTTACGTAATATAAATAACACAATAATTACAGATTACTTATGAATAATCTAAGTAAGATAAATAACACATCTATTTAATATCCGATTGTCGACGAATAAGGAACCCTGTACGCTTTTATATAACATAAATATTTGGTATCAGTAAACTATGTACTAACGTCTTAAATATAGATTCTTTATCGTTTCATCGCCGTGACTTGATCATAAGTATAATTTATAGTGTATTGGTAAAGTCATTAAATTCTCCATTTAGAGGCGCATATTCCTGAAATAGTTATCTACAAAATATTTTATTTATATGCACTATTATTGTATTTACTTCTCTGTACATGTACGCACCTAGTACACAACACTTTACAAAATAATAATTTATTTCTTTACATGCAGAAATGTCACTAAAATAATTTCTATTATCTACATTCACACTTTATTGAACACATTGACATTGGCTTCAATTATGTGAATAGTACATGATCATTATCAACATCAAAATAATATTACATATACTGTTAGTTACAGTTATTTAACCTTACTTGCGCAATTGAGTACTTGAAAATTTAATTTATTATGAGAAAAATCGATTTTATGCAGATTCAAAAACAAAAGAAAGAACATAAGGAACACGTAATATGCAACAATTATGCTGTCGTTATTTGTGATTTCTCTGTAACGAAAGATAATTTTCTCCATGTAACATAAACTGAACCTCAGACACAAAAAGATTAATCACTGCTGCAATTATAACAAATCAATATACGAAAATGTTTTACATTATATTTATGAACTAGATTTCTAATGTTTCTACGAACAATCTATAGATACCTCTTAAAGAATAATCAATAGATATTTTTGTAAATATAAAATACTTCGGCCACACAATTTGTAAAGTTGTAAATTTAAGAAAACATCCAAAATATGCCTACTACAATACACCTTGAAATAATAATAATAATAATAATAATATATTTAATATTAAGTCTATTGGTCCTCTTTTTTGATATGTAATAGATCTATTTTATGGAAAATGAACAAAAAATATGTGATGAAGGTGAATCGTACATTGAAAGCGAGATTTATGATACACAGTAGATAGTTTCTAGCTTATGTCTCATTCACTCTTATTTTGTACAAAATATATTAATCAAAACTATAATCTGCACAATATTAGGTATCTCAAATAGTACATAAGGAACTAAGCAATTGCTTTATAAATTGGATTGGTATAAATCTTAAAATTAATCAACAAAGAGAATTCTGGAACAAATAGTAGTGCAAATTTAGTATTATGAACTTGTGTATCATATTGTCTGCATATGTATTTTATATTTATTTTCTTATTCCTAAATGATTCTTTGTATACTTAGTATTAGGCAACAACCACGAAGCTCTAAACTAGAGAAATTACCCTAAAAACAGTGCTATTTATCGAATCCAGATCAACATGGATAAAGTCCTAACGTTATGTCGTAAGTAATGTTGTGTGTAACATTATATATTGTAATAAAAATCCTGTTACAGTGTGAGTATCCATATATCATATATCGTACAGCGTCAGGATTTATCAAATACTGTAAATTTAGCGTCTTTCATCGTAAAAAATTAGATAGATAAATTATTCTACCTTTAATATTCTAGTATTTCACCATCACATCAGAAAATGCTTTACTTTCTGGTACAGAATTTTTACATCAATTTCATAGAAATGGATTGATCTATATGAATATTTCGGAATTAAAGTTAATACGATTTAAATCCAAATAATTTAAATATCAGTAGTCAATTCAATTAACTGAGAATATATTAATAAGATAAATTTATGAGGAAAAATACTTATCAGATGTGATTGTATGGTGTAGTCACGTTAGTAAGTTTTCTATATAAGTTGAGATTGCTGGTTTAGAAGTTCATATTCTGTTTTGCAGACGTACGGTATTCATCAATTTTCTGATTTCACATAGAGTAATTGGTATCAGAATAATTCATTAGTTTCCTTCTGAATGACGATTCAAGAAGCAGTATAATGCTTCTTATGAAAATTAAAACCAGACAAGCAATGAAAACAGATTAACGTGAATAACTGTAATTCTATTCTGTATACTGCATAAAAGAAAAAAAAGTTTTTCAATGAATTTTAACAATAACTTGATTTGAGGTGTAAGCGAATATATGAACATTTCTAAACAAATAATTATGATTCTAGAAATGTTTAAAGTACTCAGTTGAAGGGCACGTATTAGAGACAAGAAGAAAGATGTGTTTTACATCTACCCTTAATCATTATTACATCTATAGGGAATACTCAGTAATTTGTTAAAGCTAGTAATACTCAGTAATTTTGCCCTATTGGTTGTATGAATAATGGACATTAAATAACTACAACAATACAAGGTATTCTTAGTTAACTGTATATACAATATACTATTTATTTTCATGCCTTTTAGCTTAAAGAAAATAGATTTAATTCCTGTATTCTCTATCCTGTAGATATATGGATAATTTCCGTCTGCAAAGTTACAAATCAATTCATATAGCTATTTCATAAATGATTTGTATTACATATTTCATATTTCACTTCATGTCATATTTAAAACATTAAAAAATACTTTCTGTTCTAAAGATGTGAAATGTATAAAGTACTTTATATATTTAAATTGTATTCCATGCAAGGAATCGTGATACCAGTTTGCAAATTAATTTCTTCATTATAAATGTGCAAGTTAATTGCAACTGATAATATATATTTCGAATTAAAAACAATTATAGATTTTGAAATTAGAATATATTCAGACATAACTTAAAATGCAATTCTAATGTAAAATTTAGCTGGAATTCGAAGCATCAAGCATAATAGTACAAGGCATCGATATTTAAAATCATACTAAATTTGTGCATATTATGATAGTATGTCATACGTTAGATTTATAATATGTTTAATAATTCTGACGCTACTACTAACACATGTTCTAATATAAGAAAGCACAATTAAATTGATTAATGTTATTATAACTTCTTTCGAAAGTGACTGTGGACTTTTTTTTTATATAGATAACATGTGTCATGTACAACTGTCATTTACTATGAGCTTTAAGCAAAGCGAATATTTTATTATCGTGTTTAAATACAGTATCTGGGAATAGGATACGAAACGAATACATAGTTCGTTACATCAAGAAAAAAAAAGTTCTATTAAGCTACATCATGTACATATAGTATTTGTATATTGATACACACACCGAAAGTATAACAATCTACCTGTAACAAGTAATTGTGAAACCGCACATTTCACAAGCTAGTTATTTATAGAAAAAGGCTAATTAACATTACATTACAGCACAATCGTGTACCTACAATAGATGTATTTTTCACGAAATCATTATAAGCAATGCAATTTTCGGCATTAAAGTTCCTAATAAATCGAGTTTTTTTTCTTGTATTTATCACGTATTTATCCTTTTTAAGGGATAATTAGTAAATAATTTCCTAGAATTTACTGACAGAGAAAGACAAAGCTTAAAAAATTATACGTTCCCAGAAAGCTCGAAAATTATGTTCAATATTTTATTTGAAAACAGGGTACTTGTCCATGCTTATTATCACTCTTGTCAACAACTAAATCAGTTTCTTTTATTTTAAAAAAAAGTGACGATAGTTGCATTTAAAAAAACGTTTTGGGCGGAAACTTGTTTAATAGTTAAAATGGCAATAAGTATCAAAATAAAAGTTTAATGTGCTACTTACAAAATTACAATTACTCGCTTCTAATGTTGACCTCATTTCTGGAAGTTCAAAAGTTTACGGTTCATGTGAAATACTATGCCTAACTCTCACTGTGATTTCTCAATTAAGAATCTAAAACCACTTTTCTCTATAAAATTTATACTGTCCAAAACTTGAAAATTATATAAAAATATAACTAACTCAAAGCAATGTTAATACAAATAATGCGCAGAAACCACAAAAATGACAAGATTTCGACGGAAATCATTATTGATGTTAAAAGATGTGATGATTTGTAAAGTAATTCATAGTTTCAATACTTCTCTGGAACAATTATATAACGCTTCCTCAACTTAAATCCATTACTCAAGAATTTAATCGTACCGATGGTTTCATTTTATCAACATTTTCAGACTTCTACGTTTAAGATTTATACGTTTGAAAAAAAAAATAATAATTAGTTACTTTTACAGTTATATGATCCCATGACGCGACAATATTGTTGGCCATTAATTAACGTATTTCACTGCAAGTCCATGAGCAGATTAGGTAGGAAGTCCAAGTTACAATTAAATAACCCACACACCAAAATGTCAGTTATACATCCCCTGATTTATCTCCTCTTTGTATTTGATAATGATCTCCGACGAAAACTTGACCATTTTTATATTTTTGTATTTCTGCAGTCTTTCATATAACAACCTTATTTGTTGGTACCTGTTTCGACACAGATTATTTCTAAATCTTCTGAAGAATTATATTTGAATCTATCTTTTAAGGATTCATAAAACAACTTTATTCCATCACAAAAAATGAATTCTGGTATAAGGTAAAATCTCTGAAACCAAACAATGAAGAAAACTGCATATTGAACATATTTTCTATCAGGGACGATTTTAGCATATTGGAACTACTTTTGTATTAAAAGGTATAACAAGAATTACTGCTGTCACTTATTGCTAAAGAAACAATTATATGGTGACTTATGTACAGTATTTACTGGCATATTCTTACAATGGCTGATTTCTTTCAAACGCTTTAAAATCAATAATTCAGCTTACTCATCATTTAATTTGTAATTTTATTTATTTATTTTGGATTGAAGTTGCCTGTTAATGAAATGTCATTTAAAATATGTCAGTTTTGTTCTGATAATAACTGAAGATACCATTCCTTGAAATTATTTTTTTTTATATAAAGAAAATTTATTTCTTTTTCACTACGGTTCTACAATCTTCCTATCTAATTTTTTGATAAAACTCCGTTCTTTTTTGAAATATTTTTCTTCGTTTCTCTATTTCAAGCTTAACATCCCATTCCAGCGCTGACCTGGGTTGCCAGAATGCATACTCTAGTGCTTTCACTGAAAACCATAAATATTCGCATTTTAGACGAAATTCTCACACTTCAATACATATAATAAACTATAATTTGATTATTATTTTGTTAAAAATTGCCCAAATAATATTTTAAATAATAACGTTATTTAACAATGATACTTGGCTTGTGGTTTGAAAAAAATAATAGATATATTTTGCTATAATGATTGGGTTTTGACGTAAAAGAGGAAGATACACTATCAAGTGTAAAATAGCAAATAATACTTTTTTGGTTAGGTCTTATGAATAAACCAGTTCGTTATTGTAGCAAATAATACTTTATCATTGTAGTAATTCAAATTTCATTCATAAGCTGTATAAAATAGTGTAAGTTTTAACTAAGAAGCACACGCCTACAATTATTAAGTTGGAGTGCAACTATTGTGCTACTTTACACAATCTTCACATTACTAAGTTATCATTATTTTTATTATACGGTTGGAAAGTTAAATTACAAATTGAAGTACAAAGTGCCTTCCGTAATAGATCAATTTCTTTATATCTCATACCGTACATTTGCTCAGAAGTTAGTTTGAAAAGTATGTACAGTAAATAGATTGAGCGCCATGCGGTCTTCACGGACACTCACTCACAGCATACCTTCCAATTTGAAATCGATTGTCACAGTTTAATTTTATAGTAACTTTGACAAACAATATTTCTTAAAGGGAATGTAATATCAGAAATATTGCTGTAACTGAGTAATACATGAAGAAAATATACCAATAAATACTGTATATGAACAGATAGAATATATTGATCATTAGACTACTGCAATGTTGAAAGCATATATTATTATTGCTACTATCAATGAGATGATAGACATCTGAACGTAATAACCGGAATTTAGCTTTATAAAAATTAATTGTTAAAGCCAAGCAAACGGAGAAACATTGAGGTATTTTATTTCACAAAGCAACATGTATTGTCTAAGAGTATATTATAATTAAAATTAGTTATGTAGTTTGTGTTATATAAGTAAAGAATTATATTTTTTAAAATTATGTTTTAGACAATATTTATTAATCTTGATTCTTTTATATGTACCTAGATATATTACTTCTGCACCAACAGGTTCTGAAATTGGGAAAGACGGATCCATTTTGTTTTCAATTTAAAATGGAAGTTAATATTGCAGTATTCTTGTTACTTTCTAAGTACAGGAACACAATATTTGAATATATATATATATATATATATATATATATATATATATATATATAAATCTTAATCTTATTAATCAACAGAAATACAAAAATTCAGTATCTTTTTAAATCTATCAAGATTAAATTAAAATTTCAATAATCCAATATTTTAACAAATTAATTGTTCGAAAATGTATCCAAATAAATTAATAATTATTTGAATAATGAGTTTGAGTTCTAATAAAACATAAATAAATGAATAATTACGCAAATAATTGAGACAGCACAATGCTGACTATTTATGAATATTTTATCCAGTTATTATTATCTTGATAACACTTCATAGTTTGAGATTATCTCTCAACATGACTTTTAAAGAATTAGGCGACTGCACTAGTAAACTGCTTCCTATAAACTTTTACCAATGTCCATTATAAAGAACTAGATATAAGTATTTTCTACATCCAACACAATTTTATAAAGGAAGCTAAGGAGTGTACATGGGAACAAATACAATCCATATACAGTATACACACATATAAAGAAGAATCTACTCAGTTTTCATTTTTAATATTATTATTATTACTGTTATTTTTATAATCCGATTGTCAACTGGTTATGCAGAAGGATCTTTAGTGGCTGCAATGTTGAACCTGAACCAGCAAGTTCGGAAGTAAGTAATATTTAGGTCCACAATGAACTTAATATTCCATTTTAAAACTTATCATATAAGCATAAGACGCACTTGATGCTTTTCCAGTATTACAAAATATGATTTGAAATAGTATCTACTGCGTTTAGGAATCATTAAGAAACAACAATAACTCAACGAGAAGAATTACGGATACTTCTGTTGTCCTTTTCTCTTTTAACTTCTAAGAAAATCACTTCTTTCTGATCTTCAGAAAGACAAAATGTTTTATGAGCATGTATTTTTTTTATCATTTATAATCTCTCGCTTCTCAAACATACATGCATACTACACGCACATTTATTTATGTACATACATAAACTACTCACAAAATATTTTTCAGTTACTGACAACATGCAAAACAATCGACAAATTGGCACATTCAACAATAAAACATAACAATCGAGTAACTTCTGCGTTTAATATATCTATATGTTCTTTATGTATGTATATATATATATATTTATGTACAAAACAATGTTCCTTTATATTTTAATCTTTATTTTAAGTAAATTTAACATCTACTCTATTAAATATAATACGCTTGAAATTTAACATGTTTGTGAACATTTATTATATTTTTTTCTGTCTAAATTTAATCATATGACTCGGACTCCTGTGTGACAAGCTTCATTCTTCGAGGACTCTTCACGCACATGGATCCACATGGGCCATCCAATGAAATTCTGCCTTTCATACTGAGATACCGCTTAATGTATCTGGAGACTAATTTCTGTGGACGGTGTTGCCACTCGTCTAATACTTCTTTGGGAGCTAATACCTGAAATTAGAAACATTTACATTTATATCTTTCTACAGGAATATCTATGTAGATAGATAGATCCATCCTATCTGTATAGCTTAGTGTGGTCCAGCTTTGTCCTTTTCTGGGTCTTGCTTGTACTTGTGAGTAATTAGGTAATTTGATTTGATTTTCAGTTTAGCGTCTCTTTTATCAGCAAGGCTGTATATATTTATTTTCTTGTGTATATATTCTTGTATTTATTTTCTAAGATGTGCCTATCTATATAGTAAAATGTTAGGTTTATATGTTTGTCTCCAGTCCTTTCGACAATGAAATCTCGAGAACCACAAGAGCTAGAAACGTGCCGTTTTCACTGGTCGATTCCAAATTTTGTACAGATTGTCCAATTCTAATTGAATATATTTTTTAAAAAAACATGGTCGTTATTTCTTTATTACATTTTTTAGGGTACACTGGAAGTGTTAAAATTTTTAAAAAGTAAAACATCACACCCTACGAGTTATACATTCCAACACCATATAGTTGTATATTGAGGTTGTATATCCCTCAGGCGTTTGTTTCATGCTAAGGAATCTTTATTGTTTGGAGTGTTTTGCCCAACACCATACATCACTGACATTACAATTAATTGTGTATGTAATGTATTTGCTTATTGCATACTGTACAAGAAGAAAGAAAACACTGATCATACATGGGTTAGAAACTCCAACCGGAAGTAGGCTCAAATCTTGCAAACGGTGCGAGATACTGAAAAAATAATAGAAAAAATCTTCCGTTTATGTGGTGCCTCTTGTCGATTTTTATCAAGACGTCTTTCACTTATGTCTGTAAAGGGGCATGTACAAATGTAGTGAGGAATGACAAGAAGATTCATGCTCATATGTGAAAGATGCCCTGTATACAGAACTCAGGTTCAGCCAGTCGTAGTTAAAAATGCAAGAAACACTGGTTTCGTGTTTCACGATAAGAGACATTTAAGAGTCCAAATCAAAGTAATAGGCTTCCAGTGTCAATTCTTTCAAACTGTACAGAATATACAAGAGAGTTTAATTAAGACAGACTGATAACACTGTATATAATATTTTTTGATCTATTTAAAATTTAATTACAATGAAGCACAATTGTCTGTTAATGAAATTAAATACTAATATCTTAAATTTTGCAATAACATTTTCCAAGTAACACATATTTATGTGATGCATTATTACTGCAACAATACGCAACTTGTGTCTCCATAGATGCAAAATGACCAAAGCAGAATAGTTATGATTTTAGATGCAAAACAACATATTGAGATTTTTTTTTTTTTTTTTTTTTTTTTTACTTTCCAGGATATTTTATATTTCTTGTTTTCCATTTTAAGTTTATACCATAAAAGCGACAACGATTCCAAGTTCTACACATCACACTTTTATGGCTTTTCTATTCTACCAAAACAAAATTACGTGAGTCTTCGTTAATATTATTGTATGTTGGTAATGCTAGTTATTTTCATTTGTATTATTATACTATTATAAACACCTCATATCTATTCATATCATGTCATGTCTATTATATGCACCTATTTGACTTTTGAATTATTGTATGAACATAAGTTTTATATGGTTTATTCCAATCCGTTGTACAAGTTTGCATATTATGCATTCGAATCTTACAAAAAATTTCAACTTTTTCAAACTATATATTGATGTTATTCTCTAATAATCTCGTACAGAAACTTTACTAGCGCTTTTACTGAATATTAAACAAAACTTTGAAGTTAGTAACGCTTCATAGCAATGTTCAAATTACGAAGTATACAAAGAGGAGGGTGCTTTACATCTTTCAGAAGAAATAAATATATGGAAGAATAGTGTTTTGCAAGCTAGATCAAAGTTCCAGAAGAACGAAATCGCCCCTGTAAATTAAACTTACTCTACGATAATAATGGCTCAAGGAATTAAGAATCCGACTGCAATCCACGCCAAATAATAATAATAATAATAATAATAATAATAATAATAATAATAATAATAATAATAATAATAATAATAATAATAATAATAATAATAATAATAATAATGATAGTAGTAGTAGTAGTAGTAGTAGTAGTAGTAGTAGTAGTAGTAGTACAATGACGACAATGAAAGAGGAAACATATTTAGAGAGTGTTATTATGACACCAGGAAGACGATAATATAGAGTATGGTTAGTAAGATATATCCCCTCTTAAAATTTAATTTTTGTTTAACTATAATATTGTCCAAAGATCAGATATATATTAACCAATAGATCACACTGAAATGAACAAAATAACATGTTTAAAGGTGAATTCTTATGAGTAGTTTTCGAGAAAATCGAGATAAATTAATTTTATGGCGTTAAAAATATGTTGTTGTAATTCATGTGCTGTATAAGAAAAATATAAATCGTTTAGTAGCAGAAAGTATCTATTGTTTGATTTCTCCTAACAGTGAATCCACATACTACTTGTGATACTTTTGAACTAAACTAACTAACCAAAATGATAAGAGTATTGCTAACCAGGTTATGCATTTCAGTTACGTGATGTGTGGTTAGCATATCACTTCTAGTGCCACTACCATTGGCTTTCAACACAAGAACCAGTGGCGGCTAATGTTAAAGTTGCAGCGTTGCGCAACGACCAAAGTATTAAAAAAAAATATTATTAGCAATAGTAGTAAAGAACAGAAAAAATACTTTCTAATACTCCCATATATACTTTAAGTAACATTTTTTTTTTTTTAGTTCTGTAACTATCCGTTTCGTTAATCCGTTTTAAAAAGCGAAAAATAATCCGTCACAGATTCTCTAATTTATATTGTGTTGCAGCGAGCATACAACGACTAGATTCCTTCAGCGCGGGAATTGGAGCAAATGTTAAGTCTCCTTTCCCCTATCTCAGAAGTTAAAGGGTCTGTTCATTGCAGTGCTTCTGCAACACAGCACGGTTTCCAGTGAATGAGAAGGTTTTTCGCGCTAAATGAGCTTTCTGAATTTTATTTCACTAGCAATTAACAAATGGAATTTGTTTTTATGCATTCATATTCTTAAATTCCGGTACTTATACTGAAGCAAATCAATATAATGAAAATTTTAAAAAAATGATAGCAGAATTACAAAATAAGAAAGAAAATATGTAGTAGAGCAGAAATAAAATGAAAGTAGATCCGCATTTAGAAGTTAATTTTTAGCTTATATAGATAATGAAGGTTTCTTCTACAGTAATTTGTGAACCAAATATTGATAAGTCAATATGCAGAATCTCCCCCTCTGTCGATAGTATTTTAGTATATACATATTTCTTTTATAAAATAAGTATATTTTATACTCTTGATAAAACTGTATGGTGGGGAACGCCACATTGAATTTGGGACTAGTTAGCAATGCTCAGATGCGTAGCCACGAGGGGGGTCCACCGGGTCCGGACCTCCCAAAAATTTCGAAACTCGACTAACATTTGTAGACTTTCTTAACGAAATATACTTGTTTAACAGAGAAATGATTGATGTAGGCTAAATATTTTATTTTACACCTCATCATGTACTCTTTCTTTCCTTATAGAAATAATCATTCTTTCATTTTTTTTTCTAAAAATATAGGTGACAGTAATTAAGAATTACTTATCTTTTCGGGTACAGTATAAGACAGGTTCGTTATTACGTAGACGTATTGGACCTTCCTCAAATACTTTGGACCCCTCCCAGCTAACATGTGGTTCCTATATCTGGCGGGTTTGAAGGTTGCTTTGCAGAACGTATGACATTGATAAACATTGTTTCCCCTCATGTGGAAGTGTATGTGTTCATCGTGCATTGCGTAACAACCAAGGCGGATGATTTGGAATGTATTTTTTTTCTTTTACGCACATGTGTGTGTGTGTGTGTGTGTGTGTGTGTGTGTGTGTGTGTGTGTGTGTGTGTGTGTGTGTGTTGATGTATGTATAGGGTTGCCAACTCTGTAAAATAAAAATAAAAACGGCACTTCCTCAAAATTCTCTATGATATAGGTCTCAGCGTGAAGTATCTCTGCTCGAACCTATCCATAGAAAGGAAATGTACTACAACAAAAGTGCATTAACACATATATTCTGTATGTCGTTAGAACATTCACTAATAAGCTTAATAGATACATTGTGCTATAAATGAGAAACAGAAATTGATCAATCGGCATTGATCAATTTATTGTATTTACCAGTAAATACCATTTCTTTAAAATTATCGAAACAGATGAACAGAAGTATAATAATCTTTACGTGACAATTTTGGATTTGGAAAATGAAATTCACTCTTTGAACATATAGTCTCTACTTCACCTATAGGAAATTGCTTTAAGAAGTCCTTTTCCACTCTTAATAAATGTATAAAATTCCTTGAAAGTAAATTTCAAATTTCCCCTGATACAGTCCCTGTCATATCTCTAAAATTTTCTAAACAGGTGAAGAAAATAAATTAATCGTTGATAAATGGTGAAAGGTAACAGTTTTGAGTTTACAGAATGACAGCTACTTTTCAATATCTATACTTCGAACTAGATACAAATTTGAAAAAAAAAAAGCGGTTATAAAGGGGCTGGTGAGAAGTTTGTACCCGTCACCGGCTTTAATCAAAATAACAGTAATTTTTCCGGCCATGCCAATGAAAAGCCGGCCAGTTGACAGCCCTATGTATGAATATGTGACATTCGCAATTCATATACCAGTATCTCTCTTCAGAGGCGGATCCAGGACCGACTTCTGGGGGGGGGGGGCGGTGGGTTGTCATACTGCTACTTTTAAGGGCTCCAAACTTTGGGATGGGTTTTATTTATATATATATAAAATAAGAAAGTTTCATCTTCTGGGGGGCGATCGTCCCCCTGGATCCGCCCCTGTCTCTTTTGTATAAGCTGTTTTGGTTATTAGTTATTAGATTTAATTTTATTGTGTGTGCTTTAATTCTGTACATAACCTACAAATTCTGAATGAATTGCATACCATGACTTCTGTAAATAATTTACAGAAAAAATTGCCCTGCTTTCAACTGAGGAAAAACTTACAATTAAGGTTTAGACAAAACAAGCAAAGTGCAATTCAGGAGAGTGTTCGAAAAAAAAAAAACTGTTTAAATTTACAGGATATCTTATGGCAGTTATGTTGTATGCACTAGATACATTTCCACAATTTATTTTAAATTTTCCTAGATAAATTATGAATAAAACGTGTTCAATGTACATTTTTTTTTAACATTAATCTCTGCTACGAATTCTCTTCAGTCTACACTGAAGAGGAATTCGGATCACTGTCAGGGACTGAGTTTGATAGAATGAATTGTTCACAATAATCTAGATAAAAATATTTAGTGAATCTACAAAGCTTCTGAAATTAATATTAACTGTACCTATGGCGTCAGTAAAAGAAGAAAGTTTTTTTTTTTTCACATGAAAAACAATTGACACTTTCAAGAAATTGAATGTCCCAAGAAAGGTTATCACCATTGGTTATGATTTCCATCGAAAAAGACCTGACAATAAGAATACTAGAGTTCAACCAGCATGTATTAGGCAGATTTGTTTCAATCAAAGAGAAGAATGAACTTACTAATTAAATAAGGTGATTAATCGGATTGAATGTTCTGCATTTTTTATTTTTTAAAAACAGAATTTTATTTAATTTAACATGTCACATAGCATTTGCATCTAAAGTTATGCTGATTAGTCAATGAGTCCTCTTTATATCTTCTGCCTCCGATCGTTCGTACTGCAACACCCGAAACCACAATCCACCGGCCGCCACTGACAAGAACTATCTGTTACTTCAAGTAACTTCCAAATTTCCCCACAATGCTGGACCAACATTGGAAAGTACATTCAGATTAAAGAATTTGATTAAATTAGTTATCCGAAAAGGATTTCTTAACTGAAATTTCCCAAAGTGTTCCGTTAACACTATGAAAGTCAGATTGTGAAAATTTAATTAAGCTAAAAAAGGAAAGTTTATGTTTTTTTTTTTTTTTTAATCTAGTTCCTAAATTTTTGGCTTCATAATTTTATCTGATTTCAGAAGAAAGAGACGTTCGCTAGAAGATGAATTGGCTTGGGCTTACTTTAATACCCCCAATCCAGATATATTACTAAATGGCTCTATCCCTCTGTGTATTGCCCTTCAGCTTGGTTGTCCTCCTCTCCTCTAATGGCTAAGATATACAGTAGACTCCCGAGTATCCGGCTCGCGACTATCCGGCCTCCGTATCATCCGGCCTAGTTTTCTTTCATCGTAATTAAATGAGGAAGGCAAGGCGTTGCATTGGCAAAACATTGCGAAGGCATTGGAAGCGGGCGTCTGCTACGATCCTCCTACGTGTCTTGTGCAAAATACAAGTTATGACAGGAAAAGAGCAGCGTTCTGCTCCTTGTTCATTATTTTGTCAGTGTGTAACGAACCTCAATACAGTTCGCTTGCCGCTGTTCCTGATTATAACTGTACAGTACGTACAGTACTATATTCGTAAATTGTTCTTGGAGCATGCTTAATTTTCATAAAGAAATGAGTTCATAGAACTCCAGCCTATTCGGCCTGCCCTTCCACCACATAAGGCCGGATACTCGGAAGTCTACTGTACAATAAATTATTTTGTAACTAGTAAATTTTTTTATAGCGGAAAAAGATGTCCTTCATCGATTTTCTTAGGAAATTTTGATTATAAATACATACTACACTTGCTTCTCGTAAAAGGCTGTTAAATCTAAGCCCGAAATTTGGTGGCTAATAACACGGGAACTAAATGTCTCCACTTCGCCAAATTTGAAATTTTAGTAGACAAACTTAATATACGTGTGAAATATCATCGTATGCAGGCATTTGGTTCTAAGTCTAAACCCCAATTTTGATCGCAAATAACTCCAAGACCACAGATCTGCCTAACATAATATTCCAGATGTATAGTAAACTCCTGAAGGTATACCATTATACCAAATTTGGCCACGATCGGATGATTCCCATCAATCGCTTTTAGTGATTTCTTGATTTCACTGACTTTAAACTCAATTTCGCTAGTCAATAGAGCGGAAACTAAAGATCTGTATATCACAATAGTTCATATTATGCTCGAATATGTACAAAGTTCAGCAATCTTTACCACTATATCAAGTTTGGTCAAGATCTGATGGGATTTATTGATCGTGATTTAGTAAAAAAAATTAAATTCCCTAAGTCCAAACACAAACTTGATGGCTAATAACTAGAGATTAAATGGTCTGTGTACCATAATATCTCATGAACGTAGTAAACTACACAAGGTCTACTACGATACTAAATTTGGTCAAGATTGGATTAGTATCGTTGAAAGTACACAACATAGAATGAGGTTTCACTAAGTTGAATGCTAATTTTGATAGCCAATAACTCAAGAACCAAAGGACTGCACGTAATAATACTTCATATCTGTATTAAGCTCGTGAAGTTCTATCACCATCCCAATTTTGGTCAAGATCGGATAAGTTTCATCGATCGCGTACAATATATACTGTATACTGTCCTTCTCATATTGATTTCTTTCTTAGGGAAAATTAAATAAAGGACAAAAAAAAAAATGTACATGGAAATTACGGAAGTAATTATAAATTTCATTGACATAGAACACACATTACATAGAATAAAACTAATATAATTAATTTGAGCAAAGAAAAGAATAATAAATAAAATGGATGTTGTACCTGGTCTCCTTTCAGTCTATCCATGAGTGTAACACATATGACTGCAGACTTAATTCCAGCATGATGAGTGAGTGCTGCAAAAGATAGGGACTCCATCTCAATGTTAACAATACCAGCCTTCTGAAGACGGTTCATAAAATCCATTTTCTCATTTTCTGAGAATTCACAGAAAGCGCCATCTAAGCGACCTTGTCCTAAAGAAAGAAAGAAAAAAATAGGTAAGCAAATAGGAAACATATAGAGAATATAGAAAATATATTTTTTGAAATAAAATATTCATAAGTTTGATATACTTTCTGAAACTTATAAACTACTGAAGGTCTCTAAAATTGCCAAAACCTATATTTTCTTATTTTCAGAGGTTATTTTTATGGACACAAATTTTTTATAATCCTAGTCATGCAGAGAATTAGACGGTTTAAGCTAAAGAGCTTTTAAATGAGAGTGATTTATAGCCTTAAAGATCTTGACAAAAGAAACATTTTGATGTTACTTTTAGATTACTATTTTGCATCTACCCGAAATGAGGAACGGTACTGACAAACCTCGAATCTCAAAAAAGATTTAACGTCTGGGAAAAAAAAGAAGGAAAAAGTCTAAATCCCATTTGCCTTTATTTGAGGGACTACTTTAACGAATATTGAAATGTTGACTCTATACCCCGAAGGACTAGATAGGGAAAGATTAAAATATTTAAGTAGCAACGAGCTCCAGTATATATATATTATTTGGAAGGTTTTGACGAAGGAAACATTTTGGTGCTACTTTTAGAGCGCTATCTTCAAGTATTCAAAATAGCAGGTGGCAAAACAGTACAAAATGTGCTAATTTTCCTGTATCTCAGAAATAATTTTAAATATTAAAAAAATAATGACATACACCAGGGCGCAAAATTTCAAAGTCAGACGCACTCGCCAATCCAAAAATGATGGTCGCCAGCATATCACATACAAATTACTAGAGGCCCCTCCTTCCCCCACAGCCTCTGGTTTGGCAAACAAGGAGAATATATCAGGGCATAAAATTTCAAAACCAGACAATTAGGTTCAGGGTAATCAATTTTGAATTGGACAATTCATATACATGTTAAAATATCCTATCTTAAGACTTCACTTCACTTTCAATGTTCGTTGTGAAGACTTCACATTCTGTGTTTCTCTCACTGAGTGATAATTACACAGGCACACACACACAAAATAAATAAACAAAAGGTCTGTGCATCGGACTCCAAAGTAAGGATTCGATGTATTTTGTTACACCGAATCCAAAGTTCGAAACCCCAAGACGATTGACCGTGTTTATGGACGAAAAACTTATTTCCTCTCTGTCCAAAATCGCTGAAGTTTTTCGCCCATAAAAAAAATGGACAAGATCGATCGTCCTGGGGTTTCAAAATTTGGATTCGGTGTAACAAAATACATCAAATTCATACTTTGGAGTCCGGTGCACAGAACGTTTACTTATTTATTTGTGTGTGTTATTTTCGTGTGAAACAGAAACTGCACAGTCCTGTGAGTTTAGGCAGAAACCATTCCTACTGAACACTGGTCGCCAGCTTTAAATTTTTAGTCGCCAGTGGCGACCGGAAATTTTGTGCCCTGACATACACATTCCATTTTGTTTATAAGTTCACGATTTTCAAAAGGTATTTATTCATTTATTTATTTACAACAGACATTTGGCCCATTTCCGTGTTTTTCATAGAATTACATACATATATTTTGCAGCTAAGTTTTTTTTTGGTAAAAAATATACATACTAGTCTTGAGTCCAAACCTTCGGTTCGCTGTACACTATAATTAGGCTAAAATCATCCTTAATTAAAAGTTCTAATTGTTTTCATTTAACAAATTAATTTATTTACTTTTTTGAGGGATGATTCGCAGACAAGATCTTTTCTACTTATCATTCCGTCAACCTTTTATGTTGGTACTACTGGAACTGTCTCATTAGTGTTTTTTTTTTTCTCCACTGAATTCTCTCCATTTTACCTGAGAACACTAATGAAGTTACCTGCGATATATAATTAGTATAGTGGTACAGTTTGCAGACATCAGATCGGAGCTCTATCCACTTACAAATTAAAATGTGTTAAAAGTAATTCATTCCAGATTCGTTTGTAGATAACAACGTTAGCTTGCTTTTGTTGTGTTTTCAGTTACAACCACAGTGTAGAGTGAAGAGTAATTATTCTCAAATTCTTACATGCTAAAGCAACTGACAACACACTCTCTCATACAAAATTAGACTTTGTTTGTACAGAAGGTATTTCTGTTTGAAAATGTTTGGTTTGCAGTATTGCACCATGTCAAGAAGAATGACCAAAGATTCTAGTACAAACAGTGGATACACATTTGACATTGCGTTCAACATCAACCGAATGACACGGATAGTTTGGTAAATAATTTGTTAATTATGAACCAGAATGTCAACTCTTATGTCATAAAGTAAAGGTGAAGGGTTGATGGGAGTATTCTCCCAGTATTGTTATCTACCGTCTCCAGTGGCGTATTTACGATTTTGTTTCGGGAGGGGCTTTGCTAACTTTCGGGGAGGGCTTTGCCTGAAAATGTGAAAATTCTGCAAGATATTTCATATACTTGACTATAATAAGTAAGATTTCGGGGGGGGGGCTTAAGCCCGGAAGCCCTCCCCCTAAATACGCCACTGACCGTCTCCCTTGGGTAGTGGCTCCTAGGATAGTCCCTAAAGAAACAGTTGATAACAACCTGGTTCAGAGCTCGTGTCCCGTTCAAGCGCAAATTAGCAATGATAAAGTAAAATAAATGATATGACATAGGTAGCCTCAGTGGTTCGGAAATTCAGGTTTAATTGTATTTTACTTTTGTACACACACTTGCGTATATACGACTGGCAAGCTGATGACTCCATAAGCTGATGAGTACACACAAACAAAAAGAGAAAATTACCTTGAATGAATTCCTATTTATTGAATGGATGTACATATATATGTAGTAAAAGAAAGGATACTGATAACACACAAATTTTCACTTGATACATCATGAATGCTTAACCGAATGACACTGCGCACGCACTTTAGAAATATAAAACACTTAATATCAGAAAAGAAAGAGAAAAGAAATGTATATATATATATGGTAAATGAAAACACTGAGAATATAGCCCTTCTGGTTATTCCTATTATCACATTCACTAAATCACTGTCTACGTCGAAGTTGGGCTTTCACTGCGAAACAGGGACAATGAATATGGGGATTTGCGTAGAGCACTAATTTCCAACGAGGTTTTGTAGCTCCAAGAATGACACCTTATAAAATTATATAAGGAACATTTTGTTCACTTTTCCTGTTGAGGCTGTAGCTATAATCACACAAAAAACTTAATACTTATTAGTAGTCATTTACATACTAGAACATAGGTAAGTTCGTCCAACGTAAGCTTTTTATACTTCACTCCCTTAACACCAAGCGCTAACTCCTCGCTTCTGTCAACAGTCGGGTATGTACCATCGCCATGTCTCTGGTTGGCAGTGTCTTTTAAGATTTAGTATGAGGAATACAAAAGTTTATATATTCATACTTAATGCAAATATAGTTGTGGTATATTCAGTAGTTCTGGCAACACGTCTTTTAATTTCGTGAGAACGAAGAACTAGAAATTGCAATATTAAATGAGTGTTGTAGACAAACTTTAAGAATTCAGTCTATAGCTTATGGATTTTTCACATAATAGTTCAATACAAAATAGAATGCATATTCGCAATTGTGGAGATTGACCATTCTGCCTGCAATTCACACAAACTGCGAGCACCGTTCCCACGATAGTTGAGATAACAAAGCGTCAGTGTGTCGCACCTGGTCTGCACTATAACAATTTCGAATTTAAAAAGACTTCCAAGCGTTGATAATCATTTAGATGAAAAGTATATACAAAATAGTCTTAGTAGGCAATATCATGAGTTGGTAACTTCACTCAAGAAAAGAAAAAAGTTTGCTGCTCCGAAGCACTCTGCTAATGAGATAAGCATTTGGCTCAGTAAAGAATGATTTCTTTGTATTATTGACGACGCCAGTAGGTCTAGAGAACACCTGCATGCAAAGAAAGAACGTAATTTCTTATCATCTCGAAAGCGTTTAGAACAAAGCAAAAAAATAACATTTCCGTTCACATGAATAAAATAATAATTTTGCATGTTGATTAAAAATTGGAGAAAATATACAGTTTGTCCAATAAGTGCGGTGTTATGACCGTGCTGACGGTCACAACTTGGCATTCTGTAAGGGACCAACATATTGCGAGTAAGCGAAGTAATGTGTTGAGAATCCTGGATAAATGTATGGTAGAAAATGAGTTTGGAGAATTTTAGCTCTTTTTCAAGATATGGAGTTTGCAACACTGCTCTTGATTCGCTGAATGTGGGTGAATATGGGGAAAACACTGGCAACACTGTTTTCGGTGAGCTCTATTCCCAGTGAATAATTGAGATGGTATGGGTCTCTCACTACAAATCACTAGGGCTATATATTTATTTATTTTTTATTAGTTTGAAACACTGTTGATCCAGATGGATGACTATCAGCTGATTCCAAATTCCATGAGTGATTCCTTAAAACTCCATATCCAGATGTCTTCTTTCTTCTGTAGTGAGAGTTCCAGATGGTGTAAAATCCAGTTTCCTTAGCAATTGGGGTTATAGAGCACGAAAAACAATTACAGCATTTAAGTGAAAGCCTCTTCCCCCCCCCCTTTTTTTTAACACTGTGAGAATAAATTTCCTCACTTCACTGTAAACACTTGCTTTAAAATAAGCTTTGGTATATTCACTATTTGTTTGTGATATGTATAACACTTTGGGCTAAAGCGATCACGTAAAGATAAACGTGTGGTTTCACCTGTATGTATGAAAATGTTTATAGGGCTATATTGTTTTATTTTTTTTTTATTTATTTATTTTAAGTTTAGAGCATTCATGCTTGAATCGCTAAAATATTTGAATAGAAACTGACGAGATATGGACAAAACATAGGAATATTAAAATATTAAAATATAAAAATACTGAATGTCTATCAAAATACTTGAGTATATCGAGTGAATATGCTAACTTGAAATAAGATTCATTTATTGCGAACAACATACACGATGTATTACTATTGGAAAATTCACGGATGTTGATTCGTGGTAATCCAGAGGATTTACACGAACGAACATTCGTGATATTGATTTTGTGTGAATTTTAAGAACGCAGAATCTTGCATAATGACAAACAAAAAGTTTCAAATTTCCAAATCTGGGCAGAATACATAAATATATTTTCAACAAAGAAGAATTCTTTCGAAAAAAATTTGGAAGTTATCTTTCATTCATGTGTACTCAAAACATCTCATGGATTCACATGCCAGTACGTATATGTATTGTTGAATTATTTTAGTTAGTCTCATTCATGAACTGTTTAAGATGATAATTTCCAATTAATGTATCCTTTGATCCTATTAAAATGAATATAATTAACCATTAATGAATAATACATGTGAAAGAATATTCATTAGTCTTTATATCAAGGTAAGATGTTACACAAGACGTCTCTGGAAAATATTCATTATATTCAAGATGAAAGATAAGAATATCAAGGAATACTAATCTTGTATACTTCCAAGAAGGTTCTTAAGTATTGTCAAGTTAAGAAGATAACACCCGAAAACTAGATACATCAACTAGCTTTGTGATCTCTTCTTTATGACAAGGCTTATCTCATCAGTTGGTGACTTGCCAACGAAGTGTCAATACTAGCATACTGCATTACTTAATGGTAGTGACTATTACAAGTACCAATGAAACAAATAATAATACTAGTATACTAACACAAATAATATAATCATATAGAATTTTAAAAAGTCAGCTTACTATACCAATCATAGAAGCGGTTGTTAGATGATTTGAATGACACCACTGGTTATTATTATAATTATTATTAAGTATTCTGCCCTTTGGCAGGTCCTGGGATTAATGAGTTTTTCCTTTTTTCTATTTTTTTTTCTTGTTTCTGTTTCTCAATTTTAGATTTGGGCCTGGAAATGTTTCTTTCATGTTTCTCGACCTTCAGCTTCCTCTTTTAACTTCCAATATTTTCTTCTATTTTTCAAATCATCGATCAGTTGTATTCTTGTGTTCATCTTCTTCCTACTCCTCGCTTTCCTTCCATCTTTCCTTCTATGACCACTGGTTATAGTTCATATATTCAAAATGTTTACTAACGCTGTTGAAATGCAGTTAAATTAATGCCAATCCTAAGATTAAACTTTGTTGCAACTGTGTTCAAAATAATAACTAACAAAAGTGTGGAAGTGTGTTCCTATGTTGTCCACAGGTTGTGTGAAGATAAAGTTTAACACTTTTGGAAGTTTGACACATAAAGGAAGTGATGAGGTCAGCATGAAGCTCCGATTGCGTTTATCCACTTCCCTCCTCAGCTTTCACCAGATACCAGTTGAAGAAGCTAAGCGAATCTCTGAGTCACTATTTGAGAAGGACAAAGCGAAAGAATATTCTCGGGTCAAAGATCGTTGCTCTATCACCGAAATAGTAGATAGACTTACGGATTACGCTATTGCAGCCCTATTAGTTGATAGTACTTGTCTAGAATCATCATATATAAACATACCTATCGTACATACACAGTTAAAAAAGTAGAATTTATCTTCCTAAAATACAGTAAATGTAAATTCTGTTCAACGTGTAGTTACTTCACTATTAGAAACTTACCTTCATAAAAATCGTAAGTGCACATGGTTTTGCCAGTCACTGTGTCGTAAGGATCATCTGGATCTGCAAGAGCTTTCAATTCCCGAACCATTTTCTTATCAAGGCGCGCAGGTCTCTGTATCAACTTTCCCAAAACAGGCTACAAACGAAGAACACCAACAGCTTCAGTAAATGGTCGCAATGTTAAAAGTGCATAAATAAATAAATAATAACCTTGACTTAACCAAAGATATTATTCCTTGATACTATAATAAATCAGACTGTCTTATACTAGGAGAATATTAATTGACGTGTACAAGTTAATATTATTTTGTGTTATGAAGCCATAATTATTCAGTCTTTGTATACGTGGTATTCCTAATCCTAATTCTCCCTTATTTCTTCAGTCCTAACTCCTAATTTCAAGTTTTTCATATATCTTTTGGAACCACATGAAACTGTCTACTGTACCTCTATTGTATTGGCTTACAGTTCCATATAGTTGCATTTAATGAACAAGCTTGAGCCTGTCTTTGAGCAGGACACTAAGATAACATATTACTATTACAATATTAAATATAAAGAAATAAGTCACCTCAAATTTTAAATTATGTCTCTTTTTTCCTTATTTTTCACTTATTTTAAGTAATTTCTATCACTGAGTTTGTTGAAACATACAAATACTATATAAATAGTAACAAATAAGGACATGCATTCATTTTCGCATGCAAGAATGACTAAACATACTATAGACCTCTATTTTACGCAACACGCATGATTATGCACCATTATTTAAGTTCTTCTTTGTCAATATTTTACCTTTCTTCTTCTTTTCCTTCCCTCATGTTTTATTCCTTCTCTTTACTTCTTTAAAAATGTTGATCAATAATAGACGAACTATTAGACGTGTACAAACTGACAAATTTAGAGAATAATGAACCTATTCTATAAACTAAGTTTAAAATACATTGGCATCAAAGTAAGAAAAAATCATGTAATTTGTCTACATGTAGCAAATAAATGTGAATTACAATACTTGCCTTATTTGAATGTTACAAGGGAAGGGGAAAGAATTTGTTCAGGAAAACAACTTCCATTCACTTTTTCTTAAAAACACGCAAAGAATTCTGGTTAGGATTAAATTTTTCAGTCTTCTGTATTTAATTTATTGATTTACTTCCTTCACAGTACAAATTTTAGCTGCGATTCACGATTTGGATCAAAAAGTTTACATTTACAAAGGAAGTTCAGAGAGTCAGTTGGGTAAAAGTCATGTTCTATTTGAATTTTTTTGTCTCCTAGCACTTTGACAATTTTATCACTTGGTGCGTTTGTGTAAATTTGCACGAGATCACACATATTTCTAAAACTTTTCATCATCATTGACTCATAAACTATTCTATAGACAACAAAATCGAAAGAATTCTGTGTTTCGTTTGTATTGTTTACAGTTAGAAATATAAACCAATTAAAGTTCTAAATTCAATACATAAAATGGTCCGCTGCACGAACGAATATTTATTTCTGGGAGTAACTTTGCTATAGATCTCTTTTGACACTAAATGTCAACATACCATAAAACGTTAAATAGTGGGATATTGTTTCGTTTCATCAACAAGTTTCAGCACTATTTTCAATGCACAATGCACTTCAACAACTATTTCATAGTAATAAACATTTATATATATATCTATATCTATATCTATATCTATATCTATATCTATATCTATATCGATATATATATATATATATATATATATATATATATAATATTCAATATGAGAACGTCGAGTGTGATTTTCAAAAGAATTTTCCTTAGCTATACCATATGCCTTGCATTAAAGTCTTATCTTTGAAAATGTTCCTGGCTTAAACATTGACTTCTATGGAAACATTGTTCGACTTGTAAGTATAATTACATTTACTGTTGCTAATTGTAACAATGTGCATACACACTGAGATTGAGAAATAAACGTCAAAGTGTAATGGTTTTGATATTATAGTAATATCGTCATTAGGCAGAACAAGTTCTCATCAAATCTAGAGAAAAGTGGTTTTACAACGGATGAAAACGCTGCTGTAGTATCAAAAGTATTATACTTCAAAATTTATTGTTTTTATATTCAATTGTGTACATTTTGCTTAGCAACAAAAAGAGAAATAGTGAATTATGAAAATTTTAAACGTTATATTGTCACAACATGGAGGTGAATTTCAGTGCTGTAACATTCTGTTATAAAATATTGGTGGAAATTATATTGTTATTAATCCGGTAAACGTTTATTTACATAGACAGCAACACTGGTGAGGTATGCTCCGGAAGCACGCTGCCTTGGATCGCCATTGTGTGTTTTTGATCGGTCCTGTGGTAAGGTTTATCAACAATAGCTGAGTGATAGAAGTTAAAGGTTGTATTCGTAATGAATCAACGTGTTAGATTTGTATCGAATATTACAATAAGTTCTTTTATATTATTCAGTTTGTTAAAGGATGTTGTTTTCACAAGTAAGAGAAATTAATAACTTGAAGTTTAAAGTTCATGAAATTGAAAGAGAGAGAGTGAGAAAAGGTTGTGTGGGACAAGAAGTTCCGGACCACCTGGGTTTCTGTAAGTATTTCCTTAAAACTAGTTATTCTAATTTTCCCTGTTAACTTGTTCATTATATTTGCTTTGTTTTTAATCGAAAAGAACTTAAAAAAGAAAAAAAAAGCAGTAGTAAAGTAATTTTCTCCCATTTGGCTGTAGTAATGAGTTGCAGGGGAGGTAATGAAATTGCGTAACAGATGTTCGACCTGTGTGACTGGTTTTGAACGCTCGCTAGGCGAGTATTTCTTCTCTTCACTCTTATTTACCAGCTGCTTTTCAGAGTTAAATTATGCAACTATTAAAAAATATATATATAAATGTAACTGAGACTTGCTTTCAAACTAGTTAATATATTACAGTTCTTCAGCTTCATTACTCAGCTAATGTAAACAAGTCTTGTTTTCAAACTAGTTAATATACTACAATACTTTAGCTTCATTACTCAGCTAATGTAAACAAGTCTTGTTTTCAAACTAGTTAATATACTACAATACTTTAGCTTCATTACTCAGCTAATGTAAACGAGTCTTGTTTTCAAACTAGTTAATATAGTACAATATTTTAGCTTCATTACTCAGCTAATGTAAACGAGTCTTGTTTTCAAATTAGTTAATATATTACAGTTCTTTAGCTTCATTACTCAGCTAATGTAAACGAGTCTTGTTTTCAAACTAGTTAATATATTACAGTTCTTTAGCTTCATTACTCAGCTAATGTAAACGAGTCTTGTTTTCAAACTAGTTAATATATTACAGTTCTTTAGCTTCATTACTCAGCTAATGTAAACGAGTCTTGTCTTCAAACTAGTTAATATATTACAGTTCTTTAGCTTCATTACTCAGCTAATGTAAACGAGTCTTACTTTCAAACTAGTTAATATATTACAGTTCTCTAGCTTAATTACTCAGCTAATGTTGTTTCACAACTCCACTTCCCCACCCCGACAAAAGGAAATGAAAAAAGAAATAAAGTTATAAAAAAATCTTTTGTTTACAAAATAACTACAGAAGGCAATTTTATTGTCAATTTTGTATCAGTCGTATTCATTGAGCGACTTAAGAATTTTTGCTTCAAAAATTGAAATTGATGCTGTTCATTTACAGAACAGAAATATGTAGCGTTTTTCTATATGTTAAATTTCCTTGTTGTTAGCAATAAAAGGTATTAATTATTTTTATGACGGTGTATGTATATAATTTAAATGTAACTATCTCTATCAATAATCCCAATTTGCCTTATCAGGTATCGACCTGTGATGTTGTGTGGGTTCGCATGTGTAAATTCTCTCCGGTTTTAATATTTCAATCGGAATTATGAGATCTGAGGGTTCAGGCTCTTACAGATTCATAAGGTGTTACAGTGTTCAATTGCTGTCTTCCTGGCAATAGATTATCCCCATTATGATGCTGTAACTACGGTCTACCCTTCAAAATAAAGCGTTTTTTTTAAACCTAACATCTTTATATAATATGCTTTCTGAAGGATGGTATCATCAAAACTCAAGAAGACTTAAGATCTTAAAGTGAAAGCTATAACTTAAAATGAAACTTTAAAAAGAATCAAGTTACAATTAAGAAGGACTTAATAAAATACAGAGTTAAAACAACCAGAAATCAACAAAGACTTCTTGTTTTCATTATAGAGAAAATCAATGATTATGAAGCAAAAAAAGTCTAGCTTACATCTTTAAATTCAATTGGTTTAAGTAAGACCAAATAAATATTATGAATTTTTAAATTGATTTACTGACAAGTGTGACATACAACTTTTTACTCACAAGTTCTAAGTAAGGCCTCAGCATTCCATCGACAGCCTCTTCGGATATAACAACAGTACCACCCTCATGCCCAACACCTCCACAGGTTCCAATTCGAAAGAAAATAGGGTCCCTCACTCTGGCATGGTACATCAATTTTATAACTTCATGTAACAATATACCTACAGACGGAATGCCCATACCATGCTGTAAAAAATAATCTTTTTTTTAAAAATACTTCTTTTTCACAGAATAAAACGAACCAATGCAATGTTATCAAATACTTATATTTTTCCCTTCCCTGAAACAGTCCCTGAAAAAGTCAGAGTTTTGTCAATTGACACACAAGATACTTAGTGTAAAACACATTAAAAATTGGACATACGTAATCACCTGATTTAGAACAAGTCACTAAGATAAATTACAAGATATAAAATTAATACTATTATTGAACAATTTACATGTCCCTAATATAGTATATCTACGTATAATAAAAATAATATATTCACTTGACACTATTACTTTTATATGATGTATATCAATAAATTAGAATAAAGAGAAATCTTTAACTGTCAACATTGATTCGAAGTATTTCTTCTACAATTTATAATGGCATTTTCTGAAAATCACAGGACATGACATGGTAGCTCCGTAATCAATAAACTTAGAAACTAACATGTGGATGAAATCTATAACATTTTGTCCAAATCTTAAAAGTAGTACTACTGCATACAGATTTATATATTTTAATTTCTATGTATTTGTATATTTTCTAGTTGTTTTCTTATAAAATTCCAAATTTACATAATATGTATACATGAAATTTGAATATATACACAGAGTGAAACTAGTAATTCATACCAGACCTTCAACTCAGTTCGTATCGCACATAGCCTAGAAATTAAAATCTATCAAGTTGCATGTGCCAAATTTAATCATGTATTTTGGACTTCAATAACCGAGCAGAAGTTGTCTGCCTTGATTAGAAGTCAAATTTTTGAAATAGAAAGTGATAATTTTTGAATCAGGTTCCAAAGGTACGTAAAATAAAAGACACTTTTTTTTCTTTTTTTAAGATTTTGTCTTTCTAAAATGCTTCCTTTGCTCCCAAAATAACAACGCAAATGTAATGAAAAAATCAGCTTAACATCAATCATTTAATCCTTCTAAGCTGAGGGACGCAGTTTTTGCCAGAATATTAACTGATGTGATAATAAAATCCTAAGCGCTCTATTAAATGGTGAAATTTTGAACTTCGGTAAGAGATTGGAAATGGTATACTCACAGCAGAAGTTGAGTTTTCTAATTAGAGTATGATAGCTTTTGATTGAGATTCCAAAGCACGCAAGAAAAGAAACTTTGTTTTTAAGTGCTCTCTCTACCCTTGAAATTGCTTCGAAAATTTTTCTTGCGTTTTATACACGCGAGCAGTCCTATATTCAATGTCGTTCTAGGATTAAAGATAGTAGGACAAGGCGGCTCGTGTATTTTTTCTTTTTCTTTCTTTTTTGTTTTTAGAATGTATGTTTTTTTAATCTCTAGTCCAGAGTGGAATTTTGATTCCTTTGTTTGAATGAAAAAAGTTCTCACATGCATAACTTTCTATCAACTATAAAGATCTTTCGATCACTAACATTTTGTCAATGCTATGTTTGTCAAAGTGGGAGTGATCAAAGATTCCTAACCATTTATAGAAAGACAGGAATGCGAGAATATTTTTCATTCGAGAGAAAGAATCGAAATTCAATTCTGACATTGGTACTATGGATACAAGCTGGAACAGCATTATTGGTGCTTTAACCATTGTCACCGTCTTTTTTTTTTTTTTTTTTTCTATCTTCTGACAATGTTGGCGGAAGTGAACAAAAATTTGACATTCAAGTTATCTTTTGACAGAATGTATCAGGACACAGAAAACAAAGGTGAGTATATTTGCGTTTACCTCCTAGAAAGTTCTTCAAGCTGCTAAAACTAGCAAGGTAAGTTTTTTTCGTTTTTCGTATATAGTCAAATATGTACAGAGTGAGCCTAAAGAATAGACACTTTCAAAATATTACAGAAACAAGCTTTTTAATAACATGGCTGAAATACTCATAAAATTAGAAAAGTACATCCTGAAATTTACATGGCTAAGTAAAATACCCTGTATCTGATCCTTTTCTTCGGACTGCGCGTGTAAGCCTCATGAACACAAATCATTGTTTCATCCGATATAAGTAGTCTCTCAAGACTTTTTGCCTTGCATGGGCAACTAAATCTTTCAATATTTTGTTCCAATCGTAGATGAACTCCTTGTGAGTGGTTGTTTATCATACCGAGTACTAAAACGAAGCCGTAGAACAGTAAGAGAATTATTTTTTGCAAATGCAACCACAATGAAAGCCTTTTCTATCATACTAGCGGCTCAACTCAACTGAACCAGAAACAAACAAAAAGCAGAGGCCGTAAACTCGAAGACTTCCTCTATAAAACCGAACTAAATCCTTGTTGACAACACAAACAATTTTCGATTTCTAAACCATTTAAACTATTTCCTTTATCGTAACGATGTATACTGATTTCTTAACATTAACCATAGTTATTTATTTAATTTTAATAATAAATTTAAGATTTTAATAAAAATGTTTATATATTGCTTAAATATCAAACTTTTCTTTAACTTATTAATAAATTGAATCAACGGTAATTATATTCACGTTTAAGTGTGGTTATTTAATATGCAGTTATCAAAATGTACCGCATCATGTAAGTCACAAAAGTTCCATTACACATGGGAGTTCATATGAAAAGCTTATTACAGTAGAGAAATGGAATCCAATCGAATATTTCATGAATCGAATGCATTTTCGACACATAACTCTTCGATTCTATTTTGCATTCAAACCATTTCTTGGTTAAAACAAACAACTACTTTACGCATATACCAAAGTATAACGAAGATCGATTATACTGAATTGAATTTTGTGCTATTAAATACAAAAATTGACTACGTAAATGGAATGAGAAATTTAATAATACCTTTTAATATTAGTTGTCGACAATAGAAAAACCATATTTTATATACAAACTATATACCTATACATTATATCCTACTTTCTTTTGTTGCACGTAGGCTGATGGTATTGGAATTAACTTGCCTATCATCATTAGAATCTCTGTTGGATAATTTAGAGAATCTCTGTTGGTCATCAAAGTTTTGTTATAATGTTAAATATATAGAACGTTCGTCAGATTACATACTATATACATTTCTGATTAGAAAAGTTACTTTCCTTTTATTGGCATTTATGCTTGAATCATTCTAGGAAAAACGAAAAAAATATTTTGAGTTTGACTGTGAAACTGATTTGACAAAAACTTTGAAACAGATTGAACGTAGGTTTTGGTAGAAGATACGAAGAACACTACTAAACGTAAATAAAGAACATATTGATGATAACAAGGAAGTTTTAAAGGTTAATGCAGTTTGTTTCTGTTCTTTTTCATTAACGGAAAGAGAGAAAAAGTTACGAAAAACGTGTTATGACTTTAGAATGAATATTGACGAGACGGGAAAGGAGCCCAAGCGTTAATAATTTCATTACACGAGGCATTCATCGCGTTCTTTGATATCAAGAGGAAGGAAGACCACCTAGTGTTTGTTCTATGGTGCTGCAGTCGTGTACATTAGCGAAGGTAGTGAAGTTAGAAAATAATGTAATTAGCCTACAGTTGCAGTATTTGAAAAAAAAAGGATGTTCTGAAAATAAAATTAGTTCTTAAGAGTAACTTTATTAAGCCCTCATCAGAGTTGCTCATGGAACTTTATTTTTTCCTTCATTTTTAACTATTTTTTTCCCTTTCTAACTAGACCATCTCTTGAAGTAAACATTGTAATTAAATAACAAAGAAATTGATACTAATTTACTTCTTAAAGTTTGCGCTTGGTTCAAAATGAAATAACGACACTTCTTTAAATAATATGAGCATATAAACTCTTTTCATATTTTACGTGTAATTAGAAAATGAAAGATTGAAGCTTAAAATATATAAAACGATAATCATGCCTATAGTGCTGTATGGTTGCGAAACATGATCGGTTACTCTGACGGAAGAACGTAGACTGAAAGTGTTTTGAATGGGGAATGGCGGAAACTTCATAACGAGGAACTACATAATTTATATGGTTCACCCAACATCGTTAGGTCGTCAAGCCTAGGAGGCTTAGGTGGGCGGGTCATGTAGCTAGAATGGAAGAAAGTAGAAACGCTTTCATTCTTGACTGGAAGACCAATCGGAAAACGACCATTAGGAAGACCTAGGCGTAGATGGGAGGACAATATTAAGATGGATCTCGCAGAGATAGGAATACAAAGTAGAAACTGGATCCAATTGGCTAAGGATAGAAGTCAGTGGGGAGCTTTTGTGAAAGCGGCATTGAACCTCCGGGTTCCATTGGCCATAAAGTTAGTTAGTTAGTTAGTTATACATTAAACATTTCTACTGACCCTAATATTGTTGTCTATGAATTTTACAATATACCTAATAATTTAGTTGCGAAATATATACCATTAAAAAAAGTTGTTAAACACATTTATCCCCCCCCCCCTGGTTTACCTCTGAGATTATTCAAATTTTCAAGTCTAAAGAATTCCATAGAAGACGAAGACATCATCACAAGGAGAACTTTATGCAGTTGCGTAGAAAGTCTAAGTCAATGATATCAACTGCTTATAGAAGGTATATACACAATTTTGAGAACTCTATTAAAGCTGATCCAAAAGTATTATGGTCCTTTATAGAAAGCAAGAAGAAATCACACACAGCTTGTAATCAAATGAAATCCGCTATTCTGAACGATAATAAGTCAATAGCTAATGGTTTTGCTTATTATTTTGGGAGTGTGTTTGCGCCTTCTACTCCTTCAAAATACAAAAGTAATGTGTCAACAACAAAAATTTTGCAATGTATTAATATAAAGGATGTTTCACTTACAGAATGCATACCATCAATAAAGAAATTAAAAGCATCCAAAATCTAGTGGACCTGATGGCTTTCCCACTTATATCTTTAAGGGTTGTGCGGATATTCTTCAATATCCACTAATTTTCATCTATAATCTCATATTAACTACTAGCATTTATCCTGATCATTGGAAACATAGTAAAGTTACTCCAATTCTTAAGAAAGGTAATCAGAATCAAATTGAAAGTTACAGACCTATTGCTTTGATTTCAACACCTTCTCAAATCTTTGAACAAATTATTTACAACAGAATTTTTATACAGTTGAAATTCTATATCACTCCATCCCAACATGGCTTTTATCCTAAAACATCCACGTTAACCAATCTTCTTTCTCATTTACTTAATTCCTATCAGAATCATAAAATGCCAGTCACCTTGTTGATGTAGTATATACTGATTTGTCCAAGGCGTTTGATAAATTAGATAGCTCTCTTTTGTTGGCTAAGTTGGATTTCTTTGGGTTATCTAACAGCTTATTAAAATTGTTATATTCATATTTACTCAATTGGAAATATACAGTTATTTTCAATCGTACACAATCTTTCCCTTATACAGCTTCATCCGGCGTTTCTCAAGGATCTAATCTAGGTCCTTTATTATTTTTACTTTTCATTAATGACTGACCATCTGTTATCAAACACTTACAGTTGTTACTTTACGCTGATGATCTAAAAATTTACAAGCAGATTAACTCAATTACAGATTCTGACAATCTGCAACAAGATATTGATTCTTGTTATCAGTGGAGTGTAACTAACAATTTACCATTTAATGTTAATAAGTGCTCTGTCATTACGTTTACTAAGAAAAAGATGTTCAGAAAACATGATTATAGTATCAATGGAACTCTGTTAGGTAAGAATGATGTTGTTGATTTGGGCATTACATTTGATACTAAACTGTCATTTAATTTACATTTGAAATGTTTAGTTTCTGAATTATATAAACGTCTAGGATTTATCGTAAGAACACCAAAATCTATGACTGACGTTTCTGCAATCACAACTTTGTATTACACATTTTTACGGAGTAAACTTGAATATGCTTGTGAAATTTAGAGCAATTATTTTCAAACTCACATTGATGACTTAGAACGTGTTCAGTATAAATTTCTTTGTTATTTGTATTTTAAAAAGTACAATAGAATAGCTAAATTAAATAGATTATCTTATTCTGCTTTTTAGTTAGAATTTTCCATGCCTATGCTAATTACTCGTAGATTGCACGCACAAAATATTTTATTGTATAAGATTATTAATTATTTTGTGGATGTGCAAGATTTTTTGCAATATATTAAATTAAATGTTAAATCTGTACGTTTAAGATTACATATACCATTTTCTATAAGCAGGTCAAATATCATTTAACATCAACATTAGCCAGCAATTAGATTGTGTAATCTTCACAATCAGTTAATTATGAAGGGTATAAAGATTGATTTTTTTATGCCTTATGCTCAATATGTATCTATAATTCGAAATTACTATAAGTAACAAGGTTCAATGTAACAATGTGCTTTAAACTTTATATATCAATGGTCACAATTGTATTTCCATCATTACCTCATCATTTTTTTCATTTTCTATGTATTTATACATATTTTGTATTACCCTTATTAGCTCTTTTCTACTTTTTGTATTCCTAGCATCATTTCTTTGTATTATATTCTTGTATTCACATATCTTTCTTATAATTTGTCTTGTATTTGTAGATTTTTATTAGAATTTTGCATACTTTCTTCTATTGTAATTTAGCTCATGTATTCTTTTATTTGCCACTTGTTAAATGGAGCATACAGCTCTGTCAAGGGCTTTGAAATAAATAAATAAATAAATAAATAAATAAATAGGATTGTGAATAGCTGACACACGTATCGCTAATGGTATGTTCACAGTAGTAAGAATAGTTCCAAAGCTTTTAAACAGAGAATATGTAAGAGATCTTTTTACATTTATTAATCATCCATATATTATAGGAACACTTACGCTTATGGACAGAACAGGACCCACTTTGAACATGGAGTATCGGTACGAGTACTGACTGATATCAAGCAGCGTCGTTCCTGCAGGCAACTTGTGACCAATTTCCTCCATGATGTAGTAGGCAAATTGCTCCATACGTTTAGGAGTGCCACCCATACACACAAACTAGAAAAAAGGAAACAATTATTTCTCAAAGTTAGAAAAATGTTGTTCTCTTTAAAATCAAAAAGCACTTTGGAATTTGTTATCTTGCATATTTCTAAAGTAGGTGTAATAAACCGATATGCACCCTAGAATAATAAGACTGTCGTAACTCAAAATAGGTTTTTAAATTGTTACTATTTTTTAATGTGTAATAATTGTAATTTCTTTGCATTTAAAAATGGTTTTCTCTAACTAACTAATCCTATGGCATATGGAACCCGGAGATTCAATGCCGCGTTCACAAAAGTTGTCCACTGACGTTTCCTTAGCCAACTGGATCCAGTTTCTACTTTGTATTCCTATTTCTGCGAGATCCATCTTAATATTATCCTTTCATTTGCGACTAGGTCTTCCTAATGGTTGTTTTCCGGTTGGACTTGAAGTTAAAACTTTGAAAGCGTTCCTACTTTCTTCCATTCTGTCTACATAATCTGCCCACCTGAGCCTCCTAGATGGTTTTCTCTACAATAATTAATATTGTATGAATTGAAATAACGCTACCATTCTTCAAAACAGAAAAAGATATTAAAGTTTCTTTAGATACAAAGTATTTTCTAATTTTTTTATGGCTTATCTGTAAAATTGACATTTTAAGAGTTACAACAGTCTTAATTCAAAGGTACGAATACTACTGATAGCGTTTGTTTCAATAATATTTTTAAATTACTTATTTATTTACTTTATTATTTACCTTTTTTATTGGTTTTAGTTCTCAAATGGAGCATCTGTGTAATATTGTTTCATTATTTCCAATAAACGAGAGTTTAATTCAATAACAGAGACTAATGGAAACAATA
Organism: Thermobia domestica; assembly: GCF_964235325.1. NCBI lineage: Eukaryota > Metazoa > Arthropoda > Insecta > Zygentoma > Lepismatidae > Thermobia > Thermobia domestica. The sequence goes on along the minus strand of NC_137455.1, from coordinate 292,674,442 downwards.
AAATTTCGTTAACCTGACAGCTTTACCAAGAGAATGCTTTAGATGTTCTATCACTGACAATAAAACATAATTAACTTCTGTTACGGAGCAGAAACTATTTTCTGTAAACCGCATATTTAAAATAAATGTACTGTTGTTAAGCTTCTTGTATAGTGAGGTTCAGTTTTCAGGACAAACTAATTCGAACATCACTCTATATGTAGAGTGTTAATTTAGTAATAATGTAGTGTCAATTTCTTTCTATTTTTATTTACTACTCATGAAATACAACTGAGAGCTATCCACACAATATTTCATAAAGATTAAAAAGTCTAGTTTCACTTTCTGTTGTATCTTACTCTAATAATATTCAAAGAGCTTATCAAAACTTTTTTTGACAGTAAGTTCTAGAGTACATCGAAGTTAAATTTGTTGGATTACTTCGCCTTTAATCGAAAATTATGACTAACTCTTAAAGTTTAATTTCTGTTCCACTAAAATAATATCCAAAGACAACACATATATCAATAGATAGATGATATCGCGCTGAAAAAGACAATATGCTTGAGCGTAAATTCCAAGGATGTTATAAATAGAGGATCTGCCCATATGTGTCGTCATCCTATTAAATCGATGAAGCCAAAAAACAACCGAGCATCGGCATGTCTGACTGGCTACTCTCGTTTCTGCCATTCCCTGATTGACTACTTTCATTTCCGCCATGATTGTTGGCTCAAAACATTGCGATCCTATTGGGCGGAGTGGGCAGAGTAGGGGTGGCGAAACTGTGACGTATGGCTTCAAGATTTTGTTGTAAGGGCAGATCCTCTATTTTATAAGGTCCTTGGTAAATTCTCGTGCGCAGTTTTGTAGAAAATTGAAGAAAATGAAGTTTCGTGGCGACAGAAAGTATGACATTCGTTGCCAATAATAATTGACAATTTGCCAATAATAATTAGTTGCCAATTTGTTTCGCTGGAAGAAATTTATTTATTTATGTTCAGTATATATAGGAAACCTGTTTAACGTGCGTTCTTGTCACCACGGCATTGCGTGTCCTCAATTTGCGAATCGAAGAAAAGGCCTCTAGGTATAGAGGTTAGCTGCGAATATATTGAATGAGCAGTCGCCGATAGAAGACAAGGGGTGGTCCTCCAGCTTGGGGGGTTGGCCTGAGGCTAATGACATCCTATAAAAAAGGCATTTCTTCAAAAACCTCAGACCAGGACTGATAACTCGGCACGACCTCAGCAAAATAAAATGAATATTAAATTTGGAACATGGAATGTAAGAAGTTTTTACAGGGAGTAATTCGTAACGAGTAAGCAACAGAAATATAGGATGGATCTGTAGTAGTTCAGGAAGTTAGATGAGAAGGAAAGGGAGCAGTGAAGCCCGGAAATTTTACGTTCTTTTACGGGAAAGGAAATAAAAATCACCAATTAGGAACAGGTTTTTTCGTTCACAAACGAATAATATTAGCAATAAAATCGGTTGAATTTGTTAATGATAAATTATCTTTTATTACTCTTAAGGGTCGGTGGTGTGATATTATTGTTCTAAATGTACATGCCTAACAGAAGATAAGAATGGCCATATAAAAGACGGTTTTAACGAAGTAGTACGGGTATTTGACAAACTTCCGCGATACCATATGAAAATTCTATTGGAATTTCAATGCGAAGGTAAAACGAAAGAACATTTTCAAACCAATTATAGGGAGGTGTACATAAGGAAAGTAGGCCTAATGACAACGGCGTTAGAGTCGTGAACTTTGCAACACCAAAAGCCTTATCGTGAAGAGTACAAAATTCCCACATCGTGACATTCATAAATATACTTGGACCTTACCAGATGGAAAAAACACATAAATTGATTACGTTTTAGTAGATAGAAGAAGACAGTCTAGCATAACTGATGTTCGGTCGTTCAGAGGGACTGACTGTGACACTGTTTACTACCTGGTACCAGCGATAATAAGAGAGAGATTATCGTTGATTAAAGGAAATATTCAACATCTGGAAACAGAGAGGTTTAATTTAAAGAAATTAAGAGGAGAGCTAGGCGAGAGGGGAATACTAGATTGACGTGTTGAATAGATTCTCGATTTTAGAATGTTCGGAGCGTACTAGTGTTGAAGATACTTGGATTAAAATTAGAGATAGCATTAGAATTTCAGCAAAAGAAAACTTTGGACAAGCGGAAATACATAGGAACAAACCACGATTCGACCAAGAATGCACTAAACTGGCAGAGAAGAGAAAACAATCAAAACTGTGTTGACTACAAAATGCGAATTATATAACCACACAAAATTTTCTGACGTCAGGCAGGAAATGTTCAAAACTTTTACGACAAAGAAATGTGATTTTTGAAAGCTAAAATCAATCAACTTGAAGATAATATTAAAAACAAAAATATTCCAGACACAAGGGTAGCACTGAATTTAAGAAAGGCTTATATATTAAAGAAAGTCGACGGAAGAAGCTTTACTGATACAGAGCACCTTGAATAGCTAGAAAGGTTTCTTTGACGATTTACTTAACAAGCAGCCAGAATCTAATATTCGTAAAGAAAGGGAAGTACACACCAGAACTGTATATTACCTACAGAACCGAAGTCTATATCAGCTTAACAAAACCGAAGTAGAAATCGCTATAAAGTAATTAAAGAAACACAAATCTACGGGTGAGTTAATTTTCGCTGGAGGAGAAAAATTGTGGAAAAAGACACATAAACTCATTCTACTTATTTGGAACAAGGAGGAACTGCCATAAGAGTGGAAAGAATCAATCACTGTTCCAATTCTCAAGAAAGGTGATAAAACTGAGTGTAATAATTATCGAGGACTCTCTCTTCTGTTATGGGGGAAACATTGTACAATATTCTTACAGAATTACAGAATTTGGAATACCGATAGCAAAGCTAGTTAGGTTAATTAAGATGTATTTAAACGAATTCCAAGATAAAGTTTGAGTAGAAAAATTCTTGTCTAAAGGGTTTCACGTTGAGATGGCCTGGAACAAGAAGATGATTTACTGCCTTTGTAATTCAGTTTTTTCTGGAGTACGCCATAAGGAAAATCAAAGGTAGCAATCAGGGCCTATAGCTGAATGGTATTCACCAGGTTATGGCGTATGCTGATGATGCAAATCTGATAGAGGATGATAGGAGAACAATAGAAAGAAATGCAGAGGTTTTATTAAACGCTTACAGGAACATGGGCTTAGAAATAAATGCAAAGAAAACTAAATACATGGAAGTTCGTCGAGTTCGTAATACTGCAAACTATGGATGCATCAAAATATCAAATAATACTTTCGGTAAAGTGGACAATTACTTTCAAATTTCTAGGATAAACATTAATAGTCTGAAACCATATCCACGACGAAATTAAATGTCGACTGAAAGCAGGAAATTCGTGTTATTGTTTAGTTCAAAATATTTTGTCGTCGTGAATTCTGTCTAGGATTTTGAAACTTTGAATATATAAAATGATAATCATACTTGTGCTGGTAACATGGTCACTTACCCTGAGGGAAGAACGGAGATTGAAATATTCCAGTATGAAATATTGAGACGAATATTCGGACCCAAGAGGAATGGGAATAGCGGAAACTTCATAACGAGAAACGGGCATAATTTATACCCTTTACCAAATATTGTTGGGGTCATCAAGTCTAGGAGGGTCAGGTGGGCGGGTCATGTAGCCAGAATGAAAGAAAGTAGGAACGCTTTGGATTTCAAGTGGGAATCCAATCGGAAAATGACCATTAGGAAGACCTACGCGTAAATGAGAGGACAATGTTAAGATGGAACTTCAGAAATAGGGATACAAAGTAGAAACTTGATCCAGTTGTTTAGGGACAGAAGTCAATAAAGAGCTTTTGTTAATGTGGCATTTGAATCTCCGGGTTCCATAGCTAATAGAGTTAATTAATTAATACGTATCAAACTCTTAATTATCAGATTTTTGTTTGTCTTCTCGTAACAATGATATACATATTCTTTATGCAATACTACCTGTAAATAAAATACTTTAGAAATTACCGTAGATAATATTCTTATAAATTGATTTTTGTTAAAGAATTTTTCTTGAAGGCCATGTGGTAAGAGAAAAAAATCTCGCTAGTTACATGATTATGTTATTCACTTTTCAGTGTTCGATAGTTATAACGTTCTTCCTTTCGAAAGTCTATTTTTATTTTACATCTGCATCATTGCATGACATACAACCATTAATTTCTCAACTTTAAGAACGATATCGTTTGAATAGTAGAAAATTCTTAATCATTTCGGTTTGATAGCTAAAAATTGATGTGAAATATAAATAGCCATGAATTAGCTTATCTGACCCATATCAACATGAAATTCTTCTTTTCGATCTTACATTCGACAAAACAAAATAGTAATGAGGCCACATTACAGGAGCGTCATTTCAGACTTCGCTTGAGGAGGGGCAAGAGCACCACCGACATAAGATTTTCACGTTTTGTACTAGTATATTAGTACACAATCGATTACAGTATATGTATTCCTCAAACGCTTGGGAGGGGGGCAATTGCTCCCTCCTGCCCTCATAAATGACGCCCCTGCCACGTTGTCTCGAGTCCTTACTTGTGAAGGAGAATTCTAGTTTTATTATTATTATTATTATTATTATTATTATTATTATTATTATTATTATTACAGTTTAGAACCTATAACCAGTTTCTGACTATCGGACACACATTTCGGCACTTGTAAAAGTTTGTGAAAATGAGTATCAAAATTATTGTGTTGGTTCTTTGTTATTGTTTTAATAAGCGTAAAAAAAAAAAAAAAACCGAAAGAAAAAGAAAAAGAGAAAAATGGAGAAGTTTTGCCAGGAACCTTTACGTGACATAAAATAAAAACATAATTTTTTTTCTAGAATCTAACCGATATTTTTATTTATATACAGGGAGTTCCAATACAACACTAACAAACTTTGGAAAATGATTCCTCACAAGAAAAGATGAAATAGAAATCAGGGACCGACCTAGGTGTAGAAATGCGTTATTTCTGAATTATAGTCTGCCGAAGATTGGGAGAGACGAGAAAATAAACAGCCATAATCTAGGAACGAAATGTCAGATCAAGGTCGGATAAAAGAGAAACTGGTACTGAAAACGGTACAGATTATTTTAAACATATTCCATTAATGTAACCAGTACAGGTACAATCTGTAACAGTTTTCTGCTCCTGATTAATCATTTTTCGTTTGTAGAAGACCTCATGAATTTTCTTCTATGGATCGTAGATAACTCTGTTGCCGTCTTTGTTTCACATCGAGTTGTACAGTCACGAACATTAATAAATGAAGGTTGGAGCCATAAGAAATAATGTCTTCAGCCTCCATTTATTAATGTTCGTGACTGTACGAGGGTAATCCCAAAAGTAAGATATAGTATTTTTTTTTTTAAGAAATACAAAGAAACGTTTATATTCAATAATATATACATCATTTCCAAGTTTGTACATTTATCTTATTCTTTATTAACAATTTCGCCATTACGGTCGATGCATTTTTGTAGGCGATATGGCAGTTTCTGAATACCCTGTCATACCATCTCACCCCCATATGTTTGAGGATACGTTGAACCTCATTTTCCACTTCTTCGTTGTTGCTAAAGCGCGTTTCGACCAAATATTCTTTCAACTTAGGAAACAGGTTCTATTCATTAGTTTGCTTAGCCTTTCGCGACTGTCTTGAAAATTGACAGGTTCTTGCTCCTTTTTCGCTAGCGTATGATCAGCTGCAAACTCCTTACATTACTTGAGGACGTTTTTGGATCCATACATGGATCGTTATACAATTGTGTCAATTAGTTAGCGTTCAAAACCCAAATAACTGCATGAACTTTTTTGCACTTGGAGGTAGCGCCACGTGGAAGATCCATTACAAGTGGCTATCAAGCCAAGACTGACCGTGAGATCCCGATGCGCACAGACATGTTTAGGATAAGGGGAAACAACAGACACCGCGCAAACAGTTTCCTTGTATCCCCAGCACTTTGGAGACCTTACATTTTTGGAATGCCCTTGTATATTAATACAATCTATATAAATGAAATGAAATCTTTAACTTTTACGTCCAACTGTTATGCCGGTTAGGCTAAAGGAGACGATGATGATGAGAAATGAGTGAAATGGTGGAATGAAGTGGGAGGAAACGGGAGAACCCCGAGAAAACCCACGAGCACGGTGTTCGTCCACTACAAAGTCCACACAGCGCGAGCTGGGATCGAACCAGGACCCCAAGCACCGGAGGTGAACGCTCTACCACTGAGCCACCGCGCCCCCTTAATATAATCTAGGCACAAAGTAATCACTAAATTCTTTTATCCGATATTCATCCAAAACTTCGTTCTCGAGTTATGACTCTAATTTTATTGTCCCTTCCAACTTTCGACGGGTCATAATTCCAAAATGATTGTTTCGTGCGTCCACGGTGGTCTCTATTTTATTTTTTCTTGTGAGGAACAATTTCCCAAAGTTTGTTGATGTTGTTTCCAAACACCGTATACAGTATGTATGTATTTGTCGTTTATAAGCACAATGCTATATTACGTTATATTCATTTCCGAAACAAGTAACTGAAACTTCTAAGTACTTCCGTTCCAATGTGCAAGTTAGGTAAATATAAAACTCAAAGTGGTCTTATTTTGAAAATCATACAAAGTTACAAACAAAATTGACTCACACCAATTATACATTAATTATAGAAGCCAGCGAGAAGCTAGTTAAATTGACTGAACAAACAAGCCGGCACGGCTCAACTAGGAAAAGTTTAAATTTTAGTTTTCGCCTTCCTAGGAATAGTTTAATTTGGTCACTTGGGATATCTGTAGTATATGTATGAATCATGAAGTGTATGATAGAAGAATGTGTGTGTCACTGTTAAGATGTGTGTGTGTGTGTGTGTTACTATTAAGATCATCCGTGTCAGTGTCACTGTTAGGAGGTGTGTTCTATTACTTTTATATATGAAACACTTAACTATTTTTCCATGATATCCTTATTTAATGATACTGGTGCATGCAAGCAACACTTCTAATTATCTCAAAGATACAAATTATTAACTTCATGCTATGAAATATTATTATTTCAAGTCTTTTTTCTTGCATTTTCTATAACATGCGTACTTTTTCTCCGCCAGCCTTTCTTCACAGACTCTTGACTACTCTCCCCTACGTTCTAAACTCCACAGACTATTCACTACAATATTCTTCACAGACTATTCACCATTTGCTACACTACTCTCCTCCAACATAGTTTATTTATTTGGTCTAGGAATTAATTCGTGCGGGTGGACAAGAGATGGCGCAACGAACGGAGCGTCCCACAGTTCCGTGTATCCACACATGTGTTGCAAACCCCTGTCATCGCGTATAATTCGTAGTATAGGGCAGTGGATTAAAGCGTCAACAACACCAGTTTGTAGTTAAGTGAACATGGCGCAATTCGTGCCTGATAAAGTGTTTTTGCGGGGTGTCCTGCTGCATTACTTTAACATGCAGAAAAGTGCGACTGAAAGTCATCGTATTTTGGTGGAAGTGTATGGTGACCATGCTCTAGCTGAGCGAACGTGTCAGAAGTGGTTTGCACGGTTTAGAAGTGGTGATTTCGGCTTGGCAGACCAAGAGCGAGCTGGACAGCCAAAAAAAATTCAAGACGAAGAATTGACAGCATTGCTCGAGCGGGATTCGTGTCAAACGCAGGAACAACTTGCAGCAGCATTAGGCGTTGATCAAACAACAGTCTCCAAACGCTTGAAAGCCATGGGAATGATTCAAAAGATGTCACATTGGGTTCCACATGAATTGAAAGACAGAGACGTTGAAAGACGAAAAACCATTTGCGAATTGCTGCTTCAACGACAGAGCAGAAAGGGGTTTCTGCATCGAATTATTACGGGTGATGAGAAGTGGATCCATTACGAGAACCCTAAACGAAAAAACGCCTGGGTGAAACCAGGTGAACCAGGTCCATCACAACCAAAACGAGATATTCACTGTGCAAAGGTTATGCTGTGCATATGGTGGGATATGAAAGGTGTGGTGTACTATGAGCTGCTGCAACCGGGTGAAACTATGAATGGAGAACGTTATCGACGACAATTAATGCGTTTGAAGCAAGCTCTGGCCAGAACACGACCAGAATGGGAGAACAGACATGATAAACTTATTGTTCAACATGATAACGCTCGCCCACATGTCGCAAAACCGGTCAAAACCTATTTAGAAAATGTCGGATGGGAAGTTTTACCCCACCCGCCGTATTCACCAGACGTTGCTCCTTCGGACTACTACTTGTTCGATTGCATGAACAACGATTTCATTGGACAGCGGTTTACTTCTTCAGAAGATATCGAAACATGGGTCTCTGACTGGATCGCTTCCAAGGATGAGGACTTCTTTCGCCACGGAATCCGTACATTGCCTGACAGATGGGCGAAAGTGGTGGCTAGCAATGGACAATATTTTTCTTAAGGTATTTATGTATTTTGTGTTTGTACTACTGCTTCAATGTGTGCGTACCAACCGCACGAATTAATTCCTAGACCAAATATATTCACACTAAGTTCGAAATTCACTATAACAGTGTGCAGTAATGGTGAGAGGGAGTCTTCAATAAACAGATTAAAACAGTTAAGCGAAAACACTGGTAATCCACGTTAAACACAGTCGAAAATATGCCCCAAAAAAAAAAAAAAAACCCTCTGGGCCACTCCTAAAATCATCATTGCGTGTCACCGTTAGTAGTACGTGTATCACTTAGAAGAAGACAAACAACAATAGACTTTGCTCTTAACAGTATAGATAGATAGATAGATAAATAGATAGATATAGATATTCATACAGTACATAAATAAATAAATAACCTACTCCATCACACAGGCGCGCACCCGCGGGGGTCCACCGGGTCCGAATCCTCCCAAATGATTCCTAACTCATACATTTGTACACTTTTTTAAAATTAAAACTGCTTGTTTAACAGGGAAATTATTTATTTGGCATGAAAAAAAATGATCTTACATTTCATCTGATTTGATCTTACAATTGATTTGTTTCTCTTATAAAAACTCTCTAGTTCTATCATTTTTTCCCTGAAAATATAGGTAGAAGTATTTTACAACGGGTATTATTCTGTACCTGAAAAGATGATAAGTAAAAATTATTACCCGTTCAATACTACATAGACATAGTGGTTTGTAATATTGAACCTTCTCCCCAATGCTTGGATCTCTCCCAATGAAAATTTCTTGGTGTGCGCCTGCCACCACATGATATTTAGTGGTAAGTTTTCTTGATTTGGGTGAACTAAAGCATTTGAAAATCAAAATGATAATACAATACATAAAACTTTTACAATAGCTTATAGAGAAGGTAATGGAAATGTAGAAATCAATTTACCTATGAAAGTGACAATACCTTGTCTTACCCCACCGCACGCCTATTCAAATGAGACGACCAGGAAGGTATGTTCATTGGACTGGATAAACAGAGATTTTAATTTTTCATTGGGATTTGCTAGGGCTCAGAATCAATCCTTTCAGTCTTTGAATGGGGTTGACATTCTCTCGGACTCACTTCCCCCTCAATAGGGCTCGGGTTCACTAATCTCATTGGGGTTGAGGCTCACTACCCTCATTGCGGCTTTTGCTCACTAACCTCGTTCGGAGTTCTACTCACTCGAGGTTCTAGGACTTATTACCCTCGATGGAACTCGGTTCCGTGAACCTGGAGTCCCGAACTTGGGAGTTTGCACTTCTCTGTTGAGGTATGACATACTTCTACTAAAGAAGGGAGACCTGGCAAAAATTATTATGCCTTGCTTATACAAGTTAAATAATTCTACAATATTGTTAGCGTTTAACTGGCAAATATTTGTTCAAAAATGCCAACCGATAGATATTGAGCTGAATAAAAATTATATCCATGAATATGTAAACCCTAATTTTCATGCAAACCTAAAAATGAACGCTGTACGATAATTGCGCCATCTATTAAGATGAAACTGATATTGTTATTACATTAACAGGGTGACAGTAGTGATGCCAATTCGTGGAAAAATCCCACTTTGTGGGATTTTTTTTAAACATTAGTTTCTTCAACAGGAATAAAGGGAATTTTGAACAAATAGGTGGCATATAAAGGATTTCTCATAAATTCATTTAATCAGCACCAACATGCTACTCTACGGGCGGGACGTAAAAAAATGAGTGTTCAACGCATGTCAAATCAGTGCTAATTGATTTTTTTAAAACTGTAAAATGCTGGGGGGACTGATTTATACAGTGGCTTGAGAATCAAAAAAAAAAAAAAAAAAAAAAGCGCCATGAGACTTATTAATAAATCCGGTATTTGAGGGGGGGGAATATCAAATGAGAAACAACTATCTTCTACACGAAATTACTGGAAAGTGAAGCTTGTCCTATCTGGTTTCGTTACGTTTCATCGAAGATTACGACACAAATGCGTGGTGCAAATACTAATTTTTAACAGCAAAATTTGTTTTCGACAACATTTTCAATTCTCTCTGTTAATTTACTTGTACATAAAATATTTTATTAACGTAGAAGGTTTGAATTCATTCATATATTAAAGAAAATGAGTGACATATATGAATTTCACTTTTCATATTTGGTAAATTTTGAGAATTTTATAGTAGTGAGCAATTCAAGAACAAAATAGGAATTTCTGCCTCTCAAGATGGAATTTTTATAACGTTTCAGGTTAGCATCACTGGAGGACAATGCACTGTATGGTTAATGAGATATAGCCCGAAATTATGATTAGATCTTGATTTTTTTTTTGTTTACAGCTATAATATTGTCCAAAGATCCGACTTACACTAATCGATAGATCATATCGTTCTGAACAAAATAACACGCTTGAGGGTAAATTCTAATGAGTAGTTCCCAAGAAAATCGAGAGAAACTAATTTTTGTGGCACTAGAAACGCACGGGCATCAATCTCACTAGGGACATCACGGACGTCTCTCCGCAATATTTGTAAAACGGTTTTCGTCGCCCCCAATATTTCAAGTATCTTAGATCAATGATGACCCAAAAGAGGCTCAACCATGTAGTAGTTTGATATGTTCATAAAACAATGGTAGATAAAGTAGCACATGAAAAAAATAGCACAAAAGTTTGTTTCCAGTTGTGAAAAATGTAGGCGGTTTTTGACCCTAAGAAGGTGAACGTGGAGAAAACTGTAAAATAACTAGTGTTGCCACGAGACGAGACGAGACGAGACTTCAAACTGTCTCGTCTCGTCTCGTGCAAAGCATGTCTCGTCTCGTGTCTCGTCTCGAAAAAATGTGCTCGTCCCGTCTCGTGTCTCGTCTCGAGAGGCTCTGTCCCGTCTCGTCTCGTCTCGTCTCGTTTGTCTCGTTTTGTCTCGTCTTGTCTCGTAAAAATATAGCAGCATACAATGGGAACGAAAGTAAAATGTAGCAGGCTGCACCATGCTAATCAAGATACAACTAACAAGGGAAGAGAGGGAGATTATATATCGAAGTGCAAGATGGTTTATATACCAATCGAAAGCACTAATGACGCCTATTACAAAACTGTAATAAAAATTTTCCGAATGATATACTATGCGAGTTATATGAATATACAGGGTGTCCAGAAAATCCATTTCCACCCCTTGAAATCGCAAACGATGAGACAGATGCCAAAACTGGAAAACACGTTCTTGATCATTATAAAAGTACAATGTATCAAAGCAAACATTGTTGTCCCAGGGCCACCCGCGGAGTCCCAGGCGGGATCCAACTCAAAAATTACAAAAGGTAAGGGGGTCAAGTAGTATATCGTTCGAAACTTCTTGGGAAATGAAAGAAGACGAACAAGTCCCAACTCTTTAAAATTACCCTGTGCAAAATGGCGGCCGGTCAAACTGTCAGCAAAAACGTCATTGTAGAGTCTATGGCCACCCTCCAAAGAAAGAAAAAAAACTGAAACGGTAAGACAGCTGTCAAAAAAGAAAAAGATGTGTGTCATCTTTTCAAAAGTACAATGATTGAAAGTAAAAATGTTTGTCCCAGGGTCCTCCATAAGGTTCCAGACGGGGTCCTACTCAAAATTTTCAAATGGCAAATATGGTCAAATAAAGCTGTTGAGAAATAAAAGAACACGGAACAAGTCTCGATCCTCTAAAATTACCCTGTGTAAAATGGCGGCCGGTCAAAATGTACATCTTCCTTTCGATTTTCTGAGCACGTTCACTTTCCATTTTGCAATCGGCACTTGTATTCATTCTGAGATATTTGTACGTATTTACTCTTCCTGGTGCAAGGAATTCTTTCGTTTGAATCATTTTATAATTGATAAACCAGATAACGAGCATAAGTACCACTGTTGTGCAGTCATAAACATATATAAGTAGAGGTAAGAGTCTTTACTTCTGATGGCTCCAACCTCTACTTATTTATGTTTGTGGAAGTACATTATATGTTAACTAGTCAGTTCTATACTTAAAGATGTCAAATGTTGTCGTTTCTTTTCTTTATGTCTTAATTTGCTTTTATTTTATTATTTTTTTCTTTATTTAGATATTATTGGGCTCAAAGAGCAGAATCTCACAGTAGGGGCATTTCCTTTCTTTCCGTTGAGTACAAGAATTAAAGTGAAAATAAACTAAAACCCGGTTACAGAAAGAGCAACTAAAATGCAAGATGTTTGCACAGTATTATCGTATAGCGTCCATACTTGTTCTTTCTGCTTTCATTTAATAACAGCTTTAAACGATGTGCTACTTGACCTTCCTTGCCATTTGAACAATTGAACATGACCCCCCTGGGACATTGTGGAGGACCCTGAGGCAAATATTTTTACTTCCAATCATTGTACTTTTGAAATGATGACACACATGTTTTCCTCTTTTGACATCTGCCTCACCGTTTCAGGATTTTTTTGGGGGTGGCCATCGACTTTACAATTACGTTTTTGCTGACAGTTTGACCGGCCGCCATTTTGCACAAGGTAATTTTAGAGTATTGAGACTTGTTCCGTCTTCTTTCATTTCCCAAGAAGTTTCGAACGATATACCAGTGGCGGCTGGTACTATATGTTGCATGGTTGTGCAACCGGATATTTTTTTTAATACTAAAAATATTTTTAAGTGTTAAAGTATTGTATCAGTAAAAAATAAACCTTTGCTCTTGAGCGCAAAACAGTATTGATGCATTTCTGAAAAAAGTCAATTAAAAAACAGAAAGAAAGAGAGAGATTTACCTTTCCAGTGGCAGCGAACGTTGCCACTGGAAGCAGTAACATTGAGCATATGGCAGCGAGCTCCTATCTCTTAACATGGGGAAGTGGATTTATTCTTGCAACGCTCCTATCTTCCCGTATTGGTCCCTTACGGTTGCATTTTTTCCGCAACTGGTCAGCTTCTGTAATAGTTACGAATTCCTCCGCTTAGCAGCGCTTGACTCAGTTGATAGGGTGAGGAAGATACAGACGCGTGGAAGAAAGAAGTCATTCACAAAACATAAACTCGCAAAGAACAAACATAAGTCTGGTGGTAGCAGGGACGGATCCAGGCTGAAAGTTTGGGGGGCGGTCGTTCGAAGTCAATAGATTTTATTTAACATTTATAATACAAAGGTGAAAATTCTTGGGATAAGATTTATTTTAAAAAAAATCCTATTCTGGGGGGGAAGGGGGGTCAATCGAGTCTCCAAGAAGAAAATGTCTTACTACGGGTCTAATTCCTAGCTCTGTGTCTTTCGTGCACATGATTCAGTCTTCGATTTCCGGAGGAGAGCATAAATTAATATCAAATCATTCACTTCCAATACTCATCTGTCTTCTTTTGCCTAATTTGCTGGAATGTTAAACTATTTTTTTTTTTCATTTTCAAAGGAAAATATCTTAGATTTCATGCTTCTTTACAGACAAAAAAATACGTGGTTCCTGAAAATGGACTTTTTGTTCCGTATATTTATACAAAGAAATGCTAACAAAATTCATATTGTCGGAGGAGAGAGGTGTTTCTGGACCCTAAAGAAAATAAAGCGGAAAATATTTGCGGTAGCGATGCTTTCTATTCAGAGAAACTTGGCGAGCAGCATTTCCGATTACAATAAAGTCATAGAAAAATTTGAAGCCCGAAAGATCGAAGAAAGATCTTCCATTCTAAAATAATGCATAGTTTATATAATTAAATAATTTTGTTTAACTGCGTGCATGCAATTTTTTTTTCTTTTCGGATTAACGCCATCATTCATGGCTTACAGCACATACTATATATTCAATTTATCTCGTGTTCAATAACATGAGTGTAGAGGTTTTGTATATAAATAGTGTATAAACGTACATTGATAGTACGTTGATAGAATGCTGGGGAAGGGGAACACTTGCGCGTACGTACATACCTTTGATATTGCAACGTTGCAACCGGTGCTTGAACAGACTACGAGCCGCTACTGCGATATACTACTTGACCCCCTTACCTTTTGTAATTTTTGAGTTGGACCCCGCCCAGTACACTGCGGGTGGCCTTGTGACAAGAATTTTTGCTTTGATACGTTGTATTTTTAAAATGATCAAACACATGTTTTCCAGTTTTGGCATCTGTCTTATCGTTTGCGATTTCAAGGGGTGGTAACGGCTTATCTGGACACTCTATATATCCATATAACTCGCATAGTATATGCATTCGGAAAATTTTTATTACAGTTTTGTAATAGGCGTCATTAGTGCTTTCGATTGGTATATAAACCATCTTCCACTTCGATATATAATCTCCCTCTCTTCCCTTGTAAGTTACAAGTATTACCCAGAACACACAAGACAAGAAATGTCACGGTAGCTACACCGTGAAGCCTTCACCTCTGGTGTATGTGGTAGTCGGTTCGATCTCGGTTAGTGCCATGTGAGCTTTCTGGTGGACAAACATTGAATGTGTGTGGGGACCGCGGTGGCTCAGTGGTAGAGCGTTCACCTCTGGTGCTTCGGGTCTCGGGTTCGAGTGAACTTTGTGGTGGACAAACACCGTGTGCGTGGGTTTTCTCGGGGTTCTACCGTTTCCTCCCACTTTCTTCATTCCACCATTTAATTCATTACTCATCATCACTGTCTCCTTTAGCCTGACCGGCATAAGCATGGGACGTAAAACTGAAAGATTTCATTTCATTTTTCGAATGTGTGTGTTTTCTCGAAGTTGTCTAGTATCCTACCACTTTCTTCATTCCACTAATTTTCCCATTATCATCCATTCGGCCAAAGTTACCTAAAGGTCTTAAAAATAAATTCAAATAAGCTCACAAGGCAAGGATAAATAGTTTACAAGATAATATATCTCTGCTGTTAGTTGTCTGAGGCTTCTCGACCCTGGCTTCTTTTTATTGCATTCTAAAACATTGAAATTTGTTTCACCAGTTTCAATACACGAATATACAGTAAATTGCTCATAGGTACGTCGAAGATGAAGACACTAATGTTAAATAATGTTTACAGGACAAGCAAAGTTCGATGTAAAGGTGTCATCATACTATCAGCCCACTTGCTTTATAGTGTCTGTATATATATATATATATATATATATATATATATATATATATATATATATATATATATATATATATATATATATATATATACAGAGAGAGAGATGGAAAGATATATAGATAAATAGAGAGATAGATATGTGTGTACACTTTGATTTCATATATTCCATCCTTTAGGTTTTACAGTGTTAACCCATAACAATCAAAAAACTACTTTCCATTTTAGCATATTTAGATTTGTTGCAATTATTTTTTTTTAAAAAAAGCTCGGAACCAAATAATTTTATTGAGTAATGGAAAGTATTTGATTGAAATTTTATATGTTACTGCACACTAAGCTCTACTTAAAGTGCCATAGTAATGGGAGCTGAACGACACATCGGACGAAAGAATGCTTGGGGCCAGTCTTCACCTCTATGGTTCAAATCTGTTCCCATAACCGCGGGGTGTGTGCTACTATGTGGTGCTTGCCCCGTTTGTGTAACAAACTCATGACAGTACACCCAGATTAGCTAATGTCTTAAAAAAAAAAAAGTTGATTTTTGGGTGGCAATTTTGGATTAAAGTTCCTTATATTGTCGGGATCTATTCTCAATCATACAACGTACATCTTCATACCAAGCCTAGCGGTCTGCGGCGATACACCATCGGCTTGAAGGCCCCGGGTTGAGTCCCGGAAGGGTCATGTGTATGGATTTTAACAACATTTGTTTTTTCGTACTGTGTCAGGGGGGGGGAATCGTACGGGATAAAAGGATTTCAGTCTGAAAAAAAATGGAGAGAATATCCTCCCCAGGATACTTTCATGGGAGTAAGGAATTAGTAAAAATATAGGATATACATTTTATAGCAGGTTTAAAAATATGGTTTGGGTATCCTATTTCATTTCTGTTAATTATGTTCTTCAATGTTCGAATTTTGATCATTCTCATGATATTTTCTGCTTTCAACGGAGTTCCATGAATATTATACCAAATGTTCTTTACACTTATCAAGTTCGAGAGGTTTTATGCGCCTGTAAGAAACAATTTCTGAAGATAATTCAGGTCCTAATGAATATTATTCACTAGGAAAGGGAAGTATTCCCCTCCTCTGAACATGGAAGCAGAGGGCAATTTCGCACTCTGGTCAGATCAAACATTTCCGCGTAACAAAACGAGGGTCCCCCTGTAAAACTTCTTTACCTAAAGTGTTATTATTAGTATCATAAATTTGCTGAAAGCAAACAATTTGAAGGGTTCGTCGATAATATCTTTGCTTCCTTTGTCGTCCGCCCGCCTTCCAAACCAAGAGGTGAATTTTACAACATGACTGCTGTATAATAAGCGAGCGATTGGTAAAATGGTAAAAATGTGTTTTTATGTGTGTGTGTGTGTGAGAGAGAGAGAGGAAGAGAGAGAGAGAGAGAGAAGACAAAATTTTAGTTGCAAGATGACATACTTCAATTGCCGTTTTCGGTTCATATAGCAAAAGAATACCGCCACCAGAGAATAAAGACAAGTGTAGACCTTACCCAGTTTTCAAATTGAATAGATGGTAGTGGTAGTTCGGTTTCTTGACCTTGTAAAAATCTTCCCTGTCTTTGATTTTGTTTGTCATCATTCCAGCCAGAAATAAAAAAAAATGAGAATTCCTCAGTTTACAGCAAGGGGAATTGGGGACCAGACATTAAGGATGATATTTCTGGAAGCTCATGTATTACGATTGTTTCATTCAATAGACAGAGGACACTTTTCTATGATGGCTTTTCAACATGTTTTCTCACAAAGGGGATTTTCCTTTTGCAATCTATATGACCACTGGCAATTTCAATCTTGGCCATTCCCGCCAGCGTTTTCATTTTCGAGACACGAGACAAGACGAAACATTTCACGAGACGTCCCGTCTCGTCCCGTGTCTCGTCTTGTTTTCGAGACGGGACAAGTAGTCTGTCTCGTCTCGTGTCTCGTCTAAGTGGGTTCTGTCCCGTCTCGTGTCTCGTCTCGTTTACGAGACGAGACGAGACGAGACACAAGAAATGTCTCGTCTCGTGGCAACACTAAAAATAACAAACTGTTTTTGTTTAGATAGAGTCATAGTGAGCAGCAAAACGAGTTTAGTATAGAAAATAAAATTAAACTATACGTTGTTGAGCTTCATTTACGTTAGTTAGGCTTATAGGCCTAAAATCTGGTATCAAAACTTCATTGTTTCTGAGTATTCACATCACACTACCTTTTATCATTATTTCATCTTTGACATACACTTGAAGTCATTTAACTAAATTATAAAACAAAGTTGAGTTTTACGGTTTGAATAAACAAACTGTAAAATGTGTGTGTTTTCTTTTAGTATCACATTTTCAAAAAAAAAAAAAAAAATAGACTATCAAAGGTAAAAATAAAATACAAAATTTTAAAGTTTTGTTTGCTTTTTAAGTAAAAAATGTTTAAAATGCAATGTACAAAGACTTTTTTTTTAATTTTCCGAGGAAGGACCCCCGGCCTTCCGTTTTCATGGGGATATTCCATACACCCAGTCACCACTGTAGTCTGTCCCCGCACCACAGTTTATGTGCTGCTGATGCCAATGTTAAAAAGTATACTGTTCACAACCAGTTTCAAGCAGTTAATACTTTTTATTCTGTAAAAATAGATTATTTATTATTAAATAGCAGATCATGTCTGTTATTGTTTGATTTCATCTAGCAGTAATACACCTACTACTTGCAGAATGAATGTTCGGATAAAGGGTTAAAAATGTAATGGTTCGAGGACGTGGTGCGGTTTCCTTCCAATAAAATCATCTAATTGTTATTGACCTGGGTACCCAGCATTATTCTTGTAGAATCATAACAAAAGATTACTGCTAACAGTAATTTCTCATACCTTAACATCTCCAAACATTTCAACAAGATCGTGTGACTCACTCCCCAGTGCCAAGTGATACAGGATGTCTTGGTCCATGAGTTCGATGTGGGGGTTGCGTAGTCGCACGGAGCCATCTGGATATCTAGAAAGAAAAAGTTATAGAGTCACTAGCAAAATACATATAATTTTAAACTTATCACAAAATTTCATCTAAAAGACAATCGAAGGAAATAATTATTATTACTTCTCATACATGTTACAAAGCACTTCAATACATATGAATATTTTCTTTTAACTCTTTAAGTCGAAAGAAAAACAATTAATATGTATCACATGAAAATCCAGTGCATAGTCCATATTATGTTCTCATAAACAATTAATATGTATCACACGAAAATCCAGTACATAGTCCATATTATGTTCTCATGGGTTTAAAGTACATAATTTTACTAACGTGTGAATCATCTTTTACTGTAAGTTTTGGCCAGTTAATGTTTCAGTGTCAAGCTGTGTAGTCGAATAGCCTCTTACTTTTATCTTTCATGATCAAACTGAGGAAAAAAAAAATCAAGCAGTCGACCGAAAAAAGGGCATATAGACAAATTTAAGAACTGTGGTACTTGCAATATTATAGATTTCAATTAACTCACAAATGCAATATTTAAGAGGTATAATGCAAATTATAAACAATGAACTGCTTTTATATTCTATTTGCCACCTACATACGCTAACAAAGTATATATATATATATATATATATATATATATATATATATATATATATATATATATATATATATATATATATATGTGTGTGTGTGTGTGTGTGTGTGTGTGTATTTCCAAACTAAAATAGGAGTTCTCTTGTTGTGATATGGTCAACGTATGCGCTTTTGGTGCAGGAAATCCGGGTTCTATTCACGATGAGAGCACATGCAGTTCGGACTCCGTCTTGAGTTCTAGGTCCACGTCTCACATAGGCACGGTGCTGAAAATGAATGCTTAACCCTAAACCAACCAACTATCTAAACGGGAATTTGTAGGCACTATTTCAATGTAATTATTTTGTCGGTCATCTCTAATTCTCTCCTTTAAAGTAGCAGGTCCCAACCATTTCCATCTTTTGTAACTCTCGTGAATTCTTTTTTCACTGATCGAACTCCTATTTAGATAAAAACACATTTATCACGCTGGACATTTTCACAATGAAAT
Organism: Thermobia domestica; assembly: GCF_964235325.1. NCBI lineage: Eukaryota > Metazoa > Arthropoda > Insecta > Zygentoma > Lepismatidae > Thermobia > Thermobia domestica. The sequence continues at coordinate 292,654,853 of NC_137455.1, read as the reverse complement.
GTTATTGGAGACGGTAGAGAATAGGCATACATGGAAACATAATTGAAGACGATATATCTTACTTTCTTCTAGGTTGCAAGTGAAGAAGAACATATTCTGACTCTCAACTCTTTAAATATCTGTCATTTCCCTTTTCCAATCGCACATGCATTTGAATTATAGTCTAAGCGAATTTTCGCGTAAGGGATTCTAACTACGATTCTTTGTTTACAGCCAACATTGTTCTATGTGTTTCTACTGTAAAGAAGTACAAAATATTGCGACCGAGATCAAATCAACGCACAAATATAACGCGTTAGTCATTCACAACACTCCACGATGATATAAACACCTAAGTTTGATGATTATTAGAAGGCCTGATATTCAAACAAAATCTACTTCCAAATGTAAACATAATGTAAACATGGCAAACGCTGTGTGTGTGGGTTTTCTCAGAATTCTCTAATTTCCTCCAATTTTCTTCATTCTACCTTATCATCCCCCTCCTCTTAGCTTTGGAACATAATCGTGGACGTTAAAGTAGAAAATAGAATACATGAATACACCAAACCTTGCTAAGATTCCATGGAACTATTCGGCTAATGATGCTCCTTGTGTTTCTAATTTATTTTGTTAACAAAAACATTTACAATGTAAGTGTAGTTACTATGCTACCTGAACACTGATTGTTATTCTAAGAAAAGTCAAAATTGAGAATACATTTATTGTGATTCGAAAACGACATTGTAAAGTTATATACACACTTTTTTGTTCGATTACCTTCTGCCATTTTCCGGTAACATCATAATTCAGTCCCTATAGAACTTCAGGGGCTTCTGATCAAAAATTGGATAAAGGAAACAATACGATCGATAGTTACTTAATTCTAGTAGCTACTACAAAATTACATTAAAAAACTCTACAAAATAGTTTTGTGGGATAGTAGAATGTATTTTAAAAATCGATATAAAATATTGATTTTATGAAGCAAGAAATAAAAGCATGACAAAAAGTTCAACCTTACATTCGTATAAAATATTCTCTTATTTTTCATTTTATTTCTGGTGTTACCAGATTACGCTTCTTATTTTCATTCTTTTATTTTAAGCTCAGAGAAACCTATTTAACACAACAATAAAACTTGGATTAAAGCAGTCCTTTTGAAACCAAAATGGTAATTATAGTTGTTCTCAATATACGGAAATTAAAACAACGGGTAGTCTGAATCTGGGTTTTAAGCTTCAGAAAATTGCTTTCAGGCAATCTAGCACCGCATTCATTGCTCAAGAGCAGAACCATCTGTTCACGAAAGCTGGTCGATATTCTCAACAACCAAAGTATATAGAAGACAGAAGAAAGGATCTATGAAAAATTTAGGTACGCATATAACAATACAAAGCAAAGCAATCTCTTGAAGAGGGTCGAATGTAAGAGACATTCCATTAACATTTCAAGAAGGTTAAGTGGCTACTGTTCCTTGATTAGGAGATATACGTTAACAATGCAATAATCTACTCTTAAGTTCTGGGTCAATGGTCTTTCAAAGAGAAACTCATGACGAGGTCGTTCATGATAAGCAAGGCTAGGATTTATACGTACTAACAAGTGGTTTATATGTATATACATATGGACTAATATAAGTGTAAAGAATGAATCAAGAATGCTTTTCATAATTATTTCCTAATCTGTGAGTCATTTCAAATAAAATAAATAATTTATTACTTCAATGCGTTAATGATTTAGAAGGACAAGCCACAGACATCGAACTTAACCCAATCAAATATATGAGATCGTAAAATATATATCTTATTCCAGACTTAATTAAATTAAATTAAGAGAATATTTTAAAAAAAAACATGATTCCCAATGTTCTCATTAACTTCTATTTTGATTGACAATTTAGTAAAACACCTAATAGAATATATTTTTTAAATTCTTATCGCGATTATTTTTTATTCATTTTAAAAATTTATCACATCCAGTTCTAAAATGAATAAATTAGTGTGTACTTTTCACACAAATAGTTGAACGTATTAGTAACTTTCAATTATTTATTTCCTGTCATAAAACTACTTAAGAAAGTAATGTTGCACTATTTAATGTGGGTTCCTATTCCAACGGCATATCGGGCCCTGCAGTTACGGATCGAGGAGAAATCCTCTAGAAATAGAGTTAGCTGCTAATATATTGAATAAGCAGTCCCAGACAGAGGGCAAGGGGTGGTCCCCCAGATTGGAAATTCGGCGTGAAGCTAACAATATCATTCCGTAAAAAAGGCACTTGCTCAGAAACATTCGCAGAGCCTCGGACCAGGACTGATAACTTAGAACGATCTCAGCAAAGTAAAATGGACATGAGATTCGGAACATGACATATAAGAAGTTTTTATAGGGCAGGCACGTTAAAATCCGAAACGAGTGAATTGGAGAAATATAGGATGGACCTAGTAGGAGTTCAAGAAGTTAGATGGGAAGGAAAGGGAGCAGTGAAGTATTGAAATTTTACTTCTTTTACAGGAAAGGAAAAACATATCACCAACTAGGAACAGGGTTTTCGTTCGCAAACGAATAACACCAGCAATTAAATAGGTCGAATTTGTTAATGATATACTTCTTTTCCTTCTATTATTCTTAAAGGTCGGTGGCATGATATTGTTATTCTAAATGTACATGCCCCAACAGAAGACAAGGATGGCGATATTAAAGACAGTTTTTACGAAAAAGCACAACAGGTATCTGAGTAACTTCCGCGATACCATAAGAAAATTCTATTAGTTGATTTTAGCGTAATATGTTGTGTGTGTTTAGTGATGTTTTCACGTAAATGCCACATTTACAGTTGAAGTCAATCAAATATGAGGGCTCATTTACGTCGCTCCTCCGAAGATTTAAATAAAAAAAAATTATGATTAACTTTCGTTAAAAAAAAGGTTTGTCGAATATGTTTTAATATTTTCTGAGAATTTCCAATCGTTGCAATTGCTTGCAGTTGAAATGGTAAATGAGTCAATAATGAAGGAGCGAGTTCTCCCCAATTTTGTATACATATTTTCATGAATATTTGTTATACATACTCATATTTTTATAGAACATTGTCTGTGTTTTGTCGGAGATTAGACTTACTCCGGGTTGAAATTAGTGAGAGGGAGGATCGCAGGCTTCAAACAATCACGGCATCCTAGTTATGTCCCGGCTGACCTTAGCAACATATCCCTTTGTGTTATCCTGAAGCAGAATAGCAGCTTTATGATTCACAAGCACTGGTTTCATCGTTTAGATTTTTCATGTGTTCTTTCGAGTAGACAGTTGCACTGTTTGTCGGGTCAAATTACAACCGTTTACGATGCACAATACTCGGCGACACAAAACACAGTTCATAATCTTGTTTGAAACGGTGATATTTTGTTTGTTTGAAAGTGGATTTTTGTGAACTGAAAATTAGCTGATGGAAAAAAAATGAAATGAAATCTTTGAGTTTTACGTCCCACGGTTATGCCGGTTAGGCTAAAGGAGACGGTCAATTAGCTGATGGCGTCGCGGAGTACCGTAATGCACTCTTTTCTCACTAAACCTCAGCATCCTGAGCAGAACAGCTCTTTCTCCTGATGAGACAAAGAGAAAGATATGTTTGCTCATTAGCTTTCTGAGCTACAACCACCTCATGCAGAACTCATTGTTCAACTTCATACCGTTTTTCAAGCTGGCGGAAGTACTGGGCGAATGGTTTCTGCACTGCAATTTAATGCTTCTTTAAATGTCACATGATTGACACGCCCTCAACACTTCAACTATACACAGTCTAAATAATTCCATTCGTTAAAACTATTTAAATTTTATGGAATTCCTTCGTCATGTCAGTTACGATTTATAAATGTAGCCTACTATAAACACTCAATCACAAGCTTTCGAGATCGCGACTCAACCACCTCTGCCACCTCTAGAGAGTCGTTGTCCATGGCTCCTGGATCACCTTAAGGAGGCATTTATCGTAGTTCTATATGTGTTCATCCTTCATTGTACTGTTTACTCACTTACTACATTTATACCATATGTCTAGCATAGTGTTGTTTCTGTTTCATTAGCATTTCTCCCGGTTTAAACAGTAGCGAGTTCGTGCAGCAGCAGCACGTGGATACTTGACAGAACTTTTCTTGACACGAATATATAGAATGTCACATAAATAGAGAGGTACCTACTAAATAAGATATAGTCCCAACTGAAATTTAAGTTTGTTTACTTTTGTTTGTGTTTGTAATCATAAGTAACTTGTGCTGATTTATACGCTGCTGTTCCTGAAAGTGAATCAATTGTTTCAAGTCTTCTAAAATGTTCTTACAAATAAAATATTCAAGAAATTATATAGTATTTCTTTTGAGTCAGAAGTAAAAAAATCATTTCGAGGATACTTAAAGATAAACTAAAAAGTAAATAATAACCGTAAAAATACTTATTTTTTAGTTTGTCCCATGATTATGCTCCAAGACTGAGTCGATGATGATGATGATAATGAACAAAATGGTGGAATGAAGAAAGTGGGAGAAAATGGGAGAATCCCAAGAATACCCACGCAAAGAATGTTTATCCACCACAAAGTCGATTTGGCGAGAACTGGGATTGAACTAGGGACCCACGTACCATAGGTGAGCGCTCTTCTACAAAGTCACCGTAAGCAAAATATAAAAAAGAGAACTTTGAAATGCACTAAAACGCAAAACATTTTAAATTAAATTAAATTTATTTATTTATTTTGCGTGATTTTAGGTGCGATTTTTAATGTTTTAGGGCGTTTCTATTATTGGCTATCATAGGTCTCTAATTGTAAACATGTGATAAACACATTCCATCAAACACGGAACCCATTGATTAACTGGATTGTAGCGAACTAATTTCCTTTAATTTTAGGCATTTTATAAAAGGACTATCTTTTAAATTTTTTTTGTGCGGTTGTTAATTCGATTCAATTACGTCCATTCCGAATACTCCACTGATCGTGATACAAATTCTCTATAAATAAACAAATAAATAAATTTCTTACCTAGCCAACAAGAGCTATCCATTCTACGTAAGTGCTGACTAACTTAAATACGAGGGTTGTTACATAAATTCGAAGCATAACCAAGAAATATTAGAACTAGACACGCCATATTTTTAGGCCGTGTTTATCGAATATTCCTATAATGTCGTACCAAATTTGGTATTCATATCGACTTTTATTTTGTTGTTACAGGCTCAGAAAGGCAGAAGAATGAGCAAAGTGTGACCAAATTTAGAAATTGAACTCGAGAGCTGTTATTGAATTTCTCCACAAGAAAGGTTTAAAACTGCAGGAGATCCACGCCGACAATTGCTACTTTAAGTAATAGTCTCTTCGTATTTCACAGTAAAGAAATGGGCAGGCGAATTTAATAGAGGGAAAACTCCATTGAAAATGATACACGATCAGGAAGGCCCGTGGAACCACTAACTCAAGAGAGTATTGACAAAGTGCATGAAATCATCATCTATGATCGGCGCATGACCATCAGGGAGATTGCTGAGACAGTGGACTTATTTAGTGAAAGTGTTGACCGAATTATCACCCATCTGGAAATGAGCAAAGTTTCCGCGAGGTGAATGCTAAACCTCTCGACACCTGATCAAAAGCTCACCAGATGCAACATTTCAAGGGACAATCTTCATCTCTTCCTGACAAATCCATATCCTTTCGCACTCGATTCATAACAATAGATGAGGCTTGGGTCCACCATTACTAACCAGAGTCCAAACAAAGTTCCAAGCAGGGGAAATATCTCTCATCCTTCCCTCTGAAGAAGACTTAGTGACCTCAGCTGGAAGAGTGATGGTACAGTTTTCTGGGATTTGTAATGGACAGTTATGGTGGCTCATTTTCCAAAGGGGTGAACAGTGACTGGGAAGTACTATGCAGGGCTTCTACGACAGCTGCGTGATAATATTCGACAGAAATTTCGTGTGAACTGGTGCACTTCTCCATCAAGACAATGCCCCTAACCACCAGTCAGTCATCGCAATTGCAGCAATTTACGATTGCGGCTATGGATAGGTCTTCTATGCACCTTATTCGCCTGATTTGGCACCTTCTGACTTTCGTCTCTTTTCAAAACTCAAAAAGAAGTTAGAAGGTACTCATTTTGACACTGATGATGACGACATTTATGCCGTAGATGAAATTTTACACGCTTCGACAAATAATCTTTTACCAGCGGCATTAACCTACTTGAACATCGATGGGCAAAATGTGTGTACTTGTCAGGCAACTATGTTAAAAAGTAATACCATCCATAAACTCTCTGCTGCTCCGTTCATAGGAAGACTTAGAACTTTGTAACAACCCTCGTATCTTTATTCCTTTTTTATATATATAAATAATCTATAAAAGTAACAAAATAAAATTTTCAAACCCTTCTAAAGGCTACTGTAAAAAAAAAAAAATCTCTTCAAGGGTAAAACTTTTGGCATCCATTGTACTCACGATCATTTCTAACATTGAGTATTGAATCGAAACTAAGCAAAAACAGGTTTATACTCCAATGTTTCATTAATACTCCAGTATCATGAGGGATGAATTAGAGGGTATGGTGGCAGGAAAGAGACGGAGAGGGTAAGACTACAATGGATGATATCGAAACAGAAAAATCATATGTGAAGACAAAGAGGTTAGCGGAAGACCGTGAAGATGGAAGCTTCTTAGTTGCAGCAAGTAACCTGCCAATAATGGCAGAATGCTTATGATGATGATGGTGATACTCCAGTATACCCTTGGAACAGAAGGAAAAGACGTCTAAAGATTGCCGCTGATTTATATTGGAGCCAATATGAAAATTAGCGTCAAATTGAAAGTTTATATTAATTATAATGTGTTTGGAATGTGGGTATTGCTCTAAAATCTACGTATGTAAGATGAAGGCCCGCAACCAGTCACAGAGGTTTGGGGCGGCACGAATATGTTAGGGAGGGTAAGTCATTAAAAATTCTCTTACAAATAGCTCAATTGTGTTTTTTGCATTAATAATAGCATTTTGTGTTAAGCCACGAAAAGTTTAGGGGGCGAGGCCCCCCTAGTCCCCTCTTGTTGCGGGCCTGGTAAGATGAGCACAACAGCATGTACTGTCTTTGTTTAAAAATACGAGTAAATAAATAAATAAAGCATTTTTTAATCTTTAAGAAAGACAGAAATGCAGTTTTCTCATGCGAGATAACGATTTTTAGAAAATCCGAAATAGCATTTCTTCGACAACAGGTTTGCAATATTTGAATTCTTTGTTGTTAACGTGATTACGAGTTTGTTTTCATTCTTTCTTTTACTTATTTTTTGGTTGTTTTTTTAAAAATTGCAATGTCTATCCAAAGAAGCTTGAGAACAAAAAGGAAAACATATTTAAGTTTCTTTTGAGTCGAAAGAACAAGGGCAAAAGAGCACGATTTCTGCTCTCCAGCAAAGCTTTCAGAAACTTCGCAGTCAGAAACCATTGATTCTCCTGTATAAAACCCACCTCGACGATGAGAAGAGAAGAAACACAACCACAAGGAAATGTACATAAGAAGTAAAAGTCAAAAAACACCTGTTCCTGGATTTGCTTTTCTTGTCTTCTAAAGGAAGAGCAAGTCATCAAAGGATTCTGTCTTAAAGCTTTCAGACTCGTTCTTTGGATCGTCTAATAAAACACGAACAAGTCATTGATATAAAATGGCTTTTGCATTGAGACGAAGTTTCTCTAATGAAAAATAGCAGTAAGAAAAGTGAAATACAACTATGTCTAGAAAAAGAAGTAACTTTAATCTTAGTTTTTCCAGAGACTACAAGTGAATCACTAGATAACGAGAATTGATCCTTTGATAGGATTACTATACGATAGGCTTCAAAAAGGAGGACATTCTCAGATTTCATAAAAAATATTTGTATTACTCGACAACTCGTAATGGTACAACGAGAAAAGATAACTGATAAAAATAAACCTTTACAGTACCGATTATGGAATTATTAAGTTTTTACTTTTTCGTGCTTACTGTTGGATGTGTTTTATCCCTTTGGAAATTCAACACTGCAACAACTGAACAACATTCATTGGCATTGACAATTATTTTACGAACATTATAAATATACAAGTTGAACCAATTCTCTGTAGATCCTCCCCCCCCCCCCAAAAAAAGTGTATTTCCCCATCTGCCTAAAACCCCACGCGGGCCACCCTTAAGGTTCAAACAAGAGGAAATGCTCGACTAAAATAAGACTTCTGATAACTCTATTCTTCTACAGAGGGATTCTCTCAGATGGAAGGGATCATGACGTAAAAGATTAATTGAATTTTGAAAGAAGGTCAAGAAGAAAATTAATTGAAGTAATTAAATCAGTTAGAAACACAAATAAAAAGTTCGTTCAAAAAAGTGTCATTTATATAAGAACAACATGAATTTGATTCAGCCTGTACAAAACGGATAGAAAGGGGTATTGACGTCAGAAAAAATATTGGGTAAGTCTAAAATCAGATATTACTTTTCTTGAAGGGTCATGCAGAAGAGTTCTGAGATCATGGAAGATGGCAGCTTTGCACTTAAATTGATCTGAAATCATCCCTTCAGATATGTAAAAACGTCAGTGGTACAGCGTTTACTTCTGGTGCGTGGTGCCCCTGGTTCGATCCGAGCTCGCGCCAGGCGGGCTTTGTGGTAAACAAACACCGTGTGTGGGGTTTTTCTCAAGGTTGTCCTGTTTCCTTGCATTTTCACTCCATTTTCATTCATTTCTCATCATCACGTCTCCTTTAGCCTAGCCGGCATAATCAAGGGACGTAAAACTCAAATATTTCATTTTACGTAAAAACGTAAGAAAGAACAAAACTATCACAACCGTCACTACTTTTTATTCCAATCCCTGATAGATATTTCAAGGATGTTATAAAATAGAGGATCTGCCCATACAACAAAATCGTGAAGCTATACGTCACAATTTCGCCACACCTACTCCGCTCGCTCTGCGCCACTAAGATCGCAATGTTTCGAGCCAACAATCATGGCGGAAACTAGAGTAGCCAATCAGACGTGTTTATTCAGACGATGCTCAGTTGTTTTTAGGCTTCATTGAATCCATAGGATGAAGATAAGTATAGGCAGATCCTCTATTTTATAACACCCTTGAGATAGTTTGACAAGTGTTAGAAGTCAGAATTTAACAATAATTCCTCTTAACTAATTCTTTGTAGAATTATTGCACAGGAATCTGGAAGCAAGATTGTGGAAGCTCAGCACCACGTTCTGTGAATTCTTTGAACTGCAGTGCTCACCCTCCTTTTATGTTTAAACTTATTCACATTCGTAAGGTTCCAATAGCCTTTCCAGTGAAATCTCATTTATTGCAATTTCACATTCGTTTCTCTGACTGCCGACATAGATGATCACCAAGCAGAAATGGCAATACAGCCCTTTTGTTGTAAATTATGGCTCCTTATCAGAACATCCTGCACGATTCTACGCATGTTAGGATGGTCAACGATAACATACTTCATTTTTTATATACTTCAGCAAAAATATACTTAATTTTTTTTCGATGGTACTGTAGAAGTTTTTTTTTATGGTAGTGGTTGGTTCGCTTCTATACATACAGATTAGTGATAGGGCTATTTCGGTAAGTACCTGTAGCTATACTGATATCCAAATGATCGACTATTTACTTGAATAGGGACGAGCAAGCACATGCTTAGATGATACAGTCATAGTCTAACAAGAACTGAATTAAACTATGGTATAAGCATAATCAGGGCCGGCGAGAGGGGAGGGCAGGAGGGGCCAGAGCCCTGGGGCCCGGGGCTCCAAAGGGGGCCCGGCGGCCGAGGATAAAGAATTACTAAATGTTGTATATTCTTGCTCAGTTCGCTTCCAATCAGTGCGCTCTTTGTGTAACAGTTTTTGTGTACTGTGGTCTTGCAAAGAAATGACAGGTGACCAGATCCAAGAACAAGCAGCTGCACTAGTCCAGCGATACCCAAAAGATTTAGGAGATGATCTTTCTGATGAACTGCATAGGCTGAAATTGATATATTCAGCCAATTTTGGTGAGAAAACGCTTTCACCATGGGATCTCCTAAATAACATCAAAACTTTGAATCTAGAAACTTTATTTCCAAATCTGACAGTGGCCCTTCGTATATTCCTCACAATCCCTGCTACCGTTGCTAGTGCAGAGCGCTCTTTCTCTCTGTTAAATAGAGTAAAAAATGTTTTACGCTCTACAGTATGTCAAGATAGATTATCAAGCTTAGGCTTGTTGGCAGTGGAGACAAAACGTGTCAAGTGTACCAACCTGGATGCTAACATTGATGAATTAGCCCTGAAAAAGGCCAGAAAGGAAATTTTGTTGTAACTATACGTAGAAAAGGATACATTGTAACTGTAACAGTTGTCTAGTATTAACACACATAATTAATTTCTCCTACAGACAATTACTGTTAATATCACATTATTAATCACACTATAGTTAATTTGAGCAATATTTCATTGAAATAACTAAATTAGGCCTAATGCATCATGTCTCTAATTAAGGAAGACTAACTGCATAGCTTACTTCTATCTAATTATTTCTAGCAACAATTTATGCAAAGATATTCATAGTACAGGGTAGGTTGGATGGTTGAGAACATTTACTTTCTCAGCTTTTATTAACTATTTAATACGTGCTTTTTCTATTTCCTTCACAAATCAGTTTGTTTTGAGCATTTGATTGAGCATTGGGGGATAACTTTTGCTATTACAAATAGATAAGTTACTTTTTTCTGTACTTTGATATCGTTGTATTAAATATATTATTTTTTTTATTCATTTAGTTTCTAAGCCTTTAAAAATCTTAGAACCAACAACTATAGGGTCTAAACAAAATCATAAATAGTAAATTAATGAGTTTTTTGTTGTTGTTTTGTTTTGTTTTCAGCGAACAGTGAACATAGGCTAGGTTCTGAGTTCTTATTATTCACTTATTTGGAGATATAGCAATACTGTTTACCATGTAAATTAAACGCATTAATGGTCTAATAAAGAGTTCAAACTAAGCCTTAATGTTCATTTTAGTTTACCTCCGTCCAAAGTGGTAAGTACGTAAAAGGTTATAAGGGAACGTGTAAGGGGCCAGGGATTGCTCAGCCCCGGGGCCCGCGACCGCTCTCGCCGGCCCTGAGCATAATACGAGTAGATAAATGATATTTCTTCATTCAAGTAAACTTGCAATTACCAGACGACACTGGGTCAACACCGAAAAATTACGTATACCTACAAGGAACCTGTCTCAAAAATATATTAAAATACTTGTGGTAATTCATTAGTGTCAAAATATATTTGGTTTAATTTCACTTACAGGGTATTGCTTTAAAGAAGAGAGAACATGATGTCTCAGTGGTAGAGCGTTTATCTCTTGTGTGAGGGGTCGCTGGTTGGATTTTATTATATCAAGTGAGTTTATAGTGAATAACATTATATCCGTGAGATTTTTTGGAATTCTTCCACTTTCCCCTACCTTACCATTTCAGTAGTTTTTTCATAATCATTAATCATTCACTTTAATTAATCGTCTGACTCCGTAGCCGACACACACACACACACACACACACACATATATATATATATATATATATATATATATATATATATATATATATATATATATATATATATATATAGTTAGTTTGGGCGAATCCGGACAGTTCTTCTGATGTTTCTTTCTTTTACTGCTACACCGCTAAACAAAAACTTCGTCATATTATTTAATATGTTGGTATGCATGTACAACTGAAATAGTTTTTCTGGAATGGCATGTTAGGAAATTAAAATAATTTTCTGAAAGTTAACAAAATCTGTGATTTGCAAATTTGGAATGGTGAATCCGGACACTGAACTTTGAAGGAAGATATATGCATGATAGGTATATTTTAGCTTACTATCTTGCTACACTAACACTCTAACATGATAAGTACAGAATATAAATACAAATACATGATAGATACATACAAATTACTAACAGTAAGTTCTATACTAATTACTGTGGAAATTGTAAGTTAAATGCACACTAGTGTAACTATCACTAAGCGTTTAATTATTAAACATAGTAATCACGTTTGTTTCCATTAGAATTACATTGTACTACAGGAAGTGTAAAGAGTAGTATACGTAATTTCGACGGTGGGGGAAACAAGAAGAAACAGGTAAGTTCATGTACGTTTTATTGACCTCATGTAACTTTTGAATGGAATATGTTAAGGTTTTACACAGAAGTGGGTGTAAGCAAATCGTTAAGTAAGACATATATCAAAGCGAAGACCTTACTTTACTCGTTGCATATTGGAAGAATTCTATTACTTTGCGCGTGCCTGCTCAACGCGTGCACAAGTTTACAGTGCTCAAAACGGGCGAATCCGGACGTTTAGGGAAGGGTGAATTCGGACACGTTTATTACGTTAAGGTGAATCCGGACAATGTAATTAATGAACTAAGAGGATTCGGAACATTCTCTCTTCTTTCGCTTTTCACTTTATGAGTGTGAAATACTACGTGAGGTTTATTGCTTATTTCTAGCGTCTATTCATTTTTGCTACAAAGGATCACCAGAAAAAAACTATAAAATTATTTTAGGATCTACCAACACAACTAAATTACAAAATGCTAATCATAAGATACTCAGAAATTCTACACTACTGAATAACTACATCAGCTGGTATATTCCCATTTGATCCGCAACAAATTCAGGAACATGAATTTCTTTTGTCGAATGAACACGATCCGCCAGCAACTAGAAACAATTCCTCTTCTGTGTCGTCAGATTCGTCCAAAAGCACGTCTAAATCGCCTTCAGAGACTTCAGTTAAACAGTTCCTATCTTTCTCTGCTGTTCCTTCTCACAAACTCACATTCCTAAGGTCACATAAAGATTAAGTATCACGAAACGCAGTTTGTTTCAAACTGTCTCCTCAAACACAATCGAAGGTATGAATGAAAACAACTGTGAACTTTGTGGGAAGAATTATTATGCACCATCATCAAGCATATACTGTTCCTGGGTGTCCGGTACTGTGTGTAAGACCTGGTTTCATGAAAGATGTGTGGGAGGTGATAAGGAACTGGATGCAGGATGTGCAGGATGTGCCTGAATTATGACTAGTGCTTCACGAAACTGTCAGACGTCATTAACGCAATAAAAAATAAATGCTAGTCTCAGTGCACACATATTATACTTCCTACTAAGCACTGAACTGTAGGAAGGTACGGTGCTTCAAATAGGCGTCACAATAAGTCTCCACATTACACATACGAAGAACAGTATTATCATAGGCTTAGGATGTCCGGATTCAGCGACTGTCCGGAATCACCCAAACTTACTATATATATACTTTAATAGAAGTCTTTCAGTTGGTTGAATCATATCTTTCACTGACAAAGCTCATTTATTTGTTTTTATGCAGATTAACTGTGTTAAGAAAGTAAAATCTAAAAGGTCGTTTTCATCACAAATCGGTGCATTTTGATCACTTCTTTCCTATTATGCAGATCAAAAACAATTCGTCTTTGTTTAGATTCTCGAGAATACACACTGCTCCTTATGGACACATTATGTATCTCTTCTAAATATTTTAAGGAGTGTTTGTATATGTTTAAAAAAATTCAATATTACAAAGTATAATTACGTTTCAAATTTTCTCCAATTTTGAACGAAATGCGGAACATCGCAGTAGAACTACAGTATATTGTATTTATGCACTATAACACATAATATATGCACGACATGAAATATGCATATTTGTAAAGCTTTTCATTCACCTTTGACATTTGCTCTTTGTTGAACAACAAATTCATGACAGGTATTTTAATATTACCCGTCATACAGCGGACTAGAATGTATTTTGTTCTTATCAAAAGCATCAATATTGACAAATTGGTAATCATATGAGGAACATCAGAATATTAACATTTTCCGCCGTAACTGACATTGACAGCAATTGCTAATTTAAAAAAAAAACTGCTATGATGTAAATAGTAAACTGTCAACAGGCTTTTCATCTAACTACTTCAATTTGGAAACTTTAAAAATCGCGTATAGATTGTATACAAGTTTGATTCAAATTTTAATTAACTATGACAGTCTAAAGAAAAATTTTTCATTAGCCAATGGTTTAAAAATCACGTTCTTATATCCAGATTTTTATTCGTGCGGCCTCAAAAATAAAAATCAAGCTAAACCAAAGAAACTAGAAACTTTCATTTTATTTCATGCGATCCATGAGATGAAATGAAAATTTCTACTATAGCGCCCCTAATTATACATTATGGGTTAAAGGAGAGAAAGTAACGGTAGAAGTTGGAAATATGAAAAAGAATTGAAGGGATGGGAATGTGGGAGGAAATGGAGGATCTTCGAGAGAATAAAACATGTCTAGTATAAACTCACATAAGCAGGGTGCGAACCAGGAACAGCTCATATCCAAGATGAGAGTGCTACTATTGAGCTATCGTGTTTTGTATAGTGGTCCAGATCTCACAATATTGTACATCATGTCCTGTATAACTTTTCTACTGAAAGAAGAATAATAAATCAAACCTAATGATTCTTTTCTCCAGTAAGTAGGTAATCTTATGTTCAACTATGTAACGATTGCGATGTTGCCCCTATTGGGATGGATCCCTCTCCCCTCGCTGGAAGCATTGCACATCCTACATAAACTATAATAATAGTAAAGAATGTAAATTAAGTAGTGTTTCTTGTCTGATATAACTTTGTTACTGAAAGGGAAGATGTCTGAAAAAGACATTGTGTAGAAGATATCATAGAGCATAAACACTGTCCTAATGAGTCTAGATAATAGCATAGCTAAGATGTATGTTCAAGGCTTATACCTACATTTTCCTTTATAACTACCATAATTTAGTAATTTAATTTAATAAGAACGAACTATATTATCACCACAAAAGAAAAATTGTATATTTTGTATACAAATTATGCCAATAGAAGACACTATTTTCCTTTTTTCGGAAACTGTACGATATTATTCGTAAGTCTGAGAAAGTTCAAATCCTTTGAGCTCCTTGTTATTATCAAGGTTCCATACTTTATGATTATTCTGTTAATATAGTCTTCTTTGTGAAAATACAAATGATTATTCTGTTAATATAGTCTTCTTTGTGAAAATACAAATGTTATTTACGCTTTCTACCATGTCACTCACCAACATTTGGTATAACGTAATATAGACCCAACATTTTGAAGCTTCACGACTGGCGTATCAACGATCTCAACTAAAATGGTAATCTTGGGAGTTTATGATTTATTATGTTCACTATGAATCATGTATAAGTTATTAAGGGTTGATGAATACATGTGCACAGTAAGATTCCATAAGATTTATTATTATTATTATTATTATTATTATTATTATTATTATTATTATTATTATTATTATTATTATTATTATTATTATTATTATTATTATTATTATTATCTGCAACTTCACCTGTAGGTATACATCTTATACTGTAAACCTTTAAGTGTCACCTATATCTGTTACCCATCAAAACTCACTTAATATTTTCAGCTAATAATTAGCTGTACAGGAATATCTTAAATTACTTGAACAAACCAGAGATCAAATTAAAACTAAACTCTTACCATAACAATTCTTAAAAATCATGGTCTAAAACTAACTTTATAGTACTCATGTCTTTAAGAGTCCGTATCACTGCGAAATTAAAATACCGCTAACTTTACAGTAATTATGTGATATCTTCAAATAGATAAAAGATAATCGAAAAGTGGATCAAGACCTCCCTAGACGATGTTATTTTGCATGAGGTACTGTTATCACGAGTCACCTAGTAGCTTTCCGTTTGCAGTTATTTAGAAATGCGAAAATAAATGCCAATTTTCTAAATGACCGGAAATCGAAAGCAGATAAATGAGTCATGATAACGGTATCTCACGCAGAATAATATTGTCTAGGGAGGTCTTGTTCCACTTTTCGATTATCTTTTATATATTTGAAGATATCACATAATTGCTGTAAAATTAGCGGTATTTTAATTTCGCAGTGATGAGGCCTCTTAAGGTGATAGGTGGTCAGCCTATCGCTCTCCCAATTAATGTTGGTTCTCTAGATCACAGTTCACTCCTTCTTTCTTTCTTTCAAGTAACTCTCCACCTACGACTCAAGTTGTGGTACTCATGGTTTTAAAATGATGTGTGGTCAGCCCAATACCATGACGTATAGTGGTTCTGACTGCACCAAGCGGAGGCCTCATACCATACTAATTTATCAAGGTTACTGGTTCTGAAATTTTAATTATTTCCTTATACGGGGTAAGTCAATAAATATGTGGACTTTCTTTTTAATCGTCAATAAGTTGGCTGTACAGCTTTCTGCGCTTGCAGGCCGATAGATAGCACACTCGCTTGTGGCAAGTTTCAGCGTTATAACTTCAGTTCGCTTTGCGCTTTTGCGGAGTAAACATGCCTGTGTTACTGTACGCCTGTACAATAGAACAACTTCTTTTTACCAGGAGTTGAAATCCATAGACTTTCAGCACAATGCGGGAGTAGTTTTAAAATTAGTGGATTGAAAAGTTTAACAGTGGTCGAACAAGCGTGAAAGACGAAGAAAGAGCAGACCACTTTTGAACTTTTCAGTCCACTGGTAAACATCTCGTTGTGGCAAAACATTGTCGATGTGTTGTGCTGAAAATCTTATGTGGATTTCAGCTCCTGGTACACCTTCAGACCACAATAATAATAATAATAATAATAATAATAATAATAATAATAATAATAATAATAATAATAATAACGGAATTTTGTTGTGTGGTGCAAGCGGACAGTGACGCAGCGATGTTTACTTCGCAACAGCGCAAAACAAACTGAAGTTATAACGCTGAAACCTGACAAAAACTAAGAGAAACTGGTGCCATCTATCGGCTTGCGAGCACAGAAAGCAGTACAGCCAACAAACAAACGATTAGACGAAAAATGATCATGCTTATTGATTACCTTCATATGTGTAATAAATTCTGTGACAGAAATTTCATTTCAGTTACAGGTGTCTTTCCTGGTGATACAATTCCCCCCCCCCCAAAAAAAAAGAAAAAGAAGAAACTAATGTAATGAAGACACATCATCACTTACTGCGAAGAAAAGAAACAGATGTAGTATAATGTGCAATTAACCGCCTTTCGGTCTACTAGGCGAATTTGAAGAGTTCAATTTACTAATCTTAGGTATATTTTATGATAAAAGTTAATTTGCTAAAAAAAAGAAAAAAGAAAAGAAAAAGTACAAATCGTAATTTATTTTTCCTCTTTCCAAAGTCAACAAGAATTTTAGGAATGATCCAAAAAATGGATCAAAAGATTGCCATCTTGGTCAATAATTAGTGTTTGAATCAGAGCCGACAAAAGTTTGGAACGGCTCCTAAATCAAGTTTTCTAATTTTTTACGGAATAAGCACATCATACTGAGTAAATTGTTAGTTCTCGTTTGGCTACAATATAAGTAGTTCTCAAAATATGGGGCGTACAAGAAAATGTTTGATTGAATGAAATATATTGCATTTGTGGATCAGGGGCCACAAGATTTTTGAACGGCACCTAAATCGAGTTTGCATACTTTTTATGGAATAAGCACATCATACTGAGTTAAATGATAGTTTTGTTTTGGCTACACTATATGCAGTTCTCAAAAGATTGGATTTACAAGAAAATATTTGATTTAATGCAACATGAAGTTTTTGGATCACAGGCCACAAAATTTTTGAACGGACCTTATTTTTTTTATTTATTTATTATTATTATTATTATTATTATTATTATTATTATTATTATTATTATTATTATTATTATTATTATTATTATTATTATTATTATTTTTACGGAATAAGCACATCATACTGAGTAAATTGTTAGTTTTGGTTTGACTACACTAAATGTAGTTCTCGAGATATAAGGCCTACAAGAAAATTTTTGTCTGAAATATATTGGATCTTTTGATCCAAAAACAGAATACCAACAAAGCTGCTTAAATTGCATTAGAATATAAAATCGTACTAGTGACACAAAAATATTGTCAAAGATTTCTGTTCTCATAGGCCAGTGTTTCCAGTTATTTCAGAGTTGTGGATCCCCCATTTTTTAGGCAAGCCAGGATCCCAGATCTTTTGATTTTGGTGTTCGTGGGTCCGAAAGGTTCGCGGACCACTAAATGTGAAAGATTGTCAAACGTAATTAATTAAAATCCTATATATAAATATTACAATACTTCCAAAGCAGTGGATACATACCTTGTATCGTCATCTTCCAATGTTTCCTTAACGTCGTCGTCGTCGTAAATGGGAACGTATCCATTACAATTACACGGCATGTCAATGGATTATTATTAGGGTCTGGTCTACAACGTAGAAACAAAACAAATACTGCCCAGAAAATACAACTGAAGACTAACTCCAACTCTTTTTGCGTTTATCCATAGAAAATGTCAAATAGCATATTTGTCAGTGTTTAATGAATAGTAAATATTTATAATATAAGAAAGAGGAGGAGCGAAGATTTGTGACTGTCGCTAGGTCAACAGAAAAATCTAGATTTTAGATCAACAGGATTATTATAAATACCGAAGTTTATAACTTTTTTTTTTTTTTGCTTATCCCATTTTGTTCACGTCAGTGTGTCCCTCATCAGTTAAAGTTCAAGGAGTGTTCTGCAATTTGCGCCTTAATTTCCGTGTTGCATAATGTACAACGTTCGTATTTATTTATTTATTTATTTTAAATGTAGAACTCCATGTAGTTTTAGCGTGATGCAGACTTACGCTTTTAGGACCTTAAAAGATTAATAACATTTTATATGTTTACTATAGTAATGCAGGAAACAATAACACAACACAAGAGGCAATATTGTGAAGTTTATATAATTATATTTATCTTGTAGACCTGTTAATCAGTAACTGAAATTTGCAGATATAATCTAAAAGGTTCTGACCCTTCTTCTTTAAATTTGGCATGGTTACAAAGCATTATTATTATTATTATTATTATTATTATTATTATTATTATTATTATTATTATTATTATTATTATTATTATTATTATTATTATTATTATTATTGGGTTCGCGGTTGCTCAGTGGTAAAGCGTTCATCTCTGGTGCTTGGGGTCCCGGGTTCGATCCCAGCCCCCGCCAAGTGAACTTTGTGGTGGACAAACACCGTGTGTGTGGGTTTCCTCGGGGTTCTTCCGTTTCCTCCCACTTTCTTCATTCCACCATTTGATTCATTACTCATCATCACCGTCTCCTTTAGCTTAACCGGCATAACCGCAGGACCCAAATATTTCATTGCATTTTATTATTATTATTATTATTATTGTTATTATTATTATTATTATTATTATTATTATTATTATTATTATTATTATTATTATTATTATTATTATTATTATTATTATTAAGTTTCACGTCACACAATTTTGCACCGATGCTAAGGGAGACGGTGGTCATTAGATGTATGATAGTGATGGAATGACGGAAACGGTTCCTCCGACAAAACCCAGGCACATAGGGTTTGTCCACCACTCACTTAGGGAGTCCTCGGATCGAACGAGGGACATAATGCCAGAAATGAAAATGAAATGATTTTTTTTTTTTTTTTAGTTTAATGACCCACAATTATGCCCTTTAGGCTAAAGGGAACGGATAATTAATGGAAGGAATGGTTGTACAATTATTTTTGAGCTTTCCGACCGGGAATCGAATCCTAAACCACGCGCATCAACGACACATGAGCTAGCCATTATATTAGCGGGGTGGGCTGTCCACGCGCCAGAGGTGAACACTCTACCATTGAGCCACCGCGACCTCTACATGATACCATGTTAGCTCGGAAAACTACCGGTTTAGTGTCATGATGAAGAAGTTTACTTAAATTACGAAGAACCGGTAGGATCCATTGAGTTTAAAAAATAAAAAATGATGGTGATATACTGAGTACGGATCATACTGTTCAACATGCACCGTCTGGCTCGCCTGAGCGCTTATAGGCTAATAAGATCACTTTTTATTGTATTATATTATTTTTTCAATAACATATTTAAAAAGAGATAAACATGTTTATTTTACCATATAAGACTAGATTCAATAATTCTATAATTGAATGTTAATTATCGAATAATATTAGTATGTTTTTGTTTATCATTATACTTATCGTATTTTTCTTTCTATCCTTGATTAAGCAATATTGAGTCAGATCACGAATCATTTCAGTGTTATTTCAAAAGAAAATAAAACGTTTAGTTTATACACGTGACTAGCAAGTCACCATGTCATGGCCTCATTTCTCCAATATGAAGCATAACAAAAACAACACACACACTTTCCTAGCGCTGTACATGTCTTTCCTAGTATTAGATAGCATCCCAGCACAATGGAACATGGAATACATGGTTGTTGTGTTGAGTTTCGAGATGTACGTACATACAGATAGTTAACTAAAATAATGGAAACATCTAACAAATTGAAACTTGCCCCATTAATATGATGTTTAACCACCTTGTATTCGTTGCGGAATTGAGGGATACGACGCGTGTTCAAAAAGTGTTAAACTTTTGGTTGGTAAAAATACATTTATTGATTTGGAAATCCGAAACACTAATCTCCTTCAAAGTAGTCTCCTCGGTAATGCACACACTTTTTCCAGTGCTTCCGCCATTGTTGGAAACGCAGGTTCTGGAATGGTGAGCAACCGTGCTGTCACATTCCGCATGACATCTACTTTTGACTCATACCGGGTTTCTTTTAGTAGCATTTTCAGCTTGGAAAGTAACCAAAAGTCACACGGAGCCATGTCGGGTGAGTAGGGAGCATGGCGAAACACAGAAATGCCGTGTTTGGTGATGAAAGTCTGAATAAAATTTCGCGGACACCCTCCTCATGTCCAAATTCTCGTTCAAAATTGAATGTATCGATCCGATTGAATGGTTTCCGCTTGGGTATTGCCAAACTTTTAGCAAAAAATTTGATGCAATATCGCTGCTTAAGTTTTTCTGTTATTTTACAAAAAGCTGAAATCCGACGACCTCTCACTAAACGTCTTCACTTGTTGGCCGACTGCCAGCGAATGACACTTTCTGTGGGCGGGGGAAAAATCACGATTGCGCATGAGTGTCCCCTCTACATCTACACCGAAGAAAGTCTCCCAAGCTTAATTGGTTTACGCGGGAAAAATAAGGTTCGATACTTTTTGAAGATATCTCGTATACTCGTGAAACATTTCCAGCGTAATAGTGACCCAGTCCTTAAGGGTTATCACTACAGCGAAATTAAATTACTGCTAATTTTAGATTTTTTCTGTAATATCTTCAAAACAAATAAAAATATTCGAAAAACAGAAACGTGGTGAACTAGACAATATCATTTTGAATGTGATACGGTTATCGTAACTCATCTATCTGCTTTCGATTTACAACTGTAGATAGATTTAGCATTTTTTGCGGATTTTGTAAATAGCGGCATATCAAAAGCAGGTAGGTGAATTATGGTAAAAGTATAACATGCAAAATGGTATTGTCTAGTTCACTACGTTTCTGCTTTTCGAATATTTTTATTTGTTTTGAAGACACTACAGAAAAACTCTAAAATTAGCGGTAGTTTAATTTCGCTCTAGTCAAGACCCTTAATACGGTTCAGTACACAGTTACGTCAGCGATGATGGAGAAAAATAGGTGATCCGCTTATCCTAAGCTCACCTTCATTTAAAAAAAAATAGTGAATAATTTAGACAATCAAGAATATCATAAATGTAGGAAGTAAGGCAGATAGTATCTACAATACATCATATGAACTACTAATTGTTTTCAACACCCTCCGTATATTGTATACATTTTGACGCCCAACAAGTTTGACGTCATAAACTGTACATCTAAATTTCTGGTCCATAAGAAAAGATGTGGAAACGATTAATAGTTGATTTAGTAGCGTTATATATATATATATATATATATATATATATATATATATATATATATATATATATATATATATATATATAATTCATTTACAAAATTTCAGAAAAGTGGGTGAGGGGAGCGGGATCTTAGTGGAAATATTTAATGTTCAATATGTTCAATAACGTTTGAAGTCAAGGATTGAGTTGGCCAAGTGAGGTTGATCTTGATGATAATTGAAACTAAAACCACACCTGAAGAAAGGCTTCGCTATGGGTATTGGCGCGTCCGTGGCATCTAACTACCTACAATAAAATCTCTACATAATCACTTGCAGATTTTTTTTTTTTAAATTTTAACCTTAAGCAAGCGTATTGGGGTATAACATGCCCTAATGTTAGTCTTTACAATATAGCATCATTGCTTTTTTCCTAAAGGATTTTAACTTCCACTCGAGGTAATTGTTCATTGTTCTTTGACAAGTGAGCTGACGGAGTCGAATGTGCTTCATATGCTTTTGAATTGAAAATGTTCCTTGTTTATTTCAAGAGAATGCGAATTGGAGACATAATAACATTAGAGGAAGATGTCATTGATTCAATTTACAAGAAATTCAATGTAGTTGGCAACCCTAGTTCATTAATAGATAAATAATGTTAAAGTAATAACACATTATATATGTGTACCAAAATAATGCTTAAACAGTATTGTAGCAGAAAAATCCCTTACAGTACAGTATATAAAGGTACGAAAATTTTATGTGGTTGGCAACCCTGAACACAATATTAATTACCGCAGTTTATGTATGATATACCATGACTGTGTTAATAGTTTATAAAAAGTTGTCTCCCTGTTATTGCTAACCTACACGAAAATAAGTGTACGGTATGATATTCCGCACGTGCCTGCTAATGTTACAAACATTGACGCGCTGTTTAAGGCAGTGGTTCCAAACCGGTGTGTCGCGCAGTTCCATAATACGTGACGCAAAATTTTACCGTAGAATTTAAAAAAAAAAAAAATTATGAAGCGCACTATTATAATTTATATTATTATTAATAAAAAATAAACAAAAGTGTGCGCTGATATTGTGGACGTTTAGAAAAATATGTCGTCAGTCAATAAAGGTTGGGAACCACTGGTTTAAGAGTTAACGTTCTTAGATTATGCGCAGAGGCTAAGTGAGACGGTGATGATGAGATGTATGACAATGATGGAATGATGGAAACGGGTGATCTACAGGAAAACCCACATACATGCAACCAGTAGCGTACTTACGATTTTGTTTCGGGGGGCTTTGCTAACTTTCGGCGGGGGGGGGGGGCTTTGCCTGAAAATATGAAAATTCTGCAAGATATTTCATATACTTTACTATAGTAAGTAAGATTTCGGGGGGCTTAAGCCCGAAAGCCCCCCCCCCCCTAAATACGCCACTGCATGCAACACAAATTCCATTTGGCGAGGCTTAGATTGAACCAAGGACCCACACACCAGAGCTGAGCGCTCTACCACTGAGCCACCGCGGCCCTACTAGCTCCTTTGATATAATACTACGAAATTGCGACTCACATCAACTCAGAGTTGGCGTGGGTCAATGAAACTTGACCCACGACCCACTGACCCACGACCCACCATGACCCACTCTGGCCCACGACCCACCGTGACCCACTCTGACCCACGACCCACCGTGACCCACTCTGACCCACCACTCTCATCCAGTGTGATCTACTCTGATCCACGGCCTCTTCTGTACTGACTAAAGAGTTTACACTTGTAATAAAACAAGACTGTGAAATTGTCACTAATCGGAGTTTGAATTTCTAGTCAATCGCTCAAGCACCACTCTGTTACAATAACGATGGATCTGACCTTTACGATATAAAATGATACAGTGTTTGTCAGTGAGGAAATTAAAACAGTTCGAAGTGGGGGGAAATTAGTGTGTGCCTAAAATATACTTGTACTAAGAGAGTATTCTTGCAAGTGTTAATTTCTGAACGCATTCCAAAAGAAACTTCTATTCGCAGGAAAATACCCCTGTACAATATGGAAAAGGTTATAGTTTCTCAGTTCACAGTATTTTTCTTACAAAAGACTTGAAAAATCAGTTTTTCATAGTGTATAAAGGTGCTCGGGTACCCTATGTGAGAGTATATCCATAAAGTATTGCTCATAACTGTAATTTGTGTAATCACCATGGGCGGCGATTAGGGGGGACAAAGGGGGGCAGTTGCGCCCCCCCACTTTTCTGAAATGGCCTATTAATGTATATAGTTTCAACCAGGAAAATTCGTATATTAACATTGATATACAAATATTCAGATCATGTCTTGCCTCCCCACTTTTAACGTACAATCGCCGCCACTGGTAATTACGAAAACACTATGTTAAATTTAAGTTACAAATATGCATATTTGCAATTATTATTCAAAGTAGTTTACCTAAAGCAAACAAGAGACTTACTAAAAATTAGGTACAAAGTTAAATAACACATAAGCCATTAGTAATACAAGTATACATTTTCCATAACTCGTAATTTTCCACCTTAAAACACATCTGAAATCGGGTTTATTTCCTGTTGGTAACTTTTTCGTGGTAAATCATCCGCAGCGGAATGAAGTTCATCCTTCAGCCAAGAATAACTAGCTCGTCTACTTTGAGCTTATCTAGCGGTGGGCCATTAACATTGATGAACAACAAGTTAGACAATGTTTGAGCACTTAATCTATTTCTAATATCAGTTATCTGAAATCCCCGTTCGCACTCTGTCGTGGAAATTGATAATACTTCTACCCGATTTCTGCAACTCCTCATCGACAATCTGCTTGTTAGACTTAAGTCTGATAACGATTTTTCTTGGTCAGTTTTGAAATACTCAGCAAGAAGTATCATCTCCCTATCACCATACAACATCTTTTCCATATCAACCATGTCAGTTGGCAATGTCGACTCATGGAGAACAGAAACTTCATCTACCACGCCTTCGATAGGAAATATTGAGAATAAATTATCAATTAAAGCCTGATAAACTGATGATTTCTTATTTATTTGTGATGTAATTATACATGAAGGTTTGATGCCATTACCAAGTTTCCTCCACCGTCTAGAAAGCGAAAGGGAACGAGGTTCCTGAAAAGTGTTCAGAAGTGAATGGGAATTTCCCTCCTTCTTCCCCTTCAATTACTATGTTGCTGTTTGCCATGTGCCAAATTACGATGAATTTCAATTAAATTATCATAGTATAAGTACTTCCTTGTTGAATTATCGATACTTGTCTGTGGAAGAAAGGATGAGATTTGAAACTTCCAAATCAAGGTAAGTAGAGCAACGTAAAAGGAAAAAAGTGTAAAATTTTCCATATAATTATGTGTACAATCCAAACTTAAAATTTCTGTGTAATTAAGCTCACAGTATAAATTTTATGCCTATTTTTCTCACAACTTTATGGGTTGATTGCCCTGTGCTGTAAGCGCTCCATATAATAAACATAAGCTTCAGCAATTATTATAGAGAAAGCAATGGATATATGAAGCCAAGCACTGTATTTTTTGTTTCTGATTTTTTTTTCCTTAAATAACATCGATCGTTTTCGATCATTTTTACAAATCAACTCACTACAAATTTTCCATATGTAGAAATTCCCGCCCCCCCCCCCCTTCCATAAAGAAGAATTTTAAAAAAAATGTTAGTATGTTTATTTTTAATAAAGAGTTAATACACTGAATTTCAGCTCCGCAAGTTTAACGGCTTGCGAGATACTCATTTTAGTCGCAAAAATTCGGATTCTCATTACCTCCTTAGGATATTATGCATTATAATGAAAGTAATATAACATCCCAGTTTGGAAAAAAGGCATAACTATATACCAAAAATAATTTCATTTGACTTTGCAATTTGACCGTGATGATCAAGCACACATAGTCCCATTCTTTTTTTTTTTTTTTTTTTTTTTTAGTAATTTATATATTACAGTGATTCAAAAATGCATTTTTTTTTCAGTATATAGCTCCTCTAAAAACTCACAGGTCTCGAAAGCCAAGTAGTGGTATAAGTCCTATTGCTATTATTACAATTAAAAATATCAATATCCAAAAGTGCCTGAAGTTCTTTTTTCACTTAGATATAGACTACTCACCTCAGGTAAGTAGACAGAAACAAATGGAAAAGGAAGGGAAATGAAGGTCTTGAAAGTAAAACGAAGACAAATTTACCCGTCTTCAGAAGATACTGTGAACAATGCAGTGAGCAGAGTGAGTCGGTAGATCATATTGAGTCGGTGGGTCGCAGTGGGTCATGGTGGGTCGCAGTGGGTCACGGTGGGTGGTGGGTCGCAGTGAGTCACATGCTGTTGACCCACGACCCACTGACCCACTCAGAAAACTTGACCCACTGACCCACCGACCCACACCATCTCTGCTGCCAATACATCTAACATTAGGAAATATGAAGTCTAGAGCAAAGAGCATAATTCCCTACTGGTGTATCGCGCAGTTCCATAGTGTGTCATGATATATATATATATATATATATATATATATATATATATATATATATATATATATATATATATATATATATATATATTTTAATTTACAAACCATGAAGTATTTGATACTTAGTTATAATCACTTTTAAGACAGCCTATACATGCCTCCGACGGCAGTAACAATAGTCAGTAATACATAGTCACTGCTTTATATAAAATTATAGACTTTCTTACATAATTACAAGTACAATTTATATTAATATTAATAAAAAATCAAATAAGTGTGTCCTGGGGCGGATCCAGGATCGACTTCTGGGAGGGGGCGGTGGGTTGTCATACTGCTACTTTTAAGGGCTCCAAACTTTGGGATGTGTTTTATTTATATATATAAAATAAGAAAGTTTTTTCTTCTGGGGGGGGCGATCGCCCCGATCGCCCCCTCCGGATCCGCCCCTGAGTGTGTCACAATATTGTGAGTGTTCAGAAAAGTGTCAGTCAAAAAATGTTGTGAACCATTGCATTAGTGTATAGTCTTCATTGGGCATCTATCATACATAAATCTGGCTTTTTGATGGAGGCAAGCAGAAAAACGACTCATCAAACGACATTACTCTCTCCACCATTTTGTTTTCGTAATACCATATCACTGACCGTAACCAAAGCTTCCGAAATCGCTACCCGATCGTTGATATCGAAGCTGTGCATTCCTTGTTGAAATGTAATTGTAGAAAGAGGTCGTTCCAGATGCCGATTTATATTTGCAGTCAGTTATGCACCGCAATTGCTCTACGATTCTTGGTGTCAGTCTTCTTCATAGTTCGGCACTTCTTTTCACTTTGGCTCAGACTCTGTAAACTATTTCTCTTCTCTGGCAATATCTTACTTCAAGACCTTTATGCCGTCATCACTCGGACAGTGTTGATTTCGACACATCTAACACACTAGCTCCCTTCCCCGCTAACACATGAGTTCCCGCCGGGAATAGAATCCGGGTCTCCCACGCCAAAAGCACGTACGCTAACCGCTTAGCCACGAAGGAGCTCCCACTGTTTTGTACTGATTGAAGTGGAATTCCATTGAAAAATATAGCGAGGAAGGAAAGTAGGAGACAATAAGTTGGATACTAGACAGGTTAAAGATTGGAAAGTAAATACAGAGTTGTTTGAAGCTTTGAAGAAAAATACGTATGCGAGTTGCATGAAGTGGACACAGGGACTAACTAGTTATGGAAGAAAGCACAACTAAGGAGCATGGGTTATAGAATAAAATTTGGAACAGTAGGGGAAGAAAACCATAGAAACAAAATTACAGTGATAAAAGTAAAAAAAAAAAAAATGTCTAGAGAGTTGAAAGTTGAAAGATAGTAACACATATGAAAAAGAAAACTGTTGTTGAATTTATTACAACTTGTAATGTCTCCCACGACACAAAGCAGCTTTGCTTTCTCTCTCTCTCTCTCTCTCTCTCTCTCTCTGCAATAGTTTTCTAGGTCTTAACTCAAACTTTTTGAATTACTCTGCACCAGTGATACGATAAAAGGAACTTCTAAATATTTCTATGCAGAATTCTCTGCGAACTTACATTCAAAGTTTTCAGGCATGAGGACAAAAGAAATCCATGTGTTACAGAACAACATCAAGGATGTTGTCAGGTCCACCTTTATCCGCTTAAAAGTTCACAATATACTTTGTGGTATAATTTTCTCAATTTAAATTGTTTATTGTATTCTCTCAACCTTATGTATAGCAGGACAAGGCACAGAAAGTCTCAGTTACGCAAAGAATAGAAAACAGGATACTAACGGGAAAAATATTAATGTATAGAACAATGAACACACGAGTTTAACAGTAAATATATAAGTAAAGTAGCTTCTTTCAGAATAGGCGAAAAAAGACAAAAGCATTGTCTATGAAGGTAAAGGTCTTCCTTTTAGGATAGGCCTTGAAGGTCCAGTGGTTGTGTATGAAGGTAAAGGTCGCTTCCTTTCAGGAAAGGTCATGAAAGGCAAAGCGCTGTGTATGTAGGTAAAGGTCGCTTCCTTTCAGGACAGGTCATGGAAACCAAAGGGCTGTGTATGAAAATAAAAGCCTCATGCTTTCAGGACAGACCATGAAAGCTAAAGGATTGTGTATGAAGATAAAGGTCACTTCCTTTCAGGAAAGGCTATGAAAGTTAAAGGTCTCTGTATGAAAGTGAAGGACGCTTCCTTTCAGGCCACACGATGAAAGCTTAGGGGTTGTGTATAAAGGTAATGATTGTTTCCTTTCAGAACAGGCCATGAAGGTCAAAGGGCTGTGTATGAAGGTAAAGGTCGCCTCTTTTCAGGAAAGGTTACGAAGACTAAAGACCTGTGTATGAAAGTGAAGGTCGCTTTCTTTCAAAACAGGCCACGAAGGCCCAAGGACCATGAATTGAATGTAATGGTCGCTTCCTTTCAGGACAGACCATTAAATTCCAAAAGATGTGTATAAAGGCAAGGTTGCTTTCTTTCAGAGCAGACATGAAGGAGAAAAGGCTGTGTATATAGATAAAGGTTGCTTCCTTAGAGGACAGACCATAAAGGGCAAATGACTGTGTATGTAGGTAAAGATCACTTTCTTTCTGGACATACCATGAAAGTGAAAGGGCTGTGTATGAAGGTAAAGGTCGTTTCTTTCAGAATAGACCATGAAAGCCCAAGAGCTGACAAGTAAAGGGTCCAAACGGATGAATCGAATTGCAGGATGAGACATAGTGCCCCTGATACAGGATGTGAAAACATGTGTATGTGCAAAGTTATAGCGACTGAGCGCCATAACATACGGAGGGGAAGGAAGTCAAAGCTGGTGGGAGTATGTCTTCTAGATTTTCTTAAATAGCTATAAAGATGATCCTACATCTTCCAAATAAGTACAGATAATGATCACTAAAGTTTATAATTGACTTTTTGAGGACATTCTGGCCCTAAATAATATATCACATGACTACCTTTTCATTTCAAAAAATATCACATATTTCGAAATGGTGGGTTTCAAGATGGCGGCGGAGGTTCGTGATCTACTCTACCAATTCTTTTGCCAATATGTGAAACTAAGACAGTTTGCATTGTCTATCTTCCATTATTTTTAAGATTTAACAGTTTATTTTAAGTATTTCTAAAACATGGCATAGCCTTTCTCCCATCAACTTTGACCCTCTCGGTTTCTTATGGCGCTCAGCCAAGATTAATCAAATAAATAGTTGATTTTATTTGTATACAAACATAGGGGAAGGATTTAAATATTTTATTGTTATTGATAAATCTACCATAATAGATGCAGTATGAATAGAGTAATGGATAGCTACTAGTGCATATATTTATAATATTAAAACATATAAAGTTATTATACCATACATAAAGACGTAGTATAGTAGTTGAGCTTAAACGTTAAAATAAAAGTTTTAAAGACAGAGTTCTCCGTTCCTGCGGTAACTGAACACTTGTGCAGAAATATGTAAAGCAGCGTTGCTAACCTGTAATAAACAACTAATGGGTGTTTGCTACTAAAGCCTGTGACAAACATCTTGGCATTTCAGCTAAACGAATAAAACGCAAGCTCTGGCGCGACGTTGTCAAGTGGTAAAGGGGTGTGGCTATGGCTAAGTATGCAAACTACAGCGCAATCAGGTGACAGGAGATAGACGTAGATGTGTACAAAATACACGTGGCAATACCGCTGGCCTCTCATTTGCTAGCAGCATTTAAAGGGAACTTGAAGCGCCGCCTTCAAATGCCAAGATGTTTGTCACGCCGATGTTTACATTCAGCGTACTCAGTTAACTAGATAGTGCAGCCACTAAAAACTATAACCAATTCGAGTCATCTCCGTTCGGGCGGTCATTTATTTGTAATCGACTCTCGTATCTCGGTTCGTTGTCTGTCCTTTTGTCCTGCCAATGAGTATTTGCTGGAAACCTGGACTTACCTGGGTAGGACGTTGAAGGACCTCTCCAAGAAGAGATTACAGATTGTTTCCAAATCGCTCGTCGGTCTCAATGATGAGATTAGCACTAGGCGCCGAGAGGTTCGGATGTCTCGTCTCGAAAACCTTACGGACGATCAGACGGTCATCCAGACCATAACACACACAAATATCATTCACACACACAACGAAAACACACTGGATTAAATAACACTATACTTATTTATTAGAATACTATTAAAAAAATAACGAAGAGAAATGATCACAACACAACGCAGAATAGATATTATAATTTCCACTATCAAAATCGCACTTTACATTTCACTATATTGTAGCCCTTTTTATCACTGTGATTTTTATATATAGGAGATTATGACTGAGATTTCACTATAAATGCTTTTCTCACACCACCGACGCACTTGGGGGATTAACACTGGGGAAAGGGTTGCCGGGGTAATCCCACGTAGTAACCTGGTTGCTACTCCAAACAGTCCTGAAGAGTCGACGTGAGTCTTCAGCGAAATAACTTCTGAAGTGGAATGCAGATGTTGGAGGGCGCGTTTAAAACTTTTTTGGCGCACAAGGTTTATGAACTTGAGACTTATTGATCGGGGCTAGCCGTAAGAAAACGTCCTTCACCGACTAATAGGTTGTGCCTTTTAACACAAAGTCATACTTGATTCCCGACGCGACGTGCGTGGTGGCTGTACACAATTCCGGAGTCAAACTCCTCGAGTGCTAAAGTTTAAGATATGAGCTGCAATGGTTCATTGAAGAATGTTGGCAGTTCATTCTGAAATCCACTCAGTTAAATCACCTGTATGCACATGCAAACAGAATACGGAAAAAAATATGTTAATTTTAGTCCACTGGCCACGACGCACGAGACATTGCGATAACTCTGGCGTGAGAAAGTGCTGATAACGAACTGGAAAAGCGATGAGGCTGGTGCCATTCCGGTGCTCAAACATCTGGTCAGCTAGTATTTCCATAAATGATTAAAGAAAGCACTTAATTCAGTTCCAAATAACTGCAGAATATATACTGTGCATATTAATAAGTCAGGGAGAAACACTGAAAAGGTTCGTCACTCACTGAAATGTTCTCATCAGAAAGCAATGTTTTAAATATATATATGAAAAACAATGAGATACTTCTTTGTCCAGTTGCGTGGGAAGGAAGCCATTCAAACCGAAGAAAGAACTTATTTGCGTCGCAGAATAAAGTATAAATCGAAAAAAAAATAATCACTGTCTTTACGAAATATACAGAGCGTCCACAAAAAAAAATACTTCTATAACCTGGTGGCGGTTATAAAACTATAATAAGAAAATACGATGCAAGGAGTAATGTGGCAGGAGCCTTCATGTCGCATACATCTATTGTTAAAAACGACCAAAAAAAGTTCCGGGCTACATGCGAAAATACCTAAAACAATGAGGTATGACTTTTTCTCTTCTTAACCAGTTTTCGCATGTCGAAAAAACATAGCATCACTCAGCAGCTATTTTAACCGTCAAGAAAAGCAAGCCTAGGTTTTTAAACCATGTTGGTAGCTTGTTTAAAAACAAGAAAAAGGTAGTCCTTACTCTCAGATGCCTTCACCCCTGTCATGTAAATAAACTTCCACAAGTAATTATTTATACTTGTAAAAATTTTCATAAACATGTTGTTATCAAAATATGTAGTGTAAGTTAATTCGTATCTTGTAGCATATTTATTTTATTTTAAAACAAGGCATATTTCAAATTGTGGTTATATCTCCGGGTAGTCGCTACAAAAAAATGCATATTACTCGTAACAGCAGTAGCATGAAACCACGAGCAAAAGATGTCTTGGGTAAAAAAACCACAACAACAATAGTAAAAATCATCTAAAATTCAATAAATTTAAAATAACAGCTATTGAGCTTGAAAATATAACCTGTATAAATATGCATATACTTACTTTTAATACAGTTTTTTTCTTGTTCTAATGTTTAGATTATATAAAATAACACAATTTTCTCAAATTATGCTCAAAGACAATAACTCAAGTTGGTAAAAAAAAAAAACTTTGTAAAAACGCCATCAGAGGGCAGCATCTGCTTGTACACAGGTCGGGGACCATGTGAGTTGAAAAATACAAGTGCATAATACATGTTTTATAGCGTGTTCAGTATTTTAATGAAAATTAAATATAGTGTAACGCATATCAAATTAAAGCTTAAAATTATATCTAAACAGTATTAACCCTCGCAGGACCAAGCCCTCAGCACATTCTGAGATACCATTTTTGAAGTGTTATTGTTCACAAAGGAAACAGAAGAGAAAGTTTTGTCCCGTGGAAATAAATATTTTATAAACTTGTTGACACAAAATAAATTATTGAGTATGGGGTCACACATATTCACGATTAAAATGTCTAATTTCGAAACAGTGGCACTTTGTAATCGCCCCTTGATCCTGCGAGGGTTAATAATAAAAAATACTATCAAAATGCTCATAACCTTGTAAATAACGTAAAAATAAGTAAAGTAAAATATGTAGGTCAAAAAAGTTCTTTTCTACTCACCGATTTCGATACAAAATATACTCATCCTAAAATGGTTTTCCTACAAATAATCAAGTATCTGCCTCGAGCTAGTATGGAAAACATTGTTAAAACTAGGAATGGTTTTATCATCCATTCAAAAGACCCGAACTTCGGTATCACACTTAGGAACAAAGCATCATACGAGATCTTTGGCAAAACGGCTAAATTAACCAAACAAGCTGATCGGAAGACAAAACAACCACCTTCTCCACACAAACCACCCATGTTTTCTGTTGTCATCCGTGGAGTAATACCTGAAATCAGCGATGAGGAAGTTTTCGAAGAACTCAAACAAGAAGGCATTGAGGTCAACAAATGCATTCGCGTTAAAAATAACAATGGTCCTACTTACATGGTACGTGTTTTGTTCCAAGATCAGACAGCGCTTGACTATTTGTTAGCTCATGGAGCTCCTATTTATAAGAAACTCCATCGAGTCGAGCCTTCCAAGACACCAGGACCTTTACCAATTCGGTGTGAGAAATGCCAAACTTATAACGCACACTTTACTCGCCGGTGCCCGAATCCGTCTAAATGTGGCTATTGTGGTGAATCTTACGACACAAAAGCATGCAAAAATCAGCAACAGCAGCCACACTGCTCTACCTGCAACGAAAACCACCCAACATATAGCTACCGCTGTAAGGGAAAACCTCAGGCACAACCGGAACGTCCAGAACTTACAGTGCCAGTACAAAGTTTTGACAAAACCACACCACCCTCACAATCTCTTGCTCAACCTCTCACTGTCGAAGATCTTCTTCGTTACATCACCATTGTACTACAAAATGTTTTTCCTTTCCAACGCGAGCACATTTTTCGTGTCGCCATATCAACAGCCAAATCTCTCTTCAATCTTAACTTTACTGCTACATATTCAGGACCTTTCGTTCACTTCCACATCGCACCTCCAGAGACAGAAGTCTAAGACCAATATGGCTGTGGCAGTATACATTATGGCTCTTACTTTACTTTTCGTTAACATCAGATCATTTCAGCAACATAAAGTACTTCTAGAGCCTCTTTTGTTAGAAGAAAAAATCGATATCATAGCTCTCAACGAAACAGCCTTAAAACCAGCCTCTTCTGCACGACTTTCTGGTTACCAACTTCAACGCTGCGATTACCACGATGTACACCCACGCGCTCAAGGAGGGGTGTTGATTGTTTTTTCTCCCAAACGTCCTTATCGACAATACAATCCTACTGCATTTACAAATCTTCCTGAACATCTCTTATTCTCTATATACTACCCTTCTCTTACAGTTAATATAGCAACCATATATATACGCCCTGGTCATCCAATACCTTTTACCTTTTTCGAATATATCGCTCAAAACTTTAAAAACATAATCATGATGGTTGACATAAACATCCATAGCAGAAGTGCAAGGGAGAAACAACGTTTTACAGACTTTATTTCAACTACACTACAACTCCACATTCATAATCTTCCTGGTCCCACTCGACCAGCTAGTCAAACAACCCCAGATGTAGTAATCACATCTTTCTCGCTTATAGATGACTCTGAGGTGACAGTTCTTTACACGATTGGAAGCGATCACTGTCCTATCAAACTAACAATCAAAAAGATTCGGTCATCTCTACAAAAGTTAGAGCCACATATTATCCAGCGTTACGATAAGGCTGACTGGACTTAATTTCGACAGACCGTAAATACCCGTCTCTCCAATCTTCAACCACCAAATTCAGAAACTGACATATACAATGTTGTCAACCACATCACGGACCTTCAACCACGCTTTACATACTGGTGCTCAACAATATATACCTGTGGAGAAAATTTATCCGTCTAAGCCAAAATTGCCTCCAGCCTATCTTTCTCTAATACAGAAATCACGACAGCATTTTCGAGAATATAGACGAACTGACAATGAAGAATGTCTCCGTCAATAGAGACAATGGCACCGAGCTGTTACAAATTATCTCACAGCATACAAACGTCGCACTTGGATTAGCGCGTGTAATAAACTAAACGACGAAGCCTCACCAAGTCGATATTGGAAAACCTTCCATAGACTCACAGGCAAAAGCACTAAAATATCATATCCTCCGTTGGACAAGTGTCCCTCTCTTTACAGATCATGATAAGGCAAGCGCTTTTGCAACACAATTACAGTTTTCACGCCTGCAATATCATATAATTCACATAACCGCGGAGACTTGTCCAGTATTCCAGCTTTACAACCATCATCATCACACGTAATAGATATCGACCATCCTCTTTCAGCACCAATCACTACACATGAACTTCAATGCGCACTTCATAAGAAACGTAATACTGCACCAGGCATCGATCATATTTCCTACCGGCTAATAAAAGAAGCTCCATTCTCTTTACTTACACTACTCGTTACAGTCTACAACTTTATTCTCCGCACTGGCTTTTACCCTGCGGATTGGAAAGTATCCAAAATTTGTATGATTCTTAAGCCTAATAAACCAGCACATTCTGTTACTTCTTACCGTCCAATACAACTGATAACAGTTTTCAGTAAACTGTTTGAGAAAATTCTTGTCCAGCGGCTTCATTTACATATCCAGGAGCATAACTTATTGCCCATACATCAAGCAGGTTTTCGACCAGAATTTTCTATTAACGATCAGTTACTTCGGCTCTCTACAATAATAACAAATCAATATAACAAGGACTTTCCATCTTGCCTCGTCTTAATGGACCTTGAAAAGGCTTTCGATAAAGTATGGCACTATGGACTTATTCAAAAGTTACAGAAGCTAAACCTCCCGATCTGCTACTTACGTATCATATATTCCTTTTTAGTAAATCGAATCGGATATGTCTATATAGGTACTGCTATCTCACGCCCTATTTTTCCGTATTGTGGCGTTCCACAGGGTTCTGCCCTCAGCCCGCTCTTATATATACTATATGCCTCTGATATACCAAAACCTACGGAAAACGTATTCTTATTTCAATATGCCGATGACACGGCCTTTCTACCTCTTGGCAATACCATGCATCAGATCAGCACGGCATTACAATCCACTCTTAATGGATTTATACAATGGTGCAAAACTTGGAAACTTACTGTCAATAGTGACAAAACTCAAGCGCTGGTCTTTTTACTCCCGAAACGCCGCTCCAAGGTTCATCGCATTCCGCGAAACCTTAAAGTCACACTTAACGATCATTCTCTACAACCAACTACTACGGCCACATATCTCGGGGTTGTATTCGACTCCAAACTTAACTGGAAGGCTCATCTTTAGAAAATCTCTCAAAAGGCTAATATCCGGCTCAATCTTCTTCGCCGTCTAACTAGCACTAATTGGGGCCTAAACGCCACCTTGCTTCTAAATACATATAAAATGTTCCTTCGGCCTATCTTAACTTTTGGCCACATTGCTTGGTGCAACGCTCCCACGAAGTTCTATGACCGTTTGTCAATACTTGAGCGTCATGCCATTCGACTTGCACATCATATCAGGCTGCCATATCCCAACTTTCTGACTTACGAGCACATTGACTTTCCTCAACTGACTCAACACCTCGCCGATATCCGCTTGAAATATATACTCTCTCGACTACCAGTCTCTCACCCATTTCTTCTCGATACCCTACAAGCAGATGTTGAAACTGACGCCCCATATAAATACTTGCACACGCCATTAAATATACTTATTACGATGTATCTTAATACTGAGCACCCTACCACCGACGAGCGCGATATCTTCCATATTTATCATATAGCTGATCATCTCCCTCATTTGTTTCCATCTCTGCACCATGTATAATTTCAGCACTAACACTGGGCTTTCCCCATGTCGTCATCAGTCTCGAGCCGCCCCGAGACAGAAGAACTAATCTGTATTTGTCTTCTTAACAATGTGTTTGTGATTGTGGCGTGCACGCAGTGCATCTTATCTTCCGCCGTCATCATATCTATTTCATAAAGCACCTCAATCTCTATATACACTTTCTTAAACATTAAAAAAAAAAGTTTCTGAGTTGCACCACCTTTATGTGTGTTCTTTTCTGCACTCATATTTAAATTTTTGCACTAATCTTGTGTTTAGATTTTTTTTAAAAAAATCTTTGTTTTTGAAACTTGCACATAGACCATCATGAAATTCTTTAAACAATAGTGTATTAAAATCTGTGCCAAAGAGAGGGCGTAATCCTCTAATGGCCAGGGTTAGAAATAGTCTTTAAATTAAATGATGAATATAGAACTCCCTAATTCCTAACCCTTTACTATTAAAAAAAGTCAAAAAGTTGAAAGACCTGTGGTTACAACCCCCTTCACCTCAACTAATCCCCGTCGTACGTTTTAGGCTAATTATGCTTGAAGGCAAGCCCATAAAAAGCGGACAACAAGGGTTTATTTTAAAACCAAGTACGGAGGTAAAAAAGTGGTAATTCGGTGTTTTTCGTAAAGCAGTCAAGATCAAAACCTGGAGTTTAATTCCGCGCATTGTATTTCTTTAACCTTCTTCTTGTACTGTTCGCTTGTGGCAAACAGAGTAACAAATCAAGTGAATTTACATCGGCATATATTTTAGTCAGTGTCATTAGCCGGTGTGCTAAAAACTGTAACACTGACAAAAAATACAAAAAATTCTTATAAAACAAAACGTTTAGTGTACTATAAGTTAAAATTTTCAAATTAACAAAATAAATCCAAAACATTGTACATAGGTGGTCAGCACCGAAAACATTTACGACGGTGATGTGTTTTCGTTTACTGTAAACAGTGTCATGTTCCTTTCAGTTATATAAAAAAAATAAAAATAGTTAGTCAAAATATAGCCGAAGTACACCCGGCTGGAGCGCGGAAGTTAGGAAAACTACGCAAAATTCAATAGTGCATACAGTAACAAGACATGCACAGCAACGTAAGATTGGGATCATAATCCTATTCCCAATCCTGACAACAGGCCTCTTACTGCAACAAGAACTTGTTATTCACAGTGAGATGACCAAATTGCAGTAGTGTCTTCAGGAACTTAAAGGTCTACCAGAAATTCAGAAATTCAATCAACCAGGAGGTTGCCCCATTATTGGAAAGAAATGGGACCTACGAGGAAGCACCATAGCCACTTGAATCAACCGCAGTGAGAAAGGTAAAAGGCAGTATTGAATTGGAAAACGAGTCAACAAAATTAACGTGCACGAACATTTAAAAGTCTAAAAAAAGGCCTAACTATTAAAAACAAGTAAAAATTAATATATTTTTTCTTCTTTTGTATATACGAGTGTACAAAATTTTTCGTATGTGCAAAAGTAAAATTTTCTGTTCCCATAGAATTTATTGTACTACGTTCTTCACCAGGAGTTCCTCTCAGGTACGTGGCAAAAATTTATGTAATATGTTTTCTTTCCAGCTGCCTAAAAATCCTGAAAACCATCAGGGCATGATTGGAACTATCATACGTGGTAGTTGTGTAAGTAATATTATTGGTATATTAAAACCTGACGTAAAACCATATAGTGCCTAAAATCAAGAGTCTCATACCATAATATTTGCTTTAATTTCATTTTATTCAGTTAAACAATTTATCATTGCTCTACCGCATTCTTTAAATTCTTTAATTTTATTTTCACATTAATTAATTATAATTTCTTAATTTGCTTACGTTTTCTTTATGCAAATAGTGTCGGCCTTCAGCCACCTCTCCTCTCATTCCCCCTTCATTCCAAAAATGTGGTTTCCCAGCGTAAAGCACGATCACTTCCAGTTCTACAGCCACTATAACTTTTCACATACACATATTTTCACTTCCTCTATCAGGGACACTATGTCTCATCCCGCAACTCGATTCATCCATTTGGACCTTTTACTTATGAGTATGGAGGTAATTGTCACTTCCTTTTAGGACAGGCGATGAAGGCTGAGAAACTGTGTATAAAAGTAAAGCTATTTTCTTTCAGAACAGATTAGCATCACTTTCAATACCTCACTTATGAGAAGTGAATCTACAGCTTAATGCGAGACACGAACCACATGAGCTCTTATTAGGAATTGAAGTAACATCTCACGCGCCAAATGTGCACAAGAACGCTCTTTACTTTCGTTCGGGATTTTGCAAATCTGACTATTGTATAGGCTAGAAAGAATGTTAGAATGTGCCGTAAGAATAAATAATAAAGAGTAAAAGTGAAGAAAGTGGGAGAAAACCGGAGAACGCGAAAAATAGCTTGTACACGGAGATTGTGCATCACATAGCCCACTTGGTGGGAATTGGGATCGAACTAGGGACCAAACCCACCAGAGATGAGCGCTCTAGCACTAAGCCACACGAGGCTAGTCCAACATTGTTGTAATAGAAACCAGTGGTACATTTATCTTATTTTCTCCTCAGCAAATATCAGATTGGAAATACCTATCTTCTATTTGTTGAATAGTTCCAGTTCGCCCTATAGATACAAGTACATTGAGATGTTCAAAAAAGAAAAAGAAAAAAAGAAAGAAAATGACAAAAAATATACGAACTATAACGTCACCCAGACCCGT
Organism: Thermobia domestica; assembly: GCF_964235325.1. NCBI lineage: Eukaryota > Metazoa > Arthropoda > Insecta > Zygentoma > Lepismatidae > Thermobia > Thermobia domestica. The sequence continues at coordinate 292,615,412 of NC_137455.1, read as the reverse complement.
CAATCTTCTTCATTCATTTAACTTGACATGCATTGCATTCCACATTTGGGAGATCCACGAGCCGAAGAATGCAGGCAGGTATGTGGTATGCACAAGTTTCGTCAGATGCAATATTAATATTAACGCTATTGCAAGAATGCATGCTACGGCATGGAAATTATCTACATATCCTCCTAACGCATTGTCTTTTTTCTTTCTTTCTTTCTCATCTCCAAAGTTGATTATGTCTTGAAGGCTTATGAAGCTTAAACATCAGTTCTTCACTTGGAAAATTAAGTGGTGTCTTGTAATTTGCGTCTAATTAAGTCAAGCCGTGGATGTAAATGGAACATTTGCTATTACGGGATAGAGCTTTAACTATGAAGATCTAAATGATTTTGTAAGATAGGTTACTTTCACGTTAGACCTCCAAACTGTGATGTTATTTCATATTATACTGAGAAAAGTTTAAAACATTATGAACTAACACATTACAAGTGATTAGTATAATTTCTTTTTTCCTTTAAGTAGGGAAGTGTGATGTTATTTCATATTACAGTGAGGAAAGTTTTAAAAATCTCTTCTAGTATTTTATATTCGGTAGAAAATATTTTAATACCACTCATTCTAGTTTGGAGCTTCTTGTATAAAATAAATCACCAAAGTATATACTATTTAATAAATAATAACGTTATTTATTTATTTATTTGTTAGATAGTATATGCTTTGGTTAGAATTTATATTTTATTTATAGAAAATATTTATTTAGCCTTCATGAAAAAAAGGGCTACTTTTAGAAGATAAAGGTCCTATTTTGGATTTAAGCCTATGTGACCAGGATAAAAAGAAAGTCATACAAGCATAGTGAGGAACAATATAAAAGCTGATTTTTCAAATGGGTTAGCTCATTTTTGGATCACTTGGATTTGGAACTTCTTGCTGGTCACTAGGCTTCTGGTACGCAACATCCAGTACTCTTTGTCAACTTAGAATAAGAGGGTAAAGGCAGACTCTGAAAATGGAAGAATCTTTGCAAGTATAAGAAAACTTTACTACCCTAAAAATGCAACATTACATTTACAGAAACAAAAATAGTTATGTCCAATATTACGGTTGGTCTTCCGGACAAGCCACCTTTAAATGTCATACATTGAAATTTAATTTATTATTTCTTATTGTCACATTAAGTACTAAGTATGTAATTTATTTGGTTTATCAGATATCTGAAATAAATATTCTTTTTTTTTTCTTTTTTGGTGTAGGGTATATTTCTTGTTTTTCTTCACTAAACATATAAAAACGTTCGAGCTCTTATTATTTTATATTATACAGAGACTGCATGGCTCCTTTCATATAAACACGTTGTTTTAATCTTACGCTTTCTGAATAGATACTCCCACTATAGCTACCAAGTATCCTCTCATAACCTCTTTAACATTAACAAATTATTTAGCTTCCACTTGTTAAAATATTGTTAGATCATCTAAAATAAATAAAGAGGAGGACGTCGCAAAACTATGCTATTCATAAATAATGAAAGTATTGAGTTGCCATGTCTATTTGTTTGTTTGACGATAGGTTACCACGGGGAAAATGGTAAGAAATATCGGGAAACAGTTTTCTGACAGGGATTCAGCATTCCGAGAATGGCTACACTCTGTTCTTTACCTCTTATTCCAAACGGAATGGTAGAAGTCAGTCACTTCTGGTTTCAGTGTTAATCGCAATAGAGCAAAGATAGCGAGAAACGGTTTTTCGATACGGATTCAGTGCCTGCAGAATAGGTTACTTCTCTCCTTTATCTCACTTTAAAATCCAGTGTAACTTTTGGTTTCAGTCTTGATTTCATACAGCAAAAGCAATAGTAAATTTCCAGAAACGGTTTCTTTATTTGAATTTAGAGTTCCAAAACTGCGTTCAATCGATGGTGCCATAACAGTCGAAGTGCGTGTGGTGTGTGTGGAGGGGGGAAATGAAATCTTTGAGTTTTACGTCCCACGGTTATGCCGGCTAGACTAAAGGAGACGGTGATGACAAGAAATGAATGAAATGGTAGAATGAAGAAAGTGAGGGGAAACGGGAGAACCGCGAGGAAACTCACACACACGGTATTAGGGGGGTAGAAGACAGAAGTGTAAAAAAAAATCTATACAAATAAAAATGAAATTGATTATGCTTGTAACTTAATAACTTTAGAACCACCCGACCGATGTCGATCAAATTTTCAACATAGATGAGGTTCGGGCCTGGGATGGTTTTCTTCATTTCACTTTGACGGTGCAACTTAGGAGAGAGGGAGCAAGAGATATATAAAAATGATCGAAAATGGCCGATGTTAGTGTCGAATTCGTAGTTTTGGGGGTCCCTAAGTTGATTAGTGACAGTTTTAGTGCCCTTTACGTCCAAAATGAAGCGCATTCTTCCCGTGCTAAGAACGGGCATTTTGCTAATAGATAAATCCTCTTCGCAATGGAATATTTCAACATGGAGATTTCATATTAGTGAACATCCGTAATTACTAAACTATGTAAGATTAAAGGTACTCTTAGCCAATAGTTCACCCATTACCCATTAATTGGTCCTACAGATAAAATATTTGTTAATTAGTCCTATATATGAATTACTATATTGCTGTAATTAAACTTCTGACAACAGTATCGGTTTATTCATCCCTTCTGTACGTTTTTAATGAGGTTGAATTTAATTCCAAATATATTAAATGGTGGAAATTTTCCTTCATCGTCCCAGAAATCTGCTAGTATTTCCGATTTGAATATTCATTTCTACAGAGCACAAACGGTAATAGATGGCAAGAAACAGCTGTTTTGATAGGGATTTAGTGAAGCAAAAAATAGGCTCGATCTTGGCTTTAACACCTATATATATATTCAAACGCAAAATTATAGAACTCTTTTGCTTCCGGTTTTAACATTAAATTTTGCATGGAGCAAACAGTGGATAAAATAGAGAGAAACTGGCACTGATGAATCCATCACTTAAGGTTAGAATATTGGAACTGTATAATTTGGAAGCTTACTTCACTTTCATAATGTGTAAGGAAACTCACTTCTTTGCAATAACTTCCAGTGCGTGGATTTCCTCGGTGTTCTCTATGTCTTACAATTGAACAAAATTTACAGTTTTATAGTTAATGATAATTTTAGGCTACATCCCATTAACCATATCCTATACTCGTCTCCGTCTCATAAGGAGAAGTTTGATTAATGTGTATGCACCAGGTTCAGTCTCCATCTTATTATTGTCGTGATTATCGTACAGCATCAGTTTTTATATTTACACAAAAAATCCGTTTATCTCAATTTTCACCAAAACTCAACGGCGCCGAACCCGGGGAGGCCGTGCCCCCCCCAAAGCTCATGTGTACCCCCTATTGTATTTATGAGTGTACAATATTTGGCATAATTTGAGTGCAATTTGTATTAAAATCTTCATATATATACCTTTTGCATCTGAATGGGCCCCCCCAAATTTACAGAGTAATCGGCGCCCTTGCCAAAACTGTGCATGAGGATTTACAGTTGCCATATCCTTATCTTCAGCTCAATGAGATCTATCGATTGGTATAAACCTCACTCTTTTTTTTTTTTTTTCGTTAAACGCTAATAACATTCTCGAATACATTTGACGGAAGAACTGTTCAAACAATTGCTGGAACAATTTATTTCATGAACAATAATTGCCATATTTACAACGATTAAATCACTCTGTTTTTTTGTTTTTTTTAAATAATAAATTCGAGCCATTAAATAATACACATTCCGTCCCGTAGTTTGATTCCATTTATTTATACCTGGTTGTCCTGACAACAACGTTCCAAAGACTTCTTATTTTTGAAACATTTGAATATCTTTATACATTGACAATCATATTATTTAAAACATTTCTTTCTCTTCTTCTTATAGTAAAAATCAGCCAGCCTAGTACATATATATATAATGTACCGTTGTATATTTGCAGACGTACAAACAAAGTGCACCTACATTTTCATTCAATTTTGAGAAAGAAAAATCTTTTTTCATTGTATATAGTGATATTTTAGCAAGAACTATACGCTCAGTTAAAAGGTGTTTAACTAAATTGAGAAATGCAAGTTGGAATGTCTATAACGCATGTGCATCCAGAGAAAAGCACTGTATTACGAAATGGTAAATAAGAACGTGCCTGAAGTTGGCCCCCCACTTCTCCCAAATTACATCAAACGTTGCACATCGTTAGTGCATCGTTAGTGCACTCAGAACTATCGTTAGTGCTATCAGCGTTTACGAGATATTGAAGATTTTTGGTGGTGGGGGGCAACTTCATATGAAGTTAGCCCCCCACCCATCTTTATGCAGACAGATTTTCACAAAACTTAGCGCATCGTTAGTGCATCGTTAGTGCATCGTTAGTGCACTTAAACACACTAAGCGCTACTGTTAGTGCTACCATATTTTGGGATTTATTCAAGATTTTCGGTGGGGGGCTCAACTTCAGAAATATCAAATTCTATACAAATTGAGGTAGAAACATGGGGTTAACGGCAATCGATAGTGCATCGTTAGTGCACTTAAAAGCAATAAGCACTAACGTTAGTGCTACCATATTTTGGGATTTATTCAAGATTTTTGGTAGGGGCCAACTTCAGAAATACCAAATTCTATACAAATAGAGGTAGAAACATAGAGTTAATGGAAATCGTTAGTGCACTTAAACTCACTAAGCATTAACGTTGGTGCTATCTTATTTTGGGATTTATTCAAGATTTTTGGTAGGGGGGCCAACTTCAGAAATATCAAATTCTATACAAATAGAGGTAGAAACATGGGGTTAAAGGCAATCGTTAGTGCATCATTAGTGCACTTAAACGCAGTAAGTACTAACGATAGTGCTACCATATTTTGGAATTTATTCAAGATTTTCGGTGGGGTGGGCAACTTCAGAAATATCAAATTCTATACAAATAGAGATAGAAACATGGGGTTAACGGCAATCGTTAGTGCATCGTTAGTGCACTTAAAAGCACTAAGCATTAACATTAGTAACGTTAGTACTACCATATTTTGGGATTTATTCAAGATTTTTGGTGGGGTAGCCAACTTCAGAAATATCAAATTCTATACAAATAGAGATAGAAACATAGAGTTAACGGCAATCGTTAGTGCATCGTTAGTGCACTTAAAAGCACTAAGCACTAACGTTAGTGCTACTATATTTTGGAATTTATTCAAAATTTTTGGTGGGGGACCAACTTCAGAAATATAAAATGTTATACAAATAGAAGTAGAAACATGGAGTTAACGGCAATCGTTAGAGCGTCATTAGCGCACTTAAATGCACTAAGCACTAACGTTAGTGCTACCACTTTTTGGGATTTATTCAAAATTTTTGGTGGGGGCCAACTTCAGAAATATCAAATTCCATACAAAGTGTCAGTATTTTCAGGAAGCACTAACGATTGCACTAATTACTTTGTTAGTGCTTGAAGTGGGCGCAAATTCACGCTGACCACCAAAGATATTTTACTTGTAGCACCTACACTAATTAAGCACTAACGTTAGGGGTTGATGCACAAAGAAGCACTAACGATGCACTAAGGATTGTACTAGAAGTGATCATGAGTGCTTTTTAATTTGGCAGAAATTTGACACAGTAAAAAACGTCCCTTAAATTTCTTATGTGAGTTTCCTGAGATGTAACTGGCCATAACTACACTAATAGTGAAGCAATAACAAAACTGAAAGTATTTTCTAGAAACATGAACGATGCACTAACGAAAGGCTCTAATTTTTTCGTCATTGGTTGAAGTGGAGGCGCCAAGTTCATGAAGGCTTCCAAAGGTTTTTTTTTTCCTTGTAGGACCTACATTAATGAAGAACTAACGTTAGATGTTAGTGTACTATGAAGCACTAACGATTTCAGTAGAAGAGGTAATTAATACTTTTGATTTTGGCGGAAATTTGACGCAATGAAAAATTCCTCATGAATTTCTTATGGGATTTTCGTGTCATATAATTGGCCATATTTATATCAATAGTTAAGTATTAACGGAACTATGAGTGTTTTGCAGAAGCACTAACGATACATTAACAAATGGACTTATTTTTCGTTAGTACTTGAAGTGGAAACCAAGTTCACACTGGCCCGCAAAGGTTTTTTTACTTGTAGCACCTACACTAATGAAGCACTAAACTTAGGTGTTGGTGCACTAGGAAGCACTAATGTTACAAGTAAAGAAAACTTTCGAAGTTAGCGTGAACTTAGTTCCCACTACAACCACTAACGAAAAATTAGTTTTATTGGTTAGTGCATTGTTAGTACCTCTAGAAGATACAAGTAGTTTCGTTAGTGTTTCACCATTAGTGTAGATATGGCCAATTATAAGTCATAAAGTTCCCCTAAGGAACAAATGGGGAATTATTCATTGTATCAAATTCCCATCGCATTCAAAAGCACTAATTACCTCTGTTAGTGCAATTGTTAGTGCATCTTAAGTGCTTCTTAGAGCACAAACACCTAATGTTAGTGCTTCATTAGTGTAGGAGTTACAAGTAAAAAAGACCTTTGAAAAAGTCAGCGTGAATTTCGCACCCATACTTTAAGCACTAACGGAAAGAATAGTGCCATTCGTTAGTGCTTCTATAAAGAACTAACAATTTCGTTAGTGCCTCACTATTAGTGTAGTTATGGCCAATACATATCACGAGACTCACAAGAAATTTATGGCAAATTTTTTATTGAATCGAATTTCCGCCGAATTCAAAATCACTAATGATCTCTTCTAGAGCAATCGTTAGTGCATTGTTAGTGTTTCTTACTGCATCTACAACTAAGGTTAGTGCTTCATTAGTATAGGTGCTACAATTAAAATACCTTTTGAGGCCAGAGTGAACTTAGCGCCCCCATTTCAAGCACTAACTAAGAACTGAGTGTCATTCGTTAGTGCATTGCTAGTGCTTCTATAAAACACTAACAGTTTAGTTAGTACTTCACTATTAGTTTAGTTATGGCCAATTACATGTCACGAAACTCTCATAATAAATTTATGGGAAATTTTACATTGCATCAAATTTCCGTCAAATTCAAGAGCACTAATGATTTCTTCTAGTGCAATCGTCAGTGATTCTAGAAAACACTAACAGTTTCGTTAGTACTTCAATATTAGTGTAGTTATGGACAATTACATTGCAGGAAACTCCCATAAGAAATTTATTGGGAAATTTTAATTGTATCAAATCTCCGCCAAATTCAAAAGCACTAATGATATATTCTAGTGCAATTGTTAGTGGTTCTTAGTGCACCAAGCCCTAACGTTAGTACTTCATTAGTGTAGGTGCTACAAGTACATATCTTTGGAGGCCACGGCCCCAAATTCAAGCAGTAACAAAAAATTAATGCCATTCGTTAGTGGATCATTAGTGCTTCTAGAAAACACTAAAGGTTTGTATGGACTTTGATATTTCTGAAGTTGCCCCCCCCCCCACCAAAAATCTTGAATAAATCCCAAAATATGGTAGCACTAACGTCAGTGTTTAGTGATTTTAAGTGCACTAACGATGCACTAACCATTGCCGTTAACCGCATGTTTCTACGTCAATTTGTATAGAATTTGATATTTCTGAAGTTGCCCACCCCACCGAAAATCTTGAATAAACCCCAAAATATGGTAGGAGTAACGTTAGTGCTTAGTACGTTTAAATGCACTAATGAAACACTAATGATTCCTGTTAACCCCATGTTTCAACATCATTTTGTATGGAATTTGATATTTCTAACGTTGACATCTAATCAAAAATCTTGAATAAATCCCAGAATACGGTAGAACTGACATTAGTGCTTAATGCGTTTAAGTGCACTAGCGATGCACTAACGATTGCCGTTAACTCTATGTTCCTATCTCTATTTGTATAGAATTTAATATTACTGAAGTTACCCACCCCACCGAAAATCTAGAATAAATTTCAAAGTATGGTAGCCCTAACGTTAGTGCTTAGTGCTTTTAAGTCCACTAACGATGCACTAACGATTGCCGTTAACTCTATGTTTCTACCTCTATTTGTATAGAATTTGATATTTCTGAAGTTGGCCCCTCCAACAAAAATCTTGAATAAATCCCAAAATATGATAGCATTAACGTTAGTGCTTATTGCGTTTATGTGCACTAACAATGCACTAACGATTGCCATTAACTCTATGTTTCTACCTCTATTTGTATAGAATTTGATATTCCTGAAGTTGACCCCCCCACCAAAAATCTTGAATAAATCTCAAAATATGGTAGTACTAACGTTAGTGCTTAGTGCGTTTAGGTGCACTAACGATGCACTAACGATTGCCGTTAACTCTATATTTCTACCTTTATTTCTATAGAATTTGATATTTCTGAAGTTGGCCCCCCACCAAATATCTTGAATAAATCCCAAAATATGGTAGCACTAACCTTAGTGCTTAGTGCTTTTAAGTCCACTGACGATGCACTAACGATTGCCGTTAACTCTATGTTTCTACCTCTATTTGTATAGAATTTGATATTTCTGAAGTTGGCCCCTCCGCCAAAAATCTTGAATAAATCCCAAAATATGGTAGCATTAACGTTAGTGCTTATTGCGTTTATGTGCACTAACGATGCACTAACGATTGCCGTTAACTCTATATTTCTACCTTTATTTGTATAGAATTTGATATTTCTGAAGTTGCCCCCCACCAAAAATCTTGAATAAATCCCAAAATATGGTAGCACTAACGTTAGTGCTTAGTGCGTTTAGGTGCACTAACGATTGCCGTTCACTCTATATTTCTACCTCTATTTGTATAGAATTTGATATTTCTGAAGTTGGCCCCCACCAAAAATCTTGAATAAAATCCAAAATATGGTAGCATTAACGTTAGTGTGCTTAGTGCTTTTAAGTGCACTAACGATGCACTAACGATTGCCGTTAACCCCATATTTCTACCTCTATTTGTGTAGAATTTGATATTTCTGAAGTTGTCCCCCCACCGAAAATCTTGAATAAATCCCAAAATTTGGTAGCACTAACGGTAGTGCTTAGTGTGTTTAAGTGCACTAACGATGCACTAACGATGCGCTAAGTTTTGTGAAAATCTGTCTGCATAAAGATGGGTGGGGGCTAAATTCATATGAAGTTGCCCCCCCCCCACCAAAAATGTTTAATATCTCGTAAACGCTGATAGCACTAACGTTAGTTCTGAGTGCACTAACGTGCACTAACGATGTGCAAAGTTTGGTGTAATTTGGGAGAGGTGGGGGGACCAACTTCAGGCACGTTAAATAAGACGGTTGTATCCAAGCTATATTTACAAAGTAATTAAACTGTACCTAGCTGCAATGCTATTGCACAGCGTAGGAACACGTGATTTTTAACAAATGGGGAACTTATGAACCTACAATAAATCAAATTCTCTGTATCGCTGTATAAGATGAATTCCACTTTAGAGATGATTTTCAAAGATAATACCTGCATTCAGGGGCGGATGAAGGACGGACTTCTGGGAGGCGGTGGGTTGTAATACTGCTACTTAGAGCTACTTTTAAGAACTCCAAACTCTGGTATGAGTTTTATTTATATATATAATAAGAAAGTTTATTCTCATCTTCATACGCCGGCAAATACAGTTTTTGAATAACAACCAATTCTTGAAATACGTAAAGATTATTGAATGAAACATAATTGATTTAATTTTATTCGAATAAACTAATTGTATTAGTTTAGCTTTCTAACAAATTCAGAAAACATTATTCAAATAACAATTAATTTGATTAAAAGGTATTAGATTCAAAAAAAAATATCAACATTTTTCTAACACGTAATAAGCAGGAATTTCCCTATTACCTGACCTTTAAGGGACATGGAAATTTAATTCAGTTCTAACAATAGCATAGCTATAATTAGTAGCAGCAGTAACAAAAATCGATGTTTTGTAGAACAGAATACATTCACCCCATTCCGCCTACTGATTCAATCTCAGTCAGTAAGAATCGTGCATTTCTCTTGTGACTTGTCTTTGCGTGCCCTTGTAGACAACTACATTGTACTACAAAAATAGTTAACTTCACAAAAATAGAAAGAACAAATATCAACAGTAAAAACTCAGTTTATTGAGAGATTGAATTCGCCACTAAAAGTAAAATGTAAAACATTTTCACATACTGAAAGTTAATTCATTACGAAGAAATTTGAACATTGAAAACTAGCCTAAGTGGAACAGTATAAGAAATAATAAGTTTTTATTACATATTTCATGTATACTTAGGCAAGTAGTATTGAATGTGTGAAAGATCAAAAACTTTTCATTTGGATGTTTGCCAAAACGAACGGAAATCTAAAAACGTTTGAAGTGCATTTATGACGTGCAATGGAAACACTTTCTATCAAATTTATTACCTTATTGCTGCCATTATGGACTGTTATCTATTTACCGCAAGGTTTACAGTAGATAAATACGTAGCTATAGTATTCCATTGCACATAATAAAATGGTATTATAATGGGAAAAAGTAGAGTACTAAGATCTTGATGAGATTAAAATGTAAAAACTACGTAAGTTTCGAAACATGAAGAACGTACAAAAATGTCTATATTTATTTTGGTATCGTTCTACAAAAAGGAATTATATCGATATGAATTTTATATCTTATAACGTTTGTTATATTTTTCTGCATTTAATTTCTTGCGAGCACAAAATAGAAAAACTTAATAACCAACGATTTTTTTTTTTTTTTTTTTTGATGAGATGTTTGAAGTTATAAATTAATGTGGAAAATGGCATTTTCTAACAACCTACTCGACTGTCTCTTTTTAAATTATTAGCTAGGTTTATATGTTTGTGGTCAAGAAAAGTTTATGTTTGTGGACGTATATATGTTTGTGGCCAATTATTTTGACAATGATATCTCGGAAACCACAACCTCTAGAAGAAGATGCCGTTTTCAATGATTGATACCAAATTTTGTGTAGATTGTTCAGTTCTAATTGAATATTTAAAAAATGGTCGTTAATTCTTTATTACATTCTTAGGGGTACACTGGATGTGTTGAAAGTTTTTTTTTTAAAGCATCATATCCTACGAGTTATATATTCCAACACCACATATCTGTATACGGGGTTAGTATATCTCTCCGGCGTTTGCTTCATGCCCAAATGATAATGTAAAACAAAGGATAACCATTTCTCCAGTCTAAGATGAATCTTTATTGTTTGGAGTGTTTTGCCCAATCAACATTATATATCACTGACATTATAATTAATTGTGTGTGTGTAATGTATTTGTTTATTACATCTGCATGCAAGAAGAAAGAAAACACTGATCATACATGAATTGGAAACTCCAACCGGAAGTAGGTTCAAATCTTGCACATGGTGCGAGACATTGAAAAAGTAATAAAAAAAAATCTTCTCTTTATGGTATCCCTTACCAATTTTTATAAAGACGTCTTTTGCCTGTGTCTGTAAAGGGACATGTACACATGTGAGGAATGACAAGGAGATTCATGCTCATATGTGAATAATGCGCTGTGTAGAAAGCGCAGATACAGCTAGTTCTTTACTAAAAGACTTCCTGTATTTAACTTGTTAATATTTATGACGATTATTAAGTTATTTTGAGGAAAGCGCATAAGATAAATGAAAAATACAATGTGAGTTATCAAGTTTTTTGACCACATCCCTTAATTTTTCACAAATTAACATTTACTTTTCTTCAATTTCACATACCATATTCTTCATTTCATATAGAAGTTACTAAGTGTCCTATACGAAGACTGAAGGACTCTAAATCTTTAATATTCAACTGAAACTGGTCAACAATGTAAAATAATAATAATAATAATAATAATAATAATAATAATAATAATAATAATAATAATAATAATAATAATAATAATAATAATAATAATAATGGAACGAAGTGTAGCTCAACAATAAAGATGAATTGTTATCTTTGTGAGTACTGTCCTGTACTGTACTGTACTGTACAAGTACTGGGAACGTTATGATGGACGTTTCACATATTTGCATCTATCAATAGCAGAAAAAAATTTAAGTCCTTAGGCGCATTACCTACCGGTTCCTTTGATTTGATTTCAATTTAACGTCCCTTTCAGCAGCGAGGCTATATGAGGCGTAGACTTACAGCTTAACGTGGGATCAGAATCAAATGAGCTCCCGCCGGGAATCGAACCCGGCTCTCCCACGCCAAAGGTGCGTACGATAACCGCTTAGCCACAAGGGAACACACCGTCTCCTTTAACGATGTTGAATACAATCACCATATTTGTATCTTTAGACTCCTTCATTTATGTGGGAAATTATTTTTCCCATTTCTTTGAAATGAACTGCAATTTTAATGAAGAAATTTTACTGGTTTCTTCTTCAAGTCTAGTTATATGTTACTTGTTATTTTTAAAATGAATTTACATTGTATATTAACTTCGTTTATTAAATTCTAGCTGACATACCCATTCCTCGAATGAGTCAGATAAAATATCTATGTAAATAAACTGAACAGCGAAAAAAAAAATATCAGTCACTTTCTACTAATTTTTACATGTCTCGGTAAACGCTTCCTAAGCTGAGACCCCCTGGTTTCCAGCAGATGAAGGCTGTATTTGGAACTCAACGCCTGTAGGAGTATCGCCATTGATCTCAGCAACCGCGAAAACTATGGATTTGACACAAGTATTAGTCATTTTGGATTATTTTTACATGTCTCGATATCCCTCCCCCGCAGGTAATACTCTGTCCGTAGCCGAACGCGGTGAATTTAGAAGATAATGCGATTGATCTCAGCGACCGCGAAAACTATGGGTTTGACACTAATATCCGTTATTTTGGATTATTTTTACATATCTCCGTATCCCCTCCCCCCACGGAGACCCCCGGTCTCCAGCCGAATGGTGTGAATTTGGAAGTTAATGAAATTGATCTTAGCGACCGCGAAAACTATGAATTCGACACTAATATCTGTCATTCTCTACTACTTTTACATGTCCTTGTAAACGCCTCTTGAGACCCCATGGTTCCCAGCAGATGGAAGTTGTATTTGGAAGTCAACGCATGTGGGAGTATCACTATCCATCTCAGCGACCGCGAAAACTATGGATTTGACACTAATATCGGTCATTTTGGATTATTTTTACATGTCTCGGTAACCCCTACGCAGGTGACCCGCGGCCCGCATACAATGATAGCTGATATTGATAGCTGAATTTGAAAGTCATCGCTAATAGAAGTGTCACCATTGATCTTAGCGACTGCGAAAACTATGGATTTGACACAAATATCAGTCATTTTGGATTAATATTACATGTCTCTCTATTCCCCCGCAAATGGCCCCTGGCCCGCAGCCGAATGGGTTGAATTTAGAAGTTAATGCGATTGATCTCAGCGATCGCGAAAACTATGAATTCGATACTAATATCAGCCATTTTGGATTATTTTTACATGTCTCGGCATCCCCCCGCAAATGGCCCCTGGCCCGCAGTCGAATGGGTTGAATTTAGAAGTTAATGCGATTGAACTCAGCGACCGCGAAAACTATGAATTCGATACTAATATCAGCCATTTTGGATTATTTTTACATGTCTCGGCATCCCCCCGCAAATGGCCCCTGGCCCGCAGTCGAATGGGTTGAATTTAGAAGTTAATGCGATTGAACTCAGCGACCGCGAAAACTATGAATTCGACACCAATATCGGCCATTTGTACTACTTTTACATATCCCGGCAAACGCCCCTAAGATCCTCTCGTTTCCAGCCGATGGGGGCTGTATTTGGAAGTCAACGCATGTGGGAGTATCACCATTCATCTTAGCGATCGCGAAAAGTATTAATTTGATACTAATATCGGTCATTTTGGATTATGTTTACATGTCTGGGTATCCTCCTCCTCCGGTGACCGCCGGCCCGCAGCCGAATGGGGTGAATTTGGAAGTTAATGCGATTAAGTTTCACCATTGGTCTCAGCGATCGCGAAAACTATGAATTTGACTAATATCGGTCATTTTCTACTACTTTTACATGTCCTGGTAAACGCCCCTCTGGTTTGAATTAAAAAAAAAAAAAACGTTTCGTCTTGGTCTGGGGCCTGGACCGAGGTATCCCCGACCAAAACTTGGTAACTCTCGGTCCACTCGTCTGGTCCCCAGGATGCAGACAAACACTCAGACAGGCAGACAGATAAACGCACAAACAAACTCTTTGTTTTATTTTCATTAGAATAGAAAATTAAAATTATATATAATAAATTATAATTTTCATGCAGTAAGGGACAATAAAATAAATTTGAAGATGAAATCAGTATAATCAGACCATTAAAATTGCAGTCCATTTCAAAGAAAAAAGATAAATAATGTTGGTACCATTCTGGAACCAATGACCTTTGTTTTGCTGTGTCCAAATAGATTTGGGTATTACGTATTTCTCTGTGCCAATACTATCATCATGATATCGTTAATTTTATCGCTTCGTTAATTTTCCCATAACATTGTATTCAACATTTTACCGTTCATTCTTTATTAGCAGTGATTTCAGGGGTGATCAGGGAAGTTACGAAATTTCCTCCGGAGAATATCTCCAATCGTTCATAACTTGGATTACTAGTATTATCGAAGCACTGGTTTCACTCCCCCTTCCTGCCCTTTCATGTTATTCATGTTTGTCTATCGTTCCATTATTTTAAAAAAAATCACTCCGTGATGCTTCGTTTGTCGATATTTTTCTTAACCATACTGTACCTCCGTCTGTCGAGCCCCATTTGATATTGCTGTCTTCCTCAAACTAAATCGCTAGCGCTTCTCGTTTCTACGGTATTTCAGGTAGTACTTTTAAATATCTCACGCTGTATATTAGTTAATACTAGCATCAATTACCTGCTTCGTTGGGTTAAATTAAGAAAAAATTGTAATATGTTTCGTTAGTCAGTCACTTTTTACTATTACTGAAGCGCTCCTTGATACTGGTCATTTTGGATTATTTTTATATATCCCCTCTCCTCCCCATGTTGCGGGCCACGGTATCGGAAGTGTCATTGTTCACCTTAGCGACCCCGAAAAGTATGAATTTGACACTGATATTGATTACTTTGATTTTATCCCTCCCCTCCCACAATTTTTGCGGGGCTGAATTTGGATTTAAATTGCATCAGAAGTGTCACTGCTCATCTCAGCGATTTCAAAAACTATAGATTCGACACTAATATCGACATTTTCGATCATTTGTAAATGTCTTTCCCCTCCGTTACATCGTCAAAGTGATATGTCAAAAATAATCTCATGTTCGAACTTCCTAAGGTTGAAAATTTGATCGAGAACGCTCCGGTGGTTCAAGAGTTATTAAGTTTTATTTAATTTTGTATATCTCCCTCTCCTACCTCCTCATCTAAGTTCTATCGTCAAAGTGAATAGATAAATACCGTCCCAGGCCCGAACCTCATCTAAGTTGAAAATTTGATCGAGATCGGTCGGGCGGTTCAAGAGATTAAGAGTCACAAACATAGTCACTTTCAATTTTATAGATTTTTGAAACTTTTTACTAATTATTGACCTAAATGTCTTGGAATTTCCCTTAAATCAAGACTATTATAGAATAAATACTGACATTTGTAAGAATCGCTTTTAAAAGTATGTATCTAGAAAGAATATTGTTCACTTATATTATTTTAACAAATCATACGCTATTGAACCAAATAACTAAGCCTGAAACATATAGATTGGATTGAATTGATTTTAGTTTACTGTCTTCTTCAGCAGTATGGCTATATGAGACGAGGATCTAAGCATTAGCATAACATGGGACCGGACTACATAAGATCCCGAAAGCGCGCATGCTAACCATATAGCCATGAGGGAGTTCAACAGATATTCTGAATGTTAAAGAAAATAAATTCGAATTAATAAATTCGATAAATAATTTCGATTTATACATACAGTATATAGGCTGGAAGTTTTAATATTCATGCGAAAAAATACAATTTTTCAGTTGGTTTTCCTTACCTTACTTCCGAATTATATTGAATATTGCGTCGTTCGTTGTGAAAATTCATATTTATCTACAGTATATTTAAAAGAGTCGTAGAAAACGTAAGTGATCTTTAAAGCAGAAACAAATGAAACGCACTTCCTCAATAAACGATAACTAATATGCTGTGACCTACTACAAGTTGCACACTGATATCATTTCTATTAATTCACAACAGTAACTCTTATCGTCATAATAACTTATATAAAATCCAATTGCATGAGGGGAGAGTAACTTGTGGGGATTTCCCGATTTCATTCCCATTATAGACAAGGTCATAACCAAGCTTGAAATTTTGGTCAGGGATGAATCATTTTGGGTCGGGTGCTATACATTTTTTAATAAGCAAGATTGAAAAACACACACATTTGTTTTTCTGAGGCATAGAAAACAACAACAAATTAGATTCAAACATAATTATTACTATATTTACTAATATGACTTGAATTATTACACTACAGTATTAAATTAATGAGAACAATGGTTTGTGCAGCACAGAAAACTTCTCTTTTTCTTTTACTTATGATTTGCATTGTAAACAAATCGATGACACTTATTTGATACTTATTCATTTCTTTCAAAATAATCATGCAAATAGGAAACACGAAACAGCTACAATTTAATTTAGGTATTTATACGTCTAAAGTCTCGGAAAAATACACATGTTCATATCTAACGAATTATGCAGTTCACTAACGATTATTCGATACAATTGAAACTTCCTATCGTGTCTATCATTGAATTTACGAAGGAAATAATCGAATGCTATGTCCACTAAATTAACAGAGAGTCTATGTATCATTGATAACTTTTGTGGTTGTTCAAGTTGGCAAGAACAGAGAACATTGATGTGCTATATCCAAATGTGTTGGGGAACGTAAGTAATTCATATGTATTTTTGAAAGAAGCACGTTTGAATGTTTCCCGAAATATATGGTCACTTCCTACAATATTCTGCCTCAGTAGATGTTCTTTCACTACCAAAAGTTCTTCTTTGAACGGAACGGAGGTCCGTAGCGATGAAAAGTTCTTCATTTTCTCATATAAAAGTCATAAATATTTCCAATTACTTTTATCAGCTCACTGTTTTCGTGAAACCTTGTCCAAGTCCCAGATGATAATCCCTATGGTATCATAAAACATCCTCTTTCGAAAGTTTTGTAGCGACTCGAAAGGATTCTCTGGAATAATATCAAAATCGTCTGTCATATTCTTTCTCTGTCTTTTCATTGCAGGTTCAATTTCTGAATCCTTCTTGTTTTCCATTTCTTTCTGAGGAGATACAAACTGCTTTGAAAAAAACGAGTGTGACAAATCTGCTTTTTAACAGGCAGAATGATTACTATGGCATCTGTGAGACCAATGTCACGACTCTGTAGAACTACTTTGTCTGCAGGACCCATTATGCTTAGCAAAGTTTTCATGAGTATTGCAGTAAAACAAAATTCCGAACTTGTCAACACTGACACCAAACAGATTGCTTGTTTCAATGTCATTTCCATTTAATTTTGGTGTTCGGGCACTTTCTAATACTTTAACTATTTTCCTGAAATTTTTCACCATTGTTGTGGTGACTGAAAAATGTCCCTTCCATCTATGCTCCATAAGACTGACCACTTTCTGGTTTTCATACAATTTAGTCATTTTCGGATGCTATAGAAACTCATAAAGCAATGAAAAAAAAAAAAAAAAACATGTATTTCAGATTTTTCTGAAACTGCTTTCACTATCATTAGATGCAATCGATTATTTAAACAGTGAATGTAGCAAATTCTTTTGCCAACGCCAATGTTTTCAAGTAAATCTTAAATACCTATCTTGCCACTTCTCCATTGACTAAGCAAGTTTTGTGAGTCAACGTCAACGTCATTCTCTTTCAGAATCTTGAGCGTTAGATTTGTGAAACAAACAGCGTCAAGTTTTGTAGTTGACTGTATTCTGTAGTGCTTCATAATTCACAAAACCCATGCTTAAGGCACTAGTTTTCTTATAATTTTCGTCTCTAGTTCTATCTTCAAGTAAAGTAAATGCTGTCACATCGACTGTTTTAATTTCTTTTGCTACCTCGTCTCGAACAATTTCTATTATTTCTCTTTTGAATTTTCGGAGTTGAACAGATATTTCTTTTTAACAATTGACCAACAATCGGCCAAATTTGTATCTTTTTCTAATCACTGGCGCAAATCCCGGGGAATGAGGGGAACATGTCTCCGAATCTTGGAACTGAAGGAGACTGTCCCAAAAACAACCCGATTTGAAATGTGTTTTTTGGGGAGAAATGTGATGATTTGTGTCCGACTGCCACTTCATCTATATAATATAAAACAGGTTCACCACAGAAATCAGATTCATCTACCATAATATGAGCCTCACCCCCAACATCCCCCGAGAATAAGTGTCAAATCTTCCCGCCTCCCAATGTTGATGACAACTCTGCTCCCCTGATCTTCCATTGTTTTTCAACTTCATAAATATTTTGAACATCGTTTTAAAAAAAATATGTGAACGGTCTCACCCCCTCCCAATGTTGAAGACAGATTTTCGCCGATGTTTGAACACTGAAAAAAATTTACGAACAAACTACCTTCAGCTTTTACGTCGATTGAATACGTTGCACACAAAGCTAGTTCATTAATTACATGAAACTGTACAACTTCTGCAATCGATCTAACAGAATACAAGTAAAGTTAAGCACTTAAATGAATTTCTGATGATTTAATTTCGTGAACGTGCACATTATCGGTGGGTATGTAAATGGTTAGAGTTGTAATGGTTTGTGACTGCTAGAGCGACCACCAGAGTGCATTAGTAAATGACAGAAACAAGAATGCAACAGGGTATTTCAAAATTACACCGACAACGTTTGAGACTTGATTCCTGACACCAAGGTAAGACCAAAAGAATACATCAACCTGGGTGCACAAATGCTTCCTTCCGTAGTTATAGGCTGCCGAAAACATTAAAAAATGAACTTTAACCCTTTTAAATTATGATGGCACAACACCTGTGCCATGGCGTCGACCTTTGGAATTTGCTTTATAAGTCTCTAGTAAAGCTTTTTAGACCGTTTTTTTTTTTTTTTTTTTTTTGCATTCATTCAAATATGGAAGCATCATAGAACATATTTTATGGGCATTTTGAGCCTCGCGTGCTCTGTCTGGGGGCTGTGACGTCACAAACATGGACGATGGGTTTAGAAAAAGGGTATATTTGAGAAGTTTTATCAAAAAATACCTGACACATTACTATTTACCCTAGAATCATGGTTTGTACCTCATTGGTTTCGTTATGAGACAGGCTTTCGAAATGTATCACTCAAATTTCCCTATCGTGTACCAGAAGCGGGAAAATCTCGTCCAAAATGGAAAAAAGGGGATTTTTTAAAGAAAAATCCCCTTTCCCAATTTTTATCTTTACAGGTACACGATAGCGAAATTTGAGTGATACCGTTTGAAAGGCTGCCTTACGCTGAAGAAAATGAGGTATGACTCATGTTGCTAGAGTCAAAAGACGTGTGTCAAAAAACCTCGATTTCTTTATTTTTTTCATTTTTTACACATTTTTAGTCAATTACTTTAGTAAAGTATCTACAGTATTATCACTATTTATTCTAATGTCATGATACGTACCTCGTTTTCTTTGGCATGAACCAGTCTTTCAAACGGAAGCACTCGCATGTCTCTAGCAGGTACAATCGTGGAGAAAATTCTCAAAAAAGGGACCGGCCAGAGGGGCCCAAAATCGGGGGAAAAGGTTTTTTTGACAAAAATTTCCTTTTTTGCGAATTTTCTCCACTATGGCACATGCTAGAGACATGCGAGTTGTACCGTTTAAAAGACTGGTTTTGGCCAAATAAAACGGTGTATTAATCATGTCTCTACGATAATTAGGGATAAGTCAGGAAATTTTTATATAAAAGTGGGGTATCCATTGGTCACATAGGGGAAAGCTGATACTGTTTGCACATGGGGCAATATTTTTTCCTCTCTTATTTTTCAAGATATAACATTGAAACTTCGTACAGTTATTACACATAGTATGTAGTATGTTTGGGATTTTTTGGGGCTCTGTGGGTTGACACAGAGGGAGGCCAGATGGGCCCAAAATCGGGGAAAAAGGGATTTTTGACAAAATTCCCTTTTTCGCGAATTTTCTTTACTATGGTACATGCTAGAGACATGCGAGTGGTATCGTTTGAAAGACTGGTTTATGGCAAAGAAAACAAGGTACAATTCATGTTCCCACCATGAACAGTCTTGATGATTATGATAGTATAGAAATTCACTAGAAAGGTATTATCAAGGGAAAATATGTAAATCGGCTGTAGCGTCAAAACTATTTATCCCAGGGCCACTCTTTGTATCTCATTCTCTTCACCATAAAGCAAAGTGTTTTTTAGTAGCATTCGCATGATCGTATCCTATACCAAAGGGGAGATATTCGCTATAAAAAAGGGACTTTTAAAAAGAAAATCCCTTTTTCTAATTTTGAGCGGAAATTTCCCGCATTTGGTACACTTTAGGGTAACTTTACGGACAAGGTGGAAACACTGCTTTACTAGAAACAAAACGGAGTATGAACCATAATCCTACGATAAATAGTCTTGACGCAATAGATGATTGAGTAAAAGTTTACAAAATACCTAAAAAAAAACAATAATTTAAAAGGGTTAAAGGTAAATCCTGTGGTACTCCCGCAACAATTTTTATAGGGGTAGTTGGTGAGTACTTAAAAGTCCGTTGCCAAACTCTTTCTATAAAAAATGTTGCGTGAGTATCTTAGGATTCTGAAACATGTATTTTTGGATAGGGCACATATTAGTTCCTAAGTGAAGTCTTGACCAGACTACGGTAGGTTCCATAGTTTTAGAGCTATGGACCTTTAAAGTTCATTTTTTCATGTTTTCGACAACCTATAATTCCGAAAGGAAGCATTTGTGCACCCAGGTTGGTCCATACTTTTTGTCTTATCTTTGTGTCAGGAATCACCTCCCAAACGTTGTCGGTGTTGTTTTAAAACACCCTGTTTACAGGGCGTAGGATAATTCTCAAGCGAGAAGTATTTACGCTTTAGCTTAAGAATTCTAGAAAATAAATATTATTACGCAAAAAAATTTAATGTTTTCATGACATGCAACAGAATAACACAATAATTTCAATATGGGACTAATAAAGATAAGATCTAAGAATAATGAACATTCAAGACATAGGTTACGAAGTGCACCGGATCATGCAGTATGTAATAAGCAAATACATTACACATACAATTAATTTTAATGTCAGTGATTTATGGTGTTTATTGGGCAAAACATTCCAAACAATAAAGATTCATCTTAGACTGGAGAAATGGTTATCCTTCGTTTTTCATTATCATTTGGGCATGAAACAAACGCCTGAGGAATATACTATTCCTTTATACAATTAAATGGTGTTCGAATGTATAACTCGTAGGATATGATGTTTCTTTTTTAATTTCAACACTTTCGGTGTACCCCTAAAACGTAATAAAGAAATAACGGCCTGTTTTCTTTTTAAATATTAGAACTGAACAATCTACAAAAACATTAGAAGCGATAAGTGAAAACGGCATGTTTCTAGCACTTGTAGTTTTCGAGATCTCATTGTCGAAAGGATTGTAGAAAAACATATAAACTTTTCTTTGGAGACAAACATATAAACCTAGCATTTTAATATATAGATATATATAATAATGAATATATAGACACTGACACACACACACACACACACACACACACACACATATATATATATATATATATATATATATATATATATATATATATATATATATATATATATATATATATATATATATATATATATATATGGGGGTGTCAATACTAGTCAAAAATAAAAAAAAAATACTTCAAGAAATAGATATGGTAAACTTATAGTCAAATTCAAAGGACAGGTTGTGCAGTCCATACCGAACCAAGGATAAATAATAAATGTGCCTTGAATTATCGATTCAAACCGCTGCTCAATGTTCCACATGAAACAATGGATAAATAATGAATTATGGCAATATTATTATCACTCAGTAAGTGACAATTTAAGTTCTAGATATAGACACAAAACAATTCAATAGTCATATAAATAATCAAGTTAAAGAGGACCAAAAAGCGCTGATTAAAAAAAAATAAATCGCATAGTTTTGAAATTTGACTCAGTTGTGTAGGGGGAGTGCCCTAAATGATATACTAAAAGTCCCTAGAATGAGGACAATAGAAAGGAGTTAAAGATAGTTTTTTTCGAGTTTTTCTTAAACATGTCTGAAACTATGGGTTTTAGCAAACAAAATATCAAGTACAAAATTAAAGTGTATTAAATTTCATACGAATATATGAAAGTTTACAAGATAGAGGGCGATTAACGAGGTATAAGCAGGATGTACTCGAGTCCAATAATATGTGATCTCTTCCAATCCAATGATCCTGTGGTCAGTGGCTAATGGTTACATTGACCATAATGTGGTCACTATTGACGGAAAAGGAACATTTAATGACATGGGGATAAGGAGAGGGAGTCTATGGAAACATGCTTCCTCTAGATGAGTCATTAAGCGAGAGGCAAAAGTTAAAGGTGTTGCATCATTACTAATAAAGTATGCCATTCTCAACAGAAACCTTTCACAAATCTGCCAACTTCAAAACCTCGAGTTCATTCCAATTGCAAACGCCGTATACCTTGCTATATTCACTTAGCTTTAATCTCATCTGGCCCATCCACTCTACAGTATACAACCATAACAACCAGTTCAAGTGGAGAGGGTTTATGTGGATATGCTTTATATCTGAAGCCTCATCGCCATCGTACATCACATCATTGTGAACCTATACCCAAATGATGAGATTCGTATCTACATATTGAATAGAAACCCAAGAAGTTAGAAGTACCCGCTGCGTCTGCCACTCTTGACTAATTTCTTTGGATGGAAATCAGTTCAAATCGTCAATAGCACTGGCCTCAATGTTGTTTGTTGTTTAGGTCTTTTCATATGCTAATGAGTTTCCTAGGAAGCACAGGATTCATAATGGTTTGTCAGAATTACTTGGAGAAGTTTATGCAGAAAACACGGTTGTTCATATGCAAAACGGAAAATAATTTTTGAGGGCACTGAGAGGACATTTTCTCGCACAGAGTGCTCTTGTGTCTATTCTACTGTCATTAATCTAGCGAGCCCCTGTTTCTTCTCATGAAGAACATGACCATGCCATTGATTCTAACCTCTCAGCTATCGCAGGTGCTGAGTATACAGATCTAAAAGTTATCTTAGTAGTATTCTAAAAGCTGGTGCAGAACTGCAATAAGTCGAACGCATAATATCAAAAGTGCAACAACGTGTCAAAAAGCTGAAACAAGAATTGTCTGCGCAATCCACAACTGCGAACATAGGGTACAATACATAAAATACATCAACACTGTTCAGACATTGTTATTGACCAAAGGTATTAATTTTCTTTCACGTAATGAATTTTCAAACCATAATGATTACATTAAGTTCACAAGTGAAGAAATCACAGCAGGAAATTATCTTGAGTAGATTGCAGTGAACAGAACACCTGCAACCAAGTTTTCTTAAATGTCGCTGAGCAAGCATAACTAATGTATATATATATATATATATATATATATATATATATATATATATATATATATATATATATATATCGGCCTTTAGCTGGGCTCCGCAGTTTTAACAAATGCTAGAATATAAACGAGAACAGGTCTTCCCAGCTTACTGTGTATTATCCGTCTACATTCTTCCAGCTTCCTAATGGCCCTGGTAGAAGCCTCTCGTGAGTACCAGGAGCCGGGAACTAACATGTTAGAGAACTATGCATGCTCGTTGTATTCTAATTGCACGAGGATCTGGAGAATAGATTGAGAACTTTAGCCATGGTCAAGTGCTTCGAGATTTTCAGGACAGTACAGAAACACATTTTTCTGTTTCTTGATGGCCAGTATCTAGTCATTTCAATAGGTTTCGCATTCTACCTTAAACAGTATATCTCGTCTCGTTTAAAGTTGGTACTAGAAAGGGAAGACAAACTCGAATTATTGCAAACCAAATCCGGATTAGAAATTCTGTAAATAGTTAATCAGGCTCAATATGCACAAAAGACAAATACAGATTAGTTTAAAATAATCATTTCCAACTCGCCCGTATATTACGTAGGAGCGGGGTTTTACGGGGTTTTTACGATAAGGACCACGAGGAAAAGAACAGGTTGAGTAAGAAAGGGAAGAAAATGAAATAAGTTTAATGGAATAAAAACAATACAAGGTCGACATTGTTCGGTTAGTCATGCGTCTAGGAGTAGTGTGGGGAAAAACGGTCGAGTACACCTTGTTTGCAGTTACAGGCCAGTCTGGGTTGAAGGATTTCTGGTCCGATTCCAATTCATGCTAGTTTGTAATGGACAACAATGTGTCCGTGGGTTTTCTCAGGTTGTATTCACATCATTCCATCAATTCTTCTACAATCAATCAGTTCATTAACCATCCATCTTCTTTAAGTAGAGAAACGTTAAACTAAAGAGTCCACTGCGACAACTCATTAAGACGAACTTAGAAACGATTTAATAATATGCATCAGTGGCTGTTCCTTTGCGTCTCCTTTTAGCTTTACTACTGAGTACAAGTGTGGAGGAGAAAAGCAGTCAGAAGGAGCGACGGCAGTCAAATGCATAAACCAATAATAAAGTTACATCAAATAGTTCCTTTAAGCCACCAACTCCATCCACAATTCATCGTCTCCATGGTGAAGTCACTGATTATAAGTGACTCATTCCATCACTCATAGAGAGGGAACGCTCAGTTGCTTCAGAAAGCCAAAGACATGTCTTTCTCCCTCACTCGTGTTTCCTCTTGGACGAAGCCGTTCGACTCGATTCAACTTCCAGCACGGAGTAGAAAACCGCATGTCTCTCTTTCTCCCGTTCACTCATAAAGCCTAGCTCTATGAAGATAGCAGACTTCCGCTTTGCAAGAGCGCTCCAGAGAGCATTTCGAAACAGTGTCTCGTTTACAAGAGATAACGCGCAAGTTTCAGCTTCAAATGGAGACAAAAAATATAATAAAACAAGAAGTATCGTTGATAATTACAGTTTGAAAGCAGCTCATGTTGCAATGCACATTTTTACTTATCTTTGCAACAGGATATAACGAATATAAGTATGGGGAAAGCTCATTGTTTCAACTATTTTCTTCATTCATTTTTGTTGCTACGAGTTTCACAGTTATGATGCATAGCACGTCAGTGAAAACTATGACTTGCAAAAAATCTAGAAATCATGTACTGAAAATGTTTCTTTTAAAACCTAAAAATATCCATTACAGTTGATAAATGTGTCCATTGATATTGTTCGGAATTTTTAAAATTTACATTCTTGGGCAACATCATGGGCATGAACATACCCGAACCCAGCCAAAACATTTGCAGAGAGGAAATTAAATGGAAATCAATGTTTGATTCTAAGTGTACTAGTCGAGTAGATCATTTTTCCTGAACAACGACGAATTCTTGGGAGGCAAGAAAAACTGTGGAACGGAATCCTTTTTCCATTGGCTACGGGCTTACTTATGAAAGATACGCCCTAATATTAGGTTGATGCAAATGAAGTGTCCCAGCCCAGGTGAATCATTTCCAAAGGCCAAGAAGCGAAGGCATTTTTATAGAAATGAAAACTAGAAAAATAGAAAAGAAAAGTACAATATCTGCTTAATCAAAATAGTCACCGTCGGCTACCACATACTTTGCCATCACTCAGCTAACGATTGGGTCTCATGGCAAAGAAGCTTGAAGTCTGCGCTGCGAAGAAGTCTTCAATCATACGTTGCACCCACCAATCATCAGGGAAGGTCTTCTAATCCAAGAATTAATTGAGATACAGAAAGAGTTGATAGCCGAAGGGAAAGACGGCAGCAGAATGCGGCGGGTGAGGAGAGATTTCATATTGTAATTCATGGAGAGTCCATTCCGTTCTCTGAACTGTAGGCATGGATTATCGTGAAACATAAGGACGCCTGTTGACTATTAATGGATGCTTGCGAACAAATTTGGGTTGCACTTCATGATCAGCATTATAACGATCTGCAATAATGAGTTTTGTTTCAATGGAAAACACATAATAGACCACATCCAGTGTAAAAGTAGCAACATCTGCCAGTAGACGAATACTTTGGGTTACTACTCTGAACGTCCACCAGGACCCAACCGCTTTTCTGACATTTACGACTGTCGTAGGAGATTCATATTTCATCAGAAGTTACAATCTGATTCTGGAAATCTTTCAAGTTATTCAACAGACTCAGAGAACTGCACACCTCCAGGCGGCAATTCTTGTTACCTGATCTCTATTAGTGTCGTACCCATGAGTCCAACTTTGGCAACTTACGGATTCCACCATCGAATGACATCGATATAGTGTATGTTGAACTCACCTGCAAAAGCAAGAACACTTTTCCGTCGTGTTCCCGTGGAGCTCTTCCAAACATGATGTTTCTCGAAGCTCAGGCTTATTTCGCAATCTTGTGACACCGAGACGAAATTTGGCAAACAAATAGAATAGTGCCTTCATCCGCCATTCCTGGCTTAAATACACTGTTTCTTGTGGATTGCTGTGCAAAATATTCCAATCTGAACTCATAAGAAAAATCGTTCGTAATTTTGTGTTCTCCGCGGTGCACTTTCATATGACCCTATTCAACAACACTGCCTTTTGACAGTGAGTGATTGGATACGACAGTCTGTTTACTGGACGTGTACTAGACGTCAAACGAACGTTTCATTCCCACAAACCTAATACTAAACTGTGACCGGAAATAATAGGAATCTAGTCTAATATATATCTAGAGTCCTGGTTTCTCTTCGTTATTATATCTCTACTAAAACCTGAAGTAATAGAAATTCACTTCCATTTCTTATTTTGAAATAATAGGTCTACTCATGGCGGAACCAGAGATCTTGTTTATTGAAAGGAGCTCTCTACTATGAGATTGTAGAGAAGTAAAGCATTTCTTCTTGTTCTTGATTATTGCAACTTGACAAATGGACATAGGTTAATAGTGATAAATATAGTTATCTTGATTCCTCAAAACTAGTGTCGGCCAATATACTGTACATTGTGTCCGGATATTGTTTCTGTGTTGGGGAGAAAGGCAGTGGGAAAAAGTCCGTGGAGACGGTTTGGGAATCCTTTCAGCGAAATCCACACAAATCGATAAGACATGCGACTACACAACTGCGAATCCCGCGTTCGACTGTACATGATATGGTGCATAAAAGGTTACGTATCAGAACCCACAAGCTACAGCTTGTTCAAAAACTTCAGTTTAATGTCAAACCTTGTAGAGATGAACCTTGAACTACTATCGCACATTGAAGAGGACAGTGATTTCTTTAAAATGGAAGCTTTTTCTGACGAAGCAGTCTTCCATACCTCAGGAAAGTGAATAAGTCTTAACTGTTGGACATGGAGTGAGGAAAATCCAGATCAGTTTGTGGAACATAAATGCAACAGCCCAAAGCTAAACGTGTGGTATGCGTTGACTTAAAATTCTATCATAGGCCAACTCTTCTTTGAAGAGGCTACAGGAGCAACGTACTTCGCAATCACAGGGATTCATATTCAAACAAGAAGGAACTCCTCCCCGTTATGCCCATTGCGTGAGAGAATTTCTGCATATCAATTTCCAGAACAATTTGATTAGAAGGGAAGGTCCCATTCAATGGCCCCAGTTCGCTCGAATTGGCCCTGAACTTTTTCTTTGAGGGTATGTGAAGCCTTTTTTCTTATCCTTCATTTCTTCCTTCACCACTTTCAAAACATAATTTCTTTTCAAGCTGCAAAACATAACTTTGACATCTACACTAAACATCAACCTTTTTCTCATTTCTTATTCTTACTTCCTCTATCATCTACTTGACTTCTTCCGTATTTTTTACCCTATTACTTACTTTTCTTTCTCTTATTTGTTCTGCTATCTTCTTTATTTCTTCCTCCAAAGGTTCAAAAGTATTCTTTCTGTATATTTTTGGGGAATCCTTTTATATCCAGAATTCTGCCCTTTTCGCTTAATAATTTCTTGAAATCCGTTTTCTTCCTGTTCTCTATTGTCTTCTCTTTAACTTCTTCCTCTTTCTCTCGCTATGTACTTATATGACATGTCGCACAATTCGTTTAATTCTTCTTTATATAATTTTTCTTCCCTTACTACTACTGCTCTTCCTTTACCAGCTTGTTGAATTACTGCCTTTTTTCTTAAGCTCTTCTACCCTTCTTTCTCTTCTTTCGTTAAGATTTCCTAATTTCTTGTGCATATATTTTGTTTCACTGCTACTGCTTTCCTCTTATCTTGTATCTTTCTTCCTCTCCTTTTCTGTCTATAATCGTTTGTTCCACCGACTGCATTAGTTTTCTTCTTTCTGTCTTTCCTTTACTTTCAACTTATAAAAAAATATCACGAACTTTTCTTCTTCTTATAGTCACTAATTTATTCACTTCTTCCCATACTAATTCTTTCCTTTCTTTTTTAACATTCCTTCTCCTCAAACCTTCTTTCCCATTCACTCAGGATCATCAACATTTCTTCTAGCACAAATATTAACAATTTATTTTCAATTTCTCCTTTGTTGCTCTTTCATTACTTTGAACTTTTCTCGTTTCCTCTTTAATTAAATCTCATATAAGCTGTTTGTCTGGTTTCTTCAGCAATTGTTTATATCTATTTGTTTTACATCTTACACCTTTCTTAACTATCATCAATCCTTTCGGTGCCATATTTTCTTCCAAATATATTTTTTTTAAGAATCCTAAACTTAGATATATATATATATCCTTCCTTCTCCTATCTTTCCAACAGTTTATACTCCTTTTCAGACTCGGATGTACTTCTATATGAATGTCGTTCATTCTTGTTTTGAAACTTCTTTGCATTAATTAAAAAATAAAATCTGACCAAAGCATATTACTTTTAATAGTTAATAGTGTTACAGTTTCAGCAACGTATCATTGTCTTCATCAAACACATCATGAAATAAAATCTAAATGCTACAGCTTATATATCTCAGAAAATGAGAAGAGGTCATTTCTAACAACCAGTAAGACCCTTCATTTTATTATTAACCACTTTTAATTGCATACAAATCTCAACTATTTAAGATGAAACTTTCACTTTAAAAAAATTAAACTTTTCATTGGACACCTGCGCCACTCTACGTACACTGCAACACGCCTGTGATATCTTTTCATTCGTTTCTGTTCTATCCAAAAAATTTTCTCCACAAATCAACTTTAATCTCTTAAACTTTAAGTATATTCTTTGATTTATCTCATCGTTTTTTGGTTTATGGAAATCAATATTGAAACCAGAAATGGTAGTAGAGTTTTACCACTTCTGGCTTTAATTAGAAGAATAAGGAAGGCCATGAAATTTATTCTTAAGATTGTCAATCCATTAAAAAAACAACTGTTTCTCGCTGTATATTACTTCAGTGTTATCTACCACTTCCTGTTTGAATAGAGGCTTAAGGAAGAAGATGGAACTTATCCTTGGGACACTGAATCAATTTCAAAAGAACATTTCTAGGATAAAAAAATTAGTCGCGGGAATGATAGGTTTACTGAAAGTGTTTGAACCCCTTCCTCTATTAACATACCCATTTTAATGAAAGTGCAATGATAAAAGTTCTTAAGATAATCTAATAATATACAGGATGAGTCTTCCCTTCACTCCCAAAAGATCGATGTATCCGTTTCGAAGGACTCATTCTCTTCTTCCGTACAACAAACAACAGTGAATGTTATCTTGAGCTGATCATGCAAGTTTCTGCTACTCTGACTGATGAAAAAACAGGAAAGGACATGGTTTCAACAGGATAATGTAACTCCCTATACCAGTCACGTAACCATGGAGTGTTTGGGATCGGTGTTAGTAGATCGCATCATTACAAGTCTGATCTCCTGACCTCACTTCAGCCGACCTGAAGTCAGTAACTTATGCAATCCATCTGCATACTTTGAATTGCAGAGAACATCTAACAAACTGTGAACAACATTTCACATGCAATGCTCCTCTATAACGTATTCAGAAACCTGGCAGAAGGACGCATATGTATGAAGCGGTAAATGATGATAATTTCCAACATCTTTAGTATAAAGGTAACCAAGAAAGTCCTGTCGCTTTCTGTGGAGGTCTGTGTTCAAATGGCCCTCGCACCGTAAGTTGAATGCGAATGGAGATAAGGTGAAGGTCACTTATTGGTGTGAGTATATCCAATATACCACCTGGTTGTGGCAGTTCAGTTACATCGTGAACTTGCGTAAGGACAGAGTGAACATGGAACCTCTACAGAACGTCATAAGGGCATGTATGCTGTACGGAATTCAAACTGGATTCAAACGCCTCTGGAGTGGGGAGGAAGATATGCCAGCGTTTGGTAAGCATGTCGTGACTAAGCGGACGGTGCAGTGGTGGCTTAACAAGTTTAAAGAGGTGACGCACCACGTGCCGGAAGACCAACACATGTACAAAACGAAGAGCTTCAGGCAGCAATTGAGGCGAAGAGTGGCCAGACATGTGAGGAACTGGGACTACGATTCAGTGTCAGTGGAGATACCATTCGGCAGCACCTCCATCAACTTGGGAAGCACTACAAGTTGGGTGGGTAGGTTCCACGTGATTTGACTCCGGGCCAGAAGGCAACGCGAGCGGACACCTTCTTTGCTGTCTCGTCTGGGGAAGGAGCCATTTCTGGACAGGGTGTAGACATCTGATGAGAAGTGGGTCCTGTACAAAGCTCCACGTCGCCGTCATCATTGGTTAACATCCCATGAACCGGTTCCAAAACAGCCGAAACCAGCACTGCACCAGAAGAAGGTTC
Source organism: Thermobia domestica (assembly GCF_964235325.1). Lineage (NCBI taxonomy): Eukaryota > Metazoa > Arthropoda > Insecta > Zygentoma > Lepismatidae > Thermobia > Thermobia domestica. Next base: position 292,584,497 of record NC_137455.1, on the reverse strand, counting down.
TCCTGTGAGTTTGATGGACTGCTCGCGGCATCGTGTATCGGGACCTGCTACCAGCTGTTCAGAGCATCAATGCAACTATGTACTGTCAGTAGTTGAGCCGTGTTCAAGAAAACCTCAAAACTCTGGAGCCAGCACTTCTGAATGACAAAGGGGTCCTCCTGTTACAGGACAAAGTTAAGTCCCACGTGGCTAGAATGACCCGGGACACCATTCTACGCCTTGGATGGGAAACACTGTTGCATCCGCCATACTCCCCTAACAGTACACGGTCCGATTATCACCTGTTCCATTCCCTGGACAATCACCTTAGAGGACGTCAGTTCAAATCCATAGTAGAGGTGAAAAATTCACTTGATACATTCTTCGCTTCACGGCCCACCAAGTTCTACTGCGATGGAATCTATGGTCTTCCAGAACGTTGGCAGATGGTCATTGATGCTGATGGGGATTATTTTTGATCTTCCAGGTACGTCTTAGGTGACATATCGATTTTCGAAGGTGGAGGGTGAAAAAGCGACAGAACCTTCTTAGTTTCCTTTATAGTATGTCCATAAGTTGGTGACTTTTTGATCATCATGAATATGTGTTGTTGTCTATTAGAATACTTTACATTCCTATGGGTGAATATATTCTTAATATTTTTCTTCAATGAGCATTAAAGCATTAATTCATCATGGAGTTTAATGCACTTTTGGAAAAACTGCTACTTTGAAGTGCAATTTCCGTGTTATATGTTAGCAATCATATTTTGAGAAGAGGATGCAGACTCGAGAGTAAACCAACGGAAATTAATAGTTGTGGTAGATTTGTTTGTGACCTTCCGTGTTTCGAGCCATTATTGGCAGGAAATAAACTTCCTTCACAATTTCTCTCGAATTTCCTGCAATCCGCTCTTGAAGAGGAAGAAAGTCGGTGCCGCAGCCTGACAGGTTTCCTTCTTACAAATACAAATGTGGGACAAAGTTCCAAAGCATGGTTCACTATTTATTTCTATCATTCCTTAAGAAATGGAAGTAGATTTAGCATTTTTCTTACAAATTATTTTCAGAACAACGCAAAAAATAAAGCATAATATCAATATTTAGCCTCCATTATGGTCCAGTATATTACTATTTAATACGAAAAAAATCTTGGAGACATTTTACTTATCATTACATAAGTTGATAGTCCTCTTATGACGTCATAATTAACAAGGATCATGTTCCACTATAATACACACTAATCCCGAGTAATTCCAAGTGTAATTTGTAATATCTATAATATTTTTTAAAAGAAACTACTGTGGAATAAAGGCAGGGTGGGAATTACTGAAGCAATGAGAGGATTTTCACCTTTAATTAAATTTTGGTTCCCTTCAAAGACACCAATTGAAGTACCCCTGCTGAGAATGCTTGTCCCCAAAACAATATTTAGATTAAATACGTATAGAATTCATCTCAATGAAGTGTCGTGGACTCACTCGTGGCTGTACTGTTAGTGTAGGTGCCTTTTGCACAGGAGACCTGGGTTCGATTTTCTGCGGAAGCTCACTTAGCTTGGATCTTACGTTAAGCTGCAGGCCTACGTCTCATATAGTCTCGCTGGTGAAAGAGACGCTACACTCAAATTCAAGCAACCAACCTTAGAAATCTACATAAAATTCGAACGTATCGTATGGGGATCTTAGTGAATCTTCACCCTTTTTCTTCCTTTTAAATTAAACATTTAAAAAAATGCAGAAAACATGTTTAATTATTTTAAAACATGTTTAAGTCCAAACAGCAAATTTCATGTATCTATAACTTTAAGAGATGCCGAGATACGAATAGCTAATTATCGTAATTACAACTCTCAAGTCTCTCTCTTTCCATCTCTTTTCTTACCTTTTAGAAAGAGAACGCTGAAACACGTGTTTAGTTATTTTAAATAAACATTCCAAATGCAATATTTCATGTCTTTAAAGTTAAGGGATTCCGAGATATTGTCATCTTACTCAACCCCCTTTGTTCCTTCGCCCCCTATTTTCTTCCCTTCTAGGACATACATTAAAACACGTGTCTTACTATTCAGTCCAAATGCTGAATTTCATGTTTTAAGGGATTCCGAGATATAGACACTTTATTATAATAATTCCTAGCCAATTTCCCTCCCTCCCCATCCTTGTCGAATTTCCAAAAAAAAAAAAAAAAATCCATTAGTGATACCTTACGTTAAAAATCCTACGGAGACTGATATTATGAAGTGTCTCATCCTGAAAATTTTATCCTATTTGAATATGTAACCAGAAATGTTCCCAAGTTGGTATGTACAGTATAACATACAGGATCTTCGTAAATTACCGTTGAGATCGTATTTAAAAACATGGCAAAGTTCACGAACTGATTGAATGAGAAAACATCTTATAACATTTTTTTTAAAAAAGTAATGATTTTTAAAAATGCCCGAAATGAAGATCTTTTACAAGGTGAAATTCAAGAAATGGATCTAAGACTATAAAAGTATTAGATGAAGTGAATTATAGCGAACCACAGTGGTCCCCGTAGCAAATCGCTAACGTTCTCGGAGGAGCGGTAACGGGTTTGATTGCCGATGGGGACATTCGGCCGAAAAAAGTGTAAAAGTTTTTTTCAGGTTAGTCATCTTGTGTGAGGTTTTGCTGGGCTGTTTTGATTTATACCAGGTAAATGCCGGAATAGTACCTAACTTAATGCCCCTGGCCGCTTCCTTCCGTTGCCATACCTTTCTTTCTCCCCAATTCCCAGAGTAATGTGATTGCTGAGGGACATCATCCCTAGGGATGCGCACGAGACAAGATTTCAGGCTGTCTCGTCTCGAAAATGTGCTGTAAAAGAGATGTCTCGACTCGAAAAATGTATATTTCTCTATTGGAAGAGCTATGTCTCGTCTCAAATCTCGTCAGGAAAATTCTGTCTCGTCTCATCTCGTGTGTATCCCTAATCATCTCTCACACGTGACTGGCTAATCTTCTGAAAGGCCAGAAATCTAATTCCTAATCCTAATTCTACACTGAACCACTTAGAGCACATAATACTTTTCTAGCGTTAGTCCCATTCCTTCATTTTACCGCGCGCACACACACACGCAACTTTTACGCCTAATTTTTATACCTTTTCTTCAGGTAGACTATAGTGTCAAAAATCACCCAGTCCGAGCAAGCATGTAGGAAAGGAAACAAACAAAATTTTGCAACGATAGCAAATATATTTAATTATGATTAAAAAGTAAAACAAAAATATTTTTAAAAACATGCTTTCCTTTAAAAATGTACTAAAAAGTAAAAATAATACAAATCGCAACTAAAAGCAAAAAATACTTCTGGTTTCAAGAAAATTGCTTTTTAAAAATCTATTTATGCATGAGAAAAAGAAAATCATGGGAAACGCTCTCATATACAATAAATTTATAAAATTTTCAATACTCATGGAATATTATGTACGTATACTTCAAAATATAGTAATAATGAAAAATTATATTATGATAGCATTACGTAGTACTATATATAAGGATACCTATCTATAACTATTTTATATACCAAAAATAAAAGCCTTTTGTATTAATCCTCATATTTGGTAAATACAATTCTACCACATACGCGGAACGGCCTTTGTAAGTGTAAATTCTAAAATTCTGCGACACATCACATAGGACCGCATGACACACCGGTTGGGAACTCCTTTAGTACTCCTTTGCTATTAGCTCTCTATGTTCCATTAGAGAAATGAGATCATTTTATCATACCTTTACTAAATTAGAATTCTAAGAACGTTGTTTATGAACAGAATAAAAATGACACATAAGGCTAAAGTAAACTGAAGGTGCAGTAAGATATAACAAAAAAAAAAAAAAAAAAAAAACTTTAATGTTCAAACTTTGGGATTCTATGAGCATACAGCAACTGTTCAAGGAGAGGTTTACATTTTTGGCTTTATATAATACGGGACAGAGAATCACAATGCCAGCTGTGCCGGAAGAATTTAAATCTAGGGCTTATCTACTTTGCGTTTCTTGGTAATTTTGAGATGAGCGTGCGCAATTAAGGTCAACCCGTCCGCCAACCCTAAAACCAAGTCCCCTGTCTTAGTCTTTATGGAGCGGTCCGTGGATCGATCTCCGAAGGGTCCTGATTCAGCCACACCCACTTCGCGTAACCAAGCAACGGGACTCATCATTCATTCGGACACGTGAGAACAGGATTGAAAACTGATTGCGATTTCGCAAACTGAACCAGAAAATGTTTGAACACATTTTTACGTGTAGTGATTTCTGAAATGCAATGTGAATATAGGTCTTACTTTCTCATTATTTATTTTTTTTTCTTTTCATTAACCTATATATGTTGGACTTTAAAGACGAACTGAGAGAAGTTGAACAATTGAAAACGATTAAAGACGAACTGAGAGAAGTTGAACAATTGAAAACAAAAGGATTTACCGCGAAAAGATTACAAAATTATGTAATAGGAATTATAAAGATTCCGATTTTAATGTTTACTGTTTGAAATTTGGTAAGAGACGTATGTTTGTTGATGTCACCAGTGGCGTATCCTAGTGAGTTGAGGAAAAGATTCCAATTTTAATGTTTACTGTTTGAAATTTGGTAAGAGACGCATGTTTGTTGATGTCACCAGTGGCGTACCCTGGGGAGTTGAGGAGGTTAGATCATCCCTAAGCGTAAGAAAACAGTATACAGTTTATACTTACTAAAATATTTTTTGGTAGATTTACCCCCACCTCACCCCAGGTACCAAAAGAAACTGCTAAGTGTGCTACTGGCAATGGCGGCTCTAGAGTTTACTACAGAGATGTGGTTATTTCCTGTTTAGCAGAATCCTGTTTCGCAGAATGCCTTATCAGTGTGCGATGTTGATAAGTTCACCCATTCCTATTTCGCAGAATTACATAAAAAGTTTTGGTAGCATCTCAATATTAGAAATAATTGGCGAAGGAAACAAAACACCAACGTAAATCTAAAGAGGTGCGGCTCGCAATAGAGCCTTGTCGCACAAGTCCAATAGTTATTTACTGCAACAAGGAAAAATTACAAACACACGAGACACATAACTTTAATAAAAATAATTTGCATTGAACAATAATGGCATGACCTTAATAAATTTAGATACAGACGGGACTGTTAATATCACTTTGTCTTCATTGGATTGTAATTTCAACTATCTAAATGAATGCAATGAAATACTGCAAATAAGTACGGAATAAGATCAACGTTTAGACAGTACGAATACAACTGTCTAAACGTCTCCACAATCTTCTTCGCAAATTTAAATTGCCTGTTTCCAGGAGCCGCATTCTCGGACTGTTTTTGCTTCAAAAGTAGACTGGATCTGTATATACAGGAATGATTTATGTCTACCTCCTATTAAGCTTGAAATGCTAAACCTTGCCACTTTTTGTGCTTTTTTCGCTGTTATCAAATTTATTTCTTATTGCCGTGAAACATTAATAAAAATATAATTAGACAACGTAAGGAGTCAAATAACAATCCAATAAAAGAGTAAACTTCAAATATTGTTGTATGTGCGGGTAGAAGGTTGCATTCAGCTCGTCAACATAGGTGTCCCCAAGTAGCCTAGGAAAACCTGTGCCTCCGGGATGTTGGGCATCAGGATTGTCTTCAAGAGGAACGAGTGGAAGTGCACCTGCTCTCCTAACTTATTTCCTCATACCATTATCAGCCTTCTAAAGTGGAGCCAACCCAATATCTTGTATCTTTCTCCATATAGATTGGGTAAAATGAAACAAACAAGTACGTAATGTCGCTTGCTCGAATATTTCTCTTCTAGTGTTTGTTGCCACTTGTTCAAAGTCAGTCATAAATTCTTGCACACGAAACTGGAAGCAGCAATCTTCAGCTTTTTTCTTCATTTCCTGAAGCATGGGTCTGTACAATGATTGACTTTTACTTTGCAACAAGCAGAAGAGGAGTGGAAAAAATGTCCGAAATAATTTCCGTGAAATGTATATGACTATGAAAATAGACGTGGACAAATTTTAAATGTTCCACCCATCAATACCTTTTAGTTCCTTCCACTTCACATAAATTCTCTTTCACTTTACGGTTTGCTGATCTACCCGCCATCTTGATTTTCTAATAATTTATGAAATAATTTGTTTGTTACTTACAATTTGCATATGTGCTTACAATATTACGATGGAATCAAATTTTTCAACATGTAATACAAATATCAACGTACTTCTGATACAGTAGAGGCTTTCTACAAACTTACGTAAATAATAATAATAATAATAATAATAATAATAATAATAATAATAATAATAATAATAATAATAATAATAATAATAATAATAATAATAATAAAATTTCTCATTTTGCGAAAAAGGAACACATGCATTGGATTACTTTTCCGTTCTTCGAAATATGGCAACACATCGGCAATGGCAGTGAAACCAGCTTTATACCTCATCTCCCAAAATGTCCTGGCTTTGGAGCCACCAATGATGTTTTACTTTGAAACCATTCTTTACATTCTGATATAGATGCAAATATTTCAAGAAAATTTATCCTTGTATTATCATATATCTAGTAAGTTACATGCCTTACATACATAATTATTTAACTCTACATACTATACTCAGCCCAAAAATTTCAAGTTATTCAAGAAGTGAAAAACATTTGATGTTGCCAACACAGCTCAACTTATTTCTTCAATTGAATTTTGTCAACCGGTTCTGTAAAAATCACTTAGTCACATACCCATTATCATACAGACAGTACTTAAGAGTATAATTTGAAACGGACACTAAAACCTAAGTAATAGTGAAAAGTTAACTAGTTTTGTTTCTCGTTATTTATATTTCCTAAGTAGGAACACGATAATATTATCATGTTGCATTGAAATTCAACTACCCATTAGATTTCAAAAGTTTCTGAAGCAAATGAGCAATTCATTCGACCATTCGTTTTCAGCACTTAGATGTAGATCGACTGATATAATAATCTTGAATCACACGTAGAAAATCGAACCCTCGAATCTCATTCGGAAGAATTGTTTGCAAACCATATATCTACGGACAAGATTAAAAATATGAATAAAGTTCCGGGTGTCTAGCGGGGATCGAATTTACTGAACCCTGTGAGTGGTGTCCGTCTTAAACCTATTCTATATGACTCAACTGACTATTTTCTACTCATTGTTATTTTGTAATTATTTATTTAAAATACAAGTATAACACTTATATATCTGTCTATAGGTTTACATGCTTGCTTTGACAGTAACATTTCAGTGCTAAATCAATCTAAAATGTAGTTCAAGACTAAGAGATCTAGCAAATCTCTCGTTCAATGTAGGTTTGAAAGCATTTGTTCCTTACATGCTTGCAAAAAGTAAAATTATATATATGTGATTACATTGTATATAAGAGCAGGAGTTTAAAGTACTATTTTGTGAGGCAGGCAGTCGCTAGAAAGAGCCAAGCCAGAACACATGAACATAAAGTAACATCTAGTATCGTGACTTTCATTGTGATTCCAAATCTTTCATTGACATCAATCAGGGTTCCAGACGCCATATTCAAATAAATATTTGTGTGTGTGTGTGTGTGTGTGTGTGTGTGTGTGTGTGTGTGTGTGTGTTTGGTCACTTCTCATTCGTATACAAAAATAATTTCCATAATTGATTTTTCTACATTCTTTTGGGGTATTAATTGGGAAGGTATGTAAGTTGGAGAGTATACATCGCTCCTGGTTACTACTTGCCATTATTGTAGCTTTTGTCGTTCTCAGTTGTAGCATGATAAAAATATGTCAACGCCCAATACAACGTAAAGGTAAATATAGTGGCGGCTCTTGAGGGCGGTAACATCGGTAAAAAAAATAAATGTTTTCGCTACAAGTTAAAGGAAGAAAGTTTAACTAATATTATAATGCTTGTGTACAGATTTTGAGGCTGGGAGCTTTCTCCCCTTTGGTTCTAGCGATAAAATTAAAATTTTTACCAATGTGGCTTCCCTCAAAAGCAACCACTAGGTGTATTTGCGATAGAATGGCCGATTTCCGGCAAAAGTGCCAGTAATGTCATGTGGCTGGTACCTACGTGGTTTCTTGTGTATTGGCAGTTAGGCAGAACGAAACAGAAAGAATTATTATACAAAAATTTATAATTAGAAGATTCACTCAAGATTTATATCACCATTAAAGAAGAAATATCACAGTGACGTATTTTAAGTTGTCTTTTCCAGGTCTAAAGTACGATATCAAACCCTAGCCACATAAAGTTCCTCCCTTCTTTTAAGTTGCATTGGGATTCATGTTCAGTGATATCGGATTTATATGCGAATTTTTAAATACATGTGTCCCATATTGTATCCTTACAACAGTAAGACCTAAAAACATGATATTTTACATACAAATGTTATAGCTAATCGATGCCGACAAAGGTGTATGCGAACCGTGACAGCTAAATATTTATGAAAGTTGATACCCTGACTAATTGTGGATCGCTAATCATCGTGGTGATAGTCACTTGGTGCGGAAATGCTTTGTTTATCCGCTACGTATAATACACATACCAAGCAGTGACCGGGTGAGGCTGTGCCGAGCTGTACCCCAAAAACGCCAGAAAAAGGCAGAAAATGAAAAATGTGTGCAGGTAACCTGATACATACGGACAGAGGATACGTGACCGAGAAGACGGCAGTACTGTAATACAACCAGTGTTGCCATCCCAAAACAAACTTGTAGTTTTTCGAATAGAACTTAGACCATTTTATGGCATTAAAACAATTGAAAGAAAATATGCAAAAGGTGAGTTATCAGTGTTGCCAAATAAGGGAGATATGAGGCTGTAAAGTTGAAATTACGGGGTCCGTACAATGAAACAAGCAAATGTACGACACCAAGAACACTGCAGAAGGACCAAATGTACAGTAGGAAGTAAACCACAGCATCCAGTAACTAATGGGCTTGATATGTCATATCGAGTGTGCGGCTAGGCTCAGAAATGTAGGTATTTTGCAATACTGTCTATGGCTTTTCTGTTGTATGTATTGGTGTATTATGTTAAAATATTTTGCGCTTGTATATTACTGATAACCTGAATGCAGTGTGTATTACCTTCATCGTTGTCTCACATGCTAACGTTTCCTATACTCTCGAACGACAAGTTATCATAAGTCATTCATCTTTGAGAATCGATTCTGACGTACTTTCTTGTCAGCCATTTGTTACCTTTCATGCAACAGCTTTTCTGCACTCTTTTCAGACGCTCTGCTGTCGTTTCTGTGGTTTTGACAATTTTATGCTGTGTTGGAAACAAAAGACAATTCGTTTTATACCTCTCGGGAGCGGTTCGAGATATCGATTCTACACAGACGCCATTGGAATTGCTGCGTTCAGGAAGACTTGTTCACATTTCCGCATAATGTCTCATGGAACTTCTTTCTACGGAAACTCTACCATGTGCCCTTTTTGGGTGAATTCTGTATCAAATCCATTACTCACTGGATGTTGTACATGCTGTAGTTTACTTCCTACTGTACATTTGTTCCTTCTGCAGTCTTGTTGATGTTGTACATTTGTTCATTTCTTTGTACGGAACCCATAATTTCTCAACTTTACGGCCTCATATCTCCCTTATTTGGTAACATTGATAACCACCTTTTGCCTATTTTCTTTCACATTTTATGCCAATTGTTTTAATGTCATAATGATCTACGTTCTATTTGAAAAAAAATATAAGGTTGCTGGGATGGCAACACTGCTTGTGACAGTACTGCAGTCTTCTTGGTCACGTGTACCCTCCCGTATGTGTCAGGTTACGTGCACTCATTTTTCATTTTCTACCTTTCTCTGGCGTTTTTGGGGTATAGCTCGGTACAACTTCACCCGGTCACTGCTTGGTATATGTATTATACGTAGCGGTTAAACAAGGTATTTTCGCATCGAGTGATAATCACCACGATAATTAGCGATCCACAATTAGTCAGGGTATCAATTTTCATAAATATCTAGTTGTCACGGTTCGCATACTTCCCTTGAGAGTTTCCTCATGGTTATATGTTTAGCGTATATATCTTCGGCACTGGAGACCCGGGTTCGATTCCCGCCGGAACCTCATGTGATTCGAATCCCACGTGAAGCTGCAGGTTTACGTCTCACGTAGCCTCGCTGCTGAAAGAGATGGTAAACTCTAAAACAACCCCCTTGATCTATGAATTAATAGGATTTTGTAAGGTTCAAGCGTTAAGAGGGAAGAGGGAGTAGGCCTGGGCTATATAGTTTTCTAACAAGCTCTCCGAAAGCCTAGAATCTAGAAACTGTGTACAAATGTTCTCATTAAAACTTTAGATCGTAGAATGTAAATATTACACTTCATTATGATTTTCATTCTATTTTAAGTATATTTATGACCAATTGGAAACATCCTGAATTTATAAACTACTAAAATTTAAAGAATTCTCAAGTAATTTATATTGTTATACAAGTACGAAAACCTGGCCTCCAAAAATCACTGTTCAATCTTACACACTACCTTCAGCACTAATTATTCAAATGATTTCAGAAAAAAAAAAAATTTTGAAAAAAGATAGCAGAACGATATCCAAGATCCGAAGCAAGGAAAGCACAAGTGAGCGTTCCATTACAGAGCTACTATCGTATCGTCGACATGATCAAATTGTATTCAGCCTATCCTAAAAACAATCTATTTTTTATTTTATTAAAATTTATTATTATTATTATTATTATTATTATTATTATTATTATTATTATTATTAGTAGTAGTAGTAGTAGTAGTAGTAGTAGTAGTAGTAGTAGTATTATATTTTAAATTTTAAGATTTGACACGTATACTACATGTAGTTTATGAAAGTTGTTATTCTTCCCTACATAAAGTACAAAACTAAACCAGCATATTTAGGCTCAACCAGTATCTCTGAGAACTTCTGCAGTTATGTTCAATGAGTTTTTGTATCACTGAAATAAGGAACGAACAAAAATCAAACAAGTTTCCAATTCCTATAATATATTGCCTGAAGCTCCCACTTATGATGACAAGACAAACGGTAGATATGAAGTTTGACAATACGATGCTATTCCCTTTGAACACATAACAACAACTGTCTCAAGTCAAAGAAAAACAAGAGGATTTACGAAATGAACTCAAACAAGATAGATTGAAAGGTAATGAAGTATGAAACAAGAGAAAGAGAAGAAGGAACACGATTATTCCAGATTGCTGGATCGAGAGATCAAGGCATATGCAGCCTATATATTGTATGTGCTACTTAACGAACTTTATACTAGAGTCCTTGCCCCCTATATATATATATATATATATATATATATATATATATATATATATATATATATATATATATATATATATATATATATATATATATATATATACAGAGTGTTTCAAAACAACACCGACAACGTTTGGGAGGTGATTCCTGACACCAAGATAAAACGAAAAGTATAGACCAACCTGGGTGCACAATTGCTTCCTTTCGGAGCTATTGGCTGCCGAAGACATGAAAAATGAACTTCAAAGGTCCATAGCTTCAATACTATGAGATCTATCGTAGTCGGGTTAAGACTTTATTTAGGAATTAGTATGTTCCCTAACCAAATATCCATGTTTCAGAATCCTGCGGCACTTCCGCAACAATTCTTATAGACATAGTTGGTGAATACTTCCGATTATATGCCCATAACCAAACTGTGGATGGTGGTCCTTATCACCGTAAAGGAAATCACACATACGAAATCCAAAAATGCATATTTCATTAATGCTCAATGGGTGTACGGATTATATCCTGCAGGGTGAAATTCCCAGACATGCCATCAACCGAATTTTGAGACATGCTCTGATTTTATGGTTGGTCCAAAGTAGGCAAACGATAAGCCTTGATAGCAGTGAACACGGAATTTTTTGGCGCGATCTCGGAAGTGTTAAGGATCGTCAGTAGCATGGTCTCTCGTACTCGGGAAAACGCATGGTGATGGTTTCTTTCACGCTTATAAGGGAAGAAAACTTGAAATATACCGAGATGAAATACATCGCATCACACGTTATTCCGAACACACACACAGACACACACACACACACACACACACACACACACACACACACAAAACGATGCTGCCGGTTCCTAACACTTCAGCCTTCCCTCCGAAGCACTGGATGTCCATTGTTGTCAAGGTTTACCACCTGCCTACTTTGGACTCTCCTTGAAATCAGGGTGTATCTGAAAACTCTATTGAGAGGATATGTGAGACTTACACCCTGTAGGGAATGCTCTGTATACTTATTGAACATTGACGAAATATAAGCTTTTGGATTGTGTATGCGTGGCTTTCTTTACGCTGATAAGGACACCATACACAGTTTCTGGAATTCGAAATAGGACCTGTTGAAATTTAGCTTTTTTGCGATTTTGGACAGCCCTAGCTCTGAATCTAGGCACTTTTCGCCATACGTCCATATGAATTTTTTCTCTTATTTTGATGTGAGAAATCACGTCTTACAGTTTGTCGGTATAGTTCATTAACACCCTGTATATTCGATTTGTGTCTCGCATCGTAAAGTTATTCTCGATTGAAAGTGTCAGTTTACGAGCTAAATTCTCACTATTTGGTGAAGGTTTTAATTTTCAGCTTCAATATGAAGAAACCTGTGGCGGAGACCGTTATTAGTGAAAGAACGTGTCGTGAATGATTTCAACGATTCACGATCGATGATATTGACATTGAAGACCGAGATGGCCGTGGAAGAGAGAATGTTTTCCAAAAGATGCAGAATTAAAAGGATTTCTTCTTGAAGACTCGTGTCAAATGCAACAATAATTGACAGGTCATTAAAAATGATTTACTAAGCCATTTCAAAACGCCTGAAAGCTATGGGGATGATTCATAAGGAAATTGGGTGCCGCACAAGTTGAAGTCGAAAGATAAACGTCGTTTGTTTGCTTGTGAACAGCTGCTTGAAAGACAAAGACGGAAGGAATTTCTGCTTTGCATTGTGACTGGAGACGAAAAGTGAGTTTATTGCGATAACCCCAAGCGCAGAAAATCATAGGGACTTCCCGGTCATGCTTTCACGTCGCCGGCGAAACCGAATATTCACAGCTCCAAGATCATGCTTTATTTTTGGTGGGACAGCTCGGCATAGTGTATTATGAGCTGCTAACACCGACTGAAACGATCACAAGCGATCTGTATCAAAAACAATTAATGCTATTAAGCCGAGCATTGAAAGACAATCGACCACAATACAACGAGAGACATGATAACGAGATTGTGTAGCATGATTATGCTCGACACCATGTCGCAAAGTCGGTCAAAACATACTTGGAAACGTTGAAATGGGAAGTTCTGCCCCACCCTCCGTATTCTCTAGACATTGCTCCCTCTGACTATCATTTGTACCGATCAATGACATACGACCTGTCTGACCACCACTTACGTTCTTATAAAGAAGTTAAAAATTGGATCGATACGTGGCTACCAGTTTTTTCGACGGGGAATTAGGTATCTTAGTACAATTATAATTAAACAGAAATTAAAATTTTAGAGTTAATTACAATTTTGTGCTATATCTCATTAAGGATGCAGTGTACTCTTTTCTTATGCTAGTGACATAATGAAAAGCTTGATTACGGTACAAACTTCAATATCACTTTCATCTTAATAGGTGCTACGGCTTAAAAAATATATTCAGACGTATACCAATCGATAGATCTCATGAGCTGAACAAAATGGTATGCGCAAATGTAAAATCACATGTGCAGTTCTCGAGAAATTCGAGAAAAACGAATCTGTTTCTAAACATAAAAGAATTTATAGTGTACGAGAACCATGCCACTTAATGCAGTGAAACCGATACTGAAATATAAGCTCATTAACCTCTTCATGATGACAGTACCTCTTATGCTTAATGAGATATACAGGGTGTTTCAAAACAACACCGACAACGTTTTGAAAGTGATTCCTGACACTAAGATATGAGAAAAAGTATAGACCAACCTGGATGCACAAATGCTTCCTTTCGGATTTATAGGCTGCCGAAAACATGAAAAACTGAAGTTTAAAGGTCCATAGCTTCAAAACTATGGGACCTATCGTAGTCGGTTTCAAGATTTCACTTAGGAACTATTATGTGCTCTATCCAAAAATACATGTTTCAGAATCCTAAGGTACTCACGCAACAATTTTTATAGAGGGAGTTTGGCTACGGGAATATAATTTGAAGTACTTAGCAACTACCTCTAGAAAAATTGTTGTGGAAGCACCGCAGGATTCTGAAACATGGATATTTGGATAGGGCACATACTAGTTCCTAAATAAAGTCTTGACCCGACTACGATAGGTCCCATAGCTATCGTAGTCTTAACCCGACTACGATAGCTGTACATCAACCTTCGAGTACATACATTTTCAAATACCCAAAGGCAATGTTTCTCAATCTGTTGTCACCCAACCCACGGCGGTCTGCAGGACATTTCATTTTCATTTAGTTTCATCTTATTATGTCTTTCGCACCTGAGATATTTGTAAGGTACGTACATTACCTAGGTTTCAACAATTGGGAAGAATAAATTACAACCACGACCGACATTCGGATTATTAAACTAGCATGTCCTTCAAAATGAAAACTGTTCTTGACGATGCAGTAAAAATTTCAAATTTTGTTAGGTCCAGTCCTCTTAACAGCCTATTATTTTCTGCTCTTTGGAATGAAATGGAAAGTCATCAAGATCACTTTTTATTACACATAGACGTTCGCTGGCTGTCTCGGAGTTATTTGAGTTCTGACCTGGTTATTTGAGCTTCGTGACGAAGTAAGGTTATTCATCATAAATTCTAAATTTGAGTTAATACACAATTTATACGATTTCACACGGCTCTCGTCTCCTCCTTAGTTGGGGGATATTTTTAACATTTTTAACACTCTTAACTCGAGTCTTCAAAGTTCATCTGTCACTGTGTGCAAGACACGATAGAAGCAACAATCAAGAAGTTAAATTTGTGGTGCAACCGTTTGGAGAAAGGAAAATACAATTTCTTTCACACATTGAGTACAGGGGCGGATCCACGGGGGGATCGGATCCCGAAAGAGAGAATTTTCTTATTTTTATATATAAATAAAATCCATCCCAGAGTTTGGAGCTCTTAAAAGTAGCTCTAAGTAGCAGTATTACAACCCACCGCTCCCCTCCCCCCCCAGAAGTCCGTCCTGGATCAGCCCCTGATTGAGTAATTAATTTCATTGATTGCAGTGAACAACCCCTTTCTAGTGACGTTGCTGGAAGTTTAATTGAACATTTGGGGTCAGTGGCGTCTCAGCTATGCCTGTATATTGTCACTTGTTTTGAAAGAAATGACTTCCTTCTGTGGTAGAAGAAGAACTTATCAAACTGTGTTGTAATCTGACGTTTAAAATTATGTTTGTTTCGTTACTATTTCTGGAGTTCCTTCCAGTCGAAAATGTTCATAATGAAATTCCCAAAAGCTGCCATTTGCCACAACATTTTCTTATCTTGTAGATCTGAAAATAGATACAGGAACATACTTAACGTGGAATCAAATCTACTTCTAAAGTTAACCAAGTTTTGATCCAGATACATAAAAGTTGACGACTGGTAAACGTTGTGAGTATTGAATTCATAATATTCGCCCTAACTGGTATTCGTATTTTATTCGAATGTGATTTTGCAGTTATTATGATAAGATTATAAGGATAAGTCAAGCATGTTATTCTTAAATTATTTAGCAAATACTAATTACTTTGGTGTTTTATCTTGTACTAAAAATTAAATTATGTACTGCAATTTTGAAATCAAGGTTTGCCACTTGAAGAAAAAATGGAATAGGAGAATTACAGTGTGCCAATATCAGGTGTAGTCAGGGAGTGTTTTGGTTTGGTTGATCAGGGTGGGGGGACACTAGGCAGGCGACAACTAGCCTAGTTGCGAAGCTGTATGAATACTAACTACAAGTTTACGTCCACTCTATAAATGAAAATAGTCACACTATGCATAAATATGCAATATTCAATAAATAAAGTTAATATGAGATTTAAAAAAGAGAGAGAGAGAGAGAGAAACAAGATGCTGTTTGAGCGTGAGCGTTTCTGAGCAACGTATGAGTGCAGCAGATGCAGCGAATATCCGAAACAGAAGATGAAAGCTATAGAGATGTTAGGAGGTCACTTGACCCATTTTCATTGTCTATCACAAACAGCTGACATCTTCGTAACTTGTAAACTCAAGTGATCTCTTCTCTGCCCACGAACACTATCACTTTAAAAATAAATAAAAACTTGTGGAGAATGTTAGTCAAAACTTGAAAAGAAGCGTAAGGTTTGGCATTTTGCAGAGTTACTATTCATCATGTCTATCTCTACTGTTGTTTTATACATATATATAGTTGTACAGCAGTCCAATATCCACAATGGAAGATCGATTCATACCTCAAGTATATTCTATGCCACAAAAATATAGTACGCTAAGCCCCCCCCCCAAAAAAAACTTTTTTATAAATATTTATCTAATCACCTTCAGGAATTGCAATTACACCCTTTGCGTAACATTAATAATAATAGCCTCATAGGCATTGAAGTGTCACCCACGAAAAGGTTTCATTAATTGGTTCAGCATCTTTTGCGGCCATGGAGAAAATTACATAAATGTCATTGGCTCAACATTGGTTAATATATAAGTTTTTAAAGTTATTAACTTTAAAATTTCTTTTAATACAGTGAAACCTCCCTTAACGGACACCTCTCAATAACGGACACCTCTATAATACGGACAAATCTTTTTGTCCCGGCAAAAATATATGTTCTCTTACGGAACAAAACCCTCCCTTTTACGGACACTCTCAGATAGGGCGCGGACAGTCCTTCCCCCCCAAACGTTTCAATAACCTCTTCATAACGGACAGGAATCATTCCCGGTTCTGTGATATATTACAGTCGATAGAAAAGTCTTTTCCCTACAAGTGTATTTATCATGAGTCTAAACTTGGTGTACCATGAAACAGAACAGCTTCAAACTTAGCTTGGAATTCTTTCTTTCTGCCCGCAATAAACTGCTTTCTGGTGGAAACCCTAGAAAACCTTCAATAACACTTATGCAGGGTCAGTCGTATGGTCAAGCATTCTATGCGAAATATCTTCCCTTCCCTAACAATCTTTTTCCTCTGGGCCTTGCATCTTTCCCGACAATTTTATAGAAAACAAAACAAACATTTCCCATGTAGGACAATGTCCAAACATCTTTGGCATATCGTTCTTCATCAATTGAAGAAATGGTGCAGTGCAAAACAAAGAATTCTGTATTATTTAACATAAACGAATTTCTCTTTCACCCTTCCCAGTAATTCAAATACATACTAAATAGAGTATTTTCATATTGAATTTTACGTATTTATGCTAATATACAATGTATCTATTGTATATTACTGCATTCAGTTACCGTTGTGAGAAATTAAATTTCTGTAACCTCTCTGTAACGGAAACCTCTCAGTAACGGACAAAAGTTCATGTCCCATTAGTGTCCGTTATTCAGAGGTTTCACTGTAGTATATACGCATTATAATTTCCTATTAAAACTTCATCGCAATAAGATTACAAAAAATGTTAACATTTCTATCTTAATGTATTGGCGTGATCATGGCCCACACCAATGACAACGCTTACATTACAAGCTCAGAATTTCCCCGAATTGCTCCCCATATGAAACTGACTTATTCGGAAATCGGATAGAAACAGTAATTCCAGTGAAAATGGGTGTGATACAAGGTCTGTCCGGAAAGTAATGTCATATATTTTATTGTGAAGCGAGTGCACATTGAAGCGCTTTATCCACCTGGGTGGATGGTGGTGTAAGTCAACTATCGAGCAAGTGCTTGCTCAGTTGTCTCCGAACTCTCGGAGGTGAAGGACGGAATATTTTGTAAATCTCTGTTTCGTCTCTTGTACAAGTCACGATGCAGCTACCTGGCCAAATCTACCGTAGCAACGGTTCACAAGTCACCCTACAGTCCCGGCTTGGTCAGACTTCTGTTTGTTTCCCTGTTTGAAGAACATAGTTACAGAACAACTGACGACGTGAAAGCAGTTTCTGAAATAATTTTAAATGCACTTCCTGCAGAGGCGTTCCAGGATGCCTTCGCAGACTGGAAATCACGTTGGTAAAGGGGTATCGATGCAGGAGGACAAAATTTTGAAAAAATTTACTGTACAGGTATCATTACTCTTCTTATTATGTAAATATATGTTTTTTTCATACTTGTAGATTTGGTGGCATTACTTTCCGAACACATCTTGTATTGTTATTGTAGTTAGTGAATGATAACAGATTGCAACGATACGATAATTGTTTTCAGCGGTTCGTTATCTATACTGCATATAACAATGTGATAATTTGAAATTCGTTAGTGAAACCGACAGTTGTGCCATTTACAAAACAGTAAACGACGAATTTGACTAACAATTCTTATTATAAAATGCACATACATTGAACACAAATTAAACGGGAACAAATATCCATTTCTTTCATTATGTCACAACGAGAATGTAGATGAGTTGACTGCATACTACCTACTTAAACAGGTACCACATGGTTGATCATAGTCTTTCGGAAGCTATAACATCTGAGGCTTAGGGATCATTTTTCTGTTTCTTTATTTTTTGTCACAACGAGATCTGTTGGAGATATTCATTTTGAAATATTATTATTATTAGTTATCACAAGTTTCCTCTCCGTCCATAAGTAAACAAATTCTACAAAATATTATTAGCTTTTAATGCATATATGCAAGATGACACATGCACCAATAGATTCATGTCGTTGACCTGAACAAAGTGATAGAGAGAACTGTAAATCCTCATGCATAGTTTACGAGAAATTAAGAAAAAAACTATTTTTTTGGTGAATCTAAACATTGATGCTGTATGATAACTACATAATCTATTAAAATAAATTGATGAGTTCTCTCGTAGCTAAGCGGTTAGCATACGTGCCTTTGGTGTGGGAAACCCAAGTTCGATTCCCGGAGGGAGCTGATGTGATTCGGATTAAACGTGAAGCTGTAGGTCTACGTCTCATATAGCCTGGCTGCTGAAAGGGACGCTAAATTCAAAATCAAATCGAGATAAACTGATGCTAAAGCATACACTAATCAAACTTTTCCTTGACACTAGAGGGCCATGATGGTTTAGTGGTAGAGCGCATACATTTGGTGCCTGTGGTCTCTACTTCGATCCCCGGCCAAGTAAATTTGTGCTGAAAGATATCATGTCCATGGATTTTATCGAGGTATTATCGTTCGTTTCTTCCCACATTCTCATTTCACTGATTCCGCCATCATCATTCACTTGCGTTAATAATCTGTCTCTATTAGCCTAAAGGGCATAATCGTGGGACGTTAAACTCAAAGATTTCATTCCCTTTCTCATGATGACACTAGCAAACCGACTAGACATATATCAGCATTGTAAATTAGATATTACCTGATTATTATGAACTCTTACGTTTTAATTTTTGTTTAACTACAGTATTTTCCAAAGATAAAATACATATCAAACGATAAGACTACACGAAATTAAACAAAATAATACACTTGAGGGTAAATTCTCATGCATAGTTTTTGAGTAATTCGACAAAGACGAATTTTTATGCCACTAAGAATAAGTCCGTTTCCATTAGTAATAGATGGTGTTTTTTTTCTTTGTTTGCTGAAATAGAGCTTCATTTATTATTGCACTTTATATGAAAAATGTACATTGTTAAGTAGAAGACGGTATCTATTGGTTTTTCTCCTAACAGTAACGCACATAAAGGGTCTCCATCCCCCCAAGAGCTTGTGCGTAACCCCTCAACTTTTACCATTCTCCCCTTTAATTTTCGATTATCCCCAAATTTTATCATTACCACCTTTAAATTTCGATTATCCCCAAATTTTATCATTCTCCCCTTTAATTTTCGATTATCCCCAAATTTTACCATTTTCCCCTTTAACTTTCGATTATCCCCAAATTTTACCATTCTCCCCTTTAATTTTCGATTATCCCAAATTTTACCATTCTACCCTTTAATTCTCGATTATCCCCAAATTTTACCATTCTCTCCTTTAATTTTTGGTTATCCCTCAAATTTTACCATTTTCCCCTTTAATTTTTGGTTATCTCCAAAATTTTATCACTCCCCCTTTGATTTTCGATTATCCTCAAATTTTACCATTCTTCCCTTTAATTTTTGGTCATCCCCCAAATTTTACCATTCTCCCCTTTAATTTTTGATTATCTTCCAAATTTTATCACTTCCCTTTAATTTTCGATTATCCTCAAATTTTATCATTATCCCCTTTAATTTTTGATTATCAACCAAATTTACATCTCTTCTATTAATCGTATTACTCCTCCTCCTAAATTTATTATTCTCCAGTTACGTTGCACCAATTTCAGTGTAAATTGGCCTACCCTCCAATTTTTTATAGGCTCTACATGCTCTCTTAAACCCGGCTGTGTGCACCCCCTGTACACATATTACTTATGAAACTTCCACCAATAAATTACGAAGTGGAAAATAATAATACAATACATTTTCAATAATGACTATCACATCAAGTACACGAGGTAAACAGAGGTTTATATGGGATGTGAACATGATCTAAGTGTTAAGGAGACGCTCATAAAAGATAACGAGCGTGGTGAAGGTACAAACACTTTCAAATCAAGTCATTATAACGGAAGACTATTTTACAATCAAGGAAAACTTTCCAGATTTAATCCTCATAAAGTGGTTCATTTGATTATCTCGGATGCCGCTTTGAATACCTCATGTAAAAACCGCCTACTGTGTAATAAATTGAGAAAAGGAGCAGTAAAATCTAGTTTTCATTACGTTTAACACTTTAGCGTTGAAGAACTAATCGTGCCTTTACAAATCTCAATTTATGCCGCTCTTTTACTGTTACAATATAATGAAATGGTATATTTTGAAATGACACCTTCCAAACAGCACATTGTCCGTAGTTAATTGAAGAACAGAGAACGTAAAGTAATTATGACGCCTTCCTGCTTGCTTTATTTTATTTTATTTTTCATACGTAGATAATGGAAGGCCATTCCGGTTCAGAACATCATATGCGTCCGTCCGTAACTCTATCAGTAATACAAAACGTTAAAAAAAAATGGACAAACATCTCTCAAGGTTTCTCATACTAAATGGAAGGTAGGAAAGCTTGAATAAACAGGAGTCTAAAAACGCTTCGTTTATTAGCTATCTAATACTAATAGAAAATTATTCGCGAAAACTTAACACATTACAATTTGAAAATAGTTGAAAGTTTAACAATAGGCATTAAAAATCAATATTATTACGAGATTCTCTGTGACTATTGTTAACGTTTCCTCCTTCGACACTGAAGATCCTAGGTCATGTTAGTTTGTCTGTTGAAGATTAGAGATTCTTTTCATCACCGAGGCTTATGAAATGTGGACATACCGTTTAAGGTGGATTCAAACCACTGTAATGCGTTAGATGTTCTCCCACATCCGGGTGTCGAACTCAGGATCATGTGCATCAGAGGCGTGGAGAGCAAGGGAGCACATGTTAAACGAAATGAAAATTTACACTTTTACGTCCCAGGATTATGTTCTGTAGGCTGAAGAAGACGGATGGTAAATGAAAGTTCATGATTATAAAAGGAACCACAGCAAAACCCACAGACAGGATGTTGTTAATCACAAATTCACATACCCTGAGATAGAACCAGAGATGAACACTCTAGCATTTTAGCTTCGGGATGGGCTTGGTTTATCCCAGAGTCTAAGGCTCCCACGAAAGTGTGCCTGGAAGAAAAACTGTTACATTTTGCAAAGGAATTTACCATTGAAAGTAGTCTTCTTTGCTACAATTTGATAGGTCCCTGAATTATTTTATTAGTAAGATATTTTCTAGTGACCAGCCCCTCTATTTTGTGACACATTTCTTTAAAAAGTAACAAAAACTTGCAAAATTTTTTCTATTTTTTTTTTTTTTTTTTTTTTTTTTTACAATTGAATTATTTCCTACAGACTCCATTATCATGATCTGCATTCAGTTGTACTTCTCGATACTCAATTGAAGCTCTGAAGAACAAGCTTTACAATTATTTACTGCTCGTCCTTACACTAACTAAATTTTATTTTATTTGTCACAATAGCTATTCATAGCATTATTTGGAGCACAGACAAGAAACTACGTCCTTTTCCTAGATTTTTCCGTTGAAATTCGAGTTATATACTATATCGGCTTCAACAGAGGTAAAAGTGCGGGGGAACACGGGGGAACTCCGTCCTCCCACCTCCAAAAAGTATGTACGGCGTGCCCTCTGTTTCTAAAAATTACAATGGGCAAAGATAGAAAGGGAGAGGGCGTGACGTAATACAGCTACCTACCGTCCCCCTACCATTTCAGGTCCACTTTCACCCCTGGCTGAACAAGAAACAGCCAATATCGGGCAAGATCGAGAAAGGGTGGCGTTGTTATCGCTGTTTCTCTTAACATCTTTAACAGAAGATACAGAAGATAAGTTGGAAAGTAGGAGGAAAAAAGAAGACATAAAAATCATACAAGAAAATACAGATGGTGATTAGAAAAATGGAAACACCTGTAGTTGGCAACAGGTCAGATGTATGGGTTGGCAGTGGTGTCGTGGCGCCCGCAGCGCCGGACCGCTGGTGGTGGTGTGTTAGGTTGGTCTCCATACTACGTCAGGCGTAGTGGAACAGCAGTGTCCAGTTGCTGCAGCACACGGAGGTAGTGTCAAATGGGAGACCTCTCAGAGTTTCAAAGAGGGCAAATTGTTGGTGCGCGATTATGTGGAGTAAGTGTGACGACAGTGGCTACTGTGTTAGGTGTGTCGCGTGGGACAGTGTCGAAGGTGATGACGGTCTACACAACACACGAGAAAACCACATCAGGGAAGCGGAACAGTGGGCGGAAGAAAATCATGAGTGACAGGTCACGCCAGGTATTAAAGCGCATTGTCACGCAGAACCGCCGTGCCACTGCGGAGCAATTGATGGAGGAACTCAATCAGCACCTCCCCCACCCTGTTTCGACAATCACAGTCCGCCGCGAATTACATGACATGAACTTACGGGGTCGTGTTGCACGGGCCAAACCGCTCATCAAAGACCATAACGCTTTCGCACGCCGTAAATGGTGCCTCGACCATGCAACTTGGACCGTTGAGGACTGGAAACGAGTGATTATGGTCGGATGAGTCATCCTTCACCCTATTCCCAACCACGGGCCGTGTTTATGTGTGGAGAACACCCAAAGAAACTTATGATCTGCAGTGTCTCCGCCCAACTGTGAAACGTGGCGGCGGCTTGGTGATGCTGTGGGCCGCCATATCATGGTTTTCATTGGGTCCTGTGGTCACACTGCCACACGAGTCACTGCCAACGATTATGTCGCAATTTTAGGAGACGACTTGCATCCTATGGTCCGGATGTTGTTCCCGGACAATGACGCAATCTTTCAGGATGATGATGCACCCATTCACACAGCTGGCGTTGTTGCAGCGTGGTTTGAGGAACATCGGGATGAAGTTCAACACCTCCCCTGGCCCGCCCAATCCCCAGATCTCAACAGAATTGAGTATCTGTGGTCCGTCTTGGAAACACGACTCCGGCGACGATTTCCACCTCCATCCTCTCTCACAGAACTGGCCGATGCCCTGCACGAGGAATGGTGTAAAATTCCACTTGCTACCATTCACGACCTCTATGCCTCCATAACACGTCGCATCATGGCTGTTCTGAAGGCGTAAGGTGGCCCGACATATTAATCTGGTAAGTTGCAATTTCGTTCAGGTGTTTCCATTTTTCTGATCACCATCTGTACATAAGAAGACATAAAAATCAAAAGTCCAAAATATGAATGTATATACCTGATGTATTAAAAATCCGAGACCATAGGATAACTCTATTATGAGTAAAACCCATTACCAATGTGGAACCGAAGCGGCTGGTGCGATTGGAAAAAATTCGACCATTTTAGATTAAAAATTACCGGTTTCCAATGGGTTACATGAGTAGGACCGATGTGGCGTAAGACCGAAACGACGTAGATCGAAAGAAATTACCTGCATACGATCGAAATAATAATAATAATAATAATAAAAACATTATTTTATAATCACGCAATATTAAGTGACAATCATTTTCTTGATGCTATATACGGGAAAACGGTCATACGATAGAAACGGCATAAAATCGAAACTTCTATTATAGGCAACTAACATTTCTTGTGTACTGTACAGTTTGCATAGAAGGTAGGGAGTTTTATAGATTTTAAACAGAGTATGGATAGTCACTGTTACCCGTAGGAAAGTTAACGAATTGATTCCATTAATGAACTCGGCAGAGATAATAACTCTATGTCTAATGCAAAATACTAACAATATTGTAATAATAATAATAATAATAATAATAATAATAATAATAATAATAATAATAATAATAATAATAATAATAATAATAATAATAATAATAATAATAATAATTCACTTTCCTTCAAGTGTTATCGTGTGAAATAATAACGGATGGATGGACTAACGCCGCAAACTTCTAAGTCCCTGAATCTGGTATTTTAAATTAATGACCAGCTGAACCTGCGCTCTCTACACAGCTCATCATTCACATATGAACATGAATTTCCTTGTCATTCGTCACAATATCTGTATATGTCCCTTTACAGACACAAGTGAAGAACGTCTTGATAAAAAATGGGCAAGAGATATCATAAAGGGAAGATTTTTTCGATTATTTTTTTTAATATCTCTCAGCGTTTGCAAGATTTGAGCCTACTTCCAGTTGGAGTTTCTAATTCATGTATGATCAGTGTTTTTTTTTTCTTCTTGCATGCAGTACGTACTAAGGAAATACATTACACATACAGTACAATTAATTGCAATGTCAGTGATGTATGTTGTTCATTGGGCAAAACACTCCAAACAATAAAGATTCATCTTAGACTGGAGAAATGGTTATCCTTCGTTTTTTATCATCGTTTAGCCAGGAAACAAACGTCGCATAGATATACTAACTCCGTATACAAATGTGTGGTGTTGGAATGTATAACTCGTAGGATACGATGCTTTTTAAAATCTCAATGTTTCCAGTATACTCCTAAAAAATGTAATAAAGAAATAACGGCCATTTTTGAAATATTCAATTAGAACTGAACAATCTACACAAAATTTGTAATCGATCAGTGAAAACGGCATCTGTCTAGAGCTTGTGGTTTCCGAGATGTCATTGTCAAAACCTATAAACGTCCTATAAACGGCCAGAAACCTATAAACGTCCACAAGCATATAAACTTTACTCGATCATAAACATATAAATCTAGCAATGCATTATACAAATAAGAAAGTATTTTTCATCATATAACCAATATTTAATCCGTTATTTCATGTAATAAGTTTTTTCTAACATTTCTAAAGATGATAAAGATCGGTTACAACAGTAGTTTCATAAACTAACAATATCGTTTTATTTTAGGCAACAAAGCTTCAATTATAATATGAATAAGTGCATATCAAGTAGTTCGTATTATCGTTCTCTTTTCATCTGCACGTACTACATATGTAGCTACTATATAGACCCTCTTTCCCTATTGCGCTGCTTCATACACATAGATTATACGTATACACATTTTGTTTAGTGCCATTAATCAAGTTTAGTTTGCGTCACTCCAGTGCATACGAAAGGCTTTTTGTCTGATAAAATTAACTGCTCGCTTCCTATCCTTTCCTGGCCCATAACCGGTTGAGTTGACCGACGTGGGCGCCAGTAATAAATCGATGAAAGAAATCTATCGAAAGGGAGAGAAACAGAAAGAGCCATCTCAAAATTTCACTGCATGCTGGGAAGAGGAAGAGGTTTAAAAAAAATGCAATCAACGAACCCTGTATCACAACAAATCACAACATCTGCAGTAAGACCAGTCGTTGGTCATTTATTAATTGTTTACGTATTGAAAAGAATACACTTCGAAAATTAAAATCTGCTTAGTTCTTAAGTATTTTGTTTTATTTTATTCACAAAAGGTTTACATCACTGATAGTGTTCAGCAACAGTACATACGTACATAGTTACAATTCAGAAACCTTTCTTCTATACCGGTAGTCGCCATACTTATGGAGATTCTGAGCCACCGTATTGTTTTTAAATCCTACTGTGAGCTACCAACCAAAAGAACTACAAACCTTTATTTTTTTTTTAAATGTTTATTGCCTATAAACTTATATTTCTAGTAAATATGAAATCAAAAGTATCCAAGTTACCAAACGTTTAACATACACATGAAAAAAAAAAAAATAACGTGCACAACCCCACGCGTATACAATCAACTGTGAGATGAGGCTGACAATGGCAATTGCGCGGGAGACACAAGCAGTAGTTGTTATCAGCGCCCCCTGTCGTTAGCATCACCTCAGAGGAGATATCACGGTTAGCGAACCGGAGCTTTAACGCGATCTACTGAAAATGTCTCCGCGAGCTACTAGTAGCTCGCGATCGACGGTTTGGCGATTACTGTTCTATACACTAAGGGTTCAAAAAGTATTATTTTATATGTACTATATAAAGTATATCTATCGTAGGTTTCTTATTTAGACAGTATTATACCAAGTGCAGATTCTTGTAATATTTATCCAATACATTCATACTGTGATACTTCATGAAATATTTGCAACAGCAAGCGCATTTTCCTATTCGATATATGATAGGAGACATCTGATAATAGTGTTGGTGAATCTATTCCATTATGTATAAGTTTGTTTACTAAACACAAAAGAAAACTAACTCTTACTGGATAAAAAAAGTATTAATAGGTAAAGGTACTTACTTTACTAATATGTAAAGAAACTTAGCTCTTGTTTCAAGAGAATCCAATAAGTAAATTAGTAAAAGAGCAACATATTTTCCATATCGAGCATATATTTCTGTATCCTTGTATAATAAATAACGCACAAATTTGGATTGAATTGACGCTAAATTTTATACGAATTTTTATGCACTAAGGTTCCAAATTATCGATGCGTGTTCTAGTTTTGGACGTACACCTATGCACGCACTATACAGAAATTTAAGCACATTGATCTTCTTCAACTTACTTCCGAGCCTCATAACAAACCCAAGATTTCTATAAACCAAATTTACAATCCGATTTAGATAAAGATCGAATGAGAAAGTTGATCTTATTGACACACCAAGAACAGTTATACGGTCAAGTCTTTGCATTTGTATGCTATTTATGTTATATTCAAACTCAAAGTGCATTTATATACTTTCTTGTATAAGACATTAAATTGCACTTCTCATCATTTAATGGTAGTTTGTTTATTTTGCACCAATTACGAAGTACATTAATGTCATTTTACAAACTGATACATTCTCTCTCTGAACGTATAATACGATAAACTTTTAAATTATCTGGATATAACAACTTTTGTGATCATATTATATCAAATAAATCATTAATGCGTATATATATATAGGGATATATATAGCAAAAACAGAAAAGGTCCTAAGTTGGAACCCTGTGGAACACCTGAATAGACTACGAAGTCAAAAGTCAGTATATTTCTGTAACGTTCATAATGATTGCGATCACGGTAAAATGACGATAAATATTGTAGTAAAGCGTGTTAAAAATTTAGGAGAATAATAGGATTTATGACATCAAACGCTCTACTGAAGTCTGTATAAATTGTCTATTTGATATTTATTATCAATTTCTGTTGCTAGTAAGTGAGTGAACTCAGCAAGATTAATTACTCTTGATGTTCTGGATAGAAAACTGTGCTGACTGTGAAATAATTGTATAAACGTGTGAATATATATATTCTGGATAATAATTTAAAATATCTTGCCAGGCGCAGAGATTATATCAGTATTATTTCCATTAGCCTTTGGAACTGAACAAATATAACAATTTTTTAGGTAGTTGGAAAGCAAAAACTAGCTAATGACTTACTAAATATCGCCTGCAATGGAATTTGGTAACTGGAAGCAACCGTTGATTATATACAATGGGATTTTATCAAATCTTGGAGACGTTTGAGGTATATCTCTTTCGATAGCATATGATTTTTTCAACTTCAACATGAATGCATATAAACTGATTAAGCAGATCAGAATTAACATGGTTTGATAAAGACTCAACAAGATCATACTAAGATTTCTTATACGGGACTTGAAAGTGTTGCATAAATGCATTAGCAATATTGTTTTGGTATTTAATTGACGTCCTTCATAAGTTAAAGTGCTGCTATCAGAACTACTTTTTTTTTTTTTTTTTAACTTAAGCTCAAAAGATTTTCGGATTTACAAGAATGCTGAATTCGCAATCATTTATGTATCTAGCATAAGGGTTTGAAATTCCCCGTTTGGCTACAGCTCTAATTACTTGAAATTTGTTTAAATGATAGCTAATATCGCCGATCTGTTGTCTCCATTTTCGTCGACGATGGTATTTACTCTTTATTAATTTTATTATTATAGGTGTGAACCAAAGAGGATATTTCTTCTTCTTCTTTTTTTACGTGATACACACTCATCGAAAATATTCATTCGATTATAGGAAGCATCAACAGCTTCGTCATGCCTGGAACCATTAGTCATTGTTTCCCAGTTGGCGGGTTTCATTTCCCTATATAATTCTTCGAAATTAGCTTTATGGAAATTATAACCTGATTTAGTAGTCCACATTTAGTACGGATTCAATTCTTTTATAACAGTGAAGCAAAGTAAGGTGATGGATATATTCAGATACTAATGATTGAGGTCAACGTTTTACTTCGATATCATTTATATTTACAAGAACTAAATCTAATGTCCTGCCTAGTTCATTTTTAATATGATTTTAAGTTATGTAAATTCATAAAGTTATATAATTCCCAACAAGTACATGTAGAACTAAGCAAATCAAAATCAACTCCAGTTATGTACGATTGATTCCAGTCGCCTATTAGAAGAATATTGATTTCTGGTTGCAAAACGTTACACAAATAAGCCACGTTCAGTAATGAGAAATGCTTTGAAGTTATCGTTTATAACATTTTCATAGAAATAGTTGAATTTAGTACGAGAATAATTCCAAAAGTAAGACCTCATGTTTTTAATTATTTATTTAAAAACCACCAGATACAGCTCAAAGGCCATTTTATACTGTATATCTAACAATAATAACAATGGAAAGGTTTTGAGAAGGTATCGGCCAGGGCCTGTTTAGTAGGTACCATTCCGGCATTTGCCTGGTTAGATCGAGAAAAACCCTGAAAAAGCCCAGTCAGGATGGTCATTTTTAGAAATACAAAGAAGCGTTTATTGTATCATTTTAATCATTATTTTTAAGATTGTATATTGATTTATTTTTCTACATAATCGCCATTTCGGTCGATGCATTTTTGAAGGCAGTATACAAGTTTTTTGTATTCCTATGTCATATCAGCTTGCCACTATGTGTTTGAGGAAGCGTTGAACCTCATTTTCCACCTCGTCGTCGTTGCTGAAGTGCGTTTCGGACAATTCTTCATTCAACTTAGGAAACAGGTGCTGGTCACTGGTTTGCTCAACCTTTGCGACTGTCTCGCCAGAAAGCGACGGTCTCTCACTAGCTCTTTTCTTCGTCGTGAATTTCAGTACAACCAGTTGCAAACTCTCTACACCACTTGCGAACGTTTTCGACATCTACTACCTGATTTGTCGTATACTTGCTTCAATTGGCGAATTTCAATCGATTTAATGCCTATTGAGTTTAAAAGGAAGAATAATTACACGAACTTTGCTCTTAGTGATAGCGCCAAGCGGGAGCCCTATTACAAATGGCTGACAAGCCAATACTGGAAGTCCGAGCAAGGTGCACGCAGACTTGTTTGGGAGTAGGAGAAACAACAAATACAACAATGTTGCCAATAGCCACACGAACAGTTTTCTTGCTCCCCCAGAGCTTTGGAAATCTTATTTTTGAGATTACCCTCGTATAAACGTTAATAAGATTATGACCAGAAATGTGCTCGTAAAAATGTAATCAGTAGGGTTCGAGTTTTTACGCATTAAAATCCTGAAAATAACTTAATTGAAATTCATTTATTTACAGTATTTATTGTGTGCAGAATGAATTTCCACAGTACATGACTAGGAGCTTTTCAAGATTTTATGATGTCAAACTTACTCTATTGTTTACTAAAATAAGTTTATAAGCCGAAACTGACCTTTCAGCATTTACTGACGTAATTGGACAACATTTGTTTATAATGATACAGAAGGTTCGTAACATTCATCTGACAAAGATTTAGGGCTACTGAACGCAAACATGTACTACTTCATTGATTCGATCTATCCTAATCCTCGTTTTGAGCTAATCACCTTATAGAGTAGGAGTTACCACCTTTTCCATTGGCGTATCACTAAAGCATATTAATTATTGAAATCACCGTAACTTGTACGTATCACCAACAGCGGCTCACGTACCACTCGTTACAAACCGAGTTCTCTTTAACGATTTTCATAGTTTCGCCTGGAACTCATAGACGTATTCGCCTTGAGTTTCCAGACGTTTAATTCTTTCAACAACTGCCGAAAAATGTACAGAAATGAAATGGATATCTTGATACTAGAAAAGAGTATTCCTATTACTCACACCAAAAGAGCAGGAAAAATATTTTCTTAATAGATGTCCAATACACATGAAACTATCAATTCAGAACATTAAGAACATTAAAATATTTTGTAACTTCAAATATATGCAAATAATAATAATAATAATAATAATAATAATAATAATAATAATAATAATAATAATAATAAACGATACCCTTAGAATATGCACTAACGTTCAGAACATACATTTGCATATGATTTTATTTTTAAAAAATCTCTAGTCCTACCAATCAGATGAAATTGAAAATTCTCTTTGTGTGAAATGGGCAGGAAAGACAAACGCTATATGCGAGGATATCCATTAAAGCTATATAGATTTTGATTGATTTTGAAAGAGTGGGAGAAAATGTTTTAAAATGTCACTGCTCATTCTCGTACGACAAAATGCTTATTTTTTGTGTGATAAAATCGAACTTATCGTTTGAGAAGTACTTAAAGAATAGATATAATATTAGTCACATTTTTCATGTATTGCAGAAATATAATACATCGAAGTATTCCAAATGAAAGTAATGCCTTATTTCCTTATTTATATATATATACCTAAAGTACTGTACAAATGTAGGATTTTTTCCCATGTTATATTCAAATTAACTCAGGAGGAGGAGGGGGTCATGACTGAAATTAAGTCTTGAAATGTTGTAAATATGTCGTGAGAAAATAAGTTGATAATAGTCCCAAACTTTAAAATTATGTAAAAAGTGTACCAAAAATAATAATAAATAAGTAAAAATCTGTTTGAACATATTTTTAAAAATCTACTTTTGTTCATTGAACACTTAGACTGCTGCCATAAGAAAAATGTTCACCCTCCCATGCCATGGATAATGCAGTGTATATCATACGTTGTATAATCAATATCTATTATGGGTATGTTTTCCTTATAAACCAATTTTTCCCCAGTCCGCTGATGTTTATTATATCAAGAGACAGCCTGAATTGAGCTACTATAAGAAACTGGTGATCGGTGTGCACACACCGTGAGCAACTCGGCCCAAGCAGCAACATCTGTATCTGCCCACATCGTGGGCTGCTCGGCCCCCTGGTATAATACAGAGGTAGCCCACGGAGTGATAAACACGGCAGTTTAAATGGTAATATGTCCAAAAACATCTTGTGGTGTTCTATCACTGAATAAAAAGTTCCATAACACATAATGCAATCTAACAGTATCTCCCAGAAAATTATTCGAAATATACCTGAACTTCTGATGTATTCACGTCCCTCCCCACCATGTCCAACAGTGCTCGATAAGGTTTAGGTCTGGAGCCTAGCAGACCAGGGCATAGGACTGCTCTGAATAGATGATGATGTGCTCGCCTAGTAGTATGGGGACGCTGATTAGTGATTATGCTGCTGAAGATAAGTATTCAGGTAAACTCGGAGGACATGATTAACAACACCATGAAGACACTCCCCTGATACTAATGATATTCCCCTTAATGAAGGAGGATATGTAGCTTATTTTATCGTTCCTTCTCTTCCCAAATACCAGAATGTCAAGTGTGGGTCCTACCGGTATATAACAAATAGGAACACACTGGATTTTTCCGCTCACCTCCAAGTTTATATACGAACACAGGATCGCCACTGTGTTCAAGATGGAAGCTAGTCTCATCGCTGAATAGCACAATCTTCCATTTACATTATCACTGCAGTTTCTTTCCGATGACGTTTTTGTCGATAACCAAAGTAATAGTGCAAAAGGAACGTGCAGTGCTAGATCAATCTTCAATAATCGATTATTTAATGTTTGTGCTCTCACATGGGGAACAATGGTAGCCCTGATTGCACTGGCGATTGGTGTCCTGGCAGTTAGGGTGGCCCGAATGATCCTTCTTTCCAGGAGTTCTTTGGAAAGTGGCGCGAGAACGTCGGGTCTGAGAACTGTGTCTTCCATTGTGTATAATATGGGTAGCCAACTTTTTTAGGTCTGGGATTCCAAACACATAATGTGATCACACTTAACTACGATCATCTTGTTGTTCCCTCTGCAGACACTACCGCTAACACACTCCCGGGTTCGATTTCCGGTGGAGACACTCGGTCGCAAAGATGTAACAGCTTTTTCAGGCTGCCCATTCTGAGTGAGGTCTTTCCTGGGTTTTCCTCATTCACACCAGGCATATGCTGGGATAGTAACTAACATAGAAGTCCCAGGCCGCATCCTTCCGTCCCCAATCATTTCATCCTTTCACCCTTTTCCGGATAGTGTGATCGCCGACGGACGTCATCCCTCATACGTAACGGGCTTAAAGCCATACATGTCGGTAATGCCCAGAAATTTGTATAAATAAATAAAGCATAAATCTACATACACTATGATTGGCATGCGGATTACAGTGGTTTGTGTGTGTGTATTTCGCTTGAATTGGGAGATGTTATTATAAGGACTGATAAAATGCGTTTACACCAGTATCTTATTTTCATGTAGCACAGCAAAAATTGAGCTTCGAATATGAAATATATAGTATGGGCTATATATATATATATATATATATATATATATATATATATATATATATATATATATATATATATATATATATATATATATATATATATATATATATATATATATATATATATATATAATGAATGGTTTTAATTTGAGAGAAGATATAGCACAGAGATACAATTAACTTCCATCAAATAAAATAAGTGAAAGGTTTTTAGACAAAGGGAACAATGGACGTGTATGAAATGAGTATTCATTAGTTCACAAGGGTTTTAACTGCCTTACCTGGATTATTTGGTTGAAAACGCTAAAGATGCTAGGAATAAAAGATCAAAGAAAATAGATCAATTTTATTCTCTTTAGAGATTTAGAGTTGGATTTCCAATTTGGCCTGGATTAAAAAAAAAAAAGAAAAGAAAACTTTTGAATCAAGTATTGAAAGGTGAAAAGAAAGAAATGATATAGGGTAGCTTAATTGGAAGACTATTCGACAAAAATTTTGCCTTCTAGTAACATCATTTACCATCTATAAGAGTAGCGAAGAAGAGTTTGATTAGGGAAGACGTTTGATTATAGAACGTAGAAGGATAAATATATTTATTTTGAAATGAAGTAATTGTTCCTCCGGAATCTGAACTTAAAATTAATATAATGCTAGAAAACATAACAAAAGATGCTAAAAATAATATTAGATGAAAATAATTATGAAAAAGTCAAAACAGTGGTAGTTGAGATGATAGAGACTGTGACAATTTGAGACATCTGAGCAAGAAAATAAATATACGCCTATTTTTTAATACTTAGGTATGTTATTAACGAAGATATGAAATATGAACCTTAAATAGAAAGCAATGGGAGAAATGGTGAAAAATATTTTAGATAGTTGTAATGAGAATGATGATAGGAATTCGTGCACCATTTGAGTCACTGAATGAAGAGTTACAGAAAAAAAAACTCAGAAAAGTTGACAGCACATACTTAAGTTCTCGATATTTGTATTTTAAGATGAAGGGAAAACTTAGAACGATAACCAATGAGCGGCATTAGGAATAATGGAGGTAAAAGAATAAAATTAGAAATAATTAAGAAGATACTGTGATACTGCTGAAGAAGAAAATTGTACTCCGAATGACGCATGGTAAAAGGAAAACAAGGAAGGTATAGAGAAAGATTAAATTAATGGATAGTATTTAAAAGGCGAAGAAATTACCTAAGGATCATATTGTATGGAAACTTAAATTTGTAGCAAGTAGCCTACCAGTGATGGAAGAAAATTAGAATGAGTTGTATTGATAGAGGTAGATATGGATGGACGATCTAGCTAGCTCTTAATTAAACTAGATTCTCATTTGCTTTAAATTTCAATTAAATTGGGGTCAACTAACTTTTTAGTCGTTCCCCTTCCAATTTTAACATGCCAGAGACGCCCAAGTTCCGTTTATACCTAGGTAATCTTTTGTTTTGTTAATTCAACGTAATTAAGTAAATCCCATCAAAGATAGCATAAATGATTTGATTTTCCTTTCTAATTTAAACATTTCAGAAATTACATCCTGACTCTGAAATGAAACCAAACTGGGAATCAAATTCTAAATCTCGAAAAAGAATAAAGTTGGTATATTTGCATAAAATCGCGTCGTCTAGCTATCAGACTTTCTTTTGTTGTCAACCATCTTATTCTCTTTTGATAAGTAGAAAATCCTCACGAAGTTTTCTGCACATTTGTTCCAAGACGCTTTTGATTCACAAACATTGTTCTCTCTTTATTGTCTGTGATAATTACTATCTAAGATCTAGTAATCACAATGTAATGACATAACAACTAGCTGTCATAGTCATGTGTTGTGTATTTTAAACTTGCGACCATAAAACTTGTCATACAATGACGTATGGAGTAGCCTACACGAGGGAGCACGTGGCTCTCACCTTCCTTTCGGAAATTGACCAACAAAGTCTTAGAAACTGCACTGGAAATCTTGTGATGAGCCTCTTTAGAAATAGTCTTTCCTCGAAAGTTTTTGTTTAAAGACATGAGTTTGAGTTCCACCTAGGGGAAGGGGGAAGCTTGCTGAATCTTCGTTTAGTTTTCAAACTGTATTTCCATGAAAATAAAACCATAATAATAATAATAATAATAATAATAATAATAATAATAATAATAATAATAATAATAATAATAATAATAATGTATATGACTCGGTCTTATTTTCGGGGAAGCACGATATTTCATTTTGCATCGTGTCTTTTGTTACAGGGTGTAATCATCGGACGTAAAACTCAAATCGCTAATAAAAAGACAAATTATAGGCCGCATTTGTTTTTTATGGAAAGCTGCCAAATTACACACAACAGGGAAACTTAAGAGTTAAAAAAAAATCATGTTTGATTCTTGATTGGAGTAGAGGTAGCTCGGATTCTACATTAAATTGTAGGTCCACATTCCATATTACTTGTAAGCTAAAAAGGGACATCAACAAAATCGCTTCAAACAGTCGAAAAATGCATAATTGTATGTTCATGATGGATTAGAAATGTCTAATTTGCACGGAATTGTTAAGTTGTCTATTTGCTTAATTTACCGAATAGGCGAAAGCTAGTGGTTAGCGCTTGTCTGTCGGAATTGGAAGTCCCAGATTCGAAATTGGTAAGAGGTTGATCTGACAGTTTTTTAAATTGTTCTTTTTCTTACTTTTGCTAGGCGACAAAATTCATAAATATGTACAAATTAAAATTAGAATAACTTTTTAGGAAAGGGTGAAGAAATTAATTATGTAAACTAAGATATGCCACGTACTTTTAGAATTTAGTTTGAGAGTAAAACTGTTAATACAATATTTTACTCTCTTTCACACAGCACATTTGTAATAAAACGATCAAGTTTCAACTAATTTACTAAGGTTTCTGAGAGTATTGGAAACATATAATTGTTTTCCCGTAAAATATTTTCAGCATTTATCAGCTTATTCACTGGACAGAGAATTAAGTTCTCTCATTCAAAATGTTCAAATTCAGTCTATCAGCAGAAAGTGTTCTTTAAAATACATTAAAATACTATTACTTTCAAACTGAAACCTACTTTCCAATAATAACAAACACATTGACTGCCAGACAATAATTAGCGTTTTTGTATCTTTCTTCGGGAGGTAGGAGAGAGCCGCGCTCATTAAACTGCAAATACGTAAAATTCTAAACCAACAAATAGCTGTTACGTACACACCAAACGCTGTAAATATATGGTTATATAACACATAGTAACCAGTTAGTAATAGGATTGCCAACCGTACGGTATTTTACTGGGCAGTTCGCTTTTTGACCTCCTTCTCCGGTGTCCGGTACGACCTCAAAACCGGACGTTAAATGTCCGGTAATTTTTCCTTTTACTAGCCCTATTCTGTGTTCTATTCAGATTATTTTGAAGTGACGAAAGGAATCGTTTGTCTATGAACATAGTTAAAGCAAAGCTTCTAATAAACTTTGATATCGACCTGTCGTGCGCGGAATTTGCTGAAGAGTTGAAGGCAGAAAAATTTACTGAACTTATCAAAATTGCTAAGGTCAATAAAAGTACATTTTCAAGAGCGCTCTTTCACCCTTTCTCTCTTTCTCTCTCTTTAGCTCTTTCACACTCTTTTATCCTCAGCTACATCTTGCAATTAAATAATGCATCAAGATCCAGTAAAAGTATGTAGCCATTATGAGTCATTACCCCAGCGAAGCGGGTAAGACTTATTTTTCAAGTATATTTTGTGCATGTCATAATTATATTTCCAATTATATTTGTTTTTCTGTTTTAGATACAATATATTATTGATTACACAGGTCTGCAAAAAAGAAAACAATGCTAAGCTGTTTCGGTTTAGTTAACTGATTCGTATATGTTGGGGTGCGCTGAATCCAGGAATTACAACCGTTTTGTCCTGGGATGTCTGGGTTTCGAACAAATGGGTGGTCATTGCTGAACAAAAATATGAACACATATATGCGATTTATAGAAACACCATTAACAGCGTAACACAAATTAATGTACAGAAACACGCACACAAGTGACGACAAAAAAAGTAATATCGCCCTCAATCAGATTGCTTGTGAAATCGTCTTTTTTTTAAAAGGTCAAACTTCGTTTTGAGCTTGCCCTTTTAAAGGTGGCTGCCGGAAGGTCCCTAAACAACACCCAGCAGTAGTCTGCCATCATCGTAACATTCCAGTTCCCCTAATACTATCGTTCCATTTCTTTGATATCTTGATGGAAACGCTCCCCCTGCTCTTCACTCACTGCTTCCACATTGGCAGGAAAGTAGTCAAGATGGGAGTTGAGACAATGAACTTTTAAGCTCATGGAACAACTAAGCTTTCGGAACACGTGCAACATTTTTCCAGCATTTCCTTGTACTGTGGGCCGTTTCGGTTTCCCACAAACGTTTTGATGACCACAATAAAGACAACCCAAGCCCCTTTTTGAGTTGGGGTCATTGAACTGATGAAGTCTTTGTCGGATATGTGTTTTCTCATATCAGGGCCAACAAAACCCCGCGTAGTATTTGAGCAACAAACAGTGTAGCCAGAATTACTTACCAACGTTTTACAAATCTAAGATGTAATGTTACTAAATTGATTTTTTTCTTTGTAATCTCGTACTTTCATTCATGACACATTACGATATGTGTCCGTGATCCCCATCCGGACCAATATACATATATTTTCATGTTTCGGGGAGCACAAATACATTTAATCTTCCATGTTCATTTCTATTGGCGTATTAATCATTTGCAATTTAGCGATTTCTAGCTACCTGTTCGACCACGTTACATTTCGATTGTTCAAAAACTGAACATCCCAGGAAGAAACGGGGGCCATTTTCGACTTCGGTGCACCCAGAAGCGTAAAAATGAGCTAAACTTATGCAAACAGCTTTTTGGTTGCAGACCTGTGTTATAGACTACAAAAATTACATGTGCTGACAACCAAAACTGGAATAGATAAGTTTAATAAATTCTTGAAAAGTAACTAAAGTTATTAATTTCGGACTCCGAACCGCTCAATTTTATGTGAAGTAACCACTTTCAGGTTGTTCACATTTTTGACGAGCAATGATACCACAATTTTAAAAGTATAAGTATTCCAGGAAGCTGTCCGGTATTTCCATTTTCAAAAGTTTGCGACTATAGTTAGTAAAAACAAAAAAGTAATATGAAACATCTCACATCAACATCATAATATCGAAGACGCTTCTAAACATTACCTGTAAGGTAGAAGTGAATTTAATTTTACTTCCAATTGATAAATCTTTCCGATATCCAGGTATCTATTCTTAATAATTGTTGCGCGTGGAGTAAACAATTGTAAAACATGTGTGTTTAGATACTAAAACAATTGTAATACATGTATGTTTAGAAACTAGTGTTCATGTAGATACTTGTTCATCAACCCTAATTTATAGAAACGTTTCTGATAGGTTCCATACTTTTCGAGTTTTTTTTTTTTTTTTTTTTTTTTTTTTTTAATATTACCGTACATTTTTGACGTCTTGTAAGTGTCAAACTATGCATTTCCACACATTTTTTCATTTCCAGACACTTTTACAATCCTCTATGTTGGTATAATTAGTATGCGTCAATATTTCCCTACCCAACATAGAATCTACAGTGTTTTCTCTTTTTTTCTGTCTCATATAGACTTGGAGCTGAAACGAGATGTTACATTTCAATAAATCAATCGACTTCTTTCAAACACCACTTTCCTTCTAATTACGAACATTGGACGTACAATCTATACATGAAAATATCATTTATGTGTATTCTCAAAAAGAGTCTCATGTATTATTATTATTATTATTATTATTATTATTATTATTATTATTATTATTATTATTATTATTATTATTATTATTATTATTATTATTATTATTATTATTTCAAACAAAGTTCTAAGTCTTGTTACATGTTGGCAACGGTTTTCCGTAATATGAGCCTAAGACATGAACGTTATATTCACTTTAAATTTAAATTTGCAATACAATCAATATAATACTAATTTTATACTCATTTATTTACCATTTTTTGAGTTTATTTTTTCTCCCTGATACGAGGACTGAAAGTTTCATATTTCAGCATCCATGCCTGGAATTCCATTCACGGTTAGAATGGCTGCATCATAGCAACAAGTCGATAAATAGTTAATCATATGCTCACCTGGTATGGTGAGTAGCTGTACAGTTGTGGCTTGATAAATGGTTTGCTTGTTTTAAGAACGCATTGCAGTATCAGAATGGACCAAACTAGCGCAATAATAATACATTTTAAGTCATGAATTTCAGAATATTTATGAATTTTAATATATATTCTTTACAAATAAGCTAAGACAATTATTTTTCCTGTTACTGAGTTTCGCATTTTCTGTCTCGTGAGCAGAAAGGAAATTCTAATTCATTTATTCGGTGATTGATTACTCACTAATTGGTGATTGATTTCCTAACATACAACTAATTGAGTTCCTTGAAACTGGCGCTGACATACGGTGTATACCCTTATTAATCTCTTCATTATGACACTAGCAAGACGACAGCATATAGTAGGGTTCATTAACCCCTTAAGTTTTAATATCTGTTTAACTAAAATATTGTCCAAAAACGAAACATAGCCGATTTTCATTTTTTTTAAAAAAAGGAATTTATTGGCTTTAAAAAATATGACGTTCGTTGCCAATAATAATTAATAGGTTTTACTCTGCTTAGAGAGATTGTTTATTTATAGATGTACTGTATATATAAGAAAATACACTGTTATTTAACAGATTATATCTTTTTCTAATGATGACACACATACTTCTTTTCTCCCATACTACTTTAACATAACTGTGTTCTTTGAAGGACAATAGAATTATGTCGAAATGTATAAATACTACATGTTGTGTGTACAATTGCAGACGCTAAGAAGTCTTCTTTTGCAAGATTGTTTGAGGACGTTAGGATAGAAACCTTCGGTGATTATTTGCATTTATGCTCGACGTTCAATAGATTTTAAGAAGAAGTTACTCACGACATATGACATCACAGTTTGAAGAACAACGCAATTTTTAACTCGTCATCACGAAAGCTGAACACAAGAATACTATTACAACACATTTACAATGCACGGCCAGGAAACTTTAAAAAAAAAAAAAAAAAAACACAGATAAATTGAAAAACAACGTATCTATTTTACCTACAAACAGAACTTACGAAAAGAAACTGAAAAAAAATTTGTTAAAATACCAGTGTAAAATTTTCGACTTTAATGTTATATTTTTAAATATGATTCTGCTCACCAGTTTGAAATATGGACACCTGAATCCACTTTCGAAGATTAATCTGTACGTATAATCGATGTTATTGGTACTTCAGTATTGTAAAAGAAAAGATACCGGCAATCGAGAACGATTTTTAAAATAAAGCACAGTAGTTCTGAACATTTTAAGCGTCTCGGGTATCTGAGATTTTGGCACTACAGAAAGGCACACTACTTTATATCAGAAGAGGAATATTATTTGACGTTAAGTGATTTTGACACTATAGAATGAGAGAGCACTTTATACTATAGGGTGATTATAGAAAGACAGAGTACTCCATATTATAGGAGAAATATTTGACGTTAAGTGATTTTGACACTATCGGATGCC
This sequence comes from Thermobia domestica, assembly GCF_964235325.1. Taxonomy (NCBI): domain Eukaryota; kingdom Metazoa; phylum Arthropoda; class Insecta; order Zygentoma; family Lepismatidae; genus Thermobia; species Thermobia domestica. The sequence goes on along the minus strand of NC_137455.1, from coordinate 292,543,680 downwards.
AGAATATTTTATATTATAATATGAATATTATTTGACGTTAAGTGATTTTGACATTATAGAAAAGCAGGGTATTTTACATTATAGGAAGAGGAATATTATTTGATGTTATAAGCGGTTTTGATACTATACAATGACAGAGCACATTATATCATAGAAGGAATATTATTTGACGTCCATTGATTTTGACACTGAGAAAGGCAGGGTGCTTCACAGTATAAAAGGAATATTATTTGACGTTAAGTGATTCTGACACTATAGAATGGCAGAGTATTTTATATTAGGTGCTTGAATTAATTCTCGCTGTTGATGAACATAGGGCAGTAGTTGTGTTATTGCAGCACAGCGGACTGTGACAGAATATATATTTGGAAGTGCTATCCTTGGGCTATCAGAGCACTATTTGACCTTCGAGTGAAGTGAAAAGAACATTTGTTTTCAGTGTCTTGAACATGGCGGGCTTTGTGCCTGAAAAACAACATTTGCGGGAAGCGCTACTCTTCTGGGAGGCGTATGGAGAGCATGTTCTATCGGAAACAACGTGTAGAGAGGTTTCGACGATTCAAAAACAATGATTTTGACTTTAGTGACAAAGTGCGTCCTGGTCAGCCGAAAAAGTTTGAAGATGGAGACTTAGAGGCACTAGTGAAAAAAAAATCATCTCAGACGCTTAAACAGTTGTCTCAAACTCTAAATGTTGATAATTAACTGTTAGTAAGCAGTAACAGTTAGTAAGTAACTGTTAGTTAGAGCAATCGTAATGATCCAGAAAGTGGGAAACTGGGTGCCACATTAATTGACGGAAAGACATATTGCGAAACGTTTAACCGTTTGTGAAGTGCTGCTTCAAAGACATAAACGGAAGTCGTTTATGCCTCGCATTGTAACCTACGATGAAAAATGGATTTGTTACGACAATCCCAAACGCAGAAAATCATGGGTGAAGCCCGGAGAACCATCAACATCAACGCCCAAACCGGACATTCATGGAATGAAAATCATGCCGTGCTTTTGGTGGGATCAAATCGGTGCTGTTTATTACGAGCTGCTTCCACCGGGTCAAATGATGAATGCTGATCGTTACCGAATACAATTACTGCATCTGAATCAAGCACTTCAAGAAAAACGACCGGAGTATGACCAGAGACACGACAAAGGGATTCTGCTCCATTACAATGCCAGACTATGTGTTGCAAATGTAGTGAAAGAAACTTTAGAGGGATTGCAATGGGATGTTTTACACCACCCGCTATATTCACCAGACGTCGCCCCTTCCGACTACCATTTGTTTCGATCCATGCAGCATGACCTTTCTGATCAACATTTTAGAACTGTCTAAGATACTCAAAATTGGCTCGATGGATGGACTGTCTCACAGGAACCCCCAATTTCCTATCGCGGAATTCATTTATTAGCCGAAAAATGGGAATAGCTGTCGAGGGACAGTACTTTCAGTAGAATATATTGTTCTGTTCTTGTGGAATGACAATTTATCATTAGTATAAAAAAACAGCGGGAATTAATTCAATCACCCAATATTATAAATGAAATATTAATTGACGTTCCGTGAATATACGCTTTAGCAAGTCATAATTAAAACGGGTGAAAGTGCGCTTCTACCATTTGCTCGTCCAGCATTTGAATGTCTTCCTATCTGCCTTAAAATTTATCCGATTAACGTAAAAGTTGCCGTGTGAATTTATTCAGTGTTAGGAAATAAACGTATTGTTTGGGGTTGAAATTCGTCAAGTACAGTCTGTCCGTAAAGTTGCGCAACCCAAAGTTTGATTGCGTATATCTTTTGAACCAAGAACGATAAGGACCTGAGATTTGAAACAAATGTAAACGTGTTCTATGTAGATATTTTTGTGAGTATGACCAATGTTGGAATTTGTAACGTTTTTGTGTAGTAACGAAAGAAAGTACCGAAAGTGTCCAATAAATAATATATAAAATAAAGAAAATCAACATTCAGATGCAGAAAACTGACTTCCTGCGGGTGAATCCCTGTGTATATGTGCAGTATGCTGCATCAACATTTATCCATTGGTACGAAAATGTTACAAAGTTGATGTAGCGTTGCCATGTAAAAAAGGTTTTTAATGCAATTCCGTAAAATGGGTTCGCACTAAAGAAAATTACAAAAATAATAATACTAGAAATCAGCAAGTGGAATTCACTTGCATTCATATTTCTAAAAGAAATGTTTGAATTTAACGTCCCATAATTATGCCCGTTAGGCTAAGGGAAACGATGATTAAAGTATGTGAATGATAATGAAAGAATTGGTGGAATGAAAAGTGGGAGGAAACGGAAGTACCACGAGAAAACACATGGACACGACTCATGTTGTCCACCACAAACGTACTTGGACGGGGATCGAACCAGGGACCCCACGCACCAGAGGTAAGCGTTCTACTACTGAGCCACCGTCGTACCCCTATATTTCTAAAAAGAAGAAGAAGAAGAGGAAGAAGAGTGGTAGTCAGATTATTGTGCTGAAGCCCAACCAACATAATGATATATTTATTTTAAGCGATCTTAGAATTACAGTGTGAGAAGGAAAGATTGGAAAGCAAATAAAAGTAAACACTCAAGAATGAGTTAATTGGAGGAAACGGTGGCTCAGTGGTAGAGTGCTTACTCCTGTTGCCTGCGGTCACTGGTTCGATCCCCAGCGAAGTAAGTTTCTGGTGGACAACATCGTGTTCGTGGGTTTTCTCGGGCTGCTCTTGTTTAGTCCCATTTTTATTCCACCAATTCTTCCATCATCATTCATTTGCTTTAATCATTCATCTCCCTTAGCCTAAAAGGCATAATCGTGGGACGTTAAACTGAAAGATTTCAAACAAAGATGAGTTAATTATTTGCTTATAAGGTAATGCAGGTTTCACAGCCATTTGAAGTTGAATATTAGGGGAGAGGTGGGCAATGGTGACCACCTAAGAAAAATGGGTTATTACGTAGTTTCATTTGCAAAATATATTGAAACAAATTTGTAAACACGTACTCCAATCCTTCTACAATAAGTGTGTAAAATAAAAAAAGGCTCATTTTTTCAGTTCGGGAACACGATAAAAAAACTCAAATTGCTACTTTGGTCGCCATTCCCATCACATGTTGGTAATGGCGATCACAGTACAAGTTTAATAAACACACATACTTTCATAGGCAGTTCAAGTTTTTTTCTTTTTCTTTTTTTAACTGCGCCTTCGAAAGACTGAGAAACGTCAACTGAATGTTTTATTGACGTTTTTTCCAAGACACGTCACAGATATATCCACGTGGTGAGTCCACAACAGTACAGTCAACATGCACCCACGAGCCACAAAGGTTACACCCATACCAAAGTTTCAGTGTTTGACTCAAGTAGGTGTATTACCTATCTTAGGTCTAGCCACTTTTATAATTTTTGGCTGGAGAAGTATTCCAAATGTTTGCTTGCAATGGCGATCAGCATGTTGGTAAACCGATCACGTTGATCGGCATTCCCAACATTGCGCCATTTTGAAAATTGAGCTGGTTATACTGTAAAACGTAGTTTATTTGAAATATAATTATGTGTCGTGCATTAGATGTAAACATAACTTTTTATGAATCGTAGTAACTTCAAGATCTTACAACTTAAAATTGTGCGTATCGTGAGTTGAAATATGCAAATCCTTATAAGAAAATCAACAAAAACAAGTTTCAACACGCTGTAAACTTCAGTCTTCTCTGATAACTTCCTCGACAATACACAAGAAACCTTGCTACAAGAGGCAGATGGCAGCACTAGTTTGATTTCTCCTTGGGTCACGCAAGAGGGCAAAGTGGGCTGATCGCCATTCCCTTCCTCTCCCCTAATAAGCTGGTATTTAGAACCATATTACAAGAACTACTAACATGCTTCTCTCATTAGGAATCTCTCTTCGACAAAGTAATGCCACTTGTGGAAAGATTCAAGAGAGAGAAATTGATCTTCCTTCTGCACAACAAGCCATTTCAAACTTTGAAAGGAATATTAATTATAAGAGATCTAATTGATGGTAACGGGAGCCAGGATGTAGAATCTATAAAGAGAGAATGAAAATAAAAGACGAAAAATGAAAAATGACATCACAGAATGGAATAGAGAAGCAAGAGAAGTATGTGATGTAATTTACGAAGCTAAAGCCCGGTTTAAATGCACAGAACAACAAATGGCAGCAATGTTGTTTCCTTCAGCTTGCATGTTCCCCCTTATGCTAAAAGTTTACCTAGAGAAACCGTAATAAACTGAGTTCAATTTAGCACTTTTTCAAACTTTTATATATTTTTATATGTCTTTTTATGTTGTCGTTACAGTTATCTGGGATATTTAGTAAATTCAGTTTCTACTTTTAGTCTTCGATTTTTTTTTCTTACTGCAACACCCGGCATTACAATTCACTAGCCGCCACTGTATCATGTTTCAAGTTTGTAATAACAAAAATATTTCCAGCATAGCTTGAATTATAATTAGAGAGAGGTATTATAATTAGAATTATTAAGAAAAAATAAAATGAAAATTTCAAAATGTGAAAAAAATATTGTTTCAATAATATCCATTTTAAATATAAACTTTGTATGTATGCATATATATATATGACCTTAAATTTATATCACGGCTTCAAACGAAGGCAAGAGAAAAGATCGGCGAACACCTAAATGAAATATTTAATTGTAAGGTGGAAGTCTGTTTGATGTGATTTCGCGATGAAGGAGCATGACAAACTCTTCCACTTTGAGCTCTGATGAAAACCTTTTATGAAATTAATATTTCAAAGATCCTTAGAAGCGTTAACGTATACTTAATAGCTTATAGACAAGGCTGAATATTGTACACGCGCCAGAGAAAGAAAGAAAGAAAAAAAGAAACAAACTTCTCCTGATTTTGTCATATCAAGAAGTTCTTCATGAATTCATGATATATAAAGCACGTTTTGTGTGGTGTGTGTGTTTGTATTAATAGAATGTAATTCGCTGAAGTTTACTGAGAAGTGTACTTAAATTGGTGTACTCCTTGTAAACATATTGAAAGATGTAAAATTAGAAGCACACTTTTGTTCGTGAACGCACATAAAAGAATGGTTCCCAACTTGTTTATCTGTTGCCTCCCTTCGTAAACCCTGCATACTTCACTCCCCCTCCATCTCATGACTAAGACAAAATAAAATATCAAACGTATAGCGTCTGTGAAGTTTGCTAAATTGTAAATTGTCATTACACGTGATCAGTGGCGACGATTGGACGTTAAAAGTGAGGGGCAAGACATGATCTAAATATATGTATATCAATGTTAGTTTTCCTGGTTGTTTCTAACACTTTGTTTGACAAAAGGTTGTATAACTAATAGGGTACTATTTTTTCCAGTTAAAATACCGCATATTGTATTTCATATTTTATTAAGTGAATTGACAAGAGGAACGCGAGTAGGTGCTAGCCTTTTGTACTCTTAAACAACGAAAGTGTAACAAGAGATGTGATTCCTTGCTCATGAACATCTTAGAATTCTGTCTGAAAAATTGTGCGATCAGATTGTTTAATAACAAATTTGCTAAATAAATAAAATAGGAAGGATAATATTAATCATAGTAAGAATAATGAGGCTTGTTTTCTAGAAGTTACATTGAAACTGAGGATTAACAAACAACTTATATTTTTAATTTCACACATGCCATTAAATGTATGTTATTACTGTTAGAAAATGAAAGACAGTAAATCCTCCAAGCATATGCCACGACATTTTAAAGAAATTTGCATTTACAATATTAATACCTTTGAACTGTAATTAAAACGCAATTCCTATAGCTTTCTTAACTCCACGAGAAGACAAATAACCAATACGTACTCACGCAAGTCACGAAGTCTCATTCTATAGAGTGAACATAAGAGAATATCGGGTTTTTAGAACTGTAATATTTCTGAGCTTTGACTTACAACGGATCAACACAAAGTAGCACTTACAGTTTTTCCTCCATAAATGTTGAATGTGAATACCTTCCATCGCGCGACACTATCCAACCGATAGGCAACCTCTTTCCATACCTTAATAAGCATAGAGTAATGGAAACGACAGCTGCTCCAATCCTACGTCACAAATCAGCTGAACAGATCGCAAAGGCACATACATATAATACTTTATAAAGTCCCGAAGAAAAAAGGGGTCAGATCTAGTGACCTTGGAGACCACGCCAGACAACTCCTGTCATTCGGTCCATGCCGACCAGTTCAATTGTTAGGGATGACTTTGGTAAATAAGTTCGATTGTAAGCCAATTGGGCCATTCCATATGAAATCAACAAATCAAGGTGGTTCATGTGTTTTAGATTTTCTTCAAATTTTATACAAATGTTGTGGTATCCAAACATAGCACACCTGTCAAATTTCACAGCTCTAGCTCAAAGGGGACTGCTGTAGGAGCCATTCAAAGTTTAGAGTTTTGTGCAAAAAGCACCTAAGTCCGCCTTCCACTTAAAGTACTGAAACCGCTAGATCTCTGGATATATTGAAGCTATTTGAAAATGGTGTTCACTAAAACAATCTTAGAATTTGTAGCATTTAAAACGTTGTAGTAATGAACTTCCCAAGTGGGGTTAAGCATATGAATTTCACCATCAAAGAGAAAAAAAGAAGAAAAATAATGTCAAAAATTGGTAACTGTTTCTGGAAAAGACCCATCTAACATCAACCTCAAATTTTCAACTCTGGTGTTTCTCTTAACCTCAACCTCAACCTCAACCCAATAACTCTGGTGTTTCTCTTTACCATATAAAAAATCGGAGGGTGCTTTTGGTATGTTCAAGAAAAACAAATTATGACACAATGTAAGTTGAGGGTGGATTTAGGCACTTTTTGCACAAAACCCCTAAATTTCCAATGACTGTTTCCAATTTTCCGTATTGAAAATGTTTATAATTGTCAAGACTTAGATGATTGAATAATTGAATTGTGTCAGAACTCTGAAACTTCAAGTACCATTGCTGAAAGGACTCACATTCTGTCATTAGTTCCAAAATCATGAACGACTATGAGAACTATTAAAACATTTCAAACAACCGAGTATATCGTTCGAGCATTAAAAGAACTGGCTCATTCGAAAGATATAAGTACAGACAATTAATTCAAACTGATAGAACCCAAATGGAGACAATGATTTAAGATACAGACAACTTCATTGAGATTTTAGTAGGAATAAAATGACAAATTAATGCAGCATCACTTCATAGCCAAATCCCAGAGCAGCTACTTCAAATACACACAATAGAGACTTTGAATGACATATCATGCTTAATTATAAATGATTTTGCTGAAAACTACTCCTGTATGATTCAAGATGAAGTTTAAGAGTAGCACTAGACCAACATTTTACTCAACTGTGCAACATTCTAATCTTTTTAAATGCAACACCCTAAGATATCCTGTAACCCCTTCTGTCATCAAATGTTTCATTATGTTGTGTCAGTGATATGTTAAAGCATGATACAGTTACATTTTATGCTTTTCAAGTTATTCTTTTGAAGTGTTTTTCCTGAAATTAAACACGTTACCTACTTTGGAGATGGGTCAGCAGCCCAATATAAAGACTATATAAAAAAAAAACTGCCTACATGAGTGATTTTGAACTCACTTGTGAGTGGAACTATTTTGCCACAAGTCACGGCAAAAGTGTTTGCGATGACATAGTTAAGACGCTGAAATGTCTAGCGAGACATGCTAGTTTACAGAGGCCACTGGATGACCGGATTGTTACTGTTGCCGATTTCTTCGAATTTTCTCAAACTACAACCAATGTCAAACTATAACCAAACGGTTTTTTTTATGCTGGAATATGTTGGAAACCTTTGTCCAATGCTTCAAAAGAGACTGGAAAAGCCATAACGCTGCAAGAGACGCATTTAATTAATCATTATGAACACATTAGCCTGTTGAAACTTGAAGTCAGTCGTGTATCTTCTTCAAAGACAACATTCACTCTAAATACTTGAGCAGAATCGAAAGATATTAATCTTTCATGTGAGCAATTTATTGCTTGCATTTCTGAAGAGAAATGGTGGATTGAAAAATAGTTGAGAATTCACAGTAACATCGTGACTAATGTGAATTTCCTTCATCTCCATGCACCCATGAAAATGTTTTTCTGGCCAAAAACACCTGACATGCTGGATTCCATACTAAAACTGCATCATTAATATTGGAGTACCCAGTATTTTAACTGGTACTGGCAGAAATTAAAGCATTTCTGAAGAAGAAATTCAAGCTAATGAAAGGACCTCTAAAATTGGTGATAAGAGATCTTAGGCTTAAAATTTCAAATTGCTTACAACCAATCAAACATGTAAATGTTGTGTTCATTAATATACTGATAGTTCACTATTGTTCAGTATTTCTTTTATTAAATCAAACAGCACTAAACAGGCTGCGTAATAGGCACATATTGTTTTAAAATAACTTTATAAATTACATTTAAGGAAGAGTTTCTACTTGTTTTATTATTATTATTATTATTATTATTATTATTATTATTATTATTATTATTATTATTATTATTATTATTATTATTATTATTATTATTATTATTTCATAAGAATACTCAAACATTGTAGAGGAACATACTTAGCCATGCAAGTATATGAGATTTGAATTATGTTTTTTTCCTTCAACATATCAAAAAAAACTAACTTTTTATATGATAAACAGGAATACCAGAACTACTTATTCTGAAAATTTGAGGTTGATGTTAGGTGGGCCTTTTTCAGAAATAACTGAAAATTTTTGACATTATTTTTTCTTCTTTTTTCTCTTTGATGGTGAAATTCATATGCTTAGTGATACTGACACTCAATCCAGCATTTCAGGGCACTTCATCACTCTTGTATAATCCTGTGACTAAATTAAAGGTGTTTGCAGGAATACTATATCCTTTTCTAGAACCGGGTTTGGCTAAAATATAATGCTCCTTTCTGATTTTCTAGGCTTTACGAACGAGATACTCAGTTTTTGAAATATTTCAATAGTTTTCATAGTCGTCTATGATTTTGGAACTAATGACAGAATCTGAGTCCCTTCAGCAATGCTGCTTGAAGTTTCAGAGTTCTGGCACAATTCATTTATTCAGTTACCTCAGTCTTGACAATTATATTATACACATTTTCAACACGGAAAATTGGAAACAGTCATTGGAAATTTGGGGGTTTTGTGCAAAAAAGTGCCTTAATCCGCCCTCAACTTACATTGTCATAATTTGTTTTTCTTGAACATACCAAAAAACACCTTCCTATTTTTTTATATGTTAAAGAGAAACACCAGAGTTACTTATTTTGAAAATTTGAGGTTGATGTTAGGTGGGCCTTTTTCAGAAATAGTTGCCAAATTTTCACATTATTTTTTCTTCTGTTTTCTCTTTGATGGTGAAATTCATATGCTTAACACCATTTGAGAAGTTCATTACTACAATATTTTAATTGCTACAAATTCTAAGATTGTTTTAGTGAAAACCATTTTTAAATAGCTTCAATATCTCCAGAGATCTAGCGGTTTCAATACTTTTAAGTGGAAGGCGAACTTAGGTGGTTTTTGCACAAAACCCCAAATTTCGTATGGCTCCTACAGCAGTTCCCTTTGAGGTAGAGTTGTAATATTTAACAGGTGTGTCATGATTCAGTCATGAACACACGCACAAAATTTGAATAACATTTAAAACATATGAGCCACATTTTAGTTTCAAGTTTTCAGCTTTTAGTTTCAAATTTGGTGATTTCATATGGAATGACCCAATATATACCTATTTTATTTAATGCTCCCCATTGCCCTCATTGCTTAAGATTGAAATCGGACAAGGAAATGGGGGTAACAGGAAATAAATTCAACCGAAACTTGAATGTTTCCATTAATACCATTGAACAACCAAACAAATCTCAACGAAAACTTTCGTAGAAATTACACGATTTTGATATAATGTGAGTCATTTTCATGAGGTTGAAATCAGATAACATGAATTCCATGGAAATAATCAATATTATACCAAAATCATATTTTCGACGAAAGTTTTCGTTAAGATAGTATTCCTTAAGAATTAAAAATTACTCTTATTGCTTCGACTCTTAACTTAGTCCGAAGTAAGGGTGTTTTAACAACTTTACAAGAAATTATCGAATTTTCACAAACATCGCATGAGCGTTCTTTACGGCTTTCCAATGGGGTCTGTTGCTTCGAGTTGAACTCCCGGCAAAAGAATTCACCCCCACATTTACAAAAGTGTTTACGGTTAACACTCAGATTTAAAAGTCCGATTTTTCATGAAATATGCATGCATATCCTTTCTCAAGATTAAGAATTATTCGTAATGGTATTGAAATCGCCAACGGTAAAGTGATGAAATTTTCAGAATTAAAAGCAAAAAAAAGACAATTTCGCCTACTTCTATAGTTCATACACAACCAGATTTTTAAGTGGGTGTAATTTAAACCACGAGATACATAAAATCAGAACCCACCCATTATTGCACCTTGAAAATATACTAGAATTAGGCCTATGTTTAGGTACTTTAAGTCCCTCAGCCCAAGAAAACTTTCTGCCCACCCTCCCTTATTTGCTCGCGTTCAGTGTTGTCATTAGCTTCAGTTTCTTCTACTGCAATTAGCGCCGTAACAAGTAAACAAGTAACAGTGTTATGTGTACAGACACCACGTGAAGGAGTTTTGTTAGAGTGCACAAAATAACTGAATAGTATGCAACCATTCATACTTTGGGTACCGTACACTTGGGTTTCATATAAAGGAGCAATTCATCTATAATAGCTCCTACGCAAACACTTGAGGTAATCTCCATCAACAAATCAGATTCCTCACTTTTGACATTCTATATCATGGTTAAAATTGATGGTGATCCACAAAAGGTGGTTCTTGAGATTTGTGTGTGTGTGTGTGTGTGTGTGTGTGTGTTCCGGACAGACAGATAAACAAACAGACAGGGTAAGTGTACAAAAATGTTTTGGTAAACCAAACTCGTTAACTAGTTCGCGCTGTGATCTTTTTTTTTTTTTTTTTTTTTTGGATATCTTCCTCAAATTTAGGTGCCGTGGTTTTTGCTCATTGTTGTGATTCCTTGTTCGTTAACTTTGTAGCTTTCCCTCGAAAGGAGAATGTAGTCGTGGTTTTTGTCCTAAAATATCTTGTCATGTTCGAAAGCACACAATCAATCACAGGAGAATGAGTAATTAACGAACCCGGAGGTTCAATGCCGCGTTCACAAAAGCTCCGTTGACTTCTGTGTTTAGCCAAATGGATCCAGTTCCTACTTTGTACTCCTATTTCTACGACACCCATCTTAATATTATCCTCCCATCTCTGTCTAGGTCTTCCTAATGGACGTTTTCCAATTGAATTTCCAGTGAAAGCGTCCCTACTTTCTTCTGTTCTGACTACATGACCTGACCATCTGAGCCTCCTAGACTTGATGATCCTAACAATGTTTGATAAGCGGTAAAATTATGCAATTCCTCTTATGAAGTTTCTGCCATTCCCCTTTCCCGTTCTTCTTGGGTCCAAATATTTGTCTCAGACTTTTATTATCAAATATTTTCAGTTTGTGTTCTTCCCTAAGAGTAAGTGACTATGTTTCGCAACCATACAGCGCACAGGCATGATTATCTTTTTATATATTTTAAGCTTCAAATTCCTTGACAGAATTCATGACAACAAAACATTTTGAACTGAATAATAACACGAATTCCATGCTTTCAATCGGCAGTTAATTTCTTCGTGGAGAATGATGTTACATTTACTAATAGATCTTTCAATTAAATCTTGCACTATTACTAGGGGTCCAGAGTTACGGTTTGAAGTTAAAACCCTTAATTGGTGACGTGAGGTCCCACGGACACCGAACACCTTTTTTTCTTCTCCCTCTAGCAGACGATTGACCTTAAATACGTGCGAGTCCCAGTACCTTTCTCGCTCGCAATTGGCTATAAGTAGCTGTAGAGTTCGGATGTCTAAGCGTCACTGTTATGTTTCCTTGCAGTTAGTCGAGTCCCAGGGACCACACGTCACTAATTGTGTTGTTCCAGGGCAGTATTCATGAGTTGAGTTGATTTTGAGTTTTAACGTCCCTTTCAGCAGCGATGCTATATGAGACGGGACCTACTGATCAACGTGGAATCCGAACCATATGAACTCCCGGCGGGAATCGAACCCGGGTTTCCCACGCCAAAGGCGCGTACGCTAATCGCTTAGCCATGAAGGATCTTGCCAGTGTTCATATTTTATGCATTTTGAAAACTTTATAATCACTTTTTCTCGTTCAATATATTTGACAAACCTGGAATATCTAGTGTGAATGTGTATAAGGCTGAATTTACGGGAAAAAAGTTAATTACATGTTACATATTTCATGTGAGAAAGTGACAGTGATGCAGTGAGAAGTAAAGTAGAACAGACCTTTGCAAAATTTGCGAAACTAATATATACTTCAAAAATTTCACAAATTTGTAAATGTCTTCCCTTCCATTGACAATAATTTTGAGGAGTTCGTTTATTATAATTTGCATATCAATGTCAGTGTAGCCATATATGAAGCTACCTGTATTCACATTAGAAAACTTATACCAGACTGGTTTGAGCATGTTATATCCATGCACATTGCTATATTTCTTTATTATATTTATGGTGCATTATGTCCTATAGCTACAATGTATATTTAAAGCAAATTTGTCTTTCAAAAGTAATTGTGCTCCTTTTAAAGTTAATAATTAATAAGGGGTCCCAGGGACCTCACGTCACTAACTATGCACTAAAAATTCACTGCAGCAGTTGAGGGTTAAACTACTGCATTGAAACAATTTGTTACTTTGGAACCAGCAAAACTACGCATATAATTCCAGCAATCTTCCTCACAGCATTTAAGAATTGCAACTAAGTTGGATACGCAGATATCGGGACAATTTATAGAAAAGTGAAAGGGCAATTACTACGATAGGGTAAGTGGTAAAGGACACATCTGAAAGATATAAATAAATACTTGGTTGTGATTGCCCAAAACTGGAAAATATGAGCAAACTCTTATCTCTGATTGGTGTAATGCCTGTCCACGGTAATTAAAGGGAACTTCTAGAAACTTTTTTCCTTTTTAATTTTTTTAAAACAGATTTCCAATTACTAATTAGCAGTAGTTACTCAAAGTTCAAATATAACACTCTTCCTTCTTTGCTATTCAGACAATCGTAGTTAAGGATTAAGGAATTTTCAACCAAGCAATTTGCCAGCGTCTGAATTTGACACAAAATCATTCATTTTGATTGATTGCAAAAGTTGTGCATTGCTACGAGCAATTTTTAAAAATGTTATATATAAATGCACTTTTTTATTATTATGGTGTTCGTTTTATTTCAGTGAAAAGTGAAGAAAAGGAAATTTCATAAACTTTTTTGAATAAGTTATTTTTAACTTTTATATTATTATTATTATTATTATTATTATTATTATTATTATTATTATTATTATTATTATTATTATTATTATTATTATTATTTTGCTACTCAGATAGAACAATGGACTTCTACAACCTCAAACTCGAACTTATTACTTTCGGGGAATAGCCACGAATAGAAATCATCACGGGAAAAGCCACGATGGGCGAAAGCCTCCCAACGTTAATTTCTCTCTCATGGAGCTCTCTTTTCTGTTTCAATCTGGAGTTTTTAATATGCAGCACCAGACCCCTGTAGCCCGTGCGTAAATAGTGGCCTAACCACAACTACATTCCTAATGAAAAATTGAGCTGCGTTTAATTTCGGTATAAATGTAGGAAACTATTTTACGTTTCGAAATGAGTCATACAAAAAACATACACAACTGTGCCATATTCTGAAATATTTTGAAGAAATATAATGTTTTAACTGACGTATAGATGAAAGAGATAAAATTGCTATTGTAAATGATACAACAAAACACACAAACGCACACAATTCATTTTCTGACTTCATGCACACCTTAGTTCGTCGGATTAGACACATGACAAGACTAGACGAGACAAAACTCAGACACAGATAACCTTAGTTCCTCTTGTCTTGTGCTTATCTCTGTTAGTCTGCGTAAAAAACAAAGAACTTATATGCACGTGAACATTTTCTAAGATATAAAGATACTAGAAAATGCTAATGATGAGGAAAATGCATTAAGAGACGCGTTTTGCTATTTTTTTCTTAGTGCGCAACACCTTAAACACTTGACTTGAATTGCTATTGATTGACTAATCAATTTGTGTACATTTCCGTTTCGACTAATTATTGCTCTCATCCACATAACTGTTTCATTGGCTTAGGGGAAAGAGGAGTAGCCCCGGTCAGTTTGATATAACGTGCTTGGAGCCCTGGTTCGATCCCAGCTCGCGCCGTGTGGATTTTGTGGTGGACAAACACCGTGCTCGTGGGTTTTCTTGGGGTTCTCCCGTTTCTTCCCACTTTATTCATTCCATCATTTCATTCATTTCTCATAATTACCGTCTCCTTTAGCCTAACCGGCATAACAGCGGGACGTAAAACTCAAAGATTTTATTTCATTTTTGATATAGCGTGAAAAACTTGTAAATAGAAGCAGATGATGACGCTTTACTAGCAGCTGTCAGATAAAGTAATTTTGAGAGCGACGCCATTGTAGGAGTGATAGGTATTTTTTTTTTTTTTTTTTTTGCTGCATTTAATGTAATATTAGACAAAATACTCGACACTGAAAGTATGATTCCATTTGATATTTTTATTAAGTGCTTTTTAGGTAGACACTATGCTTATATAGTTCTAAAGCAATCTATAAAATAAGGCATTCATTTGTTTATATGTTGGTGTTGACCGTGTTACACTCAAAACATGCTTTTTGGGTAGCCCCGGTCAAACGGATGGGGTAATGGCAGCCAGTGACCAGGGCTCCCCGACATTAAAATAAACGATAATAAATAAGTCTTGACTGTCAACCCCCTCCCCAAACAAAGCTCATCAAGTGTAATCTAACTCAGCGGCCAGAGATGATGAAGTTGAACAAGGAACTTCCATTGGATCCAGACGTATATATTCATTTGATGATTTTTGGCCAATACCAATAGATTTACATTTAAAATATATTAAGATGTTGACGAAAGATATATATGTAACTTCAATGAATAAGTGGTTCTTTAAATCTTCTTTACATGAAACTGCGGTATATTATCTGTCCCTGTAGATACCCGACTATTCTAAAGTTAATGAATAAATTTGAAATCTTAATGGTGTTGAAGTTTTTTCTCATATGTAAAGCATGAGGAAATCCCTGACTGCCATTACCCAACCGTGTGGAAAATAACGGTCAATTGAGTATGCTCATATTTTCGCTTTTAGCTTGGCAACGAAATAAGAGATGTATTTTGAAATTGGTCACAATAAACTAGACAGAATTACCTATAGGATCGACTTAACGCGGAAACTTTTCGTCCTTTACGAGTTAGATTACAACGATTTTTGCTTAGGTGACCGCCATTTCCCCATTCTCTCCTAACAATTATTGTTTTTAGCTTAACGTCCCACGTTTATGCACCAATGTTAAGGGAAACGGTGATAATGAAATGGATTATGAAAATGGTGGTATGAAGAAAGTGGGAGAACCCCGAGAAAACCCACACACATGGTGTTAGTCCACCACAAAGTTCACGTATAACAGGCTGGGATCGAACCAGGAACCACTGAGCCGAGTAATAATTAAAAGATTTCTAAAAGTATGTCAGTTGATGCACATCGATTCATCATTCCTTTTTCCACAGCATGGTCTATATTTATGAGAAAAGCAATGTGTTTTCTCCTTTTAATCACAACAAAGTGCACTCTGACTCCAAACTATGTCCATTCCAAAGTTATTGGCACAGTAAATAAAGGAGAGTAATTTCTAGGCCAACTGTAATACTGCACGTACCATGTAAACACAGACGTTCGTAACTCTACCACGTAAATCTGCAGTTCACATGGACCACATATAAAGTGTTTTACGATGTGCGCAACATGTTTTATTAGTTTCTTAATGAAATTGCTACACCTGTTACTTCTGCTTATGGACTCTGTACGAGCTGAACTTCGCGCGGGCTTACGTTAACGATCAATCTGAATGTTTTGGAAACAACAAGAAGGGTCAGCTTTCTTTAACATTATGAAATTCAGTAGGTTATTTTGTACTGAATAAATAAGTAAAAATAATAATTAATATAAACAGAAAAATGTTGTAAAATGCGAAGAAACTGTTTTGTGGATAGCAAAATGAAAAGTTACCAAAAGTGTTTATTTATTTATTTATTTATTTATTTATTTATTTATTTATTTATTCATTGGAATTTAGCGTCCCGTTTCAGTGCCAGGGCTATATAAGACATTGATCTACGGTTCAATGTAGAATCAGAACTACAGTAATGCGTTCAAGTTCTTTCCACTGAGAATTGAATTCCGGATCCAATGCACCAAAGTTGCGCGCACTAGTCGAAATTACGAAAAGTTTTATCAAATGTTTCGACTGGAGTAATGTAATATGCGAAGCAAACACATAGACATTATCAAAGAGTGACAAGAAATATTAGAGGCTTTCGAATTGTGGGTGTGGACAAGAATGTACAAAATTAGCATCAAGGTAATACAAGAAGAGAGAGAAAGTACTTCAAAAAAAATTGTGGAGAAAAGAACAAGAATATAATAAAAAGAAAGTGGCTACGAAAGTTTAAATTTTATTCTGAATGACATTACAGAAGATTTATGGTGGAAGGAAAATAAGAGAAGGGTAGAAAAGTTGAATTAATGAAAAGTGATTTCAGAAGATTTCTCTCCGGGGAATGAAAAGTGAAACTGGGAAAATACCGATAATCGATATTGACCACAGTCGGGGATAGGTCCTCGGGGATAGGAAGAATTTCCCTCCGGGCCATCCGCTGAAATCAAATTACCACTGGTAATGGTCAGTTCTTTCTTGAAGATGAAGAGGTTCGCTCGGTAGTTGCTGTACCGTATTGTATGAAAGATTTTCAATTGCAGGTAAATGATTCCACTGACCACAGAATACTTGATGATGATAAGAAACAACATAAACATGAACGAAATGGTTGTTGTTATTGTTCATTTTCAGTTTACCAATTTTACTTTTTAAGGAGTTTGGTTTACGAAAACTCCTTTATATATTTACTCTGTCCGTGTGTTAGTCCGTCTGGAAGACAAGAAGTTATATATATATATATATATATATATATATATATATATATATATATATATATATATATATATATATATATATATATACTCTGTTAGTGTCCAGAAGACAAAAAATCTCATGAACCACTTGATGCATCAGATCGCAGTTAATGTTGATCGCAGTTAATGTATACCTAGAATCTGTTTCCTGCAATCAATTAAGTGTCCCAAGAATATATTGTTCCTGCTCTCTAATCTCTCTACTGAAACCGGAAGTGGTAGAAATCTACTACTACTTCCGGTTTAAATAATAATTATTATAATTGAGAAAATATCTCGCCACACAAACCAAACTCCTCCATGTGGTTCGGATTTTCAAATTCTTCGGATTTTCAAAAATGACTAAGAAAATGCCATTTAGGCTTAACTATACTGTACGGTATGCTCTTTTATCGATATAGTTCTTATACGGTACATACAGTAACTACAATACCGTACTAAGGTTACATTTAATGTTTCTGAAAAACCTGCTCGTGTACTAAATTACACTGTTCTTGTAACTCACACTTAAAACTTAACTTGCATAGGGCTTAGGGAAAATAAAAATTAAAATATGTAGCTACGACAAACAATTACATATGAATGAGCTTTTGTAAAAATACTGACGACTTCACACAATGCCGACGGATAACCAACCCTATTGTTTGTTTATCGCTAGCGCTAAGACAAAATATAAAAAGGTTCTTGGGATCGCGTTCGGATTTTCAACGTTTCGGATTTTTGACGTTCGGATTATCGACGTCCTACTGTACGACGACGTATAGGCCTAATATTGAAGAGTGCTACATATGTATGAATTATGCGGGAATTTAATTTCATTCCATGCCCCTAAAGCGGGTTGCCGTGATCATTATTGATAGGCTATCTTCAATAAGGTTGGGGAGCACGGTGGTTCAGTGATAGTAAACTAACCTCTGGACCTAGAGGTCGCCGGTTTTATCCCAGGCCATGTGAGTTTGTGGTGAACAACATCGTGTTTTTGGGTTTTCCCATGACTCTCTGTTCCCTCTACATTTTATTCCACCAATTCTTCTATAATTGTTCATTTTCATTTATCATCCATCTCCTTTACCCTGAAGGACACACTTGTATAATGTTAAAAGTAATTTTTCATTTTTTTTTTTTTTAATTCAAATCGCTTCCGACATTTATTCTAATTCAAGAGCTCTTGTGTGGATATATGGTTAGCATGCTCACGTTCAGCGTGCGATACACAAGTTCAATTCCCGGTGGATGTTTATGCGTTTTGAATCCGACGTTAATCTTTATTCTAACGTGTCACAAAGCCTCGATGCTGAAAAGGAACATTAATTAAAATCAGGGATGATAATTCCTACCAATCCAACCAGGTTAACAAACTCTGCTGAAGCACTTCTAGTAAACTCCTGTCTGGATGTCTGCATCTTTACAACTGCTCCGTGTTCTAGGTCAATATTGTATTATATATTAATTAGATTATATAAATATAACATGTACCATTTCTCTATAAACACAAAGGGCCGCGGTGGCTCAGTGGTAGAGCGTTCACCTCTGGTGCATGAGGTCCCTAGTTCGATCTCAACTCGTGCCAAGTGAGCTTTTCGGTGAACAAATACCGTGTGTGTGGGTTTTCTCAAGGTTCTTCCGTTTCGTCCCACTTTCTTCATTCCACCATTTATTTCAATTCTCATCATCACCGTCTCCTTTACCCTAGCCGGCATAATCGTGGGACGAAAACTCAAAGATTTCATTTCATTTCATTTCTATAAACACAGATCACCATTTCAATAAAACTATATTTTATTCATTAAAGACATTTCATATTTTTCTTTTTCTTTTTCTTTTTTTCTTTCTTTTTTTTTAATATACTACATTCCGCCCTAATCTGGTCCGGACTAATCTAGTAATGTACTACTAACAGTGTTGCTTCGTGGTCAGTATTCGAGCTCTCTTGTGCGTGGTTTCAAAACCTTGGATATTAAATAACCGAGTAGTGGTTAGAGTTCTATTTTAAACAGGAGCTTTGTTTCACATAATCTCAGCACTGGAAAGAAACATGAAATTCTAGATAAATAAATCAATCAGTCAATCGTGCTCCCAATAGTTTAGGTTTTAGTGTTATGAACATTTTCCAATACAGGCAGCAGTCTCACACGAGGCTATATGTATAATGACCCACATACTAGTTTTTGGATCAAAACCACTAATAAAAAAAAAAAACCCTGTCTGTATCGACTTATGCTGTAAAATATTGATACAGTAAGATTTTATTTCCTCGGCACAAATAACTTACTAAACTCACCCAGATCTAATAATAATAATAATAATAATAATAATAATAATAATAATAATAATAATAATAATAATAATAATAATAATAATATTCGCAGATTGACTGAGTCTACCTTGAAATTCATTCCTGCATCCAGCCACCAGAATTAGTCCCTGAAAGAGGACAGAATCTTGTAGCGTGAAATAGATATATATCGTGCGGAATTAGTCAAACTGATATCATCTTTAGGAAATTCTTTACAATATTTCAGGGGAAAAAATGTGATTCCAGAACCTGATGTGGCTTACTTTGGTGACTGAAGGTTTTCAACCGATTGTGATTTCTGATGAGGGCACAGTTTACATCAGTACGAGGTACATAAGATCAAATCAAACCAAGTATTAGTTTTTTTTCTTCCATCAGTGTCAATTAGCAGACAGCGATTTGAATGAGTATTCTGGAATTTTAATTAATATTATTTCAAGTTGTTCTCTCTCTCTCTCTCTCTCTCTCTCTCTCTCTCTCTCTCTCTCTAATGTAGGAGAGAAAAAAATGTAGGAGAGAAGAATATTGCTGAACGTAGCTATAAAGTTTTTCGTGTGGGATTTTTCGCTACTCTATAACTTTGAAAGGCTACGCGTAAAGTATAATTTAAATGAAGAGTTTACCTTTACTTATATTGCACAAATTATTCACAACATCAAAGACTCGTTTTGCACAGATTATACAATTCATTTACAACATCAAAGACTCGTTTTGCATACAGCATAGAAAATTTAGGCTCTTTTAATGAGAATCCAGTCACGGTTTGTAATGAACAAACTTAGAATCCCTGCAGCGGTTTCAATGTGAAACATTATTTACGAGTAGATAAAAAGCTACGTTCAATGTTTTTTTTTTCGTCTGGTATCTTCCTTTTTGCAGTGACCAATGTATCCATTTAATTTCCTGTTAAGCAGCATTTATAACCACTAATGGGAATGTGACCATATAAAATAGCATAGAGAAAAAAACTCTCTTGTCTATTCTGTTTACATTTCTTTATATAGATTTTTATTGCCATAATTTAAAAAAAAAATCAGGTTTTAGAAAATACTTATTAAATATTGATTAAATCCGAAGGAAGTTTCTAGAAACAGGAAAAAAAAAAAAACTTTCTTATACAGAAAATTTCGTAAATATCACACTAGGTTCGCCTCTACCATTACAAAACAGCGTGACGTACCTTGGTATTATTCTCGATAAACATCTCTTCGAATGCCCATCTCTTCAATTTACAAGCTAATATTCGTCATCGGATCAACTTGTTATGAAGTTAAAAGACACTAGTTGGGGTCTTAACCCGAACTCATTCTTTATACTGTAATGTCCC
This sequence comes from Thermobia domestica, assembly GCF_964235325.1. NCBI lineage: Eukaryota > Metazoa > Arthropoda > Insecta > Zygentoma > Lepismatidae > Thermobia > Thermobia domestica. Next base: position 292,522,812 of record NC_137455.1, on the reverse strand, counting down.
ACGTGGTATTGTGTATAAACAACTTTTTACGCTAATGTTTACTAACACCACCACATGATTTTGCAAAAATTCCACTATCACCTGTAAACAACAAACTTCTGGCTCCTCCCACGAAGCAAATAATAACGACGGAGCAGCAGCGCCACCACCTTCTGAAAACCTCTATAAATCTGATGGATGACGGCAAACCTATACCAGTTCTCTGGATGGTGCCCCTCCTATTGTTTGCATCAAAACATTAGCACTAACCTAACCCCAAGCCTCTAGTCTGCTACGAAACTCTTAGCTTTTCCTATCTCTTGGCCTAGCCTACTTCGAAGCTTTATAAGAAATTCCAACCACAGCCGCTTAGCCTGCTTCGGGACTCTGTGGCCACCTAACCAGCCCACTGCTTGCATCAAAGCTTTGAGTCCCTAACGCCACTCTGCTTGGCCTACTTCGGGGCTCTGTAAAAATCCTGTCTACAACCTTTGAATCAAAAACTACCTACATCTAACCCTGCAAACTTAAAATATGTATATATCTATTCAGTTCGTTCAATAATGATTGGCACTCTCCCCTATAACTGGTGCCAAGTAGCAGTTTGAAATGTTTGTTGATGTATGCATTAAGATAGACTATACGTAGTACTATCAAACCCCACTAAATGGTTTTGTTTCTTTCCGTAGGTAGCACATTGTAGCAGCAGTTGTTCCAACTTGCCAGGACGCTGGTGGACAGCGAAAAGACAGCATGGAATTAGATACACATGGGCAACGGTTGACAGTGTGGTTTCTCTGGAGGGAAGGAGTGAATACTTCAGACATCCACAACAGATTATTAGCCGTATGTGGGAACACAGCACCAAGTCGCAGATCCGTGTTTCGTTGGGTATCCGAATTCAAAGAAGGCAAAGACAGTGCTGCAAGAAACAAAAGCACTGGGCGTCCTGCAACTGCACGCAGACCAAGCAATGCCGCGCAAGTGAATGATTTGATAATGGAGCACAGGAGAATCTTTGATGAACTAGAGAAAGAAACAGGTCTATCACGGTGTTCCCTCTACAGTATCATTCATGAGGATTTGAAGCTGCACAAGATGTGTGCATAATGGGTGCCTCATGACCTCACCGTTGCACAGAAACAAAAGCGTGTGGAGAATTGTTAGCAGTTGATGCAACATTACAGTGAAAATCCGACCGAGTTTTTTTGAGCGTCTGGCCACCGTTGACGAAACTTAATTCCTATACGAGACTCCAGAAAAGAAACGCCAGTCCATGGAATGGAGGCATACTGGAAGCCCTCGTCCCAAGAAGGCACGGATGGGTCTATTCGTGCGGAAACAAATGGCGACTGTTTTCTGGGATCAGGAAAGGATACTGCTGGTGGAATGGCTCCCTCCCAATACGTCCATCGACAGTGAGAGTTACTGCAGTTCACTGCATAGACTCCGCCGACGCATTCAACAACGCCGATAAGGAAAATGGGGCCGTGGCGTTCTTCTCCAACACGACAATGCACGGCCACATGTCAGTTGCCAGACAATTGCCACAGTGCATGAACTAGTGTTTAGTGTACTGCCGCATCCTCCATATTCGCCGGATATGGCTCCTAGTGACTATGCTTTATTCGACACAATGAAAGAGGACATGAGAGGTAAGCAGTTCAACAAAATGATGAACTCCACGCATTTGTCCGCCAGTGGCAAAGAGATACCCCCAAAGAATGGTTTGCTACACAAATAAGGAAGCTTCCAGAACGGTGGCAAAGGTGCATAGACATTGCCGGGAATACCTCTAAAATAAACTGTAATCGTTTGTTCAATAAATGGTTCCTGTGAAAACAAATTAATTGTAGTGCCAATCATTTCTGAACGCCCCAAGTATATAGTATTTTTATAAAATACTTTTTATAGTAAAATTTTTATAATAAAAGTCAATTCCAAACGCTCTTTTTATTAATGCTCTACCGGCAACCTATATAAAACAAAGTTTTAGAATACATATAAAGTTTTTGTTCGTCCTGTTCTTACGCATGGACATGTCGCCTGGTTTTCATCTCCACAGACGTTTAATGATAAACTACAAATCCTGGAACATCATATTTTACGCATTGCTTATTCTTTACCACCACGGACGCCAACACAAGAGATCTACGGTTGTACATCTATACCAAACACTTTTACCACATTTGTACAGTCTTTGCTCTCGTTACATTCAACGTCGTATAGCAGACGCTCATCCGATTCTCCATGAACTTTTTACACCAGACTCTGGGTCTACAATGTGGCCCCGCGTAGCGTAGTCGCTAACGCTCTCGCCTTCGGTGCGAGAGGTCCCGGGTTCGATTCCCGGTGGGGTCATTCGGTCGAAAAAGTGTAAAACGCTTTTTCAGGCCAGCCACCCTGAATGCGGTTTCCTGGGTTTTCCTCATTCACACCAGGCAAATGCTGGGGTGGTACCTAACTTATAGGTCCCAGGCCTCCTTCCCTCCCCAATCCTTTCTTCCTTCCCTTTCCCCGGATTGTGTGCTCGCCGAGGGACGCCAAATCGTGACGGGCTAAATGGCCTTAGATGCCGAAAGCCCAGAAATCTAAATCCTAAATCCTAAATCTGGGTCTACAACGTTACGCATATTCACCGTTAGATCACCTTCCTGCTGTTCATGAACATGATCAGGCCATCGCTCATTATAACCCCCATCGTCCTATATATGATCATCATCCATTCATCCATCGTACACAATTTCATCAATGAACTCCTTTGTTTCCTAACTTACAGAGCTCAAAGTATTTGAATCCGCTCTGAGTAGCCCCAGAGCAGAATATTAACACCCTCGTCGCAAACATCATATACCCTTGTGTTCTGTTACTGCATTTCGTTTCATCATACAAATTACATACCATGATCAGTCACCTTCTTCTGTATATCTAACCAGATAAATATATCAATGAATAAATAAATCTTGATACCCATCTCCCAATGATACTATCAGTAAATTAATACTTATGTCTCCAGAGAAGGTCTTACCTCCTATGTCCCTCCCATCTTCGGATAGAAATGAAATTGCATATTAAAAAAATAACAATAATATCACAAACCTTAATAATCAAGCATGTCGACTGACAATAACTAATTAAAAAAAGCCTCTTTTTAATTTGTAAGAAAAGCTTTAATTTTAAACAAGTAAAATGCGTAATTGTCATTTTTATAAAGAAGAAGAAGCAGTGTCACAGTGTACACTTTGTAAGGAGTACACCAAACTCCTTAACAAGTTAAATTTTACCAAGCCTAGCATTAAATATAGCATTTTACTTCAAATTAAATGAAGTATACTTTAAGATGAATCAATATTTGAAAATATAAAACATTTAAGACTTTAGATTTGCAGAGTAGAAAGTCATTTAGTTTCATTTTACCGTCGTGTTTCACGGATAAATTAGTATCTTGCATCCTGAGCATTGTACTAACCTGCTAATCTCAACAGTATTGCAGGTAGTATATCAAATAAGGATGATAAACTCCCATATGAATTACATGGAGAATCGATTCTTGAGTTTCCATATACACATCTTGGGATCAGAAAGATAGATCACACCTCTATCAACAAACTGAAGTCGTAACTTTTAACCCTCAACGTCCTGGTCAAAATTGATGGTCATCCTTCAAGGGGTTCTTGAGATTTTGCTTATGGTGAGCGGACACCTGTACAGACAGAGTGGAGTTGTAATGATTATAAAGCTAAATTGTAACACGTAACGTGTTGCTTTAAGATGAGAAGGGACTAGAAAGGTTCGCTGTTACATCAGTACTTCACATTAGATACTAGCACACGGCCACGTGTGTTACCGCATACAATATCATAGCCTCTCTCTCTCCGTGTGTGCCTATCTATCTGCGTTCTTTATACTAAATACATGCAACCAGACATACAAAATTCGAATCCTGTTAAGCAAAAAGCTCGTGGCTCAGTGGTAGAGCGTTCACCTCTGGTGTAGGGGTCTCGGGTTCAAACCCTGCTCCCGCCAAGTGAACTTTGTGGTGGACAAACACCGTGTGCGTGGGTTTTCTCGGGGTTCTCCCACTTTCTTCAGTCCACCATTTCATTCACTACTCATCATCACCGTCTCCTTTAGCCTAACCGGCATAACCGTGGGACGTAAAAGTCAAAAATTTAATTTCATTTTCAAAAAGCTCGTATATACTGTAATTCAAACTTTGTGCTTTTATTACCAACGGTTCGAAAAAAATAAATAAATAAAACTTCTTGGAAGTAAAATTACTTTGCCTTTCCCATTAGGGATGCAAATTGTGTGATAAACTTTGATGTTATAAAAAATTTTCCTACTCAAATTGTCATGATTACGAAAATCTTACGGAACGATGTAGTTTACAAACGCACGTTCTATACAATTTCTCTCTTCCTTCTTTGTGTCATCCATATTAAACTCTTCTCAATGAATGTGGTATCCATATTATGTGTAGGCTATTTCAAACAAAAAGTCCCATATCGGTCTGTGAAATTCCATGCCTGCGTGTCCAGTTCTTCGACGAAAGCTCTCCGCACCTTCCTCGTTCTGATCACCCATATCAAATTTGTTAAAGTGAATGACATCTGTATTCTGCGAACCAAGGCCTAATTTCATGTCAAGAGGTTCAAAAGAAATAACTTGTAAGCAGTGAAGTTTATCATTCCTAGGCTTAAATTTTTTAAAACTAGTTATGACATTATCTTCCGCGAGTAATACAGTAAATTATGCCGAGCTATAACATTATTTATATACATATAAAATAATTTTTATGTAATGATGCACTCAGTAACTAGATTATCTTTCTTGTATATATTTTGGTTTGACACTTTAATTCGGACTTACTTTTTTTGCTTCTAATGTGTACTTTGCTATAATTGCTGTTATTGTTTTTTGTTGAAGTTTAGTGCCACTTTTAGCAGTAAGGTTATATATGACGTAGATCTATAGATTAAGATGTGATTTGAAGCAAAGTAATGCGTTCAAATTTACTGCTCCTCCAGCGGGAATCAAAATCGGGACCCTATACACCAACGGTGGACACGCTAGGCACTAGATCAGTAGGGAGGGTTGTTATATATACATACAAGGTGTCCGAAAAGTACCAATACACCCAGATTTGAATATCACAAAGAACAATTTTACTATAATTTTAGTTGTGGCATTATAGTCCAGAAGGTATAACTTCGTTCGCTTCCCGCGCTTGGACCTGTCGTAACTGGGGGTACAGTAAGAGGATAGCCAATCAGTACCAACCGCCTACAGCGCTCAGCGAGCCACGAGTAACCACGCTGGCAACTGCACATAAACGTCACTACAAATTTTCGCGGGAAGCCAACGACGTTACACTTTCCGTATCCCTGCGTCATGGTAACAGAGTATTTCAGATGTGAACAATTTCCAGTTTGCTGGATTGGTCATGACTCTTCAACATTTCCATCCTTATTGAAATCTCGTCACGAAGCGCGGACCTCCTGACAGCTGATTGTGGGGAATAGTCAAGTCATATAGTCTCTCATATACAGTGGAGTCTCGTTAATACGAACTTGGATAATTCGAAATATTGGATAATTCGAACAGAAGTCCATTCCCCTTGAAAACTGTATTGAAAACAATAGTAAAAAATCGTGGATAAATCGAACTTTTGAACCTATATTTTGGATAATTCGAAATAAATACAGTTGAAAATTTTTAATGTTGGACAGATGTAAACAGAGATATACAGTTTTAATGTGTTTTCAGTTATCCAGATGCAGCCATAGGGAAGAGTAATACAAAAGATAAATAGAAAAGCTATGTAATGATAAACATGAAGGCGAGTTGGGGAAGAAGTAAAGATAGAGAACGTGTGCCAATCTCATCTTGTTTCAGAATTGGTTGAAAATTTAAGATGAATTATTGACAAAGTCAACCAAATGATATTAATATCGTATTCCACGCAATACATGAAATTCAAGATTTATTGACCGTACAAAAACAATCAAATTTAAGCAAATGAGGTTTACGACTTCTTAAAAGTGAGAACAGAATATTCAAATTGTGACTAGTGTTTAATTGTTTGGGCTATTCAATGTATGTCCTAGTGTTGTACGTAAATATATTTTCCATTGTGCACGTAGTTTGAATTATGTGGAGTCAATGCCGTTTGTTAGTTTGCGGTATTCGATCATGCAAATAATAAGCTGCTTTAAAGGTAAAGTCTACACCATATGAATATGTTTTTGATGCACAGTACTTTGGTTTGTTTGTTGTTATATATGTGAAAATGAATGTTGTTGGATAATTCGAATTTTGGGTAATTCGAAGTTTTTTCGTGTCCCCTTGGACTTCGAATTAAAAAGAGTCCACTGTAGTCGGTACTGGACAGACGAAGAATTGAACGAAAATGTGAAGAAAGTCTTTCGACCGATAGCTTTTTAGATGCTGTGCAACGTGTAAAGGACATGGAGATGGATATATCTGTGCGTACAGCACGATGAAGCAAATACAGATCCACTGGGTATATAGCTCGTACATATAAGTACTCGAGTATAGTATGTACTAAATAAGTAAACAAAATTGCGTTGACATTATGAGTTGATTTTGAGTTTAACGTCCCGTTCAGCAGCGAGGCTATAATAGACGTGGACCTACTGATTAACGTGGAATACGAACCACATAAGCTTCCGCCAAGAATCGAACCCAGGTCTAACACGCCAAAGGCGCGTACGTAACCGCTTAGCCACGAAGGAGCTCGCGTTGGCATTATGCTCTGTGACAACTCAAAGCTAAGAGTACAGGCACTTCTTGGACAACCTGTACGTTTTTCTTAAATCAAAGACGTTCAAACATGCGAGCCCGGCTATCGGAGTCCGAGTCCTTAACATGCACAAGTTCGAGCGAGCCTCACTGAGATTGGTAAGCGTAAGCATTGTTCAAGATAGTGAGCCTGAGTGAGCCCTTTTTGAAAAATAATCCAGGCAAATTGCGAGTAGATTAAAAAAGAAGTGATCAGTGGAACTAATTCGGATTTTTTTGTACACATGTTCAGATTAGGCTTAGAAACAATTTTTGAAGTTCTATTTGATATCCATGGTAGGCAATGCCCACCATTTAAGAAAAAGTTTTCAGTTTGAGATTTTTCAACAATTTTCAATATTTGTGTGAAAGTCATGCGAAACACAAAAAATATATTCTTGAATTTTTTCTTGTAGAGCGTTAAATTTCAACTACAGTAAACAAAAATTCAAGATTTTAAGCCATTTTTTCCCTTTTGCTACAAGTTGGTATTTGTAAATAAATAAATAAATAAAAAAATAAATAAATAAAAAAATAAATAAATAAAATGTTAAACGTTCCTTTATACATGCACGTTTGGTATAATTATGTACCCACATTTTACCTATCTGCCATCAAATAAAGTTAAATTGAGTAAATAAAGAGCTCGTACGTAGTCCCCAATGCCTCTTCAGTTTAAAGAACTTTTTTTCTTTGCAGTACACATAATGATGTACTGTTAAATCTTATAATCAACTTGAATATAGGGAGACATGCTTCAAAACAATTCCCAAGTAACTTTGATGAGCTATATATATCAAGACCGAATCAGGTAGACAGACATTCATTCCCTCAGTCTTGAACACTACAGAATAATCCTTTGCGACTGATTTCTCGAACTGATTTACCATAATGTCTTCATCTGAATGTACCGGCTATTCCCTCTCCAAATCCGGTGTTAATTTTTCTTCAGTCACTATCTTTGTTAAGTGTTTAAAACTGTTCTCGTCAAATCCGTTCTTGTTCTCTATTTTCTCAGATTTCGTTTCTTTTCTTTTCCATAGAGTAGATGGTCCTCAACTCATCTAACATGTTTCCTCCTTCAATTGATATAAAAGCTATCGGGTTTCGGAATCCTTATCCTTTACAGTGGTAAGGTACAATAGAATAGTTCAAGCTATTAGGTAATTGCATCCTAAATAGCCTCCTGGTTCACATTTACATGTTACTAGTTTCGAGAAGTTTTCGAGTACCTGTGATTTTAACGTGGTAACTGAAACCAAAGAAATCCCATTTTCTTTCTGCTATCCCCATACCAACACATTGCTCAGCCATACTTGCATCTAATGAAATACTCTAAGTAGATGTTGATGGGTTGGAAATGACTGCGTTATAGAAAAGAGATGACACTATTTAAATGCTAAAGAAGTATTATAAGCAGGTTTAGTATTCTCAGGGTGAGTTTACAGGGTAAAAAGGAAAGGAAAAATGTTAAAATATACCGAAAAAAGTGCATATTTCCCTCAACTATTTTGGCAACCGTCATTTTATCTAATTCAAAACAAGTTATACAGGGTGTTTCAAAACAACACCGACAACTTTAAGAAGGTAATTCTTGACACCAAGGTAAGACAAAAAGTATGGACCAACTTGGGTGCACAAATGCTTCCTTTCGGAGTTATAGGCTGCCGAAATCATGCAAAATTGAACTTTAAAGGTCCAAAGCTCCAAAACTATGGGACCTACAGTAGTCAGGTCAAGACTTCACTTAGAAACTAGTATGTGCACTAACCAAATATCCATGTTTCAGAGTAATTCGGTACTTCCGCAACAATTTTTTATAGAGGTAGTTGGTGAGTACTTCAAATTATGTGCCCGTAGCCAAACTCCCTATATAAAAGCTGTTGCGGAAGTATCACAGGATTTTGAAACATGGAATTTTGGATAGCGCACATATTAGTTCCTAAGAGAAGTCTTGACCCGTACCATAATTTTAGTAGGTACCATAGTTTTGGATTTATGGACCTTTAAAGTTCAATTTTTCATGATTTCGGCAGCCTATAACTCCGAAAGGAAGTATTTGTGCACCCAAGTTAGTCTATACTTTTTGTCTTTATCTTGCTGTCAGGAATCACCTCCCTAACGTTGTCGGTGTTGTTTTGAAACATTCTGTATAAACTACATAAGTACATATCCATATTACGAATAAAAACAAAAGATCTTAACAACATTAAGCTTCTCTAATTTGTAAAATGTAAGCTCGTTTCCGTTCCGAGATAAAACGACTTTGTAGAAGCTAAAGTTTCTTTTTACTTCCACAGAGACCTGTAGGGCAAACTTTGTAGTTGTTGCAGATGCGACAACATTCAGGCTCTGATGAAAATTAACATCAACTTTGTCTTCGGCGAAATATTTAACTGTTTCCTCACGGCATTGGATAGTCTACTCTTAGTTTTCCAAGGTTTTAATGGCAGCCGTCACTTACAGTATAAGTCTTCTTGATTGCAAATTCGAAATTTTAAATAACAGAAACATATGGCACATCAAGTAACACTTGTGTGAGCTCAAGAATCCAAACATGAAATCGTTTTCTTCATATCTTGTATGGTTTGCACTTATGAACACTGAATGTTTGATTTGATTTGATTTTGAAGATAGTGTCCCTTTCATCCGCAAGGCTATATGAGACGTGAACCTACAGCTTAACATGGAATCTAAACCACATGAGCTCCCGTTGAGAATCGAACCCTAGTCTCCCACGTTAAAGGTGCGTACGCTAGCCAATTAGCCGCGAGGGAGCTCCACTGAAAGTTTGAAAATCACCAATCCACAGCACATATTGCGTGTGGTGGCCATCCCGTGCAATGAACTTTCATAGTCGTCGTATTCACTCCAACTGCACACGCAAGAATATGTTCGGTGAAATTTGGTCACACGTGTGCTGAATGTGGTCTTGTAGGTGCCTTATATCGAGGGGCTTCTCAGCATACACAATCTATTTCAGATATAAATCAAGGAATGTGAACCTAAGTGATCTGGGCAACTACTCCCTGTGATCAAGGTGATCAATTCACTTTACTGGGAGTGTTACATTTAGTCATTGACGCATCAACGCAATAGTGGAAAGGGTCCCCACTGCGTTAAAAATAACAAAGTTGCTGTTTGGGTTCAGGAGGGAAGAAAATATGTTCTTGCTGGAACGTCAGGTACTGTTGACGCCATTAAGCTAGTGCCGATGCAAAACTGACCAATGACGTAAATGTTCTATATGTCACACCATATTATTACAATGGAAGTGTATGTTCCTTACTCCGATCAACCCACTTCAGATTACTGTCACATCAGTGCCGACAATTACAATATCAGTATTGGTCATTCAAACAGAAATAAGCCTCGTCGCTGAAAAATAGGAGGATCCAATTCATGTGATTCATAGCCCATGTACCGATCTTTACCCGTCGATCCAGTTATCCTTATTTAGTTTGCGTTGTATGTGCCGCTTATAAGGATATCTGTGACAATGGAAACTGGCTGATGCCACTTTTCAGTGAATAACGATGAGTACTGCTTTTCGGACTCTTCACAAATGATTAAAGAACCGTCGTTGCCAGTACCTTATTCTTTGATTGTCATCATCTTGTTACTAGTTCACACGCATTGTAGTGTCTGGAGTAGAAGAGGGTGATGTTGGACTCGGGAAGAACGTAAAAGTACGTTATTCTCGTTAACCCTGTTTTGTACCACTGTTCTCTCTGTGGGCAGTGGGGAAATCCCTGGCAACAACGTACCGATAAATTAAGGCTTCGATCGGATTTCCAAATGGCGACTGATCTGTGCCATTGGATTTGGAAGGATACGTGCCACCTCGTCACGGCCTCTTCGAGGTAGGTAGTGTAAACTGCCGTCCTACTGGTGGAACTGCGCTTGGCCATCCTCCTAAATGGGCAACTAGGTCTGACCTTGGGTCCTGGAGATAACACTATGTGGTACCCCAACACGTATGAAAGAGGGGTATTGATGTATCCAGTGAAGTGGATCCACATCCTATCGGGAGGATGATGTAGTATAGCCCTCAATTAGTGTTTGGTGCATGATCGGTTCGGAATGAGATACATGTATCCTAATGCACTATCGTACCTCAAGGTCAAGAGAGGTAATAAAATCCATCCAGTCACTTGGAAGCTCTACGACCTTAGCAGGAAAGCCGCCACTCTCAAATAGCAATTGTCTTTAAAGGGAGACAGTTTACATCAGCCATTGGGTCTGGTAATGTACGGTGTACCTCTTCCGTAAATAGAAGAAGTTCCATATTGCTTGGACGGCCCTACCGAGGGAGGGTATAGTGATCCCAATCAAATGGCGGCCTACACGTAAAATTGGGATCGGAAAATATAACGTGTACGTGCTACCTAAACACGTAGACGACAAGTAGGCCCGTATTACTTGGACGGCCATGTCAGAGGAGGTTCTTATACTCCCAAATGAACATCTGTTTACACATGGTCTACATCAGTCATTGGCTTTGATCATGTATGATGTACCTCTACCGTAATTAGAGGAAATTTCATATTGCTTGGACGATCATAGGGAGGAATACCAGTCTACTGCTTGGAAGGGAACTGAATAGCGAGTGGACAAAGTACCAATCTCAAGTTTCTCAAAGGTTTCCGATCTCAGGGGAAGGATTGAAACTCACCAGGATAAGGGACTGGTATGAAATTCAAACGGTGACTTGGCAGATACCATTGTATTCGAGATAAGATAGGGGAATATCTCAACGCGTATGCGGTACCTCTACGTGAAAGGTAGTAGCCATTGAACGATAGAAGTAGGCAGTTCCGGGAATGATCAAGTCCTTCGGGCATCCTGGGATTACCGGATTGGGTTGGACTCTGCCAGGCTGTGGACAAACCAACTTGTAAGCTAATGCTTGCACTGGTGGGAGGTAGTGAGCTTGCCTTATAACGCTCCGGCACCATGCCTACAAAGCATGGACGGACCTAACTCGCTAGCAGAGCCGATTAGACCAATAGGATAAACTGATAGGCACTCAGAACTTTGGTCTAGCCGCTCAGTAGGCGTATCCCACTTCCAGCGAAACTGGGATTACACGCTTAAGCGTACCAAGGTCTAGGGGCACACTTTGAAGATGTACTTAGTGTACAAGGACGACAGGAGTTCAATATAACGGAAATACAGTCTGGACTTTTACAGATTCTAGTCTATAAACTACGCCGAGGGATCGCAGTAGGATCTGGCATGTGAAATGCGTAGTGGTAAACCACTCCAGCTCTAATTCTTTGGTTCCCTCTACGTGCCCTGTCTTTCACAGACTGCATTCGGACACTAGGATAATTTCTGAGTCTTTTCAAATTTTCAGTGTTCATAACGTGAAAACTATACAAGATATGAAAGAAATAATTACATCTTAAAATCATGAACTTACACTAGTATTACACGATATACGACATGCTTCCTTCCCATTTCAAATTTCGAACTTGAATCCAAGATGGTGGCCACACGGTCGCCATGTGTCCGATAAGTTGCGTCCCCTCTTTCTGCTCCTTTACTACCATCTTTCATTAACAGATTTCATATTTTCGTGATTCTTAATTTTCGCTAAAATATTGACAACTATTGAAAAAATTAACACTGGAATCTTCTTTTTAATGACGGCCGTTTCCCACCTTCAACAGTACTGGAGGTTTTCAATATTGCTTTTTAAGCTTGATCTGAAGATGCGTACTCGTTTATTCCAAATTAGTTCCACTGATAAAGTTAATCTTCGCACAAACATCGAAAATTGTTGAAAAACCAACCACACAAAATGGAAAACATTTCTCTTAAATGGCGGCCATTCCCCACTGTCAACATCAATGTAGTTTTCCAACATTGTTTCTAAGCCTACAAAAAGGTTCAGTAACATGTTTTCGTCTCTCGCACGGTTTTCGCACGAACATAGAAAATTATTGGAAAACTTCGAACCAGAAATAAGATTTTTTTTTCAAAAAGTAGCCGTTCCCCATCATGGATATGAATGGAGTTTTTCAATATCGTTTCTAAATCCAGTCTGAACTTGTTTACAAAAACAAAAAATCAGCTGTTCCACTGGTAAAGCTAATTTGCCTGTTTAAAATTGCCATCTCTGGCCTTAATAAAAGATTTGAAATCAAAGATTTAATTTAACATTTCGTTACTTACTGTTAGACTAAAGAGAGATTATCAAATGCAAGAGAATTATAGTAAAAGAACTGGTGAAATGAAGACAGTATAAGGACGGGAGAACGGGCAAAAATTCAAGGACGGAATATTCTCTACCACAAAATTTCTAGCACTGCCCACGAAACGAGAAGCACACTTCTAAATTCAAGATGAAACGAAAGACATTACGATTCTCGTTTCGCTTTGCAGACGAGAATCGAGAAGAGCCTAGAGATTTCTCGAGTATTGTGGACAACAATAGTTCCTCCAATTCTTAGATCTCAAAGACTGTTTTTAGTGTTACACGATTCATAGTATAAAAACTATACATTGATAAAATGATATTATAAACATAATGTAGAGTATTTACCAACGTTTGAAGACACGCAGGTCATTACACAATATATTTCAATAATAAACAAGGCTTAAATGTTGTTATTCCACACATGCCATGGACCTCTCGTGACGCGGAAGGGTTCAGATAACATCTAGATGAAATTAAGAAGAAAATCAAGGCATAAATTTTGTTCATAAATTTACAAAACAAGATGAATTCGAGATGAAACGAGAAAATCTTTTGCGAGAAACGAGATGAGACAAGAAAGAATTCTTTGAGAATCCGAAAGAGACAAAAATTCGAGAAAATACTAAACGAGACGAGAAAACCTTATTTCTAGCCTCGTCTCGTCTCTTGGGAAAACAAAAACTAAGATAGCATAGAATAAGGAACATTTCGCACCAAAATTAAGCACTCTATCATCATATTCATTAATATACTGTATATCATAATCATTAACAATAATCTAATTCAGGCCGTCAATATCCATGCATATAAATAGGGCCTAAATTCACGACAGAAACTTGAACATCTCAGACCGCACAATTATGCCAAATAGCCTACCACCGAGTCACCATGTCCTCAATAGGAGATTGAGTTATTTAACAATCTATACATGTTCTAAAGATGGCGTGACTATGTTTGTGATTTCATAACTCTTGAATCACCAGACCGATCTCGATTAAATTTTCAAAATAGATTAGGTTCGGGCCTGGGATGGCTTTTGTCACTTCACTTTGACGGTGCAACTTAGGGGAGGGGAAGATATTTAAAAATGATGGAAAATGACCGATATTAATGTCGAATCCATAGTTTTCTGGGTCGCTGAGTCGAACAGTGAATCTTCCAATGCCGTTTAAATTTGAATTCAGCCCGCAACTTGAGGGAAAATGACCGATATTATTGCCGAATCCATAGTTTTTTAGGTTGCTGAGATGAACAATTCCGATGCAGTTTAAATCCAAATTCAACCCTTTATGTCCAAAAGGAAACATATTCTTCCCGTGAAGAAGAGCAAATATTCTGACGTAATATACATATACACTGCACTTAAAATTTTAATTATATGTAGTATATTGCCTGTCGTTTTACGTTACCTATTACTTTTATGTTCTTGTGATTGTTTTGTTTAAGTCTGATATTGTGTGTTATTTTCTGTATACCTAGGTATATTAGAAAATAACGCGGAAACAATAAATAACATCATAGGCTGAAACAAAACATACACAAGAAAGTAAAGGCAATAGACAACATAAAGTGATAGACCTACGTATATAATGTTTGCGATAAATATTTTCGTAACGAGAAGCGTAATCTACTATAGTTAGCGGTTTCTTCAACTCGATGCGAAATAATGTTTTAAAAAATTGCATACCATTGCGGGAGTTTCTCCCTCAAGTTTGTAAGTTTGTTTTTCCACATTGAAATAGAATTCACTTTACTTTAAATCTTTGTGAATACTATGAACAAAACGCAAAAACCTATTGCATTTGTTTTTATTATTACCTTTCTTTTTTTCCTGCAAGCGCACCACAGTGGAAATGGCACAGTTTTGCAATTGCACTTGAATGCCTGTTTGGTCAATTTCTGGATATTCTACATTCTTCGCATGGAATAATTGCTGAACATTTTTTTTTTAATTTCTAGTTTCTAAATTTATCACTTCTACTTTGCTATCGTTTTCGAGATACAATGTTGCACAAAGTTTAATTTCTGTCTCATTTTCATCATCTAGTTATTTACACTTGCCGATGTCTTTTTCGACTTCTCTGCACCTCTAACATTGTGTAATAACGCTTCATTCTCTGGTATGAAATGATTGATGTGACATGGTAATCCAAATTAGATATGAGTGTTAAAAGCCAAACCGATATAAAGCGTCCATATTCTCTACATTGACGTAATTCATAAGTCGTAGCTGCGTGTAGACACTCACAAAATGCTTGTGACACAGGAGCATAAAATGCGCAACCTTAAAATTACGATTTTATATTCTGAAATGAAGAAGAGAGAGAGAGAGAGAAAGGAGAAAATTTTGCTATAATTCTCATCTGCATCTTCGAACCAATATTAAAATTGCTTTCTCTGTCACTTTCCAGTAGAATAAGTATTGAAATAATAATAAACTAACAAATTTAATTAATTTCTGTGCTGATGACAAAACTTTTGGATTTTTCTGAAATTTTTAAAGATCACCAAACCTCTACTAAATATTTTTAGACATAAGTAAAAGTGGACTTACAGATATTCGTGTAATGGTGTTCAATTAAGCCTGCTTTTCAGAAAGTAAGTATGTCAAGTATTTTTTTGTTCTTGCAATCAAGAGAAATGCACTTAGTACTGCTTTGCTTCTCACTTTTAATATAATAATGAATGTTACAAATGCCGTGGAAAGTTTGTTCGTGTCCTTTACTTAGGTTTATCATTTAATGAATATCATAAAAGAGATATTTAGGTGATACTTTGTGCATTACAACTGATGTGTTTACATATGGCATAGGTTCAAAGGTGTATGAGTTATTTTAGCTATTCATTTCATTTTAATAATAATAATAATAATAATAATAATAATAATAATAATAATAATAATAATAATAATAATAATAATAATAATAAATAACTCGCACGGGTAATATACGTATATCGTGTATGATCAACGAAACTCAAGCAATCTGCAACGAACTTAATGGTAGATTTTAACAACCTTAGTAAGCATGTGAATTATTATAAAATCTCTCAGTTTAACGTCCCAAGATTATGCCCTTTAGGGTAAGGGAGATGGATGATGAAGCCAAGTAAATGACCTCAAGAAAATCCACGGACACCACAAACATTTAGCTGGAGATCGAACCAGAAGTTAGCGCTCTACCAATAAGCCACCGTGCCCCTTATGAATTATTATGATCAGGAGGTCTTTGTTTCGAACCATCAACGTGGGATTTGGACTGTCAAATTTTCCACAAAAAATCTCTAATTGTTATTTCCAATAAAAATTAAAGAATAAATCTAGGTTAAACGGTAAGATATAGAAGAAAGTAATTTATGAGGTGGTTGATTGGCTATATTGTAAATGTAGTATGTGTACTTATAAGTATTTGCTTTATAATAAAAATCAATGTCGGACTTTTTTTTTTTTTTTTTGTCAAGATCAATGAAGACCAAGAGGGGAAACTTGCTAGTTCGCAATGTTTAATCTCCCAACATAATTACGCCAACAACATGAATGATTAGTTTACCATTTTATAATCCGCCCATTACATGGATTAATAAACACTATTTGTATGAAGATAACATGTCCAGTGTTTAAAGTTGAATGCTTGCCTGTCCAAGCGCTTTCCAATACTTTCACAAGGGAAGAAGGAGAGAGAAAGATTGAAAGAGCTAGTTATTCACACGAAATATTGGATTTTTGACGCCCGCGCAGCTGAAATATGCGTGGTCACTAAGCATCATCGAACAGGGTGGATCCCTAGCACACATGATATAACTTTCGATCTTATCTTCTTGATTATTCATCCAATACGTTGCAAGCACTCATGTGTTTTACGATTATGTTCCCAGATATTCGACATATAATACGATTGTATAATCGATTTCTAACCAAGAACCTGCTTCTGAATAAAAAGAAAGATCTTGTGCTACTCAAATAAAATGTTAATTATGAAAAATGAAATATGCTATCAATAATATCGTACTTTTTGCAACAGTTTATTATAATTGCAGCGAGTGATATGAGTTCCATGTTTCTACATACAAAACGAAACTGTATTCACATAATCTGAGTATATATGCCTGTTTTACGATAACTATTGATAAAATCGAGTTTGGATTAAACACTGCATCAAGTTTCCGCTGAAGCTCAAGAATAATCATCATAGCTTGGAACTGAAATTGATCAAGCACAATCGGATGGATTCACTCCAATTAAAAATAAGCAAGCTCTCAATCACTTCTATTTGTGGTAAATACCATTACTACTACTGCTACTACTACTACTACTACTACTACTACTACTACTATTACTACTACTACTACTACTACTACTACTACTACTACTAATAATAATAATAATAATAATAATAATAATAATAATAATAATAATAATAATAATAATCTCTCGTTATTCTCTAAAATTGTCACTCTTAGAGAAATACAGTCTAAGATTGGAGTACAATTTGCTTTGTTGAATTTTCACTGGGAATTTTCATTTTAGCTTTCAAATACTGTAGCATTTTATTTTACTTCATTTTAAGATTTCCTACATAAGTAAAAACCTTATATTATTCAGTCCACTGAATATAAAAATGCCTAGGTGAAAAACCAATCATATATATTTAAAAATTTGAAATGAAATCTTGAGAAGTTATATGCCTCATGGTCGGGGCTTCAAGTTTCGCCTATTCAAGATTCGCCTAATACCTCCTAGCTATGCAAACGCCAATCAAAGCGATGACATAAAGTTAATTTTCTTATTAGGCGAAAGTTGATTTTTTCTTAAATCTTAGTTTAGCTCGCATACGTTGGTAGCCCTGTAAATCATTAATAATTTAACATTTCTTCTTAAAACTATTTTTGCGCTCTTATTAAATAGTCCAATATGTAGGGAAAAATTTTGACAAACCCAGTAAAAATTAGTCGCTTAATAGTTTCTTTTCATAAAGTAGCTATAGCAATATCCTAAAAAACATCGAACATCACCTTGAGCTTCATTCCATATGGCTGCTATATCCAATTTGGTCTCCACCGTCTTTAGAACAATCATGTTTTCCTTGATTTCTTACCTTATGTTCAATTCTACGGTCTTGGAACTTATAACAAAATATTTTGTAAATAAAATTCCCTTTGTTTGATATATGCCTCATGGTCTCTGTAAGTTAGGTAGATATAAAGTGACAAATGACTGAGTAGGCTTGTATCGCTTAATTTTGTATCTGCATAAGCGCATTTTTCCGATTTCCTTGATTTTATACATATCATATCTATATAAGTAAAAAAAAAAGAAAAAGAAAAAGAAAAAAGACCATATCAGCATGCCATAACGGTGCATTTGATAATAATAGCAGGACATTATACGGAAGTTTCTGTAAACTTACTCAGCAAAATAGCCCGTAGAGAAAGTGTTATTTAAGAGAAATTCAGTTTTTTTAAAAAATAAAAACTATAGAAATAATTTATACTACAAAAAACATGCAAAAATTAACCAATCCTTGGCACTGTGTACTGTTGGGACATGAAATATGCGGTTGGGTTGGATCACACCCAGTGCTGCTTCAGATTTTTTTTTTTTTTTAAGTCATTTAATCAACGAGTTTTAACGAGAGCGTTTAGGCCTATATTTTGATAATTTAGGTTTCATATAATAAACTTTATTTCTTTCAGAACAGGAAAGATACCTATTACACTGAAAAACTAAATACAAAAAGAAAGAAGGAACTTCGAAAGATTAATAAAAATAATGTATTCGAGGGTAGTTCAACACTATAATGCCAACATGTTACTTTCATCTTGTTGCTTTCGATTCCCAAAATGTGATTTCCCTACAATTAATGCACATGTCTGAGTAAAACAATCTCGAACAAAGACAGTTGAACCAAGTATATGAGAGTTTTACATTTGTAATACACCAGCTTCAGGACAAAAACTTTTGATATTGATATGTCCAAACAAGTAATTGGGTAGCATTCTTCATTTTCATCTCCGATCCCCAATCAATTGCTGGAACATCTTGCTCCAGCTAAGTTTGCTCCTGATGGTACACCTTCAATATGTGTTGTCTGCTCACACTTGCTCTTATGGGTAAAACTGGGAGATGAGTGACTGGCGTGAAATAAGTCTTCTGTATGTGAAATGCCGGCAGAAAGCCAATGCGTCACTAACATGGGATGCATAAAAGTGTAATTGGAAATGTTATCCCACTTTTACTAGTTCTTCAGGATTCGTAGTAGATTTGTTGAATATACCGTACTTACAACCTGTTTCAAGTCAAACTTCATTTTGATTGGTTGATGAAATCTGCCTTCTTTATGAAACAGTTAAACAATCAGGAAAATACACTTGAAGGAAACAGATACAAGATTAAACGACACAAGCCTATCATTGTAACATTATATCTACCTAACCTACAAAGATGAATTATATATCAAACAAAGGAAATTTTATTAGCAAAATATTTTGCTATAAGTTCGAAGACCTTATAATCGAACCTAAGGTAAGAAATCAAGGAAAATATAATTCTTCTATAGATGGCGGCGGCTTGAATATGTACAGATTTATAATCTTTTGAAACAGGAACAAGCAGAGAATGAAATGACAATGTATCTACTCCAGATGAGACAGATCGCTAAATCAAAGAAAGCAAAGTAATGTCGCCTTAATCGACATATTGTGGAACTCAAAATAAAGGTTGGTCACAAGAAATAGCCATAATACAGTACTTCGATGCACTGTCTCACTGCATTTTATTTATGTGTGACTAGTGATTATTTTATGATTTATGCAAATTCTCGTAGAATTTCTGTCACTTCCTTTTGTTTTCTGTAAGACATTTTGTAACTTCGTGTAACATTATCAGAACTCGATGTCAGGCATATGCTATCTATTCGTATACCGTAATTGTGCTTGTACTGATATTTTGGTGGTTTGTTTTATTTTATTTTATGATTTATGCAAACTCTCGTAGAATTTATGTTATTTCATTCTATGGTTTCCGTAATATGTTCTGTAACTTCATGTAACATTTCCATATCTGGATGTCAAACATATAATATCTAGTCATATACTGTAATTGTGTTTATACTGTTTTAATATGTACATTTGAAATATATATTTTTAAAATTTAGAAACTACAAACTTTTGTGTAAACTACAAATGAATTCAAGATTCGCCTACACTTTCTCTTGAGTTAACATTTATAAATTCCATTCCGGAGGTTATTAGGCGAATCTTGAATAGGCGAAAGTTGAAGTCATTTTCATGGATATGCCCTGTAGGCGGAAAGAGATGAATGACAAATACAAGTGAATGATTGTGGAAGAATTGTGAAAGGAGAGGAAATGCAATAAATAAATAAATAAATAGTAATTGTATTTATTTTCAATTAAATTGAATATTATCTATTTATAAAGATCTATCGGAGAACCGCGAAAAAATCCATGAATATGATGCTGTCCACCACTAACTCACATAGATGATATGCTCAAACCAGTGATCCCTGGCACCGGGAGTGAGTGTTCTTCAAGTGTACTGCCGTGCTCCCAGTCATATAATAATATTTTAGTATTATACAGTGGCGTATTTAGGATTTTGTTTCGGGGAGTGCTATACACAACACGAGGAAGCAGGGAAGGCGATTGCCCACCTAACTTTGAGAATTAAATATATTTTAATCGATTGTCTATTAATATAATAGGGAAAAGAAACTCGTATGTTGGTGCAGTATCTTATCCCCTAGGCAAATCTGAAATGACGTTTCTGCAAACACACGTTGAATATTTGTAGTTTCATTTCAACTTATCTGATTTCATTTTAGAAAAAAAAAATGGAAATATTCAGTTTTATCTGTGTACGTTTCTACCTAAAAGAAAATGTTGAGACAAGTTCAAGCTGAAATATACTCATGACAGGAATTGCACACTGGTGAATCTTTATGTAATATAATACATACAAAAATTTAACAGTGAATCTAACCTTTTATTCTATTCATAGAAAAAATAAAAAAGAAGCATCCTCTCGGCCAATCTAATTTCCCGGGTTACTTATTTCCTCCTCTTGATTTTCTTTAATTCAAACATTTACCTTTCTTTATAATTAAACGATGTAAATATTCTTTTGCTGTAATAACTAAAGTCATTTGTGTTGATATCCGTGCAAGTTGGTGTGGAACATCAGTTTCACTTATCAGCTCCTCTTAGTTTTGGTGTTACTGACGATGGCCGACTTGAATCACAACTAACAACGGTCGAAAGTATGATAGGAGAAACGAAAGAAAGTTACGAGTGAGAAAAGGAAACAGAAGAGTAGAATGGACAAAGGAAAGAAAGAAAAAACAGAACGCCGTTCTTACATGGAATGAAGTTCGTCAAATACAGTATTATTTCTGAACAAAGAGCACAAGAGAATGGAAAGTCAATGAAATTCTTAGAAATGGTAAGAATGATTATTGTTGTACGTGGGGGTACTTGAGCCTGATAGCCAGTGGTGTTATCCTAATTTTTTAACAACCGGTTAGAGACAGAGAGTTATGGATTGATGTAACTCTCTTAGAAAACAAAGAAACAAGCCATAGCAAATTTTTCACTGGATACCACAAGTGACAAGTAGTGACGTACATAGCATTCTAATACAAGATGGTTTGACGAAATTAGGTAGCACTGCGAAAACCTTGAAAACGAATTATCCAAAATAGATGGTTGCCAAAAAGTATTGGAAATACCTTAATCCAATAAAGGATCGATAATTGTTGATAATGGTATGTATATGTTTCAAATATAAACAACACTCATGTGATCCTTGTCCTAATTCTTGATATCTCAACATTTGAGATTAAAAAAGAAGTTCGCTTAAACCTTGAACTGAGAGATTATATGTT
The DNA here is from genome assembly GCF_964235325.1 of Thermobia domestica. Classification (NCBI taxonomy): domain Eukaryota; kingdom Metazoa; phylum Arthropoda; class Insecta; order Zygentoma; family Lepismatidae; genus Thermobia; species Thermobia domestica. The sequence goes on along the minus strand of NC_137455.1, from coordinate 292,500,925 downwards.
TAATCTTGTAAGAATATCTAAAAACAAAGATAGTTAAACTAAAATTTAGTGTTTTGGGGCAAAATTTACTGTTTTGTTTGGGTATAACAAACGGTTCTGCAAACTCGAAATATATTTAACAACCGGTTCTAGCGAACTGGCTGAATAGCATACGCATAATTACTCATAAAACTTTGTTGGAAAAGTAAGCTATAGGAAGTAACAAAATTTCCTCCTTGAAAAATGTGTAAGAAATGTGAAATTCAAATGTATTGTATTTTCAGTTAACAAGGAAGAATCCTTCCCCTCTGAACATACGTAGCTCTGGAAATAACATTAATAGTTTTCCTTGTTTACATTTAATTCAGTCATATCATATAACCTAGTTATCATATATATATTCCTCTCTGGCCAAACATGATTTTTGAAAGAAAATATCATTTCCAAACTTTAGCTCTTTTATGCGGTGACCTCACTTGATCAATGGAGGTCAAAAGTGGTAAATTTTATCTTGCAGAATCGGCTTTTCTCAAGATCCCAATCTCACGACTTATCCGCAACTTCAACTATCGATCAGAAAAGAACGTTCTTCCTTCTTCTTTTCATCTCTTTTTATAGCCGTCTGCGAAAGAAGAAGAAAAAACAAAAAAAAGCAATACGAACTCACCTGGTATCAACCGCCATCATGATATGATCAGCAACAAAAAAGAACTGCAATACACGCCACAATGCAGAAAGGGAATAGACTTTATATCTATTTAAAACTCACGTGCATTATGTTATGTTAAAGAAAGTTAAAAGGCGATTGTTATAAGAAATTTATATTAAACAAAAACGTTTTTGCGAAGTACGAGATTTAAGCCACACTCACCATACCGTAATTCCGGACTACTGTTTGTAAATGACACTTTATGTATACACAACAGAAACAAGTATGCATAATAATGAACTGAAATGTCAAGTTAGTAGCTTGTCTCAAGATTATAATGGCATTTGCTTCCCAAAATAAACGTAAATTGTATCTTGGCTTTGATTTCTTATGTGCTCTACAGGCAGGAAGTGATATGTGACAACTGATATGATGTCAGAGAGTTGATAGTCACGGAATATTTCACACAATATGTGAACTTCAGGTCTCTTCTAATTGCCAATATATGTGGAAATGTAGCTTAAATGAAAAGTTGATTGAAGTCAATTAATAGAAGCATTTATTTGCCGCTCAATAGCCATTAGGTGCTCTTTAATCTTCAATAATACATATCAGACCACTATGGACTACACATCATATTACTGGAGACTTATTATCAATGAATTGACAAGGTGACGATGATGATGTAGTTCAGACGATGTGAACTTATACGAAAACACGAGACTTTACCAGTGCATCCTTTTATGTCATTCTGTTGTTTCAGAATCTAGGATAAGGAATTAATACATACAAATGACACATAAGCATAGTTATTTTATAGCATTGGCTCAGAAATATTTGTTTGTAATCTTTGTTTTTCGCTGAAATGATCAAAGAAAAGCAGTGCTTGGTTTACAACTGTAAGAAAACGGAGAGGAAAAAAAAAAATTGAGCCAGGCATCATTTGGCTACAATATAGGAAAGGTGCCGAATATCGGATACTGTTTGAAAAAAAGCAATAAAATCTTTACCTACAGATATTTAATTGATATAGCCTCTTCTAAATGTTTTGTTATTTTTGTAGATTATAATTTGAAAGTTTCGAAGCAATAACGAAATATTAAAAGAAAGATATATATACACTTTGGTACAAAGTCGCATTTTTCTGTTCTGAAAAAGAATATCGGATAGTAAGGGGTCTCAATATCGGACGAAAATTAAATGAGAAGGATTTAAGGAAAACCACAACTGGAGAAGACTGTCCATTATTTTAATTATATTACATGGTGTAAATATATACAAAACGTAAAGTTGCAAAACATGTAGATGTAACTAAACGTTGTTCTATAAAATAAACTACTTTCTAAATATGTGCATATGTACATTTATTTTAACTAAACATTGTTCTACAAAATTGTAGATGTTTTCAACATGTAGATTTACTTTGAATTAAACATTGTTCTATCAAACAGACAACTTTCTAAGTATGCAGATTTTCTGGTACTTAAACATTGTTTAACAAAAGAAGCTACTTTCTATTGATGCAGATTTACTTGTAACTAAACGTTGTTTTACTCATCTGTAGTAGGATCTACCGAGAAGTTAAATTACTGTCAATAATCACAAACAAAGGATTTCCACGTTTTTGGATCAGTGCCTGCATATAGCTCGTGTGCCCATTTAAGACATCGCATACATTGTATCCATAGTTCACCACCTTTGCCAAGTTTATACGGCTGTGAACAAAACATTGAAGATTTTGGATGCCTTGAGGAACCCCATTTTCTTTCCCTTGACGGCAACAACTGTCTGGAACATAGCCTCAGAATCTCACTTCTTCCTCCGAGCGATTTCTGTCAACTGTAATAACCGAAGAATTACATCAGCAATACCGTTCCTTAATATCTAATATCCGATATTTGGAACCTCTATACTATCCGATATTTGGCAACGTAGGTCGTGTGGCAACTTTCAACTATATACATTACGTAAACAGAAACGAACTACCAAAACATCATATAATTTAAGGCTACTCTTCTTAGCCTATATTATAAGTGTAGCATGAATATGATTAGGTTATCTTTATGGACGACATAACGCAACCAACTGGAAATATTTCATAAGGTCAAAATCACAAAACACTGCGCCACACAAATAAACATGTTGCGAGAGATATCATAACTTAAGTGTGTAATGGCCCAGCTATTGTTGTGCACTTACGATAACGGCCGCTAGGCTGCAGCACCTCACACGGAATATTTCTCGGTATCCGGTATTAGGAAACTATCCGATATTTGGCAAATTGACCCTATAATTTAGGAAATTAACGCTTGTGTGAAATTAAGTTATTGTGTTTTTGTCACTTTAGTAGTCTAGGAATTTAGTGTAAATGTATTAATTAATAACAGATTATGTGAGAACTTATAACAAAGATGAATAATCATTAAGTATAATGTATTTGCAGTGACGTCTGGCAATGTTGTTCAAGACCTTCTTTTTGCTCTTCACTTTAGTGGTATCTCGAAAATTCTATGATCTATATTTATGCGAACGGTGTTCAGCGAGGAGAATGAGCTCGAAAAAAATAAGAAATATCATCTTCTAGCCTGCTACAACACATCTTACTGATTTTGATCACTTTCGTGACATCAAGGGAAAGAAGACATTTAAACAACCACGTTATTTTCAATGAAATATATCTGATAATTGTATTTAACTACTAGATTTCCATATTTATAGAATTTTTACCAAACAGGCAGATCATTGGATAATTTCCGACTTTATGTACCCCAAAATAACTAATTTTCACACTCAAAATGATTCACAGTAAATAAGCTACTATATATGAATATTGAACAGTTTACCTATGTCATTTGAACATTCGAACAATATACCCCGCTTGAACATTCGAACAATATACTCGTTGAATAGTGCCCTCTCGAATCTTCTAATGGCGGGCAGGGGGCACAGTGGCTCAGTGGTAGAGCGTTCATCTCAGATCCGTGGGTCTCTGGTTCGATCCCAGTTCGCGCCAAGTGGCTTTTGTGATGTTTATGGGCTTTCTTAGGGTTTTCCCCTTTCTTTCCACTTGATTCATTCCACGTGTCCTTTAGCCTAATCGGCATAACCGTGGGACATAAAACTGAAAGATTTTATTTTTTTTCTAATGGCGGGCAACATCTAGACAGGTTTTCTTGCGATTCTCCTGGTTCCACATTTCCATTCCACCAATTAATTATTTCACACTCACTTTAATTAAATATCTGACTCCTTAGACTAAAGGGCATAACAATGGAACATGAAACTAGAATTATTGTTAGAACAATTTACTCACATATGGAATAACTAAGAGAACACTGAATAGTTGATAGAATGATTACTCCACAAACATATCACTGTTTAAATGAAGAATATTGAATAATGAGGAAAAACTTTCGAATAATGACATTGGAATTATTTTTAATGCGCACGAGAAATACAGTTCCATATGAAATTATTATAATTATATAGTCCTTCAAGAAATTTCTAATACAAAATCCATGTTTTTGTTTCAATTATTTTAACAGTTGCAAAAGTCAGTCTTTATATACAGTATACTGTATATATATTTTATCTATTTGTTTCTTTTTAAAAGAAATATCATTGTGTGTTCCGTGTTACTTCCAAGTTTCAACTACAGTGATAAATAAAACTTTTGATCTGGCAATATTGACATTTGCTTTATCTACAAAACGAAATATTGGATTTCACTGTCAACGTTGATACAATTATTCTTTCTTTAATTGAATAATATAATTAATTTGTTTTGTGAAGCATGAAAAAAAAAGCAAGAAAATTAATTTGTTTCAATTTACCAGATCATCCGATCAAAAAGCACATTTATGCTCAACGAGAAACAGAAATAACAGATGAGGATTAAAACGTTTTAATTTTTAAAAACATCTTTACTACAAATGAACTCATAGCGTAGAAGCAAATAAAAGATAAAATAAAAATTAAAGCTGATCAGTATTGAGGTATTTAGCATGTATACAGGGGTAAAAGTGAGAGGGAACGTAGCAGGCGTCGTCCCCCCGCTTCCAGAAAATATCCGTCACGCCCCCTACTTTCTAAAAAATGACAATGGGCAAAGATAGGCACAGGGGGCGGCGTGACGTCATGCATCCCTTTACCTTTTCAGATCCACTTTTACCCCCACATGTATAGTATGCCTACAAAAACACTCCTTGATTTGAAGTTGTTATAAAATCAGAATTTATTGGAATATGTTGAAATCTAAGGTTCTAGTGAATACAATTATTTGAAACATTTGTTTCTTGTTTATTTGCAGAATCCTTGTACAATACGAAGCAAAAAACCTGCAACATGAAAGTTTAAGTTCATTGTGAAACTACGCCAACAACATAGGCAACCAACCTAACGTCTTTGTGGCACTGATCACGCCAGGATAACCTTCGGCTTCGTCCCCCTGCACACTTCGTTTGGAGCAAGAAATGCATAGACCACGTCACTACAAACCACAAATTTCTCACAAGATGGAGTAATAGATTGAGGTTCTTCTCATTTCTTTTCTCATTTTACATCCTCAGTTTTAAAGAGAGAGAAAGAGAAAAAGGTCAACGTGATAAAAACTAAATAAAGAGGAATATGCGAAATATAAAGGAAAAGAAAACGTGCGCATATATTGACAAATGACACATGCACTTCAAAGGAGACCATCTCAAATTTTGTTATGAACCATATATAATAACTGTGAGAATCAGCAAACCACAGACATAATTACACACAGTAAGTGTTATACAACACATATTTATTTAAACAAATAAAAATGCTTGCAGAAAGCTGAAAATGTCTTTAAAATCTCAACCTTAACTGAAACAAGAGATTACTTCTCTATTGTTTTTCTTCGTAGCATCCATCTACATGGAGAAATGAGAAAGAGATAACATCTTAAGAGATTCGCACGTATACAATATCGGAAACTGCTAAATGGAAAAAGGTACCGTCTTTGGCTGGGATTCGAACCCAGAACCATAGTGTTAGAAATCCAACACTCTACCGATGTAGCTAGTCTGACAGTAATACCTTGTTCCTCCATCATTACCTATGAAAGATGGAATGGAGTCTGCAGAAAACTACGTCTAACATGTCCACGACAGACCGCCTATAACCTATGTCTAATTGGTAATTAAAAAAGCTAGTTCTACACGTGCATAGAAAAGTAAAATCAAATGAGTAGTTAGTACACATCACTTTGTCTGTCTCACTCTATCTCTGACTATAGAAATAGAGGAAGAAGAAAAAAATATAGAGGTGAGAACACAGGAAAAACAAGCAAAAATATAAGTTGCAGGAAAATGAATATCAAGGAGAGAGAGAGAGAGACATAGAGACAGAGAGAAAAATAGAGGGAACGGAGCAAATGATTTAATATACATCGGAAAAGAAGATTCACAACTGTGCTATACATTTAATGTATTGAATACTCTGCAGGCCCGTATCCACGGGGGGGCTAGGGGGCCGCCCCCCCCCTAAACTTTGGCTGGCCCCAATAAAGGTTTCACGATAGGCTTGCAAATAAACTATAATATGGTGATGAAGTATAATATGATTGGGTCGGGCTCCCCCTAACTTCGGCCGCCCCCCCCCTAAATTTGTGGGCTGGCTACGGGCCTGATACTCTGTTTCTTCTAAATTGCTTGCTAGATGACAAATATTAATTTGTAAAAACGTAGCAAATGCCCGCGTTGTCTTGTTTTCTTACTATTTCAGTAATAGTGGAAAACGTGGTTTATGCAACATAATAAATTACTAATTTTCCCACAACAACCATGTAGATGTTGTTGATGATTTTGAGTTTAACGTCCGTTCAGCAGCGAGATTATATGAGACGTTGACCTACTTATTAACGTGGAATCCGAACCATATGAGCTGCTGCCGGGAATCGAAGCAACCATGTACTGTTGGTAAGAAATTTCTAAGCAAAAGAAAAAACTGATCAGCAAAATACATAAAACGATAGTCCTGCAAACTATTACTTAAAGAGAATTTATTGTAAAATCAATACATCCATGTGGCGGTATATAGTCGTAAAGTGATTAGAAAACTTAATATTAAACTGTCGATCACATCGTTTTACTTAATTGAATTCAATGTCGTATAGATTCGGTTTTAGCTCTAGATTTCAGCGTTCTCACATCGATTCTTAACTTGTTGGAAATATGCATTAATCGAAATTATAAAAACATACGAAATTTAACTAGCTAAAAGAAGAGAATAACATAAAAATCCGGATTAGAGTACGTCGTCGCCAACATGTGCTTTTATTTCAGGGAGCATAAAGTCGAGAAGATCAACATTTTTTTACCATTAAATCGGCCTATAATTCGATGGATACCACCTAACCTGCAGTCTCGCATATCCATCCCCAACAGTGAATCGTCACATGACCCATTCGCGCTGAACGGGCCATATATTGTGGATCAAACCGTCTTCCAGATGGGCGATACACACGTGTTGGCCCAAAATTTCCAGTGGAAAATATTTTTTCATCTGTAAAGACAACAGTGTCCCAGTGACAAGTAATATTTAGCTCTGCAAACGCCAGTCTATCGACTTTGTGATCTTCTGTTAATCTCTCCTTAACAGCAGCCCGGAAGGACCTTAAGCCTGCGGCCCGAATTCGCCGTCGGATTGTAGTTACATAACCTGGAAAGGCGGTAGACTGTTGCAGTTTTCGGGCACACATGAAAGGCTGTCGACAGCATTGATCAACTAATCGTTGGTCTTGTGTCGGTGAGGACACTCGTGGCCGACCACTTCCAGATTTTCGAGTTAGGCTTCCAGTTTCCTCATATTTTTTTCCACCACCTGAACGCTGTTGCACGATGCACGCCTAATCGAGCGCCTGCTTCAGGAACACTCAATTCCGCATGCTCAATTAGAGCGATAACACTCTCGCGTACAGAATGATCATATTGCGCCATCCTTACACACCAAAGTAAAAGTGCTAGAACGTCTTTGAATATAGGATAATGCAACATATTGCTATACATGACGTCGTATTATGAAAGGCATGCGTAGAAGAAGTAGATGTGCCTGTAATCAACTGTTGTTGCACGCAACAATACTCACTCACTGTTAGTAACAAAATATTTTCCATTTTTTTAAATCCAATACATTAGAATATAGTAGCAGTTACTATTTTTTAAGAACATAACTTCCATCGAGTGGTGGGCATAAACAAAAACTCGTAACTATGCAACAGTTAACTTCCATCAAAACCCACGAAGCACTTTACAGATTTAATCCGATTTATTTGTGCAATTTAGATACATATAAGATTACAACTTGTCCGGGAAATTTGTTTATACTCGTCTAAAACAGTTCTATTCTATTATTCGCCACTCGTATACATTATATGACAAACAACAAAACAGAAACAAGTAAAGTGCAAATACTATAGACAATATTTATCAAAACGTACTAGAGGATTAAGATATAGCCGAGCGGTTTAGTAGAGTAGTCTACTACCTTCGCCTTCTCGTGTTCAAACCCACCTGAGGTTTGTGTCTATTCTCTGCTTTTTTTTTCTTGTGCTTTCACAACGAACGTTTTTTCTATAATTCCTATAAGCTATGACTTGCAAACCCTAAAGAAAATACACATGTTTATTGTAATACTCTAATCCGGATTTTTATGTTATTCTCTTCTTTTAGCTAGTTAAATTTCGTATGTTTTTATAATTTCGATTAATGCATATTTCCAACAAGTTAAGAATCGATGTGAGAACGCTGAAATCTAGAGCTAAAACCGAATCTATACGACATTGAATTCAAATAAGTAAAACGATGTGATCGACAGTTTAATATTAAGTTTTCTAATCACTTTACGACTATATACCGCCACATGGATGTATTGATTTTACAATAAATTCTCTTTAAGTAATAGTTTGCAGGACTATCGTTTTATGTATTTTGCTGATCAGTTTTTTCTTTTGCTTAGAAATTTCTTACCAACAGTACATGGTTGCTTCGATTCCCGGCAGCAGCTCATATGGTTCGGATTCCACGTTAATAAGTAGGTCAACGTCTCATATAATCTCGCTGCTGAACGGACGTTAAACTCAAAAACATCAACAACATCTACATGGTTGTTGTGGGAAAATTAGTAATTTATTATGTTGCATAAACCACGTTTTCCACTATTACTGAAATAGTAAGAAAACAAGACAACGCGGGCATTTGCTACGTTTTTACAAATTAATATTTGTCATCTAGCAAGCAATTTAGAAGAAACAGAGTATCAGGCCCGTAGCCAGCCCACAAATTTAGGGGGGGCGGCCGAAGTTAGGGGGAGCCCGACCCAATCATATTATACTTCATCACCATATTATAGTTTATTTGCAAGCCTATCGTGAAACCTTTATTGGGGCCAGCCAAAGTTTAGGGGGGGCGGCCCCCTAGCCCCCCCGTGGATACGGGCCTGCAGAGTATTCAATACATTAAATGTATAGCACAGTTGTGAATCTTCTTTTCCGATGTATATTAAATCATTTGCTCCGTTCCCTCTATTTTTCTCTCTGTCTCTATGTCTCTCTCTCTCTCTCCTTGATATTCATTTTCCTGCAACTTATATTTTTGCTTGTTTTTCCTGTGTTCTCACCTCTATATTTTTTTCTTCTTCCTCTATTTCTATAGTCAGAGATAGAGTGAGACAGACAAAGTGATGTGTACTAACTACTCATTTGATTTTACTTTTCTATGCACGTGTAGAACTAGCTTTTTTAATTACCAATTAGACATAGGTTATAGGCGGTCTGTCGTGGACATGTTAGACGTAGTTTTCTGCAGACTCCATTCCATCTTTCATAGGTAATGATGGAGGAACAAGGTATTACTGTCAGACTAGCTACATCGGTAGAGTGTTGGATTTCTAACACTATGGTTCTGGGTTCGAATCCCAGCCAAAGACGGTATTTTTTTCCATTTAGCAGTTTCCGATATTGTATACGTGCGAATCTCTTAAGATGTTATCTCTTTCTCATTTCTCCATGTAGATGGATGCTATGAAGAAAAACAATAGAGACGTAATCTCTTGTTTCAGTTATGGTTGAGATTTTAAAGACATTTTCAGCTTTCTGCAAGCATTTTTATTTGTTTAAATAAATATGTGTTGTATAACACTTACTGTGTGTAATTATGTCTTTGTGGTTTGCTGATTCTCACAGTTATTATATATGGTTCATAACAAAATTTGAGAAGGTCTCCTTTGAAGTGCATGTGTCATTTGTCAATATATGCGCACGTTTTATTTTCCTTTATATTTCGCATATTCCTCTTTATTTAGTTTTTATCACGTTGACCTTTTTCTCTTTCTCTCTCTTTAAAACTGAGGATGTAAAATGAGAAGAGAAATGAGAAGAACCTCAATCTATTACTCCATCTTGTGAGAAATTTGTGGTTTGTAGTCACGTGGTCTATGCATTTCTTGCTCCAAACGAAGTGTGCAGGGGGACGAAGCCGAAGGTTATCCTGGCGTGATCAGTGCCACAAAGACGTTAGGTTGGTTGCCTATGTTGTTGGCGTAGTTTCACAATGAACTTAAACTTTCATGTTGCAGGTTTTTTGCTTCGTATTGTACCACTAGAAGAGGGAATTCAAATTCAAGATGGCGCTCACCCAATATCGACGCTGCTTGTGTGCGTTAGAATTTCATTCAACAAAACGTGTCGTACAAAGAGACTTCATTTTGCATTTAATAGTAATGGACAACGAAGACAATCTATTATCAAAGATCATTTCTAGTGATAAGCCGACATTTCACGTAAATGAGGATATGAACAGACACAATGTGTACATATCGGAGAGTGAAAATCCGTATGTCACACCGGAAGTTGAATGTGACTCTAAAATGTAACGTGTAACGGAAAATATATGATTCTTTTACTTTCGATGATGGTACAGTGAGTGACCAAAATCACTTGGATATGTTATGCAACTGTGATTAATGAAGAAGTGTCCATAAATTTCTCAATGACAGCCTTCCCAACAGTGGGATTCGTAGCCCTGGACCAAATGGCAAAGTGTTCCTGAAGTAGTCCCCTTGATCACCGGATATTACTGTTCTTGTCCTTTCTCTCTTTGGGACCCACTATCTAAACTCTGGCTGATCTGCAGGAAAGCATCAGTAAAACTCTCAATTCGATTATCCTGGGTGTACTTTGGAGAGTTCGGTCCAAATTTGATCATCAGATCGATGTTTGTCGTTCAACATGTGGAATGCACTTCAAGTGTCAGTAATGAACTTATACCACATGAAATTTGATGAGTTGATGAAATTATCCAGAAAAGTAAAAGAACATGCTAATAAGTTTTGAATGTGTAGTCAGTTCAAATCAGAGTACTTTTTGTAAGATAACTGCATTTTAGTCCACAAAAATTATTAACTTATTAAACACTTTTTAAAACAATAATAACCTTAAAATAAGATCTTGTATTTTTCAGTATTTTCTCAACATAATGCCATCATTTATAATCGATTCACACGTAGAAAACAGTAGACGTGAGAATGAATGAATTGTTGGTTTCAGTACCAATCAATCATTCACTGATGTTAAAATCAAGGTAGGATATTTTCTCACCTGTTTCTTCCTTGTAAATTACTCAGACATATATAACTTCAAGATAGTTTTTTTTTTAACTATTCCTGCACCATCTTTTTTTAAGTGTCTTAACAGCAGGGGTATAATTGTAGATATATTTGGGTATATGGCGTAAACGCACTTTTTAAAAAAATAATTCATGATATTCAGGTATATAGTACACAATGAATTAATTAATTAATGTTGGCATGTACTCATTTTATCATGTTCTGAAACTAATATTAAATGTTTTGAAATAGAATATTAATCTAAACTTGTACGTATGCTTTTCTCTCTCTCTCTCTCTCTTTTTTTTAACCTATTTCTGATGACCGATCTTTTATTTTCAGATTAGATCAATGTTTTGAATAAGTAATAAATAAGGAAAGGACAGGCAACATAGAGCGAAATGTGATTGTCTCATTTCTGTTCGTGCACATAAATAAGTGAGCCATAAATGACATCACTGGATGAAGGTGAGGATATGCAGGTCGAGATTAAACATGGTGCCTGGATGACCAATTAAGTACTTTATCAATCGTATACCTGGAAACATTTTAATTTTTTGATAAATTTTATTTTAATGTGAATTAATTTTATATTTGGTTTCATAAACAATTCATTTCCACTACAATAAATATTATACATTAAAATGGAGTGGATTTTTTAATTCTATTTCTTTTTAGTTTGGAAAGATGCATTCTCCTTCTTGTTATCCTCAACCGATTTCAACTCCAAACAATATGAAAAAGTCGTAAGCTCCAAAGAAAATTAACACAATGTTTCAGGAATATCGGAATAATTCTCGCGAAAGTTATTCGGGAATTTTTCTTTAAAATTGAGATGTATTTATCGCCTTATGTTTAACGAAATTCAACCCTACGCATTAGAAATAATTCTCAAGTTTTAAATTGATCCGACACTATATTTGACTTTTATTTTTTTATTTTTTATTTTTTTTATTTTGTACGAAAGTTATCATTGAACATGAATCTTTAAGTCAGGAGTGAATTCACTTCATCACATTTGAACTGTCCAATTCCAAAAAATGGTCCACTTTACAAAACTTTCGGAAAATCTTTTCTTTCTTTCTCACCATCTTAAATTTCTACGCATGAACACATTAAATGGGATAAATTAGCTGAAATTATGTTAAATAACCATAAACAATAAAAGAGAAAAACACATCCCAAAAAACAGACAAGAGACGTTTTGTAATTAGGCGACTCACAATCTTTTCTTTCTTTCTCACCATCTTAAATTTCTCACCATCTCAAATCTTTTCTTTCTTTCTCACCATCTTAAATTTCTACGCATGAACACATTAAATGGGATAAATTAGCTGAAATTATGTTAAATAACCATAAACAATAAAAAAAAGAAAAACACATTCCAAAAAACAGACAAGAGACGTTTTGTAATTAGGCGACTCATTTCATCGATTTTAATTTCAGTTAATAAACCTCATTAGAACACTTAAAATAATTCAGATGCAAAGTTTAATACAAATCGGATAATTTTTTATGAAATTTATCGTGGAAAATCGTTATCACATTTCCAAATTGGGATTAAATCCTTGTCTGTGAACGATTTTAACTTCAAGCAATAAACTTGGTTGGAAATCTTAAAAGGAAATATGTTAACTTTTATCGAAATTAGTTTTTACTTTCACAAGGAAATATTTCATTAGTAACTGCAGCACAAAATTATTTAGTTGAGGGAATTGAAGCAAGAAAGTTAGTCCTGCGTCGTACCTTTCATTATTATGGTTATTGAGAGATGTTATTGCATTATTGCATTAGGTTATCTTTTGTTATTGCATTAGGTGTAACCTTACAAGTTCGGCTGACTTTACCCCTTTATCCTTAAGTGATTTGGCATTTTGGAAGCTTAAAACAAAGCACAAACTAAGTTTCAGACAAAAATTGATTTTTTTAAACGAAAGTTATTGAGTAACAGACATACACAAATGCATGTTATTGTCATATGGCAGAAGCTTGTCTACGCACGCTACAATCAAAGAATCATAGAACGTGATATTTCCGTTTCCTCTGGTCAGCTAAAGGCTGGTGGGCAACACGAATGGATCAAATTTTCTGTCTGCTTAGTGTTAGTTGTTTGATATTATGATAAGACCGTCAATTCTTCATATTGTTCACATACTCTACTCCGTTCTTGTTCATCCATATTCGTTGTCACTCATGATTAATTCAAGTAACCGAGAATATTCCAGTAAAAGCATGGTAGATATTACTCAGAAATTCTCTTTGTTCACCTTATATAGAATTTTGTCACGCAGAAAACTGTGGTTACTTTCTCCTATTCCTATCTGTGTGTGTATGTGTGTTTTCCCTCTTCTTTAATACAAATAAAACAGTTGAAATTACACAACAAAAAATTCAATTTTTTTTACACTAATAGAGGAGAATTGAAATTATTATTAAGTTTAATAGTATTACATTCCATCGCGAATTATAAATAACCGCAAAATGGACACACCAAGGAATTTCCCTCGTCGTTTGAATATATATTCGTCGTCCCTTGCTTTTTCAAAACAAATTTGAATCTTCTATAAAAATTAAAATAACTGTAACGATGTTTGTCCGCGAACTCCTCTTTTAGACTGCTGGGCCGATTTTGATTTTTGATACATGAATTCACTCTGGCCTAGCTTAGGTTTTAATCATATTACTTTGATTACCTATCCTCAGAAGTTTCAATATTTGTGCCAAAAATACAGTATGTCACGAGTCCGTCAAGTTACAAAGATGAAACTTGGTATAGAAGCTCTTATGGATTTTTATTATTACACTTTGATTGAAGTGTGTATCGCAAGGGAGAGGGATTCAAATACTTTCCATAAACTTATCCTTCTCTGGGAGGAACGGGCAATTTTGCTAGTTATTTGTAAATTTAAAATTACTGACTTAAATCAGATAATATTTTTAAAAAAAATACAGCAAAATTCAATTTCTCAAAGTAAAGGACATTTAAATAGAATGGAAGAAGAAGTCAGTAGAATCAAATGTTTAAAATTTCAGCTCATCTCAAAGAAGAACATAAAAATGCTTTCTCATATAAATCAATGGGCTAAAAAGCAATTACGACGCAGGCATTCAACAACGTTAACGTGTCGCCTCAAAATTCACTGGGTATTCCTTGCTTTGCTGTTAAATGAATAGATTCTAGTACATGTGACACGTTTTTCCCCAAGACTAAAATTTTCGTATGCATAATATTGTAGTAACTTATTATCTGATAAGTATGTTTTCATATCTCATTTGATGCGACCAGCCCCGGGTATCGTAGTCGCTAATTTGGTGCGACGCGGTCCCAGGTTCGATTCCTGGTGATGACACTTGGTCGTAAAGTTATAACAGTCTTTTCAGGCGAGTAATCCTTTAATCACACCAGGAAAATGACAGGATAATGTCTAACATACAGGTCCCAGGTCGTTTCCCCCTTCTCCGAATATTGTGCTCACCAAGAGACGTCATCTCTCATACGTGACGAGCTTGAGGCTATAGATGCCAGTAATACTCATAAACATTTATAAATAAATAAAGTCCACTATATTGTTAGTGTTTAACGGAAAATAAATTAACCGAAGACCAGGTATATGCCAATCGATAAATCTGAGTGGAACAAAATGGTATGCTTCAGTCTAAAAGTACACGCGTAGTTTTTGAGAAAATTGAATATATATATATCTGTTTGTCTCCAGTTGATATGCTTGTCTCCAATCCTTCCGATAATGATATATCGAAAACCACAAGTGCTTAGAAACGTGCTGTTTTCGCTGGTCTATTCTAAATTTTGTGTAGATTGTCCAGTTCTAACTGAATATTTGAAAAGCGTGACCGTTTTTCTTTATTACATTTTTTAGGAGTAGCTACACTGAAAGTATTGAAATTTAAAAAAAAAAACACGTCTTATCCTATGAGTTATACATTCCAACACCACACATTTGTATACATGGGTTGTATATCTCTCAGACGTTTATTTCATGGCCAAATGATAATGAAAAACGAAGAATAATCATTTCCCCAGGCTAAAATGAATCTTTATTGTTTGGGGTATTTTGCCCAGTGAATACCATATATCACTGACATTATAATTAATTGTGTGTGTGTAATGTATTTCCTTATTAGATAGTGCATGCAAGAAGACAGAAAATACTGATCATACATGAATTAGAAACTCCAACCGGAAGTAGGCTCAAATCTTGTAAACGGTGCCAAAAAATAATCGAAAAAATCTCCGTTTTACGGTACGTCTTGCCGATTTTTATCAAGACGTCTTTCATTTGCGTCTGTAAAGGGATATGTACAGATGTTGTGAGGAATGACAAGGAGATTCATGCTCATATGTGAATGATGCGTTGTGTAGAGAGCGCAGGTTCAGCTAGTATGCACTTAAAAAGTGATCCTGAACGAAGACCACGCCACTTATTAAAGTCGGACTGATACTTAAGTATGATCTCATGACGTTCTTCATTTTGACGTAACAAAATGACAATATGTGGTATGGTTAACGAGATATAAGTCAACATTATGATTAACTCTTAAAGATGGGTCCCTTAAGGACACCTTTAAGGAAATTTTGATTTTGATATTTTTTTGTCGTTTGTGTTTTAATGTTACAGTGGTGGTTGTTAATTCAGCTACGTAAAATGTTGTTCTCTTTCAATGCAAGCACGTATTTCAGTCATTAAGGGAAGCAGTAAGAAAATATGCCAATTTTTCGTTGGTAAGAGCAGTTTTGCTAGTAGTGGTCCCTTTTTTTCTAGTGGAGGACACTATTATATTCAGTAGTGGTCACACATTTTAGGTAACACTTATCATACGTTACTGTATTTATTCATCTTACATTTTCTTGGTAAAATATAATTTACATTGAAATAATCACTACTCTAGTGTTATCAAAGTAATAACAACACGTCCTATTTAATTATCTATACAATATTTAATAAAACTAAAGAATTGCAAAAACATATAAAAGTAAAAGGAGACGCATTGATTTTTGATT
Organism: Thermobia domestica; assembly: GCF_964235325.1. Classification (NCBI taxonomy): domain Eukaryota; kingdom Metazoa; phylum Arthropoda; class Insecta; order Zygentoma; family Lepismatidae; genus Thermobia; species Thermobia domestica. Next base: position 292,484,648 of record NC_137455.1, on the reverse strand, counting down.
GCCATCCTTCATCCGACCTACGAGATAAATCGTTGTGGATAGGTTGTGTGTTTTTGAGTAGGATCGCGGAGCAATTCCACAGGCTCTGAAGACATCGTTTCTATATCCTGTTATCTGCTCAGAACGGAATTTCTTCTACACACCAAATAAATCATGATATTTTTCATCCGTATGCAAAGTGTCACATGCTTCATTAAAACCTGTTAACGTTCGCTGATCAATATTCGATTCCAGGCAATCTAAACGATTTTGAGAGCAAACGGATCAACAGATTCAGTCATAATAGACTTTTTAGAATATCTGCTGCATCTAGGAGACACATTTACTTCTGCCTCAAGTGCAGTCGGTATTTTTCTATGCCCACTATTGAAATTGTGTTTTCAATTATGATCATCTAGTGTGACCGTTACTAAAATGTAGTTATTTTAATATTTTAGTAGTGGTCACCCCTACAACTCATGTAGGCAACAAGTAGGCGTAAAAACAATAAAACGTAGTTTTTTGAAACAACTCATCATTACTAAATTCATACATATTAAAAGATTTACAATAGTTATAAAATAAACTAGATATAGTGGAATAATTCGGACAGTTTGCTTACCTTCAAAATTTGGAAACTGGAGAAATTCTCAACATGCATATAAACAACTACCTCTAGACTCGTACTCCAACTGAAAAAGCTATCCAATGGGGATGCAGTATACAGAAAAGGTAGTAGGCTTTACAGTGAAAATGAAAAATTAAAGTTTATTAGCTAATACGCTTCTGCACTTCAAATTTATTGTCCTAGGTCCTAGGTGACTACTACCGGCCTAATCACCTTGACGTAACAAAATGACAATACATGGGTAGGTAGAATTCCATAATAACCATCATTTTGATTACTTCAAAGGTACCTAGGTTAAAATGCAATATTTTAAAAATATGAAAACATAAAGATATAAATAGAGTACTCAAAACAATTGATTATTAGAACTATCTGCAGAATAACTCAAGTGAACAGAAATACATATTATGGACACAGAATATTTGTAAATTTACGTATTTGAGTCATTACACTTTCAAATAGTATATATATATATGACACGGAATATATAAACTTTAAATGATATTAACAACAAAGAATAACATATCACCTGGGAGGTAGCATCTCAGGGAGAAAGCTTCTGTGACTGAACGAGCAATTACTTAATACGGAATCTCCAGATTTCATTTAATCTGCTAACGAATATAAAAATTACTATCGTTTCGTGTAAAAATAAGAAATTAGATGCGTTACGGTGCATTTTTTCTCGAAAACGCGCCGAAAAAAGTTTTTTTTTTTTTTTAAATCTAATAGTTAGTATGATGAGAGCTGTCTAACCTTGTGAGATTCCCGTGTCAGTGTTCGAATTAATGGAGGAATGAGGGGAAACTCTCTCTGTTAAGAAACGAAAGTATCTCTGGGGAATATGTCTATACGGGTATGTACTGCAAAATGCTTGTGTGGTAATTCTCTTCTTAAGTACAAATCATATGTATAGAAATTCCTTATTAGCTTACTGAGTGTACAATGACGGATCTAGTCTGGGGACGGGTGAGAATAGGCCGTCCTCAGTTTTTTTGAGTGACAAAAATAGTTGAAGTATTATTTGTATATTTTTGAAAGTTTATATTAAGCGTTGTCTTTTATTCTTTATTGGAAAATTTTTGAAACATTAGATATCCCCAGTTCATGTTAACGAAGAGCGTAAACGGATTTCCAATTAAAATTATTTGCGTAAACACATGCTATATACCTATCATAGTCTGGGTTGTGGTTGCCGCCTCCTCCAGCTTTTAGATTGTAGATACGCCACTGACACTATATTAAAAAAAATAGTAGCTCACTAAGTACATGCAACATTATAGTTCAAAAGGAAAAAATGGAAACGAAAGTAACCAATCACGGGCTTTATATGTTTTTTTTTGGGTGGGGGGGTCTGCAATAGATAGTTGTCTGTCATATAATCCAGTGGACACTAGTCTCTGATCGGAATTTGCTTGTAATTGACAGGATCAATTGAAGATGTATTTTCAACTGCAAAAAACTTTTTGTTCTAAATGCCTATGAGCTAATAATAATTTTGGTCCGTTATGAAGAAGTTAGGAATAAACTACACTGAGAAAAAAACGTATGTGCTACGTAAAAGCGTAGGTTACACGCGTAAATCCTGAAGTTTTTGGATTTAACGTACGACTATATGTGTAACATCCTGCAGCAAACGTATAACTGAAAACTTACGTTTTATACAGACTTTCCGTAAAAGTGTTGCGAATAAACATGCTTCACGTAAGAAAGAAAGAACTATATATAGTCAGTCAGGATCTCACACACAGATGGGCGTTTATAACATATAGCTGACGTATGTAACACATGTATATGTAATACGGAAGACAGTCAGATGTCAGACATCTTGCAGCGACATGATGTAACATCTAAGCGGGGGAAAAAGGAAGTACGTATGTAGAATATGGATAACGTTTACTCCGTACATTTTTCCGTAATAAACTTATGAATTCCGTATATTTGTACAATATACCATTGCCTGGATAACGAATTTTTCTCAGTGTAAAATGTCTGTGGCCGTACCTGAGAGTGTCCCTAAAAGGAAAATATTATATCTCTAATAGTACACTTATTTTTTCCGTTTGTCCGTATTATGGAGGTATCTGCCATTGAGAGATGCTCGTTTAGGGATATTTCACTGTATTAGTCTATAGAAATACAAAAATACTAATGTTCACATCTAAATATGGTTGCAGCTCTGTTAATAATAACAATCAATACTTAAATACGAAACAATGCAGTTTTTAAGTTGCAACTAAATGACCATAATAAATTTTAAATCGATAAATTGCCTGTGTGCTAGTGGCATTCATTGGATGGCGTCAGGCAATGGCAATCATTGGCGTCAGGCAATGCAGATAGCGACATCTATTAGCGGGACTCTATTGTTAGGAATTAGTGTGACGCACTGACATGTGTCTTGTACAGGTATAAATAGGCTTGAACCAGACAGAAACCAAGGGAGGATCGGAATCTTCAACTTATCTCACAATTCTAATCTTCATCTTGAAAACATGCTGCGGTGGGCACAAGGGCGTCATTTCAGACTTCGCTTGGGGGGGGGGAAAGAGCACCACCGACATTTTGTACTAGTATACTAGTAGGCAATCGATTAAAGTATATGTATACTTCAAACTCTTGGGGGGGGCAACTTCCCCTCCTGTCCTCCCTAAATGACGCCCCTGGATGGGCAAGGTGGCTCAAGGGTAGAAACTAACTGGTGCGAGGAGTACTAGTTCCGATCACAACCCATGTGAGTTTGTAATGAACAATATAGTGTTCCTAAGATTCCTTGGTGGTTCGCAATGTTCTTCCACATCTTCAGTCCACCAATTCTTTCGTAATCATTAATTATCCGTATCCTTAATCCTAAATATCATAAACGTGGAATATTAAATTTAAGATTGTATTTAATTTCATTTTAAAAACAATATAAAATGAAATAACTATCTCAGGGGCGGGTCCAGGACCGATTTCTGGGGGGGGGGCGGTGGGTTGTTATACTGCTACTTTTAAGGGCTCCAAACGTTGGGATGGGTTTTATTTATATATATAAAATAAGAAAGTTTCCTCTTCTGGGGGGGGGCGAACGCCCCGATCGCCCCCCACCCCTGGATCCACCCCTGAACTATCTTATATGCTTTTCGAAAAACTTGAAGCGCAAAGAAAATAAAATGTTATCTATTAATGTTGAAGCCCTCCTTTCTCCTTATAAAATTGTGAGTATAGTGCTGACTTGAACTCAAGTCTGACATGTTAAATGTAGTGTGCTTATCGTAGTGTGTATATTATTATCGTTTTTTCTGTCATTGGCTCTTTTACGACTTCAAATGCAGGATCGAAAAATGTGTGTAAATTGAATTCGTATTTTAGTTACTTTTTTTATATAGCTTCTTGGATATGAGTTTCGTCTAACACTAATACAAAATGTGCTTATACAAACTTTTTTCTTTTAATAATCAAGGATCAATAATTTTACGTAATTAAATATTTCAATGTTATGCCTCGTTTAATCTTTGAAAAAAAAGAAAGAAAAAAAAACTGACACGGCCTTTGACATATAAAGATAAAACTGTGCCAAGAACTATGAACACGAGCAGAGTTGATAAGACGCAAAAAACAAAATTCTTTGGAGTATTGTGACCACTCGCATTTTGCAATTGATTATAAGCCGTTATGTAACCCCCCCCCCCAAAAAAAAGTTTATAACAATTTGATGTTACCAAATGTTATTTTAGGACTGTTAAGACAAAAATATAAATAATGATAATACTTATTGATCAGTAACATAGAAGTAAGATTCCTGAACTCCATAAAGAAGATATAGATTCGAATCCTCTAGACCTTGCGTTTTCTGATTTTCCGTATACCTCCCTTTCACAGTGCTTTTAGAACTGTGTATTACATTCTGCTATGATTTATCTGTTCTAGCAGATTTTAGTCCTGTGTTAATGTATTTATGATACCCAAACTAATGATTGTTTTGCACACATTGTTGATATCAAAATTATTTTAAATAGAAATTTCAATATTTTTCGGTATATTTTATAAGTAGTATGTGCATCACTGTTAGGAGACATCGAATAACAGATAATACAAATAATACTTAATAGTTTATATTATTTATACATCGTAATAAATAAATATATAAATAAACAATCTATTAATATTCGAGAAAATGAAATGAAATCTTTGTTTTACGTCCCAAGGTTATGCCGGTTAGGCTAAAGGAGACGGTGATGATGAGAGATGAGTGAAATGGTGGAATGAAGAAAGTAGGAGGAAACGGGAGAACGCCGAGAAAACCCACGAGCACGGTGTTTGTCCACCACAAAGCCCACACGACGCGAGTTGAGATCGAACCAGGGACCCCAAGCACCGGAGGTAAACGCTCTACCACTGAGCCACCACGCTCCCGGAATTCGCACTACTAATATTTCAGTAGAATAACAACTAACAACTACATCAGATTCGCAACGAACGTTTTCATTGATTTTCTCGCAAGTTATTATTAATCAGAATTAACCTCAAATATGCAAATTTGTTTATCTTGATATGACCTATCGACTGCTATATATATATATTCAACTTTGGACAATATTTTAGTTAAACCGAAATTAAAATTTGAAAGTTAATTATAATTCTGGCTCTTACCTCATTATATAGCTTATGTCGTTTTGCTAGTGTTATAATGAACAGGTTGATGGGGGTATATTTCAATATCCGTTTCATCTTAATGGGTGGGGGTGGTGTTTGTACAACATCAATTATTAAATTTACAAAAAGTGTTATTTGTTCTAAATGCCTCGAAAATTGCAAATGAATTTTTACACGGCATACATAAATATATCGATTGGCATGTCTCATCTTTGTGTCTTTTCTTACCGCTAATAATGTTGTTGAATTATTTTTCAACAAATTTTAAGATAAATAAACTTTGGCTTTAAAATAAGAATATATTTTCTAAGGTCTATATAGTGGTTTTGATCAATCCCGGACTGGGGGGTATAAGTCCCCGGCACGAGCCTCACTTGGGAGCCTCATCTTCCCTTCCCATGTAGCATATACAGCCTCTTAAAGTATACTAAGTTATAGTTTTGTAAAATCTCTGCGATGGGAGGGGGGAGATTTTCTTCATAAAGCTGTCAGGTTTTTACGCGTGGTAATGCGGCCCCAGGATAAAAACCTGTTCTGTTTCTTTATGGCGTTACAATAACTTGTCAAAGACTAAGAGAAGGTCCCAGCAGTACTTTATAAAAATCAGTCTCATTTCGACATTCATGGGGCCACAAAACAAATTTAGACAATAAGATGCTGGGGCACCATTCTTCATTGTTGAAATATATTCTTACTAGGCCACAAAGGACCCCAAATAGGACTTTATAATACTGTTAGTTTCATTCCAATAATGGGACCCCATGACTACATTCACTGCTGGGGACCACCGAGATATATATATACAGGTGAAGATCCAAGGGGGCTATAGGAGCTAGAGCCCCCATTGACGCTCATGTATACACTGGATAAAATGGGCTTCAATTCTGCTTTACACTGGATAAAGTTGCAAATTATGGTCTAGCCCTTCCCTTGATCCGCCACTATATATATATATATATATATATATATATATATATATATATATATATATATATATATATGTGTGTGTGTGTGTGTGTGTGTGTGTGTGTGTATTTGACTTTATGCACATTTAATATATGATATTTAGAGAGGGCCCCGGCAGAGATCTCTGCCCTCCTGCCCTGGTCAGTCCGAGCCTGCTTTCGATTAATATTTTTACATATCAATTTATTGATATACAAATTATTGTTACATATACTGTTTTAACATTTGGATCGGAGACAACAGCGAAATAAAAGATATGGGCCACTGCACTAAACTTTCTTGCTCCAATTTCTTAAACTAAAACATGTTGTGTTGCAGCTAATTAATGAAACATTTTTTTTTCTTGTGAAATACGAACAAAATTATATGACGCTTTCGGAAATCTTCACCGAAAGAAAACTTAGCCAACAAAAGTAAACCACCTATTGTAGATTTTTCCATAAGAAATAACCAATGTCATATGTTAAGATTATTCATAAAATATTTGTTTATAAAATGGTAACAAAACGGTAACTGTTATTTCATAAAATTGTCGAAAAAAAGAAGAAAAAACTCACTCAAAACTAAACTATTCGCTGTGGATATTCTCATAAAATAATTTATACAACATTATAAGAATATGAATGAAATATCCCCAAAATCACCCGTGTGTCTTTTGAGAAAGTACTCTGACAAGAGTAAAGTCACCTTTATGATTTTTTTTTTTTTTTTTTTTGTAAGGAATAATTCAAAGAATATTATAGAGTTATTAATGAAATATTTATTTAGGAAATATGAAGAAAATAGCCTGTCATTTCTGAGAAAATCATAAAAATAATCAAACCTAAGAATAAACTGGCCCTCGTGGACTTTTTCAGCACAAATAAGTTATGCCACATTGTCGTGATATTAATAAAATATTTATGGAATATGAACAAAATCGCCTGTCTTATTTCTTAGAAAATCGTTTGAAAATAAATTCACTCCAAGATTAATCTATTCCGTGTACATTTTCCAACACAAATAAGTTATTCAATGTTAGCTTTGTAATGAGGTATTTATTTACGGAAGTAAACAAAATAGCCAGAATCATTTTTGAGGAAATTTTCCGAAAGAAAAAAAAATGACCTCCAAGAATAAACTACCAATCGTAGATTTTCTCAGTACAAATGAGTTATGCCATATTGTCAGGTTGTTAATGAAATATGTATTTATAAAATATGAACAAGATCGTCTTAGTGTTTTTGAGAAAATCATCCAAAACAAAACACTCCCAAGTATAAACTACTACTCCTCGTTTTTTTTTTCACAGAGAAATGGCTTACAGCACATAATGGGGTTGTTTTCGGAAAACTAATTTATGAATTATAAACAAAATCCTTAAATCTATTTATTTTTTTTTAGAAAATGTCATTTTTTAAATTTTTGCCCTTAAGTAAAGTACCTTTATTTTTACGAACAGGAAGAAAATTTAAAATAAAGACATGAAAAATCACATAAAAACCGTTAAGCTTAAAATCTGATTGAGATACGTTGAACGGTATGGCCTCTATGTAAGTGTACGTCAGGACGAACAGACGGATAAATAACGTTTTCAGTACCTATAGGTGATGAAACGTGTAAATCCGTAGAAATCTCGAATTCGATTTTTTCACGATCACCATACTCTCTTCTCTCCTTTCGTCGGTCTAAAGTAATGAGACATTCAACGTTTGCAGGCTACACAACAAAGTATGAATCTTATTAGGAAATTTTATTCATATAAGGTAGAGTAACGAAATGAAGAAGCACTACACAGTAACGAAGAGAATAATTGTCCAGGATAGATCGTTTTGAAGAAAAGTTTCAGAAATATTTGCATCCTTACAAAGCTTAAACAAATTGATATATTTATTTGTTTGTTGCTTATTTGATAGACTATGTCGATATTGACAAGTTACGAGCTCCGAATGAAATAAATAGATATAAAAAACCATAATAAATAGATATAAAAGAGCCATAACCATTTCGTGGACAGGACCACTGTCATTCAAATCAATTAACAACCGGTACACTATGACTAGCATAGTAAGTTGATTTACTCTTAATATACTATATAATTATACAATTGTGTATTTGTATATTATAAGTAGTATTACTTATTTCAATGATATACGTAAAGTAACAGTGACTAGTATTAGGTCATGCAACACACTTATATTGACACTTTGCTACCAAAACTCAGCAAGTATTGAGATAGGCTTGGAATTAAAGAGAAAATCTGAGATTAGTCTGCCTGAGTGTTCTTCCATATGACAAAGTCTAGCCCATTTATCGAATGGTAGCTAGGTGGGGCAATAAATAACGATTGATTGATTTTGAGTTTAGTATCCCTTTCAAGAGCGAGGCTATATGAGACATGGATCTAGAACTTTATGTTGGGTCCGAACCATATGAACTCCGCAGCAGGTTTTCGGAGCGACGTTCATACTTAGGGCCAATAAGAAATTACTATGAAAGATAAAAATAAAATATTTATAAATCCATTTTATGATTTCGAAACTTAATAACACATGGTGTGTGCTTCTCTCTCTCCCCCAAGCATTTAAGAAATGAATGTATATTCTTCAATTACATTTGAAATTGATTTATCTCTGAAATTTATCTGTGAAGAAAGTATGTGAATTTTGTAGCACTTGTAATTGAAATAAATAGCTATAAAACGCAAATAAAGAGAGAATAGCAAAATGTCGAAAAATAAAATTTCCAATTTCACAAAGAAATAGGCTACCTAAACATGAATATCTCTTGTTTTTACTAGTCTAAAGGTCAAAATTATTCTGGTTTGGAGTCAATTGTCAAATCATATAGGGTAAGTTCAAAGGCGGGGAACACTCACATAAGTTCAGTAAATTCGGTCCCCGCTAGATTTGTGGTATTTTATGCACATTTTTGGAGCTTTCTCGTGGATACATGATTAGTAAACGCGTATTCTTCAGGGAGATACCAGAATTAAATTCCCGATACAAGCAGTGTGGTTCAGGTTCTACGTTAAACAGTAGGTCCACATCTTGGTGCAGAAAAGGAATAGTCAAATGAATTACTCGTTTTGCTTTAGAAACAATCGAAATCAAATGCGCACTTGAATTTCAATCTATATATATAAAAGAGAACGCACAAATCCTTTGTTCCCTCATCACGCTAATACGGCTGAACCAATTTCTTTTATTTTTGGGGGGTTATTAGGATTTGGACCCTAGATGGTTTTTATCATATCACTTTAATTTTTAATTACCAGTGTCTTGAGATAATTGACCATTCAAGTGTCCATAACGTACAAATCCTTTGTTAGTTCATCATAGGTAAAAATAAACGTATTTATATGCAACCCGCATGACCGTGTCACTCGGCGGGTTAACATAAATGACAGGCGATATAATGTTAACATTTACTGCAATCTACTATGGTTTTTATCATATCACTTGAAAGCGAAAACTTCCGGGATGACCGCAGCGAAGCGGGGCGGGTTAACATAAATGACAGGCGATATAATGTTAAGATTTACTGCAATCTTCTATGGTTTTTATCATATCACTTGAAAGCGAAAAAGTAAAAATTATCTAAGTAACAAAGTTTATTGCGTTCCGGGGTGACCGCAGCGAAGCGGGGTGAACGCTGCTAGTGAATCATATAAGTGTTATTAAGCCCTTATTTCACAAATGAATAAATATTATAAATATACACGAGATAAAGCTTATTCATTTTTCACCACTACTTAGTTTTTGCCACTGGCATCTCTGGCATGTAAAATTTGGGGGGGGGGGGGGCATTAAAGAAAGTGATTTAAATAACACTACCTAGCTCAACCTGTTTACTACCTTTGTTTTCATTTGTTGCCTTTCTGCTTAGCTTCACGGACCCTCTGAGGTATATATCAAGAACTCTGTTATAATCGTTTTACAGCCTGAATATTACATTCCAAATACATATAATAATTATTATATTATTTATATGCTATTCTATCGTTAGTAAATATATTAAACTAGAATAAAATATTGAGTATTTTGTACTTCAAAATATTGGCGGGACGCGTCCCCCTCGTCCACCCCCCGCCAGAGACGGCAGTGGTTTTTGGTATCCGTTTCTAAACTGCACTGTTAATAAGTATGTATGTTAATGGATATATAACAAAATTATTTTTACAGAATCGATTAAGAAATGCAATGTCCTTCCCACTGCTCTAACGATTAGCCCGTATGCCTCTAGTATAGTGGTCCCAGGTTCAATTCCGGGAGAGCATAAAAATTTAATTTCACAATCATTTAATTGGTCATTCGTCTTCTTTAGTCTAAAAGACATAAACGTGGGACGTTAAACTAAGATTTAATTTCGTTAAGACATTCAAACTGAAGAAATGAGTTGAACAGTGTTGGCAACATTAATTATTATTTTCCACTCTTTGTGCTGAGCAATGTATTTAACATTAAATTCATTAATTCTGTATACAAGACACAAATGGATAAATGATTATGCAAACATCAAATTCGTTGTTATTTCTCTTGTAATATTTATACCTGATATCAGAATTTATAGAACGGCTTCAAAATGAAAAATCACCAATATCCAAAGTTGGGAGAGGGTGTTGCAAATTTTACTGCCACTGCCGATGGGACTTCCCTCTTATAGAACGCTGAAGCCACTACTGTCTAAATACTTTATTTATTAGGGATGCGCACGAGACGAGTCGAGACAGGATTTTCCTGACAAAATTCGAGTCGAGACACGGCTCTTCCAATAGAGAAATATACATTTTTCGAGTCGAGACATCACTTTTACAGCATATTTTCGACACGAGACAGTCACAAATCTTGTCTCGTGTGCGTCCCTATTATTTATAATAATTTTAATACTTCCATTCTTTTATATTTATTTGATGGCTTTTCTCTTTTTGCTACTTTGATCAGTTTCTTCCTGGACGAAATATGGATTTTCGGTAATTTTGCAATTCAGTAGATGAAAGTAACACACAACACTCTTCTATGGAATAGGCAAGTTGACATATAACATTTATGTGAAAAGTTTCAAACTCATTGAGAGTTGATAACACATTTCATATCAAGAAAGAAAGGAAAAAGAAATGTAGTGTTCTTCGCTTATTTTCTAAGCTAAAAGATAAAAATGTTATATATATATATATATATATATATATATATATATATATATATATATATATATATATATATATATATATATATAATTTCACTATGATAAATATAAAGGAAATATAGCGGAAAATCGGTAAAATGAAACAGGAAAATCCCCGATAAAACCAGCAGATACAATGTAGTCTACCACACAAGGTTAAATGATTTGGGATCAAACCAAGTTCTCGTCACGTTAAGAGATGAACATTCACTGATCCATGTGCTTCAACATTAAGAAACACAAATAACTGAGTGTTATTTATTAAAGTGGCCAAAATGCTTCTTATTCAATGCCAAAATGTTATGCCTTGGGTCCTCAGACACAGCAGTAGCGACACTTAGCATGAACTAATTTATGTAGGGTAATTTTATACTTATTTGCAGCCTTCGCTCATATCCTTGGACTTGTGAAGATACAGGATCTTATCATACATGTTACGTCATTAGGGTTTCTTACATAATTTGAAAATACATATTTTCACTGACAGCTTCAGGAGGGTCATGATGGTACGGCCATGCCCCAATTGTTTCATGGACGTCGGGGCGGCATGAAAGCAGAATACAACCTGTTTTTATTATTCATATTTTATTTACTATCATGAAATAAACTACTATTTTTTGTTATTAATAAAAATTAGTTTAGGCCTAATATTGCAAGATACATCCCGGAGCAAATTTTACTGCAGAAACATATCAATGAATAAACGAAAAAGCGGGAAATCTTAAAATTATTGAAATTTAGTGTGAAAAAACAAACTTCGCACTTCGCAAAAATTAGTGAGCTTTTGCAGTAAATTGTACATTACTGACATTATTTGGTAGAGGTATTGTAATATATAAAATACGTCATGAAATCGATTTTTATTCCGCATAACTATACGAAGGCGATGTTTTGCCTACCATACCCCTTGTTTACAAATCCTGAAAATGTCAGTGTATATTTATTATTTTCTAGAGAGTTAGGGTTGGGAATTAGGTGAAATAAGCTAGAGAATATTCAATTTAATATATATATATATATATATATATATATATATATATATATATATATATATATATATATATATATATGGGGCCGGATTAAGAGCGTTGCAAAGGTTCACGTGCACCTCCCTTCGTTGTAAATATACACTATCTAAAATGAGAAGCTAGTAGTGAAAATAGCAAGATATTCCGAAACATTCTGCCATCATGTTTCCGTTTAGGGCTTAAAAGAAAGCAGAGCTTTGCAGAAGCAATAATTTAAGTTGATTTTCTGAAAGTTGAAGGGAAAGGATTCACCAAGCAAAATAATATAACATTTTTGTCCTGCATTCCACTTGTGACCCTCTTAAAACACTTTCCTCCGTTCTATGCATCAGTGTTATCAGGGGTAAAGAATATTGTCACATGAAACTTGGAAGAGCGTCAGTATGATTGGTTATTTTGGTACTTATTGGTGCACCCCCCTCAGACAACCCTGGGTCCGGCCCTGTATATATAATGTACCAAATAGAAAAAAATTAGCACAACCTGGGGAATACGGGATAAACAAATATTCATATAAAACTAAAACAAGTAACAGTGACAATGGCACATCAAGTGAAGGAGTTTAGTTTGTGTGCTGTGATATTTTCTCAACGAACCTTGAAGTTGTAATTTCTATCAATTCTGGTCTTAAAAATGAAATGGAATATTTCAGTTTTACATTCCTCGGTTATGCCGTGGAGGCTAAGGGAGACGGTGCTGATGAGAAAGGAATGAAATGATTGAATGAAGAGAGTGGAAGGAAACGGTAGAACTCCGAGAAAACTTACCGCACACGGTGTTTGTTCACCACAAAGCCCACTCGGCGCGAACCTAGGACCCCACGTATCATAGATGAACGCTCTACCACTGAGCCACCGAGGCCCCAGTTCTAGTCTTAGTAGCGAGAAGAATGGCTTAGGACGCTTATTGATTGCAGAAAACCGCTTCTGGCTACCAATTAAAGTTTTTACTCTGTAGCGCTTGTTAAAACCGGAAGTGGTGTATTTCTGCTACTTCCGGTTTGAATATAGCGTTAATAAGGAAGACGGTATCTATTTTCAAAACGCTAAATTGATTTTAAAGAAACGTTTCTCGCTATACGCTATCCTATCGTTTTTGCTTTATATAGATCAGTATTGAATCCAGAAGTTGTAATAGATTTCTACCACTTCCGGTTTTAGTAGATAGTTAAGGATGGATATAAAATGTATTCTTGGGACGCTTAATTGCTCTTGCTCTATAGTGATCAACGTAAAAAAACGGAAGTGCTTGTTTCTACCATTTCCGGTTTGAAAATCAGCTTCGCCAATGAACTTGATTTCTAAACTTTTAACAGTCTACATACTGTCAAAATTAATTATTCATCCTGTAGATCTTGCGACTTTTCTTGCCACCTGGACGAAGGAACAGAATAAATATATAAAGGAGATTTGATAAACTAAATAACTTAAAAAGAAACGTACAAGGTTCACATGTCCTACCATATTATTTTCAGTTTTCAAATGTAAAATTACGCTAGTATTTTGTTTGTGAACAGAGAAAATAAAAGCAAACCAAGAAATTCAACGTAAAATATTCCCAAATAATAATAGGCCTACCTTCATTTTATAATTTGGGTTCAATCTCTGATATGAAATCCTCTATTATTATTATTATTATTATTATTATTATTATTATTATTATTATTATTATTATTATTATTATTATTATTATTATTATTATTATTAATTAAATCTTTGGTAATCTTCTAGAGTAAAGATTATAAAGTAAATTTACAAGGACAGAGTGCGAATTATTGCAGGTTTGAAATCTGGAAATGAAATGAAATGAAATATTTGTTTTACGTCCAATGTTTATGTCGGCTAGGCTAAATGAAACGGCGATGATGAGAAATAAATTGAATGGTGGAAAGAATAAAGTGGGAGAACCCCAAGAGAATCCACGAACACGGTGTTTGGCCACCACAAAGTTCTCTTTGCGCAGGCTGGGATTGAACCAGGGACCGCACGCACCAGAGGTGAACGCTCTACCACTTTTTTGTCTCAGTAACTTACTTGAACTACTTATTACTGATTTTATTTGCTTTACTCGTTTCCTTGACTTTTCCAATGATCTAGAACGACAGGGACACGAACGCAGAAACATCGTGGACAGTTAAAATCAAAAAGACTCTCCTAGCGGGAATCGAACCCGGGATTCCGTACACCAAAAGGCGTACGTGCTAGCCACTAGACCAGCGGAGAGCGCTACCACTGAACCACCGTAGCCCTATGGTTTGAAATTTGTCTAGAAAATTATAAGAAACAAATTCACTTCAGAAAAAAGTAATACTAATAATAATATGTAATGAAAATGTAAAATAAACATACTGTACTTACTCATCAACTTCTTCATCGGAAAGTGACATAATGCTGAACAAAGAAAATAAATTTACAAACGGCACTGAAACCGGAAGACTGTTATCCCAGCGGTGATTTAAAAAGAGTTCGCAAAACTCACGAACGTCAACAACAGAGTGCAAAATAACCACAGTTCGACTCCTCAGTACACAAACAACCAATTCCAACAAGAATATTTACAAAATAATTAACCAAGACAGAAAATATTTAACGTTTCTCTTGCAATCCAAGCAACGAGCCTTTCTCGTTTCCTTTCACTCTTCGCGAATCGCGGGTCCACGGTAAGGTTCAGCAAATTGCACACAAACACCGTTCAGGGCTGTCCGTCAAGAATCTCTACACAACCTGGCTCAATACATTACTTCGTAGCGCCTGCGTAGAAAGAGAAAAGCGCGCGAGATGTTGGACACCACTAGAAAACTCCGAGCAACAATACCAGGCAGAATAATCAATAGGCAACCGTAAAAGGTAGCAGTGGTTGTTACGATGTCCTTGAGGGTCCCAGACTCAAACTCGCACGTGTTTATATTCTTTTTCCTATTTCTTTATATATAAAAAGTTAAGACCTAAGGTTCACTACGAAGTCTGAAGGAGGAAATTATTTTGATTGCAGCAAACCGGAAACGAAACCAGATAAACATTCAGACTCATTTTTCTACATCTGATCCATTGACATTCACTGATAAAGACCACCAGTAAGCAAAAAATTCGTTTTCTGCAATCAGAGAATCAGAACCGTTAATTAAATACAAGTCGTATTATCTATTAACTTAAAATTTTCTAGATGATGTAAAACATCGTATATTATAATCTATTACATATGTTCTCACTCTATCAGACCAAATATATTAATGGAAGACCGATTTGAGAAATATTGCAATAAGCAGATTTACGTACAAATAATGTAACCACCATATACAGGGTGAGCCAATATTAATCGAACCCAAGCTAAGTGATGAACAAATCAATTGCAAGGCAATATGAAGCAGGTAAAAGACAAAATGTATACAGACATGCGTTTCTCCTTCTCTGCAGGTCCTGCTAGCAATGTTAACCACAATATTCCAGGCACAGTTGGCCCAATAGTGGTCACATTTAGTGCCACTTGTTTAACAAATCCCGTACAATGTTTCTGATCGTGTTGCGTATGTTCTCCTTTAATGCGTCAAATGGTTTGTGGAATGTTGTGGTACATTTTGCCCTTTGGGTTGTCCCACAATTAAAAATTACAACTACATGGATCAGGGGACCTGGGAGGCCATAGGTCTTTCGAGACAGTTGTTAACTGTGAAAACAGAATCTACTGCTTTCAGAGAAGTGTGTGCTAAAGCGCTATCCTGCTAGAAATAAGCGAAATGTCGTTCGTCTGGCGTCAGTTGATTCTAGAAGGGCTCGTAGATGTCTACAATATAACGCGCTCGGTTAACTGTTTCCGAAGAAAATGTATTCTCGTCACCGACACAGCGCACCACACTCCAAACTTGACATTATACAGCGGTAGCTCAAATATTTCTTGTGAGTTTTAGACAGACCAATATTGTGTATTTTGCGAATTAACGTATCCAGTGGGGTGGAACCAACCATCGTCCATCATTAAGTACATACTAGGAAAAATAAGCGGTAACCTAGTGAAGGTTAATGGACAATTTGGCTGCTAGAACCAGTTAATAATTTGCAACAACCTTTCTGGGACAAAAAAAGTTAATTTTACGAGATCACCGGTAATCAATCGAAAAAGGTTACTGGGGAATGCGTAGAAACAATCCAGTGTTTGGTTGTTATTAACCTATAAAGTAGGTTAGAAAAAGGTTACCAATTCAAGAAAGTTAATTTAATTTACAACACTTTGTTGTTAACAACTGATCTCCACACAAGGTAAATTTAACCCTCCAGAACTTGTTTTCTAGTAACACTGCATTACTAGAAGCACAAACAGCAACGTCGCCATTTGCAATTTTAAGAACGAAAAGTTTTAACAATTGTGAATACATCCGAAGGAATAGGAAAACAGTTATTAAAATATATATTCTACATGAATTAATAGAGAAATGTGAAGGAAAGTTTATTGATGGAAGTTTATGCATTTTCTGACATTTAAATGAAAATAATTTTGAGAAACATCTTTCTAGTACAAATAACCACACTAGATGGTAGCACTACTAGCCATACAACTGCCGTCAAATAATTCATACACTCGTAACAATAATTTCGTGATATTTGCAGGAAACTTGATACGTTGTACGTTGCTTTACAGTACAAATACCAGAAACCTTTTACGGCTTTGCTTATAGGAAAGAGTAACTCCCGAACAAATTCTCACTGTTAGTTTTTACATACTTCTGATATGGGTGGCTTACTAAGGTATTACATAACATATTGACTTTTCCAGAGCTTGCTCTGAAGCGCCACTGAGAGAACAATGACGAGTTTTGAAAATATCCTTCCTTTTCCTGATCCTAAGCTTTTTCTCTGTCTCTTTTGCGCGAACCGTCTGTCAGACTGATCAAGTCAAGGGCAGCCGGTTCTACAGATCGAGGCAGGGGACCTGCTCCCCTGGACAACTATCCGAACGGGTTGTCTCACCTTCTCATCAACCATATCAACATTCATCTGCTCGAGTATAGTTCAGGTCTCGTGATAATAGTTCGATATTTACGATGGCAGACCCAGGCTCAGGCAGTGGAGCATCTTTAGAAAGTCGACATGGAGGCTTACCACCAGTCTTCGTTAGCCCACCTGCTATCTCCACGAAGGTGGAGAAGCGGAAGGACTATGCTGAGAGACAAAGACGAGCTTCTGAACGCTCGACCGCCTCCACTACATCAGCTGGTTCTAGATCTCGATCTCGATCTCCACGGAGCCAACCCAGTTACTCTGATAGGGTCAAACATTCGCCTCCTGCTAAGAAACACCATATCGATGTTTCAGAATCATCTGACATGGAAGCCGACGTTTCACCGACAGCACGCCGATCATCAACATCTGTTCATCTTGTTTCTTCTTCACCTCACTGCTTTTTGCTTCAAAACTTCGACGCTAAATTCACCAATGAAAAATTCATCATCCTTCAACTTCGAAAATACCTGCCAAGCATTCCACTCACTGAAGTTGTAAGAACCCGCAATGGCTTTATCTTCAAATCATCTGATGCTAACTTCCTATCTACAGTCCGTAATAAAGCCTCGTTCGAGATTTCCGGAAAAAATGCTACACTTGTCTCCTCGAATGCTACTCGTCGTAAGATACCACCTCCTCCAAAACGTTCTCCGATGTTATCTGTAGTCATCAGGGGAGTCGATCCATCATATTCTGATGATGAAATACACGAGGAGTTGCGCAACGAGGGGCATACCATTGATAAAATTATTCGCATTCGTAATGACACTGGGCCTACTTACATGGTGCGAGTCCTAACCATATCTCAAGAGACGATCGACCATCTGCTTACTCATTGTGCCTTCATTTACAAGCGCAAACATCGCGTTGAACCCTCTCGATCGTCTGCGCCATTGCCATTACGATGCGAAAAATGTCAAACGTACAACAATCATGCAACAGCGCATTGTACAAACCCCACTGTATGTGGGTATTGCTCTGGCCCCCATTTAACTCGTGTTTGCCCTAATATGAACCTTCCACCTCAATGTTCTGCGTGTGCGGAGCGCCACCCTACCTATAGTTATAAATGTAAACGCAAACCATCCCCAGACCAAACACACCCCGAATTAGTAGTACCATTACGTACTCAGTCTACCTCCACCAACACAGAAGCTTCAGTAAATGATCCAGTCACCGTTGGTAAACTCTTAGAATTTCTCACATTAACACTGCAGAATATTCATCCTTTCCATCGTCCCCACATCCTTCAGCAACTCACTCTTGCCGCTAAAGCCACTTTTCATGTAGCCCTGTATGCAACTTACTCAAACAATTACGTTCATTTCCATACTACACCACTCGAAACATCTGTTTAATATCTTGGTCGTCATGGATATCAGCTTTCTGTTTCTCAATATTCGATCAATCACCAAGAATAAAACTCTTTTCCAAGCACTCCTACAAGAAGAACACATCACTGCTTTTCTTCTGAATGAAACTTTTTTGACTCAGTCCATGCAGTGCAGATTTCCCAACTACACCTTGCTTCGCCATGATAACATGACACCAGCGTTAAGAGCAAACGGTGGAGTTGCTATGGGCTTTCGCCATAATCTACCATTCAGACAACATAGCTGCCCTGCACTAGCCTTACCGGAGCACATCGTAGCTACTTTGTATTTTAAATCCATCGCTCTTACTTTCGCTACCATCTACGTCAGACCCGGTACTCCAATTCCGTTAGATTTTTTCTCTTACATTTCCAATAACTTCAAACATTTTCTCATCCTCGCAGACGTAAATTTTCATAGTCGCTCTGCTCATGAACGCACCCAATTTCAAGATCATATAGCATCTCACACTGCAGGAATTCTTCTCAACCTTCCTTCGCCCACACGCCCAGTTTCCAATACCACACCCGATATTGCAATTACCTCCAATACAATAGTTACACGTTGTACTGTGGCAGTCTTAGATTTACTAGGTAGTGATCACGCTCCCATTAAAATCACATATCATACTGGTCTCGTCCCTTCACAAGCAGCATCATCGCCTCATCTCGCACCACGCTATGATAAAGCAGATTGGGTGAATTATCGCATTTACATCTCTTCTACCATCGACCATTCTCATTCACCTACCACTCCTGACGAGCTTTCGACGCAAGTCACCACTATAACCACTGCCATTCAGCAAGCTTCAGCCCTATACATTCCACAAACTGAATCAGTACCTTATCGACCTAAACTACCACCTCACTACCTCGGTCGTTCTCGTCAATGTTATCGCGAATACCTGCACACTCGAAACCCTGATACCTTACGCCTTCACCATCAACTCCAGAGAACTGTTCGCAACTATATTACCGCTTATAAGCAACGCCAATGGATCAAAACATGTAATCATCTTGCTGAAACATTGCATCCCACGCTATACTGGAAACGCTTTAATGCACTCTGTGGAAAACTCACTAAGACTCCCTACCCCCTTCTACTAGATAATACAGCCATTCATTCCGACCAGGATAAAGCAAACGCTTTCGCCAATCATCTTCAAGCTATCTTTACACTATCTCCACCTGATCATATGTTCCACCCTCATCCTGCTGAGACAGTAAATACTCAATCTAAATCCCTTCAACCTGCTGTGACTCATAGACTTCCTGGACATGTTCTTACTGCTCCGATTACAGTCGAAGAAATTACTTCTGTTGTCCGGCGAAAATGCAATACAGCTCCAGGATTCGATCGTATCACATATCGCCATATTAAAGAAAGCCCCATCACACTACTCATGCTTCTATCACTGATATACACCTTTATACTTCGCACTGGCTTTTTCTCGATAGATTGGAAGGTATCAAAAACCCTAATGTTTCCAAAACCGAATAAACTACCTTCCGAAACTTCATCCTACAGACCGATTCAGTTAACCTCCACTTTCAGCAAGATTTTCGAACGCATTCTCGTCAAACGCTTACATCCATATCTAGCAGATCGAAACATTATTCCCTCTCATCAGGCTGGTTTTCGACCTTCCTATTCAATAAATGACCAATTACTCCGCCTTTCTACACTTATTACCAATCATTATAACTCCGTACAACCGTCATGTCTGGTTCTCTTTGATCTTGAAAAAGCCTTTGATAAAGTTTGGCATTTGGCACTTATCTATAAACTCATTAAACTCAAACTTCCTATCACAATCATCCGCCTCATCTATCATTTTCTCGTCTGCCGTTTGTCTTATGTTGCTATCTATGACGCACTCTCTCATCCTATTTTTTTACTGTGCGGTGTGCCACAAAGATCTGCCTTATCACCTTTATTGTATGTCCTCTTTGTCGCAGACTTTCCCGAGCTACCTCCCAATGTTCACCTGTTACAATACGCCGACGACACAGCTTTTCTGGCACTCTGCCGAACTATCCAACAAATCAATGCCTGTCTTCAGGAAGCTATTAATCGCTTCATAGCCTGGTGTCGCAAATGGAATTTGACAAGAAATGCTGCCAAAACCCAAACTATAGTATTTATTCCGCCACGCAAACGCACCAAAGTTCATCGCAAACCTTCTTTACTTTCTCTTACAGTTAACCAGGTTCCCCTCCGGCCTTCAAAAACAGTAACCTATCTTGGGATAGTCTTTGACCAGCGTCTGTCTTGGACCCCCCATCTCAAATCAGTGACAACCAAAGTACGAAACAGACTTAATTTATTGAAACGTCTCACCGGCACTACCTGGGGCCTATCTCCAAGTATAGTCCTTAATACTTACAAAGTTTTTCTCCGACCAGTTTTCCAGCATGGTTTTCCAGCTTGGATCTCCGCTCCACTATCCTATTATAAGCAACTTGATATTTTCGAACGGCATGCCTTCCGCCTTGCCTTTCGCATATTTCTACCTAGTCCTACTCGTGACCTATGTTCACTAATCACATTTCCTATTCTCAAATTTCACCTGGAGACACTCCGTCAAAGATTTATCACCACACGTTACACTCAACATCATTCTCTTCTTTTCGCCACTATGCACTACCTTGCACTCCATCCCACCCGACCCCGATATTATTACACACCGTTACACTTACTTTACACCCTTTATTGCTACTCGCTTCCCCCTGATCACCTAGACCTCACACTTCTGGAAGATTATCCTCTGCATGCTCATCTACCTCATGTTTTTCCTTCATATAGTGCACAGTAAATCCTCTTGTAACTAACAGGGCTCCTACTGTCTTCATTAGCCTAGCGTCGCCCCTAGGCAGAAGATAACTGCATTCGTCTTCCTAACATCTCCCTTGTGTTGTCCTGTGCTTGCACCTCATCTCATCTTTCACGTTCATCCTTTTATCATGATTTAATATATCATTGAAGCTTACGTACGTCCTTTTCTGCCACTATATCCATTTGTCATCCATGATCTATGCCTGTATCTCCATACAGATATCTTCATATGTTCCATTATCTATTATTATCTATATGTATATTTGTTCCTATCATTCATTTTTTTTTGTTTTTGTCATTTTGTACTATGTAATTTATATATGTTTGTTAAGTTTTATATATGTGTAGTTTTTCCTCCTCATATCCTAATGATTATGATCGCAAAGATCATAATGACTTACAGAATGATATTAAGTTAATAAAGTAAATAAATAAATAAATTACCTTCACTTAGACCAGCCATCCTTAACCAAACTCCTACTTTTCCGTCAAATCTTCTCCTGAAAGAGGGTGTAGCCCTCTCAGAGGTAGCTAGCCTCGTGCTAGCATTAAAAAAAATATTACATAATCCTACGTGGCTCACGTATGAATATATCGACTTTCCGAAGATCACAGACCATATGGCACAACTTCGTAATCGGTACATTACATCTCGAATCGAAACGGGCCATCCACTATTCCTGGATATTCTTCGAACTGATGCTCTCACTAATGCCGCATTTCGTTACAAGCATATCCCATTGAATATACTCATTTCCTTATATGTCCGCCATACAAACCTCACAGTAGCAGAACGCGACACTTATGCCACTTATGTCATTCATGCTCATATTCCTCATGTTTTTCCATCTTAACACAGATCCTCACAACTAACAAGGGCTTCCCCCTGTGATCATTAGTCCCGAGTCGCCCCGGGACAGAAGATTTAACCTGCATCTGTCTGACTAATTTCTATCTGTTTGTGATGTGACAGCACTTCATCTCATCTTTCATTTTCATTATCGTACATTTTCACACCAGCACTATCTCACATTATATTGGTATTCTTGCACATTTGCACCTATTTTCTCCTCAATTATATTTCGCTATTCACGTGATAACCTGTATTTATCATTTTCTTACCTTATTTAATTTCTTTATCCTTCATTGTATATTCACATGTGGTATTTTCATTGTACTAACTTCTTTTGTGTACCTTATCATAAAAATATAAATGAAAATAAATAGTGTTAAAAAATAAAATAAAAAAATGATACTATAACCCTTTTCAAAACTGATGCCCAAATACTGATGTTAATAACAAACTTCACTTAGCCCATCCTATTCTTTTCATAACTACATTTGTATAGAAAATCACGTGCCACAGAGAGGGCGTAACCCTCTGAGAGGCAGGAGAAGTCTATAATTTTCCAGTAACATATTGCATTTATAAAAGTCAATATTCCTATTCTTCCTTCAAAAAAATATATATTACATAACTACAACTGAACAATAAACTTAGGCAGTTTTTACCTATTTCAATATTGCATTTTTTGATGTTATCATATCATCAGAGATGTGATTGAAAGAAAAATACACGTTATTGTAATTAATTAAAAAATATGTTATGTTAATCAAGATACGCGGTTAGAAAGTTGATGCACCCTGTTTCGTTAACCGAGCAGTCGATTGTTCTCACATCCTAACTAGGTTACCGGTTACAGGCTATGATTGGTAGTGGTAACTACGTGGTCGGTTAGCGTACCCCTGTGAGTTATTACACTGTAACCTATTCTCTGTTCAGCGTAAGCTCTAAACTCCGATAAACAAAATATTTGTATCCTTCCGCTTGTCACAAATAAGATTGGCTAGTGATGTATCACTCCCACTCCCCACGGGGAGGAGCAAATTATGCACGTGCATTTTGACAATACTGTCTCGTGTTGTCCAGATACTTACAGCAGCAGCAGGAAAGAAAGAAAAAACTCGAAAGATTAAAAAAAAGTATTTGAATTTCGCTGGTAAACAATTGTTGCTTATTGAGTAACGGTTTACCTCGTTAATGTTTCACCACAACACTCGCTGAACCGGGATTCATGTCAGCCATCTTTCAGACTTAAAGGGAGAATACGCCTTTACAGTTGAATTGGCGTCGTAATTACTGCGCATGCTTAGTTTTTATTTGTATTGTTTCATTAACCACACTCGATTGCAGCATTATTAGATAATCCATATATTATATTTTTGTCATTTATAATAATGTAGTAGTTTTATATGAAGCTTCAAAGTGAAAGTAATAATCAAATCATATGAAATATTTTGCGGATGAGTACAAGCGTCGGTAGGCCAACAGCAAATCAGAGAGATTTAGTTTCACGTGGCTTTGTTTATCGCAGTTTAGAGCTTAGGCCGAACAGGGTTTAGCAATATTAACCTGTAACACAGGGTTGCGATCACCTTCTGTCGTTAACCTTTTTCTCTTGGTTGCTGGGGCACACGACTGTTGTTCATATATTGAAAAACTAACTTGGTTACTGTCCACCTTTTCCTTGTTTACTAGTAACCTTTCTTTGTATGTGTGTGTGTGTGTGCAGGTTCGGATCGGGAAAACCACTTTCTATTTCCTGTAGTAGCCATGTACACATTGTACAGTACTATACATGTCTAGCATGGTCTGCGGGCTTCAACGCCTGTAAAACCATTATCTTGTATGGCTTTGAGGATGCGTTGGCATATTGTTCGCGACACTCCTGCCTGCTGCAACAAATGCCTCATGGAACACCCGTTATCGAATATGTTCCTTCTCTTCCGCCTCGATCTTTTTTACAACGCGGGTTATGCTCGCTACTTCTTTATGAGTTCGTGTATGGAGCACTTGGTGAGTGATCACCGTTGATCTCGGGACGAATCATTCTTGTGCTCTTTTCAATGATCTGTCTGTAAGTAACATTCCTTAACGATGAATATTTTGGCCTCCTTCGCCAGCGGCATTTTCGTGTCTACAGTTGGTGGTTTGCTTTACCTCGACTGTTTTTTCTTATAGCTGCAGGTCATGTTTCAACCTTTCGTGCCTTCCCCTTTCTCCGTTTATGATCTCTTGCTTTCGTGCAAAGTTACTCGCTTTGCTCATCATACAAAATATTATTGGGGATTGATGCATCGAATAAACTAACGGTCTTCGGTTTCTCATCTTCCATGTTCAATTAATCCTGGCGAATTCTGTATACATATACAAAGTGTGTATCCAAGGGGATCTCCTCTTCAGGAGATTTATAACTGATAAAATTGTGGCTTAATTTAACAAAGTTTGACGTCCCTTTTTAATAACGATTCTATATGAGACGGATTCAACTGTTTAGTGTAGGATCTAAACTACTACTCAAGTTTGTTTCAAGGCAAGTTCTAGGGACTACTCGCGTCAGGCAGTTGGCCACAAGGGTTTACAAACTTGTTCGTAATTTACAGTAGACAAAATATCCAATAGAGTTGTGTACGCACATGTCCCCGTCTCTTTCTCGTTCACCAAATTCTAGATCTGGACTTTTTATACGTATACCCGAATCAAATATTTCCACAACATAACTATAAGAAGGCCTCCCGGGACACCCGGTGCGAGCTTATATGCCTCAGAATCCGCGTTTAACTCTAGTTCCACGTCTCATATAGCCTCGGAGCTGAAAAGGCATTCAATTCAAAATCAACCAGCTAAGTCAACATACCTATAATCTCATTACCTGTACATACAAGGAGCATAGAATTATCATAATATATTACAGACCTGTTCTATGGAAAATGTTAAAGTGTCGCTTGTTAATGGACCATTTTCTAATGTTTCTGACCTATTTAGTATTTATTAATGAAAAGTAGGAATTACCTAAAAGTGAACAATACTTTCACTTTATGTTTTATACAGTGTCTGTAACTGTTACGTTTAACTTCTAATCCTTTTAAAATCAGTGACTCAGCATGTGCTTCTCGGACTCGGACTTATCATTTGACTAGTATTTACATGTACCGGTACTTAATAACGCTGTAACTACGAGTTATGTAATCTTCCGTATACATAAGGTTATGAGCCATTCATATAAAAATATACCCTCTCTCACTCTCTCTCTCTCTCTCAAAAGTTATATTCGCTACAGAAATTATCGTTGGTTCGAAAACATTCTATATCTTCATACTAACTGCACGTCAATGAAACTTGCTAATATACATATAGGCTAGGAACATTTTTTACGGGGTAATTTTTTTTTTTTTTTTTTTTTGCATGCACGTGATTAGTGGTGTACGCAGACGTTCGTCAAGGTAGGTGATTCAAGCTTCAAGTTCATGTCATTTCAGGTGTTTGTGTATGTATGTATATTTATTTTAAGACAACATAGTAAATGCTTATTTTGCTCACGTGAGAAGGGTTAAAATCTGAAATTTCTCGGTCCTTTTTGTTTCATCCTTGTTTTCTCTTCATTTCTGGTTTCCAAGGGGGGTCCTGATTCCCCCCTTGGCTACGTGCCTACTCACTCTGTCAGTTATGCTAATTCCTAATAGTTCAGTCAGGTGTCACTATCTGTGCTGCTTCCTGCCTGATGTCAGGAGATGTCGCTAGTGTGTAAGAAATTTGCAGATGATCTGAATGCATTCAGGGAACAATTAGTTTCATTAATTCGAAACTGGTCGCGAGGTAAGAGTACGTATTATAGTATTTTTAGGTACCTTGACTCCGCTAAGGGGGGCTCGGTGCTACCTCTGCTGCGTGGGGTTCATGGTCCGATCCCCAAGTAAGTTTGTGGTGGACAACATGGTGTCCGTGCGTTTTCTCAGGATACTTCCATTCTTCCCACACACTCATTCCACTAATTCTTCTATCATTATTCACTTGCTTTATCATCGTCTGCTTTATCTTGCTTTATCATAGCAGAACCGGCATAATCGTGGTAAGTTAAACTGAGAAAATATTTTACTCCACTAGGGGCGCCTACAAAGTAAAACTTTTCTTCTTCAAAAATCTTTGTTTATAAATCATGACTCACGTATATCGTGTCATTTGAAAGCCTGATTCATTTCAAAGATAATGATGAACTAATCATGAATCTAAGATAATTAGGATATAGGAGTAGCAGCTCCCTAAATAAAACTCTAACATTTCATCTTAAAGAAAACAATTAAATGATTTTTATTAGTTTAACGTCCCATAGTTATGATCTTTAGGTTAAAGAAGACGGATAATATGAAAGTGAATTATCGTGTAATTAATTCTTTGTGCTCTCCTAGTAGTATTTTCAGGCACTTAACCGATTTTGCTTTCAGTTAATCAGAGCCAACTTTGGAGTCACGTAATCCTAGTCATTGACCCCTGATCACGTGGTATGACGTTAAACGTATTGATCATGATTTTACCCTACTTTCCAAAAATTTTGAGGTACGTTGGCCCATCTTCGGAATTTAAGGAAACTAAAATTTTGGAGTAATTTGTGGTACGTAAACTATACCACTTAAATTTGGAGCTCTAGATCGTTTCCTTCGATGGAAAAGAATTGGCAAAAATTAAAAATTCAAGCGCTTTTGACGTTATTTGTCCTCTATGATGGGTGTTTAAGGTTCTAAGGTGAGACACTTCACTCTTTTCCATAAGTATGAAGGACCAGATAAGTACCTCTGCGGTCTACGTTGTTCCTTTTGATGGCAGGAGTAGACCAATCGTGTACTTGTTATGATCTAAGATGGAGCTTATGGTTCTATGGGGCTTATGGGTACCTCATTCTCTTTAATGCTTACCTAGGACCAGATACGAACCCCTGTGATTCTCTGAGAGGCGTGGGGTAGACAAACTTTGCAACTCTCATGCTCTGAGATGCATGCTTACGGTTTTATGACTATCAGGCTCCATGAATGATCACCTTACTCTCTTTGATGGGTTTTCCTACCTAGGACCAGATACGTAAACTCATGTCCAAAATTATTGTCGCATATCTATGAATATGTTGTTGTAAGAATATAATTTGATAACGAATTCGCAAGGTATTTCTTATAATGTTAGTATGTGTATAATTGGCAGACATGCATGTGGCAAATTTTATGTCAAAAGAGCAGTAAATAAGAACAATAAAACAAAAATAAAGAGATTGCCTCGCGTATAATGCTGTAGCACCCCATTGCGAACAATAATGATATTGATATATGTTGTAGCGCGATCAATTCTGCGTACGTTAATACCAAATGTAAGTACGATGACCATCTGGATCATACCTAAATATCGGTTTGAATTAACATGGCGGTCTATGGGAGGAGCGAAAAAAGTAGGCTTTCTACGATAATAGGTACGTGAACATCGGAAATGTTTAACAAAAAAACTAAAAATAAGACACTATGGACAAAGAGCTTTCTGAAAATATATATCTTATTATCTGAAGAAAATCACGTGACATGAAAATCGGTAACCGAAGAAATGTATATGTACAGTTGTTATTTTTTATTTACATATTTTTTTTATAGTTTTTTGATTTTTTGGAGTTTTTTATTTTATTTCTTTTTTGGATTTTCGTATTTTGTTTTTTTTATTTTCGTATTTTGTTTTTTTTAATTTCGTATTTTATGTTTTTTGGATTTTCGTAGTTTATTACTTTTGTGTGGATTGTCTAATTTTTTGTCGTTTTTTGGTTTGTTTTTCTTTATCTACACTATTTACATCTTAGGTTCATCGTCAGGTTCGCATGGTGGCATTGCACTTCCGTTGAAGTGCCTATTTAAGAAGTCTGAAGGAGCGTGTATCGTTTCGTCAGTGTGTCTGTAATACCCGAGATATCATATTACTGCCATTACATGTGCGCAGCAACCTGCCGTTCTTGCACCGTTGTTGCAAGTACAGTAGTGTGCTTTGATGGCTTTGTGTCCATCTAAGTCCAAGTCACGCATACTGATCGAATGACGCGATTGAATTTTGCCTCTTACAAGCATTGGAATTGCTGGCATATGTTCGGCATAGTGAGGATGATGATTATCTTTTACTATCGAGAACTCATATTCTCCGTTGAACGCATGGTCGAAGTAGTATGACTTGGCTAGACTTTTGATGTATGTCGAGCCTAGTTCGTTCATGTCTCGTTCACTCAACTCTGGGAATTATGGTATTTCATCAGCTGTCTTCTTTTGGAACGCTGCTCTCACTTTGTTCATCGGCTGAACTAACGGAGCTAGCCAGTTGCGTTCATTGATCAAACTGAGCAGCTTCTGAGCCGCCTGAGCTTCGTTCTTTCTGTATCTTCTCTTACCGTACGCGTTGTGCATGGCGGTTACAACTGTCGTGTCTCTAAGTAGACTTCGTATCATTCTACTCCTTAACTGTTTAGCCACGAACTTATATTTTTTAAGGTCTTGATTCGTGTTTTTGATTACCCAACGGACAGCTGTGCATTCTCTTGATGCCTGAATGTCATCCAACTGTTTATTTCCTTGGTGGGATACGGGTATTTTAACTACAAATCCCTTTTCTTCAAGCTCATTTGCTACATTGGAGAATCTTCGGTCTAGTACGGAACCTGTTTTGTACATCTTGAACCAGGTTTGATTCATTATCATGCGGAGAACTGCTCCATATGACGAGTTTCCATCCCAGAAGTCATCGTCCGATTTTCCTAGTACGGATTGTATGTATCCGTTCGGAGCACATATCACCATTGGCTTTACACAGTTTTGCTTTTTATGTCCAGAGTATGACATTCTTTGATATAGAAAATAGAGGCTCTTTTTCAAGTACAAGTACGTACCATCCCACACCGTTATTATCGATTCATCATTAGTTCCGTACAATGCATTTGCGAAGATTGATTGGTTATTTTTGAAATTAGCTCGAAGAGGATCTACATCTTCTTGTGTTTCTATTTTTACACTGATATGTTTCGGAACGAAGTTCATCCACATTGACTGACGAATATTCTGAATACATCTATATACACGAGTCTTATCCATTTTATATCTTAATCCAAGTGATCCTTGGGATTCACCAGTGTACAGCATTGTCAGATATACTCCAAACTCTATCTTATTGCATTTTGATTGTCTAACTAAGTCATCAAACAGAGCTTTAGTTCTACCTGTAGCTAGTGACATTTCCGCATTTGACATTGTTGAGAAGGGATCGTTTGCCTTCTCATGTACTGAACTACCGATTCTTAGTCTTGTGATGAGGTTTACCCATTTATTTACTGGCAGCTCCGAGTCCTCACTGATCTTGTGTTAGTAGTAGGCCCCCCCGTATGTCCAGCCGAGTCAGCAAAAATTTTTGTGACGTCATAGGTCAAAGGTCAATGACCTTGGCCCGGGGTCAATGACCTAGGGGTACATAGGACCACCCCCTCTAAATTTTGGCAGGGGTACCTTGGCCCACCCCCTAAATTTTGGCAGGGGTACATAGGACCACCCCCCTTAAATTTTGGAAATTGCCAAATCTAAAAATTTGGTATGGTAGCCTAGGACCATAGTATGTACCTCTATTAGTATTGGGTGTCTATGTCGTTCCCTTTCATGGGTAAAAAATTGCCAAAAATTCAAATTTCGGGGGTTTTTGACCTAATTTATCCTCTTGGATGAGGTGTTATTACCCTATATGGTTATATGGGTGTATACAGGGGTCCATTCCCTTTCATAAGACATGGGTATATTAATGTACCCCTTGAAAAATTTGGGAGGGGTACCTTGGCCCACCCCTTAAATTTTGGAAATTGTCCAATTTAAACATTTGGTATTATAGTATAGGACCCTAATATGTATTATGATAAATTTGGATGGTCCACCTCGTTCCCTTTTAGGGGTACCAAATTGCCAAAATATAAACGTAAGCAATACGTAGTACCACGTGTTTGGTTTTGACCTAATTTATCCCCTTGGATGAGGTGTTATTATCCTATATAGTTATATGGTCATGTATAGGGGTCCATTACCTATCATAAGACATGGGTATATTAATGCACCCCTTGAAAAATTTGGGAGGGGTACCTTGGCCCACCCCTTCAATTTTGGAAATTGCCAAATCTAAAAATTTGGTGTGGTAGCCTAGGACCATAGTATGTACCTCTATCAGTATTGGGTGTCTATGTCGTTCCCTTTCATGGGTAAAAAATTGCCAAAAATTTAAATTTCGGGGTTTTTTGACCTAATTTATCCCCTTTGATGAGGTATTATTACCCTATATAGTTATATGGACGTATACAGGGGTCCATTACTTTTCATAACATATGGGTATATTAATGCACCCCTTGAAAAATTTGGGAGGGGTACCTTGGCCCACCCCTTAAATTTTGGAAATTGACCAATTTAAACATTGGGTATTATAGTACAGGACCCTAATATGTATCATGATAAATTTGGCCGGTCCACCTCGTTTCCTTCCAGGGGCACAAAATTGCCAAAATATAAACGTAAGCAATACGTTATACCACGTGTTTGGTCTTTTGGCCCAATTTATCCTCTTGGATGAGGTTCTATTACCTTATATGGTTATATGGTTATGTATAGGGGTCCATTACCTATCATAAGACATAGGTACATTTGTGCACTCCTTTAAAAATTTGGTAGGGGTACTTTGGCCCACCCCTTAAATTTTGGAAATTGCTCATTTTATATATTTGGTATTATAGTACTGGACCCTAACATGTATTATGATAAATTTGGGTAGTTCACCTTGTTCCCTTTTAGTACAGGACCTCATTATGTATCATGATAAATTTGGATGGTCCATCTCGTTCCCTTTCATGGGTACGAAATTGCCAAATTTAGGTACAACCACGTGTTTGTTTTTTGATTTAATTTATTCCCTTGGATGAGGTCCTATTACCTTATATGGTTATATGGCCATGTATAGGGGTCCATTTCCTATCATAAGACATAGGTACATTTTTGCACGCCTTTAAATTTTTGGGAGAGGTACCTTCGCCCACCCCTTTAATTTTGGAAATTGTTCAATTTAAACACTTGATATTACAGTATAGGACCCTAATATGGATCACTATAAATTTGGGTGGTCCACATCGTTCCCTTTTTAGGGGTACAAAATTGCCAAATTTTAGTACAACCACGTGTTTGGTCTTTTGGCCCAATGTATCCTCTTGGATGATGTCCTATTACCTTATATGGTTATATTGTAATGTATAGGTGTTCATTTCCTATCATAAGACATAGGTACATTGGTGCATCCCTTTCAATTTTAGGAGAGGTACGTACCTTGGCCCGTCCCTTAAATTTTGGAATTTTTTTGATTTAAGCATTCGGTATTATAGTACAGGACCTTAATATGTATCATGATAAATTTGGATGGTCCACATCGTCCACTTTCATGGGTACGAAATTGCCAAAATATAAACGTAAGCAATACGTTGTACCACGTGTTTGACATTTTGACCCAATTTATCTCTTGGATGAGGTCCTATTACCTTATATGTTTATATGGTTATGTATAGGGGTCTATTCCCTATCATAAGACATAGGTACATTTGTGCACCCCTTTAAAATTTGTTAGGGGTACCTTGGCCCATCCCTTAAATTTTAGAAATTGCTCATTTTTATATATATTTGGTATTATAGTACTGGACCCTAACATGTATTATGATAAATTTGGGTGGTTTACCTCGTTTCTCTTTCATGGGTACATGTTATATGGGTATGTACAGAGGTTTATTACCTTTATATGTTTATGTTCCCTTTTAAATTTGGGGACTTATCAAATAACAAAATTCGGTAAACCTTTTTCTAGGACCCAATGTATCCTCTTGGATGAGGTCCTATTACCTTATATGGTTATATTGTAATGTATAGGTAGATGTTGGTGTTCCTCTTATGGCCAAATATTCAAAATTTAAAGGTTATTGACCGGCTTTATTATTGAATAAGTACAGGATTTATTACTTTTTCATAACACACAGGTGTATTTGTGTACCAATCTTAAATTTTGGGAGGGGTACATTTCTTATTGTCATATCAATAATTGGTAATGGTTCTTAAAATTGGATAGTATCTCATTCATTGGGTAAATCATTGTGATCACGTGATCAGGACATTGGAACATTGAAACTTTGTAGGATAATTTGAGAATTGCGTCATTGGTTTTGATTATTCCCGCCAAATATAAACGTAAGCAAGACGTTGTACCACGTGATTGTCCTTGATGAGGTAGTGTACAGGGATTCATTTCCTTTGTTGTGGTACTTCTTAAGTTTGAGTACACACACACTTCTAGAAAACAGTTGGTTCTACTCAGGTAAACAATTGACGGACATTATTGACATTATTGAACATATAATGATATGATTAACTCTAAGACTTAGGTATATCAAGAGAAGTATTCTTTAAATTTGGGAATGGTGATAAACAGAATTTTAACATAAGGTGCGAAATTTGAAACAATACATTGAACTTTAGTCACAGCTCATAGTCTAAGATCTTTGGTGGTGATTGATTTGAAATCTGATAGCTAACCTTATTGAATTTTATGACTCATAGACGAAAGGCAATACATGCTACAACACTGGCAAAGTTATTATTAATGCAATTTGATTGGTTGATCACTATCTGTCGTGCAATCTGATTGGCTGATCACTATCTTTCGTGCAATCTGATTGGTTGATGATTTTCAAATCTTTGCTGTATTCAGTTTTAAGTTTTGTTTAACATTTAAAAATCTTGGTTTCGTTCAACATTTTGCACTCACTGATAAATATGATCAAAACCGTTTATTTGTTAATCGAATAGTTAAAAACCGGATAAAGTTTGACGGTTAACCGTGAAACGTAAAATTTTTTTGCTTGAAATTTTTTGTTTGAAAATTTTTTCGTTTCAAAATTTTGTTTGAGATTTTTTCGTTTGAAATTTTTGTTTGAAATTTTTTTCGTTTGAAAATTTTTGTTCGAAAATTTTGTTTAAAATTTTTTGTTTAAAATTTTTCGTTTCCAAATTTTTTGTTTGAAATTTTTTGTTTCAAAATTTTGTTTGAAATTTTTTTCGTTTCAAAATTTTGTTTGAAAATTTTTGTTCTCGAAATTTTTGTTTTCAAAGTTTGAGTTGACATTTTTAAAAGTTTGTGCACTTATTAGTAAAGAACCGGAACTGTTTAGAGCAAAAACCTTTGACAACATTGTGGTGCAATAGTACACGTCAGAACCTGGGTTTGTACTTGAAATGAAAAAACACAATTCATTGAAATGGATCATTTTATTACACTCCACATACATCCATACCAGATAGTGGTTCTGGATATTGTCGATACAATGTATTTTGAACTTCTTGCACTAGTTTGTCTTTAGCATATAATTTTAATTCCAGTTGAAGTCTTTTAAGGTCTAGTGCAATATCAATTGGTGGAAACTCAATGTCCATTTGATCACAAATAAACTGTTTATCAATACAGGTATGCACTAGCCGGAACTGTTTAGAACAAAAACATCTGGCAACGTTGTGGTGCACGTCAGAACATGATCATGCAACGTCATCAGTTTTGCATCATATATAAGTATCGTTCGAGTTAGTATTCATGATAACATCATCATGGCTACTTGTCTGCAGTTTCTAAACACACGTGATTTGATGAAATCATTTACCAAGATTACTGATTTACAACAAAATGTACCTTATAGAATCTTAGCTAGCCAAATGATCCCTACAAAGTTTGGATTAAGAATCGTAGTGAAGCTTGAAAATGATAAGAATATAATTTTACCAGCAAGATATTTACCCATGGAACCATCAAAACAAGAAGAACTGCTGCGTTTCTTAAATACTGGATCTGTATCTTTATGTTACAAAGGATTCTTGGGTCGAAGTCATCAACTTGAATTTAGTACACAGCCAGATTCGTCAGCCATTGTGATGAAATCATGAATCAGCACATTTCTTTCCAATGACGTCAGCTGTAGTTGTATGAATTTGGTTGGTCGGCATGACGTCAGCAACTGTGATGAAATCATGAATTCAAACGTCAGCACATTCCTTACCAATGACGTCAGCAATAACTATAAATCAACCAATACAGTGTCATCCCACGAAATCATTTGAGCAAGTGCTTTTCAGGAGGAAAGATGTGTACTTCTAACGATAAAGAGTTCATCTTCGCAAGCTATTATCCAATAAATATATTTCAAACAAAACATGTGATGATTGGTATCAGTGCTAGAACATTTGAACCAGTGATTCGATTGGGCAAAGCAGAACAATTTGGTGTACAACTGACCTGTGAAGAATGGCACGAATCGACCAAATGAACGATTATTTTTATGATGAGCTAAATGTGACCATAGTCAAATCATTAGGCTCAAATCATGAAGTGGTGCTGCGTACAGTCCTCGAAGAGAAGATGGTGCTGTTACGTAAAAAGAGTACATTTCATGTCCCTCGCAACATGGTGTATCTAACGGAAACAGAATGGAACAAATTCACCAGCGTATTTCAGTGTGTTAAACATGCAGTGGAAGTGTGTAACAAAACAAGTATATTCCTGAAAAAGTACTATTTTGAAAAATGTGTTATGCATATTGTACAACATGTATCTAGATATTGTGATGGTTGTCAACATCGTTCGTGGGTGCATACCTGTATTGATAAACAGTTTATTTGTGATCAAATGGACATTGAGTTTCCACCAATTGATATTGCACTAGACCTTAAAAGACTTCAACTGGAATTAAAATTATATGCTAAAGACAAACTAGTGCAAGAAGTTCAAAATACATTGTATCGACAATATCCAGAACCACTATCTGGTATGGATGTATGTGGAGTGTAATAAAATGATCCATTTCAATGAATTGTGTTTTTTCATTTCAAGTACAAACCCAGGTTCTGACGTGTACTATTGCACCACAATGTTGTCAAAGGTTTTTGCTCTAAACAGTTCCGGTTCTTTACTAATAAGTGCACAAACTTTTAAAAATGTCAACTCAAACTTTGAAAACAAAAATTTCGAGAACAAAAATTTTCAAACAAAATTTTGAAACGAAAAAAATTTCAAACAAAATTTTGAAACAAAAAATTTCAAACAAAAAATTTGGAAACGAAAAATTTTAAACAAAAAATTTTAAACAAAATTTTCGAACAAAAATTTTCAAACGAAAAAAATTTCAAACAAAAATTTCAAACGAAAAAATCTCAAACAAAATTTTGAAACGAAAAAATTTTCAAACAAAAAATTTCAAGCAAAAAAATTTTACGTTTCACGGTTAACCGTCAAACTTTATCCGGTTTTTAACTATTCGATTAACAAATAAACGGTTTTGATCATATTTATCAGTGAGTGCAAAATGTTGAACGAAACCAAGATTTTTAAATGTTAAACAAAACTTAAAACTGAATACAGCAAAGATTTGAAAATCATCAACCAATCAGATTGCACGAAAGATAGTGATCAGCCAATCAGATTGCACGACAGATAGTGATCAACCAATCAAATTGCATTAATAATAACTTTGCCAGTGTTGTAGCATGTATTGCCTTTCGTCTATGAGTCATAAAATTCAATAAGGTTAGCTATCAGATTTCAAATCAATCACCACCAAAGATCTTAGACTATGAGCTGTGACTAAAGTTCAATGTATTGTTTCAAATTTCGCACCTTATGTTAAAATTCTGTTTATCACCATTCCCAAATTTAAAGAATACTTCTCTTGATATACCTAAGTCTTAGAGTTAATCATATCATTATATGTTCAATAATGTCAATAATGTCCGTCAATTGTTTACCTGAGTAGAACCAACTGTTTTCTAGAAGTGTGTGTGTACTCAAACTTAAGAAGTACCACAACAAAGGAAATGAATCCCTGTACACTACCTCATCAAGGACAATCACGTGGTACAACGTCTTGCTTACGTTTATATTTGGCGGGAATAATCAAAACCAATGACGCAATTCTCAAATTATCCTACAAAGTTTCAATGTTCCAATGTCCTGATCACGTGATCACAATGATTTACCCAATGAATGAGATACTATCCAATTTTAAGAACCATTACCAATTATTGATATGACAATAAGAAATGTACCCCTCCCAAAATTTAAGATTGGTACACAAATACACCTGTGTGTTATGAAAAAGTAATAAATCCTGTACTTATTCAATAATAAAGCCGGTCAATAACCTTTAAATTTTGAATATTTGGCCATAAGAGGAACACCAACATCTACCTATACATTACAATATAACCATATAAGGTAATAGGACCTCATCCAAGAGGATACATTGGGTCCTAGAAAAAGGTTTACCGAATTTTGTTATTTGATAAGTCCCCAAATTTAAAAGGGAACATAAACATATAAAGGTAATAAACCTCTGTACATACCCATATAACATGTACCCATGAAAGAGAAACGAGGTAAACCACCCAAATTTATCATAATACATGTTAGGGTCCAGTACTATAATACCAAATATATATAAAAATGAGCAATTTCTAAAATTTAAGGGATGGGCCAAGGTACCCCTAACAAATTTTAAAGGGGTGCACAAATGTACCTATGTCTTATGATAGGGAATAGACCCCTATACATAACCATATAAACATATAAGGTAATAGGACCTCATCCAAGAGATAAATTGGGTCAAAATGTCAAACACGTGGTACAACGTATTGCTTACGTTTATATTTTGGCAATTTCGTACCCATGAAAGTGGACGATGTGGACCATCCAAATTTATCATGATACATATTAAGGTCCTGTACTATAATACCGAATGCTTAAATCAAAAAAATTCCAAAATTTAAGGGACGGGCCAAGGTACGTACCTCTCCTAAAATTGAAAGGGATGCACCAATGTACCTATGTCTTATGATAGGAAATGAACACCTATACATTACAATATAACCATATAAGGTAATAGGACATCATCCAAGAGGATACATTGGGCCAAAAGACCAAACACGTGGTTGTACTAAAATTTGGCAATTTTGTACCCCTAAAAAGGGAACGATGTGGACCACCCAAATTTATAGTGATCCATATTAGGGTCCTATACTGTAATACCAAGTGTTTAAATTGAACAATTTCCAAAATTAAAGGGGTGGGCGAAGGTACCTCTCCCAAAAATTTAAAGGCGTGCAAAAATGTACCTATGTCTTATGATAGGAAATGGACCCCTATACATGGCCATATAACCATATAAGGTAATAGGACCTCATCCAAGGGAATAAATTAAATCAAAAAACAAACACGTGGTTGTACCTAAATTTGGCAATTTCGTACCCATGAAAGGGAACGAGATGGACCATCCAAATTTATCATGATACATAATGAGGTCCTGTACTAAAAGGGAACAAGGTGAACTACCCAAATTTATCATAATACATGTTAGGGTCCAGTACTATAATACCAAATATATAAAATGAGCAATTTCCAAAATTTAAGGGGTGGGCCAAAGTACCCCTCCCAAATTTTTAAAGGAGTGCACAAATGTACCTATGTCTTATGATAGGTAATGGACCCCTATACATAACCATATAACCATATAAGGTAATAGAACCTCATCCAAGAGGATAAATTGGGCCAAAAGACCAAACACGTGGTATAACGTATTGCTTACGTTTATATTTTGGCAATTTTGTGCCCCTGGAAGGAAACGAGGTGGACCGGCCAAATTTATCATGATACATATTAGGGTCCTGTACTATAATACCCAATGTTTAAATTGGTCAATTTCCAAAATTTAAGGGGTGGGCCAAGGTACCCCTCCCAAATTTTTCAAGGGGTGCATTAATATACCCATATGTTATGAAAAGTAATGGACCCCTGTATACGTCCATATAACTATATAGGGTAATAATACCTCATCAAAGGGGATAAATTAGGTCAAAAAACCCCGAAATTTAAATTTTTGGCAATTTTTTACCCATGAAAGGGAACGACATAGACACCCAATACTGATAGAGGTACATACTATGGTCCTAGGCTACCACACCAAATTTTTAGATTTGGCAATTTCCAAAATTGAAGGGGTGGGCCAAGGTACCCCTCCCAAATTTTTCAAGGGGTGCATTAATATACCCATGTCTTATGATAGGTAATGAACCCCTATACATGACCATATAACTATATAGGATAATAACACCTCATCCAAGGGGATAAATTAGGTCAAAACCAAACACGTGGTACTACGTATTGCTTACGTTTATATTTTGGCAATTTGGTACCCCTAAAAGGGAACGAGGTGGACCATCCAAATTTATCATAATACATATTAGGGTCCTATACTATAATACCAAATGTTTAAATTGGACAATTTCCAAAATTTAAGGGGTGGGCCAAGGTACCCCTCCCAAATTTTTCAAGGGGTACATTAATATACCCATGTCTTATGAAAGGGAATGGACCCCTGTATACACCCATATAACCATATAGGGTAATAACACCTCATCCAAGAGGATAAATTAGGTCAAAAACCCCCGAAATTTGAATTTTTGGCAATTTTTTACCCATGAAAGGGAACGACATAGACACCCAATACTAATAGAGGTACATACTATGGTCCTAGGCTACCATACCAAATTTTTAGATTTGGCAATTTCCAAAATTTAAGGGGGGTGGTCCTATGTACCCCTGCCAAAATTTAGGGGGTGGGCCAAGGTACCCCTGCCAAAATTTAGAGGGGGTGGTCCTATGTACCCCTAGGTCATTGACCCCGGGCCAAGGTCATTGACCTTTGACCTATGACG
Organism: Thermobia domestica; assembly: GCF_964235325.1. Taxonomy (NCBI): domain Eukaryota; kingdom Metazoa; phylum Arthropoda; class Insecta; order Zygentoma; family Lepismatidae; genus Thermobia; species Thermobia domestica. The sequence continues at coordinate 292,445,386 of NC_137455.1, read as the reverse complement.
TCACAAAAATTTTTGCTGACTCGGCTGGACATACGGGGGGGCCTACTACTGTGTTGAACCACTTTTTCAAGTGCTTCTTGCTTGAAGTTGTCATCTTTTTCAAAGTGATCACGACAGAACCTTGTACCGATAGGAACGACTATGACCTTTTCAACCATCACTTGGGTTGTTGCCTCTTTTGTCACGTTTCGTAGCGGTTTTCCCTTACACCCTAGTAAGCACTTCGATTTCGTCTTTGATGTTCTAGAGAATGGTAGCTTTACAGTTTTCTCTCCTTCCTTTTCATCCGCACTAGCCACATCGTCACTATTCCAATCTGTGTCCGATCCAGTGCCTGACTCCGAACTGGGTTCTATTTCCGAATCTGCACTTGAACTTGATTTGGAACCTGATCTCGATCGGCTTCGAACATTGTGTATTCTATACATTTTCATAGCACACGAATTACAGAATCACTGTCCATTCAAAATTCGCTTTTGTGTACTTTTTAGCTTATTGATCCGTTTATTACAATTAGCACAATGCATGTTTGATGATGATGGCACGATCGTTGACCGCGAAGCTTCGTCGATGCTTTCCGATGTGCGGGGTTTGACCTCTGTTGATGATAGCGACTCATGGTCGCGCGCCATCGGAACTGCCCCTAGCGGCCACGCCCATGCTCCATGTTCTGCACTTGTGCCATAGCAGGAAGTTAGTCCCGTTAAATGCTCAATCCTTACTTATCGATGCATAATGGCCCCGCCTGTGAGCGAGTAGTTACTCGTACATTTTTTGGACCGGATACTTCGTATTCGATCAGGGTTGACCTCGGTCCGCAGACCTCAGTCGGGGGGGGGGGGGTAGAAAGATCATTTTTACGTGTCTACAACACAGCCAACTGAGCCAAGCTCACTCATCAAATATTCGTATATTCTCTATAGACCTTATACTGCCTCAGTGTATAAGTTCTATAGAAAATATACATTGGGGTGCTGCCTATGGCAAATGAGGCAATCTCTTTCTTGTCCTTTTAGCAACATTTTGCTTTACTTATGGTAATTTTCGTATTTATAATTCTTTTCCTATGAAATTTACCACAAATATACATTTCCCGATTATACACATAGTATCAGTATTAAAAGTAACCTGCAAAATCATTATCAAATTATATTCTTACAAGAAGGCAGTTATAGATATGCGACAATCATTTTGGATATGAGTGTACATCTGTGGTTCCTTTGAATAGGTGTGAAGGAGGACCACCTTATATCCCATATCTTTTAGGACGACTACCCTATTCTCTTATATAAGCATTATGATCAATCCACTTTGAGGTCACATACACACACACACACACACACACACACACACACACACACACACACACACACACACACACACACACACAAAGGCAAATCACTCTGATTGGCTGTTGGAGTTACATCCAGCCTCATGATGCAGGTCTCATGATCACACATATACACAAGCAAATAATTGATTGGTTGTTTGAAATCGCATGACCCAGGTCATGTGTTAACCCTACATTCTCATGCTCTAACCCAGCGTTTCCCAACCTTTGTCAACTTGCGGCACACTACGGGTGTAACTTGAATCCTCGCGGCACACTCATAGATATTATTATTATTATTATTATTATTTTCAAATATAAAATACCATGGTAATTTTTTTCTGTGATTACCGATGTCCTTCTCATAGAGATGAAAGCTCGATCACTGGTTTTACCCTATGCTAATTCATTATGCTTATTTTTTTATTCTAATTTTAAGATAGAAAACAATTGCAATGAAATATAGGACTCAGATTTTTAAAAATACGCTTTCTTTTTCGAAAAATGTATCCAACCTTTCACTAAGAACGAAGATCACTAAATAACGAACGAACAAACAAATGTCTTGTACTTTTAACTTTGTTGTTTTAACCAAAACCGGTGCATGTTATTGCAATCACACAGCTTGCGATGCGTCGAAGTCAAAACACAGCTGTTGAACAAAGTGTTGTTCTGTCATTCACGTGCGGATGAGTGTTCTACGAACGTTCACTTGACGCGTGCCGTACAAATGCTTCCATTTCGCGGTGTAAGTATGACTCTCAATTGAAGCGTAACATAGCAGCTAACCGTGGAAATGTATACGAGCCGAAATACTGTCTGCTACACAGTAATAGATGTAGAATAATATATTACAATTACAGTAATTTTTCCGTGGTAGAAATTCATAGTAATTTGGTTGCTATAGAATTAATAATTTTGTTCCGATTTCCTCGCGGCACACCAGTGCGCCGCGGCACACCAGTTGGGAAACGCTGCTCTAACCGAATAAGAAAAATGTTGCCCTGTGGTTCCTTTGGCAATGAAACATATACTTAAGCTCTTATGGTACTCTCTGTCACGTGATGACGACGTTATGTTGAGAAGTTTGGCAGGTTGTGTTTATTAGGGATGGCCACAAAGTTCGGTTCCCGCAGAACCTGTTCCTCGGTTCTTGAAGATCTGGTTTTCAGAACTGGCATCGCAACCGGTTCGACCTGGATCCGAAAACTCAGTTTCAGAACCGGATCTTAGGAACCGGTTCCAGGCCTGGATCCAAAAACCCGGTTCCAGAACCGGATCTTAGGAACCAGTTCCAGACCAGATCCGAAAACCCGGTTCCGGAACCGGATCTTAAAAACCGGTTCCAGACCTGGAACCGAAAGCCTTCAAAGACCCGTAAAGAAGGCACAAAGCCCACCTTCAAAACACTGCAAAGAGGACCATGCGCTTGTACCCTCCCCGCCCAGACCTGCTTGTGCCCCCCAGAAAAAATTTTTGGTCTACCACTGGGTGTTTATCCAATGAGTTTGTCAGTTACCCAGTTTGTTTAGCCAAAGGAGACAAGCGGCCACCCCTAGGCGCCTGTTTGTCGCTTCCACCATTTCATCTAGTACACTGATCACAGCGTGCCAGCAGCTAGGGCTTAGCGTAGGGATGGCCACAAATTTCCGGTTCCGCGAGGAACCGATTCCAGACCTGGACTCAAAAACCCGGTTCCAAAACCGGGTCTTGGGAACCGGTTCCAGACCTGAACCCGAAAACCCGGTTCCGGAACCGGGTCTTCGGAACTCGGTTCCAGACCTCGATCTGAAAACCGGTTCCACCAGGAACCGTTTCTGGCCATCCCTTGTGTTTATGTGTTGAAAAGTCACAAATGAGAAATAATGCCTCTGTGCTTCCACCGTATGACGTCGTGCTTAGCTTATTGCGTTTAATATAGAAGTTCAGGTTTGAAAGAAAGTGTTTCCTTTCTGATAATTTGATAAGCCAAAATGATGGATAAAAGAAAATGCCGAGAACTATGAATTTTACATTAATATCGGTCATTTTGGACATGTTGCTTTTCACATTTCTCCTAATCCACACGGTAGATGAATTTTACGGCGTTGGTGTGTTACCATTTATCTCAACGACCCATAAAACTATAGATTTGACACTAATACCCAGCGTCCTGGGAATTTATCATCTCCTTTTATGCGTATATTTTGACCTCCCTTAATCCCCCGTAATCTATGGCAAAAAAGGTTTCGTAGGCGATTAGACCTAGTGAAGATTTATCTGTGTGCTAAATTTGGTGACTTTAGGTCACTCGTTTCTATGCGTAAAGCTGATGACAGGTAGATAGACACACACGCACACATTATTTTATTATTTGTAATTAAAGATAAAGTTTCGACCTACAATTTTACTTAAAGCACACATTTTATCATTTTTGTAATTCCTCGCAGATGCGCCTTCATCTGGTTTCCAAAATATATGCAGCCCGTCAGTGTGCACGATGGTGCCGTACAGTTTTTCTGGAAGTCCCATATGGAAAATAAAATCTCACATATATATTTATTTTTGTTTTATTTATAATTAAAAAAAAACTTTCTTGTTTTATTTTGTTTTGCGTACCATATAGCCTACGAACTAAAGTTCCATTAGTTCAGTAAAATAATTATTATTACTTCTGTTTCTCAGTAAAATAATGACTATTATTTCAGTATTATGCAGTACTGATTCCTCAAAACAGAATGAATTGAAAAATATACGTAATACCATAAAGTACACACTTTAAATATTCAGAATCCTGTTAGACACCATTAATTGATTTAGAAATACTAGAAACGACTCGAATCGATCATATAAATGTTGTGGTAAAACGCAGGAAGGTCCATTTTATACTAAAATGGTACTTGAAAAATATATCTGTATTTTCCGTTTGACTGAAGTTTCTTTCCTTGCTACGTGTTCACTAAAGAGGGAGAGATGTTATTAAGCCGAGAAGAATTTTCCACACATCCTGTAATTTGCATCCTGAGTGTAAGGTTTAAATACCGCCGCGTATAAATCGATACTGTCTCATTTTCAAGAACAGTATTGGAAAAGGGTTAGAGGGAATTTGTAGCTATGCTATATTAAAGTGAAGAAAGTTAAGTGTTTATAAGAATGGCGCCAAGTTGCTAACCTACTTATGAGAGAACAAACTGAAAATAAATAAAGAATGTTTACTGGCAGAGTAGATTCTTAAAGAAAACTTAGCAACTGTTCGCGATTTATACCTAGGTAGAACCAAACTTATGCAACTTGAACGAGGTAAACAAATACTTAAAATGGCAATGAAAAGAAGTTTCTTTGAAGAAACAAAAGCAACATAAATAAATTACATACCGTGACAAAACTTTAAAAAATAGAATACCAAGGCTAAGTTTACAACAAGATCAAAGCTATATTTATATACAGGATGTCTAAAAACTCAGTATCTAGTGATGAGTATAAAGTGCATGTGTCAACATGGAAATAAAACTACATTTATTACTATTGGAAATCATCTCTTTCAGAATTTAATGCGAGAACCAGCGTTGTCTAAACATATCTGTAAACTTTTTGATACAGTATCTACTGCTTCTCTAAAGAAATCTCGAGGAACAGAATTCAAAACGCTACAAATTTATTGCTCAAGTCCATCATTTATTTAAATGATTTCTATAAACTTCTTCATTTCATTCCCAAGTTTAAATGTATATTCAAATAGGTTAGTTGTACATTGTGCACTGTAGAAGATAAAGACTCATCACATTGACGGAGATCATTCGATATAACATTTTTATCTTTGGACGTGATTGTATTTTTTCAACAAAAACATTTGCATTAGGCTTCCTCAGACCATGCAACATTCTTGAACATATTGGAAGTATCTTTTTTCCACCTTAGCATGTTTTTTATAAGTTCTACACAGCGATCCAGCCCTTGGGAAATGTTTGTCAGACATAATCGGATACGGAAATTCAAATTTTAATATTATTTTTAAAGCTCGATGGTTCAGCGTGTTAACCCATTTTCCGATACATGGACTTTTGAGGTTTTCTTTCGAATATACCTCGTACGTGGTTGACATTTTCTTCAGACCTTGAAGATGACAGTTGTACTATACAGATCCTGTTGTTATAGATTTCCGGTAGCAAGTTCTAAGGGTACTTGGGTTGCGCGTTGCATTTATACTTTTCTCATCTCTCCAGCAATGCTGAATTTCAATAATTTAATTTCTATACTTACTTCGTACCTTCTTGCGATATTGTCTCGATCTTCTTTGCTAAGAATTGGTGCTTGATACGATATAAGGACAAAATCTCGTAATCGAACATCACTAACCAAAATCCCGCCGGTCAAACTCTTGCTAAGGCAAATCTTACATGGCCAAAACTTTGCATATGAAAAATCTGCGGAGTAAGATCTGTTCTAACTGAAACTCAAACGCAACTAACATGGCCCAAATACCATCAACCAAATCTCGCTGGGTAAAACTCTCATGTTGAAATGTCGCCAGAACAAAGCTTCGCCATGAAAATACACACAAAAGTTTTTGAGATCAAAATAATATTAATATTATTATTATTATTATTAATAATAATAATAATAATAATAAGAATAAGAAGAAGAAGAAGAAGAAGAAGAAGAAGAAGAAAGACAACTAATATGGGGCCAGAAATGTTTACTTGAGATATTACAGTTGAAGCTTACCAAGATTACTGGGTTCAAAATTAATGGATATGAAATTGTAAACCCAAACTAAAAGAAATCTTATACATTGAATCTATTCTAGTTAAACTAGTTGCTGTACCGAAGCCTTAGGCTCGCTCTATGCTATAGGTTAATATCGCACTTGTTCACATAATTGTTTACATTTATTCAAATTGTTTACATTTATTTTTTTTTTTTGTTTATTCACCAATCAAAATGCAGTTACAGAAATATTAGAAAGCCGTGGTGACTTAGTGGTTCCCCTCTGATGCGTGGGATGCCTGGTTCGATTCCAGCATGTGCCAAGTGAACTTAGTAGTAAATAAATATTGTGTGCTTAGGTTTTTTCGGTCTTATGTTTAGGCTCTCCCGTTTCCCCCATACTTCATTTCACTGTTGTTATTTATTTCATCATCACCGTCCCCCTCAGCCTTGGTGCATGATCGTGAGACATTAAAATAAAAATTAGGGATGGCCAAAATTTTACAGAATCTGAATTCCGGAACGGAAACTTCACTTTCCGTATTTCGGAAAAATTCTGGAATTCAGGAAAAATCCGGAATTTTTCCGAAATCGGAATTTTTCCGAATCCAGAAAGTAAAATTTCGGAATTGACCATCCCTAATAAAAATATATTAGTGCTCTAATCTAAATACGGTTACGACCATTGTCATAATAATACATTGCAAGGCATGTTCATGTTCAGTATCATTTCTAATCATTTTAAAATACTACAATATTTGTTAGGGTTTAACAGGAAAAAATGCTCAAAAGATTCGACATGCCAATCAATAAATCTCACTGAGCAGAACACAATGATATGGGCCAGTGTGAAAGTTCGAGTCTAGTTTTCGAGAAAATTGAGATAAACAAATTATTTTGTAAATATAAAAATTGATGCTGTATATATCATGAAGCTCTTCATTATAATACTGTAAGACATCAGCATGTAGTATAATTAATTATATATAGCCCAAAATTATGATTAACTACTAACCTTAAGTTTCTGTTTAACTAAAATAATGTCTAAAATTGATATATATATCAGTTGATAAATGACAAGCTGAACAAAATGAAGTTTGAGGTTAAATTTTGCATGTATTTCTTTTAGAAAATAGAGAATTACTCATTTTCACGACGCTAAAAAGTAAGTCATTCGATGTCAATAATAAATGGAAATTTTTATTGTTAAAAATAATTTTATTTATGAACTTCATTATTCAAATTTATTTATGAACTGTATAAATGTATGTAAAATTATTAACAAATTGTATCTATTTATTATTTGTGTTCTTCAAATGGTGATACTCATTCTCCTAACAATAACCCAGGTAGTACTAACAGTTACGGACATACTGCTTGTAATTAAGTTGAAATAATACAGTTTGTACGTTGCAATTAAATCAACACAATAGTTTTAAATCGGTAAATGTGGACTAGCAACATTTATTGGCATCAGCACAAGTAGCAGTACATATTAGCATGATTACTATTAGAAATTTGTGAGGCACAGTCTGATAGATTTCTCTTTTATAATTAGGATATTTGGTGAGCGTGAGCTACAAAAACTTTTGTTTGAAGAAACTGTTAAATTAATATGCGTGTTTTCAAACTTAACAAAATAGCTTAATATGGTGTGTCTTGTCCTTCATTTATAATAATTACTATTTTCTAAGGGTAAATTGAAAATTATCTTCCATCTTATTTCAATGTAATTATAGTGTATGTTATTTTTAATACATGACATATACTTGCAACGATATTTTGAACATTCAGCACCAAAGAAATAGCTGTGGCGAAATTTTGAATGACGAAATTTTGTTCTAACAAGGAAAGCTATCCAACTCCTCAGCGAGTATCGGATTGAAACTTGCACAAGATGAAGGAAATATTGAAAGATGGAAATATGCTTACTCTTAAGATTCGCAACGTCGTCGAACCGGAAGTAGAATGATCGTTCTCCCATAGCCCCTGAAAGTTATGTACTCTGGTCATACATGCTAGAATGTGATACACTGGAACCTCTTTTCTTTCAAACTCAAGATGATAACAGTGGGTGGTGATTGGGATCTACAGTACGCTTTTGATACAAACCGAAATCAAATGGAACACGATACGATACACCGATCGTAAGTTCCAAACCAACACGTTTACCCGGTGGAGAAAAGGAACACGCTGAAACCACAACGCAAAAATGGTTTTCTATGGTTATTATTATTGTTATTAGTATGACTATTATATTATTATTATTATTATTATTATTATTATTAGTAGTAGTAGTAGTAGTAGTAGTAGTAGTAGTGGTGGTAGTAGTGGTAGTAGAAGTAGTAGTGGTAGTAGCAGTAGTAGTAGTACTATTAGTAGCAGTAGTAGTAGTTGTATGATTTGTATTATTTATATGAGCAGTATGATGAGTAAATATAATATTAATGAGAAGATGAAGACAACAAATGTATTGTTGGGGCCGTTCAGTAACGAAGGACGTCGGCCCGTCTTGAGTGTCCTCTAGCACTGCTATAAAAGTTTTAGAATACACAGACAACTATTCCCCATCCGTAATTTGAAGTCGGGACCCTTGAGTCGCTGGCTTGACACCTCAACTCACACGAACACGAGATCTGCAGAAGAAGAAATAGTATAGAACAGGATATTTCAACCTGGGGGTCGCGAAGATAAGTGAAAGAGATAAATATAATTAGAATCTAATATCTAAAGATATTTTTAAATAATTATTATTATGAATTTTGTTCTGATAGTTAATTTTCATTTGTATACATACTGTCAAGAACAACAAAAAGTTGGTCTATCAACAGGTGCCGAGTTGATTAAAAATCAATTTAAATGAAAGTGGTACGATAAACTATTAATAAGAGCTGCATATTAAAATACTAGGAGAATGCAAATCCACTTTATTTTTTCTATCATATGACCCAAAATTAAGTGAGTTATGAAGTTTTAAAATTTTCAAACGGCCTCCATTTTGAAACAGTATGACGGATCGGATTCGATATTTGTAATACGAATGAACGGACCAAATTTGGTTTTAATCCGTTCGCATTTAGGGAAGTTACTGTATCCACTATATACAAGAAATAGATTCTACTATTATTGAAATAGATGTATATAGTGAGATCTCAGCAATAGGTATATTAAAAATCCGACACAAGCTTATTACAAGCCAGAAATTATAAGGGTGACACTGGGAAGACGATGTGATAATATGAAGATCGTAATCGGAATTAGGTTAAGAACCACTGGTATAGATTATTATTAATATTATTATTATTTCTTTGTCATCTTCTTCATTACCGATCTCATGTTCATGTTGGTTGATTCGTCAAGCCCGTGACTCAAGGGTCCCGACTTCGCATCCTGGCTTGGGTATGGTTGTTTGTCGATTTAAAATCCTTTGTAGCAGTGCTCCAAAGGATTTTTACTACAGAGAACACTCAAGACGGGTCAAAGTCCTTCGTTACTTAACAGACTCAACAATAGCCTATTTGTTGTCTTCTCATTATTATTACTTTTACTCATCATACTACTCATATTAATGTTGCTAATAATAATAATAATAATAATAATAATAATAATAATAATAATAATAATAATAATAATAATAATAATAGTCATACTAATAACAATAATAATAATCATAGAAATCCATTTTTGCGTTGTGGTTTCAGCGTGTTCCTTTTCTCCACCGGGTAAACGTGTTGGTTTGGAACTTACGATCGATGTATCGTATCGTGTTCCATTTGATATCGGTTCGTATCAAAGGCGTACTAGAAATCCCAATCACCACCCACTGTTATCATCTTGAGTTTGCAAGAAAAGAGGTTCCAGTGTATCACATTCTAGCATGTATGACCAGAGTACATAACTTTCAGGGGCTATGGGAGAACGATCATTCCACTTCCGGTTTGACGATGTTGCGAATCGTAAGAGTACGTATATTTCCATCTTTCAATATGTCTTTCCACTTGTGCAAGTTTCAATGCGATACTCGCCGAGGAGTTGGACAGCTTTCCTTGTAAGTGAGATTATGTACCATGAGGTTTTCACCAGGCGAGATTTTGTCCTCCAAAGCGCAAGATTTCGATTAGACAAGATGTAGGATCGCTAGGACCATTAGACAAAGGTTTCAAACTAAAAATTCAATGAATGCAAAAGTTTTCAAACTATAGGTTTTCAATCAAAATTTTTCAAACTAAAGATTTTCAATTTTTAAAGAACATTTGAAGCTATAATAAATGAGTGCAAAAATTTTCAAACTATTTTTTAAAACTAAAACTCAATTTCAAAACATTTTCACACTATAAAGTTTTCAACCAAAATTTTCGAAATCAAAAATTCAGTGTACACAAACTAAAGATTCACATGTTTTCAAATTAAAAATTCACTGAGTGCAAAAATTATCAAACTAAAATATTTTAACCAAAATTTTAATCAACAAAAATTTTAAACATTTTTTGAACAAAATAATTTCAAATAAGGATTTTAAATTGAAATTAAAAACTGAGTTCGTTTCAAGATTTTCAAGCTAAATAATTGAAGTGAGTGCAAAAAATTCAAACTAAAATATTGAAAACAAAAAGTTTCAAATTCCTTTTCAGTGCGTGTTAAAACTTTTAAACAAAATTTTTCAGCATGTGCAAAATTTTTCAAACAAACTTTCAAACTAAAATATTAGTGAATGCACAACTTGTCAAATAAAAATTTAAACAAAATTTTCCAACAAGAAATCAGGAAGTGAAAATATTTTTAAAAGGAAGGTTTCAAACAAATTTTCAAAATAAAAGTTTAAAACATCTTCAAACTAAAACAGTTAGAGAATGCAAAACTTTTCAAACTAAACTTTTCAGGGAATGTAAAAAATTTCAAACACGAAATTTTCAAGGCTCAAACCAAATTTCCAAATAAAACTTTGAAACGATGGCATTAAAAATAATAATTTCTGTGCGTTCTTAATTTCCAAATAGTTATTCATTTATTACTCTATAATTATATTTTACATCCATTCATAATTATTAAATGATTTGTTAATTTGGTGGCAAGTAAAGACTTTAAATTCTGCGCCAGAAAAGCCACTGTCACCTGAAGAAGAAGAAATATATATATTTCGAGCATGGAGTGAAAAATGTAAATGAAGATTTTAAAATTATATCTTTTAAGAAATATTTTAGTATGCGTGGCTTTGAAGTTATGTATCTAATTGTTATGAAGTGAATTTTTCGAACCCACTCCGGGTTCTCATAAGTAATGTATCTTCCGATATTTGTATATAATAGTCTAAATTAATTATAGCCTCTTCAAAATTCTCTGTTAACTTATGCTATGTTATTTGTGCATTGGGTATTCAAATGGTATCAGTTCCAATGGAAGAAGGAAGTCGTTAATGTGATGTTTGCAAAAGAATGGTTTTCGTACTACATACTATTTCGAAGGTTGTATGTCGATTGGGGATTACTCGGAAGGAGATGTATTTACATACTTCTGCTTGGAATAGGTTGATGCGGTATTACACACGTATTTGATTTATTGGGTTAAGTTACTTGTAAAAATATAACGCGTTACAAGTTACTTTACTTTCTCTTAAAATGTAACGCCTTAGTAACGCGTTACTTGCCCCCAAAAAGTAATTGTGGATATAGTATACATGAAGCTGCATCAGTTCCCGAAGGAGCAGGACGCTCATACTTTTAGGGATTATTCATTGAGTATTTACGAACTTACAAAGGGGGTAAGAAAGCGATACTTTTATTTACTTATCGACTGATACGAAAATAAAAAAGAACGAACCTGTACTTTATATCTGCATGTGTAGTGCCCTTGTACTTTACCTATGACTATGTGTGTGTGTGGGGGGGGATTTAACGCATATCGCATGTATTGTGCACATGGATACTTCTTACTATTGCACTACGTAGAAAATTTATGGTATTTCATGTAGAAGTGGTAATAGAACATAGAAGAAACGCAGATTAGGGGGTTCTCATGTATACTACTACCGTAATTGTTACTTTACTTCGAAAGTAACGCGTTAGTAACGCGTTACTTTTAGGTCCGAAACTTTCAAAAGGTGAAAAAAATTATGACTTCAATTTTCCGTACTACTATTACTACCGCTATTATTATTATTATTATTATTATTATTATTATTATTATTATTATTATTATTATTATTATTATTATTATTATTAAATATTATTATTATTGCACGTTCTGAATTGCTCTATGTAAATGCAGGGACAAATTTTTACTTGATATATGAACATTTTCATATAATGTAACATTGATAAAATGCCATACTGCGTTACTCATAGGGATGGACACGAGCGAGTTTTCTTTGACACTCGATTCGACTAGAAACAGACATCTTTGAGCTCGACCCGAGAACTCGACTCGAAAAATTTCCTCCAACTCGACTTGAATTGGGGTCGGGTTCCGAGTCGACTCGAGCCAAATCCGGTGTGTAGTTTCGAGTACATTCTTCAAGTATATTACATAGACAGTATAATTATTATCAATGACACTACTACTGCTACAACTTATATTATTATTATTATTATTATTAATAATTATTATTATTACAACAACACTGTATATAAAAAGAAAGATAGGCGGTCTGTATTTGAATACTAAAAAACTAGTTGATTGCCAACCTAGGTAGTCGTGAAATCTCGGAGTCAAGGACATTGTTCACGAGCTTCTGAATTTGGGTTGAGGGTCTAGGTTGAGTATTCGGGCTCGTGCCAAACACTGTTAAAAGTTATAGGGCACTGGCCAAATATCTTCAAAACTGCTCGGCCTGGGTTTAGAATTGTCAACGACTCGAGCAGCTCGGCTCACAGCTCATTCACTATCGACCCGAACCGAGAAGTGAGCCGAGCCAACAGCTCACCCAACCGACTCGGCTAGAGCCCTCGCCTCAGTTGAGCTGAACCGAGCAAATGGCTCATCCCGACCACGCCAGCTCGAGCCGATGGTTCACCTCAAGTGAGCCGGCTCGAGCCATCTTCTCAGTTGAGCCGAGCCGAGCTGAGTTAATTATAAAAAATCTCTTGTGGTCTCGTTATCGAGACGAGACGAGATGCGAGCAGTGTCCCCTCTCATGAGCAACACTAAAAGTATTCCATGGCTTTCGTTTCCCAGTGTAATCAGGCCATGATTTCAAGACGACTTAAAACGAACAAGCCATTTATCAAACTCGACTGGACTCGAAACTCGACGCGAAAAACTGAATCGGCTCGGAACTCTCGACTTGAATTCGAGTCGAGTCGAGTTTTAGCTTGACTCGCGTTCATCCCTATGAGTTAGAAAAAAAGGTTGCTTATTATTATTCTGCTAAAGTAATTATATAATAATAACAATGTTATTATGTAAAATTGAAAATAAAGAATATAGAGAAACATTACACTACTCTATAATCAACGGGACTCTAGGATAAGCAAACTGATCTGAAAGAACACCAATATTACATACTATCAGCAAACTATTTTCTAGTAATAAAGTAGGCCTGCTCATCAAAACACAGTTTATTCATATTAACCCCTTATTGTAAATCGTTAATTATGGCACACTAGTTGTTGATAACTATTTTCCGCCGGTGTACTTCAGACACTTTACTTTTAAATTCTGTCCACCATCATCCTCAACTCTTAAGAAAAAAGTATTCTTTCAAATGTTCAAAGGGTAAAATATTTTCGTCCTCCATCTTTGTAAAAACAACACCAATCAAAGTAAAATAGACTACCGGTATCATTGCACTCCTAGTTCATTCACTGAATATATTGATTTGGAGCTGTCAAAATCTACGAAAAAATCTTCCAGGTGCTTGCAATCAGTACACATGATTTCCCTAAGGCTGTCCTCATCTTCAAGAAACAGCAAGTGGCACTACGAACTTATCTGTTTCTCTGTGTGTCTGTGACTGTCGGTCACTGACATACATAGTTCATGCTCGATTGTTTCATTCTGAGAAATTCGCTTACAGGAAAGGAACATTTGTTTCCGAAAAAAAATATACATATATTGTAGTTACTCATCCGAAATGTAACGCGAAAAAGTAACGCAAACTAGGTACGTTACTTAAAAATTTGTAACGCGTTACAGTTACTTTGGAAAAAATGTAACGCGTTACTAGGAAACGTTACTTAAAAAGTAACGCGTTACTTGCATTACGTTACTTCCCAACACTGGTTTCACAATTGGTGTATGTCTGTTAAATACGTAATTACGACGAATAAAATGAAAATAAATATAATGATATTAAAATATTGCAACGAATGAAATGTTCAACGATGAAAGTTAATATAAAGGTTTATAATAAATATAATGAAATAAATAAGTAAATATAAGAAAGTATATACATATATAAATATGATGAAAATGAAACAGACATAAGCTAACTTCTATGAACCAAGTGCTATTTAAAGTTCTAGGTAAGTAAGAGTGCTAGTGTTAACCTAAAATCGAGCATGCTAAACAACATAAACAACCTTCTGGAATAAACTAGATATTTAACATCAAACAACTCAACGGCTCGCAAATAATAGGAAATTTATTTTACCAGAAACTAAATATAATTATAGAACAATTTACACCTAGTTTTCTTTACAAACTAAACCTACAGCCAATGTATTTATTCATCACTGGAAACTCCAATCATTGGATTCATAAAAAAAAAAAAAAAAAAACTGAAGAAGAAATAAAGCAAATAGACCCTATTTAATGATGCACAGATAACAGAATATAGAAACAGTTATGAAACTAAAGTATTGTATTCCAATCTTGTTCTGTTCCAACTTATTGAGTTTATAATAATAATTTTGAATCTGAAATTTCCTTGGTCAATTCTGCTATATATATGTTAATAAGTTAAGTTTATACATATGCTCGATTCCTTGGGTAGAATGTTTTTCACTCCGGATCTGGAAAGCGTTATCTGATGCGCTAATGTTTCTGGAGCTACTCTCCAGATGGCGACCCAAAATATAGAGCTGCGTAGAAGGAGAAATATAATAAGGACTGTCTCACAATTATGTACAATCTTACACACAAGAAACTTCCAAACTAAGAAATTAAAATTTTCAAATAAACAAGTCTAATCTAATACAAAACTTTTCAACAATAAATTTCGGGAGATTGCAAAAGTTTCCAAACTGAATTTTTATATTTGACTTTCCAGGAATGACAGTAGACTTTAATAGTGATCACTAATCCTATGGTACAAAGGATGAACAAAGAAAAACCAATCACTTTTCACATTACTCAACTTCTACCAATGAACTTGGACTATGAGTCGTGACTACAATCCCAAGGTTCAAAGTATGAACAAATATGAACCAATTAGTTTTCACCAAAGATCACTTTCCATTAATTATTTTAGACTATGAGTTATGTTTTCAAACCCTAAGGTTCAAAGTGTGAAAATGTCATTATTGTATGTGAATTAGTTTTAATGATTTCCAATCAAGTCAGATTTTAAGATGAGGTGTACCAAAATACTTATAAAAGAAAATAAGATTCTGTATTCCTCCATGTGATGATTAGAGACCGGATGTTAGGCAAAATGCCTATTCTTTAATATTAAAGATATGATTAAAAATGACGTTTTAAAGTTTATATGGGGGGTTATAGTTTCGAATTAAGCCAATTGTATTTTGCCTATTTTGCCTATTTCAACCTTTACTGCCTAAATAATTGCTTTAATGCCTAATATTGCCTACTCAATGCATTTTTTCAAAATAAGCCTTCATTGGGAAAATATATAATTCTTATATTATATATTTACACATATGTGCTTATATTATGTTTGTAAGCACAAGCTCGTGGTACGTTACAATATATATATATATATATATATATATATATATATAGGATGAACTTCAAAGATGTTCACATACTTCGGGAGCTGATTCGTGACATGAAAGGAAGATTAAAGTCCTCTTAAATTTCACAAATCATCATCTGAAGTATGTGCGCACCTTTATGTCCCGTTCCAATTGTCAGAATTCGATTTCGATTCCAATTTGGCACCCCTGTCACTCGAACATGACGCAGAATTCGACAACATGCAACAGCACTTTTTGTCTTCTTTTCATGTCACGAATCACCTCCCGAAGTATGTGCACATCTTTCAGATTCACCCAGTATATGCAATGCATAACATACCTCGTTTTTGCATATACAGTAAAAGAAGATATTATTTAACAAACAAGTATGTTTCTATATTCTTTGACTCTTACCTATGACTTGAATTTATTTTTTAATGGTATTGAGTATTTATCTTCATTATTTCGAGTTACATTTTAGTGCCTATTTTACTGCCTATTTTTTAAATTTTAAGTGCTTATTTGCCTGCCTATTTTCGAGGTTTTTAGTGCCTAAACATCCGGTCTCTAGTGATGATAATATCATGTCATAAAGTCTCATCTTAGTTTAGGTCAATATCCCTGAAATTTGAATTTTGGCAATTTCTTACCATGCAAAGGAGCATTGTTGATCATCGAAATTTAAAAAAGTATATACCCAAGCCCTAGAGGGACACATACTGATTTTTATTTCTTTTCAAATCCTAAATGTAAACATGGGCCAAATGTTTCCTCCCGAAATTTTAGGAGAATGTCTTAATATACTCATGTCCAATGAAACAAAACGAGAGCCTATATTCGTTCATATTATCATATGTTGCATTAAAACACATGTTAGAGAATAAATTAGGTCACGAACCTACTAAATTTGAACATTTGGCATTTTTTTAACCTCTAGCAGGAAGCAACATGAACCACACACACAGATAATATCTTAAAGATCATTTACCAATTTTTTAGCTCTGACAATTTTCAAAATTTAGGAGCGGGCCAATGTACACATCTCAAAATTTCAAAGATGTGCATCATAGTACCCATGTCCTATTCAAGAGAGAGAGAAAAAGAAACATGTATTCATCCATATAATCATATGTTGCAAAAAAAAAAAAAAAAAAACCTCCTCTTAATGCATATTGGGGCACATTTAAAATATCGCCTCATGCTAATTTAAATTCCCGCCAAAATATTAAGTGCTGCTTACGTACATTCCTGCCTGTTTGAATCCATAGAAGGATGCAGTCTCATAGCCAGGGAGGGACTCGAGGGGGCACTGCCCCCAAAATTATTTTTTGCCTCCTCTAAAAAATAACGCTGAATAGAACTTTCAAACTGACTCAAAACCAGTGAAGTTCTTGCAATTATATTTACGAAATTAAATTCAACTTTGCCAATTCTACTCATTTCTGTGTAAAATTATATGTTTCTTGCTAGATGCACCAAACATCTTCCATTGCCTTTACCTATTTCAAGAATTTCAAACCGTATCCTATTATGGCAACCATGACAAGTATCCAAAAATACCAGGTGCACTTGCAAACAACAGTGTCATAGTCCATATTAGTTGTGAATATTAATAAACTATAGCGTCTCGCTTATTTTCGAAGGTAGAAAATTGAGTGCAAATGTTGAATAAAACATATACTTCTATTTTGTATCGATATAATCTAAAATTGCTATAATATAATTTTGTTTTCTAATGTTTAAAAAATAAATATTTCAATTTTAATTATTAATATGAAGCATAGTACCTCGCAAAGAGCTTGTATTAAGCAAACAAAAAGAAACAAAAATTTACCGTTTCGATAATCCAAAAATAAATACAGATTCTGTAAATAATAAACGTACAATTTTGTGTTTTCTTCTGATGTCTTTGTCCTTGCTCCCTCAGTTTTCATTTCTGCCTCCACTAATAAATCAGGCTGGCTACGGGCCTGGAAGGATGGGAGGGTGCACTAACCGAATTTATAGAAGTATGTATTTGAGTTCTAGAGAACATTTAGCAGTTTTTACTTAAAATTCCAATACTTAAGGTAGGCCAACACACACCCATCCCGAAATTTAAGAGTGCATCAAAGTACCAAATTTCACAGAAGTAAATCCCCACGTTAAGCGGGTTTGCATATCCAGGCTATTAACTATGAAAACATTTACGATCACTCCAACCCCAAACATTTCACAGATTCAACCTGTTGTATATTAGTTATTAGGACGTAAAATTCAATGTAATTTATACGAAAAAGACTTTTATGCATTGCAAGACCAGAAACATATAGTAAAATCGACATATACACACAAGAAAAAGTATGGAACAGGAAACCACTTTATACAAAAGTCGAAAGAGGCGCAGTGAAGACATACGAACTGGTCGAGCGGTTTGGGTCAAGAGTCTATCAATCAGAAGTTTATGTGTTCAAACCCTGTAGGAAATCTTCTTTTTTGTTTTTGTTTTTTCTTAGAAGTGTGTTCCTATTTTCATCAGATGACTGAGAACATTTCTTTGAATAAATCTTTGGCAACTACTTTTCTCTCAAATTCGATCACAAGGGAACATTATATGAATTGCAAATCTAAAATCCACAGTTGAGAAGGAAATATTAAGTATGTTCAATATTTCATTATTATCCTTGATTTGTAATGAAAAACTAATTATAAGCATTGACGATTTCAGAAGATTCTCGCCGAGTAATCGTCAATATATGAATGAGAGAAAACTGAGAAAATATTATTAGTCCAATTTGAGCATGATCGAAGATATGGCCACGAAGGGGGGAATTTATGTCTACAGTGTCTCAAATTCTCCCTGAAGTCATCACTGTTTGAAAGGTTTCCTTAACAAATAGAATATTACATTTATTTCTCATTCTACGTTTTGAAATGGCAAAACCATAATTTTAAGGAGAATTATAAAACGATAAGCATAAAGATTTAAAGAAATAATGAAGTAAATATTCTTGTGTAAGTTATCGATTTCTAATCGAATTAAAACTCGAATATTCGTTTGCATCGCACTTTAAAGTAAATCCTCTCTCTATATAATTCTTGCTGGAAAGCATGTTTAGCTCCAATTACTTAATCAATATTTTTAATAATATATTTTTATTATAATATTTTTACTATTCAATGCCGTATACACTTCATTTCCCAAAACAAAACCTGGCAAATGTATAGTGGAGTAGTAAATATTATCAAATAAATTATCATTTAGTTTACGTAAATACTGCATCGCCTGATTTGAAACTCCGTACTTTAACTAATAATAATAATAATAATAATAATAATAATAATAATAATAATAATAATAATAATAATAATAATAATAATAATAATAATAATAAGAAGAAGAAGAAGAAGAAGAAGAATAGCCATATCTTATAAGGGTTTCAGGCTTAGTTAATAAATGAATTCAATGTGATCTCCATTCGAAGTTCTATTTAATCGAATCTGATAGAAATACAAGGAGAAACTTCGAGAACAGGTAAAAGAAAAATGTTACTTTCGTGGGACTGGAACTAATCTTTAAGAGTTCTTTACAATTTACAGACAGATGCCTTAGACACTTTTTTTCTTTTCTTTAAGTTAATTGATTCACCGAACATATCTGAGTAACTTGTTTCTATTTCCTACTCGGTTATACACGTTTTACAATTATTTCCATTAACCTTGAACGACAGGAACACGAACACAAAAACATCTAGGAGAATTAAAATTTCAAACTTCCTCCACCGGCAATCGAACCCGGGACCCCGTACAACTAAGGCACACGTGCTAGCTACTAGACCAGCGGGGAGAGCGAATGAAATGTATTTTGTAGTGTCTGAATTTGATGGCTATTTCGCCCTGATGTAACATGTGTATTGATTTCTTTTATGTTTACCTTATTCGTTACTTTGAGGAATGATATACGTATGTTATTGATATAGGTTCTTTTACGTATTCGTCCATAAATATTATATAAATTATCAAAATTATTCATGATCTTCCATGGAAATTTACTGGTGCATGCATAGTAGACAGACAGCGTAATTGGAAGGTGAGTTCACAGAGATTATGTATTTCCCCGACTATTAGCGAAAACGAGTGTACATAATTAAGATGGAATTTCGGTAGGAGAGAGAATGAAGAGGTGTATTCGGTTTGGGGTTGATATGGTTGTTGTTGCAGAATCTAAAAAGAAAATTAGTAAGATGTAGAAAACTTGAGAAAGGTTTGTGAAGAATATGTGATGAAAATAAATGTTAGAAAGGCAAAATCCATGGTGATTGAAACGAAGCGATTGGTGTCAAATATAGAAGTAGGAGCGGGAAAAACCGTAGATGACTAGTTTTCGATATCTGAGTAGTATTATTAGTGATATGACATGTGAACGTGAAATATAAGCAAGGATAGAAATGGCGAAAGAAGGCTTTAGGATGAAGAAAATACTATTTTGTAGGATCTTGAATAGAGTTGAAAAAAAGACTCATAAAATACTTCGTGTACTGTAGTTTACTGTATTTATAGGGCAGAAACATGGACAGTACGCAAAAATGATGAGAAACTATTCAAGGCTTTCGAAATATGTGTATGGAGAAGAATGGAGAGAAATAGCTGGGTCGAGAGGAAAACGAATGAGAGGGTGTTAGAAATGGAAGGAGAAAAATGTTATTAAGAAGAGAAACTGGTTGGGATATTGGTTAAGAAGGAACTATCATGAGGGATGTGCTAGAGGGTATGGTGGCAGGAAACAGAGGGAGGGGACGAATTAGACTATAAAGAAACAGAATTAGGCTATTGACGATATCAAAACAGAAAAATCGTATGATGTGAAGATGGACAGGTTAACAGAATATTGTGGAACATAGCAACTTCTCAGCTGTGGTAAGTGACCCGCTGGTAATGGCGGAATACTTCTGATATAATGATGCTGATGATGCACAGTAGAAACAGAAAGATCCACTTTGCTGCCATTGCTAATACGAATCTCAATGCAAATTTCTACAGGCTGTCAAAATGCTTTGCTCTAAAGGATCTGTTACTACGTGAGGGGAAATCATAGGTCGAGTAACAATGGGGCAAACTGCCATTCAGATAGCTACGGGTATGGGCTGTGACGAGAAAACAGTGTTAGCGGTATGAAGAAGGTGGTGAATATTTCACATCTCTGCCAGGAAGTGGGAGACCAACAACAATAATAATAATAATAATAATAATAATAATAATAATAATAATAATAATAATAATAATAATAATAATAATAATAATAATCACCATCATCTCAGGAATTTATATTTATTTCCAGCAGGACTTTTGCATACCCTGCTAGTGCAGTATTATATTTTTAAACAGTCCTTATAAAATTGCCTAAGAAGAGATTGTATCATGAGGGACGTCCTAGAGGGTATGGTGTCGGGAAAGAGAGGGAGGGGGAGAAGGAGACTACAATTAATGGATGATATAAAACCAGAAATATCATACGCGAAGACGAAGAAGTTAGCGGAGGACCGTGAAGCATGGAAGCTTCTCAGCTGCGGCAAGTGACCTGCCAATAAAGGTAGAATACCTATGATGATGATGATGATAAAATTGTCAAACTAAATTTTAAAGTCATTATAAGTGATGCTTTATTTATTTATTTCACAATTCATTTCTGCCAGTAGCTTTAGCCCCCTTACTCCCGCTTCATGCTTAACCAGGAGGATGCTGCGCGTCCCCAGGTTGGGAACTATTGCTTTCCATTAAGGAATTCTGACAGACTGTTAGTAATTTGCATTCTGACTAATAAGAGTAAACTGTATTCTTCTGTTTCTACTGCGCATGCGCCAGTGAATTTCCATGGAAGATCATGAATAATTCTGATAATTTATATAATATTTATGGACGAATATGTAATAGGACCTATATCAATAATATATATCATTCCTCAAAGTAACGAATACGGTAAACATTAAAAAAATCTAGATATATTACACCAGGGTGAAATAGGTATACACCCTCCATTCCCAAAGAAACCGAACGTTTTAAAAAAACAAAAAAGCAATGTACATTTTGGAACAAATCATTTTTATTAATCAGTGTATTCCCCTTCTGCATCGATACACATATTTGCACGCTCCAACAAGTTGTCAAACGACTTCTCCATGTCCTTTATTGGAATGGTCTTTAGGACGGCGGTCGTCGCCTTCTCAATGGCATCAATCGATGCGTGCCACTTTCCTTTCATCGCCAAATGCAGTTTCGGGAAAAGATAGAAATCGCACGGAGCGAGATCTGGTGAATAGGGCGGATGATGCAACCGAATAATGTGATTTTTGACTAAAAATTCAGTTACA
Source organism: Thermobia domestica (assembly GCF_964235325.1). Classification (NCBI taxonomy): domain Eukaryota; kingdom Metazoa; phylum Arthropoda; class Insecta; order Zygentoma; family Lepismatidae; genus Thermobia; species Thermobia domestica. The sequence continues at coordinate 292,423,172 of NC_137455.1, read as the reverse complement.
AGTCGCGAACGATGTGATGGTGCATTATCGTCCAAAAGAGTCCAACTGCCGATTTCGCGATATTCGGGCCGAATACGACGAATTCTTGCCAGCAAACGCTTCATGACGCCCAAGTAAAACTCTCCAGTGACTGTCTGGCCGGGCTGAACAAATTCTTTGTGGATAATTCCTTTTGAATCGTAAAAACAAATCAGCATCACCTTAACTTTTGACTTCACCAAGCGACTTTTTTTTGGGTGTTCCTTCATCCGGCGCTCTCCATTCAGCACTTTGCCGCTTTGTTTCGGGCTCATATTCAAAACACCACGTCTCGTCACCAGTTACAATCGATTTCAAGAAGTTTCGATCCTGCCGAGCACTTTTAACGATGTCTTTGCAATGCGCAATTCGATCAACTTTTTGGTCTTTGGTGAGTTTGTGTGGTACAAACCGCGAATTAACCTTCTTAAGGCCCAAAACTTCGGTCAAAATGCGGTATGCGGTTGTTTGAGGAATGCCTAATTCCATTTCAATAACTTTCACCGACGATTTTTTGTTATGTTTGATGAATTCACGCACTTTTTTGATGTTTCCTTCCGATAATCCGGTTCTGGGACGACCTGATCTTTCGTCATCATCCAGCGTCTCTCTACCCGATTTGAATCGCCTGAATCACTCGTAAACTTGCGTCGGGATAGACACTCATCACCATATGCATTTTGTAGCATTTGGTGCGTTTCACTAAAAGTTTTACCCAGTTTAACACAAAATTCAATTGCAGCTCGTTGTTTGAAACTCATTTTCCGACCGATGTACACAACACACTGACAGTTGAAACGCAATAACTTTGTTGCCGTGCATCCAAATGTCATGACATTTATACCAGTTGTCAATGATGGACTACGCCATCTACCGGTAAAATATTACAACAGATGGCACTAGTGGTACTATTTGTTTTCAAAAGTTCGGTTTCTTTTGCAATGGAGGGTGTAAATTTCAGACACTACAAAATACGTTTCTTTCGCTCTCCCCGCTGGTCTAGTAGCTAGCACGTGTGCCTTAGGTGTATGGGGTCCCGGGTTTGATTCTCGGTTGTGGAAGTTTGGAATTTTAATTGTCCTAGATGTTTTTGTGTTTGTGTTCCTGTCGTTCAAGGTTAATGGAAATAATTGTAAAACGTGTATAACCGAGTAGGAAATAGAAACAAGTTACTCAGATATGTTCGGTGAATCAGTTAACTTAAAGAAATGAAAAAAGTGTCTAAGGCATTTGTCTGTAAATTGTAAAGAACTCTTAAAGGTTAGTTCCAGTCCCACCAAAGTAACATTTTTCTTTTACCTGTTCTCGAAGTTTCTCCTTGTATTTCTATCAGATTCGATTAAATAGAACTTCGAATAGAGATCACATTGAATTCATTTATTGACTAAGCCTGAAATCCTTATAAAATATGGCTATTATATTATTATTATTATTATTATTATTATTATTATTATTATTAGTTAAAGTACGGAGTTTCAAATCAGGCGATGCAGTATTTAAGTAAACTAAATGATAATTTATTTGATAATATTTACTACTCCACTATACATTTGCCAGGTTTTGTTTTCGGAAATGAAGTGTATACGACATTGAATAGTAAAAATATTATAATAAAAATATATTATTAAAAATATTGATTAAGTAATTGGAGCTAAACATGCTTTCCAGCAAGAATTATATAGAGAGAGGATTTACTTTAAAGTGCGATGCAAACGAATATTCGAGTTTTAATTCGATTAGAAATCGATAACTTACACAAGAATATTTACTTCATTATTTCTTTAAATCTTTATGCTTATCGTTTTATAATTCTCCTTAAAATTATAGTTTTGCCATTTCAAAACGTAGAACGAGAAATAAATGTAATATTCTATTTGTTAAGGAAACCTTTCAAACAGTGATAATTTCAGGGAGAATTTGAGATACTGTAGACATAAATTTTCCCCTTCGTGGCCATATCTTCGATCATGCTCAAATTGGACTAATAATGTTTTCTCAGTTTTCTCTCATTCATATATTGACGATTACCCGGCGAGAATCTTCTGAAATCGTCAATGCTTATAATTAGTTTTTCATTACAAATCAAGGATAATAATGAAATATTGAACATACTTAATATTTCCTTCTCAGCTGTGGATTTTAGATTTGCAATTCATATAATGTTCCCTTGTGATCGAATTTGAGAGAAAAGTAGTTGCCAAAGATTTATTCAAAGGAATGTTCTCAGTTCTCTGATAAAAATAGAAACACTTTTAAGAAAAAAAAAAAAACAAAAAGACTTCCCACAGGGTTTGAACACACAAACTTCTGATTGATAGACTATTGACCCAAACCGCTCGACCAGTTCGTATGTCTTCACTGCGCCTCTTTTCATTTTTGTATAAAGTGGTTTCTTGTTCCACTTTGTGTATATATATATATATATATATATATATATATATATATATATATATATATATATATATATATGTCGATATTACTATAAGTTTCTGGTAAACATTTGGACGTTACAGGTCCTGCAATGCATAAAAGGTCTTTTTCGTATAAATTACATTGTATTTTACATCCTAATAATTTATATACAACAGGTTGAATCTGAGAAATGATTGGGGTTGGAGTAATCGTAAATGTTTTCTTAGTTAGGAGCCTGGATATGCAAACCCGCTTAACGTGGGGATTTACTTCTGTGAAATTTGTACCTATGTCCCATAAAAGAAAACAGACTCCTGTTCCTTTCCATATAACCAAATAAACTCTCATCAAAGATGATACAATAAGTCAAAAACTTCCGAAGTTTTAAACTAGAATTTTGGGCCATCCAAAAAAATTTGCTAACAAGGGACATCACCCAATTGTCCGGCTCCGATTTCAATGAAATTTTTGTTGCTGATAGAGGACATATATTCATTACTTGTGATGACAGAAATTTTTGCCATCGTGCATGTTTTCTATTCTTTAATAATTTTTAAAGGTTGTGATCTGGTTAATAGAGATTACTGCAGAAGTCCCTTACTACCCTTTGTAAACGGAGTGTTAATGAAAGAACAAACATGTAGATACGTATAGGGCCTAGGGAGAAGTCGTATGGTACGTATGACCTTGACGGCAGCCATCTTGAAATCCGCCATTTTGAATTAAGGTCAAGTTTTTTTAAATGGGAATAGGGTAATATGATACATAATTTCGGGCTAGAATTTAATCAGGAAAACAATGGTGAAGTTAGTTTTAAGATGCGCTCATTTGGTGAAAAGTTACAGCCATATTAATTGTTTATACTTACTATGTGCCTAAGTCCCTTATCTCCGCTTCTAACCCGCGTATTAATGATTATAAGTGGATAAAGGTTTCGGTAATACATGTTATGCCTAGAGGGAAGTGATACGATAAGGGTATCATCGACGGCAGCCATCTTGAAATCCGCCATTTTGAATTCAAGTGAAGTTTTGAAAACTGAAAACAATAGCATGTGGCACCAAATTTTAATAGTAAATTTTCCCGAAAAGCCACTGGTATGCTTAGTTTTGTTCTATAGTTAACTAGTATAAATTTATGACTCTTCTAATGTACACGAAACGTCCATTATTCGATCTTTCAAATTGGCAACACTCCTAATTTTCATCGCATGTTTTAAGATTCCAACTGGCACTTTGCAATTGTTTCCATGGCTCATGTTTTCTAAATTTATTACATTTTTTAAGAGTTGCGATTTGTCAGTTCATGAATAGTGTTGGTATAAGCATCCAGCAATCTTTCTGAATTTTGAAGACTTGCCATGTAATTATTAATTTCATAGACAATGTAATTATTTATTTCCTATACCTGCAATTCAAAAACTCGTTTACTGACATGAATCATCGCAAAACGAAAGAACTCCAACTTTGCATTCAGGTAATACCGGAGACGTAGCTTATAATGGATAGTAGATGAGACGAGAAATAAGTTGAAAATTCACTTCGAAAAAGGAAAGGAAATATGATTGTTGTGTAAATCAATAGTCTTTTGTTTTGTTTTATACTTATTTGTTTATTGTATATTTATTTATTTATTTATTTTCTATGGCAATATTTTAGCTAGTCAGACAAAAAAGTCATTCGTTTTCTAGTTATTGTTGTCGATGGTTCATGTTTGTAAGATTTATAATCAGTATTGATCGAGAACTCGATTAAGTTACACCTTTTTATAAACAAGTTACCTGTTTTCATATTTTGTTCATGGTACAAACAGTGTGTTGGGAACAGTCATATTACGTCTCTTTGATATCTTCTATCATTGTTGCTGTTCCTTTAAAGTTGTATTTATTAAAAAAAAAAAAATACTGTTTGTCGTTTGCGCAACATGTAGGCTAAATTTCATGATAATTGTGAGTTCGTGTTACACCAATTTCTTATAATTTCATTTGTATTTCTTTACATCACATAGGTCCATAGGTTCTTCATGTACTTTGGGTTAAAATAAATAATTACACTGCCTAGGAAATTAATAATAACATGGCAAGTCTTCAAAATTCAGAAAGATTGCTGGATGCTTAACCCAACACTATCCATGAACTGACAAATCGCAACTCTTAAAAAAATGTAATAAATTTAGAAAACATGAGCCATGGAAACAATTGCAAAGTGCCAGTTGGAATCTTAAAACATGCGATGAAAATTAGGAGTGTTGCCAATTTGAAAGATCGAATAATGGACGTTTCGTGCACATTAGAAAAGTCATAAATTCATACTGGTTAACTATAGAACAAAACTAAGCATACCATTGGCTTTTGAGGAAAATTTACTATTAAAATTTGGTGCCACATGCTATGGTTTTCAGTTTTCAAAACTTTATTTTAATTCAAAATGGCGGATTTCAAGATGGCTGCCGTCAATGATACCCTTATCGTATTACTTCCCTCTAGGCATAATATGTATTACCGAAACCTTTATCCACTTATAATCATTAATACGCGGGTTAGAAGCGGAGATAAGGGACTTAGGCACATAGTAAGTATAAACAATTAATATGGCTGTAACTTTTCACCAAATGAGCGCATCTTAAAACTAACTTCACCATTGTTTTCCTGATTAAATTCTAGACCGAAATTATGAATCATATTACCCTATTCCCATTTAAAAAACTTGACCTTAATTCAAAATGGCGGATTTCAAGATGGCTGCCGTCAAGGTCATATGTACCATACGACTTCTCCCTAGGCCCTATACGTATCTACATGGTTGTTCTTTCATTAACACTCCGTTTACAAAGGGTAGTAAGGGACTTCTGCAGTAATCTCTATTAACCAGAGCACAACCTTTAAAAATTATTAAAAAATAGAAAACATGCACGATGGCAAAAATTTCTGTCATCACAAGTAATGAATATATGTCCTCTATCAGCAACAAAAATTTCATTGAAATCGGAGCCGGACAATTGGGTGATGTCCCTTGTAAGCATTCAAACGAGGTCCAATATTACTCCCGTGGAAATATTAGAGTGGCCCAAGCTTTCACCTCATCTTACATTTTACAGTAAGAAAAGCTACATATCCAAGATATCTATGCCAGAGATGGAGTGGGTCAAGTTTTCTGAGTGGGTCAACAGCATGTGACCCACCACACACCATGACCCACTGCGACCCACCGACTCAGTATGATCTACCAACTCACTCTGCTCACTGCATTGCAGACAGTATCTTCTGAAGACTGGTAAATTTGTCTTCGTTTTACTTTCAAGACCTTCATTTCCTTTCCTTTTCCATTTATTTCTGTCTACTTACCTAAGGTGAGTATATCTAACCAAGTGGAAAAAAAAAAACTTCAGGCACTTTTGGATATTGATATTTTTAATTGCAATAATAGCAATAGGACTTATACTACTACTTGGCTTTCGAGACCTGTGAGTTTTTAGAGGGGCTAACTACTGAAAAAATACATTTTTGTATCACTATAATGCATATATTATTATATAAAAAATTGAATGTAACTATGTGTGCCTGATCATCACCGTCAAATTGCAAAGTCAAATGAAATTACTTTTGGTATATAGTTAGGCCTTAATCCAAACTGGGATGTTATATTGCTTTCATTATAATGCATATCATCCTAAGGAGGTAGTGAGGATCTGAAATTTTGAAAAAAAAAAAAAAAAAAAAAAAAAAAACAGTACCTTGCACGCCGTTCAACTTACGGAGCTGAAATTCAGTGTATTAACTCTTTATTGAAAATAAACAGAATGTGTTCTAGCATTCTCCTTTATGGAGGGGGGAAGGGCACTTTCTATATATGGAAAATTGGTAGTGAGTTGGTTTGTAAAAATGATCGAAAACGATCGATGTTATTTAAGAAAAAAAAAAATCAGAAACAAAAAATACAGTACTTGACTTCATATATCCATTGCTTTCTACTATAACAATTGCTGAAACTTATGTATATTATATGGAGCGCTTACAGCACAGGGCAATCAACCCATAAAGTTGTGAGAAAAATAGACATAAAATTTGTACTGTAAGCTTAATTACACGGAAATTTTAAATTTAGATTGTACGCATAATTATATGGAAAATTTTAAACTTTTTTCCTTCTTTACGTTGGTCTACTTACCTTGATTTGGGTCTTTCAAATTTCATCCTATTTCCACTGAAAAGTATCGATATTCAACAAAGAAATTATTATACTATGATAATTTAATTGAAAATCATCGTAATTTGCACATGGCAAATATCAGTGTGGTAATTGAAGGGGAAGAAGGAGGGAAATTCCCATAAACCTCTGAATACTTTCCAGGAACCACATTCCCTTTTGCTTTCTAGACGGGGGAGGGAACTTGGTAATGACATCAAACCTTTATGTGTAATTACAAAAATTAAATTTATAAACAAACCATCAGTTTATCAGTCTTTAATTGATAATTTAAACACAAGATTCCCTATCGAAGGCGTGGTAGATGAAGTTTCTGTTCTCCATGAGTCGACATTGCCAAATGACATGGTCGATATGGAAACGATGTTGTATGGTGATAGAGAGATGATACTTTTTGCTGAGTATTTCACAACTGTCCGAGAAAAATCGTTATCAGATTTAAGTTAACAAGCAGATTGTCGATGAGGAGTTGCAGAATCGGGTAGAAGTATTATCAATTTCCACGACAGAGTACGAACGGGGATTTCCTCTTATGAATTTACAGATGACTGATATTAGAAATAGACTAAGTGCTTAAACATTGTCTAACTTGTTGTTCATCAATGTTAATGGCCCACCGCTAGACAAGTTCAAAGTAGACGATCTAGTTATTTCTTGGCTGAAGGATGGACATCATTCCGCTGCGGATGATTTACCACGAAAAAGTTACCAACAGGAAATAAACCCGATTTCAGATTTGTTTTAAGGTGGAAAATTACGAGTTATGGAAAATGTATACTTGTATTACTAATGGCTTATTTGTGTTATTCAACTTTGTACCTAATTTTTAGTAAGTCTCTTCTTTGCTTTAGGCAAACTACTTTGAATAAATATTCATAATAATTGCAATTATGCATATTTGTAACTTAAATTTAACGTGGTGTTTTAGTGATTACACAAATAACAATTATGAGCATACTTTATGGAGATGCTCTCACAGAGGGTACCCGAGAATCTTTATACACTATGAAAAACTGATTTTTCAAGTCTTTTGTGAGAAAAATACTGTGAACTGAGAAACCATAACATTTTCCATATTGTACTGGTATATTTTCCTGCGAATAGAAGTTTCTTTTGGAATGCGTTCAGAAATTAACACTCGCAAGAATACTCTCTTAGTACAAGTATATTTTAGGCACACACTAATTTCCCCCCACCTCGAACTGTTTCAATTTCCTCACTGACAAACACTTTACCATATTATATCGTAAAGGTCAGATCCACCGTTATTGCAACAGAGTGGTGCTTGAGCGATTGACTAGAAATTCAAACTCCGATTAGTGACAATTTCACAGTCTTCTTTTATTACAAGTATAAACTCTTTAGTCAGTACAAACTCTTTAGGCCGTGGATCGTGTTCAGAGTTGATGACGATGGATTTTGGTGAGTCAGAGTAGGTCACAGTGGATGAGAGTGGTTCATGGTGGGTGGTGGGTCAGTGGGTCGTGGGTCAAGTTTTCATTGACCCAAGCCAACTCTGATCTATGCTACTGTGCAGGTTGAATAAGAGCTAGGAAACAATATAAAATGTAAAAGGGTAGCCATCGTTAAAGTCAAGGTCACAAATGAAAATCAGGATTTAGGATTTAATTTCTGGGTTTTCGGCATCTAAGGCCATTTAGCCCTTCACGTTTTGAGGGATGACGTCACTCGGCGAGCACACAATCCGGGGAAAGGGAAGGAAGCGGCCTGGGACCTATAAGTACCGCATTTGTCTGGTGTGAATGAGGAAAACCCAAAAAACCTCATTCAGTGTGGCTTGCCTGAAAAAGCGTTTTACACAGGCAGGTAGCCAGCCCAAAAATATTAAGGGGGGGCGGTAGAAGTTTCAGGGGTGTTAGCTGGCAAAATTGGGATATGCTCTGATCTGCTGTTTCGTAATTTTATGTCAACATAACTTCAAAAATATCAATTCATCATGGCAAGTCCTCTAGAAGATTGCACGTTAGAAGAACAGCGCTCAGTCATTAGGTTTTTAGTCGTAGAAGGTGTAAAACCAAGTGAATTTTTTTCTCGAATGTTGAGACAGTACGGTAACAGTTGTATGAACCGTGCGAATATGTACAAGTGGGTTGATCGGTTTAAAAGTGGCCGAACAAGTGTAGGTGATGAACCCCGATGTGGACGTCCAGTGGAAGTTTCTGGTTCTTCGTTGGAATCGAGGATTGACGGACTTATTCGTGATAACAGAAGAATTACTGTTAAAATGATAGCTGAGGAAGTTCAAGTAAGTGTTGGAACTGTTCACAATGTCATTAGGAACATTTTAAAGTACAGAAAAACGTGTGCCAGATGGGTTCCCAGACAGCTTACTGACGCTCATAAAGAATCAAGGCTTTCCATTTGTCAAGCCTTAACGCAACGAAGTTTGATTGAAGGAGACGCTTTTTTGAAAGAATAGTGACTTGCGACGAGGCCTGGATCCATCACTACGACCCTGAGACCAAAAGGCAGAGTAAAGTACGAGTGGAAACACATTAGCTGTCCAGTTCGCAAAAATTTCAAGGTTCAACCTTCCGCTGGTAAAGTGCTGCTGACCATCTTTTGGGACTCATAGGGTCCAATCTATTGCGATTTCCTTGAAGATCAGCGAACTATCAATAGCCTATACTATTCTGAGATACTAGAACACAAAGTTAAACCAGCTATCAGGAGCAAACGCCGTGGACTCTTGTCAAAAGGAGTCATTCTTCAACACGATAACGCCCGCCCTCATACAGCCCAGCTGACCCGAGATAAGCTTCAAGAATTGGGTTGGGAGGTCTTAGATCATCCTGCCTACAGCCCTCTGATTTTTACCTGTTTGGACCACTCAAAGACGCCCTACGTGGAAAAAGATTTGCTAACAATGAGGAAGTTAAGGCAGCGGTGCAAAAGTGGCTTCGGGGTAAATCGAAAGATTTCTTCGCCAAGGGAATTAGGAAGCTGCAAGAAAGATGGGACAAATGCATAACTGTAAAGGGTGATTATATTGAAAAATAGCCTTAGTTTTGAAAGATTGAAATAAATCTTTATTGAGCTATAGCAATTTGTCTCTTTACTTATTGAATGTTCCTCGTAGTTTAATATTTAAATGAAAAAAAAAGATAAAAGAAGATTGTATTATTGTAGTATTTAAGCCTTTCTGAGTGCGAGTGCACTTCCCTCCTCTCTTCGTTGTTCATGCTGGAGTAGCATACTTAAAATCGTGACTTTTAAGATTTGTTCTTTCTGGAGAAAGGGGAAGGCGGAAAATTTCCTAAAGTTCATTCAATGAACCTTCTGATGCTGATGTAAACATTGTAGAATGATATTACTCCACCAGTCATTGGATGATTGGCTATCGGTCAGCGCTTCTTTCGACAAGCACGTGCTTGTACCCTGTTCCGTGTTTTACATAATCCCCGCCCGCGGCCATATTGTAAACTGTGATTCGCGCGTAAAGTGGGTCAGAGCCACTTTCTACGCATGCGTATTGTCTTTTACTGCATTAATTCAATTTAGTTCTTAGGCACAGTGTTGTTTGTGTTATTTAATTGTAAGAAAATTGCATTTTTGGTAATGAGCCTTTTAAGCAACAAAAACATTGACAAACAGTTTGTTTCATAATGGACTATTTTCTACTGCCGCATGGATGTTCCAAGGCTCTTTAACCAATACGATGAAACAATCACCACGTGTATTTGTTTACAGAAGGTACTGAACGTTCCTTGAATAAACTATAGGGTCGACCCTGGTGATATATACATACAAGACAAGAATATAGGATGATATAATTTGAAGCAATGTAGGGTGTTTCAAAATGAATATTAGGGTTTTAAAACTTTGTATCTATTACAATTAACTTACAATTATAAATATTATCAAATGAAAGAGCAACTCAAACAGTTTTGTACGCACGCATGCACATGCACTGTTCCCTCTGTTTGCCGTTAGAAGGCGCTTGTAGCAATGATGGCGACTAGTGAGCAGAAAGCTTTGTGTTTTAATTTTGCAAAGACTGAATCTGTAGTTACAGTGCAGCCCTCTGTATGAAGAACTTTAAGGAGACGCTTACAATACGTCCTCTTCGTTTACAGTTGCTAAAGGTCTAAAGCCTACAGACTACATTTTACGTGCCAATTTTGCAAATGAAATATTACTACATGACAATGAAGATTTTCTGGATTGTATCGTCTTCAGTGATAAATCGACATTTCACCAAATCCTCAGAAGATGGTACAGTTGCAACGAGACTCCCCTAAATTGAATGTGTTTTGTGCCATATGTTGGGATTTTATGGGCCTTTCTCGCCTATTGACTCGGTGTATACCGTTTGACGAATGATGCTGACATTGAACACATGTAGCAAAAACTGTTTGGAGTACTCTTTTACTTGATGTGTTGTTTATAATTGTACGTTAAATTTAATAAGTAGTACTACAAAGCCTTAAAACCCAGATATTAATTTTGAAACACTTTGTATTTCTCAGTAACACTATTGGAATTAAGATGTAAAAAGGAGAGAAAATTTTCCTTATAAAGTTATTGTTACAACAATGAAACTACTATTATTCGAGATTATTACTACTACAACAAAACGAGTTACTAGTTAAAAAATGTAATCAAATGTCCAATAAGCCTTTCGTATCCAGATGGCCAAAGTGGCACACACGGGTATGTAACTTTTTTAATCCGCTCCTGTGTGGGCACTAATTAAGATATCGGGATATTTTTTTTTCCAAATATAGTTAAACATAGTTTATCATATTAGTTTCTTTGTATTCTGATTGTCGAATTTCCTTCTCGAATTTCAACTCAGTCAAAAAGTTCGAGAATTTTCGAATTTTCTTTCCTTTTTTTCCTCTAGCTTCCTTCGTTGTAGAGAGATCTTAAGACTTGTCAGGTGGATACCTTGTATGGATACCTAATTGATAACATCAATTGGACGGGCCTGCAAGCAGTGTTGCAAACTATAGAAATTAAAATTTCCCAAAATTGGGCAAAAAATTCGAAAATTTTGTTTATACATCAGTACCTATATGTCCGAGCGCAAGCCAACTTACGCCAGACGAATATTTGTCCTTACTAAACAAAAGCGAATACAGATCGTTACAATGGGGTAATTAGGGGGTGCACGAAAATTCGTATTTAGATTCTAACCCTCGATAATTCTAGTTTTTCCCTACTCTGTTTATCGTAATCTATTTTTTGTAATTAAAAGCTTTGTTTCTTAAGTATCGCCATGATACATGTAGGATATATTAAAGGGATACCAGCTTATTTTAAGATAGTTTGTGTGTATCTGGTAGCAGTGTTTCCAGCTACAGAAAATTTCAATTCTTGATTTTAGGGGGAAATTTTGGAAAAATCCCCTTTTTCTCTATTATTTCTCTCTTGTTCGCTACATTCAAACAAACGCAACACTATCTGAAAGTCTCGTCCTTAGCTTACACAACGCTCCATAAAAAGTTTCAGTAGGATAATTAGGGGAAGTACAGTTGAAGTTTATAATAAACTATGTTCTGTAAATGGTTAAAAAAAAATGGTGAATTTCTGTGGTAGAATGAGATTTTTTTTTTAATTTCATGCTTACTTTGTTAGATATTGTCATGATACTTGCAGGATATATTGGTGGGATACTAAGGCTTGTTTTCAGATAGTTTGCGTTTGTCTGGTGGCAGTGTTCCCAGCCAAACAATTAATCCCGATTTTACATGAAAATTCGGAAAATTTCCATTTTTCCCTCTATTATTTCCCTCTTGCTGGCTACCCTGGAACAAATGTACCACTATCTGAAAACTTCCTCTTTGGTCTACAGAACGCACCATAAAAATTTTCAATAGGATAATTAGGGAAGCTGTAGCCCCGGCATATCTGTTGGTTTTTGCTTCTGAGGTATAAAAAGTGTCAAAATTTCATGTGTATGATGACAGAGAATCTTTTCTTTCTCTCTTTGCACGGAAGCCAGCGACTTCAGGTTTTGACTATACCCTGTCAATACACCAAATAATTGTTTTAGGCGAGTTGAACTCATGTAACAACAGTGGCACTAAATACAAAAATATCTTGAAGTTCGGTTAGGGAATTTTTTGTAAAATTTCACTCATACATTTCCCTCAATAATTTTCCTCCCGTAGGCAACACTGCAAGTAACTTACACTAAAAAATAGCCACATCCGTTTTCTAGAAAACAAGGCCTCAACCATATCAATTGGGTAAATGGTTTTTGAGCAATAAGTCACTAACTGAAAATGTAGGAAAACGCCAAAAATGACCTGGATCCGAAAGGGATAAACACACAATTTTGCTCGTATAGGTGCAAAGAAACAAACTATTTGTAAGTTATGAGGGCTTCGACTCATGTTCTGTTGATTATTTCACTTATCTGCAACAAAAATCAACAAATAATAGTTGCCAAAAAAAAAAAAAAAACAACAACAACAACAACAGACATTTGAAAAAAACATGAAAAAGAACGATGTTTTTTATTGAAAAAAAAAACATTTTTTTTTTACAACACTAGATGTGACTGTAATTGCATGGCCATTCTCGTCCTCAAAAAAATACGGGCCCTGCATACCGTATGATGACAGCACTCCACACAGTAACTTTGTTGAAGGTGCAATGGACGCTAGTATAACTCTATAGGATTGTCTTGTGCCCGTGGCGTCCTAAATTAAAATGACGGCGAGATTCTCTACATGCTCCCCCACACTGTCATTGTCCTTGTAAAACGTTTTGATTGCGAAAGCACGTTACGCACCACTCCAAGTATTTATGATAGCTAAAGGGGGTGTCGTTGACAGTCTGGCGTACATTATTCAATGTTACCAAACTGCCACTGTTGCCAACATAGCTTTCAAAATTTCCCGTTTCTTTGAATCACCCTGTATATCATAATAAACAACAAGACAAAATGCTGTTTTAAATAATATATACTCACGTATATGTCATCTTGCAATTCATAACAGTGATGCATAAGAAGCTAACATTGCATTGTATTTAAAATAATGATTTGGTTGTTCTTCAAGATATACATAATACTAGATTTTCAACCCTGTTTATCTAATACTACAAATATTTAAAATTGTGAAATCAGGAGTGTAAATAGAACATTGTTGAGGAGGTAGAAAACTAAGTTCATACAGCAATAAATGCAATACAAAGATATCTACATTAAAATTTATAACAGTACTTCTTCAAAACGTTGACCATAAGAAACTATAACACACTGATAAATCTTTTAAATTGATCTTGTCTTGTTTGAATGAATCGAAGAAAGGTTCTAGCCCTCTTACCTAACACATCTAGAGCCAAGATGACCAGATCCTTCTTTTATAGTTTAAAAAGATAGACAGAAAACTTGAAGTAGAGAACTGGAGATGATTATAATGATAAGTATGAGATTACATATACAAAGAATAAATATGGCTTCTTTATATGGAGATGTTCACATAGAATTTCAATTAATACTCCTTCGCCATAAGACACTCTTACTTTTTAGTACAACAAAAAGCTAAATCCTTGAGAGAAGCTTAATAATTGACAATGTATTTTAAATTATATACATTTATTTATTTATTTATTGGCTAGTATATCTACACGGCAAACAAGGAGGAATGTATATATATTTGGAAGAAAAGAAAATTGCTGAAGCAATGAGGAATATTTATAGATGACGAAGCACATGATATTTCGACTACTGATAAACAAAAATGATTATATTTTTTTAAAAAAATCTTTCTGAACCCTCATGTGTATAAATTCATTATTATGCCAGTGTTTCTAGTAGAAAATAGATTTAACAAAATAGAGAAGGAAAATATATAACTGCTTGAATATTAGAAAAGTTCTACCTCAAAGATAAAATAACATATATGTTAGTAAAATAAAGAAATGTTTCAATTTATCGTTGTATTTTTAACAGCACAGTCATGAAATTTGTTCAATTAGAAACAACCCGTGTTCTGGAACTTATCTAGGAAAGTTTATCCTAAATTTGTAAAATATTCGATATTCATAACCACCACAAGAAAAATAAAATTGAAATTTACAATAAAGCTGAACTTTTTTTTACAATAAATAAAACATGTTTTTGTCCTGCATAAACATAGTGTAGCTTATATATATATGAAAGCCACATACTCTCTTCTTCTATAATATATAAATAAGGATATCATCATCGCTTTAAATAAAATTTTAAAAAATTAGGAACGTTTTCGAACTGATGGCAATCATTATCTTGAAGTTCTGTTTCGCGACCAGATTGTCCGGGACAAGTGATTAATGAAATCTTGAGTTCAACGTTTGTGGTCATTTCCAGTACGCTAGAGGAGATTATTAATGTGCTGTATGTGGATATGATAGAACTTGCAGAGTGAAGAATCGGATGAAAATGAGAACCCTGAAAAAACCTGTAGACATGATGTTGTACACACCGCTTAAAATTAGTGATTTTATCGCTAATGAATTCCACCCAAATCTGCATTACTCATTGACATCTATCTTCCTACAACGCTTCCAGATTCCATCCAATTTAAACTATGTTTATACATACAGTACAATATTGAACGTATTACAAGTCCATGTAATTACAAATTACCTACATTGTATTAAAATGTGAAATATGACACTACATAATATTACTATCATGAAATGTGACACTCCATAATATAAGTCCCATTTTTTTAAATTTTAAATTTTTAAGCACGTAGATAAAAATAATAACTGCTAAAAAGCAATTCTAACTGTTTGCATAAAAAGCAATTCTAACTGTTTGCATAAAATAATTTTGTACAAGTTACTTCAACAACATAAAGGACATATTTTATATTTGTCTTTGGCGTAGTCTTTATATAGCCTTATTTAAACTAACATGGTGTTGCAAATCGTCTCAACACATGCATTTATTAAAATACTGTTACACTATTCATTAAAACCTACAAAACATATACAAACACTTGCATATATAAGATGAATCAATCATCATTACTGTATATATTCACATGATATTTTTGTTATAAAAAATATTGCCATATATAAAATAAACTCTAAAACTGCATTAACATTCACATTTAACAATATATAATTACTAACATATTGCTAAGCACAAATACTAATTAACAGGCTTACAACACAACGTACGTTACGTTGTTGCATTAATAAATGCATTATGCCTTGTTGTAACATAGTCAACAATTTTAGACTCAATCTCAATTCCTCTATTTATTTCTTCCTGAGAAAGCCTCAGATCGTACATTTCACTTGGTGTCACAAAGACCACTCGATATTTACGTGTGTGAAGCATGTTTGCTATCACCAACTGGAAGCAAACAGAAGAGAAACTTAAGCTAAAATAATTCAACGCACAAAAATTAAAAAAAATAGTACTCCATTATAGCAATTAATAATGTATTTCATAACAAATAATAATATCAAAATTCTACCTCGGGTAACTAAATTTCACGTCTAAAGATAGAAATACGAGAAGGCATAAAAAATCCATGCAATCACCTAGAAACAGACGAACCACGAATTCCCTCGGACTTGCATATCTATCTTGTTTCTACTAAGTTAACAATACAAAATATTGATCCGTAGGGATATCTTTCTTTCTTCCTTTTACAGGGAAACCACTCAAGGTGCAATGACAGACAGACACTTCAAGAATGGCACGTTATGAGTTTCTGGATCTCCACGGAAATCCGTAAAACAAATTCATGGAGAGATGAAAGCAGTATATGGGAATGAAAGTCCATCCTATGCGATGGTATTCAACTGGAAACGACAATTTCAATTTGGACAAACCCCACTTTGGTTGCCCCTAGAGAACGACACCACCTTTCACAGATGATCCTGTCAAGACGGAGAAAGTAGAGACCATACTGGAAGAT
This sequence comes from Thermobia domestica, assembly GCF_964235325.1. NCBI lineage: Eukaryota > Metazoa > Arthropoda > Insecta > Zygentoma > Lepismatidae > Thermobia > Thermobia domestica. The sequence goes on along the minus strand of NC_137455.1, from coordinate 292,406,644 downwards.
AGGAGGATACCATTGGGAGTATATGGCTGAAATAGGTGTTAGTTATAGATCCGTCTGTTATATAAGTAATAACCAGCTGCATTTCAGGAAGTGCCAGCAAGATTAGTGCTATAGTTGTTTACCCATTTCCAGAAGAGAAAAAGCATCAAGGAAAATGTTGGATTGCTGTGAGCATAATGAAAAGGACTTTTTCGGCCGACTAGTCACAATGGATGGAAGTTTAGTATATCTTTATAATCCCGAAACAAAGGAAATAAGCAATCAGTGAAAACATTCCTTCTCCACCACTCCTAAAAAGGCAAAGATGGAAAGTATGCCATCAGAATGCTGCTGCTGGTGTTCTGGGATTGTGAGAGGATCATTATGACTACTGCCAGAAGGTCAAACTATCACTAGTCATTATATCAGGTAGCCTAAAAATTTTGAACTTTTGAAGGTCAAAATTAAAAATACAGTTATTGTGATTTAAAAATAAGATTATCAAACCACATATGAGCCATTTTGTTCAATTACCTTCTGCTATTTTTCCGGCAACACCATAATCCCATCGCTATAGAATTTCTATGGTTTTTGGTCACAAAATTGTGACATCTGGTTTCCACAGATCTCTTTTGAAACTAACTTACCACCATTCAGGTAGTTCTGCTGAGACCGAAACAAATCATAGTCGGACGATGCCAAATCCGGGCTATACGGTGGAGGTCTTAAAACTTACGTTCTCCGAATGGTTTAACAATGTTTGCTGATGGACGTTTAGGTCCTTGACGATGTCCTGTTGGTCTTGCTCGAGTTTTGCCACTTTTGCTGTGATTGGTCACCCACTGCAAGGAGCATCTAGAAAATTGAAATTTCCAGAACGAAAGGGATTGAACCATCTTTAGGTTGCTGCTTCTGACAACGTGTCCTACCCATAAACAGGATAAATTTCTTGGTGACAAATTGCTTACAAACTTGTAAAATGTAGCGCCGTGTGCGGAAAGTTCCTCATCTTCACAGCGCAATACTTTACGTTTGATTATAAGAATTCCAATATTTCTTGCACATCTACTAGTTTCACATGTCAGCTATCAAATGGCATTAGGCTTGACCTGCTGCGACTCATATACCCTGAGATTTGGAAAGTTAAAGTTATCTTGTGCGCAAAAGGCTCACTGTTTTCTAGACTACCTGTTATTTTCATTTCCTAGCTGGCTCATGAGAGGAACTGAAATCAAAACATCGAGGAATGCTCGAAAAAAGGATGCTCCTGTTGAGAGACAATTCACCAGCTCATTCAGCCAATGCATGTCTTAGTGCAGTTAGGATGTGAAATCTCTCCCCATCCACCATATTCACAGCAGCTAGCAACTTAAAAAAACAAAAATAAATCAAGCATCCACTCTACGAACGCCATTTTGACAGTAGCGGTGAGGTCATTTCTAACACTGAAATGAGTTTCAATCCTAAAATACAGACTTATATAAAAACAGCTTACGCAAGGTAAAAAGACTGCTGGCAAAAATGTTACAAAGCACGGTGACTAGGAGATGCACAGTCGTTTTCTTCCAGGTGATTACACGAAATTTTTGATAAGTTCCCGTAAACTTTGGAGTATTTTGGTAGATTTCCTTTAATATATTAATTATGCTTCAACTGTTTTCCTTTATTTTTTTACTTAAGTTTTGGACTTGAAATGTAATAAATTCAAAAAGTAATTATTCCAAACTCTGCCTGGGACATGGTTTAACCTTACTGTGATATGTTACAACGATTTTCTACTGCTGAGAATTCATGAAAATAGCAAATACGTTAAACTTGCTTCTACACAACGAGTGACCTTAATTGCTGCGAATAAAATTTCTAATACATACTCCATGTTCTTCTGGTAATGCTCAATTCCTACGCACATGAAAAAAAAAATTCTCAATGAAGTATAAAATAATGTATAACGAACAGAGTACAAAAATTCAGATTACAAAACGAATAGTTGCAAATGTCTAAGACAGAGTCATTTAGAATGCAAACTAGAATTTATTAAACGTAGAAGTAGTCTAAAATTGAAGAGAAAAATATCTAAAAACCAAGTCACAATAAAGATTGCAAAAGAACTTCTTTTAAAAAGCTTACATTTAAAACAGCCTGAATTTTAAAAAAAGCGAGTGAGCAAGTATTTCGAAAATATTTGTTACTTGAATTTCTTCTGCTTTCAATACTTACTGCTTTATATTCCATTCTCAACATTTGATCCTTGGTTTAGTCATCTATCATTCAATGATTTCTCTTACGTGATATCGAATATATAAAGGACGATTTCAATATTTCATTTCCTTCATACATCAAAAGCATAATTGCATGTAACTTCTGAGTTCCTGAATCAGTTTCTTCCTTCCTAAAATGCCTTTCAGAACTTCCTGTTTTCTTAAATGTTTTCAGAAATGTTTATTCTTGCCAATCACATACTAATTACTTTTTTTTTAACCTTTGTTTGAAGATGTTTCTTACCTGCTAATATTATGACTTTTTCCCAATCCATTACATGCTTATTTACCATATGATTTGTGAACATGGTCTAGAGTTCAATTCCCGGTCGGAAAGCATTAAAAAATAATTTCACAGCAATTCAGTGTCATTAATCATCAGTTTCTTTTAGCCTAAAGGGCATAATCGTGGGACATGAAAAAAAGAAGTTTTATTTTACCTCACCGTATCACTCCCATTTCCTTACAATACAGAGTGGGTCATAATCATCTAACAAAAATGCATCTGAAATGAACTATTTATCAACTGCGAAATTATGAAATCAATGTAAGTTCTGTCTTAGTATTATGTTGGGTGACCTACATCGTACTGTTTTTCATCATTTATAATGCACAAATTACATCTTTTAAGCAGAGAAGAACATACCACATCATAAATATTGTTGCATGATAATTTATGAAATTCAGAAGAAATACGCTTTCAAATGCTCTAGATCTGTACTTTTGTTTTCAGGAAGAAAATATCTTTCATTTTTCCCCAGACATGAAAGTCAATTGATAATTATGATCATGTAACCACTGCTTTTGAAGTACGAACACAAGTTCATCCACTGATAACTTTCTATTCATTGTAAATTCAATTATAAATGTAACAAGGTTTAAACCTTTATAAGATCACTTGTTACAGCTTATTATTCACGAACCACGTATCGTCACGAGCAACACCATAAGGTATTAGTTACGTCAATCAAGCTATTACTACCCTAATCAAATCAGAACTACCTACGTATATAACTTCTGGTGTCAAGCAACCTATGGCCCATGCTGTAAATTTGAAATTTACTTTCTGAAAAATTAAATTCAGTAAGTTTTCCGTATTCAGCACTTTCTTAATGGTGTGTAGGGAAAATCTCTTGAGAATTGTATGTGTTAGAAAACAATTTTTTTCACATTCTTGCATATACATTTTCATTAAAAAATTAAATGAAATCTTTGAGGTTTACGTCCCACGATTATGCCGGCTAGGCTAAAGGAGACGGTGATGATGAGAAATGAATGAAATAGTGGAATGAAGAAAGTGGGAGGAAACGGGAGAACCCCGACGAAACCCACGCATACGGTGTTTGTTCACCACAACGTTCACTTGGCAAGAGGAGGGTTTGAACCCAGGACCCCATGCACCAGAGGTGAACGCTCTACCACTGAGCCACCGCGGCCCCAGCACTTTCATTAAGTAGACGACAATCATAAATTGGCATAATGTGCTTACCTTATGTTTATATTTCTCCAAAGCTTCTCTTGCTTTGTGAACCAACAGATTCTCATCTGTTTCTAGCTTAAAAGAAACAATGTACGCATTGGGTAACCATATGCTCACTAAAGGCTTCAACATCTTTGGCACAAGTTTCAGTGTTATCGTAGGGGGCCCTGCTGATGACTGAATCTTGTGGACTGGCTGAAAGAAACAAAAGTAGTTTCAAAGATTTTTCTCATATACCTTATATTATTTATATTAAAATATTGGAATGGTCGATATATTATAAAGTACGACTCTGAAATCAAAATGAAATGAAATCTTAATTCTTAACTACGATTACCAGACTGAAGTGAAGGCAAGCCCAAAAACCAGCAGCATTTGTGTAACTGCCGATACAAATTTGAAACGTTAAAGATTTCTGCATGTTTTTTACTTTAACATAGATAACATCTGGTATATTTTCATAAGTAACCTCACTTTTAACGTTCCCTGGAAATCCTAAAATGATTCTTTTTTAATTCCTAGTGTCATTACTGTCTAGTCGTCGATTGGTTGGCGAAATTACGCTAGAAATACAAAACTCCCTTTAGGATTTCCAGGGCACATTATAGATGAATATTAGTTAATTTCCGCATGTTAATACTACCGTTTCTTCTAACATTTTATAACCGCTATTACTAACTGCTGATAGTACTTTTACTAGTCACCAAACGTACAATGTACCAGACTAAACTAACAACACAAAACATTAGTGATTAGACCTTACTATTCACATATTTTAAAGTTCTTTGCTATGTCAAGAAGAGTTGTTTTCCAGAACCGTTTCCTGGAAATCCTGACAGGTCATTTTCAACTTCATCTAAGTACAAATTTCAGCCATCACAAGTCTTATTGACACTCTATCATAAGATCATAAAGTTTTCATTACACTAAACAGTAGTTCAAGGTATGAATTACTGACTCAATAGTTAAATATACTGCATTATTTTGAATAGATCTGATGTATCTGCAGTCTCATAAACGCACTTCTTACAATTATCATCATCCTTCTGATCAAGTGTTGCTATAGATTTCAAAAGAGAAAACTCATTGTACCGTTCATTTCCATCGTAACTAATTTTAAGTTTATACAGACTCAACAATGAAAATAATATTTATCCTAGCCTTTTGTTACAATAAAAAAATATAGTCTTTATAAATAACTAAGTACAATATATATTATAAGGCATAAATAATTAATTACAGGTAATTTAATATGTAAGCCCGTATGTTTAGTTCATTGGTCCGTAGACCTATAAAATAAATTTTGAACCCGAGTGGTGCCCGGGAATCTAGCAACCCTAACTTTAAAGTCCCATGATTATCCTCTTTCGACTTAAGGTAACAGATCAAAAATGGAAATTACCAATGAAGAAACAATGAGTGGAATAACTAATGACCAGGAATCGTTTGCATATGATCATTTTTAGTACTTTGAGGGGACACAACGACTAAGTGGTAGAAGGCACCCCCTGTGAAACGAATGGTCCCTTACTCGATGTCAGACTATGTGAGTTTGATAGTGGACAGGACAGTATCCGTTGTTTTACCTGTGTCTCCTCGTTTGTTCCTATTTTCAAATTATAATATTCACAAAACAGGTACTTCTAAGAATGAGTGTGTATCGTTTCAATTGTGAAACTACGGTATATTTCCAAACTATAGGATTAGGGATAGGAATTAGATTTCTTAGCTTTCGGTATTTATGGCCATGTTAGCCCGTCATATATATAAGGGATGACGTCCCTCGGCGATCAAACTGCCTGTAGAATTGAAGAGAAAGAAAGAAGCGGCCTGGGGCTATTACCTCAGGTACCATTCCGACATTTGTCAGGTGTGAATGAGGAAAATCCAGCAGAAACCTCAACTAAGGATGGTTGATTTGAAAAAGCTCTTTTTCGACCGAGTGTCCCCACCAGGAATTTCCAAATTATAGATCTCCATTATTGTAACTGAAAGTGATAGATTTATAACTACAGTTTCAATAGGGGAATAAAGGCATTGAATCTAAATTATACTAGGAATGCAATGGATGTACCCGATTGCAATGAAATGAGCTGAGCGAGCTTAAACTACGTAATCATTCCTGGCCATTATGCAATAATAAATGCCATTTTTAATTGTTGACAAAAAAATCGCGTGAAAACTTTTTCCCCATGTTAAGTCTATGCAAGCGTTTTTCGGTCATTATTCCTCGATGGTACATCTGATTTTTGATTTCGACCTATGTTCTCACTCAGCACGACATACTCTATCAGCGTGCTAAGTTTGGTTGAGATCGGCCAAACGGTCTAGGAGGAAGCGTTTTTCGGTCATTATTCCTCGATGATACATCGGATTTTTGATTTCGACCTATGTTGTCACTCAGCACGACATACTCTATCAGCGTGCTAAGTTTGGTTGAGATCGGCCAAACGGTCTAGGAGGAGTTCGCGGACAACCAAACGGCTAACCCGAGTATAAGAGCTTCGCTTCGCTCAGCTCAAAAAATAAAAATAATAATAACAAAAAGTAAATCAATAAATCTCGCTCTCTTACTATTGATTCGAACACGGGTCTCCCACGCCGAAGGCGTGTACACTGACCGCTTAGACATGAAGGAGCTCTCGCTCTCTTACTATTTCTGCTCTATGGGTATCTGATATTGAAGCCGGAAGTGGGAAAATTTTTATCATTTTTATTTGAATACAGAGATAAGAGTGGAGAGGAAACTTACTTTCGGGACATTGAATTCACTTCAAAAACAGTTTCCCGCTATCATTTACCGTTTTCGTTCTACGATGATTTAATATTGAAAACAAAATAGATAAGTACCTACCACTTCCGGTTTCAATAAGGGAAACAGAGGGGGATGAGATGGGATCCACTCTTGAAACATTGAATCCATTTCACACAAACATTTCTCGCTGGCTACTTCTAATTTTGCTCTATGAGGATTAATGCTGAAATCTGAAGTGGAGATCCGTTTTTCGTTATATCTTACGTTTTGGCTCCATCAGATCCAATATGAAATCTTAAATAGTTAAAACTACCTCTTCCGGGCATTAATCCAAGAAATATAATTGGGGAGGGGGGAGTATTTTACTTGCGCGTTATTTTAATTTTTTACAGAATAAAATATTTTCTAAGAGCTCTTCATTTTTAACATTGTTCGTTTGAATGTACTGTTCACTTTTGTTAGTTTTAAATTACAATATCGTCTGTTTATTTTTATAACATAATTATTCATTTGCGGCTGGCAAATTTGAGCCCTTGTTGGTAGTAAGTGTAACACATCTTTATTTTCGCCAAAATTTCTTTTTATTCCACGACCCTATTTTAAATCCTACTTCTACTTCTGTCTCTTATATAAACACTGAAGCTTACAAAAGTGTTATAAATTTTATTCTAAAAGTGGACGTAAACACATACTTACACTGCGAAGACAAAATGGAAGATCAAAGTGTAACATAACACATGCCTGTACTTAATAACATAAATATAAGGCATATATGTAACCATTTATGACAAATTTGAAGTAGAACTACTTCAAAGATTTGTTATAGTTTAGTTAAAAGTGTTAACTTGAATTCAATAGATATAGTATAACAATCACTTCAAGAAAGCCGGGCACATATTACTTCCCCCCCCCCTTGGTACTTGACGCAGCACATACGGATTTGATAATTCTAGGATTAAAAAAAAATGTTTGTTTCATGTCCCACGATTATGCCCTTTAGGCTAAGGGAAACGATTAAGGCAAGTGAAGATGATGGAAGAATTGTGAAATGAGAACGTGGGAGGAAACGGGAGTACTCCGAGAAAACCCACGTACACGATGTTGTCCATCACAAATTTACTTGGCCGAGATCGAACAAGGAACCCCATGCACCCGATGTAAGAGCTCTACCACTGAGCCACCGTGCCCCCGGAATTCTAGGGTTGAGAGAATTTTATGTTACTGTCACAGTAAATCCTGCATCCTGCTGTGAGTTGCTGTAAATGTCTGCATCACCTAATTGCTGTAATAAAAATATACTTATACTAATTTAATTTTTGATTCGAAATCCAACGGGAAAATAATTTGCTTGATAACAGAATACAACATTTTACGTAACTGACACACTATAACATTAAACTTACCATTTCATTTAATGGTACATAAAAATCTGAAACAGCAGCAGCAAGATACAGCATAGCATTACTGCCAAACTGAGTTAGACTTTTGGAGGCCGCTCTCAAAAGCCACAAGTAATCTGATAGGGACGTGAAGGACAAACATAACATACGTTCCCTAGATTTCGCCTCTTGATAGCTCTGTAGAACTGGTAATACCTTGTTAACATCATCTTGCCGAACTGGAAATAATAAAAAAAATAATGAAAATATTCACTTTAACAAGTGTGTATAGAAAAAATAAATCTCTCCTTTTTTTTTTTTATATATTACTTCAGACTGCCAGTACACAATGGAATTTAATATCAAATACTGCCTGAAGTAGATATTCTTTGTCTGGTAAACACTTAAGTTTAACGAAAGAAGAAAGAAACAAAAAAGAAGGAAAGAAAGAAAAAGAGAAAGAAACATATATATATATATTATGTGCATCTATCTAGTTTACGTAACTCGTTGACATGAGTTAGAATTCACTAAAGTTTTTGGACACACGTTCTCCTCAGTGACTTCTAAGTTACTTTCTTAAAATCGAGCCCTAGTTATATAGCTTTATCGTACTTGGAAAAGGTAGAATTATTTACTTCATAAAAATCGTTACGTAAAATTTTCATCCAATAAACTAATTTCCTCCTCCACCACCACCAAAACAGAAGCAAATAGAAACACCTAGGATAAAGTTATGTGTTCATCCTAAGAGTCCCTTTATGCCAAAATGTTCTCCAAAATGTAAAAGCCACTTTCTCGCTGCATTTCCGTCCATTGGATCATCCCCGTATACGGTACAAATGTTTCTTAACTCTTTGCTGCATTGACTCTCCATGTAAATTCAAACACCACTATCATCTTTTAGTATTATTATTATTACATAAAAAAGTTTATTATTATTATTTGGCATTCCATTATCTTCAACTTTCAACTAAAATAATACACATCCAAATCAAAAGTTCATAAACGAAGTGCAAGACTTAAGACTAATGTACAAAACATCATAACACGAACGATCCGAAATTATGCTCTAATAATTCCATAGATAATGTTAGCATAGATAACCTTCAGTATTAATTCGAATTAAGCTAGGAAAACCAACGAACTCTCAGCTAGGGTAGCCTGCATCATAGAAGAAACTCACCATTTCTTTCTAAGATGGTGTAAGCGTTCTTGCTTCGCAATCAGAACGTTTCGAATTTAAAATAGCTCTGCGCAAAAATACCTTTAAATACAGGCTTTACTCGAACTTCCTTTCGAGTTTCTGTGTACGCGTCTTCAGTGTGCCAGATGTTGACTGAATTTACAGTGGAAGCCCATGTGGTTCGAATCCCATGTTAAGCTATAGGTCCACGTCTCATACAGCTCGGTGTTGAAAATGACAATAACTTCAATCCAACCAACTAATTGAACTTCCTTTCATTGACTTTCCCACTATCCTATTGAGTCTGTTTTATTATTCCGACTATTGAAAATTTGTTTTGCATGCTGTATGAAAAAGTTTGTTATTTACATAAATAAAGATATAAAATGATGTATCACTAGAGACACGATTTTTTGGTGACACGCGAAAACGCGAAATGTATCAGTTTTGTATCAAAATGTTGTGTACCTAAAATAAATAGTTTTTCACTATTTGCTAGGCTATATAACGCTCGCGATTAAGCGCGAAATTCTGTCGAATTACCGAAATTTGCAACAAGTCTCGATATTTCAAAAGTGATATTTCAAAATTTACGCAAAAGTGACAATTTTTCGACGCTTTTACGATTTATTCATTATCATTATTTGGCAATTACTAGCAACGTGATGAAAATTCCCATTATTGAGAAAATAGACCACCATGAATTTTACATGCAGTTACAAAATGAGCTCCAAACGATATCTACTGGTGAAGTGAATAGTCTGGAAGGAGTGTTGCGGGGTATACTGGATGCAAGGGTAAAAGTGGATCTGAAAAGGTAGGAGGACGGATGATGACACGCCGTCCCCAGTGTCTATCTTTACCCATTGTATTTTTTAGGAAGTGGAGGTACGTCATAGATATTTTGCGGAAGTGGAGGAACGGCATTAATATAGAGATAAGATGAGGGAATACGAGTTTCGTATTTTCCTGAAAAGAAAGAAAAAAAACTATTGAGTGAACCGAGGCGTTGAGTGGTGGAAGGAGTGGACCGAAGCGAATGAAATTATATGTAGATATTGGATATGTAAAATAAGGACTTTCGTGTTTCACAAGTGTCTCCATCCGACTTCTTCAAATTTGGCAGATCAACAACAACCACAAATAGTATAGCGTATTTTAGGAGGCACCTTTAACCCTTACAATATTTTTCCGCATAAGCAAAAACACGTGTCGATTTATTTCCTGTTTGCTGTTGATGTGCCAAATTTGAAGCAAAACGGATAGGGACACTTCAGAAACACGAAAGGCCTTATTGTACATAGGGTCTATACAATATCTACCCACAATTTCATTTGCTTCGGTCCACTCCTTTCTGCACTATTACAGTAATATTTAATTTTTTATTCGGATGGGGCCTAGATTCCAACACTTTTTTTCCGCACAAATTAAAACACGTTTCATTTATTGTTTTCCAAATTGTCCCTATCCTCCATATTCTTTAGGAACTTCTGACGTATGCTTATTTGCACTTTTGATATTTCGTAATCAAAGGTTTAGAAGGTCCGTGCCTCACTCAACCGCTTTTTTCCAGGAAAATACGAAACCCAATTACCTCATTTTACGTCTACAATATCTGTGCACAATTTCATTCAATTCGGTGCACTTCTTCTTGCCTTTCGGGCGTCAACTTTCAAAATTTTTGGTGGGAGCTTTTGCCCCCTAAAACCGTTTTTCTGCACAAAATGAAAAACACGTTTTGGTTTATTTCAACTGCCAAATTTTATCAAAATCGGAGTGTTACACTTCGGGTGTGTTACTTGTTAGTATCAGAGGGTACACTATTCAGTTTATTGTTTTTATAGTAAGTTCCTGATTTCAAGATCTCATTTTGAATCGAAGGAGAAAAAAATGCATCCGACACATGAAACGAATATAATAAACACAATTATCTGAAAACCACTCACCAGTTATATTTAGAGTACCAGAACTTTCCTTGATTTCCAACATATCCAAAAATGTCCGGCCCATAAAATGACGTATAAATGGTTCTAGTGATTTCATTCTATCAATAAAGAAACAAAACACAGAAAAAAATTACTTTATAGGAATGAAAGAGATTCAAAGAACAGCTAGGAAAGTAGTAGTATGTAAAATTACAATCATTGAGGCGATTATTCAATATCTGATAAAGACAATCATAAACTGCAGGAACTCTTAACACATGTTAACAGAAAATAAACATTCTTATACGTTAAAACATCCAAAGATACAAAAATCTGTAGACGGTTTCGAGGCACTTCTGATCTCTACCTCGGCATATCTACAGAAACAGTTGTTGTTACGGAAGGTAAAAATTTCTCTCAATGTACACTACATCATCAATTTGTAGGGTGCTTTGCAGTTCAAGACAGTTAACTGAACGTTAATAGCGTGAATTCCGCGTTTGTTCTTTGTGATCTTACGTAAAAGTACATATCACAAACAAATGCTGATAGATGGTATAGGATACATTATGAATACCTCAAATATGAATAGTCTTATCTTGAATTAGGAAACAATATTTAGAAGTCTTCAACTGAGGTGTCAGCGCACATTGGAACTGTTTGATTGAAGTTGAACTATTTTATGATACAAGGTAGGAGTGTTAATTTTTGAGTTACTTACCAAAGACTTTTCATTACCCATAGATTGGGAAGAGAACAAAATCTTACTATCGAATTACAAACTTATCGTGTCAATCGTATTCTATACGATGGATGAGTTGAGAATTTCATACATTACTTCCCCTATGTAGTAACAAGCTTTCTTCAGATGCGCTGAGGAAGAGGTGAAGAGTGCCTCAAAACAATTCTCTTAACTATATCTTCTTTTCAATGTTCTAACATGTGAAAATTTTTACTTACTGTTAATAGATATCCATTCCATCGTGTATCAATTAGTAATTCTCACACGCATTATTAATATAAGTTAGTTCGCTTTGAAATTAACATTGTACTGTTACAAAGTATATAATATTAACGGTTTGCTAATTGTCCAAATTTATTATTATTACATATATTTTATATATGATGTCTCACCCTTAATTACTTGTTAATCTTTGAAAATTTATTCACAAATTCCCTGTATTCTAAATTAACATAGAACAATTCTAATTCTTGCAAGCACATTGAAAAATAATGATACTCGCATATACACCGTTTTATATAAAGCGTCTAACCAGACTTTGGAAAAACGTAAAAAACAAAAATAAATAAATAAATAAATAAATAAATAAATAAATAAATAAATAAAATAAAATAAAATAAACCCAACTCTTCCCATATGGGTTAATTTTTATTTCATTTTGTTGTATTTTCTTAAGTTTTTTTGACGCACAAGTTTCTAAATATGATTTATATATGAAGATAACATCGTTGTCATCATTTACAGCAATTTTCTGTTTACAGCCCGCAGCAAAAACCTGCAACATGAGCATGTAAGTTTATTGTAAAACAAGGCTTAACAACCCAGGGAATCAACATAACGTCTAGCTGGCACGAATCACGCCAGGAGAAACCCCTTCACAGTTATTTTGGAGCAAAAGACCTGTACATACAGACTTCTTCAAGATTTTCTATTTTTCTTCTATTTTAGTGGTTTAATTTCGTGCTTCTCTGATGTTAAGTGTTTGTTTATTTAACTTCAGCTAGCGGCCTTTTTCAGCATCGGGACTATGTAAGAAGTAGAACTGTAAGTTGGAAAGCGAATCGCCGTAATGCTTTCAAATTTCAATGAGCTCCCATCGGAAGTCAAATCAGGGACTACCTACACCAAGGGTGTGCGTTATCCATTACATCAAAGAGGAGGGGTATTCAGTGTTCGAGCATACGGGAAAAAAAAAAAGTATATTGGTTTGAAAGAAAAGTTAAAAAATTTTATTCTGTACCTCGTTACCCTGCGCCAAACTCACCCCGCTGCTTAAACTTTTCTTGGCTGAAAAGCAAACTGCGTTCAGAAACAACGAAAACAGTCAATCTGTTTTTATTTGATAATGTAATGAAACTTTTCTATGTTAGTCACCATCGGTTCCATTGAAACGTGGCCGACTCACAGAAAACAAGTATTTTTTAAGTAGTAACTACCAGGGTTGGCTGGTTTAAACCAAAAAACAAAAAAAATGTTCGTAAAAGTGTAAGTGTTTGTAAAATCTTGATGAGCACACATTTGTGGGTTATCACGTTTCACTCCCGTATATTATTCGTATTATATTCAGACCTAAATTCCCCATTCATTACTCAAAAAGATAATACTACAAAAGCAACTTTTTTTTTTTTTTTTTTACAAGTTTATAAATGTTTATTTTTGTAGTTGTTATTATTGTTATGTAATTGCAATCGAAGAAAAATTCTAAATATTGTTTCGTTTCAATGTTTACTATTTATAAAATACATCGAAAATCCGTACTTTGTGTGTGTGGGGGGGGGGGGGTTCATACAGACTCCAGGAGAGGCATTTAGTGAAATAAGTATCTTTGGTATCTATCTATGTACAAATGAGTTTGAGCCAAAGTGGACTCAAATAATTCGTATCTTTATTCACTTTTCTTATTGATATGCAGATTAAGTCGGTGTATTTCTTTAATTTGGACCAATAAAAGTCGTTGTTAACTAACTTGAACTAAATTAGTTCCTCTGTACTCCGTAGTACTTTGAAATTGTTCATATGTAATTCTGTGTAATGGTTTCACTTGTGCAACTGTTTATCTTTTTGTCCTTCTGAAATGAGTCTTGACAGTTATATTAAGAAGCATGTAAAGATGAGTACAACGTTTTTTTTTTATTTTATTATTATTATTATTATTATTATTATTATTCCTTCGTGAGTGAGTCGGCAGACGTATTGCATTTGTGGCCAATTAGTCCTGGTTCTGAGTTCAAATGGAGGACAATTTCTCTCGGATGTAACTCGAGAAGCGGTTTTTATTCCGCTTTAAGCTTATGTGACCCCTTCCAGCATAACCCGGTTGTTGCATAATAGCATCAAGGCGAAACAAACTTATTTCTGTCCATATATGATATGAATATATAAAGCAAATTATTTAAACCATAAAAACCTGGTTTAAACCAAAAAAACCGGTTTTTTTTGGTTTTCTTAATAAAAACCATGGTTTTTGCCAACCCTGCTAACTACTATAGATCATATCACGCATTTTCAACGTAAAAACTACTTATTGCTTACGTATCACTCAGTCTGTATCTTAAAAATTATGTATATATACTACCTGAACCTGCGCTCTTTACACAGCGCATCATTCATATATGAACATGAATCTCCTTGTTATTCCTCACATCTGTACATGTCCCTTTACAGACACAAGTGAAAGAAGTCTTGGTACAAATCGGCAAGAGATACCGTAAAGGGGAGATTTTTTTCGATTACTTTTTCAATATCTCGTACCGTTTGCAAAATTTGAGCCTACTTCCGGTTGCAGTTTTTAATTCATGTATGATCTGTGTTTTCTTTCTTCTTGCATGTAGTATGTAATAAGCAAATACATAAACTAAGTAACTCAATGGCCTATGGAACCCGTAGGCTCAATGGCGGGTTCACAAAAGCTCTCCACTGACTTCTATTCTTAGCCAATTGGATCCAGTTTCTACTTTGTATTTCTATTTCTGAGAAAATTTTTCTTAATATTATCCCCCCATCTGCGCCTAGGTCTTCCTAATGGTCGTTTTCTGATTGGTCTTTCAGTCAAGATTTTGAAAGCGTTCGTTCTTTCTTCCATCCTGGCTACATGACCTGCTCACCTGAACCTCCTAGATTTGATGACCCTAACAATGTTGGATAAACCGTATAAATTATGCAGTTCCTTGTTATGAAGATTCCGCCATTCCCTATTTCCGTTTCTCTTGGGTCCGAATATTCGTCTCAGGATCTTGTTCTCAAATATTTTCAATCTATGTTCTTCGTTCCGAGTAAGAGACCATACTTCGCAACCATACACAACAACAGGCATGATTATCGTTTTATACATTTTAAAATAAGCTAATACATTACACATACAATCAATTATAATGTCAGCGATATATGGTGTTCATTGGGCAAAACACTCCAAACAATAAAGATTCAACTTACATGGAGAAATGGTTATCCTTCGTTTTTCATTATAATTTGGCCATGAAACAAACACCTGAGAGATATGCAGCCCCTCTGTACAATTATATGGTGTTGGAATGTATAATAGGTAGGATATGATGCTTTTTTTTATTTTATTTTTTTAAATTTAATTTCAACACTTCCAGTGTACCCGTAAAAATGATAATAAATAAATAATGGCCATGTTTTTTTTTTTTTTTTTTTTTTTTTTTTTTTTTAAATATTGAGTTAGAACTGGACAATCTACGCAAAATTTGCAATCGATCAGTGAACACGTCATCTTTTTAGAGCCTGTAGTTTCCGAGATCTCACTGTCGAAAGGATTTGCCACAAACATATAAGCGTCCACAAACGTATAGTTTAAAAACTCCAGAGATGGCAGCACAATTCATTTGCATTTATTTCGGAGAAGACTCATTAAAATGCAAAGACTTTGAACAATAGTTTAAAAGGATAAACTTTGTGAAAAAGATCTCTTTAAATAATCTATTTAAAGTACACCTTTTAAAAAATATTTGTCTGTTATAAACGTGAAATCACAAGTAACCGTAAATCAAAGGAATGAATGCTAAAGCTATAGCTGGAGCTCAGTCACTCTTAATTGCTATTGTAGCATTTTAATATATATATATATATATATATATATATACAGTGGAGCCTCGTTAATTCGAACTTGGATAATTCGAACAGAAGTCCATTCCCCTTGAAAACTATATTGAAAACAGTAGTAAAAAATCGTGGATAAATCGAACTTTTGAACCTATGTTTTGGATAATTCGAAGTATATACAGTTGAAAAATTGTAATGTTGGACAGATGTAAACAGAGAAACACAGTTTTAACGTGTTTTCAGTTATCCAGATGCAGCCATAGGGAAGAATAATAGAAAAGATAAATAGAAAATCTATGTAATGATAAAGATGAAGGTGAGTTGGGGGAGAAGTAAAGATAAAGAACGTGTGCCAATCCCATCTTGTTTCAGAATTGGTTGAAAATTTAAGATGAATTATTGATAAAGTCAACCAAATGTTATTAATATCGTATTCCACGCAATACATGAAATTCAAGATTTATTGACCGTACAAAAACAATCAAATTTAAGCAAATGAGGTGTACAACTTCTTAAAAGTGAGAACAGAATATTCAAATTGTTACTGGTGTTTAATTGTTTGGGGTATTCAATGTATGTTGTAGTGTTGTACGTAAATATATTCTCCATTGTGCACGTAGTTTGAATTATGTGGAGTCAATGTCGTTTGTTAGTTTGCGAAATTCGATCACGCAAATAATAAGCTGCTTTAAAGGTAAAGTCTACACCATATGAGTATGTTTCTGATGCACAGTACTTTGGTTTGTTTGTTGTTATATATGTGAAAATGAATGTTGTTGGATAATTCGAATTTTGGATAATTCGAAGTTTTCTCGTGTTCCCTTGGACTTCGAATTAAAAAGAGTCCACTGTATATACATACAGGGTGGCCCATTTTAATATTTCCACGGAAGTATCTCGAAAACGGTTCAACGTAAATTAATCAAACACAAACTCAAAAAGGAAATGTCATAGGGCACATCGAATGGTGTTGTCACGGTGTCCCCCAATGCCGCCCTTCAGGGGGGGCCTAGGGTCCAACTTTAAAATTTTAAATGGAAACATGGGGCGAATGATACCTCGTTCGATAATGTTTAGAAACTAAAAAACGTAGTGCCAAAAGATTTTTCATATCGGTCAACGTATTCAAAATGACCAAGACATGGTACTTGTATCAGACAAAATGTCCATTATCACTAACACCGAAACGGTTGGACATAAATGAACCCAACAAAAACTCAAATAGCAAAAACCATGGAGCACATCGAATGGGTATTGTCGCGGTGTCCCTCAGGGCCACCCATCAGGGAAGCCCACAGCCCAAGTTTAAAATTTTAAATGGAAACATGGGCGCGTGATACCTCGTTCCATAGATCTTTAAAAACTAAAAGCCGCTGTAGTAAAAGATCTTTCATATCGGTCACAGAATTCAAAATGGCCGCCAAGACATGGTTCCTGTATTAGATAAAACGTTCAGTACCATTAATATGGTAATTGAACCGAACAAAAACTCAAATAGAAAAGGTCATGGGGCACATCGAATGGTATTGTCGCACTATCCCCCGGGATGCCCAGAGCCAAGCTCAAAAGTTTAAATGAAAACATGGGGCGAGTGATACCTCGTTCACATTGCAAAAACTGCAACGTTCGACAATTTTGTTTTGCATTTCAGTTGGTTGATTTTTGCATGAAATCATTGCATGCAGTAAAAAGGGAAGGTACCATTTAACACGAATTTTACCTACTTTTTCTCATTACAGAGAAATCTCTCTCTTATAAAAACACATTTCAGATAATTTTGTTGCGTAGATTCAATTTCCAAAAACTAAGGTTCTCATTTGCAATTTCACCATTCCTTTCCACTTCAGAGGTGGGAGGTTGCAGCGATAATTTTCTAGGAATTAGATTTCCTCCTTTGTATTAAGTCACTTTTATTTTAATCATCTTTTTCTCTGCTGCATCGTTCTCGAGCCGTGGAATAATAAATACCCTCTGTGATTTCCTATACGAGTTTTATTCTGTTCATTTATCTCCAATCGTTTTCATATTAGTGGTACTGGACGTTTTATCTGATACAGGGACCATGTCTTGGCGGCCAATTTTAAAACGGTGATCCATATGAAAAATGTTCTGCCACAACGCTGTTTAGTGTTTAAAGAAATATCACTCAACCAATGTTTCCATTTAAAATTTTAAAGTTGGGCCCTGGGTCCCCATAAAGGCGGCCCTGGTGTCACCTCAACATAATCATTCGACGAACCCCAAACCATTTTCCTGTTTCACCTTTCATTCTGTTCATTTATCTCCAACCGTTCTCATTAATGGTACTGGACGTTTTCTTTGATATAGGCACTTTGTCTTGGCCGCCATTTTGAATACGGTGACCGATATGAAAATTTTTCGCCCCAACGCTTTGCAGTTTTTAAAGATCCATCGAACGAGGTATCACTCGCCCCATTTTTCCATTTAAAATTTTAAAGTTGAGCCCTGGGCGCTCATGAAAGCTGGCTCTGGGATGCACCGCGATAACACCATTCGATGTGCCCCATGACATTTTCTATTTGAGTTCTTTTTTTTCGGTTCATTTATGTTGAAAAGTTTTCGAGATATTTTCATGGAAAAATTAAAATGGGCCACCCTGTATATATACATACAGCAAAACGCGACACCATTCAAAATCACTGTAACACACCTTTTTGCGTGTGGCAACTGAGCACTTCACATACCAGCCAAACAGTAACGACCTCATTTGATGGGCTGGCTGACAACTAACGTCACGTACACGACAAAGCCAATAAGACGTCTATTGGATTAAAACGTTCATGTGAGTGCTAGCAGAAAATACTTTAAAGGCCAACCAAACGCACTAGCGGGAAGTGTGCCAAGACAAAAGAAACGTACTCTAATATGACTAGAGTATGCAACGTCATAGCGGGAATCCTGGATTTCAATTTACAGTAAGCTCATAAGGTTATGATTCCACATTAAGCTATTAGTGCACGTCTTATAGTTTAAGTGCAGAAAGGGAGTACTAAACTCCGAACTAACCAATCAAATAACAGATAACAATATAAAATATAATATGTAATAAATATCTATCTGAGATGTGTATATAGACAAGCTAGTCAGTTCCAAGAAAAACCGAGCATCAATGCCGTTTCACCCCTACTGCTTCTGGATTCACAAGGAGATTCATGCTGCTACTGGGTGTTGGCCACAATGGAGTGGGATCCAGTACTATTTATTTTTCTTTCTTTTACACACCTTGAAACATCAATCTAATCGTCATTTGTTACACATTTCTTGCAAGCATCTTTGAAAGAAAGAACATCGAACAAAAAATAACGAAACGAAACCAAATGAGTCAAGCTGGTTTTATGTAGCGATGCTGAATTTAGATTCTGATTTTTTTTTTTTTTTTTTTTTTTTTTTTTTTTTTTTTTAATCCTTCGAACTCCCGCACAAACATTAATTTCTATCCCCATGAACTTTAGGTGGCCGAAGGTCTACTCTTCTACTACATACAATGCTAAAAATCGGTTGAACAGGTTTTTTGTTTTCATAATACTGCTCAATTTGAATTATTTTGTTTTTATAAATGTAAATGTCCATGTTTTTTTTTTTTTTTTCGAATATAAATATAATCCATACCATTATTTGTCCTTTAATTAACTCAAACTCAGAGTTTTCTTTTCATTCATTC
This sequence comes from Thermobia domestica, assembly GCF_964235325.1. Taxonomy (NCBI): domain Eukaryota; kingdom Metazoa; phylum Arthropoda; class Insecta; order Zygentoma; family Lepismatidae; genus Thermobia; species Thermobia domestica. The sequence goes on along the minus strand of NC_137455.1, from coordinate 292,387,196 downwards.
AGTATTTTCAGAAGTTCTCGATAGCCTTAGAATATTTTAATATTATTAATTGTTCACTAGCGCATCTTAATACGAAAAAATATCTAATTCGTTCTATAGAAGTACATTTTTTTTAAGTAATGTGATACAGCTTGATTATACCAATAATATATAATTAAAATGTTCAAACACCCAGGTGGGCAGAATCAGAAAAAAACAAAACTTTTTTTTTGGAGCTGTGTCTATTTGGACTATACGAATCATAATTTAACGTGGACTGATCATTTATCTCTTTGGCGAATGAATAATGGATTACTATACTTTTCAATGAAAATATGTGCATTAAAAGTTTGACGTCTTCGTCAAATGTGAAAGAATACAAAGGTTGATTCAGTTATATTGAGCCGAATTTGAATGTGTTATTTACGTAGGAAACGCCGTGTTTCCACCTTCGGTTGTTTCCGGTCTGCAGGCCACTTCAACTGACTATTGCCCGGCATCGGAGTTTCTATTACAGGAGACTGTGTTTCAACTGGACCATGGGTATTCCACCCAATTCATCTTTACAGATTTTCCACAGGCCGGTGACGGTGCGGACTCGACAATGAGGCAGGTACCGCTTGAGGAATCCGAAAGCACGATAGTCCATTGACCTGACATCTGGACTCTTGACAAAGATGTTAGAGAAGGAAATTGCCAAAATTCAAGTTTCCTGTTCCATAAGGCTATAGAATTGCAGCGATGATTTCGCCGTGTGGCTGAATGCCTTGTCTTGGTGCAGTTCAACTTAGTTCATGTCTTGTCCATATAATGTTGGGATTTGATGTTGGTACACGAATTCCTTCCACAATCCGTTCAGTTTCGGTGGTATTAAACTACGCTCGACCACAATGCCTAATACATGATTAACAAGATAATGTTGCTTATCTCATGTCAATATGCGCGGTATAGTTGCACATTGACTTCGGCTCAATATAAATGAATCAACCTCTGTACAAGGTATAAAAAAAAACGTTTCGTATTGCACACACTGTCTAATATTCAACTGAGAACCATTTGGTTGAACACGCCCAAAATCAGAAGCCAAAATCGTTTTAAAAAGCTCTTCCAACATGTATCAAATGTCAAATCTATCATTAGTATTTATGTAGACAAGATAAAAGCCTGAAGTCCAACTTCGACCTCGATCACCTTCATTATTTCCAATAAAGTTGTGAGAGCAGAAGTATTGAGACATTACAGTTCAGTGAGACTTCCCACATCTGGTTCAAACCTCTGTAGCCGAATAACACATCATTAAAACTCTTCGAAATGGGAATCTCCCATACATATGGCAAGGCTAACTGTAAACAGATATTTACAACAGATCCTGAGGTAGAAGAGATATGTTTTCAAACTGCATACAAAGTTTTCTCGAAACGAGCACAATCAACGTTGACCACATTATTTCTTGTTCTTGAAACGATTCATAATCAAAGTTAACGGGTGGAAAAAGATTATATTACGATATATGATCTCTTTTGTTGTTTATAATCATGTTAATTTCGAAGTCTGAATATAAGTACAATTAAATGGTCTTAGTAAATGCCTCTGTGCGACCAAATGAATGTGGTTTCTGTGTGCGTGGTCCTGGATTTGGTCCTTTGTGGGGAATGCTAAACCTCGAATAAAAGCCCGGGTAATGGTTTGAATTCCATTTGAAGCAGTACATAATTATATAGCCTTGATGCTGAAAAGGGTTGTTAAACTCTGATCAATCCAAATGCCTCTTTAATTTAACAGAATGTGATCTTAGAGTATCGTCTTATTCTAAATGTAAAATAATGATAGTTGCGTATTATGAAATACAGTGAATTTACAAGAAGACTCGCATACGGCAGAAATTCTCCCAAAACTTAAAATTTCGAATCCCAAAAATTCATAGTGTTTATACGAGTTACTCAGAATGATTTTTTCTTAATGTTTTAACGTTATTATTATTATTATTATCGTCTTTCACAAGTATTGCTATATTCATTATATTATTTTGTATGAATAAAATAGCTGAATACATTACCGGTACAAAAAGATAACTGCATAGCCCGCTTTCAAGAAGAATTCAGCTGACGATGCTCCTCTGGTACCAAGACTAAAGTTGTCTACATATCGAACTGTATTGTGCTCTAAAGGCACGGTCGTTCCTCCTGACTAAAATAACAAACGAGTTATATCACATTATATAAATATTAATACAATATATTAAAATATCCTTAAAACTCTAGACAATTTTCAAGAGAATTACATTCCATCAAAAAATGAGAAATAAACCCAAAATTTACTAATTATTAGCCAACATCAGAAGAAAATTTGGTAATGGACTGTAATACGCATTCTCTCTAAAATTCTCCAATATAATAATTATAAAACCTGGATTGTATTTACTGTACTACTTTCTAGAAGTCATCTAAGAAAAATAAGTGTCAAGCCTTATTTAAAACATAAATAAATTCTGATAAAGACAGTAAGCAGGGTATGAGAAACGTACATTTATGAATGAATGGGCTGGCAGTTTATCATAACACATTTAAATAATTTGCCTACACGTTAAGCAACCGTAACTCCTAAATAATCTCTTTCTAAAAGATGGCAGTCTCATAACCGTACGTAGAACGATTTAGAACAAGTGATCAAAACTGTAGAACCACTGGAATAACACAGAAATGTGTGTAAAATGATGTTAATATTAATATTGTGTACATGTTTATGGAATGCTTAAAAAAATAATAAAAATCAACCACTTTGCCAAATGATCGCCACTTTAAAACTGTTATTTTGGATGAAATTCATATAGTTTTCAAAAGGAAACATAGGCATGTTACATGAAATGTACAATTATATTGTTATTTTTATTTGTATTGGCATTACTTTCAAGTTGTAAATAGTTTTCTTTTCTTGTAGGTACAGTGAGGAATGGAATTGAGAAGAGAACGTGTGGAGATTATCCTGGTGGCCTGCCGGCAAAATTGCTTTGTGTTTGATAAAACTACTGAAAATTACTGTAGATTTTATGAAAGTTGTGTTTTACCTTGCAAGGTCAGAATGTCTTTTATTCACAAATTTCTTTCTCTTCTTTATGAACACACAAACTTTAGAAATGTTAATATTGTACTCTTTAGGCAAGAGTTTAAAACCCTTAGTGGGAGGTATAGAAAATTGATCTATTAGCCTTCTTCTCCCATTACATGGTACTAAAACAGACATTTTCTTCGAAATTCGGTGTTGCCAATAAAATTCGAACTGGACGGCAGCTCTCGGCGAGAACAGGGGTGAGTAAACGCTGATCGTCTCCGTCACATGAGTAAGGAATGGAATGTCTTAAATGTTTTGGCGAAGAAAAAAGTAGCCACGAAACTCCGAGTGCTTGGTGTTGCTTTGTTATTTGACACTTTCAACCTGCTTTCAACAGAATATTTCTTCTGTTGAGAAGGAACGACCCATATATGCAAGCAAGTTGGTCAATGTTTCTTCATTTCCCCCTTCTTTATATAGACAGAAAGAAAGAACACATATGTGTAAGTCATTAATCACAGTGTAACGCGGACCAAAACTATGGCAACGTCGTTCGACACACATTAAGTTATAATGCCACTAGTAAGAGGATACGACTGTTCGGACAGTTCCGATTACCACCCAGTAAGGCTTTTAAGATCTTGCCTAAAGAGTAACTCAAAACTCTGACAAGTATACTAAACAAGTGCCTAGTTGCGAACTATCAAAAAATGAAATAACGTTGAAGAAAGAGAGAGAAAAGTTGGAAACTTCAATAGCGTATGAAAATTCTAGAATTGTTCTCTTTTGTTTTCATCCTGTTGATGTAACATCGGCTAAGGAATTCTTGATATTATTAGAATCAAGGTTTCTTCCAGGGAAAAAAAAAAAAAAAAAAAAATGTGTGTGTGTGGAGGGGTTAATATTGTCTTGCAATATATTTAATAATAAAAAACAAATATTTTACACACGTATTTGATACAATATACTATTCTGATTTAGGTCAATATTCTTATGAAATTTTAAACTTTATTTCAATGTAAATTTAAGATGTTTACATTTTTAAAAAGTCTGCATTATTTGCTATCCCTATTGAGAGGCCGAAACACACAATATGAAAGAAAAAATCTGGTCCCACGAATGCACTCTCGAATGTTTCTACTGCTTTGCCCTGCCTTGACGCGGCTTACATGCAATACTAGCTTATAGTAACCACTTCACATGAAGTTGGTGAATGTTTTTCACACAATTCTTCAGAGCCTGCCTTATTTATATATATACACCAGCGTCATCGATTGCAAATTACTTCTAAACCGATCCTACATTACGATACGCGTTAAGATGAGTTGAAGAATAGAATGTAAAATTAACTCCCAAAGAAAATAATCGACAAGGAGGCAGACTATATTCCGCTCTAGAAATCTTTCCAAAAGTATTAACACATGTATCTATACAGCATGTATTTCTTGATAATCACCTGTGCCCTTCACTCATAAGAATCACTTGCGATTTCATAAGGTTTAATATTAATCCTTGTAATGCTAATTGCTGTAAACAAGCAATAAACATATATTACTAAATTATTAAAAAGAAACGTAACGAGAAAATCCTCGTTCCTAACTCTCCATTAAACTTCAAATTAATCAACTATCAAAATTAGTCATTCATTTATGTACTTTTTTTTTTAGTACCGGTACTAATTAAGTATTTTTTTAGTACTAATTATTACCGATCCGTCATAAAAATGGTCATTTTACGATTAAATTGACTGAGTGTATATGAAACAGGATTGTATAGGATATTAAATTCCACTATCGGGCAAACTTTTCAGTATATCAGAAACCAGTATTTCACGTTCACAAGTGGAATGGGCTGACATTTAGTATCTCCCCCAATCTTGCACATATAAGATTTAGTGTGTTACTTTACAAAATATAGCTGAGCTAGGAACAGGTAGCGAAGGGAGTTAGAAGCTCCCCAGGGGCCCTTGTACCTCTACCTTTATCACAATTTAGACAAAAACAAGGTACTCGGTTCTGAAACCATGAAACGAGTTGGGGGAGATACTAAATGCCATTCAGTGGAATGTTACAACTATGAAACCATATCAAGGGCTATGCTATAAAATGAATGAATGCATATTAGTAAGTGTAACATACTAATTTCCACTGGTGGAGTATTTCTGCACGATATAAGAAACATGTATTTTATGTTTACAAGTATAGCCACAAGTGCACAACAATCACAAGTGCTCTAATCAATGTGATTTTATGCGATATTATGTGATTTTTGCACTGTCTTCGTTTATACACATACCCCCTGTCTCTGAGGCTCTGCTTCCTGCAGACGCACACTCGTATGGTCCCTGCTGCGCTCCTTTTAGTGGAAACTTTGCAAAGTTAGTTTGTGGTTTTTTTGCAAAAATTTATATGTCATATATCTGGATGTGTATTTATATCCATAAGGGAAAATTTTCGTAAGTGGATCCGCACCCACGAATTCAACTCCTACCCTAAGAAAACATTTCTAAGGCACTACCAGTGAATTTTGGGATAAAATAATTGCACATAATAGGATACCAGGAAATAGCATATATCCTAATCATCTCCAGAACATATCAGTTAGCGCGCACATTATCAATTTGTACATGCGTACCGGTAATTATTTGGGCATGCACAAAGGCTACGAGTCCAGAATGACTAAGCATTTAAAACAAGCAAAAAAAAAAAAAAAAAAAAAAAAGCCTTTTAAAATAAGGTGCAGTTTTTACTATACGAATCCACAAATTGTAAAATGTACAGAAAGATTTGGGCATCTTTTATTTGCCCATTCTGTAGAAAACAGAACCCAACCAACTCCTGCGGGGTTTCTAACCCGTTCCTACTACTTCTACTATGGATTCATATAGTAAAACTGCACGTAAAATTTGACGAACTATTCTTAGTTTTTTTGGGGTATGTTTAGTACAAGGGTCCAGCAGCACGTAAAAAACACAAAATTTACAGGAGAAATGAGTGATGCAAGTACTTAGACGTAACATAACGTAACCAAATCTAACCAAACTTAACATAAACTAACGTAAGCTAACCTGAACTAAACTAAACTAACGTAATATTAGTAGAAATAAGCGAAATTCTATCATTTTTTGGAAAATTATGCGGGACTCCTATACTAATATAACATAAATTAAACTAACCTAACGTAACCTAAACTCGCCTAGGCCTATGTTTAGCAGAAGGGGTCCAGCTCTTTTCTCTAAAAAATGTTACAATTTTTGTAATTTCTGTTCACATTCGGTTAGTTTAGAGTAAATTAGGTTAGTTTAGGCTAGCTTACGTTAGTTTAGTTTAGTTTAGGTTAGGTTAGTCTATGTTAAATTAGTGTAGGGGTCCCGTATAATTTTTCAAAAAACGATAGAATTTCGCTTATTTCTACTAATATTACGTAAGTTTAGGTTAGTTAAGGTTAGCTTAAGTTAGTTTATGGTAGGTTAGGTTAAATTTGGTTACGTTATGTTACGTCGAAGTACTTGCATCATCCATTTCTCCTGTAAATTTTGTGTGTTTTACGTGCTTCTGGACCCCTTGTACTAAACATACTCCCTAGCCTATCCTAACTTAAACTAACCAACCCTACCCTACACTAACCGAATGTGAACAGAAATTACCAAAATTGTAACATTTTTTTAGAGAAAAGAGCTGGACCCCTTCTGCTAAACATAGGCCGTTTTTTTTTTTTTTTAACTGATTGAATGATGATCTTCGGAACTTCAACCTAATACTATGCCAATCCAGTTTTCTTAAGTATATTTTATTTGTAAATCAACACAGTACAAAGCAACATAATAGGATCCTTGTACTTAATATTTACATTAGTGTAAACCGTAAAAACTACCAACCTTGTTACTACTCAGAGACTTACCGTAATTAAAACTATTTTATTACCGATTTTCGCATGTTGAGAACAAAATTCATTAAGTTTTCTTTCACTATTATCGAAGTCTGCCGGAGGTGGATGACTATTATAAAATTCCTCCCAATTTTCCGCCATTATTAAGTATGTGCTTTTCGTTTGTCATCATCCGGAATGATACCAGATCATAGTGAATGGAAGAAATTCCACTGAATATCTCGTGCGAAACAGGTTTAAAAATCAATATTAGGGTATTTTCAGTAGCGGTTTGCGACAACCCAACTCAAAATTTGCGATTTAATGTGTAATAATAGACATAGGAATTGTAATGACATTTTTCTGCTTTTGTGACGACCCGCTCGGGAGAGTAATACTCCCGGAAGTACGTTTTTCCGCGCGCTACTCTAGCCAGCTGTTTTACGCGCTATCCTAACCAGTTGTTTTAAGTTGGTCACAAAATTTATATCAGGAAGTACAAGGGGGACAAAACGAGCCCTATATCATGGAGTACAAGGGCATAAGTACTACAACTACTTATCTGCACAAAAATAAATAAATGACTTTTTTAAGTATTATTTTCATATTTTAATTTAATAAGTGTTGTAAAAATGTAAAAAAAAAAAATCCTCGGGCAGGGTTTGAACTCGCGCCAAAAGAGAGTTTTATTACCAGCATACAGCGCTAGCCCACTCGGCCACGATGGCCGACAGTACGAAGCCTTTGATTTCTGTTATTTTACAGCAACATGGCAAGAAGTGGATAACGCCAACCAATCAGAACTGTGTTTCTCGTTTCTACTTCCGGGAGCATTACTCTCCCCGAGCTAGTCCTCTTTTGTGTTGCACTCCTGTAGGCAGAATTGTACAAAAACTAGTACGAAATGAATCCCAGTGCCTATTCAACAGAACCATACTAGTAACTTAAAAACATATTTTAAGATCAGGGGTGTAACCACGGAAGGAGGAAAAAGAACCCACCAAACTATGGTACATTCTATTTGATGTAACTATGCTGGAATTCATGATTTATGTACCTCCTCCATCAGGAAATTGACACCTAAAACCAGTGGCGTACCAAGGGCAGGCAGGGCCCCGGGACAGACAATGCTCAGGGTGCCCCCTCAGAAAAAGTAAAACGTTCGTCATATAATCACCTTTTTATTTTTGACATACAAGCACATAATTTAGCAGTACCTTTTGAGATACATATTTTAACAGGGGGGTCGAAGTTGATTTTGTCGTCTTTGAAGGTTAATTTGTCAAAAAAAAAAAAAGATCCTATTACCCACAGAAATAATTATCCCTGCACGAAATTTTGATGGAAAGTTATCGCAAATGAAGTATAAATGTATTTGTTTAACAATCACCCCATACGGCTCAATGGCCATTTTACACGGGGTATTTAACAATAACAACAAAGGAAAGGATTTGGGTAGGTATTGGCCAGGGCCTATTTACTAGGTATCGACCTGGAATTTGACTGATAGAACTGAGGGATACCCTAATGAAAATAGTCGGCAACGCGATTCGAACACACAACCTCCCAAATGCGAAACCAACGCTCTATTAACTGAGCTAGCTCGCTATAGATACATTAGAGTGTTTTAATACAATCTACGTTCTTTTTCACAATATAGACTTGGCAATTACATTTCTCGTACTCCGTCATACCTTTCAGAAACAACGTAAGTCACAATATTTCAACATGGCTTTTGTACATACACTTTTGACGTAAGTAAGTCAGAGCTTAATATGCATGATTAAATAAGGTTGTCATATTTGAAAGATGAAAATCCGGGACGCTACTAAATTAGAGAATATTTGAAATGCTTAAAATAAAAAGAAGTGTTAAAAAGACTCTAATAATTTACTTTTTCCATTAGATAGAGTTGTTCAAGTATTACGTAACCACATTTTTAGTCATTTTAGTAGATCTTCTTCTCCCTAGTTAAGCAAACGTAAACAGATTATTTACGTTTGATTGGAGTTTTGCGTCCCTTTCGGCACCAATGAAACATGAATCTTCAGCTTAACGTGGTATCCGAACCACATGCAAGTTTCCGCCAGAAATCGAACCCAGGGCTCCTACGCCGAAGATGCGTACACTAACCATATAGCCTCGAGAAAGCTCAAGTTATCCCTCTATTCGAACCGGAAGTTAATACATCTACTTCCTGTTTCAGTATCAAATTCGCATAATTTCGAAGTCTATCGTAGTTTTAGACTGTAAAACGGAAATCACTTGCTTTTTTAAGAGTACATTGATTAGGATAAAAATAGTGCAATATAAATATACTTAATCCATTATTTTATTTTCGTTACCGACTTTATTATTATTACTATTAATTATAATAAAAACAATCAAGTTTAACTACACCCAGCAATTAACAGGTAACACCCTTAATTTGTAAGTGAATTAAGATTGGTTCATCCAGTGTATATAGTGCTTATTTTTTGTCTGTCTACTATTACTAAAACTACTACTACTTTTCTTCTACTTATTGGCAATCAAACATCGTAAAAATTTAACGTTGAGAAATAATGAAAGCTCTTCGTCCATTTTTCAATTGGCAAAATAAAGCTGCACAATGCAGAACAATATTTATTCAAAGAATAGACCGAAATTCAAGTCAGTTTACCAAATTATGAAAGTAAGAAAAATAAGGAAAAGCATATCCCTTAATATCAGAAGATGGAAACTAATGATGCTGCTAATAAATTGGGATATAGAGTGGCACTGGAAAACTCATGTATAATACTACCACCACAGCTTCAGCGCCTACGTTGTTTCTTCGCAGCAAAGTTTTGCGGTGAGGCTAACAACATCAGCCTTTATTAATTCTTTGTCTTACGTGTTTGCTCCTCATTTTGTTAGGGTGCTCATTTAGATTTAGAACACTGTGTTATAACTTCATTTTATTCTTCTCAGAATGTTTGCTTGTATAACACTGATTATCTTTCCGTACTCCATGAAGTTTAGGTGTATTGCAATATTAATATGCATGAGCAGAATTCGTTCTTCTCTATTTTGGTATCAGTTCAAAATTGTTCCAGATACACCAGGGGTGTAGCCAGCAGGTTTGTGTAGGGGGGGCCCGTCGTTTTTGAGGGGGGGCCAGCTACAATGTGCAAGGCCAAAAAAAGTGTTGCTGCTAGTGTTTTTGAGGCCTGAAAGAAAGGAAAATTTTGGTTTTCTTCTGGAAAACTAAAAACACTATTTTAGCTTATTATTATTATTATTATTATTATTATTATTATTATTATTATTATTATTATTATTATTATTATTATTATTATTATTATTTGGTCTAGGAATTAATTCGTGCGGGTGGACAAGAGATGGCGCAACGAACGGAGCGTCCCACAGTTCCGTGTATCCACACATGTGTTGCAAACCCCTGTCATCGCGTATCGTTCGTAGTATAGGGCAGTGGATTAAAGCGTCAACAACACCAGTTTGTAGTTAAGTGAACATGGCGCAATTTGTGCCTGATAAAGTGTTTTTGCGGGGTGTCCTGCTGCATTACTTTAACATGCAGAAAAGTGCGACTGAAAGTCATCGTATTTTGGTGGAAGTGTATGGTGACCATGCTCTAGCTGAGCGAACGTGTCAGAAGTGGTTTGCACGGTTTAGAAGTGGTGATTTCGGCTTGGCAGACCAAGAGCGAGATGGACAGCCAAAAAAATTTCAAGACGAAGAATTGACAGCATTGCTCGAGCAGGATTCGTGTCAAACGCAGGAACAACTTGCAGCAGCATTAGGCGTTGATCAAACAACAGTCTCCAAACGCTTGAAAGCCATGGGAATGATTCAAAAGATGTCACATTGGGTTCCACATGAATTGAAAGACAGAGACGTTGAAAGACGAAAAACCATTTGCGAATTACTGCTTCAACGACAGAGCAGAAAGGGGTTTCTGCATCGAATTATTACGGGTGATGAGAAGTGAATCCATTACGAGAACCCTAAACGAAAAAAGGCCTGGGTGAAACCAGGTGAACCAGGTCCATCACAACCAAAACGAGATATTCACTGTGCAAAGGTTATGCTGTGCATATGGTGGGATATGAAAGGTGTGGTGTACTATGAGCTGCTGCAACCGGGTGAAACTATGAATGGAGAACGTTATCGACGACAATTAATGCGTTTGAAGCAAGCTCTGGCCAGAACACGACCAGAATGGGAGAACAGACATTATAAACTTATTGTTCAACATGATAACGCTCGCCCACATGTCGCAAAACCGGTCAAAACCTATTTAGAAAATGTCGGATGGGAAGTTTTACCCCACCCGCCGTATTCACCAGACGTTGCTCCTTCGGACTACTACTTGTTCGATTGCATGAACAACGATTTGATTGGACAGCGGTTTACTTCTTCAGAAGATAGCGAAACATGGGTCTCTGACTGGATCGCTTCCAAGGATGAGGACTTCTTTCGCCACGGAATCCGTACATTGCCTGACAGATGGGCGAAAGTGGTGGCTAGCGATGGACAATATTTTTCTTAAGGTATTTATGTATTTTGTGTTTGTACTACAGCTTCAATGTGTGCGTACCAACCGCACGAATTAATTCCTAGACCAATTATTATTATTATTATTATTATTATCTATAAATTATATTCAAGATAGTTTTTATTATGCTTAATCAAGAACTACTGCCCGGGACCAAACGCTATACTTTTGTGCATAACTATAAAGGTAATCAAGAAAGTTCTGTCCCTTTTCGTGGAAGTCTGTGTTCAATTGGACCTCACACCGTGAGTTCAATCCGAGTGGAGATACGGCGAACGTCAGTTGTTGGTGTGGGTATATCCAACATACTACCTGGTTGTGGCAATTCAGACACACCGTGAACTTGCGTCAAGACAGAGGGAACATGGGACATCCACAGAGCGTCATAAGAGCATGTATGCTGAACGATTTCAAATGGAGGTCAAACGCCGCTGTAGCGGGACAGAAGATATGCCAGGCCTTTGGTGAGGGTGTCGTGACGACGCGAACATTGCAGCGATGGTTTAACAAGTTTAAGGACGATGACGAAACACCCGAAAACATCACGTGCCGGAAGACCAACACATGTACAAAGAAGAACTGGCACTACAATTCAGTGTGTGGAGAAACCATTCGGTAGCACATCCATCAACTTGTGAAGCACTACAAGTTGGGTCAATGGTCTCACATATTTTAACTCCGGGCCAGAAAGAAACGCGGCAGTCGCCTGTGTTTATTTACTGTTTTGGAGCCATTTCTGGACAGGGCGTTGACATGTGATAAAAAGTGTGTCCTATACGAAGCTCCACGGCGCCGTCATCATTGGTTAGCATCCCATGAACCGATTTCAAAACAGCCGAAACCAGCACTGTACCAGAATAAGGTCCTTCTGTGTGTTTGGTGCATCGTGCCTCGGGAACTGCTACCAGCTGGTCACAGTATCAATGCAACTGTGTAGTGTCAGCAGTTGAGCTGTGCTCAACAAAAACTCAAAACTCTGGGGCCATCGCTTCTGAATTGCAAATGGGTCCTCGTTTACGGGTCAACGCTAAGTCCCACGTGGTTAAGATGACTCAGGACATTATTTTCCGCCTTGGATGGGAAACAATATTGCAACCACTATATTCCCCGGGTATTGCACCGTCCGATTATCACCTGTTCCATTCTTTGAACAATCACCTTAGAGGACGCCAGTTGAAATCCCTAGTAAAAGTCCAAAATGCACCTGATACTTTCTTCGTTTCACGGCCCACCAAGTTTTACTGCGATGGATTCCATGGCCTTCCAGAACGTTTTCAGAAGATCGTCGATGCTGATGGGGACTATTTTTGATCTTCCAGGTTAGGTGACATATCAATGTTCGAAGGTGGTGGGTGAAAAAGCAACAAAACGTTTCTTGGTTACCTTTAAATTTAAGACCTTGTATACAGAACCTATCTACACAAGATTGATTTTCTCTGAAATTTTACTTAATTTCTTTACGGTTTCCTGACAAAAATATTTAATATTCGTGGCTAAAAAAAAAAAAAAAAAAAAAAAAAAAAAAAAAAAAAAACCACTCAGTAGAAATAAAAGAGAGAGCGAATGAAATCCAAATTGAATAAAAGCATTGTTTCTCACCAAATTTTCCATCCTCTATGTCTTTTAAAACACTTGTTAAAGCATATAAAAACATACTTGTTAAAGCATATAAATCGCAGTAAATTGTGTAATCTGCTGTCACAAAACAAGTATCCTATTTTTCGATCGGTATAAGGAAGAGATACTATACTATTTCTCGATCGGTATGGAAAAAAACAATATTTCTCCTTACTATTTTACCATAAATTATTAATTGTCAATAAAATTTGTTACTTTTAAATGAATGAAGGGAGATAATTTTACTATGATGTTTTAAAAGCCGGTCATTTGGGAGGGCCAGGAAACCATTTGGGGGGGCCCGGCCCCGATGGGATCCCCCTTGGCTACACCCCTGAGATACACAAAGACGATCTTCTTTGGATCCTGATTCTGATGATTTAGAAACATTTGAAATATCGGCGGAAGAACCTCCGACATCTGTTCCTAAACCTTCTTCTGAAGCGTGGAACATTTTCTGCTGCAAATACTTGACGTCGCTGCTCCCTTGCAGATAAATGAGAGTAGCCTGTCGAACACTCAACATTGCCTTCGTGTTCTCCAGCTGGAATCTTCTTCTGTTCAGATGTTCCGAACGAATCATTCTCAAACAACGTAATACTTGTCCAATTTCTAAATGACTTTGGCTTCTTTGCTAAGCCACACTTTAGCAATCTGTTGGTTCTCAGATTGAACAAAACGAGCACAGCAGCCCAGTGACAAATGTCGTCTGATTTTCTCGTTATCGGATGAATTTTTAGTCCTAGTAGATGTTTTCGTACAGTCCATTGGACAAAAGAGAGCAAAGCAACTGGGCGGTAATCAATAATAGTACAGCCAACAATAACTTTGTAATCAACAGCTGTGGGAAGACACATTGTTCCACGCCAATCGCTTCCTACAACAATGACGTTATTGTTGGCTGAGTCGAACAAAATGGAAATCTGGTCAGAGAAGGCATAAGGTAGTCCCTGGTCCTTGAATTGCTCCTCTGAAAAGGAAGGCAAAACAGAGAGCTGGCCCATACCTTTCAGCAAAGTTTCTCCTCGTATTGTGAAAAGTGTGCAGATCGAGGAAACAGATAAAGTCCATTGCATCTGAATTATGATCTTACGGAATATTCTTCTTCTTCTTTTCTCTATAAGCAGACGTTTCGATATATTAGATGCCTCATCTTCTTGAATGTTAACTTCAGTATATGATAAAAATCGTTTTCTCGATCTGCCTATCCATTTTCTGAAGTGAGGAAGCAATGCCCTCTTAAACAATGGACTCCGATGCCTATTCACAGATCTACTCATCGAACCAATAGAGTGGTCTTTTTCACTTTCCGATGTCATCTCTTCAGATGCCTCGAGCGACAATAAGCTAACCCAATTCCTAAATAATTTAAGTTTCTTTATAATACCACATTTCAGCAGCCTTCTGGATCTCAGATCGAAAATAATAGCAGCAGCAGCCCAGTGACAGATATCGTTAGATTCTCTAGTAATTGGGTGGATCTTAATTCCTAGTAGATGATTGCTTATAGACCATTCGATGAAAGAATACAGCGTAAGTGGCCCGTAGTCGATTATGGAGCATCCAACGGTGACCTTGAAGTTTTCAACAGAAAAAAGGGACACTGTCCCACGCCAGTCACTGTCAAGAATTGTTACAAAATGTCTGCTTAAGTCGTAGAAAACATGCAACTGGTCACAGAACGTATATGGGAGACCTTGGTCATCAAATTGAGCCGGTGAGAATGTACGTAACACTGGAAGTTCTCCCATTCCAAGCAATAAGGTTGTTCCACAAATAGTTATCACATGTTGGGTTGAAGATTTATGGATAAATGAATATCTTAAATGCTGGATAATCTTCTTAATCTTCGTACGATTGTTTACTGGAAGATGGGGTTGTGATGTGTTAGTTACTTCATGGTAATCCCTTACAGTCATAGCAGTGGTAGGTTCAGCAGTGTTTCTCATTCGTAGACGAGAAATCATTCTACGCATCCAAGCTGTGCACCTAGGTAACCAGTGGCGACGAGAGAAGAACCGTCTTTATGTTGTACAATCAGTTGTACTTGGATTCAGAAGGGGAGTAGAGGAGATAGTTTCATCATGTTTTAACAGTGTTGGAGGTTGACTTAGTAGCAAATATATATAGGCTGATGTAGAAGAGACCAACATGGTCTTCGCTGGTCTCAAATTCACCGAAGTGAAAGAAGTAGATGTGCAGGAAGTCATTATATTTCGCGCTCAAAAAATTTCACGTTTACTCTATAATATTCCTAACGCTCATCTGTTGCTTGGAGATTTTTATTGGCAAAATATTATCCATGCATTGTTGTTGCAATAATTCAGTAGAACTAATATGAATTCCATTCTAAATGTTGTTGTGGAAGTTAATTTATAAAAATATGACTGTAAAGTTATGACTGAAAATATGACTGAAAATATGAAGTTATTTATAAAAATATGACTGAAAATGTTTGTAAAGTTCATTTTCAGCAGAGATCTGAGTCTTCAGTCTGGGATATAAACCATATGAATAGGGTTGCCAGATTTTGTAAAGGAAAAACCGGGATACCAATCTCAGACTATATGTAAGGTCAGGTTTCCTACTCATTTAATCAGAATCAAATATTTACCTGTCTTTTCCCAGTTTCTACCCACAATTTTCCAGTTCATTCTATACATAGTTAACACAAATGAAGCCCTACAAGGGAGCGTCCCTTATTCCAAATTCCGATTTACTGTGTTTAGCAGGTCCTAAATATTGCGCTAGTAACGACACATCCTCCCATTTATTATTGGAGATGCTTTTTGCTTTATTGCGTTATCACCTGAGTCAGAAACACTATCCTAAAAGAAATACGTCACAGTTAGCATTTAGCAAATAAAAATACATTTACGGTAAATTCAGAACGATAAACAAAAGCTAAATCTCTTGAAAGACTTGCGGAGACTCTCCAAAAGTTTGGCAGAAAACAAAATCCAATATAAAAATTCTATAATACACATAGTTTCATGTGTTTAACTGTCACTTCTTGTGCTAGAGTTAGCAGGGCCGGCCTTAAGCCGATTGGACCGATTTCTCCCAATCGTGCCCCGCGCTAATACCGTCTACTCTACTGTCCAGTCTAATCTAATCTTCAGTGATGTTTTAACAGCAAATAAGTGTGATATAAATCCCATGACTAATGTTTGCTCCTAATGCATGTCATTCTGCTCGCGGGACCGCCAATGCTTCCGGAGCCCCCGCCCAAGTGGCTCTGCTACTCTCGCTAGTCAAGTACAACACAACATCTTGAAATACAGGTCCAAAATTATTGTCCCATGTCTATAAATATGTTGTTATAGAAATATAATTTGATAACGAATTCACCCGGTATTTCTTATAATGTTAGTATGTGTATAATCGGCAAAGACATGTATGTGGCAAATTTCATGTCAAAAGAGCAGTAAATAAGAGCAGCAAAACTTTCTTGTACATTTAGCAACATTTTGTTTTACACATTCTAATTTTTGTATTTGTAATTCTTTTCCTATGAACAGGGTGCGAATTGGCGGGGGAGATGCCAGGGATTTCCTTCCCTGACAAAAATCTTTCCCACCCTGGACAAGAAACATTTTATCCCTGGCAGGGATAACTTTTTCCCCCTCTGGAGTATTTTTAAGTGGACATAAAGATAAGTAGGTCTACTTTGCGTAGCTAACCTAAATATTGCTTGAGTAAAAATTTATGAAAGATCTCACATCTCAACTGTTTTGTACTTGATAGTATATATATATATATATATATATATATATATATATATATATATATATATATATATATATATATGGGGGGAGGACTGGGTGCGCATATGGGTGAAATTCATCCCCCCCTGGGAAAATTTTTCAATTCGCACACTGCCTATGAATGAAATGAAATGACATCTTTGGGTTTTACGTCCCACGGTAGTAGATATCAGGCACTATGGAAGAAATTTGATCCCTCCCGTTTTTAGAATTCGATATCATTTCCTGGAATTCGGAGGCAAGTTTCGACAAGCCTTTAGTTGTTATGTTCATAGCCTTTTACGGCTACCACAGGATCCGTGGGAAAATGTTGGTTTGTGAGAGCCGGCTGTTGCTATGCTCATAGTCTTGGATGCTCATAATCTTGGCCGGCTATCGGATCTTCATCAGAGTCCTTTCAGTTATCACGATCGAAGCTTCCCAATTGATTGATTGATTTTCGTCTTTTCGTTATGTATTGAATAGCTATTTTGTATAGCATTGCGTAGACCTTTACCCCCAATCCTTTGATATTCAGTGATCGAAGCACTCCAATTTGATTGGTCTTCGTCTTTCCCCGCGCAAGGCCAGTACTTCACGATTTAGAGTTGAATTAATCCTTGCATTAAAAAAAAGAATTTCACGTATTGATTTTAGCGTAGCATATGATATGTACATTGTTCGAAACTCTTCATTTCGAAGCACTATAATGCTTTCAAGTGTTCAATGCTCCCATTCTCTCTCTCTATCAGCGAGAATCGAACCCGGACTAAAGTGGTATTAAAACATAAATAACAACCATAAAAATAAATTTAAAAAATACAGCATCACATTATTATTATTATTATTATTATTATTATTATTATTATTATTATTATTATTATTATTATTATTATTATTATTATTATTATTATTTTGGGAGTGAAAGTGAAACAGACAACTAACCTTGATTGTAGCATCGCTAACTTACGATATAAACGTTCTGTACACAAAAATGCACTTTGGTAGGGAGCTGGGATCGAATTTGGTACTTCATGATTTTAGAGTTGAACTAGTCCTTGCATGAAAAAAAAGAGTTTCACGTATATAGCATATCGTTTTTACGACAGAAAGGATCGAATTAACTTAAGGCCTTAAAATATTTAATGCTTTCTCATCAAGAATCGAACCCGGACCCCCAAGGGTCGCGGTTCTTCGTAAGTATATGGGACATGTATAAACATTTTCGACTGACTTGCACATCATCGGAACCGATTTCCCCAGAGGAACGAATTAACTTAATGTCTTAAAGTATTGAATGCTTTCTCATCGAGTAATCCAACTTGAGGTGAGCACTCTATCACTGAGCCTCAGTGCCGCATATAGATTACATTTTTATTTAAAAAACCTTTTCGTCTTCTTTTTTTAGTCGTCTTGTATTGGATAGCTAGATTTCCCCCTCAGCCCCCAGACACATCTTGTAATGCTAAGAATAGAAGCCCGCAGATCTCCTGCGAAAGAGTGTGAGGATTTAGCCCTTATCTTATTCTCACGAAACGTCTGTAGGTTACGACCCTTGTGTGAAAATTTTCGTCTGGAATCTTCTCAGGAAATTGAGTTGATAAAACGATTGTTGCAGTTCATGGTTGTTTTAAAACGTATTGGTAGCGGAAGCTTCTCATAGCATAACATAATGTTTTAAAAACGTAGGATGAAAAAAATGTATACTCAAATCAGCAGGATCGATTGTATTGCATGTGAAAAGTGTTATATGGTTATTCACATGATGATGTCTGTAATGACAAGTAATTAAAAACACTTATGTAAAGAAATCAAAGATCAAATTATGCCAAATTAATTTGCGTTTATGTTGAAGCCGTGATGAGATATTGCGTTATAACATATTCCCATAGCACAAAAGACTACGCCCCACGAAATGTCTGTAGGTTATGAACTGAAGGTGTGAACTATTTGCTTTATCTAATTTGGTCTTGGGATTCTCACGAATTCACTTGTAAGTGTTCATGGGAATAAGATTTGTCTGCAAACTGTTCTTTGATCGAATAGACCTTAGTTGCTAAGGGGAATATCGCATTGCATGATTCGTGAATATCGTATTTTCAAACGTATACATCATTTGAGATTACATGTATGTTTGTTGTCGTCTTCACATACGAACATACTCACGTGCGACTAAAGATAGTGCAATCTGAATGCGAAAACGCTGAGTTATGTGTAATGTAAAATAAGTTTTTTAATAGATAAGATTTACTAAAGATGCTATTTTGATACACCTATCGAATAATGTGTGTGAATAAGGAAAAGAAACTTTGTTTCAGATGTGGAACTGAATAAGGATATTAAATGTAGCAGGGGAGAGGTGGAGGGTTGTATTCACTTGGAAAAGCTCATATGTTTCTTAAGAACCGTTATCATAATAAACTTGCTTTATTTTTGACTTCAGATATAAGTGATCGTATTGCTTTGCGATTATTGACCGTGTAACGTGGGTTCCTGTCACTACGTCATGGCGCGTCCTCAGGTTGCGGATCGAGGAGAAGGCCTCTAGATATAGAGGTTAGCTGCGAATATACTGAATAAGCAGTCGCGGACAGCCGACTAGGAGTGGTCCTCCAGCTTGGGGGTTTGGGTAAGGCTAACACCCTCATCCTGTAAAAAAAGGTATTTGTTCAGAAACATTCACAAAAGCCTCGGACAAGGACTGATAACTTGGCACGACCTCGGCAAAAGAAAATGGACATGAGATTTGGAACATGGAATATTAGAAGTCTTTATAGGGCAGGCGCGTTAAAATCTGTTACGAGTGAGTTAGAGAAATACAGGATGGACTTAGTAGGAGTTCAGGAAGTTAGGTGGGACGGAAATGGATCTGAGAATTCCGGAAATTTTACGTTCTTTTACGGGGAAGGAAATAAAAATCACCAGTTAGGAACAGGGTTTTTCGTTCACAAACGAATATTACCAGCAATTAAACGGGTTGAATTTGTTACTGACAGGCTTTCTTTTATTACTCTCAAGGGACGGTGGTGTGATATTATTGTTTTAAATGTACATGCTCCAACTGAAGATAAGGGTGACGATATAAAGGATAGTTTTTACGAAGAAGTGGAACGGATATTTGACCAACTCCCGCGATACCATATGAAAATTCTATTAGGGGATTTCAATGCGAAGGTAGGACGAGAGGATATTTTCAAACCGATTATAGGGAACGAAAGTTTGCATAAGGAAAGTAATGACAACGGTGTTAGACTCGTGAACTTTGCAACATCCAAAAACCTAATCGTGAAGAGTACAAAATTCCCACATCGCGACGTTCATAAATACACTTGGACATCACCAGACGGAAAAACGCATAATCAAATTGATCACGTTTTAGTAGATAGAAGAAGACAATCTAGCATAATTGACGTCCGGTCGTTTAGAGGGGCTGATTGTGACACTGATCACTACCTGGTAGTAGCGATAATACGGGAGAGATTATCGCTCAATAAAGGTAATATTCAATGTCCGAAAACGGAGAGATTTAATTTAAAGAAATTAGAAGAGAGCCATGTAAGAAAGGAATACCAGATTGAAGTTTCGAATAGATTCTCGGTTTTAGAAGACTCGGAAAGCACTAGTGTTGAGGATACTTGGATTGAAATTAGAGATAGCATTAAAAGTTCAGCAATAGAAAAATTGGGACACGCGGAAATACGTAGGAACAAACCATGGTTCGACCAAGAATGCATTAAACTAGCAGAGAAGAGAAAACAGGCAAAATTACGGTGGCTACAAAATCCGAATGAAGTAACTACACAAAATTTCGCAGATATCAGGCGGGAAACTTCCAAAACTTTTAGAACAAAGAAACGCGATTTTTTGAAAGCTAAAATTAAGGAACTTGAAGATAATAGTAAAAATAAAAATATTCGGGACATGTATAAGGGGATCAGCGAATTTAAGAAAGGCTATCAACCTCGTGCTTATATATTAAAGAAAGCTGACGGAACAGTTCTCACTGATACGGATAGCCTCTTAAATAGATGGAAAGATTTCTTTGACGATTTGCTGAACACGCAGCCAAAAACTAATACGCGTGGAGAAAAGGAGATACACACCGCAGAACCGTATATTCCAGAACCCAATCGAATAGAAGTAGAAGCCGCTATAAAGAAATTAAAGAAACACAAATCTCCGGGTGTGGATGAAATTCCGGCTGAGTTAATTTTAGCTGGAGGCGAAAAATTGTGGAACAAGATACACAAACTCATTCTCCTTATCTGGAACAAGGAAGAATTGCCACAAGAGTGGAAAGAATCAATCATTGTTCCAATTCACAAGAAAGGCGACAAAACTGACTGTAATAATTATCGAGGCATTTCTCTTCTGTCAACATCCTATAAAATACTTTCAAATATTCTATTAGCAAGACTGACCCCATACGCAGATGAAATTATTGGAGATTATCAGTGCGGATTTAGACGAAATCGATCAACTATCGACCAAATATTTACCATTCGCCATATACTCGAAAAAAAGTGGGAATACAATATCCCGGTACATCAACTATTTATTGATTTTAGAAAGGCTTACGACTCGGTTAGAAGAGAAACATTGTACAACGTTCTCACAGAACTTGGAATACCGAGAAAGCTAATTAGATTAATTAAGATATGCTTAAGTGAATCCCAAAGTAAAGTCCGGGTAGGAAAATTTTTGTCCACGAGCTTTCACGTCCAAAATGGCCTGAAACAAGGAGATGCGTTGTCGCCATTATTATTTAACTTTGTTCTGGAGTACGCTATAAGGAAAATCAAAGATAGCAACCAGGGCCTACAGTTGAACGGTATTCACCAGGTGATGGCATATGCTGATGATGTAAATTTAATAGGGGATGATAGGAGAACAGTAGAAATAAATGCAGAGATCTTATTAAATGCTTGCAGGGACATGGGTTTAGAAGTAAATGCAGAGAAAACTAAATACATGGAAGTGCGTCGGGACCGTAATACGGCAAATTGTGGGGGCGTTAAAATATTAAATAATACTTTTGATAAAGTGGATACTTTCAAATATTTAGGATCAATATTAACAGATGAAAATCATATTCACGAAGAAATTAAATGTCGACTAAAAGCAGGGAATTCGTGTTACTATTCGGTTCAAAATCTCTTGTCGTCGCGAATTCTGTCGAAGAATTTGAAGCTTAAAATATATAAAACGATAATCATGCCTGTTGTTTTGTATGGTTGCGAAACATGGTCACTTACTCTGAGGGAAGAACATAGACTGAAAGTATTTTAGAACAGGATCCTGAGAAGAATATTCGGACCCAAGAGGAACGAGAATGGGGAATGGCGGAAACTTCATAACGAGGAACTACATAGTTTATACGGCTTACCCAACATTGTTAGGGTCGTCAAGTCTAGGAGGCTTAGGTGGGCAGGTCATGTAGCTAGAATGGAAGAAAGTAGAAACGCTTTCAAAGTCTTGACTGGAAGACCCATAGGAAAACGACCATTAGGAAGACCTAGGCGCAGATGGGAGGATAATATTAAGATGGATCTCGCAGAGATAGGAATACAAAGTAGAAACTGGATCCAATTAGCTAAGGATAGAAGTCAGTGGAGAGCTTTTGTGAACGCGGCACTGAACCTGCGGGCCATAGGCCATAGAGTTAGTTAGTTATTGCTTTGCGATTGCGTTTACCTTTAATTTATATATGGGATTTATGAATTTTTGTTCGTGTGTTTGTGAGAAATCGTATTTTCGGTTAGTACATTTAATCACGTTGGTATCAGTTTATTCTTGTTGATGTAATTGAATATATTTGTTCTTCGATTAGGACATTTCCTGAAGAATGTAGAGACGAAAGACATGAAATTCTGATTAGGGCTTGTGAAATTTCGTAAGTCCCCCTTTCTCAGATAGGTGAATGCTTCGTCATGTAGCTGCGGTGTAAGTATACATTAAATCGTTATTTTTCAAAAGAAAGAAGAAACGATTGTATTGAAATGTAATATTTGAAATGTTTAAATTTCGTGTGACGTTGTTATTTGACGTCATACGAATGTAGAATAAAACCATTGAACAGAGCGAAGAGTGTGAAGTAGACTTTTACGAATTGTGTTGTGCTCATCTGTGTATTAGAAGAGATTGTCAGCATACTGAAGCTCTACGTTCTAGTAAGATAAAACATAGTTGCTATTCTCTCTTTCTTTCTCTTTTAATCATCTCTGAGATGCTACCTAATTTTTATAGATAGTGATTATTTGAATTCTTATACGTATTATCATTTAACGTTGTAATTCCTCATTTGAATTAGCTTTTCTTGTCTGTGTTAAAATATAATTTGAAATGGAGTCCCTCTTACATAACCATTCAGTTCATTTTCCTATACTTCAGGCTGATGGAACTCCAGCTACTTTGTTTACACAATCTAAGTATTATCAAGGGAATTATGGTGTCTTATGTTCCTTTAAAGAGTATGTACCATCATATTCAGAAAAGAAAGATATTGAAATTAGAAATTTGTACACGCAAGCCCGTTATCAGCGGTGGTTTTTGATTTATATTACCCCTGCTAGCATTGACTTTGAGGAAATGCTAGAGTTAGAAGGACATTGATATTTTTTATCCGTAGTGTCATCACTTATCAAAACTTGCTGGCCATTACGTGATGCAACTTTTTTTCGCATTAAAAGTTAATCTGAAAAATTTCAGATTTGTGCAATTTATCAAGGTGTGGGTAATCAGATACAGTTACAGGATCGATTAGCCAGATATAAGTGTAGGTATATCTTTAATAGTGTAATTCAAATTTCAGATCTAATGTCAACATGTGCAGAAATGTGTAAGAATGCATAATGTATTATATCACAGAATACTACACTGATAGATCTATCCGCTTTCGCAGATATGTTCAAAAAACGTAACACATGGCTAATGTAAGTTGTCATCTGAATAACCTTTTCTTGTTTGTCTTAAAAAGCAATACATCTTCGCAGGTAATCACTTAGCGTACGTACAGCTAGGAAAAGGTATTCTTCAGTTGAGAAAAATTATTTTCCTATTACAGTACCAATTTGGCAAGCTATCAAATTATGACTATTCCAAAGATAACGTGGCAAAAAAAAACAGATTAATTCATTTGTTCTCGAGTTAATGCGAAAAAGAAAATTTGTCAACTATAGAATACTTTCTTTTTCGTTTGTACAGAAAGATTATATGGCTCAGATTTTTGTCTCATATATCGTCGGAGATATTCTGATTCTTTTAGAATAGAATGCAATTTAATATAATATTTCCTTGGATATAGTGTTTAGCATTGAGTTATTCAGGTTTATTATTTAGTTTACTATTACGTTATTATATGTAGGAATTTATTTTCTTGTTCTTTGACACTACTTGCTGAAAAGCAATACATATTCGCGTCAAATCACTTAGTGCACGTACTTTCTGTGTAGGAAACTTGAGTTCGACTCTTGACGGATTCCAAGATAATCTGTAGATTCATGTTTCGTATAGCCTCAAGATATTCTGATTCTTGTAGAATAGAATGAATTTTAAATGTAATATTGACCTGGATATAGTGATTAGCGTTGTATTATATATTCCGTAGCTAGTTATTTAATTACTATTACTGCTAGTATATGTAGGACTTTATTTCTTGTTCTTTAACATTACGGAAAGAAATCATTTTATAAGTATAGTATTTATATAGTTTAATAGTAGTGGTTTTGATTATTATTTCAGTGCTTACTTAAGTGATATTTTCGTAACGTAGATAGTATTAGTATTGGAATTAATTATTTCATTGTTTTTCGTGGATGTACGTGCCTATATTATGGGAAACCTGAGTTCAACTCTTGATGATAGATAATGTAGCTCGAATTCCACGTTAGGCTGTAGATTTACGTCTTATATAATCAAATCTAGTCCTTCTAGACTAAGTTTTTCAAAGAAATTGATAATGAATGGTCGGATTCCAAGTTAATCTGTAGATTCATGTTTCGTATAACATCGAGATATTCTGATTATTGTAGAATAGAATGAATTTTAAATGTAACATTTACCTGAATATAGTGATTAGCATTGTATTATATATTCTGTAGCTAGTTACCGTATTTAGTTACTATTACCGCTAGTATATGTAGGGCTTTATTTCTTGCTCTTTAACATTACGGAAAGAAATCATTTTATAAGCATAGTATTTATATAGTTTAATAGTAGTGGTTTTGATTATTATTTCAGTGCTTTTCGACTTTCGATGATAGATAATGTAGTTCGAATTCCACGTTAAGCTGTAGATTTACGTCTTATATAATCAAACCTAATCCTTCTAGACTAAGTTTTTCAAAGAATTGATAATGAATGGGGAATTTAACCACCTCTAATGTGATACTTAATTGCTATAGATAGAGATTATTTAAATTCTTATACGTATTATCATTTGAATTACGTTTTTCTTGTTTGTCTTAAAATAGAATTTGAAATGAAGTTCCTCGTACATAACTATTCAGTTCATTTTCCTAAACTACAAACGGATGGAATTCCAGCTACTTTGTTTACAAAATCTAAGTATTACCAAGAGAATTATGGAGTCTTATGTTCCTTTAAAGAGTATGTAACATTATATTCAGAAAAAAAAACGATATTGAAATTAGAAATTTGTACACGCAAGCCCGTTATCAGCGATGGTTTTTGATTTACATTAACCCTGTTAGTATTAACTTTGAGGAATTGCTAGAGTTAGAAGGGCATTGATATTTTTATCCGTAGTGTCATCACTTATCAAAACTTGTTGACCATTATGTGATGCAACTCTTTTTTTCGCATTAAAGGTTCATCTGAAAAATTTCAGATTTGTGCAATTTTTCAAAGTTTGGTAGTCAGATATAGCTACAGAACCGATTAGCCGGATATAAGTGTAGGTATATCTTTAATAGTGTAATTCAAATTGCGGACCTAATGTCAACATGTACAGAGCTATGTAAGAATGCATCATGTATTATATCACAGAATATTACATTGCTACTCCTTCTGTATATAGGATAGGTCAGTGTTTCTTTCTTTAGATATATGCTATCTTATGTTGTTCAGCATTACGTCACTTGATGTGAGAACATCACATTAACACTTCTCACTTTTAATATTTATCTTCACACGTATGTAGTTCATTCATTAAAAAAAGTAAACTTGCGAAGTTTAAAGATGATGATGATGAGCGTGTACAATAGATTTCAATCTTTTAATGGAGCCATTCGATTCCTTTTAAATGTTATACTTTCGTTTTGAAAGTAATTAATTTTCAGCAGCGGGTGAGGAGCGCTGCTGCACTCTACAAAACTCCTCAAGAAGCCATTATTACCACCCTGAGGAAATGCAAGGTGATTTCTTTACTTTTAAAAATAATTACTTTCATAACCCTTTCGTGCTTTCCTCTTTTATCTTTTCATTTGCTTTTCATTATTTCACTGTACTTTAAAGGTAGCACTTAGTCATTTCCCCTACCTTTCCCTGTATATGCAACTATATAGTATTTTAATCAACATTATGCGTAACATTATATATATGAAGAAGAAATGAAAACAGGATTATCTTGCGTTTAAACCTGTTAGAATATGAACTGCTCTAAGGAATGTGATGCATCTGTCTTTTAGCAATAGGTAACTTTTAAATATTTGTTTTCAATAACAGATAAATAATTACTTTTATTTAAAATAAAATAAATAATTACTTGTTTTCTTTCAGGAAACAAATTCATGTTCACAATGTAAATTAACGATTCATTCTTGTTTCTTTACAGTACACTTTAAAAGAGGATACGTCTTCAAGAGACACTGAAGCAAGATTTTCTACGTTCAAACAGTCCGAAGACGAAACACTGATCAAAAATCATCTCTCTCTCTTTTACGAATAGGTAAGTTTTATAGCTTTCTTTTGGATAAAAAAGATCCATAACTGCTTTTCGTCTTTTAGAATATGTATGATAATATTAATAATTACTTATTTCTTTTAGGTAAAACATTTGCTTCTTTTTTATTTTTAATTTAGGTTAAGATAAATGAAGAAAACCCCACAGATACGGTGTTTGTCCACTAGAATACACTAGTCGTAAGACCTTTTTTGTTGCAAGATACAGATATTACAGATTCAAACTGTACGAATAAGTTACTGTTGTGCGTTAAAGATATTAATAATATTCATCGTCAAGGTTGTATGAGACGTAAACCTATATTTACAAAGTTCAAAACGAAGTATTGAAATTATATGTTACCACCGGGAATTGAAGTCGTGTGTTACAAGAATAAGTCATATGCATGCAGATGCAGTATTCAGTGGAATGGTTATTTGCTATAAAGAAGAGAAAACTATTGGTTAGTATAGGAATACCATTGGTAAAAAAAATATATAGTATTAATTGTACGAATTTCTTTTCTAAAAAATAAGAAAGAAAGAAGGAAGGAAAAGTTAATTTTGATTTTTCGTGCTAAGTAAATATAGTTTAACGCTTTGATCAACACCGAAGCTATGTGAGTCATAAATTATTGTAGTATTTCAAGAACTAAACTGGAGTTATCGAATGAATTAAATTGCATATTTACTGGAATTGCGATCTTTACTGGTATCATATGGTATTTGTTTAAGAGAAAAGAAAATTAATGATACGTATTGTTTTATTTAGGATTTTTATATCTTCTTAAAATATGAAGATTGTTAGTGTTGCAATTATAATTACTTGTTTTTCTTCCAGGAAACACGTTCATGTTCACCGCGTAAAGTAACGGATTATTCTTGTTTCTTTACAGTACACTTTAAAAAGAGGATACGTCTTCAAGAGACGCTGAAAACCACCTGAAGCAAGATTTTCTACGTTCAAATCTGATCGAAGACGAAACACTGATCAAAGAGCTGTGGCGCAACTCTCTCTTTTACGAATAGGTAAGTTTTATCTTTCTTTCAGATAAAAAAAGATCCATAACTGCTTTTCGTCTTTTAGAATATGTATGGTAATATTAATAATTACTTATTTTTTTTAGGTAAAACATTTGCTTCTTTTTATTTTTAAGTTAGGTTAAGATAAACGAAGAAAAACCCGTAGATACGGTGTTTGTTCATTAGAATACATTAATCGTAAAACCTTTTTTTCTTGCAAGATACAATCATTAGAGATTCAAACTGCACGAATAAGTTACTGCGGTTTGTTAAAGATATTAATAACATTCAATACCAAGTATGTATGAGATGTAAACCTATATTTACAAGATTCAAACGAGGAATTGAAATGATATAACTACCATCGGGAATTGAACTAAGATGTTACAAGTATAAGTCAAATGTATACAGTTGCAATATTCAGCGGTACGGTTATATGCTTTAAAAAAGAGAAAACTATTAGTTAGTATAGGAATATCGTTGGTAAAGAAATGATAGTTTATAGTATCAACTGTACGAATTTCTTTTTTAAAAAATAAGAAAGAAAGAAGGAAGGAAAAGTTAATTTTGATTTTTCGTGCTAAGTAAATATAGTTTAACGTTTTGTTCAACATCGAAGCTACGTGAGTCATAAATTATTGTAGTATTTCAAGAACTAAACTGGAGTTTTCGAATTAGTAATTAAATTGCATGAAGTTGTGATATTTACTGTTATCGTGTGGTATTTGCTTAAGAGAAAAGAAAACTAATGAATAGGTATTGTTATTGTTACTAAGAAAATGTACAGACAATGAAAGAATGTCAAGAATACTTAGGATAAAATAATTGAACGAGCACAAACTCAGATATTTTCGTAGGTAAGTAAGTGGGTTTGATCAATATGATTATTATTTTCATAAAAAAGTAAATAATCGCATTCATAAATATGCGTTGATACTATACACTAAGAAAAAAAGACTAAGGGAAAACAATTGTATAACTATAAGATAGGTAAATTTTTTGATGTTTAAAGCATTGTAATAAATATTTCATAGCTAACTATTTAGTTTACTAGTTAGGGGGGTTATTTCTTGTTCTTTGGGGTTATTTCTTGTTCTTTGTCATTACGAAAGAAATAATTTTATAAGTATAGTATGTTGCTATAAGATAAGTGTACTTTTTGAAGTTTAATTTATATTTTCTGATAATAAAAAATCGTATTTCTTTATTTCCAGAAAAGATGATGCCAATCCCCTGTAGTGCTGCAATGACCACTGTAGAGTATTGTGAAGATAAAATCAGAAGAGGAAACAAAAAGGTGTACTACATTTCTAGTGAGTGTCCAAACAATAAATTGATAAAAAGAAGATGACACACATGCGATGATTGTGTCAATGTGACGCTATTAGAACTTTATCAAAAGGAAAAAGAAAGAGAAAGTGTAGATAAAATGATTTTGGGGGTAAAATGGGACTTGGATGGTAAGTGTATGCGAAACAAAAGTGAAATGATAAAAGAGGAAAATTAAAATAGAAAACGAAGAAGAAAAAGAAATGGTGAAAGGTTAGGTGATATTTGGACTACCATAAAAAGCCGAAATAAAGAAAAATAAAAGAAAAATTGTAAATATTTGTGTATATATACATATATTAAAAAAAGAAAAAAAAATTAAATTCCCTGTAGATAAAATTTTATTTTAATAAATGTGTAAAATAACAGCCGAAAAAAACATTTAAATAAGAAATAACTTATTTGTTGATCTTTGAATAAAAAGAAGTTAAGAGAAAACTCTATGAAATAGAAACATAAAGGTTACCTACGCACACACGATGTTTGTACTTCACAAAGTTCACTTGTCGGAAGATGGGATTGAACCCGAGTCCATACAGAACAGTTGAGGTACAATTCATGTTTATTCCTGTTGTTTGTTTGCTGTGATGAAAAGACCTACAGCTTATTGTGAAATTCATGCTTTCACCTCAACGTGATCAAATAAGAATCTTTTAATTCTATACGTTGATACCTCTTACCGAGAAAGGTCATATTCGTGGAACGTATCTTTATTTCTCCAGGGTCTTTACATAATGTACAAACCTATTACATTTTAAGTTTGAGGAGTGTGGTGGCTCAATGATAGAGGATTTACAACCAGTACTTCATTTTTCAAATGCTGAAGTTTCTTGGTATGCATCCTGTACAAAGCAAGTGCCTTCTAAATCCCTGAATATTATTAATTGGCTTCAAGAAGGAATAAAGATTCGCAGCTCTTTCTCCTGAAAGAAAAATGAACCGCCACTTTTTGTTTCTTCATCATATTGAACAAAATCATATGCCCAAATTTAATGAATATCTATTACTTTGTATCCTTTTTCTAATGCCTTTCTTACTTCATCTGCTACCCATGTACCATGTAGAACTCGGTCCTCATCCCTGTGATTACAAGATGACTGGAAAATATTTCAGTTTAACGTACCACGATTATGCCCATTATGCTGAGGGAGACGGGTGATTAAGACAAATGAATGAATGAATACTTAGTAGAGTAAGAATGTATGAGTAGACCATGAAAACTCACGGACACGATGTTCGGAGGTCGAACTAGGGACTGCATGCACTTTGCCACAGTGCATGACAATTAGTAATAAAAAACTTCTTTTAGTCTTTCCCGCTGACCTGCATAACATCGTCGTCCTCTGTGAACGAATACAGATTATTATAATCACACTTCTCAGAAACGAGATATCCCAGCCATAACATTGCATTCTTCTTTCACACACACTCACACACACATATATATATGCTCAATACCGAGATGGTATCAAATAAATCAGCCTCAGTGCGACTTCTTTGCATATCCTTTCTCTTATTGTAGCTATATATTAAAGATACAAAACCAGAGGACAAACTTTGCCCTCTCCTGCGAAAAATCCCGTGGATGCACATTTGTTAAAATCAAGTTAGAAAAACCGAATATATACTAGTGCATACTAGTGTTGTAAAAAAACGGTTTTTTTTCTGTGAAGTTTTTAAAATAAAAAACCGTTCTTTTTCATGTTTTTTTCAAATGTCTGCTTTTTTCTGGCAACTATTATTTATTGATTTATGTTGCAGATTATTGAAATAAACAACAGAACTTGAGTCGAAGCCCTCGTAATTTACAAATCGTTTGTTTCTTTGTACCTATACGAGCAAAACTGTGTGATTATTCCTTTCGGACCCAGGTCATTTTTGGCGTTTTCCTACATTTCCAGTTAGTGACTTACTGCTCAAAAACTATTCATTCGATTGATATGGTTAAGGCCTTGTTTTTTAGAAAATGGATGTGACTATTTTTTTGGTGTACGTTGCATTGCAGTGTTGCCAACAGGTAGGAAATTATTGAGGGAAATGTAGGAATGAAAATTTACAAAAAATTCCCTAACCGAATTTCAATTTTTTTTTTTTGTATCTAGCACCACTGCTGCTGTATGGGTTCAAGTCACTCAAACAAATCTTTGGTGTGTTGACAAGGTACAGTGAAATCCTGAAGTCGCTGGCTTCCATTCAAAGAGGGAAAGAAAAAATTCTGTCATACACATGAAATTTTGACACTTTTTAAGCCTCAGAAGCAAAAATCAAATATGCCGGGGTACAGCTTCTCAAATTATCCTATTGAAACATTTTATGGTGCGTTCTGTAGTGCAAAGAGAAAGCATTCAGGTAGTGGTACGTTTGTTTCAATGTAGCCGGCAAGAGGGTAATAATAGAGGGGAAAATGGAAATTTTCCGAATTTTTCAGCTAATAGTGGGAATTAATTGTTTTGGCTGGAAACGCTGCCATCAGATAGACGAAAACTATCTGAAAATAAACCGCAGTACTCCAAGAATATATCCTACAAGTATCATGGCGATATATAACAAAGTAAGCATGAAATTAAAAAAAAAAGCTCATTCTACCTCAGAAATTCACCATTTTCTTACCATTTCCAGAACATGGTTTATTATAAACCTCAACTATACTTCCCCTAATTATTCTAGTGAAACATTTTATGGTGCGCTGTGTAGACTAAGGATGAGGCTGTTAGACACTGTACATTTGTTTGAATGTAGCCAACAAGAAGGAAATAAGAGAAAAAAGGGATTTTTTCCAAAATTTGCCCCTAAAATCTGGAATTAAAATTTTTTGTAGCTGGCAACACTACTACCAGGCACACAGAAACTATCTTAAAATAAGCTTTGGTATCCATCTAATATATCCTACAAGTATTGTGACGATATCTAATAAAGTAAGCATGTCAATAAAAAATATCTCATTCTACCTTTAAAAAAATCACAGTTATCTTTCCAATTAGAGAACAAGGTCCACTGTAAACCTCAACTGTACTTCCCCTAATTATCCTATTGAAACTTTCTATAGTGCGTTGTGTAGAGCAAAGATGAGACTTCCAGATACTGGTACGTTTGTTTCGATATAGCCAACAAGTGGGAAATAATATAGACAAAATATGTAATTTTTCCAAAATTTCCCACTAAAATCTGGAATTAAAATTTTCTGTAGCTTGTAACACTGCTACCAGACAGACACAAACTATCTTAAATTAAACTTTGGTACATCACTAATATATCCTACAAGTATTATGGCGATATTTAAGGAACAAAGCTTCTAATTACCAAAAATATATTACGGTAAACAGAAAAGTAAGGAAAAACTAGAAAACTCAAGGGTTAGAACCTAAATACGAATTTTACGTGCGCCCCCTAATTACCCCATTGTAACGATCTGTACTTTCGTTTGTTAAGTAAGGACAAATGTTCGATTGGAGTAAGTTGACTTGCACTCGGACGTATAGGTGGGGATTTATAAACAAAAATTTCCAATTTTTTGCCCAAATATAGGAGAATTTTAATTTCCCTAATTGGCAACACTGCGCGCAGGCCCGTCCAATTAATGTCAAAAGTTAGGTATCCATCCGAGGTATCTACCTGGCAAGTATTAAGGATGTCTTTCTACAACGAAGGAAGCTACAAGGAAAAAAAGTAAAGGAAATTCGAAATTATAAAATTCTCGAATTTTTGACTGGGGTGAAATTTGAGAAGGAAATTCGACACCAGAAGAAAAAGAAATTAATATGATAAACTATAGTCCAACCATGTTTTGCAAAAATAATATCCCGATATCTTAATTAGTGTCCACACAGGAGCGGATTAAACAAGTGACACACCTGTGTGTGCCACTTTGGCCACCTGGGCCACTGAGTATACATTTGATTACATTTTTTTTGACTAGTAACTCGTGTTGTTGTTGTAGTTATAGTCTCGACTAATAATAATATCGTTGTAAACAATAACTTTATAAGGAAAATTTTCTCTCATTTTTACATCTTAGTTCCAACACTGTTGATGAGAAATGCAGGGTGTTTCAAAATAAATTGGGGTTTTAACACTTCGTAGTACTTATTACATTTTACGTACAATTATAAGCAATGCATCAAGTAAAAGAGCACCTCAAACAGTCTTTGCTACAAATGTTCAATGTGAGATTCATTCGTCACACATTCACGGCACACATCTAATCGATAGGCGAGAAAGGCCCATAAACTTTCCGCCATATGGCACAAAACACATTCAATTTAGGGGAGTTTCGTTTCAACTGTACCATCTCCTGAGGATTTGCTGACGGCCAGATGCAAACATTATGAGTGTTCACATTAGCTCTTAGGTGAAATGTCGATTTATCACTAAAGACGACACGATCCAGAAAATCTTAATTGTTATGCAGGAATATTTCACTTGCGAAATTTCCACGTAAACAGTAGTCTGTAGGCTTTAGACCTGTAGCAACTGCAAACGATAAAGACGTAGTTGAAAGCGTCTCCTTAATATTCTTCACACAGACGGTTGCACTGTACAGATTCAGTCTTTATTAAAACACAAAAAGCTTTCTGCTCTCTAGTCTCCATCTTTGCTACTTGCTCCTTCTAGCGGCAAACAGAAGAAACAACGCATGTACATGCGTGCGTACAAAATTGTTTGAGTTGCTCTTTCATTTGATATAATATTTAAAATTGTAAGTTAATTGTAATAGATACTACAAAGTTTCAATACCCTAATATTAATTTTGAAACACCCTGCATTACTTCAAATTGAGTCATCCTATATTCATGTCTTTTATATACATATCATCAGGGCCGGTCCTAGTCAATTTGTCGCCTCGTGCAATGGCATAATTTGCCGCTTCCCCCTTTCTCCAGAAAGAACAAATCTTAAAAGTCATGATTTTAAGTATGCTACTCCAGCATGAACAACAAAGGCGAGGGTAAGTGCAGTGGCACTCAGAAAGGCTTAAATACTTACTAAAAATACAATCCCGTTGTGTCTGTTTTTTTTCTTTCTTTAAATATTAATCTATTATGTTAGTGAAAGATAAAGCAAATACACCTGCAGAGGAAAGATGGTAATCCTTTTTTATAGAATTCACTATCGAGCTTCAATCTCAATGTATCAGTTTGCAATTCCAGTGCAACTAGCTCTATTATCTTTATTTCTTGATATTTTCTTCTACATCTTCTAACATTTTTTTAAAAAAAGCTTGTTTCTATCTTCAATGATAAGGAACTCGTTTCTGACAAAAACAAGACTAGTTTCATATCAAAACTGTGATAACTTACTAAATGGAACAGATATTCACTACTATTCGAGAATTGAATTCTTGCATTTGACAACAATCAAGCAATTTGTGCTCGCATTTATTCGACCATTTGCTTTAGCATTGTCCATGTGGCCTTAAACTAATACAACCTAAACATAATTTATGAATGTAGTATTCAAATAGGTCAGCTTAGTAAATGTAACTACCATCATCATGAAGTCTGTTTCCAACAAGAAATATTTAATTTAAATAATATACTTGTGACAGATTTTGCCGGACCATCCCAGTTTGCCGTTCCACGCAAATGCACGTGTTGCATATATGCAGTGGCGTATTTAGGGGGTTTCCGGGCTTAAGCCCCCCCCAAAAAAATTTTACGTACTGTAGTAAAGTATATGAAATATCTTGCAGAATTTTCACATTTTCAGGCAAAGCCCCCCCCCGAAAGTTATCAAAGCTTCTCCCGAAACAAAATCGTAAATACGCCACTGCATATATGGTAGAGCCGGCTCTGCATATCATATATATCTAGTCGACAAATTATTTATATATGACATTTAGAAAAATACTATTAGGCAAATTAGTATTAGTTTTTACCTTTAGACAAGTTATTGGAATTTTATACTGTTTGTGACATTATTTTTGTACTTATTAAAGGCCTGCTTTCACCAAAAAAAAAAAATCATTTCTACTTTTATTTCTTAGTTGATATTGATGAAAACTGCTGAAACCCGAATTGTTAATAGGTATGGTATTCATGTAAATTGTAAAATGTTTGTACCGTATCAGTATCTAGCGTTTAATTTATGTTGCATTTTACGGTGATTACACCTACATAAAAATATTTCATACTTAAATAGACGTAAGATGCATTACAAATGACTATTTGAAAAAAAAAAACGAAATTTAGAAAAAAACGAGAGGCAATATTTTTTTCTAAAAAAAACGTACATTTCTGAAAAAATACGAACCGTTTTTTTTTTTTTCTATTTACAACACTAGTGCATACTGAATAGATGGCTGCTTATGGAGTTTGTCTTCTAACTGGAATAATCCAATGGAAAACATGTCATCCATCTTCCATCAGTTCCTTAAGGTTTGTGATCGTCTCATCACCATTTCATTTTGTCTGCATTCGATAACGATTTCAAGCTGATTATACCTTTCATAAGTAGCTACCTACGATGTTCTCACTAGCGTACATTAGGTTTTCCTGATTTGATTTCTTTTCAAAAACAAAAAAAAAAAAAAAAAAAAAATACAGGTGTTAAGAAATCTTGGAACCAACGAATTCATTTCAATGTGCATTTCGTTATGTCTTACAAATATAAACTTACGGAAACACTTACTTCACCATCGTATTTCCCGTAAAATTCTAGCCCAATTCGATATATCACATGACCCCCATCCTATTTTAAAAAGTCGAGCAAGATATAAGATGGCCGACTTCAAGACGGCGGCCATGATAAGCATACATTGAAATAGATGTCTATATCCTCCCAGTGTCGGTTAATGTGTTTTCTTCATCCTTTTACCCGTTTTACAAATAAAATTAAATTTTCAAACGAAACACATTGTTATAGTTTATTCAGATCAATCAGGTTTTTGGCCACTACGGCTGTCTTTATGGACGGAAGCATTTTAAATTATGTTTACGCTTGTTTCTTGATATTCCACACTTCTCTATCTAGTTTGGTCAAAAAACTATATTTCGAATCGATAGATTTATTTGTAAGAGAAGAAAACTATGAAATACTGGTACAGAATCTTCTTGAAAAATTGCGAGGCACAAGGGTGAAATGTATCTTAAAATTCATTCATTGTCTGCATTTCCATTTGAATTATTTCTCTGAAACATTAGCTGCTATAAGCAATGAACAGGGTGAGCGTTTTCAACAGATAATTTTGCAGATGAAAAATGGTTATAACTACTAGACCAGTAGAGAGTGATATATATATATATATATATATATATATATATATATATATATATATATATATATATATATATCAGTGGCGTATTTAGGGGGTGGCTTCCGGGCTTTAGCCCCCCCCCCCCGAAATCTTGCTTAGTATAGTAAAGTAAATGAAATATCTTGCAAAATTTTCACATTTCCATGCAAAGCCCCCCCGAAAGTTAGCAACCCCCTCCCGAAACAAAATCGTAAATATGCCACTAATATATATATATATATATATATATATATATATATATATATATATATATATATATATTAGTTCTACAGACCTTGGTTCAAGTTAGTTGTAAACCCGGGGCCCCGCAAAATGTTCCTAATCGGGCCCCGCCCCACACCATCTAAGGCCGGCCCTAAGAGTTAGTTACGGAACTTTAGCCTGAAAATTACTGAAAATTTTATCAGATAAAGAAAAAAATATAAATAAAAAATTATTGAGTGCCAGCACAGCATCTTTAGAAATATTTATCCAGACATGGAAAAATATATTAACGAAAACTGTTCTCAGAAGAAGACGGCAGACAGGACGAAATAGTTTAAAGGTGGTTAACATGCAGCAACGGAGAGCAGTATCGCCATTGTTGGTTAAAGTTTTAACAATGAAGCAGTTCTGCGCTGCCGATTAATAAAATAACTAGAAGTTAAAGACCATCGCAAGGAAAAATACGTTCTTTTCTATTGAAAGTGATATTCAAGAAATTATTTACATAACGTATGCTCCCTCTTGGATACCTTTTAAAATCCTATTTCCTTTTTGGAAGCTAAATAACCAATAGGACGAAAGAATGAATGTAATTTCAAACTTCCTGTTGTTTGTTTAGTAAAATTAATTGGCTACACAAATCTTACGAAAGCCTTCCGCTTTTAGGTGAGACATACAAGTTCATGCCAATGTTGCCAGACCAGCCAGTTGGAAAAGCAGGAGATTCGAAGACAAAAAAAAAAACAGGAGAAATCAGTAGACACATACAATGTTGGCGTTTGAATGTAAATCCGAGGGGAGGCAATAAAATTTGCAATTATTAAGGGGGCAGTAGTCAAAACAAGCAGTCCAGAATTCATTTCCGATGAACTACGTTGAGCAAATGAAAGGGAAAAGTCCCGATTTATATTAATATTATTTCATACACACATGTATCACCGTAAACCGTAGTGAAAGAGCAAAGTGGAGTGGGAAAATGTCTTTTCATGCACGTAGCGATAACGTAACTGTGTTGTGCAGTCACACGTGATCGTGACGTAAGATGATTTTTTGGTGACGATCGTGGAGAAACGATCTAAGCCACTCTTGCAACCCAAGTCCCAATCTAAACAACACTTACTTGTAAATCTTCCAGAAAGTCACAAAAACACTAACCATAATGCATATAGAAGATGACGTACAGTTGTATTCTTTGGATTCATATTATATATTGTAAATCTCTATAACTATATGCTCTACAGAGCTTTGTGTATCATAACAGAGAAATTTTGTCTTTTTATGTGACGAAACATTGAAAATTCAATATTAATAATAATATATTTCTTTAACTTCTCGAAGTAAGGAAAAGGCAGGAGATTGTTCACTTTTCATTTTCTTTAGCAGTAGATCAGTAGAACGTAGAAAAAGCAGGAGATCTCCTGCAAAATCAGTAGACCTGGCAACACTGGTTCATGCAGGTTGATTTTTTTTAATTTGAAGAAGGAAAACCGGGACAAACAGGCGTCCCGAAAGCCTTCACTTTACTTATGCTTTTCGTTCTTTTGACTTTCACTTAAAATTCTTAAAGAAAAAAACTAAATCATTTGCCGTCTTCCCCCACCCGAAAACGACCAATATTAGAGTTGAACTTGAATCCATAGTTTTTGGGGTCGCTGAGATGAGTAGTGACAGTTATAATCCAATTCAAGTTCAAGGTCATACTCCATTCCCCAGAGAGGGAGCGAGATTTTAAAAGTAATCGAAAACGACAGATATTAGTGTTGAATTCATAGTTTTCGAGGTCGCTGGGTTTAACGGTATCAGTTTTCATGATGTTCAAGTTCATCCTCACCCCTTAGGGTGCCGGTGGGAGCTAATTAGTAACTACTGTAATTAGAGTAAAGTAAACACTTGCGCGGAACTCTGCAGGTTGCTAGTTTTAAACATTACTTTCTTGTGAATCTTTAAAAGAAAATTAAAACTTTTGCCGCCCCTAAATTCTGCCGTCCTGTGCTCGAGCACAGAATAGCACTTACCTAAATACGGGCCTGGTCGTTTGTGCTGGATTACGGTGCATTCCTGCGTTTTTAAACAATGAGGATTACTTATCGGGAAATTATACACTATTCTACAGATGTGTCCGGTGGGAGGTCACGTGGTTCGGATTCCAAGTTAATCAATAGGTCCACGTCTCATATAGCCTCGCTGCTGAACGGGACGTAAATTCAAAATCAACTCAACTATTCTACAGACGTGTGTTATCTGGAGTAAACTTAAACCTTTGACCTTTGAGCTGGTAAAGTTTGTCGGCTCGTCCTGGGGTAAATATAGCAAAAGAGGGATTTATTTTTCACCTTTCAGTTGCTTTGCCTCAGGCAGTCTACTGACGAACCGCCACAATCGTCCAGTAAGAAGAAATTTGCGAAATAAAAAACGCAAGTGGCAAGCGCAAAAATTAAATTTCATACGTACTCCGAAGTTATTGCGGGAAGTGGGGAGCATCCCTATGGGTTATACAAACTATGCAAAAGATTCAAGAATAAAGAGGCAATAACATGAAAAACAGAAACACTTCAGGACTGAAAAAAAAAAAAAAAAAACATCTGTTATCAGTGCATAAGAACGAAGCGCAGGAACTATTTCTATTAAAGCACAGCAGTAAACTCGAAATATTACAATTTCTTTAAATCTGGTTTGATTATAATCAATATTATTTTAATTTTCTCTCTTTTATTTGGGGGGAGGGGCTAATATTACTGAACATATCATAATCATCATCATAGCTAGCCCTATTCTGCCCTTATTGGCAGGTCACTTGCTGCAACTCAGAAGCTTCGATGTACAGTGTTCTCAGCTAGTCTCTTCGTCTTGACGTAGCAATTTTCTGTTTTAATACCTTCCTTGAACTACAATCTCCTTCGTCTCTCCCTCTTTCTTTCTTTCTACCGTACCCTCTGGCACGTCCCTCATTATACAGTTCCTCCTCAGCCAATCTCTCAACCAGTTCTTCCTTCTCCTCTTAATGACATCTAATTTTTTTATTTTTTCCCCTACTGCTACCAACGGCGCCGACTTTCCAAAATTTATGTGGGTGCATATCAATGGCAGAACGTGTTATATGTTTTCGAGGGAGTCTCGATATTTTCTGATTGATTTCCTTTTAGTTAAAATCTTTTATGAACACTGTCAAAAAAGGGCTGTGGTCGATTCTATTCACAATATAGTTCCATTTTTATTGCCTTTGACTAGACCACAGACCTGTAAGGAACAGAGAAGTGTCTTTCATGTTGCCTTTGCACAAACATATTTTAAACAAACAATTACGCTTTAGAGGTTAGAAATTTTAACTTCCATTTCAATGTTTTAATAGCTTATTTTATTTATTTATTTATTTGATAATAGCAAGTGAGAAATACTTATTTTATTTTGTTTTTATCAAACTAAAAATCTTGTGGGTGCTGAAGCCCCGGAGCATCCACGTAGTCGGCGCGCATGACTGCTACTATTTGTAACACGACTCATTCGGGAAAGTAATGCTCCCGGAAGTACGTTTTTTCACGAGCTATCCTAGCCAGCTATGAGCACAAGGGGAACAAAACGAGCCCTACGGGGCTTCTAACCCGTTCCTACTACTACTACTTATCTGCATAAAAGTAAGTAAATCACTTTTTTGGGTATTATTTTCATCTTATTTTAATTTAAAAAGTGTTATAAAAATGTAAAAAAAAAAAAAAATCCTTGGACCGAGTTTGAACTCACGCCAAAAGTAATATTCGTTACTAAGGCTTGTGACAAACATATTGGCATTTCAGCTAAACGAATAAAACGCAAGCTCTGCCAGTGGTAAAGGGGTGTGGCTAAGCAGACAAACTGCAGCTCGATCAGGTGACAGGGGATAGACTGTATGTGTGCAAAATAAACGTGGCAATATCGCTGACCTCTCATTTGCTAGCAGCATTTAAAGGGAACTTGGAGCGCCGCCTTCAAATGCCAAGATGTTTGTCACGCCGTTTAGCATATAGCGCTAGCCGACTCGGCCTACTCGCCAATCGTTTGATTTCTGCTATTTTGAATGCAATGTGGCAAGAAATGAATAACGCCAACCAATCAGAACTGTGTTTCCGTTCCTACTTCCGGGAGCATTACTCTCCTGAGCTAGTCCTTTTCTAACACCTCGTTCGTTTTCAGTTCAACTCAGCTAATTCTCTCCTTTTTTCGCCATGCCTACGTTTCGAAAGCCTCCAATTTTTTACATCCCTTTTGCGTAATGTCCATGTTTCTGCCCCATAGAGCACATATTGGAATCAGTAAAACAAAATCTTAATATTTAGGCCTAATTGGAAGTTTGTTCAATACAAAGATTAGCTAATCGAGATTGAAAACAAAACAAATCTGATGAATTTAGAGTGTAAAAATAATTTTGCAATTCATGGTATTTCAGTAATCTGTGACATCTTCATTTTCTTTCATGCGTCTTAGGAGTAGCCTCTCCAGTTTGGGAACAATGGAATATTGGATCTGTTAAAAGTATAAAAAGATTACGAAACGTTTGATTTATCTTATAAGTATTAAAGCATGGGCACCATTAAAAAAATAAAGCTCATCAACTATGTTGTACACTATCGTTATACTTACACGAAGGTAAACTGTATTACATTTAGAACATACATTGTATTTCCGTTACTATTGGCGCATTGTAGAATTTATTATCCCTTATCTCTAGAGTAAATTTACCTATGAA
Source organism: Thermobia domestica (assembly GCF_964235325.1). Classification (NCBI taxonomy): domain Eukaryota; kingdom Metazoa; phylum Arthropoda; class Insecta; order Zygentoma; family Lepismatidae; genus Thermobia; species Thermobia domestica. The sequence goes on along the minus strand of NC_137455.1, from coordinate 292,345,971 downwards.
AAGCATAAGATTTCTTAAAAGCAAGGCTTGCAAAAGCAAAACTCTTGCAAACAAGACCAAGACTAAGGATTCCAGTGCAAGACTAAGACCAAGACCAAGGCCACCTGGGTCTTGGTCTTGAATTTGCTCATCACTATTTAAATTCCGAATCCTGCTGCTGTTATTTCAAGGAGCATATTCCAAGTAAACAGCATGTTTATTTTAATTTTAACATGACACACATCGCAGGTAGTCTTGATTGAAAGAAAAAGGCCGTCATTACCAAGGATGTTATAAAATATCTATTTTATAACATTTTTGGTTATCACATACTGAGCAGGGAGGTCAAGAAATGTAGCATCATTATCATGTTTTTTTTTTAGTGTATATTTTTTTCGTTTTCCCAAAGTACTTTTTGTTACAGACTGAATTTCGCATTTGCGTTTTTCATTTACTTCGACGGAGCCGGGGCCCCCCAAACCTCCTGGGGCACCGCCCCGGCGTATTTACGCCACAGCCTGGAACCTTATGAATTGTTTCTTATGGGAGGATTTGCAACTTGGGTGCAGATTCCCGTTAGGAGAACTTAACCGCTAAATTTAGCATGCTGGCAGACGTCATGAAAATGACAGTTAAAAAAAAAAAATGTGTTGGGTGGAACATAAAGCAAGAAGTGTGTCTGACCGAGTCAAGGCAGGATGAAGCTTTTCATTTCGTGACTAGCGCGAGGAGCGTCCGTAGGAAGCAGGCGGATCAGCGACGGTAAATTTGCGGTCGTAAGTGAGGATGTTGGAAACACACTTTGTTCACCATATTCAGTGGTCGAAGTGAGACGGTATGCGGTGATATGGCATAATGCCTCTGGTTTTTCAGTGATGACCAGAGCCCGTCAAATGCCATTTTGCCATGTTTTGTCCTAACGTTCTGATCATCTTGAAACTTCGTATATAGGCAATATGTGGGTTCCATCATATTTCCCACATATATTTAAAAAGCCATAAAAGCTATATTTTGTCTGTTCCCGCGATAAAAAACATATTTCCGAATAAAGGCAATATTTTAAAGCAATTTTGAATAGATATTCTGCAAAATAAGCAAGTCGTATTGTATAAAATTTTCCTAATTAATGTTTCTTTTCCAATTCGGATAAATATCATTTTTTTAAGTGCAAGCATTTCGGATAAATATCATTTCAGCACAAGTTAAACACGGTAATGAGGATTATGCACAACACGAAAACCCGAAACAGATAACGGAAAACAGCAGCGAGTGGAAATTCTCGTTTGCGTGATTCCGTTTGAACTATTTCACCTTTTCTGTTTACCCACGAGGTCAAGTTCAAACTAAACAAAGAACAACACTATCGCAAGTCAGTGCGGAAGTCGCTTAGTAACCACGAATATCTACTACTTCTGTGAAATAGTTTGCAATTCGTTTTGAGTGTTCAGTGGAAGCTTATTGAAATGCTGAAGGTTTCGTTACCGAAGTCAGCTTTAGTGAAGAAGTGGGCAGCAGAAGATGATAATTTCAAGGCCGACGGGAAAAAATAATCTTCAAACTTTGCGTGAAAACTGTAAGTATTGACGGAATTTATTTAGCTTTCTTTTCTGTTATACTGTTTTTTTTTTTTTTTTTGTACAAAAATTATTTCTATTCTTTTTTATATTTATACAGGGATAATATTTAGTTTAGAGAAACCACTGATTTAAGATTTTTACAATTACTAATTTGAAGAATTCATTAGGAATTTACATTTTTACTTTTTGGCAGCAAATTTTCCGTTTGAATTTAGTGTACGCCTATTTATAAGCTGCCATATAAAGTAACGAAGATATACATTTATTGTCTTGTACAACAAAGAAATACCAAGGAAAAGCTCCTAACAAGAATAATTGGTCGAAACTGTAAAGTCGATGTCATACTTTCAAAAATAACGGAATAAGTAACTTCCACAGTTTTACTGTTGTAAAAGTTCTGCACTCAACTTATTTCTCGATTTATCAACAAGTGTTCAAGGAAAATCTTACAGTACAGAGTGTTGTTTGTCTCCTTTTTGTCAATACTCAAACATGTTTTCATGTAAAGATGCGTGCGAGTTCAGCCCAACTACGAGTGATAGTATTACTTCTTTATTTCAGTTTAAATTCAAGAAGAAATGTGAATTTGTTCAACATAAACAATCCATGGTACACAAGAGTAAGTTGCTTCGAGGCGGGCAAAAACAGAAGTTACTGACAGAAATGGAATCTCCTAAGGAACAAAAGCAATTTAAGAAGGACTTGGTTCGAGCATTCTTAGAGGATGGGATTCCACTCCAAAAATTGGAAAATGGGCCTCTTCGGTTTTTTTTTTTTTTTTAAGTTAAATAAATACTGCACTGAGAAAATCCCGAGTGTTTCTACGTTACGGCGAACAGTACCAACAATTCACGAAGAGGTTAAGACCAACAAGTACCAACAGGTAACAGTGGAAATTTATGTAAACAAAAACTTACTGCCAAAAATTACTTTTAACTCCCAAACCAGTGTATACTAACCTTTTGTTTGTCAAGTATATATATATATATATATATATATATATATATATATATATATATATATATATATATATATATATATATATATATATATATATATATATATATAGTTCAGGTAAGGTCGTTTGTAGTCAACTTGAAAATATCGTATTATTTTCCATTTCTTGCAAGTCCATAATAATAATAATAATAATAATAATAATAATAATAATAGAAGGGAAATGTTTGAATTGTTATCCTTAGATCTATCACAATTTTTAATCTAACCTAAAGGAAGATTAACTTAGAATATGTCCAAATTGTTTTTCAGGTTGTGGATCAATTGGAGGAGGATGCTGAATGTGTGAAGAAATCTAAGAGTATTCTTCAGAATCCCCTCCTGCAGGGACAGCTCATCTCAATAGAACACAACTACGGTGAGATCCCACAAATAATAGAGGAACTGCAGAGTCAGTCTATACAACTAACCACAGCCATTTCAAAGGTAGAAAAGTTCACATCGCACAAATGTACTGGCCCTGTAGGCGAAACAATAAACAAGAAGATGGAAGCTGTTCTGCAGCGAAATTGTGGATGGAAGCCCCTGCGAGCAGTGGCTCAAACACTAGCAGGATCCAACATTTTGGAACCACTTCCAGATAATTGGACAAATTTGGACGTGCTCTTGTGCAAATTTGCACCAGTGACATCAGCAGACGTTGAGCGTTCCTTTCCAAAGTTGAATTACTTACTCAACGACAGAAGATTGTGTCTGTCAACAGCCAACATTGAACACTATTTGATTACAATGTTCAATAAAGAATGATATTTGTTTACAGAATGACCATTTTAAGTTTTTAATCTGTAAGTATTGGAATGTAATGGAAAAATAAAAGCTGTACATAAAATCCATATTTTTAATAAAAGATATATATATAAAAGCCATGTTTTTAATTTTTAAAAGCCATTTTGCTATGCTGTATTTCAAGAAAATAAGAGCTATATTTTGACGAGCTCTGGTGATGACATACCGCCTCTGCTTTTTTAGTATTCAAGACATACCGTCACTGGAGAGTATGCTACTTACTATTTACTTTTAATAAATCCAAATTTATACACAGTAATTGACGAATAGCTTTGCAAGTAAAAACATTTTATTTCTTATCTAGAAATTATTTCTAACTTAACAACACCAACATTTTTGTTATCTTAACTTTTGTTTTTAAAATGAGGTGTTTTCAAAGCTAATCTAGTTTATATTTTGATGTTTCATATTGATTTTCTTCTTTTGCATCTGTGTGTGTCATGTTTGTCTTAATATATATATGTCGTGCCTTGAGTATGAGCGGGTTTAGAGGTAGTCTGCTATGGGAGCGATTCTTCCGGGGGGTTGCAATACCCCTCATTGGAGTAGCGATCCGGGAGCTTTCCTGCAGGAAATTGTTAATATAAAAACTCGGTTTCTGAGCACGATATATATAAGAAAGTTGTTGGCGAGGGATCAAAGTATCTCCATACCCCTCTTCCGTAACTAAAGAGAAGCTCACCAGCGGTTTGTAAATAGAAATGCAATCTTTTAGACAACATACCCTCACTGCATTTCAACATTTGGATAGCCGGAATATCAAGTCAAAATCGTAATAAAACATACCGCCGCTGCCTTTTTCCCACTTCGAACACTGCGGTTTGCCGACACTACTAAGGGAAATGATCACCGCGCATAACAATATAGGATTCACAACCTCGTCTCATACAGGTAAAAGTGTTTGTACCAGCTCAGTTGGTATTCCAGTCTACTGTTGACGAAGAGGCAGTTGAGGATCTTGGAGAGTTCATGGAGAGAATATAAGGCTTGCAATACGTCACTCTAGAGCATCCCACATGTATTCGATCGAGTTAAAGTCCGGGAACCTCGATGACCACTTCATTCGTTGAATATTGTGTTGCTCCAAGTACTGATCCACCAGTTGTGCTCTATAGGGACGAGCATTATCGTCCTGTAGAATGAATCTCTGACCTTTAGCACGTGCGAATGTTACAACATAATGATCCAGAACATCATCCCTATAACGCTGTCTGTCATTGTGCCACGCGGGAGAACATGCAGATCAGTACATCCTCTAAGCGAGATGCCACCTCACACAAACACACCTGCACCACCATATCTATCCCTTTCAAGAATATTGGTTGAATGGTAACGGGCTCCTGTTTCTCTCCAGACCAATCTGCGTCGTGATCTATACTCATCAGTAAAGAGAACTGACTGTCATTGCTCGTGGATCAAATTCACATGCCCTCTTGCCCAATTTTATCGCTGCCTCTTGTGACAATGCGTAAGGGATACATATACCACTGATCTGGCACACAACCCACCTTCGTGAAGTCGTCTGCGTACTGTGCTCGTTGATAGGGGACGTCCAGTGGCAGCAACAGCCTCCACACACACTTGAGTTGTTGTTGCAGATTTGTTTCTTCGACTTGTCAAACGGATATATCGATCATCCCTCGCCGATGTCACACGCGGTCGATCGCCGCTGTAACTTCTCGAAGCATTTTGCGTTCTCTGGTACTTGTAGCCCAGTAAATAAAGGACCGCGAGCTGAAATAATTTAGAAAAAGCTGAAAATTTCAGAATTTGTTTTTCATGTTATCTTAAATGAAATATCAAAAGTCCCCTAAAATCCCGTGTGCGCTTCATCCTCAAAATGGCGGCCGTCCGGAATGCGCATGACTCCCGATTTTAGCTTGTAACTCTGAGACTATTTAAGATATTACAATTCTGTAAAAGCACTTTTGTTCTAGAAGCTCTAATCTATAACTTTTCTTAATACTTCCTTCTCGTAAAGTTTGATACAAAGTCACGATTTTCCAATAAAGTATAAAGTCATACATTTTGAAAGTCCTGTTCTTGAATTGGTTGTAGAAAATCTCCAAATCCATTAGGAATTCACAAACAATGCTCGGAATAGTTTATATTGAACATTTAATTAGCTTTGTTTTAAAAAAAGAATCATCCAAATCGGAATACAATTAGTCGAGAAATTCGACGTTTTTGAAAAATATAAGTGGACAGAGCTGCCTTCTTGTCACTCAATTGTCCATACTGTGTTCCTTTAAATCTCCTTTTTTCGTTTTACTAGCAGAAATATATATATATATATATATATATATATATATATATATATATATATATATATATATATATATATATATATATATATATATATATATATATATATATTCTAAACATACATAAATTTTAAGCTAATGTGGTTCATAGTGGTATGAAAGTAAACAGCAAACCCCTGCCTTCTTATCTGAAAGAATGAAGCAAACAAGAAAAGAAAAGCAGATCATGTCTAAAAATAGAAACATCAACAATGCATTCGTATCGCGTCTACCTAGAAAGAAGCAATTCCTTCATTGGAAAAAGTTACTCCCGAGGATCCACAATTATTAAAATTTTTTGTTGAAAATGTAACTAGAAGTAAGAAAGGTGATTCAAATATGTTATCTCGGATGCATATCATGATCTGTCATTCAATTATTTCAATGTGTCGGCCTCGTACGTTTATATCACCAATCCATCTAGCAATTGGAGTTTACTGTTTGCGATACTATGGATTTCGTCAATGTATAGATAGATATACTTGCATAGTTTTGGAATATCAGCCAGCTACGCTGAAGTAAGAAGATATGAATATTCTAGAATGTGTTCTATTATTCCAATCCAAACCGATCAATCTCAAAATTTGATTCAGTTTGTTTTTGATAATGCAGCGAAAACATTAGATGGTCACGGTACTTTCCACAGTATGGGTGGGATTAAAATATGCACACCTAAAATAAATAGACAAGATTTACGTATAGAACGTGCTGCACTGCCTTCAGCAGTTATGGTATCCGCTCTTGCTAGAAGGGATATTAAATTTTATAATAAACCAACAAAAAAATAAATTTTTAAATATTGAAGTAAAGAGTTTGATACCGGCAGAAAACATGATAGTACCAAATCTCCGATATGCTAATTTTCACAGATGAAGTTTGACTTCTCATGCATCTCATAAAAGATTCACCTAAGCCAGGGTGGAATGTTTTCATGCACGCTATCACTATGACCACCGGCAATTTTGAAATGAGCAGCATAACTGCAGTTCCTTTTCTCAACTGGAAATCATTAATTTTCTGTACAATTTACACTTCCTTTCTATTTACTTGTGACGAAAGCAAGAAGGCGGGATAGGATTCTTGTATCGTTTCTTTTGAACAGCTTCTGTATGGAAGAATTGGGAAATAAACTGAAACCAGCAGAACTTGAAAGATACTTTGATGTGCGAAGGAAGGATGGCTTTTGGAGTAGAAGTGCAACAGATATGGTAATTGAACAGAGTTTGATAAGGGCAATGAAAGCTTCCGGAGGTTTGAGCTATGGGCGGGATATTGGCTGGTTCGGTCTTATCTTTTCCAATTACAATGGAAGTGAGTGAAGCCTTAGAAAGTTTATGTTAAAAATGGTCGTCAGTGTCTGAACAGCATGTAGAAACTAGACCTTTTGGTCAGGAGACAGATGATCAAGACATCAAAAAACTTTCTGATTGGCTTAGTCTTCACAACCCGTTTGAACAGTCCTATCAAAAAGACCTTCTAGTCAACATTGCAACTGGCTTAGTAACTGGTAAGAAAGTTAACTGTGATAGGGCGAAAGAGATAGGGTCAAAATCACTATCTCCAATGATAGGTAAAACCTTTGGTAGGGTAGTTCTAAAAAGAAAAGAGAAGGTTGTATGTCTGCAACAAGCAATACAATTAATATTAGGAAGGAAGCTGTTAGTATCAACTCACTTTAGTTGTTCAGCCGAATTGCTGCGGTATCGCAATCATATGAATAGATGCATGATTTTTTAAAATATGAACTAGCACCTTATCCTCCCTCCTTGTTTGATGAAATTTCAATTAGAAAAACTAGAAAATCTGTGGTTGTGAACATTGTAGGACCTATAGAACCCTGTATGAAAACTCTTTCAGAATTGAGTTACGTTGTAGACGATGGTTTCTTACTTCATGCGGTTGTTTGTCCGATATTAATACATATGCAAATACTTCTGAAAACTATGTACGATATATACAGAAACACATTTCATCGTGCTGAGCTGCAGTTTTTGATGGCTATGCAACAGGTAATAACACCAAAAATGTTGAACGACAGAGAAGAGCAATGTCAAAGATGTCTCTACAATCGCATTTGATGAAAATACGAAAGTAACTACTGAACAAGCACCCTTTTTACTGAACTCTGAAAATAAAAGACGTTTGATTGATTTCTTCAAAACCCACTTTAACTCTTCAAGCATTACAGTGTACGAAGCTGAAGGAGATGCAGATGCTCTGATTGTCAGCACAGCTATTAATTCAAGTAAATAAAACACTTTTGTTGCTGTAGTAGTAGGAACTGACTCTGACTTATCATCATCATCATAGGTATTCTGCCTTTATTGGCAGGTCACTTGCCGCAGCTGAGAAGCTTCCATGCTCCACGGTCCTCCGCTAACCTTTTCGTCTTCGCATTATTGGCCATCTTAATTGCTTGAACAATTCCAGACATTACAGTGTACTTTGTGAGGCCGAAAACAAACAAAATTGAACAGAAATGCTTCCACATTGGCAACATCCAAAAGAAACTAGAGTCACTAAAGGATATCTTTCACAGGTTGTCTTCATGCTATCACAGAGTGTAACACATCATCATCTTTTTTCAACAAAGGCTGCCATCAACATTCTTCAGAAGTAGCAAGAACTATCTAAAGCGGTCACAGTCTTCCACCAACCCAATTTAGATCCCTAAACAGTCATTAGAATAGGAGAAAGATTGGTTACGCGGTTGTACGGAGAACACAATCAAATTTCTTTAGACGAACTTCGATATAAGCCTACAACAGGATAATGACTAGAAAACTATCCTCAAAATTCCATTTGGCAAATTTCCCCTCTTACAACTGCTGCTGCCTCTCAACACAATGTATGTGTTTACCTTCAAGTACACCAATGATTGGGGAATGATTTGAACCCAACAAAATGGGGGGGTGGTGGCAATTAATAGAAGGTAAATTGTTTCCAGTGGCAATAAACTTAAAAGCTTCTCCTGACAATCTGCTGAACCTTGTATCTTGCACATGTAAGATCAGAACGCAGAAAGACTGTGACAGCAAATGTGAATATAGAAAGGCAAGACTGACTTGTTCCAAACTTTCTTTCAATTGTCGGGGAAATATTTGTTCAAATATGTTAATTCCTGACGACTCTGAAGACCATGAAATTTTCATATATTAAAGAAGGTAGGTGTAATACATATTTTTAAAACTTTTTACTCCCTTTTTGACTATTTACAATGAAGAATCTACTGTACAAGGGAGTTCAAATGAGATGTAAAAACGGATACTTAATTTTCAACAATGGTGGCTCGTTGGTATGTAATCAGTGAGGCACACTACATAATTGTAAGTTGGGTTGTGTATCTACAAGTAGACTCAATGCAAATTGACCATTTGGTATCCTTATGAATATACAACCAAACTTAGTTATTCCGTGTGCACCACCGGTTGCATAACAACGGGCCGCCCTGTTTTGAATGTACTTAAAATTATATTACTCTTAACAAAATTTACAGAATAGGGCTTTTATTTTTCATAATAAAAGTGCTTTTTACAGAATTAAAATATAATAATCCCTTTTCTAGCTGTTAGTTTTTTCTTTTTTTGGGGGGGAGGGGGGGACATGTCGGACAAGTGCCCTCTGTGGTCGCCATTTTGGTATGAAATTTACATAGGTTTTATGACAGTTTTGAAATTTCAGTTTGGAATCCAAGGCATGAATGCCATAAATCCAGCACAACTATGAATTTCGAAACTAGGTGCTGGACTAATAGCGATTAATTTTTATCCAACTACTTTTAATTAAAAACATCGAATTTCTCGACTAATTGTATTCCGATTTGGATGATTCTTTTTTTAAAACAAAGCTAATTAAATATTCAATCTAAACTATCCCGAGCATTGTTTGCGAATTCCTAACGGTTTTGTAGATTTTCTACAACCAATCCAAAAACAGGACTTTCAAAATGTATCACTTTATACTTTAATGAAAAATGGTGGCTTTGTGTCAAACTTTACGAGAAGGAAGTACTAAGAAAAGTTATAGATTAGAGCTTCTAGAACAAAAGTGCTTTTACAGAATTGTAATATCTTAAATAGTCTCAGAGTTACAAGCTAAAATCGGGAGACATGCGCATTCCAAACGGCCGCCATTTTGAGGATGAAGCGCACACGGGATTTTAGGGGACTTTTGATATTTCATTTAAGATCACATGAAAAACAAATCCTGAAATTTTCAGCTTTTTCTAAATTATTTCAGCTCGACACCCTTTTTGGTCCTTTATTTACTGGGCTATTGTTCCATAACCTGATGATCACTGCTCGATCGACATTGAGCCACCGGGTCACGTCGGCCAGACGCTGCCCTGTTTCAATCTACCGATGGCACGCCAGCGTAATTCATATAGTAAATGATGCCTGGTTTCCAAATTCGTCTGTTTCACTCCACTCAACTTGCCTCTGCACTCTACACACTGTTAGCCAACAATTCCGTGAGCTCATGTAGTCCTCACCCGTACCTAGTATTTTACGAAGTCGTGTGAAGGCAGCATTATTGCGAATTCTTCCGCACAATCCTTTCCCCGATCATTCGTCAATGCTCATTGTATTATGATTTCCATTTTCTCTGCATTTCATCATCAAATCCCCATCATTTCCTTTTTATTGCACATTTTGTCTTTGTTGCTTACTATATGACGGCCAGTATATATATATATATATATATATATATATATATATATATATATATATATATATATATATATGACGTCCCAAAGCTATTATTTCTGTGGCAATGCTATGAAGTAATTATGTAGATGTGTCACATACGGATTTCTTACTAGAGCTTCAACCAACAGAAGGGCAGAAATGCTCCCTTCCGCTGGTTCCATGTTTTCACTGATTATCTAGTACTAAACATCCAGTGCTACATCCCATAAAGGGCTACGTCTGGCCAGATGGCACACTTTCAACGGAGTGATGCGTGGTGAGTGCATCAGTTCCTAAGTGTCTTTACTTCTGGCTTTCTGGGCAGGAGTTCGCTATGTATTAATTTAGATAGTTCTTCAATTGCCTTATGATGATGGGTTAACTCCGAAAATAACTTCAGTACTTCGATTGGGAATACAATAAAGGACTAAGCAAACAAGTCAGGCGCGCTTAAAATTGTTATAGAATTGTTTTCCCTGATCTATTTATAAATTATTAGGTTTTCTATTTTTTAATGTATTTTGAACACATTTGCAATATTAACACGTCTTATCTTTAACAGAAACAATAAATACGTCTTTAGAAAACGCATCAATAACACTAGTTAACTAAGGTTTTGTTACATAAAAGGAAATACCTGTTCTTAAAGTAACTTTTTGCGCTGAATTCGAATATGCACTCGGTTTTTCTCCATCACGTACGATTTTCCCGTAACAGAGGGATTTTCGGGAAAATCCCTCAAAAATTTCCCTTTTCGTTTATTTTACATCCCAAGATCTTGTCCCCTTGATATACTAACATAAAAATTATACCTAAGTATACTTTGATTCATATTTAACAAACCCTCCAAGTTTCGTAATAATCGCTTTATTCTTTCTAGAGAAATAAATATGTTTGTATGTATACTGTGTGTACTGTTTATTGCACCTTATAGTAATGCTTTCAGATCTCTTAAGTTGAGGTAAAACGTTTTGCTTTATTACCACAAACACATATATAAAATATAATACAATATAATTTACAAGTGTGACAATTTACAATAAACAATAATACAAATGTACCAAAAGTTCATGAAAAGACAATCAAAACTATCACAATATATGAAACTTCCATTGGGTTACAAAAACGTACACTACTTCCTTCTTTTGTAAGAAATGTTGCATTCTCTAACAAGACCCCAACAATAGTCCCCCATCATTGAAGGATCCCATCGTCCCTGGTACCTTTTCTCCATTGCCATTATATCTTGGTGGAATCTTTCCCCCTGTTCGTCGCTGAGAGCACCTAGGTTAGCAGGAAAGAAACTGAGGTGGGAGTGCAAAAAGTGGATTTTTAAAGACATCCTACAACCCAACTCTTTGTATTTCTGTATCATGTCCTGTACGATTTCTGTGTAACTCTCAGCTTTGTTATTGCCCAGAAAGTTGCGCACAACACACTTAAATGCTGTCCAGGCAGCTAGCTCAGCACTGTTTAACTTGCTGTCAAAGCTATCATCAAGCATTAATTTCCTAATTTGGGGACCAATAAACACTCCCGCTGAAATCTTAGCATCACTCAGATTAGGGAACTTATCTCGCAAATACTTGAAACCTTCACCAGATGTGTCCATGGCTTTGACAAAGTTTTTCATAAGTCCTAACTTGATATGAAGTGGCGGTAGTAATATCTTATTAGGATCTACCAAAGGAGCGTATTTGACGTTGCATTCTCCAGGTACGTAATTCACTCTAGGTTCCCATTCCTTCACTTCATAATGTTTGTCATCAGTTCGGCTATCCCATAAACATAAAAAACATTGGTACTTCGTGTAACCGCACTGCATTCCTAATAAAATACCAACTACCTTGAGATCACAACATATTTGCCAACAATGGTCCTTGTAATTTATAAGATTTAGCAAAGTTGACATGGTGTCATAGGATTCCTTAATCTTCACTGAGTGCGCAAGTGGTATAGAAGGTTTTTTATTTCCATTATGTAAAAGGACAGCTTTAAGGCTGACCTTTGACGCGTCGATAAATAACCTCCATTCTTCTGGAACGTAAGGAATTCCTAGCTCCGCCATCAACCCATTTATATCCGTACATACGAACACATTATCTTGCATTGAGAAATAGCTTGAAAATTGAACATGCCTTTTCCTGTACACTGATATGTTCGTTTCTGCATCCAATAAGTTCCACTGCTGGAGCCTTGATCCCAGAAGTTCCGCCTCTTGTTTTGTCAGGTGCAAATCACGGACTAGGTCAGGACAAAACGAAAAAACTTGGAGAATTGTATATATATGTATTAAGATATACATATACTGTACGTTTTAAAAAAATATACGTCGGAAGTACATTCTATTTTTATACACGTTTCTAATTTACAGAGAGCAATACAAGTGTGTTGTTGACTATTGTAAATATTCATTTTTATGTCTGTGTTTGTAGTAATAAAGCAAATCGTTTTTACCCCAACTCAGGAGATCTGAAAGTATTACTATCAGGTGCAATAAACAGTGCACACAGTATACATACAAATATATTTATTTCTCTAGAAAGAACAAAGCGATTTTTACGAAACTTTTAGGATTTATTAAATATAAATCAAGGTATACTTAGGTATAATTTCTATGTTACTATATGTAAGGGGACAGGAGTTAGGGGAATAAAATATCTGAAAAAGGGAAATTTTTGAGGGAATTTCCCGAAAATCCCTGTTACGGGAAAACTGTACGTGATGGAGAGAAACCGAGTGCATATTCGAATTCAGCGCAAAAAGTTCGTTTAAGATCAGGTGATTTTTCTCATGTAACAAACAAAAAGTTTAAATTTGTTAACTAGTGTAATCGTTAAATATTTATAACCTTTATTTATTTCCGAAATTCCTTTCAATAGTCCATTATCCATCCCAAAATCGACTTGCCATAAATTATCCTTTTGTAATAACGTTTAATTTTTCAAAATATTTCCTTGATGGCTTATGTATTTCTTCTCCAACACCTTTACCTTCTTCTAGTCAATCTTTTTTTTTTTTTTTTTTTTTTTTTTTTTTAATAAATTATTTTAATAACACCATATATATATCGCATACATTTTTCTTCATATATTTTCCATTTTTCGTTTGTGCTATTCTAATGGTATCTTTTTTTTGTATCCGTATGTCTTTTACACTAAACACAATACATCATCATTGCTTTTTTTTTTTTAATTTTAATCAAAGTTCTTCCTATATACGTAACAAACATTGTCCTCCTTCCATGCAAGAATTTTTATCTGCTTGAAACGTAATTATATCGTTCTTTTTAAACGATTCTTTCTTTTCAAAAGGAAAATTTTCAATTAGAGTATCGTATAAAAATATATTTTGGAAGTAGTTATCAAGGCTTAATTTCATATGCATTATTTTTAAATTATACAGAAACCACGATCTTTCTCGTATTGTTGTCGTAGGTTATCCACTTTTCATTATTTGTGAGCAACCACTTCAGAAATGACTCGAGTTCGTTACGTTTCAGTAGAAATTCGCTCAATGGAGTTCTGGCTTGACTCTTGCTGTGATTGATTACCCACCGTGAGAACATCTTGGAAATCGAAATTTCCAGAAAAACGCTTGATTTCCATAATCAAAGAAAATCACATTTTGACTATTGCTTTTGATAACTTATTTTGCCAATAAACAACACAAATTTCTTTACGCTCCTGGGCAGAATTTGCACCTTTATCGAATATAAAATTGTAAAATGTAGCGTATATGGTGCATTAATGAAATCTACAACAACAAATATGAATGCTTCCTTTTATCTGATATTCCGTTCTCGAGTTATGGCTCTTTTCGCTTTCGGCTCGTTATAGCGCCGAAAGAAAGCATTTCTACTCAGATTTCTCCACACCTCTTTATCTTAATGTAGTGTCAGGTTTCACCTCCCATATGTTGTTAGTGTTGAAGCACACCAGATAAAAGAACAGTTACGCCTTCTATGACAATAGTTCGTTTCTATTCTAATAGGTGGTTACACTGCAAACGCGTGATTAAATACCCCATCACTAGAGACACGATTTTTTGGTGACGCGCGAAAACGTGAAATGTATCAGTTCTGCATGAAAATATTGTGTACCTAAAATATATATTTTTTCACTATTTGTAAGGCCATATAACGCTCGCGATTAAACGTGAAATTCTGTCGAATTTGCGAAATTTTCAACAAGCCTCGATATTACACGAAATTTGCACAAAAGTGCCAATTTTTCGACGCTTTTACGATTTATTCATTACCATTATTTATACCTTCTTCATACTTGACCGTGACTCCAGCTGGTGAGATTTTTAAGACATTGACATCACTATTTCATCTGCCCCAGCTCAAACCTGCAAAACCTTGTTTTCTAATAATGTGATGAAAACCCATTTTTAAGAAATAGGCCACCATGAATTTTTGAAATTTTACATGAAGTTACAAAATGAGTTCCAAATGGTATCTACTGGTGAAGTGGATAGTGTGGAAAGAGTGTTGCGGGATATGTTAGTTGAACATTCAGAAATCGCTGGAAAGTGTTTCCAACTAATGTACATAACAGTTTTGAATGTTGATGTGGAGAGGGCGCTCTCTTCTTACAATGACATACCGACAAAAGAACAAATTTAACACCAGAAAACATTGAAACAATGCTTACGTGTGATTTGCATAAGTAAACTGTGAACACTAAAGTTATTCTTTCTCGATTAGTGTTCTCTGTGTGTGTTTTTTCTTTAAATGACACTTTTATTCAATGACAATGCTTAGTGTTATTTTTTTAAAAATTCAAATATTGTTTAATATAGTCATGCATGAGCTCATGTCATGATTGACGAGTGAAACGACGACGAGTGATTAAGGTGAAACAAAATACTAATTGTAATTGCCAAGGAAAACAGTGTTCTTACATTAAATTTTTATTCACCGATTTTATCCCTCTTTACGCAAATTTTTATAACGAAATTACAAATTCTTATTTACCACAAAATCGTGTGTCTACCCATCACCAATGCGTCATGGCCATTGTAGTAAATTGAAGTGAGTACGTCGGTCAGTTGTATGGAAACAGCTGATCAAGAAGCAAAGACATAACGGAATGGTACACGGGCCATTGTATTTAGGCATACCCATGGGCATATAGTAAATGAATTTGATCGATTTGTTGGTGTATCAAAATGGACTGTCCAATGTGTCTACAAGAAATGGTCTAACACGCGTGAACGCAAACTAGTGTCAGAATTATGGCCGAAAAAGATCATAACTTAGAGAGATCAATGATGACTTTAAAAAACAACGCAGTCTGTAAATGCAAGTTCATTGTAACCAATTTCTAAAATAACACTGTAACAGAGACTTCATGTAACGGACATTTGGAGTAGATTACCATCAAAGAGGTCACTCAACACTGCAGCGCATAAAGTTCCACGTCTTACATTGGTTCAACAGCATATACACTGGTCTCTAATGGACTGGGACTTGTGAGACCTTCCCGTGTAAGATATTAGTAAGCGCACCGGACCGGACTAGCTTATTAACAGATCGTATCCACTGCATATTCGTCATTAAAATGTTGCAGAAAGTTATACCTGTGCCCTGAAAATGTCCCAGTAAACTATTGGTTTATGTTTATATGAATCCAAGTTATGATACGAAGGGCACCCCACACAATCTCAGAACCTCCTCCAGCTTGAACAACGTGATTCACTGGATGTGCGTGATGGTTTGCATTGTTGGAATACAGACAAAAACGCGACTCGTCGAACTACATTGCACGTTCCCAGTCCATCAGACTTCTCTATAGTACATTTTCAACACACGTAGCTCCAACAGTGTGCAACACTGTACCACTACACTTTATTATTATGTTTACTGATAATAGGGCATTTTATTGTCCGTAACTAATTATTGTGTGATCGAGAATAAATATAATAATTATTGTATTGTCGATTCATGGTCGGAAACAAGAAATATTAAACCAGAAATAATTATGTAATTATAACGTCAAAAGAAAAACTATAGTCCCTTTTCTGTGCACATTTGTATATGGTGCTATTTCAAACAAAATATTTTTATGCTGAGTTGGCAACACTTCACCTATGGCAACACTGTTTGTGGTTTGTGACGGCATTTTGTTCTCATTATATTGTCCAAATTTTCTTTCGATTGCTTTAACGGTTTTCAAAATATTTACTTTAAACGTACATAATTTCATGAAATAATTTTTTGGATATTCAAATTTTCAAGCTCCGTAGCCCCTATGCTTCTGGTCCATAGCACGTTAAATTTTGCTAATTTCCATTTGTCATGATGCTCTATCAGATGTGCTATGTGGCAATCAGATTTTAGAGATAATTTGTGGAATCTTCCCATGTTTGAAACGTTATTAAAAAAAAAAAAAAAAAAAAATCCAATTTGATTTTAAGAACGAACTTTCCTCTGTTATATGATATAAATTTTCATAGAATCAACTGAAAACGAAATTAAAACTAGTACTTAAAAGGAAAATCAATGTTAAGTTCTGTTTATAAACACTATATTTATATTGACAACAAGAAAAGAGCAATTTAAAACATTATAACAATTTCGTAATAAACTCGCTGCGTACATAAATACAAAACATGTCAATAAAAAATAATGTAACAGTCGCAGCGGAATTATATTTCGAAACAAAGAAGTTGTTCCTCATATAAGAATATACAAATTACACACAAAATCACAAGACTTAATACAATGACTTCACAGCACTATATACTGGCCTCCCACAAGACAAAGCAAATCACAGCCTAATAACATTTATCGTTTACTGGACATTCATACAATATAAACATTGAGATAGACTAATTGCGATTTATCCATCATGCCCTCAATTAGGACATTTAATTTCTGGTGCAATTTTCTCTTCATCATGAGCAAGATTTTGGCATGGTTTTTCTTCCTCATTACTTGAAGATGATGGTTCTTCTGATTGGGATTTCCTTTCTTCCCGAATTCGCTTCACTTTCTTCTTCAGGCGCATGAACACTATGGAAGAGAATTTGATATGGAATTATCAAATGGAATTTGATATTTTATTTTTTTTTTTTACTTAAATAAAAGACAGTGTTACCAGCTATTTTACAGCATTTACTATATACAGGGTGTTTCAAACCAACACCGATAACGTTTGGGAAATGATTCCTGACGCCAAGACAAGACAAAAAGTATAGACCAACGTGGGTGCAGAAATCCGTCATTTCGGAGGTATGGGCTGCTGAAAACATGAAAAAAAAAGGGGGGGGTTAACGGTCCATAGCTCCAACACTATGGGACCTACCGTAGTCGGGTCAAAACTTCACTTCGGAACTGGAATGTGCTCTATCCAAATATCCAAGTTTCAGAATCCTGCAGTATTTCCGCAACAATTTCTATAGAGGTAGTTGGTAAGTACTTCAAATTATATGCCTGAAGCCAAACTCCATCTATAAAAAAATATTGTTTCGTGAGTACCGTAGGATTCTGAAACATTGCATTTTTGGATAGCGCACACACTAGTTCCTACGTGAAGTCTTGACCCGACTACGGTAGGTCTAATAGTTTTGGAGCTATGGACCTGTAAAGTTCATTTCTTCGTTTTCGGCAGCCTACAACTCCGAAAGGAAGCATTTGTGCATCCAGTTTGGTCTATTCTTTTTGTCTTATCTTGCGGTGTCAGGAATCACCTCCTAAACGTTGTCGGTGTTGTTTTGAAACACCCTATATTATATATATATATATATATATATATATATATATATATATATATATATATATATATATAGTACTTCAAAATATTAACGAACATCCACCGTGAAAACTAGACTTAAGTGTACTGTTTCTTGTTTACCGCTCCTTTCAGTACGAAAACAAAATAAGACGAAGACTCACGGGTTTTACACTGAATTCGAGCCACATACGATTCTACCGGGAATGATATGACAGGGTCCTAGAATAAGGACGAGAACGATAACATATAGTCACAAGAGAGCTCAAAGCTAGTTTAGGAGCTATCTTATGACGCTGTCTTCTATTCTATGGTTCATGGAATAAAGTGATTTGACTTTTGATTACTATTTTGGTTCATTCCCATACAAGAACAAAAGAATATATACCTTTAGCGGGTAAAACTTTGTGCATGGACGTAACCGCAGTGACTATATCTGTCTAGAAGTGTATACTCTATTCTGCAACTGTACAACATCAGATTGAGAGCCACTGAATTTCCAATAGGTTCTATGTTATGAACACTACCGGTATGACGACTCAGTGTTTGAGATCCTTTCTCCACAATATTCATTTGACCAATGATTTCCAAGATTTTATTTAAGGTGAAATCTGGCATAGATAGTAATTTCTTCCATTACAGCGCAACCTGAATACGAAGGACGTCACTCAGAAATGTGCTAAATTTGCATTTGCTGGCCTACCTGCGCAGTTTTAAAATGTAATGTTGGGACGACTGACTACATTGATGCCTGAGGGTATGAAATTTGTACTTTTCAATATGTAGCTGAAAGTTTTGACGAACTGCTTCTAAAAGCTGTTACTTGATTTTACCAAATTCCATTCTTTGACATCACTACCTCACTTAAAACTTCTTTATTTCAATGATTCTATTATTAAAATACTTGTCAATCTGCTATCCTTGATCTCATGATCTTACAAAAGTGATTGAACCGCTCCGCATCGCTCTCTTCTGGTTTGAAGGATTCCATGTACTGTACTTGTAGTCACTTATCTTGAAATTATTGTCGTTAATTTGAGTTAAGTTAAATTAACGTTCGCTAATTATTATTAAAGTATCAAACCAAATCTCTACTTATCTCAAATCGAATACTATTGCTAATACATAATACTGTAGTTTATCATACAATCTTTATTCATAATTCTTTAGTAAACTCTGCCACTATAATAGAAGTTGCATTATACATACTCAATTTCGACTAAACACTTATATCTAAATTAATTTCTTCAATTTTCATCTTATGTCATCTGGCAAGTAAACAGAATCGCATATAATATACGGTGTAAGTTCCTTCATCCTCTCTGACCGACTATGATTAATTTACATTGTCTTATCTCACAACTAACTATTTATAACTTCCAAATAATTAAATGAAAGAGATATTCCATTTGTCATGATTCGACATGTTGAAATGGAAACAAATTGTAATTTATTACTGCGGAACCCAAGTAAAGAAAAATTTAAAACGCTGATATAACTTGGTTGTTCCGAAATTTATTATTTGAAGTATTCTCCAAGTTTAATTGAAAATATCGTTGTATTTAGTAAGTATATTTATGGGAAATTCTAATAAATGTTCAATTCTGAAACGAAAAATTTCCTAGTAGTAACTACAAGTAATGGTATTTAGCACACG
The DNA here is from genome assembly GCF_964235325.1 of Thermobia domestica. Taxonomy (NCBI): domain Eukaryota; kingdom Metazoa; phylum Arthropoda; class Insecta; order Zygentoma; family Lepismatidae; genus Thermobia; species Thermobia domestica. Next base: position 292,326,225 of record NC_137455.1, on the reverse strand, counting down.
TATCCTATATCACACACCAATGATAAGCTGATTATTTGTTAACAAATATACAGGGTGGCGAAAAAAGTCAGTTTACTCATACACAAAACTAATCCCATCAACAGTCGACTGAAGAATGACAAGTGCATTGTCGCCAAGGTCACACAACAATGTGATAAATCCTATCGTTGCAACATATCCCTTACAAGCAACGTACAGAACAAGGCAGGATCAGATCCGACTCAAACTTCGCCCAGAGGACACATAATAGAAAAGAAGAAAAAATGTCAAACCGGAGTTGCCCCCATCCAGAAACACCAGAGATATGCTCCGCAACATAACGCACCACGCTACAATATGATATAAGGTAAACGTCGCAAGATAACCATTTATGTCGAAAACGGAAAGGATGGGGAGCACAAGATTATATCAAGATATGCTATAACACTGACTTTGCAGCCATCTTGAAAGCCGCGATCCTGGATATAGCGAAAGGTATTGAAATGAGAATCAGGGTGTGTGATATGTTAATGTAAGGTAAAATGCAAAAGGAAAACCAATGATGTAACCGCGAAAAACATATGTGTAATGGTGTGGACGGGATGAAGTGTGGAAGATTCGGGCAAAACAAACGTGTATTCGAAGGACAGAATAATAGGGAAGACCCCACGACTGTGGTACGCGACAACTAACTGCAACAGCGTCTGTTTATGGAAGTGCATCCGCCTTGACACATTATGCCTTTCGAGGATATTGGGATTCCGTTTGGGACAGTGAAAACAATAGTTACAACCCGTGATACGAGTTCTCGTTTGGAGAGTACATAAACTACAAAGGATTATCTCTTATGAACAACAATTCGGCAGCTTACTCCGGAGTGTAGGAGATGTCATCTTGGATTGGTGATCAAAAGCACGACCTACCTGGGATTGAATGTTTCTTGTTCAATTTTCTTGCTGTTTCGTGTAAACAAAGGACATTTCGGCCCACGTTTGTTTAAACAATACTATCTGAAACAAAGTGTGTACGGATGAGAAAGCCCAGTCATGTTCTAGCTTACATTTGTTTTCCTTTGTGCTGTTTGCTACACGACGCGGTCCCAAACAGTCACAATGTCAGAGAAAGGCAGCGTTCTGCATTGACTCGATGAGTTCCATGAGTTGTTGCAGTCTCCCACGAGAAGGCTAGTTTACCACACAATGAAACGACTTGAATTGTGTCTACTGGTTTCGAGAGTCTCATCCACATTCACTTTTGTTACATCGTGGTTGTTCAAAATTTCCAGCATGTGTTCAGTTGCTTGTCGTTCGTCCACTGTCGGTTCTGTCGGTTGGACGTACGTTTGTTTTGGAAATACACTTTGCATCAGTAACACTACATTGAGAGGGTTCGCCATTGCAGCTCTACATTGGTGTTTGTAGATGAACGATACTGCGGATACTTTCACTACACAGAATATTGCGCGTTTTGGCTTGCATATGCCACAAACTATCACTTCTCACTGGCCGGCCCCTGCTGTCACGTTCACTTCGTTCCATATGTGCAAGTGAAACCAGTAGACACAATTCGAGTCGTCTCATTGTGTGGTAAACTAGCCTTCTAATGTGAGATTGCAACAACTCATGGAATTCATCGAGTCAATGCAGAATGCTGTCTTTCCCTGATATTGTGACTGTTTGGGACCGTCGCGAAACAGTGTAGCAAACCGCACAAAGGAAAAGAAATATTCGTAAAGAAATGTAAGCTAGAACATGGCTGGGCTTTCTAATGAAAAATGAAAATGAAATCTTTGAGTTTTACGTCCCACGGTTATGCCGGTTAGGCTAAAGGAGACGGTGATTATGAGAAATGAATGAAATGGTGGAATGAAGAAAGTGGGAGGAAACGGGAGAACCCCGAGAAAACCCACGCACACGGTGGGCTTTCTAATTCGTACACAGTTTGCTTCAGATATGTTGTTTACACAAACGTGGGCCAAAATGTCCTTTGTTTACAAGAAATAGCAAGAAAATTGAACAAGAAACATACAAAACGTTGTCTACGATTAGGCTTCAATCCCAGGTAGGTCGTGCTTTTGATAACCAATCCAAGATGACATCTCCTACACTCCGGAGCAAGCTGCCGAATTGTTGTTCATAAGAGATAATCCTTTGTAGTCGATGTACTCTCCAAACGAGAACTCGTATCACGGGTTGTAACTGTTGTTTTCACTGTCCCAAACGGAATCCCAATATCCTCGAAAGGCATAATCTGTCAAGGTGGATGCACTTCTATGCACAGACACTGTTGCAGGTAGTTGTCGCGTACCACAGTCGTGGGGTCTTCCCTATTATTCTATCCTTCGAATACACGTTTGTTTTGCTCGAGTCTTCCACACTTCGTCCCGTCCACATCATTACACATATGTTTTTCGCGGTTACATTATTGGTTTTCCTTTTGCATTTTACCTTACATTGATATATCACACACCCCGCTTCTCATGTTAATACCTTTCGCTATATCCAAGATCGCGGGTTTCAAGATGACCGCCAAGTCAGTGTTATAGCATATCAAATATCTTGATATCATTTTGGTGCTGCTCATTATTTCCGTTTTCGACATAAATGGTTATCTTGCGACGTTTACCTTATATCATATTGTAGCGTGGTGCGTTATGTTGCGGAGCATATCTCTGGTGTTTCTGGATGGGGGCAACTCCGGTTTGGCATTTTTTCTTCTTTTCTATTATGTGTCGTCTGGGCGAAGTTTGAGTCGGATCTGATCCTGTCTTGTTCTATACGTTGCTTGTTAGCACAAATTGTGATTATACAGTGAAACCTCTCTAAAGCGGACAGCCGCGGGGAATAAAAAATTGTCCGCTATAGAGAGGTGTCTACCTTAGATAGGTTTCAATATTTTCTTACGTAAATTAGTAAACAAGATAATATGTAATTAGAAAAGAAATATTTTTGCATGAATCATGTATTTATGAATTAGAGATGCAAAAAAGCCGGCTTTTTTGAATCGATGCTTTTTGCACATAAAAAGCCGTCTATTTTGAAAAAAAAAAAAAAAAAAAAAAAAAACGAGAATTTTGGAAATTTTGGCTTTTTTTCATTTTCATGATTTTTCTATTTCAATAACTTTCTTATAGCATACACTAAAGTTAAATAAGATTTCATGACCTAAATGCTATATTTCGCTCTGGAATTCACCATCATGATGGATGGAACACATATTTTATTAATTAAAGTGAACATAAAGTACGTAGTACTTGAGGGCAACTGTAGAAGATATTTAACTTTATTTTAACTTCTGAGTTATGGACATTTTTTTCTTTTCTACATCATTTCCTTTTAGTCATCCGTGTTTCATTTCCTAGAGATTAGTAGACCTACTCTAGCTTCTAGCACATAAGTTAAACTTTTGTTTTTCAATATATATGTCAGAGTGTACGTTTGTCAGTATATCTGTCAAAGCGTACTTCCACATTCTTGTTATACAGTAGCTGTGCAATGATTTAGCAATAATCTTCCAGATACAAACTTGAACACCATTTTATACAAATAATCAGTATCGGATTTAGAAAAGTGTTTTGAGAGGTGTTTCTCTGCTTAATGTTTGGTTTTTCAAAAATTTCCTAATTTTTATTTGGGAGTTTGAGCACAAGCATAACTAATATTTCGTTTTGTTTGTATATTCAGCAATAACCTTCCGGATACAACTTTGAAGATCATTTTATACTGATAATCAGTGGCGGATTTAGAAAAGTATTTTGGGAGGGGTTTTCTTAATGTTTAGTTTTTCTAAAAATACCTAATTTTTATTTGAGAAGAGCTTGAAGTTTATGAGTAAAGGCATAACAAATATTTCATTTGTTTTAGAAATTCTGTAATTTCGGGGTGCAAGCTTCACGCGTAAAACATCCCCACCCTAATTCCCTTCGCAAATCCGTCACTGCTGGTAATTAGTAATAACAACGATTTAAAAACGATAAAAAAGGAAGTCGGCCAGAACTTACATTACACGCATGTCTCTACATTCACAGATACAATTAAGAAAACCTTTTGTCAAAATGGTCGAATGCGGGGTTAAATCCCGGACTTCCCGATAGAAGCGCAAAAACTAACCACTCACTCATGGTTGTTGTGTAGTTGTGCTTAACTTAAATATATTCTCTCTCTACGGCCTATGGATTCCGAAGGTTCAAAGCTGCGTTCACAAAAGCTCTCCGCTGGCTTCAACCCTTAGCCAACTGGATCCAGTTTTTACTTTGTATTCCTACTTCTGCGACATCCATTTTAATATTGTCCTCCCATCTGCGTCTAAGTCTTCCTAATGGACGTTTTCCGATTGGATTTCCAGTCAAAACTTTGAAAGCGTTCCTCCTTCTTCCATTCTGGCTGCATGACCTGCCCACCTGAGCCTCCTAGATTTGATGACCGTAACGATGTTTGATAAACCGTATAAATTATGCAGTTCTTCGTTATGAAGTTTCCCTCATTCCCGTTCCTCTTGGGTCCGAACGGGATTTTATTCGTCTCAGGATTTTATTTTCAAATACTTTCAGTCTGCGTGCTTCCCTAAAGCGACCGTGTTTCACAACCATAAAACACAACAGGCATGATTATCGTTTTATATATTTTAAGCTTTAAATTCCTTCTCGACAGAATTCGAGACGACAAAATACTTTGAACTGAATAATGACACGAATTTCCTGATTTCAGTCGACATTTAATTTCTTTCTGGATATGATTTTGGTCTGGTGATATTGATCCCAGATATTTGAAAGTATCCACTTTGTCGAAAGTGTTATTTGATATTTTAACGCATCCATAATTTGCCATATTACGATCCCGGTGAACTTCCATGTATTTAGTTTTCTCTGCATTTACTTCTAAACCCATGTCCCTGCGAGCATTTAATAAGACCTCTGCATTTCTTTCTATTGTTCTCCTATCATCCCCTATTAAATTTACACCATTAGTATATGCCGTAACCTGGTGAATAAAATTCAGCTCAGGGCCTGGTTGCTATCTTTAATTTTCCTTATAGCGTACTCCGCAACAAAGCTGCACAATAATGGCGATAACGCATCTCCTTGTTTCAGGCCATTCTCGACGTGGAAGCTCATGGACAAGAATTTTTCTACTCGGACTTTACTTTGGGATTCATTTTTCGGTATTCCGAATTTTGTAAGAATGTTGTACAATGTTTCCCTCCTATTCGAGTCGTAAGCCTTTTTAAAACCAATAAACAGCTGGGTAATATATGCCCATTTCTTTTCGAGTATTTATCGAATAGTAAATATCTGGTCGATAGTTGATCGATTTCCCTAAATCCACACTGATAATCTCCAATAATTTCATCTGCGTATGGAATCAATCTTGTTAACAGAATGTTAAGAGAAATGCCTCGCTAATTATTACATTCAGTTTTGTCGCCTTTCTTGTGAATTGGAACAGTGATTGATTCTTTCGACTCTTCTTAAATGTATTCCATAGTTTCTTTTTTTCTTTTTCTTTCTTAAGTTTCGTAATGATATGTTGAATTCCTGTCGTTAAAAATTCAGAAATCTTCAGGACTGGGTAAACCGTGATGGTCGTTATAAGTCTAGGAAATCATACGCTCAGATGAACCATCTATTAACATATGATCCACGAACAGAAAATTCGATACTTTCCCGATTCTGAACAAGCTTAAAGAACAGTCAGTGCATTATAGAATTCGGAATTTTACCGATTTTGCAGATTCCAAGCACCTGATAGGTGGTAACATTATTACGTATGTGATCAAAGAATGAAAAATTTGTTCGAAATATTCATACAATATATGAAAGTTAAAACTTAAAAATTTCAAGAATGTACAGAATCACCCGAAACCAAGCTCTTGATGTGCAGCGTTTAAGCTTATCATATAAATGTATTTCTCTCATGCTTTATTTTTTGTTTCAAAAAGAGGGTGCGTAATATTTTGAAGTAAAAATACTACATACAATTTTGCTAGTTATTTGTGTATCTTTTTTTTAAAAAACAGTACTTATTTTTGTGTATAAGAAGTTAAAAAAATATTATATATATATATATTGGTTAATCCTTTGGAATTCATAATGTAAATATGTTAAGAATTTTAAAAAAATCTTTTCGAAATTCATGGTTGATTTTAGAGGTTCTATATTATTATCATCTACATCAACCAATAATCAAATGAGTTCTTGTGCTGTAGAGAAGCAAAAAAGTCTGCTTTATCAATTTAAAGCAAAATTTTGAAAAAAGCCCAAAATTTCCCAAGCAAAAAAGCGAAGCAGAAAAAAAACGATTTTTTTTCAAAAAGCCGTTTTTTTCCGAGCCCTTGCATCTCTATTATGAATATTACAAAAATGTTACTGAGCCTGCATTATCCTCCGCCATCCAGTGCTCTGTGTTTGAAGCACAACATGGGAATAAAATGTTCTAGTTTTCTGCACTTTACACTTATCACAACTCACTACATTTTCGGTATGTTTTAATTTGTGGGTTAATTCCAGTCCAGTGTTTTTTTAAGGCAATATGCGTACCCGTGGGCAAAAATTATCGAACTTGTCTTCTGCTTGGTTAGAGATTCCAGTGGGACAGTAGCATGACGTGTCATCCCAAACAGCGGTCAACTGTCAATCACCTTTGTGTCTGAAACAGGTTGGGTGGGAGTGGAATACAAATAAAGGACATGAGGGTGTTGTTAAACCAAGACGCTTCGTCTGGGTTGTTAAGCAGACAATTGAGGAGGCAAAATGTTGTCACAACGCTTCCTAGTGGACACATGTATGGATTACTAAAAATGAACTTTTACTATACTTTTTAACTTGTTTTAAAGAAAGTGTCCGTAATATGGAGGTAAATAATACCTATAAAAAACAGAAAAGACTGTCCGTGTCCGTACTAGAGAGTATCCGCTTTAGAGAGGTTTGCCAATATGTTTTTTTCCTATTACAGCGTTTGGGGATTACAAAATATGTCCTTTACGGGAGGTGTCCGCTTTATACAGGTGTCCGACTAAACGCTGTATAACATAAATGAGGAGCTCTTTTCTAGCTAAGCTGTTAGTGTACGCGTCTTTGGCGTGGGGGACCCGGCGGGAGCTTCTGTATAACTGCGAAGTGCTTGAGCTGCTGTAGTCTTAGTATGGGGAACATTTAATGTGTTTGATATCCTTTATTTGCTATACTGAATGACTAATGTAGCGGGCAGAAATTACTGCATAGCTCAATTGGTAAAACAACTGCCTGGGAAGAGGCTATGATTCGAGTCTCCCACCAATCCAGCATTAAATTGTATTATTCCATCGTAGGCATGACACTGTTCAGCAGAAACTCATATGGTTTGAATAAAACCAAAGGCATTCATGTCGCAGGCGAATATTCTACGATTGAACCACTCATTTCTTTATCTCACAATTGCAGTGAACAATTCTTAATAACTTACATAACATATAAGATTAGTACAAAATGATAAGTTTATATCCTTCCGTAAATTAGACAACTTTCCATAACAAACCGAAAGAAAAGTTTATGACCCGAATGCCCACTCCACCAAACTGCAGACGACTGCACACGTAACATCCAGTGGCGTCTCCAAAGTTCTATAAGAGAGGTCACATCTGCAGTGGCAGTGAAACCACATTTCAGATCATTTCGTTTCAGCACTAAGATGTAGACCTACTATTTAACGTAGAAAAGTACACGTGCTCCTACCAGCAACTGAACTCTGGTATCGAGAGAGGCACGGTAGCTCAGTGGCAGAGCACTTATCTCTGGTGCGTACGGTCCCTGGTTTGCTCACGGCAAAAGTAAATTTGTGGTGGACACCATCGTGTCCGTGGGTTTTCTCGGGGTACTCCCGTTTCCTCCCACTTCCTTATTCCACCAATTCTTCCATCATCATTAATTTGCCTTAATCATCGTCTCCCTTAGCCTAAAGGGTATAATTGCGAGACGTTAAACTGAAAGATTTTTTTGAACTCCGGTATCCCATGTCGAAGGCAAGTTTTCTAATCATATATCCAAAACGCTTGTTTGCTCTATCTTCATAATAATTTCTTACACGTATGAACGTTGTACTGAAAATCTACTGCGGAGCTCTGTTGCCCTTGAAGCAATGAGCCAGCCTTTCTCCCGAAAGAAGCACAAAAAATCCCTTCCTACGAGTCCCACCTTCCTTCATTCCATTCAGCGTGCGATCGTCACGGAACTTACTGGTTGGCTCCACTCAATTTCCTCCTCTCCCAGTCACCGCACGGATATAGAAAACGAAATATTTCGTAGTCACAAAAAATGTGTGATTACATTTTACGTAAAGTCAGGCATTTAAAGAGCTGTTCTGTGCTAGCAGCGTACACTACAAAGAACCAAGCTATATTTTTCTTCGGATTAATTGGGAAGACACATGACTATGTGACTGTATTACATAATTGCCTCTGGTAACATTCAAATTATTAAGTGAAGAGATAATGTCAAAGAACTTAATACCTAATACTTTAGACAGGAGGTAAAACTTCAATACTGCATATTTAATTTCACTATAAATGAAAATGAAATTTCTAGTTTTTACTTTCCCCTGTTTATGTCCCGTGAAAAAAAAAAAAAAAAAAAAAAACGCGGACCTCGGTGCAACAATAATTTCTAAATGAGAGTCTCAGGCTTAAAGTTTTCCATTCTATTTTGAAAATTATTGTACAAAGTTTATATTTATCAGGTAATTCAACGGAACTTCTAGATTTGGACTAGAAGTTGAGATTTATTTCGCAATTCATTTTTTTTACGTTATAGACCAAGATATGTGGATGTTAGTTAGATCAATATTAGACTCAGAGCCACAATTAGTAGGATGAGAATGTGGGAGAACTCCGAGAACATCCACGCACGTGATCTTGTCCACCACAAACTCACACGGACTGGGATAGAACTACGGATTCCTCGCAATTGATACAGTCACTCTACCAGTGAGCCACCACAGTTCTTTAATTTCACTATAGTAAAAAAGATGACACAAACTAAGTAGAGAGTATCATCAAAATTTAATACAGTACATTTAGTTTTCCTATAATGTAAAAGACTGTAAGTAATTAATTAAAGATCATAGCTGACTCGTTTATCTTTTCATCCATCCCCTTTGATTCTAACTAACGTGGAGATTAAGGCCACAGTTTCAATTCATTTCAAATATTGTTCTTAAAAAATAATATCTGAAAACTGTAAAAGATAAATGTCAATAAGAATACATACAGTGCTTACCTTTCAATGTTTGAAACAGGCCTAATTTTGTTTTATTTTTATCTCCTTGTGTTGAATGTTGCGTTTCTGGCATTCTTCGTTCTTGGAAATTTTCACCTCTGAAAATAAATAACCAATAAATAAGGCAAGGCATAAAGAAACTGAATAATATGGAGCAAAATTATTTCAAATTCAAATACATCTATTTCAATACATTTGTCTATTATTATGGTAAATATAGGCGTCTGTTAGAATGTCTCCGAATTATGTTTTTCTTTCTTGTTTATGTTTCATCCAGTCATGTTTTTTGGTAATTATTACATCGTGTCAATTATACTTTTTCTATGTACATTATCTTCGGTGTCGTTCTCTTTATTTATTGAATATACAGTCCTTTTCAAAAATCTTGGCCACCCACACTTTTTAAAAGTTCACATTCTGGCAACTGCATGTATGAAATTTTAACACTTTGGCTCAAATAAAGATTCAAATTGACCAAACCAAAATAATAATAATAAATATTTTAACGTCTCACGATATACACCGAGGCTGAGAGAGACAGTGATGATGAGACATGAATGAAATGGTGGAATGAAGAAAGTGGGAAGAAACTGAAGAACCTAGAAAAAAACTATGTAAATGGTGTTTGTCCACCACAACGTTCATCTGGCGTGAGCTGGGATCGAACCAGACTCCACGCACCAGAGGTAAACGACCTACCACTGAATTACCGCGGTCGTTGGCCAAACCCAATCCACGTTTGTTTCATTTAATTCCGACAGCACGGTAAGAGTACAGTGATCTTCGAAGAGAGGTGGGTAGTCAGTTGTTTTAAGCAAGACTGCTCATTGCACTATTTCCAGTATAGCTCAAGTCTAATTATTTCGTGTCCTATCACGGCTAACGCGAGTGTTTTCTATGCACGTGGTCTCAGGCTCGATTCCTAGTGGGGTCATTTAAATCGGATACAGATCCAACTAGTGGTTTAGATCCCACTTTATGCAGTACGTCCCGTTTTTATACAGCATTGTTACTTAAAAACGGAGGTTCAACTCCAATAATTCAATCAAATTTTACTCATAGCAAGAACTTAGCGCTCAGTCACCATGAAACTACTAAATATTAATGTAGTATTGGGAGTAGTGAAAGTTGTAACTGTTTTAGGTGTGCAGATTGAAGTGTGAACAATACAAACTGTAATTCAACTAAGACTATGCATAACCAGTTCCCTCGGATGCCGATAAAATTCTGAATTTGGAGTCGAAACACCTTGTAAAGCAGTTTTCACAGCTTCACATTATCAAATATTTTTCAACCGAAGGAATTCTGCAATGCGCGGAACAGGTGATAATCCGAGGGGTCAAGTAAGAAGAATAAGGCGAATGAGGTAAAATCTTCCTACTACACTCAATCTTTATGTGTGATGAATGCAGCATGCAGTCTAGTGTTATCATGGTGAATGATGAGCCCTTAACAATTGACGAGGGCCTGACCGCTTCGTTCGCAATGCTGCTCGCAGTCTGCCCATCTACTCACAAAAGAAGTTGGCACTAATGGCTCGATTAGACGCCAGGACCTCCCTGTGAATCATTCCTTTGACATCCCACCATACACTTAAGAACACTTTTTTGGGATGAAGTTCTGGTTCGGATGTTGGTAGCGGTAACGGGACACAGTATTCTGCAACGCTTTCATTCCGCGATATAGCTCACTTCTCATCAGTCCTGACAATGTTCAGCATCTTTTTCTTTCTTCTAACTGAGAAATGAAAACAGGTCGTGAGTCGACTCTCTCTCTGATTTGCTTTCCGCTGATGCATAACCGAGATCGAACTTAATGGTATAACCCAGCTGATGTATAACCGACGATCGAACTTAATGGTAAAACCCAGCGCTTTAAACCATCTTTGGCCGTTGTCCTGTGTACCTGAAGGATGTCCGTCATTTCGCTATGGTTGGATTTGAACTGCTTCTTATAATCTAGTCTGGACAAGATCACCGAAAACACCATTGAATGTACAAGCCGTAGTTGATCTTAATAACTTGTGTCTCTGCTACTGAATTTTAGAAACCATCGAACATATTTACTATCAACTACATTTCTCCCATACACTTACCAAACATCTGGGCCGACTGCAACCGCAGTATTTGAACTAAAACAGTAAAGTTTCTTATGTGTTCCTTCTCACCCACATGCTACTTTAAGAGCTCCCCATTCACACTCACTGTTTACCCACCAATTCACACACTAACAGCGTCATCTGTGAAATCGGTACTCAGCAAACAGTGACTGTCAAAAACGAATAGAACTTTGCACGTACTCAATAGTTAACAGAAACGTAAAGAAGCTTTATTACGTAAATAAATGTTGAAGTTCACAAATCAATGATTTGTAAATTTTATCGTTTTAACAGAAAATTAAGTGCAATTTCACTTTGACATATCTAGTTATACAGCTTCTCAAGTCTGAAGACTGGTATCCTTCGAAAGATACATATTTCTGAGAAATGAATTGAAATTGGCAACTGATGTTTATTTAATTTACCTCTCCCATATTTTTTTCGTAAATCTTGAAAATAAGATTTAGAATATCTGCTTGAAGAATATGTCCAAGCAGTCCACTACTGATATTAGCAAGAGTAGATGTACCAGGAGTTCTAGACCAAGACTTTAAGTTTACGTTTCACTTTGTTAAGAGACACTTAGTTCTGAAGTTACAGCCTCAGAAAACCCTACGAGCAGTAGCTATTTCTACCAACAATTTTAGGAGTTACTACGGGACTAACTTTTTAAAATAAGAATTTCACGGATGCTTTCGACGTCAATCGTCTTTACTATTTAAAATCAAATGCCATCGCATCACATATTCTTGATCGAAGTACCAGCAGTTTATCAACAGAAATTTTAAATAGTGTTAATTAATTAAAGAGTTTTATTTTAACGACTCATATATATTAATAGATCTTTACGTCAGGCTACCTTATGATTCTATTGTTCATTCCACATAAGCTGACAGCCAATCAAAACTAACTCTCCTGTTCAAAAGAGGAGAACAAGTTATCAGGGAAGGAAATTTTATTTTAATTCATTTTATTTTTTAAGACACAGAATTTGGCAAATTAAATTTCTATCCCGTCATTGCTCTTTATTCTAGTCACTATCAACAGCTGCTACCAACATTAACTATATTTAACTTTTTACCTTTATAAAGAATACTGATTATTATTTATATATTCAAGAATTGACTTTAGTCGTCTTTTTAAATAAGAAGAATTACTACAAATAAGAAAAAAAAATTCAATGATTCTTTCTTTTGAGAATCTAGGAGGTTGCAAGAGAAACCAATCATGTTGAGACGCAAACCTTTGTATCAAATTTCAAAGAAGGTAGACTTCTACATAACTGGGTAATTGAATATATAAAGCATTAACACGTACAAAATATAGTCTGAATTTAGTGTGTAAAATAAAAAATAAAAAAGGTTTGTGTGTGTATATGTATGATTCAGCATAATTCTGGAACGTGTGGAGCAATTTCAACCGAAGTTGGTATACGTACGACTTACAATGTGGAAAAAAAAAGAAAAAATGTGGGAGTAATATATCCTTAGTACTCCTACGGGAGGAGGGGGGGGGGGGCGTTTCCTGCCTAAAAACTCAAGTTTAAACTACTGGAAAGTAAGCAACTTCAAGTACTACGGAGTTTGTGCTGAGGTTGTGGTTGCATACTTGTAAAAGATTTTCCTATATAAAAATCTTTATCTTCTACTACTATACCAGTCATTTAACACTGATTTGCTTTTGGATTTCATGTTAAAAAGAAATTATCGAATAAATACAGAGAACTCTGTCAGAATGAGTACCCTGTCAATTCCCAACTCCGGGGACGTTTGCTAATCCAACATTATCTCACAACCTCCGACTATAAAATTAATGACAAATATTTACAAATAAATTTACAATTATACTGAAAGACGGCTACTCATCTCTCCAATATAGATTTTACAGTGTTCTAAAAATTGTAGTGCTATTATAAAAGTTATAACTAATTCTTTAGACATATTCCGATACATTCTATATCTTCGTGTGCGGTGAGACTAATGGTGGACAGAGGAAAACCAAAATTCATCTTTATCAAACCTCGTGTGAGCGTGATAAGGATAAAACTTATTTCGATTAACTATTAGCATCTCTGAAATAAATGACAGTCCTGTCCTTTTTTTTTCTTTCTTACCAGCGATACTACCATGCTGGATACCGTAACTGTAATGAAATTCGAAGCTTGCAGCTCATGCTATAGGCAAACGTAAGAGGCCCATTTAGGTACGATGGACACTAAGCCTTCCTCAGTGAGATGTACAATAAACTTCTATATGTAAGGACACTGATAAACTATTAATACACAAGGAAGCAATTTGTAAATAATATATTTAAAAAAAAAATCCAAAATCAACTGACTTATCTTAATTTTGGAAGCTTATCTGGGAAGGTTTTTAATTGTCAAAACGTCTAAGGATTATTAAATACGCCACAGACATACATAGAAAAAATAGATCTCAGATTTAATATATATACTAGCAGAACTTCCAATAAAGACCACACACTGTTTTGTGTAACTGAAGATAGGATTGTTCAGTTAAGCAGAATTCGAATCCGTCCGGCCTCATTGTAAGCCTATTTTGCTCTATTTGCTTAGATTTAACGTTAATCGTAAATCCAATATAATTATATTATATATTCCTTTTTTCTTTCTTTTTTCATTTCTAACATAAAATGTAAACCTTACTGCTAACAAACTATGTATTTTAGTAAGAACTGCTTACCTGTAACATGAGCAAGTTGTTAATATTCGTTGAAATATTACGAACTTCAAAATTTTAGCAGCTATCTGAATTTGAATGGTATTTTATTAGGCCAATTTTGATATAAACTTTTCCAATACAGAACTTTACTCAATTTACAATAAGCGAGTTGTTCTTTTTATCTGGTAGGTTGGGGATTTGTTCTGAAGGCTTGTTCTCATCTCTGTTCTGAATTTTCGAAACAATTAGAGACACAGCTTCTGCTGGTATACCATCTGCTTTCTTCCGTACTCTGCAAAGCACATACAAGGGACGTTCAAAAATCGCTAATATATATCTATTTACGTATTTTTTCTTTCTTTCTTTTTCTTTTTTTTTTTTTAAGATTCCATGTTGAATTCTTTCCATTTTTTTCTTTCAGGTACGGAAGGTACAAAAACTGGAGACATTTTAGTGTAATAATCTCGAATAGAAGAATCGAAAAATACTTAGCACTTCGATGGAACAGAAAAACATGGAATTGTACAGTATAACCCAGAGTTTACGTTTCCGTATTTAACGAAAGATTAATTTGGTCTCGAACGCTATAAATACAATTAAATCTGTATTTAAGGAAACCCATATTAGTACATCTCTCACACTTAACAAGAAAAAATTCGGAAGAAATATCATTAGTAATGTAGAAAGAACTGAATACAGAAGATTGTTCGCTGTATATCCGACTATTTTCGAGTCGATGCTGACACCTGGCGTATCATGCTGGAACTATGGGTTTGCTGGCGGGAGCAGTGTTGTGCCTGACCTTGTAGTTGCGTAAGTGTTATCAAATGGTACCGAAAATCAACGTCGGGAGGATGGGTTAACACTCAAAGTGACTACTGCGAAAGCTATTGTGGCTCGTTACATACAACAGGCTCCCCCTGCGAAACATTCGTCCACGAAAGCCATCAGGAGAAGGGATGCAAAGTGACACCCATAATGCTAAGGGGGATCCGTCGATTGGCGTGCCAAGAAGATCTCTCGATTCAACGTCATAGGGTCACAGATTCCACCCCGCACCGTCAAATGTGTACAAAACAATTCGCAAGCGTTTCAGGTTGAAATGTGTGCGGAAGGCCCGTGTACACCACCTGCTATCGCATCACACTGCCGAACGTAAGACGAACTGCAGGAAACTGATGAAAATTACTTGGCGAGTTCCAAGTGGAAGAAAGCTGTCTCAATGCATGAATCATATGTCCATCTCACTGCTGGTGGTCACTTTCGAGCGATCACATACCGTGACATTGACGGCAAAGGGCACACAACTTCGTAAGTGCAGAGAAAGTTTCCCTAGTGGCTTTGTGGTTGTTATGGGATTCGGATATCAGGGTAAGTTGCTGATATGCAAGGTAGACAAAAACATGAAGGTGAATGCAAGATACTTTCAAGAATCTATTCTGACACCTATCTATCGGAGAGACTCCACAATTGTATGGAACGAATGCGAACCAGGTGATGATCCACACGGACAAGGCTGCGAGTTACACTGCCAGAACATCACTACGTTTTTATCAAGAAATAGCAGAGGAATTAGAAATTCCTGTCATTCCGTTTGAAAACATCTCGATGAAGCCCAGATGTCAGTCCAATAGATTTTTGCGCATTTGGACTGTTGAAAGGACGTCTTCAACATCGCCGCTCGCGCACCCTGGATGGTCCATGAAAAGCTTGCAGCAATGGAAACTGCGATGCCGTATGATAGTCTACAATGCTGGGGGTTCAACAGAACATGATCGGTGGTAGCGGCGCGGTATCTCTTAAGGTGAGTACCCGTCAATAATGGTTGGATATAAAGCAAACAATCTTCTGTATACGTATATCACTTACAGAACGCCATGTTTTGTTTGTGCAAAATTTGTCTTCTTTGTGCTTGTGTTTCTTTTCATGTTAGTGATTAAATATTACATTAATTGAATATGTTACTAGGATTCTCTACATGTAAAATCTAGATGAGTCATATTTCTATTACTCTCCTCAGCTCAGAAATGTTAACGTCAGTAATACTTTCTCTTCGCGTTTTTGTAAGTTTTTACTTTGATATGTTTGATTTCAGTACGGTACTTTTAGGTTTTGGAAAAATGAAAAACACTGATAGTGTACATATTGTTAAAAACAATAGGTTAGATTCAGTGGTTTGTCATTTAACAACCTATCTGAAGCAAGGTGTTTTATATGTTTATTTAAATATGTTAATTTTGTATCCTTTTAAATGAAGAATTCTTAAGAGCGCAAATTAAAATCTGCGGTTTAAAAGACTCAAAATCTGTTAAACTATTAAAATCTCATATTATACAGGGTCGTATCCAGAAGTAGTAGGACTGATTTTTTCCCGCGCGCGCGGAGCAATATAGGGGGGCTGCAAGGCCGACTGTTATGGAGGGGAGCCTTGGGAACAGGTGTCGACCGGCGGCAGTCGCCTGCGTGCGTTAGTTGAGTGTGAACCACTGTGATAGGGACTTCCTGTTGTGACGCCTCATCGTCAGTTGCGATGGAGCGAAATTTGGAGCAGCGGTGCGCCATTAAGTTTTGCGTCAAACTGGGAAAATCAGTGACCGAAACCAACGACATGCTTACGCAGGCCTACAAGGAGGATACCATGAGCCGCACAATCACCCCGTACAAAGAAGGCCAGAATGTCGAAATCGAAAGTGAAATTGATGTTGATTGGATTTTTTGACCGTCGTGGCATTGTCCATATGGAGTTTGTACGTCCTGGACAGAGTGTAAATGCAAGATTTTACGTGGAAGTGCTCACACGGCTGCGAAATCGGATCACACGCGTGCGACCAGACCTGGTGGGGAAATGGAAGCTCCACCATGTCAACGCGCCGTGCCACGGCGCGTGGATTGTGAGGGATCTCCTGATCAAATTCGGCGTTTCCACGTTGTCTTACCTCCCCCCTACAGCCCTGATGTGGCACCGCCGGACTTCTTCATGTTCCCCCGTACCAAAGGGCAGCTCAAGGGGCATCGTTTCGACTCGGTGGAGCGGTCCAAGCGGGGACGACGAGAGCGCTGAACGGCATCTCGGAGGACGATTTCCAGATGGCCTTCGCGACCTGGAAGGCTCGCTACCAGAAGTATGTGAATGCCAAGGGGCCTATTTTGAAGAGTATGAAGTCGATGTACCAAAATGTTCAATAATTATTAAAAAAAAAAGTCCTGCTACTTCTGGATACGACCGTGTATATTTTAATGAATTTTTTTCTTATAAGCGTCTTTCTATATATATACACACATCAAACCCCTGTTTAGTTCAAACCCTCATTTAAAATAGAAAGAAAACAATTCCGAAGCAATTAATCAAATAGAGGTTATACTGTACAGAGAAAACCAACTTAACATGAAGGATGCATCGAAAGCAGTACAGGGAAGACTCACTGTTTGTTGTAAGAGCTTGTTGTGCAAAAGAACTCTAAATGTATCAGACACACGAAGAAGAAAATTTGAGGCGTTCACAGTCACAAAAAAACGCATATCATATTTAGAGACGACAAACGCAACAGAGAAGGGAAAACCGGTACTTTCGCAACAACAGATAAGAGACAAAACATGACTTGAATTCGCTTCATCATTGAGACTAAATTGACACATACCTGAAAGTAAAAGAGAGAACGGGATGTCAAAGATTAACAGCAAAGTATTATTTGGAGACTATTAAGAAAGCATTTATAGACATCAAATTTAATATTTCCGACATTCAGTAGAGGAGAGATGACGATTTTACATAAGTATGGTTCATGAAGTTCTTGGGCGATGTAGGAAATTTAACCATAGTTTGAACTAAACGTAGTAGTAATATAGTTTATATTGACTATAATGTCTATTTCGTATGAGACTTAATAGTTAAATTTATATTGCTTCATTATCATTGCTAAAGTATAGACAAGATTGTCTACTCGGTTTACAGACGTGCTAGTATAATTTTAATGGCACTGTGTAATATTTGGTCAAAGATTTTGGTGAATTGTAATAAATAAGATTGGTAAATCTAATAAATAAGATAACAGATTTTGTGTATATGAACTTCTTACTCCTTCAAGTGATTAAGGATTCTCTAAAGAATTTTACGATAGTGGTGACCATGGTGGAAAGACTACAAGGTGGTTGCATGCGCATGTCGCCTGGAGCGCTGTCGTGGCTGTGACGTCATCTGGTTTGCAAGAGACAACAGGAAAAGTCGCGGCTTTAAGTGACAAGTGGAAATTCTTTGTTAGTTTGTTCTTTTAAATGATATCGAGAATGCCTAACTGTGCAGTGTACGGCTGTAGTAATTATTACAGAAAAACCCAGGGAACTAATATAAAATATTTTAGATTTCCTCAAAAAGAGGGGGAATGTCTCCAGAAATGGATTTTTAGCTTGCATGCGACAAGACAAAATAAACCTAAAATATGGTAAGTTTTACATAAAAGTAATAAATAAATGCAATGTTAAATGAAATTATAAAAAAAGCTATTTCATTATGTAGCTTGTGTTGATTCTGCATACAAAAATCCAATAGTACAATTTAAAAAGACGAACTTTGAGGCAAGACCCGGATTCGAAATTATGAGGGAGGGGAACCGACAGAGGTAATCATTTCTATCATCATTTCCTTCTACATAAGATATTGAGACAAAATTTTCCCCACAGAGGCAGGCATGTAACTCGAGAAGGGAGGCACGATGATCTAGGAGGCTTACCTCCCTCGAGTTACGCAAATGAAGAGCATTGAACGCGTTAAAGTAGTTCAGATTCTATTTCATTCTGGAGGTTTGCATTCCCTGTAGCCTAGCCTCGGTGCTAAAGCGGAACGTTGCACTTCAAATTAACTAACGAATGGAAGGTTCGTAATAACGATTAACGGTTACAAAGATATATAACAATGTATTAGATCAAGAGAATAAAGTCCACCTACCATGTCAGGGCGACATTGTCGGAACATTTTTACACTCAGATTTTGAAATTTTTGTTCATTTTAGCTTCCCCCCCCAGAATTACAAAATTAAGAATGACTGCAGTAAACTTTAAAATATGGTAGATTCTCAACCAATCAAGAAAGCACGGTGGCTCAGTGGCAGAAGGCTCTCCTCTGGTGCAAGGGATACTGGTTCGCTTCTCGATCAAGTGTTTGTGGTGGACAACATTGTGTTCTTGAGTTTCTCGGGGTACTCTCGCAGTCTCATTGCACCAAATTCCACATAATCATTCACTTGTACTTATGTTTTGTCTTCTTTTGTCCACGGGACAGAAAAGAGAAAACTTATGAAAAAAATTTAAAAAAATATGTAATTTTATGGTTTATATGTTTTCTAGTCTAGCTGTAACACCCCTACATCGTCTTCACCTACGCCTAGTACTTTGTTTCTTGCTTGAAATAGTCAAGTTGCAATTTCTTTGTTTGAGGTGCTTTGTATATACAAATTTATTTCTATATATACACAATAGTATATGTAACGTTTTATTTCGTACAAATGTTTAATAATACAGTTTGTTATGGCGTAAATTTTGACACTAATATTCAGAGAACTCAGTTTCACCAAACCTTTTGTTTAAATACAAATTCTATAAATAAGCGATCAGCGATTTCAAATAAGATTTTTTGATAATCAGCGATTGATTTTTTTATAGATCAAAAATAAAAACGATGTTTAAAATATTAAATACGTGCGCCCCTGCTCAATAAAGTTTTTAACCTCCCCTGAGATGCTGACGAAACTTACGTGGGAGCAGCCTCTTTAACAGGAGCGTCATTTCAGATTTTGCTTGGGGTGGCAAGACCCCTTGGTATTAGTAAAATTTCGCGTTTTTCACTGATTTACTACTATTCTATTGATAAAATCTATATACATCTCAAACTCAGGGGGGGGGGCAAATGCCCCTCCCTGCCCCCCCTAAATGACGCCCCTGTTCTTTAAAAAAAAAACTGTCCAAGCATAACGAAAATACACGTACGTGCCTTTCTGTTTACGAAAACCATGAATTCTCCCTTGAAATATTCTCAAAATTTATATGGGGTCATCAGTAAAGAATTCTCTTTCAAGCAAAATAATAATAATAGTAAATCAATACCGATCAATGTATTACGAAAATATACTTGAGCATACATAAATATATAATAATGAAATGCATTAACGACACACTGTGTTATAGATAATTCAGGCCTATACATACTCGAGTGTATTACTTCAGATGTGTAAAAAAGAAAAAAAGAAAAGAAAGAAAAAGCAGAAAATGTAGCGAGTAATATTGGCTTGCTCGTTGAAATCACTATAAATAGAAGAGAGGTTTGCGTGTAAGATACCAGCAAGCAAGCGCTTGTTAAAAGTTTATCTGACTCTCGCTGGCCACGTCTGCGACCAAAATGACGTCATGCGCCAGAGCGACAAGAATGTAGCAGTGCAATGCATTCACCTTGTAGTCTTTCCACCATGGTGGTGACGATACATCAGTCACTTATTCGGAGCCTTTCGATCGACGTACTGACATCTGCCATCACGTACTACATCAAACGCTACGATCATTTTTGTGTGCCAAGTTTATGATCTTCGGAAGAATTTAGCCAGCTTAAAGTTAGTATCCGGATTAAAACTCGCAGTACAGTATATTAAATCTTGGTATACTATTTCAATATATTAACTACAGGGTACAATAATGTAAGTTCCATCTACTTCGCCAGCATTATGGTAAAATATTTAACAAACTTTGCAACCGAAACAAGTCAATCGTTATGCTTTTGGCTTGAATTTATTGGAATTTGGTAGATCAGATACTTGTAAGCATTCAAATCGATGACCAAAGAATGCGTTTGCTTACAGAGTCAAATCTTGACTTAAATGAAACAATAAATATTGAAAATCAACTTGAGTATTAGATCGTATTTTTAAGTTTTATATATAAACTGACTATATATATATATATATATATATTAACGTTCCACGGTTATGCCCCAAAGCTAAGATTAGTTGGTTGATTTGGAGTTTAGCGTCCCGTTCAGTATCGAGACTATATGAGACGTGAGCCTACAGCATAACGCAGAGTCCGAACCACATGAGTTAGTTTCTACCAGGAATCGAACCTAGATCTCCAGTGTCAAAGGTACGTATGCTAACCATACAGTCACAAGGGAATTCCCGTACTGACCGTAGTGCCCACTTCGTACGGAGCTTTATAGTTAAAACTATACAACTGTTTCATTAATCATGACTGTTAATTTAGAGAAAAGATTGTTCAATGACTTTATAGAAGTGAAAGTCATTATAATTATAACGCTGTACATTGTTGAGAGCATTACAGAACTGTGATATTTAAAATCCGTAAAAGTCTGAAAATAACTGTATTAGTTACTGGTGTGTGTAAATGAACCTCTCATTCCTTGGTATGTCTAAGTATCCTCTAAAGGAATTTTACAAGAGTGACGGACATAAGAATATAGGATATTATTACTAATACGTTTCAGTATGGGCTTCTCTACAGGCGGTATGTAGTTCACTTTAATTATTTTTCTGAATAATTTTGGTACTTAAAAGTTATTTGATCTTCTAATCTTTTGTAAACTGCGATACTCGTCACCATGCCTAACAGAACATCTTATGTTTACTACGCATTATACCGCTTAGTTTGGGCTATTCTACCAAATAGTGATTACAGTGTAGCCATTTGACATTCGTCAATTGTCTAGCAACAATTAGTCGGGTTTGAGATATCTGATGCAAATGGGAAGTGAGGGGTACCGCGCAGTTCATAGAAGACAAGATCGTGGGAACAAGATCATGTAACTACGTACACACTTTTGTATACATAAGCAGGTTTCATTAGGTTTTCTTCAGTTGCAGCTCTTGAGGAAAGTCATCTTGAAAAAAAAGTACATTTTATCATTACAACTAGGGGAATTAGTAAAAGCTGTGTCGCTACAATCTGTATGCAAGAAGTAATATATTTTAAATTTCTTCCTTTAGCTTATAGCATTTTTTATTTTTCTTTTATATAGTTTATCGATGTAACTTGCCTCAAAAGCCGCCACCGATTTCCTTAAAATATTGAAGTTTGTTTCATTGATTAAGTCTTCTTGTGTCAAGAAATTCGATTTCCGTGTAACAAGTTATCCATATTAGTGTACACTACTTTTGCCAACACGAATTCCTTACAGCTGTAACTTCATAACAAAGTGTCTCTTAAACAAATCCATGATAAGCTATTTTATTTTTTCTCGTGGCATGAATTATCTTCCAAGGTCTTTGCTGAACTCTTTGAATAGAAGTCTTGTTGTAGTTTAGTACAAGAAAATTAAACGAAGGCTTAAGTTTAAGACCTATGTACCTACCTCTAGGAATTATGTATATATACATTTGTGTACAAAACTTGAGGACACCTTAGATTTTTAAACTATAGGTTTTAATGTAAGTTTAAATAAAGTAAATGTTTAGGTATAGAAATTTTAGTGTTCATTTCAAGAGAAAAGATGAAAACTCGTGGTTATAAGCTGTCTACTAGCCTGGAATCAACATACGACTTGAAGCATAAGGTGAACCTTTACTACTAAGTCACAGAAGTTTCTCTCTCTTTAGCACAGAAAATGCGTATGTTACAAGGAGAATAAAAATAGGTCGGAAAGTGGAAGAAATGAGGAGGTCACAAAAAGCAAATATGAAATGAAATTAAATCTCTAGTTTAATACGAGTAACTTTGGTACGAGAATGTTCATCTAGTACATACATTTTCTTCCCGTTTTTCTTATATGCTAATAATGTGATTTGTTTCTTTTCGATAACAAACTAAAAGAACTATAGGAAATAGTAAACAATAAGAAAAGTAAAGGACAAAGTTATTATCGACACTGTTAGCTTCCACATAATTTATATAATTAAAGAAAGAAAGGGGAAAATAAACAAATAAATAAAAACATCACGGAAGGGTAAATGTAAAAACTCAAGACGAAGATCTTCTTTATTCAAGGTACGACATCTACGGCAGTCACTTACCATGCTACATTAGTTACGAAGATAAATCGTCACAGTTACCACCATGACGACACCAGTACTAGTAAATGACGACACCAGTATTAGTAAAACTGAATCGTTTGTAAATATGAATAATGCGATTAGCATGCACACGCACACGTAGGACTATCAAATAGTGAAATCTCTCGTTTAATTATAATATTGTTTGGTTTAAAGTCTCTTTCCACCATCAAGACTAAATCAGACATGAAACAAGTCTTATGTTGTGAATCTTGAACATGTACAGTCGTTAAAAATACCTTGAACACTGACCCCTCCTTTTCAAAGTTTCCTACTTATATTCATTGCAAAAAAGTTATTTGAAGAACAAAAAATAAGGCCACGTTTGCTTCAGTTATATTTAAAGATATACATATATACAATAAAAGAAGAAATAAGTGCATTTAACCGGGAGTCGAATCAAGAACTCCTGTACCAAAGGCAAGAATATTAATAATTTTAGAACGGAGTTAGATGATACAAGAGTATGTTTCACGTCGTAGAAATTTCACTTACTTCATAAATGCTGGAACTACAAAAAGAAAATATTTACAACTTAGAGATTCAAATCAATGCCAATTAAATGAGTATTTGTGATACAAGAAATCACAAAGATTCAGATTCTGTGGGTTCAAATCTTATACGGACTCAGGTCAACGTCGACGTTACACTCTATACAAAGAAACGAGTATTTGTGTTAGTATATTTTCATCCCGGGCATGACGAAATGGGCTAGGAGTGCGATTGATATAATAAGCTCTGTAATATAAGGCTATCATGATGTACTTACATGCGACTTATCACATATAACTAAGTCCATAGTTTTATTTCTATTCCTGCAAAATTACACGGCGATTACCTTCGGTCCAAAAATTTAGTTTTAAGACTTTTATTAATTAACAATCGTAAGATGAAAAATAAGCTTCCCTTGGCGGCAATGAACTTAGGTGTTTAAGCAATACAAGTTATATATTACATATTGTTACAAAATCACGAATTACCTTTTCCAGTAGTTTTGTTTGTTTATAATTTCTTTCTAGATTTTGTGTAGTACGGGCTGTCACTCATTTTAGTTAGGAGTGGATTAACAACTTGTAAGCTTTAGGTAAGTGATAAAACTCTAAACTCTACAACATAATGTTAAGTGATAATTAATATTCACATTTCTACTATTCTTTCCTTCTTTCCTTCGTTCATGAAATCATATACTGATGACAAGTATTTGGGGCTTCCAATATTAAACTTAAATTTTTAACTGAAATACTAGTTGTAATAATAATAATAATCCGAATACTATTGGGTGTGTGCATTAGTTTTAAGTAATTTTACAAGAGATGGCGTAACTAGTCCTATATCGCATCGGCGCATAATGTTGTGTCACAAACCCGCCAGGAAGGAAGAACAAAAATTTGTCATTTAAGTGTCAAAAACATTTTACAATAGCAGATGAGTCTAAAATATGTTTATGATTTCATTCCCCGAAGATCACATTTAAAGACAACATTAAATGGTAATAAACAAAAATTAGAACTGAACTGAACTAAACCAAAAATGACGAGCCAAATCATGATCTCACATACTAACACCCAATCTTCAGGTAAATAACTATTAAAGCGAAATTGAACACTGGAGATTAAACTGAACCTTAAGATACATTTTCAAATAAAAAAGGTGGGTGGAAGCAGCGGGGATCATTGCATCATATTCCACGCAGCCAAGCATTCAATTGTCAAGGAGTAGAACTTCTTCTGGAAGACAATGGGACTGGAGGTCGCATTCACTGTATAAGTCATTTTCCCTTCTCTATCTTTCCACTTGAGCTGTTAATAGGGTAGCAGACTTGGTATCCGTGAGGAGATAATTTCATAATCATTATACTATTTGTCAAATCCTTGCTAAAAGAAGGCAATAACTGTTAATAAACCTTTCTGTTTAAATTAAATTTTATACTTCAATAGTAGACCTTTTGATTTTAAAATATCAAAACCAGTTTTACAGTTAAAAGACTAAAATCATTTTTTCCCCCTTAAAGATTGAAACATCTGCTGCTCTCTTACCATCTTACTGTGTTCGCAATCATCTGTGTTACTCTTGTAGACCCTTCCAAAACTTAAATGTTTGTGATACTGTAGTATTCTTAGTTTGTAACATTGAAAGTAACTGTCATATTAGAAGACTTCGTTTAAAATGTCGATTTGAAATATCTGGCGTAGTGCCATTTGAGAAAATATACTTCTGAGATGATAATACCTGGTGGTATTGTAGAGTATGTCAAACAATGAACCTCCGTGGATATTTGCATAAATTCGAAATTAGCGTTTTTATCTATTAGTTTAAAAGTTACAAGATCATATTAAGATACATGGTCTACCATGTATGTATATGTAAACAGGCAGAGTAGTATCTAAATCTACATTTGCTGATATAGACGAGACGCGGATCAGCCTGTTGAATATATTCTTTATATTTTTTCCCAATATTTCCTCTATACTATGTCTTCTGCACACTAGTACACAGAACCTTGAAAAAATGCAGAGAAGTATACAAACAGTGTTGATTCAGTCCTTTCCCTTTATCAACACGGTGATCCAATCGGAGTGCCGAATAAGATGGCCAAGCATGCTGTTTCTTCTTTTTCCTATTATCTTAATGATCTGTCGTCCTTCATTAGCTTCCTTTACTATGTCTTCATTCCTTCTCCTTTCGGTCCATCATATGCGCAGCATTTTGCGTGAAAACATTCCAAATACTTCCAAGCTTGGATATTTCAGCTTTTCTCAATGTGTCTGTGATCCGTAAAGCGCCACGCTCCATACCAGGGTCTTAATAAATCGTCTTCGAACGTCCAGCAACACATTTCTTGATGTTAACAGTCCTCTTTTCCTATTAAATGCTTCATGAAAATAATACGCGATCACTAATCAGCAACAAATCTCTCTCTTTTACTGAAATTTTGGTTATTTTTTCGATATCATTCGATGTAGTGCTTACGTTAACTTTATCAGTATTCATCGAGAGGAACTTCGTGTGTATGTAGTATGATTCGTAAGTATACTTTTCAATCTGACACAAGTTTTCTTCTCAGTATTTTGAAAAACTAGAAACATGCAGATATACAGTAATACAAAAAGATCGGAAGAAGGTGACACCCCGACCACCGAAACTTTGAGCAGCAAATTGCAAACATAAAATGGGATTCTGGAAAAGGTAATTATTAACTGTAAGAACTACTTATTCGGACTTACGAAACACTTATTTTTATTATTTATATATATGTTTATTATACTTACATTCTTCTTCGTCCTTGTTCTGTTAAATGAACTTGTAACCAAATACGTTGCAATCGCCTGATGTCTTCATCTTCGTTGTCGAAAAGAACATATTCTAGCCATTCATCATTATCAAAATTCAAATAAGCACTTGTCGCTTTCAATATTGGCTAGAAATGAGACATTAAATTACAATTAAATAATCAAAATGACAGAAAGCCTTCAAAAACAATCCAAATAACAAGAAAGTCTTTCACAGAAGAATGTCAATAATACAACTAAATATTTAGTTCCTTGACGAATAGTACCTTTAATACTGAAAATAGTAACATACCAATTTACACTATATAGCGTCCAAAATTAACACCAAGATTTTTTTAAAGAAAAATAATGCTTTTAAATGCACTTTACAACAATTTGAACAACTTAAAAGACTCTTTTTAAGACAAGAACCACTACACTAATTTGTCCTACAGAAAATTATTGACAATACATATTTTTATTAGAGGATATCTATTTATCAAAGTTTATTCCAGTCAGATAGATTCATTCTAAAAGTTTTAAAATATTACATTTCAAAGATAATCTGAATTTTTCAGTGTGCATGGGTAACTGCAAACAATAATACTTTCTCGACAGCTACAGGTTAATGACGTTTAGTTTTAGTACACGATAATTTTTTATATATGACAATCATGCAAGGTCCAAATCTTTTTTTTTTTTTTTTTTTAATTATTTACTTACTCCATCTAACCAATACATGGTATTTGGAGGGTTCAGTTCACATGTACATAGTATTGATGTGAGATTATAAAACAGACATAACATGATGTACAGAAGTAATTATACATATAGATAAAATATTTTACTTTTTCTATTAGATACGTTTTTAAGTTTTGTTTAAATTTATTTTTCTCCATTTTTATGTGATTGGGCAAAGCATTGAATATTTTATTTGCCATATGTCTGAGGCCCTGTTCTACCAGTGATAATCTAGTAAAGTAAGACTTTTTGTTTTGATCTCTAGTATTGTAATGATCTTTCGCTTCATCTTCATTTTGCGTTAGACTGAAAACGGATGTTTCATATATATAAATAGATGGAACTGTTAATATCTTTAACTTTTTAAAATGCGATTTGCAGCTTGTAGTGTAATGTAAGTTTGCAATGGTAGGGATGGCCTGTTTTTGTTTAATAGATTTGCTTTCAGCTGCGTTATCCCAAAATAGGATGCCATACTTTATGATAGGGTATATGGACCCATAGTAAATTTGTATTAAGTCTTTTAGAGTTAAAGTGTCTTTTAGTACTCTTAGAGAATATAGCATTGGATTTAGTTTATGTATAGTTGCTTCAATATGACTACTCCATCTGAAGTGCTCATTTATTATAATACCTAAAAATTTTGTTTCGTTGTAGGGGGGCGCGGTGGCTCAGTGGTAGAGCGTTCACCTCTGGTGCTTGGGGTCCCGGGTTCGATCCCAGCCTCCGCCAAGTGAACTTTGTGGTGGACAAACACCGTGCTCGTGGGTTTTCTCGGGGTTCTCCCGTTTCCTCCCACTTTCTTCATTCCACCATTTCACTCATCTCTCATAATCACCGTCTCCTTTAGCCTAACCGGCATAACCGTGGGACGTAAAACTCAGAGATTTCATTTCATTTTTGTTTCGTTGACTAGGTGTATGGATGAGTCGTTTAGATTTATTGTGGATTTATTGATATTTTTTAGCGTGTGCTGAGTGGAAAAGTATATATTGTGTTTTCGTATTGTTTAAAACCAACTGATTACTACCAAACCAAAAGCAAAGCTTTTTGTTATGTCATGTACACTCATGTCCAAAATTATTGTCGCATATCTATAACTCTCTTCTTGTAAGAATATAATTTTATAATGATTTTGCAGGGCACTTTTAATACTGATTCTATGTGTATAATCGGAAAATGTATATTTGTGGCAAATTTCATAGGAAAAGAATAATAAATACGAAAATTAGAGCGAATAAAACAAAATGTTGCTAAATGCACAAGAAAGTTTTATTTTTGTTTTATTGTTCTTATTTACTGTTCTTTTGACATGAAATTTGCCACATACATGTCTTTGCCGATTGTACACGTACTAACATTGTAAGAAATACCGGGCGAATTCAATATCAAATTATATTCCTACAACAACATATTTATAGACATGCGACAACAATTTTGGACATGAGTGTACATTGTTAACAAGAGCTTTTGTATCTTTTCCTTTGATAATCACTGAAGTACCGTCAGCATAGAGTATAATTTTGGTATCTATATTGCTAGGTAGATCGTTTATATATAGCAGGAACAGGAGTGGACCTAGAACTGAGCTTGTGGCACTCCATATTTTGTTTCTCGATAAGTTGATTTGTATTTCATTTGAGTATCACCTGTATTTCTTATAATTTCAACTGATTGCTTCCTAGATAAGCTTTGAATAATTTGAGACAGTTTCCACATATGCCGTAATGTTCTAGTTTTTTTCAGTAGAATATCACGGTTGATTACATCAAACTCGTTTGTCTGCTGATTGGCTAAAACCACCTAGAAAGTATACCAAGGGACTGCTACAGTGACACAGCGGGACTCCCCAAAGCTACGTATTCACGGTTATAAAAATGAAATATAATTATAAGAATATGTAGTTTTCTATTCGGGTATTCGGAACCTTTTACTTTCTTTATTCTCTCTAATATTTCATAGTGATTACATAGGAGTGTGCCCATTCAATCTTCGATGGTATAATCAGTAAAAAGGACCGTGAAAACAAATGTAGAACACGATGAATAAAAATAGATTACTATAGTTTCCTGTCAATATTGTATCACATTTTTT
Organism: Thermobia domestica; assembly: GCF_964235325.1. Lineage (NCBI taxonomy): Eukaryota > Metazoa > Arthropoda > Insecta > Zygentoma > Lepismatidae > Thermobia > Thermobia domestica. Next base: position 292,297,072 of record NC_137455.1, on the reverse strand, counting down.
TTTTTCGTTTACCTTGAAACACAAGTATTGCTACACCTATAAAGCATATCGAGGTAAGGATGTCGCGGCACACCAACAACATTCATAGCGAAACTGCAATACTCAGTACCAGAGAAAAATATTCGTTATAAAATGTGGCAATTACTTCTCGTCTCTTATTAGAACTTCAAAAGCTGAACTGCTGGTAATGCCACTATTTATTCATAAAATGATTACAGAAAAGAACTCATCATCTTAGAACTAGTAGTCCCATGCTTCAATAGAAATCGCAAAAGAATGAAATTTTGTTCTGAGATAACTAGCTAAATAATTGTGAAAGGAAAGGGAAAATTCTTACAAATTTAAGAAGAAAAATCAAATCTAAGTTCATCTTTGATAATACTTTCCTTCCGGTACACCGCCTCTTTTAATTAAGATGCAGCAATGAATACATGATAGTTGAAAGTTAAGCAAGGAATTGCAGCAACACAACATGTAACAAAGAGAATCAAACTCTATAATTTAATTACTTGTAGAACGTAAGGAACACCTTTTAATATATAAAGAAATTACTAACCTCCATGCTACTCCTATATAGACAATGTCTTTTTCAACATCGATATTTCGGATACTTAAATCATATGTCGCTCCTCATGATCATATACCGGCTTAAACTATATTTTGCAATAAATTCTTCACAGTAATGAAAAACGAAATGAAATTTTTAAGTTTTACGTCCCACGATTATGCCGGCTAGGCTAAAGGAGACGGTGATGATGAGAAATGAATAAAAATAGTGGAATGAAGAAAGTGGGAAGAAACGGGAGAAACCCGAGGAAACCCACGCACACGGTTCACAAAACCCACGCACAAAATTCACTTGGCGGAAGCAGGGTTTGAACCTTGGACCCCATACACCAGATATGAACGCTCTACCACTGAACCACTGCGGCCCCTTCTTCACAGTAATATCAAAGAGGTTAGTAATTACTAAATAAATTAATTAATCTCTCTCTCGTATTATATATATACTAGCTGAAATACCCATTCTTCGCATGGGAGCTGTATCTGGAAGTCAACGCCTGTGGGGGTATCACCATTCATCTCAGCGACCGCGAAACTATGGTTTTGACACTAATATCGTTCATTTTGGATTATTTTTACTTGTCTCGACCCCTGAGAGACCCCTGGATCGAATTTTGAAAAAAAAAAAATGGTTCATCTTGGTCTGGGGTCTGTACCAAAATACCCGTGACCAAAATTTGGTAATTCTAGGTCCACTTGTCTGGTCCCCAGGTCGGTCCCGGTAAACGCCCCCACCCCCCTGAGATCTCAATGGTTTGAATGTTGAAAACGCGTCTTGGTCTGGGGCCTGGACCAAGATACCTGTGCCCAAAATTGGTAACTCTCGGTTTACTCGTGTGGTCCCCACGCTACACGCAAACACTTTATTTATATTAGATATATTGTAAAGCCACGATTATTCGCGAGTGCCGTAATTTTTTTTAACCGTGCTACAGTCGCGCTCAATTATTTTTCATAAGTAGTCGCTGAGGACTGACACTCCGCATGCAAATAATTACTATATGTTTTAAAATATAAAAATAAACTGATTATAAAAATCAATATTTCCAACAACAGTGCACGTTTCGAAGTGCAACTCTACTCTGGTAAGTAAAAGCCGATTGTTGTAAGGTATGAAAAACAGATATGGGAAGAGTGATTTGCATGGTAGTAAATTACGTTCATTGTTCACTGCGGAGTAAGAGTTCGCAGGCGACCATTGGAGGGTTAATTACGATCCTAAAAAATAAATAAATAAATAAAGATAATAAAAAAACTACAGTGCGAAGGTCGAAAATTACTGACAGGTTTATTGTGCACCGTAATCTTATAGGGGTCAATCCATGGCAAGTGATCGAGAAAAAAGAAAAATTGCCGCTCGCCTTTTTCAAAAAAATCTATTTTTTTCATGAATGTTTATACTATATGAGGGTACTTCAAAACCACAATTAATTATTTTTTTACAACACCTCGTAGCGACGCAGCTTCTGCCGCCATTTTGCGTTTTCTCGATTTCAGGCATTTACGTTGTTCTGAATATCTCAGCATGTACCTGTCCTACCAAATTGAAAATTGCTGGGCATATCCAACTTGTGCAGAGTTAAATCTTTGTCCTCTTAACCTTTTTGCCTAAAACCATTTGAAAGGGGTGAAATCAGAGCCTACAGAGCAACATTTTTGGACATTGAAGACATGTTTGGGAAGAGGAAGCAATTGAAGTAGAGGTCTGAATTTGTGTGTGCATGTAGTCCGGGGTCATAAGTTTATATTCAAAAATTTGTAGACCTGTAGCTGTTCCGAAAGCCTGAAAAATATCGTAAAGTTGGGGAATTATACCAATTTGGCACATTTCACTGTACAATATCTCCAATAGGTCTGGATTAATAATAATAATAAAACAGGGGAAGAATAGTTACTCCTTTAGTATACCATAACACACAACAAAGAGCCTTTTGTGTTTTTGAGTAGAAGGGGGTCGAAGAATTAAAGAATAGCGTCATATTCTAGGAGGTGTTTTGTTCACAAATTCAACTGGAAATTCGTTGTTGTGAAGTAAAATAAAGTAAGCGGAATGGTTAGTCCAGTCAAGGCTCTCAAGCTCCTTTCTTTCCTCTAGTTGTGGCTCACTGTCTTATCACCCACAACAACACTGGTGAAGAATGCTACTATGAGCCGAAGGCGAGGAAAGTCAAAATGCATGCTTGGCAAAAAGTCCGTAAGTACTCATTGTTGTTTGCTATATCAGTGATATTCAAACATGATTAGCTTGTTTTAACTGTCAACTCATGCAGGAGACTGTTGTCTTTTCGTTTGGTCTACATTTCCCAGTCAGTGAACACTCACGCACTGTAAACACTGACTGAGGAATGTAAATTTAATTGACGAAAGGGCAACAGTCTCCTGCAGGAGTTGACAGTTAAAACAACAATAAACAGAATTGAATATCATTAAAATAGCAAGCAGCAAGAGAAATGAGTACTTACGGACTTTTTGCCAAGCATGCATTTTGACTTTTCTTGCCTTCTGCTGATAGCAGCATTCTTCACCAGTGCTGCTGTGGGTGATAAGACAATGAGTCACAACTAGAGGAAAAAAAGGAGCTTAAGAGCCTTAACTGGACTAGCCATTCATTATATTTTATTTTACTACACAACAACGAATTTTCAGTTGAATTTGTGAACAAAACACCTCCTAAATATGACGTAATTTCTTAATACTTTGACCCCCTTCTGCTCAAAAACACAAAACGCGCTTTGTTGTGGTTTATGGTATATTACAGAAGTAACTGTTCCCAAAATTTCATATTTTTTTATCCAGGCCCATTGGAGATATTGGACAGTTAAATTTGGCAAATTTGCATAATTCTCCAACTTTACGATATTTTTTTCAGGTCATCCGGAGCAGCTACGGGTCTGCAAATTTTTGAGTATAAACTTACGACCCCGGACTACACGTGCACACAAATTCAGACCGATACGTTAATTCCTTCCTCTTCCCAAACATGTCTTCAATGTCCAAAAATGTTGCTACTGTTGGCCTTGATTTCACCCCTTTCAAATGGTTTTAGGCAAAAATGTTAAGAGGACAAAGATTTAACTCTGCACAAGTTGGATATGCCCAGGAATTTTCAATCTGCTAGGACAAATACAGGCTGAGATATTCAGAACAACGTAAATGCCTGAAATGGAGAAAGCACAAAATGGCGGCAGAAGCTGCGTCGCTACGAGATATTTAAAAAAAATAATTAATTGTGGTTTTGAAGTATCCTGATATAATATAAACACTCATGAAAATATTAGATTTTTGGAGATGGTCGAGCGGCACATGCTTGATCACAGAATGGATTGACTCATAGGCCTTCTTTTGAATTTGTGGATGAGTGGCAGGCACTTGCTTTTTTGTTTTGGTCATGACTCACATTCTCTGATCACTAATCTTGACAACCCGAGCAATACAAACAATAAACTATATTTTTTATGCTGAAATACTTTTTGTGTGTGTGTGTTTGCACCTCATTTTTAGTCTTTTTTCGAGTTATCGGCGATTTTCGCTAGCCGCGGTGCTTGTGCCACGCAATTCCGCGGATAATCGGAGCTTTACTATATAATGAACTATACCAACTGTTAGAGGTACTTTCTTACATCAAAAGAAAAAGTTGATACAGACCTGTAGGGAAAAGTCCATAGTTTCAGAGTTAGGTGTGTTCAAACTTGTAATAATAATAAATAAATAAAAAAAAAAAAAAAAGCTAATTTCAACACTTGCTATTTCGAATTTCAGAAACCGCGAAGTGGGGGTCCATATGAGCATAAATGAAGCCGTATATATGCAATCAAAAAATCTACATTTCATCAACGTGCAATGAGTTTGCAAGGGATTCCTTGCAGGGTGTAATTCACAACATACTTTCAACAGAATTCTCAGATATGTTCTGATTCTAAGGTGGGTCCAAAATAGGTAAAAGGTAAGCCATATTAACAGTGGACACGTAATACTTCGGCGGGAAGTCGGAAGTGTTAGGGATCTGCCAGTTACACGGTTCCTCGTGTTTGGAATTAGGCATGTTACGATTTCGTCACGTTATATTTCACATTTTTTTCATATATAAGCGTGAAACAAAATATTGCAATAAGCGTTATGACAACGGACAACATACTTTTTGTGCAACAAAAGTAGATGGAAATTAAATTTAGTTAATGATAATTTTGGGCTATATCACATTAATCACATTATGTACTGTCGTCTTCATAATTCATAGTGTCATAATTCTCGTACAGCATAGATTTTTTTGGTTGACAAAAAAATTTTCTCCTAAACTACGCATGAGGTTTTGCACTGACCCTAATTATTTTGTTTACCTCAATAAAATATATCAATTCATATATATATATATATATATATATATATATATCAATTCCTATATCCATTTTCGATCATTTTTATATATCTCCCCACCTCCAAGTTGCGGGCTGAATTTGGATTTAACCAGCATCGGAAGGTAATTGTTTACCTCAGCAACCCAGAAAAGTATGGATTCGGCACTAATATCTGTAATTTTCCATTATATATATATATAAATAAAATTTCTGGACACCATTTTTTTCTGCTAAAGTCTAATAATATTGTAAAAATTATTATAATTTCTAGATCCCTGAAAAAGTTACAACAGAAGAATTAATAATACTTTTCTGAACAACAAAGCGCTGGTATTATATTTGAAACAGGCTGTTTGAACTAGTAGGCCCACACGAAAGAACCGAGAAATATTCTTCATATAACAATAAAATATAATTTTACTTTCTCTGCTATGTACAATCTTCCTTCTACTATAAAATGTAAAAATATGCACAGCCTTGTTTAAGAAAATTTGAACATCCACCTTTCCTTGAAAAGTCCTATATCTATATTTATAACTGTTATGATATAAGATCTAAATGTTATACCAACTTGCTTATTAACTTGTGTACCAGAAAATTAACTGAACTTTAAACCTAACCGTAAACCAACTGAACTTATACTTCAATATTTATTCTAGGCTACACAATACTACACTATCAGGTAGCCTAAAAAGGATTTAGGATTTTAGATTTCTGGGCTGTCGACCGCTAAGACCATTCAGCCCGTCACTTTCAGCCGAGGGATTATGTCCCTCGGCAACATACTATCTGGGGAAAGGGAAAGAAGAAATGATTGGGGAAGGAAGGAAGCGGCCTGGGACCTATAAGTTAGGTACCACCCCGGCATTTGCCTGACGTGAATGAGGAAAATCCCGGAAAACCTCAATTAGGGTAGCTTACCTGAAAAAACGTTTTACACTTTTTCGACCAAGTGCCCACACCGGGAATCAAACCCGTGACCGCTCGCACCGAGGGCAAGAGCGTTAGCGACTACACTACGTGGGGGCACAGGTAGCCTAAAAAGTAGTGAGCCTCTTGTGCACGAGATGGCGCTAAATGTTCCAAATCTTAGGGTATATCATTCGCCGCGGATTAGACCTAACGTCATTCAACGTCTGACAGATGAAGCTAGCAGACGTGAAAAAGTGTTGGAATTTCCGTAAGGTATTGTGGCGTGAAGATTAATGAACTTTCCGCTAAACTATGGTACGCTATATTTTACAGTATGATTTCGAAAAGGGCCAGATGCTGCGTTGGCCCGTGAAGAAATCTGTACTGTTTATGGGTAAGACACGTTACCAAAAGCAACGACCAAACGATGATTGTCGTTTTCGGTCTGGAAATTTCGATGTCTCGCTGCTCTCAGTGGGCGATCAATCACATAAAAAGTGGATGATATTCTGGCAAAAGTCGAACAAGATCGGCATGTAAACTGTCATAGCATCGCCACTGATCTAAATACCTATCATCAAAGAGTGTCAAACCATTTGGAGAAAGCTGACTACAGAATGAAGTAAGTTTCGATACCACATGATCTGACTCAAAAACATTTATTCGATCGAATTTCTATTTACGAATCTCTGCTGAAGCGGTTGATTATATGTGTGATGAAAAGTGGATAATCTATGACAACAATGTGCAAAAAAAGGAAGTTCCACAGTCTGTGGCAAAGCCCACTGACGTCCAAGAAGGGCTATACTGTGCATCTGGTGGGATTGGAAGGGCATCGTGCATCACGTGCTACTGCTGAGAAGAACGATGACGGACCTGTACTGTCGATAATTAGCGCGAGTGCACCTACTAAATCGAAAGAAATGGCAGGAACTCGTCAACGGAAAAGGTGTTGTACACTACACTGACAACGCCAGACTGCATACATCTTTAACAACTCATTAGGAACTGAAAGAACTTGGATGGGAAGTTTTAATGTATCGTACCAGCCCGGATCCGTCAGTCAGACTATTATTTGTGTTGGTCTCTGCAGAACTCCTTTAATGTTGTTAAATTAGTTTTAAAAGAAACCTGTGAAAATAATGTGTCACAATTTCTTAATTAGAAACAACGCAAGTTCTATAGCAACAACAGGATTAGCGTTGCCGGAAAAATGACAGGCCACTGAAAAATGGTACATATGTGATTTTATAACGTTATTTTCAAATCACAATAAATGTACTCTCAATTCTGACTTCCAAAAGCTCAATACTTTTTAGACAACTTTAGACGTGATTCCCTATATTTCTGTATATTCATATATTACAAATTATTTAGTTCCCAGCCTCCTTCCTCCGAGATCTACTAAATAACACACACGTACATCAAAACATACTATTACTCCAAAACTAAATCGGGTAAACTACACATAAAACACAGTAACTACTAAGAGCCAACACTTATATTTAACGTATGTGCACAATTCATAAATTACTTTCTGTCCTATTAACTCTTCCCGGGCTTATCAAAAATTAAAATTACTTCATCTAAATGCAGTGGCATATATTGGTTTGATAGCTTTGGCTACCGCTAACCTTTATAGCATCTGTACATTAATAATAATAATAAATATACAGGGTGCGGAAAAAGTTCCGGAACGGTCCAATATCTCGCGAAATATACAGATCAGCAAAACGAAAATAACACATGTTAAATAGTTTTTAAAAAGGATCATGATGATTGTCGCTTTCGCAATTCCTAATTCAATTCTACTAAACGCAATTCCTTATTCCTACCCCCTTCGGGGGTACGGGGGTAACTTTAAAATTTTAAATGGAAACCCCAATTTTTTATTGCACATTTGGATTCTCCAGAAAAAGTGACAATGATTTGACCCAAAATTGAAAACAGTGCCTTCATGGATGGCACTTGAATCGACACACAAAAAAAGGGGTCGGCAAAACGTTATGAAAATGTGGCCTCTCGTATCGTATTCTGTGGCCATACGGTTTGCGTACTGGACTGCGAAATGAGAGGTCGTAAGTTCGATTCCCGCGTAGAGTAACATTTTTATGTGAATTTTTTTAATACCCAAATAATGAATTTATACATTTTTAGGATTTAGGATTTGGATTTCTGGGCTTTCGGCACCTAAGGCCATTTAGCCCTTCACGATTTGAGGGATGACGTCCCTCGGCGAGCACACAATCCGGGGAAAGGGAAGGAATAAAGGATTGGGGAAGGAAGGAAGCGGCCTGGGACCTATAAGTTAGGTACCACCCCGGCATTTGCCTGGTGTGAATGAGGAAAACCCAGGAAAACCTCATTCAGGGTGGCTGGCCTGAAAAAGCTGTTACACTTTTTCGACCGAGTGACCCCACCGGGAATCGAACCCGGGACCGCTCGCACCGAAGGCGAGAGCGTTAGCGATTATACATTTTAGCTTCGATAAAAATAATGTATTTGTCCATATGCAAGAAAATACAAATGACGACAAAAATGTTTTATTTTTGTTGTAAATAACCCGATGAACTCTAAACCTATTACTAAGAACTACTTCATAAACCTAGTTTGCAAAACAATTATATCGAAATTTGTATTCTATGTAATTTCAAAAAAGTTTTAATCGAAGTTTAAACGTATGGAATGTATTTGGGAAAATAAAAGAAAAAATATTTCCTTAAACGAGGATCGAACTCAGAACCTCTGACTTCGCAATCCAATACGCTAACCGTACGGCCACAGAGCACGGCAGTGACAATTCGCCTTTTCGTAACGTTTTGGTCCACCGGCTTTTTTTGTGTGCCGATTCAAGCGCAATCTGCGAAGACATTGTTTCCAATTTTGGGTCAAATAACTGTCACTTTATCTGGAGAATCCAATTGTACAATAAAAAATAGGGGTTCCCATTTAAAATTTTCAAGTTACCTGCCGTACCCTCGAAGGGGGTGGGGATAGGGGGTTGCGTTTGGTATCATTGGATAGTTTTTTAAAACTATTTAAAAGGTGTTATTTTTGTTTTGCTGATCTTTATACTTCGCGAGATATTGCACTATCCCGAGACTTTTTCCGCACCCTGTATAATAAATTATATTATTATAATATATAATATTATATTATATAATAAATATATGACAATAATAATAACAATAATAATGTATTATTATTATTATTGGAATTTAGTTTCTACGTTATTATACAGTCTTCAAAATAACAAAACTTACAACACACTTTCTTTTTATCAAGTGGATAAATATGATTTGCTCTTCACAGTGGCGGATCCAGGGGGCGAAACTTTTTTATTTTAAATAAATAAATAAAACCCATCCCAGAGTTTGAAACTCTTAAAAGTAGCTCAAAGTAGCAGTATGACAACCCCCCCCCCCCAGAAGTCGATCCTGGATCCGCCCCTGGCTCTTCACTAGAAAGACTTATATTATCCTAACTGTTAGTACAGGAAAAATATTGTACATTTCTATCTTCATTTGCTGCACAAAGTATCCTTACATTTTACTGTGGATAAGTTGTAACCCTACTCACACCCAGAAACTTTTGTTAGGAAGGGTCAAGCTTTAGGAGGTCAATACTACAAGCCAAGTATTATTGAAAAGATATTTATTATTCTGCACCCGAGAAGACGATAAGTGATTGTACAATACTTCCACTTGTATTTTCAGAGGAAAAGTTATAGAACTAGATTGCTTTCATAAGAGAAAGAAACAAAAAATAAAATGAAATCTTTCAGTTTTACGTCCCACGATTATGCCGGCTAGGCTAAAGGAGACAGTGATGATGAGAAATGAGTGAAATGATGGAATGAAGGAAGTGGGAGGAAACGGGAGAACCCAGAGAAAATTCACGCAAACGGTGTTTATCCACCACAAAGTTCACTTGGCGTGAGCGGGTATCGAACCAGATACCCCATGCACCAAAAGTGAACGCTTTACCACTGAGCCTCCGCGGCCTCTTATAAGAAAAAGAGTGCAGATGAACTCTAAAATCAAATTTTGATGCTACATCAATTATTTCCCTGTTAAACAAGAATAGTTTTATTGAGAAAGTGTACAAATATATGTTAGGATGTTTTGAGGATGTCCGGACCCGCGGAGTCCCGTGGATGCACCACTGTGCGTGAGTTATAGAGAACGCTGAAATAGGGATTAGCAAAGGAGCCTCAGTCTGTAAGAGACTTCTCAACGTAACGCAAATTATGAAACAAATAATTATAACTATGCCAACTATCGCAAAATACTGTAAAACGCAAAAATTTGCATTGCGTTGACGCAAAACCGCTACAGAAAGAGGGTCAAGATGTCAGAGACTCCCAAAATGCGTTCTCATTCTCGCATAAATTCCATTTACCTTCGCTCATGCACAAGAAACCGATTACTCTAGAGGAAACTGGTGTTACCTACTAACCCGTTCGTATGCTGCGGGCGAAGGTGAAGGGAAGGGGAATGCGCTCTTAACTACACGATTCTTCTTGCAGTTGAGTAACTACTATACAGGCGGTTTCCTGTTGCGTTGCCAGATTGAAAACCTCATAAGACAGCGAGACAGAATGCGGGAGAAAAGTTAGTGGAGTTTTCTAAATTCATACATTTCGCAGAAACTTAACATTAAAAGAAGGTAGTAAAGTATATAATTATCAATATAAATTAGTTTATATTATATTAACTTTATTTTATAATATTCTAAGGCTACCGCCGGTAGGCCCGGTAGCCCACAAAATACGCCACTGTCTAAATGGTGGTTACTCTGTCAGTTCTTTTAAACAAATAACTTTTCCAACCCATATACCATGCTCTCGCATTGAACAGTTGAAAACTCTCCCATTCATCATGTAACCATCCTTTCTGAATACTTGTACTGTTTATCTCTCCAAATGTCTTGTTACTTTCCGACAGCTTTTTCTTCATTCTCTCTGTCTCTCTCAGTTCTCGAACTTCTTTAGTGTTTTCTGTCGAAAATTCTTCATTTAGAGACCCCCATTAATCGCATTTTTAAAGAGAAGTTTTGAGTCTCTAAGAGACAGACTAACATATCAGACCAGACAACGGTTCAAATATACAATTATCACCGAATGCTGTTACTATATCTGCAATTTCCATCGTTCCTAATGCTTCACCAAAATCCTCTTTCCCATTTTTTGTGCATTATTCTACGAAACTGAATCAAACTGTATAATTTATGCTAGTTCCTTCACCTTGTATTATCTTGCAGTTTCCTGTTTCCTGGATTAAAATTGTTTAAATAAAAGCTCAATTTGTGACTCCACTCTATCACACGCTTGAGTAAAGTGTCATTACGAGCACATCTGAAATAACTGTTTACCCCATGCTGGACATTTTCACATTTGTGGTAAGATCTCTTGCACTTTCCAAGATTTTGCTAGATATTGGTAACAGCTTGTTCATGCAAAAGAAGCACGAGGATAACTGATGAGAATTTTGTTATCTTTTCGACTTATCCGTTCTAAATAAATCACCAGTCTAAAGATGCTATGTTCCAAAAATAATAACTGAGTATTAGTATGCTTTATTGAAACAGCAGTATCAGTGGTCTCTTGATGCATTACCTATTTAGCTGTCAAAAGCTAATCTCTTGCTACTTCTCTTCTTATACCAAATATTAACCAGTCATCAGTGAGTGGTCACGATACTGCTGAAAATTATAAAACGATACTTGCTTTTGAGTTGCATAATTGTCTGATTTTATATTAAGTAAAAGGTGAAATCTATACCGTTTAGCTATTTTATTGATTTCTGCTTCATGCTCATCATAAATTAAATGATCAATTTCTTAGATCATTTATCATTAATCATCAAATGATTAATTCAATTTCTTAGATGATGGTAAATCAGACCAGTACATGAAATGAAATGAAATCTTTAGTTTTACGTCCCACGGTTATGCCGGTGAGGCTAAAGGAGACGGTGATGATGAGAGATGAGTGAAATGGTGGAATGAAGAAAGTGGGAGGAAACGGGAGAACCCGAGAAAACCCACGAGCACGATGTTTGTCCACCACAAAGTCCACACGGCGCAAGCTGGGATCGAACCAGGGACCCCAAGCACCGGAGGTGAACGCTCTACCACTGAGCCACCGCGCCCCCAGAGACCAGTACATGTGTCGTAACCTGTTACATGATCTTGGTCCCACCTTCTAGGATCTAGGATCATGAAGCTCGACAAAATTGTTCAGAACTTTCGACATATGGCTGGATTCTGCTTGTCAACATCAAAGAGTCAAAAACAGAAAGGTTTGTGAAAAAGATATTTTGAAATCTAAGTTCCATTGCGCCAAAAATGTAAAAATTTGCTTATTAACTTGTACGACAGGAAAACTACTGGAAGTCAGTCATAACTCTAATCTCAAATCAGACATATATATATCTTTTAATCACCCTAACACCTAACGTAACTTGTGAATCAGATTCTGAATAACTTAGATAAAGAAATAGAAATAACGGATCTTCGCAGAGTCGTTCTGACGTGTAATTAGTGTCATACTACAGAGTTTGACTAACATGTTTCCTGTAATAGTCAGGCCTTATAATGACGCTAATCATGCGTCAAAACGACTCTGCATAAGGTGGAACATGTTTATATAAGCTACTAACACATGCAAAAGAAAGAACTGTTAGAAAATAGGAAGTACAAAAATGAGAATAAAAGCGCTGCTTACCGATCCACAATATTCTATTATACAGTACAGCCATAAAGAAATGTTCAACAAAAGTAGAATGCTTGCTTCACTGTTAGGGAGACTTGCCTTCCAAGCAGGATACACAAAATAATACGGAAATAAATACAAATAACACCAGGACCTATGGAGTAAAAGCGAAATGCTAATTAAGATAAAAGTAACAAGACTACAGGACAGAAGAAAAACATTTTATAAAATATACGAAAACATTTCAAGTTCTCGACATAATAGACACATACACCTTCAAAGAGTGAACCAGAAAAAATCAACAGAAATCATGTTTGTTAACTACGAACATAATTACAATAAACTTATCTATTATAATTTTCCATTTATATTTACTGCATAAAAAAGTAGAGATGCACAGGCACTCTCCATACTTCAAAATCAAAAATATTGTATTTCAAATAATCTGATAAATATCCTGAAATTTATTCTATTTTAGAAAATAGTCAGCAACGAATTTTCCGTTCAGCAATAGTGGTGACAAAATTTTGGAATTCTGGAATTCCATGACTTTTTCCGGTTTTCCAGAACTTTTTTTTTTTAAGAAATTGCTACAATAATATATAAGTAATATATTTCCTCCCAATCAATTAGAACAATGAATATATAAGAAACAAATATACCGTAAACTGGAGTTACTTGGAAAGTTTTTTTTCTTTTTTTCATACCTAGGTACTATCCCCTGTTATTTATTGTAATTAATTTTTTTCTTGTGATGTTTCTAGAGCTTAGTTCATGTTACCTTTTTCTGCAGTCATAACAAAATTTTCATGAGACTGAAGCTCCCAGCAACCAGAATGTGCTGTTTCCAAGTAGCCCCAGTCTTTTCATAGTAGTAAGAGCTGTGTGAAAAATTGGGCTTTTTGGAAAGAACCACTTGCAAGATCACAGTTTCCTGAGAAGATTGATATGAAACATGCCTATGTTTCTTTCATAGTAATGTGTTCCTAGGCTGTTTTAAGTAAAAAAAAAAAAAAAAAAAAAAAAAAAAAAAAAAAAAAAAAAAAAAACTCTTTTTATACAATTTTTTAGTTAAACACAATAAATTGTTGAACCAATCACAACTAACTACAGTAATATTTAGTCTTTCTGAGGGTCTACATAACCAGTTTTTTTATTTATTTATTTTTAAGTATGCTTTTATAAACGGTAGTTTTTCAAACAATGCAAGGGAAAATTTGGCAAATGCCAATCCATGCATAAGCTCTTGAGACACTAAAACATGCCCTACATAATTTTATGAAATTTATGTCTATATCACATCAGTAATTGCCTTACATTGGTTTATAAAATTACCTGATACCATTTTTACAAGTGTACATACACGTTAATTCTCTGCAAAAATATCATATGCTACTGTTATAATGATAATGATGTAACACAGTACGATAAGGGCAAAAATTCACATATTGACATTCTTTGCTGCAAAGTCATATGGAAAAACAACTTGTTCTCTGCTGTTGTAAGTAGGTTCAGGTAAAACTTCAATAATGTCATCGTTGTCTATCCCCTGATCAATATCATCAATTTTAGTAGAAATAAAATAAAAAATGGCCACAAATTATCCCAGAAAGTAAGTGGAAATCAACACCTTTTGGATGCAAACCAAATATTATACTTAACTATTATCCCATTTCATAAAAATAATTTGTTTCATTAGGAAACTTCCGAAATCGATGATATTTAGCACAACCAGGTAAAAATCACTTTTCATTACGGAAACACAGGGACAATTTACAGAAAATTGAAAAAAAACACAAAAAAGTATCAACTGCTGTGAGATTTTTTTTATATCAATCTATAAATAAGACACAGCACTTATGGCCATCCATACTGCTTCTTTTAGGTGCCTACTTTTCATTGGTCTGGAAGAAAACGACATCTGTCATAGTGCACACAGACCACACCATGTAACCAGAGTTCATCATGTAACACAAACAATTTTTCAAGTAGCCCAAGATTTTCCAAGTAACTCCAGTTTAAGGTAACGTATTTTATTACGAAATTACAAAACAGAAACAGAAATTCCTGCGAAAGACAAGAAATTAAACATCTTCCCTGAAACTATGATCTGTAACGTTATTCACATGATCGAAGTTTTGTTATATATCATAGGAAAAGTCAAAGTGAGACACTCACCGAAAAAGCTACATTTATGTACACAAAACTGGCTGTTCTATAGTAATGATATATTAGAAAAAAATCAATAGTATTACGTAATTCATTTCACTTCTCCAAACATGTAGGAAGGGGGCACGGTGGCTCAGTGGCAGAGTGCTTACCGTTCAAGTTAGTTTGTGGTGGAGAATAACGTGCTCGTGGGTTTTCTCTGGGTACTCCCGTTTCCTCCTACATTATCATTCCCCCATTCTTCCATCACTATTCATTTGATTTTACCATTCATCTCCCTTACCCTAAAAGGCATAATCGTGAGACGTTAAATTGAAAGATTTCATTCATTTTCCTAACGATTTATTTATTTTTTCCTGAGTTTTCCTCACTCATACCAGGCAAATGCCGGGACAGTACCTAACATATAGGTCCCAAAATGCTTCCTTCCTTTCCTATTCTTTTTTTCACAAAAATCTGTAAATAGAATGAGAGAATTCCTGAGCGTGGGTTTACAATGTCTGAAATATCCTACACTACACTGACATAAGAAAATACGATACCCGAAAAATTAGCCTGTGATCATTCATATGTACCAGTGCACAGAAGGAACCATTAATGATGCTGGCTTTAGTACTTCTTGAATCTATATGGCGTAGGCTCCAGTAAGTGATCAACGATATCCTGTGACACGTGGTACCATTCGTCACAGAATGCCTCAAGTAACTGGTTTGTAGCTCTTTGTGCAATTTTCATTGGAGTAGATGACAAGCATTTTCTACAGGGTTCATTTTCCGAGGATTGTCTGGGCTAAGGCAGAGTTTGAACCCCATTTTCTCTTCCTGCGGGTGGTGGTCAGCTTTAACCTATAATACGATGTCACCAAAGATTTACCTAGCGTACCGTGACAGTTCACCTGTTTCAAACTAGGGATGGCCACAAAGTTCCGGTTCCGGCGGAACCGGTTCTCGGAGATCCGGTTTTCAGAACTGGTTCTGGAACCGGTTCCGGACCTGGATCCGAACACCCGATTCCAGAACCGGATCTTAGGAACCGGTTCCAGACATGGATCTTAGAAACCGGTTCCAGACCTGGATCCGAAAGCCCCCAAAGACCCCTAAAGGAGGCAGAAAGTTCACCTTCAAAAAAATGCAAAAAGGACCATGCGCTTGTGCCTTCTCCGTCCAGACCCGCTTGTGACCCCAGAAAAAAATTTTGGTCCACCAGTGTGTGTTTAGCCAAATGAGTTGGCCAGTTTGCCTGTTTAGCCAGAGTTTGCCAGTTACCCAGTTTATTTAGCCAAATGAGACAAGCTGCCGCTGCCTGGGCGCCTACCTGTCGCTTCCACCATTTCATCTAGCATACTGTTCACAGCCTGCCAACAGCTCGGTTTCACGTAGGGATGGTCACAAAGTTTCGGTTCCAGCGGAACCGGTTCTTGGAGATCCGGTTTTCAGAACCGGTTCTGGATCCGGTTCCAGACCTGGATCCGAAGAACCGGTTCTAGACCTGGATCAAAGAACCGGTTCCAGAACTAGATCCGAAAAACCGGTTCCACCAGGAACCGGTTCTGGCCATCCTTATTTCAAACTTGGGCAACAATTCATCTTACAGAATTCCAACATGGCTACATGGTTTGTGGGAGACTTGAGTTCAATTCCCGATGGGAGCTTGTGTGATTCGCATCCCACGTTAAGATGTAGGTCCACGTCTCATATAGCCTCGGTGAACAACGGGCCGCTACACTCCAAATCATCCTGCAATACCTCAGTGTATTTGCATTAAATTGAAGTGCCCATTGCAAAAGAAGTTATTACGATCACCTTTCAAAACTGAAACCCACAGCATAACATGCCGCCGTATTTCACCGTAGGATGGTGGAATTGTGGCCTGTCGATCGCCTTCACACCGACTGTCGACCAGACTATCCAAAAACTGGCTTTCGTCGGAGAGTGCAACATAGTCGTAAAATTGTTGTGGCTTGTTACACAAATGGTGGTTCAATTGTAGTGTCATTTGTAGTTTTGTATCGGAAGGCTTCTTTTTTGTGAAGCTTCGGTACATTCTCACTGTACAAATACCACTGGACGGTTCCTGTTTATTTGTCAATTTCGGCTACGATGTAATTGGCAGATCTGGATGGATGTGCACTGCAAATCTGAGGAGTGGGTCTACGCATGTTTTTCCGCCCCCTTTCAATTATATTATAATCCCGCTACCAATTACTAACAACTATGATATACGTAACAAAGCACTGATAGTATGCTAACTTCTATTACATTCTTAACGCCCAACTAAGCGACCTAGGGTAAATTTATCATCTTTTTACAGCCACCTCCGTGTGCAATGGTGCAAACTACTGAATGCTTACATCACCACCTGCTTCATACTCATCGGCCATTTGCACTCATTTAGTCGTTACACGAAATCTTGTCCTGCAGGTCTAATTAATCAGGATAAGGTATTTGAGTAATTTTCATCCTGTTTCCCAATAGCTTCACATTTATTTCTGATGTACAATTGTGCTTTAAAGAGTGTGCAACTTTTTTTCTTTTTTAAGGGGAAGGGGGTTTTCACTATGAAGATGTATGTTTTTGGTATCTTTTATATTTCCATCATACATAACAACAACTAAATAATCTAATTATGCTTAATATGAACATTTACCAATAAATGAAAAACTACCCACCAAATTCCCTAGTTTGCTAGAAAACTCTTTTTATCTTGTAAACCTGATGATAGCAGGAATTATTTTTCTTCTATTTAGATTAAATTTTATAAGATTAGTTCAAGGTTGAAAAATATATTTTTCTGAGAAACATCGTCATGGAATTACAACGTTGTAAATTTAAGTAGTCTCAGTTCCAGTTCGTACCAACAACTATCATCTGCAGCATAGTCCTTCTTAGAAGTTACCTTAAAGTTTTAAGGGTGTTTTCAAATATAATCTCATTTAGTGATTACTTTTCATTTGCTTTGCAGAGATAAAAGTGTCTCTTAAACTTGAACGCCTCTGGGAAAGCCATTTATTAAACAAATAATAAATGGCAGGTGTTTCTGCATCCATGTCGTTATTCCCCCCCCCCCTCTCTCTCTCTCTTTTTCCCCAAAATATTGGAGAAACTAAAGTATCGTAACTATTTATTGCTTGCAACATATAACAAATAGTCAGTTTACAAGTGCTATTTGTTGTTGAACAATTCGTCCTCAAGGTAAACAGTATCATAACTGATTTCGCATGTGGTGTAGTTCTGAAGCCCAGGTCTCCTGAAGCTGACAGTGTGAGGGGAACCGCCAATATGGTGAGGGTTGATGTTGCATGATAGTCTGAGCACCCGCCAACTGCACCGGATACAAATCTTGGTCATGGTTCGGAGCCCATATCAATATCTCCCATCTTTCACCATGTGCAGGTGCGCTCTTTAGCATGTGCCTGTGCGAGCATCAGTTCTATTAGCTCAGATTTAGATACTGACTTAAAGCTACTTTATTACAAAAATCTTAAATAAAGGGACGTAAATGGGAATAAAGTGATATCTCACACAAACTTATAAATGAGGAAGTTATGTTTAGCATAAATTAAACAACAGATTTCGATTAATAAATCAGACTAGTTAGATAGAAGGTAAAATAAAATAAAATGAAATCAAAGTTTTACGTCCTACAGTTATGCCGGCTAAGATAAAGAAGACGATGATGATGAGAAATGAATGAAATGGTGAAATGGAAAAAGTGGGAGGAAACAGGAGAACCCCGAGGAAACCAATGCACAAGATGTTTGTCCACCCAAAGTTCACTAAGAAATTCATCACGACTACTACGATCAGACGTGTCTCCTGTAGTTTTGTCCAAAGGGGACGTTGACGCAAGTGTTCGTTCAACTAGGAAGCACTTGCAATGTGGAAAGGAATGTGATGTGGAAAGAAAGGAACACTAGTCTTACCTTTATTGGTTAATTTACAATGACAAAGTGAATATAATGGCTTACACAAGTTCATCTAAGAATGTACACTCAAGATTAAAAGTTTTGCATAGCTGAATTAATAATTTGATTGAATTTAAAGCAATTTGATTTTAAAAATGAATCAAACTGTCCAACTGTTTTGTTTTTAGTTCTTTACACAATACAGCAGTACTATACGATTTCAGGTTACTGCACAATATCCTCGGAGCCGCATAAGGACGGAAAATGCAAAACTTAAAACTTATTGAATGTGTATTAGTGACAATCTGGAACATATCGACAACAAAACTATTTCATTAAATATGCTTTGTATTTTATACTATTAGAACATTACGCAGGCAACTGATATTATTCTTTGAAAATAAAGCAAAAGAATGGATGAAGAACAAAATAACATTTGAATCACGTAGTATCCTTACTGTATTTATGGGGAACATCATACAAGTGTGTATTTAAAATAATAATAATATAACACAATGTATAGGATGTAAACATGAAAACTGTTAACATTATGAAGGGAAAGTAGAATCTGGTGAAGTAAAATATTGTTTAATCAAAGTTTGCAGTAGAGACTACAGAATGGAGTAATTTGTAACAGACATCCTGACTTTTTTTTTTTTAACTTATTTGTTTGGTATCTTTTTTAAAGCGTTTGAAATAATAAATGGTAAAAGTGTGAAACTCTGAAAAATTATTTACCAAACGAAAATGCTACTTTCTCAAAAGGGCTGATCTCTTCTCCTGGCACTATCTTTAAAGAGAATTTTAGATTAAAAGCCAACACAGATATAAGGTTAAACTTCTATCAAATGTTACTTACCATACAGAGCAATGGGCCCAGAAAGTAAAAGAAGAGGTCATTTTGAAAAATAAGGACAGTTCGCAGTTCTTTTGTCTTAGACTTAGCAATATTCTTGAAAGTTCAAACAATGCCTGATTGAAACTGATACTAATAAGCGACAGCATGCCATAGTGTAAGCATCTGCAACAAAGAAAGATTGATATAGTATTTAATATGAGAAAATCAAAATAGGACGTATTTGTGTTATTGTTTGGAACACACACAATCTGAAAGCACTAAAACAGATGCGTAGCTCTCTCAAGCTTCAATAATGTTTCGATAGAGTGTCTTTATGTTCTAAATTAGTGGTTCCCAACCTCGTTTACCTGGCGGTTCTATTCGTAATCATTTCATACTTGCTCCCCTCCTTCAGGCTCGATAGTTACACGTGCTTTCTTGTTTGACTCTTAAGATTTCAGATGTAGCATCGAATTTTCAAATCCATAATAATAATATCAATAACAATATTCTCACAATTTAATTTTTTTTCAGCAAGAATTATGCATAGCTTGTAGTGCAGTATTATTTTTTTCCGGCTTTGTTCTTAACTAAACCACAGTTCCTACTTAATAGTTATTTTGAGTTTGTACGGCATTATACTTGTACGTTAAATAGTGATTAGAAATAAGATAATTTAGTATACATTCTTGGTTTCTTGTAAGTCAGTTATAAATTGTTTAAATGTTGCTTTTATAATGTTTTGAATGTTTTTTTTTCATAATTTCAGTTTATTTTTTCAGTAGCTTATGCCCCATAGGTTGGGAACCACTGTTCTAAAAAATCATACATTTATTTTCTTTTGATTATTATACTGAATTTCTCCATTGGTTCCATTATTTACTGTTATTTTTGCACTATCATCATATACGGTACTTTATCAAAACTTAGGTTTTAGGAAAACACTTAACCTGATTCTGCCTCTGCCAGCTAACGCAAACGTTTCAATTGGACACACAGCAAAAAAAAAAAAAAAAAAAAAAAAAAAAAAAAAAAAAAAAAAAAAGCAAAATTATGTTTTTATAAGTTTTCATTTCATATCAGTTTAAAATCGGGTAATATTACACACTTTACGCCGTTAATATTCTCTCCACAACTTTTATTATCTAAATTTATTGCTCCTCTACATTGCATATATCGGGTGTTCTAAAACTGGCGTCCACGGACTACAAAACACTATTTTAAAAGTCAAAATAAAGCGAAAGATATATATATATATATATATATAATTGTATCTGGAGATGCGAATTGCAATATGTGGCAAGTCGCAGATAAAGAAACATAGACTAGATCTACCAATCCATCAAATAATTAGATCGATTCTTGCGAGATGACAATTGAAGTTAATCGACTTTGCCACTAGTATCATTTATTAGTTTAACAATCTATATAACTATTTGATAGATCTGTAGAGCAATGCTAATGGTTCTATCATACTGAAACTTTTCATTATCTATAGTGGCTGATGGAGGTCTCGGAGAATATACCATTATATAACATTACAGTTTTATTTTAGCGTTCTGTTGTCCGTGGGCGCCATTAATAGAACACCCGATATATATATAGGGTGTTTCAAAACATCACCGACAACGTTTGGGAGGTGAGGTGATTCCTGCCACCATAGTAAAACAAAAAGTATAGCCCAACCTGGGTGCACAAATGCTTCCTTTCGGAGTTATAGGCTGTCGAAAACATAAAAAAAAAAGAGCTTTAAAGGACCATAGCTTTAGACCTATGGGATCTACCATAGTCGGGTCAAGAGTTCACTTAGGAACCAATATGAGGGCTATCCAAAAATATATGTTTCAGAATCCTAAGGTATTCACGAAACAATTTTTACAGACGAAGTTTGGCTACGGGCATATAATTTGAAATACTCTCCAACTACCTCCATAAAAATTGTTACGGAAGTACGGCAGGATTCTGAAACTTGCGATATTTGGATAGGGCATATACTAGTTCCTCAGTGAAGTCTTGACCCGAACACGGTAGGTTCCATAGTTTTGGAGCTATGGACCTTTAAAGTTCACTTTTTCATGTTTTTGGCAGCCTATAATTCCGAAAGGAAGCATTTGTGCACCCAAGATGGTCTGTAGTTTCTGTCTTATCTTTGTGTCAGGAATCACCTCCCAAACGTTGTCGGTGTTGTTTTGAAACAGCCTGTATATAGGCGCAGATCCCTTGACGCTGAGGTATACACTGGATAAAATGGGCTTCAATCCTACTTTCTTTACACTGCATAAAGCGGCAAACTATGATTTAGCCCGTCCCTTGATCATATCCTGGATCCGCGACTGTATATATATATATATATATATACGATGGTAAGTCGACTGAAAACCATAAAAGTAGAAATAAAAATCTGCATATGGCGCCAGTGAGCTGTAAGTTGGCATGCCTGTTAACGATAGTATGCCGGATGTCTCCTAGGTGGCAGCAGCCGGCAGATGCACAAACACCGGCGCAACAACAGTTCCAAAATGGCAGCCCCACTAGCCACATGCACCGTTGAAGCCATCGTTTTGGAAAACCGCCGTGTGACAATAGATGAAATTGCAGCATGTGTATACATGAGTCATGGATCTTCACATCATATTGTGAATGATGTTCTCCAGTTTCATAAGGTGTCTGCAAGATGGGTGCCCCGACAACTGACGCCTGAACTGAAACAGCGACGTGTTGATGCGTGCGAAGACCATTTGTGGCGTGCTGAACGTGACGGTAATGCCTTCCTGTCACGAATCGTCACTGGTGACTAAACATGGGTGCATTACCATCAGCCTGAAACAAAGCGAGCGAGCAAGGAGTGGCGGCAGGAAGTTCCACTCCGATGAAGAGGTACGCAACGCGGTGCACGAGTGGTTGCGCCGTCGCCCAAAAGACTTTTTTTCTGCAGGTATTCAGGCTCTTCCGAAGCGCTGGCGGACTTGCATTGAACGAGGAGGGTACTATGTTGAAAAGTGATTTACTTCTGTACCCTGTGTGACCAATAAATAATATTTAAAAAAATAATGACGGTTTTCATTTGACTTCCCCTCGTATATATATATATATATATATATATATATATATATATATATATATATATATATATATATACTTCTTGTATTTTGCTGTTGTTAGTTATTTACAAGGATTATATTTCTATTGTAACAAAGGCTGGGTTTAACGTTTAACTATTATTATTTTATTTCATTGTGCTTGAATTATCACGCAGCAACAACATTTAATCATTTATCAAAGGTAGGGATGAAACTTAAGAGTTAGTTTCTATGGAAATGGACTGTACAATGAGTTTTCTATTCTGAAATATAAATTATGGAATGTGCTTTTCGGGAAAGTAGACATACCAAACATGTTCAATTTAATGTAGCATACTCTCGTTATATTAATCAATGCGAGGTTAGTGTAATGAAATCTTTATGGTCAGATGCTAGAAACAGAATGTCAACAGAACTTGTGGCGCCGAAAGGGCATGGGTGGATAAGTATAGTGAAATGGTTCCAGATGAATCTTGGGACTACAAGTGTGTGGTATGTAGGTACCCCCAAGATACATTCATCCCTCACATTTCAAACCTCAACTCTCATTGGTTCATAAGAAATGGCGTAAAATCGGAAAAGTGGGATTAATTTATTTCTCGAGAATGGCTCGATCGATTTTGTTCAAACTTGAATGTATTAGGTATAGGCATACAAGGGCTTCGTCTGAAAAAATTAAAAGCTCCTCCCGACCATTTTCCCCTCAAAAAATTTGATTCAATGTTTTGAGTCTTTTTGGACCTATGATGGTCTGCGAGCACAATTATGAAAAAATAAATTTTAGATGTCGCTTTAACCTTACAATCACATATTTTTTTTTTTTCAAAATTATATCACGGGTACACCATGGTCAAAATTAGCCAAAACCAACCATACCAAACCTATAAGGGAGAAAATGCAAAAAGAACAGCTATTGATGTAGCTTTAGCATATTTGCTAATGAATGAGTGAGAAATCACACCTGAAGTGCCGAATTCACTGAGGCCCATTTGATGGCCTATGGAGACCCCATCCATAGTTTGGGATATAGTGAAACTGTTAATACTGAACAATTTATTTGGTAATGAACACCCTTGTCACTTTAAAACAAGCACGAAGCAATGAATCCGTGATTGTGTGAATTTGTCGCGAAAAAAGGAATACTAACAGTCAGGAACGTCTGTTGCGATTTTTCTTGGGGAGCAAGACCTCCCATCTACATAAAAATTGTTAAATTAGTAGTCAATGGATCAAAATATAGACCCTGTAAAACTTATATTGAGGACAAAGGTTATGAAGTTCCTATGCTTGCATTTAAAGGCAAAACATCACAATTGTTCACTGCAGAAGCAAATGATATAAGATTGTTACAAGAATTCGTTGGGCAGTTGAAGCTACACATGGAATGCTGAAATAAAGATATTGTCTGTTGGATAAAATATTTGACAATGAAATGATAGTATCGGCCCGTATTATAGAACTGCTAGTTCTCTACATAATAAATTCTCCATACGTGATACCAGATGAAAACTACTCCGCAATCACGAAATCTGCGAAAACTTCACGAAACAAAAACACCTTTGCCGCCTTTGTTGAATAGAAGAAATTTCGAACAAGAGAACTTCCGTTTACATCTATTTCTTCACAGGATCTTCAGGATTTTCCTCGAATAACCGAAAAATATTTGAAAAGATTGTTTTGTAGATCCTTCCACTATAAACAGGCAATATGTTATTTGTCTGACATGTTGGATGAACGAGGTAATATTAATATACAGTATGCTAAAGATAACGACAAGATATTGAAAACGACAATACATTCAAGATATGCGCAACGCAAGTCATACAAATAGTTCATCTAAAACCAAATACGGAAGGTTACAAGTGTCATTAGATATTGATACGACTGTTTGCTAACAGTTGGCTCTTGCTCCCATGTTGCACCCATTATTTATCATCTAAGTTATGAGAGATATTTGTCGAGGATACCAATACCAGAACAAATATTGAGCGAAATATTCGATCACAACAACATTTGCGTGGTCATAAATGAAAACAGTGACGAGGACTGAAGTACATACTACAATCCCTTTCTACACTACTAAGTACAATGTTCTTTTCATCCTTATTTGTTTCACACATTGAAACACTTGTACTTCTTACATGTAACTTACTTTCCGTTTGCATTATATTTTCTTCTATTTCTTGGATGAAATATACCTTTTATTCAAATTATGCAGTTTTTCACTACTCTACTTATTTCCCTCCCAAGAACTATGAGAGACACTACAACAAAGGTTACATTACATTATGTTGTAGTCGATGGTTATTCTCTTTCCACCTGAGATTATTTCACTTAATTGGACATTGTAGGTATAGATAACATTGATTTTTTTTAATATATATATGAACACTCACATTGAAATTTCAGCCATTCTCAAATGGGATACTTACGGGCGGGGGGTGACAATTTTAACTTCATACTCATGTTCAGGCTGATTGAGTGACAAGAAATAAACACCAATATCAACAGTTTCACTTTGGCTCAAAATGGGGATGGGGACGACACAAGCCATCAAATGGGCCTCAGTGAGTTTGGCGCTTTTTAGGTGTGATTTCTCATTCATCCATGTAGCAAATATGCTAAAGCTAAATCAATAGCTGTTCTTTTTGCATTTTCTCCCTTATAGGTGTATATGGTTGGTTTTGGCTAATTTTGACCATGGCGTACCCATGATACAATTTTGGAAAAAAATATATGTGATTGTAGGGTTAAAGCAACATCTAAAATTTATTTTTTCATAATTGTGCTCCCAGACCATCATAGGTCCAAAAAGACTCAAAATATTGAATCAAACTTTTTTTTGAGGGGGAAATGGTCGGGGGAGCTATTATTATTATTATTATTATTATTATTATTATTATTATTATTATTATTTTTAGACGAAGCCATTGTATACCTATACCTAATACATTCAAGTTTGAACAAAATCGATCGAGCCATTCTCGAGAAATAAATTAATCCTACTTTTCCGATTTTGCGCCACTTCTCATGAACCATTGAGGTTTGAAGTGTGAGAGAAAAATGTATCTTGGGGATACCTACATACCACCCACTTGTCGTCCTAACATTCATCAGGAACCATTTCACTATACTTATCCACCCACGCCCTTTATGTTCAGATGGACCTGAAAAGACCTGTCACAGATTTCCACGAAAAGGTAACGAAAAAACGGACTCTTCTTCATGTAGCTAGCAGTTCCAAAAAATATGAATAATAAGATAGGTGTCAATAATCAATATTTCTATTTCGCTCGGCACAGTAAAGTTTAGTTTGTAGCAATGGCACTGCTAGTAGTTAGCGGTTGTAAGTGTTAGAAGTAACGGTATCAACATGGTAAACATCAAAAATCTTGTTTCAAATTTGCGTTCCAAACACACAAATGCCACTAGTCTTCGTGCTTATCTTCAGCTCATTCTGACAACCCTATTTGTCGGATCTACATTGTCTACGAAAAAAAAATATAAAAAAATGCTTATCTCACTAAAGATGAGGACTACCCTCGCGCTACATTTCATACATTGTCAAAATATATATAACACATAAGGGAAGTCAATTTCACAGAGGTTTGGTTGGGAAATTTTCTGGATAAAATACAATTTCTACCGAGTGTATTACAATTCCAGGGCCACAGGCAAACTTTGTTATGAGTAAAGAAACGAGACAATGAAGAGAAAGTAAAGTAGAGTAGATGGAAATAAGAGGTTTTCGATCTAGAATGGTGGCTTTTCTCAATCGCACCACCTGTTTAGGTTCCACACTGATAAGGCATCTTATGTTAAATGAAGAAAAAAAAAAGCAATGTTGCCAGTTCAGCAGGCTATTCCCTTGGGCCCTCAGCATACCAGAAATACAGCATTGTTGGGAAACTGATTTCAGATGCTGCAGGTTCCCTCATACATCAACGTGCACGTTCAACCGTGTCATTCTTGCTGTCGTTACGTTTACTTCAAACAGCCTTCTGAACTGGAAACGTTACTTTTTCAATTAACATGGGACGTCTTACCAGTAATGAACCAAAACGACTGCTGGGATTGGAAAAATCAGGCCATCTTAGACTGAAAACTCCCAATTTCTAACAACTTTCTCTTTCCATTTTTTCGTATGTTTACTCGTAACAGAGTGGCCTATAGACACGAACATTTCATACACCCTGCATATAAATATAATTATTAAGAGGTAACCCAAACATGGTGCCTCCTATAACTTTAAGTGAGAAAGACAGTCGCGGCCTTTCTTCCCTGAGTATTCAGGCATTACTATTATTTTACACACACAAATATATATATAGTGTGTGTGCGGGTTAATTTATGGAAATTGGGCATTGGAGGTTCTTAGTTTTGGTTCTGGTAGCGACCACGACTGTTTCGAACTCGGAATTTGTAATTTTACTATAGATATTACGGGACTACTCGACTGAAGGTAGTTAGTCACTAAGGCAGATATGACCTCTCGGACCGGAAAACATGTCAGAAGATGTCCAACTGTAGAACTTGGCGAATATGTCTTCAGAATCTCGTGGCCATTGGAATTAGTTCTGGAAAATTTTTGAGTTAATGTAAAAACAGCCAGCTACTGGGACTTCTCTTCCTAATATCAAGTATATAAGGTAAAAAGAAAGAAAGAAAAAATGTCGCTTGTCTTGTAGAGAAGCAAATTACATAATGGCTTCCTGCCCCGCTGGAACGTGAAAGGGTGAAAGGTTCACAGCTTTCTCTTCAATCCAGAGCTATTATATTCTAGAGAAATCTACACTAAAAAAGATATACTAACTTCCGTATATTAATAATCTAAGTGTTTCCTGGAAAATATTAAAATTAATATTATGAATACAACACAACTTCATACATTTGTCATGCACAGATTTAGCTGGCCAACTTACTTGTATAATTGACTTATATAACAACTTACTTGTACTTATATAACAACGTTTATCATTTTACTCATTTCTTATAGTCTCCTTTAGTCTAAACAACAGAAAAAAATACAACGTAAAATCTAAAAAATACATTAAATTCACGTACGCTGTCGGAAAGTTATTCGGATTTGATATCTCTCAACTGAATCATAAGACTTTTTAACATTTACAGTTATTGATAATCTGTAGCGTTACTTTTTTTTTTCTAATATCTATTTGGTGTAGAATATTTAGTTTAATGTTAACCTATTCGTTTGGAGCTACATTCGTAATCTCCAATTATTTATTTTAACTATTAGAGCTCTGATCAAATGACACTAGATCTTATTTTTAGTTCTCTTTTACGTACTTGCAGTGTGCGGGACGAGACCAGGTCGCCATATAATTTTGAATTACGGTGCTTATTTTTAATTTTTTATGAGTCCGCTTGACCCTGCAATCGATATTCAGCAGCCGTAAAAACTGCATGTATAATCTGTGATTGACCCATTAGTATTTCGAGTGAATATAACGAAACGCCTTGACCTAATAAGCTGTATTAAATGTCAGAAGTTTTGTGACGCAATCAGAGACAACTAAAATAATAACGAAGGCTGCTGACAATGAAGTTGTGAGATACGTGGAACAATATTCTCATTTCAAAGATTTTTTTTTTCTCTCAGACGCGCCTCTTCAGTTTTGGCACCTGAAGAATTTAACAAAAACGGGCTGTCAGCATCGCAATTTTATCTTCTTCAGCCTTTTTTCATGATTCTTATTTTTATTTAATTAAGAAAATGGGCAGAAGTAAACAAGGACAAGGGAAGGGAGGGACAAAACCAACCCCCTACCACCCACACCCGCACACAGACACACACACACAGGCAACAGACTTCAACTATCTAAATGCTACCTTATAAAGAAAACTCAACATTTTTGTCTACCAGAGCTTTATCTAATGTAAGTACATTCTTCAAGGACAACTCTGATAAAGAAACTTTACGTGACTGTTATGGGATACTGTTCGAGAACACACTTCGTGCAGTGATGACGGTTCATTCATCATGATACTGCTGCAGTCTACTAATCATATTTCATCTAGCCAAGGATTTCCTGGAAAAACATGGTATTGGACAGGTTCAGCAACCTCCTTACTGTCCAAACATAGGATGCCACTCAAAAGTTAAAATCAGGACACAGAAGATACGAAATCACAATATTTTTAATAGTGCTGGGGCAAGTCTGTAAACTCAGAGGAGTCTGGCGGAGGAGGCGAAAAAGACCGATATTAGTGTTTACTCCATATTTCTTGTGGTTGCTGAGATGAATAGTGACATTCGATGGCGTTGAAGTTCAGCCCGGGTGGGATGGGGAGAAAGTGACATGTAAAAATAATCGAAAACGACTGATACTACTGTCCAATCCACGAGATGGATCGTGACATTATATCGAGTTTTAAGTCTAAATTCATCCTCTATGAGTATCCTAAGGGAAGGGAAGGAATTTAGGTACTTTGCATATATTTATTCTCCTCGTGCGAAGAACAGACATTTCAGCTAGTATACAAGAAACTCGAATCAAGAAATATAATCACATTTAAAAATCCTGAACCTCCATCTTCATCTGCAAAATTAGTACATGCAAATTATTGTTGTAATTTTTATGTGCAAGTAAGAAATAGTTCAGTAGGTCAAAGATCACTACAAGAACAGAAGAACCTATTTCTCCACAAGAATTACGCAGAAAGTATTGGGCCAGCTAACAAAGAAGCTTTTCCAATTCCCTTAAAATTAGTCAATACCGAAATTTTAGTTCTCTCACCGTGAATCAAGTGTGTTAACCCATTGCGTCCAATTTATTAAGTTGCCACGGCAATTTTTCGCGTTGAAACTCATGGGTTGTAACTGCTGCTTTTAACCTTGAAATAAGCTTGAAATATGTTTCGTCAAACCATTGTTGCATTTTCTTTGTGTGATATTTAGTTCCTAGATTAACATTATTTTTTAGTGCAATGTGGTTTGTGGAGAAAGATTTAACTGGGTTGATTTGAAAGATGTAAGTATACAATCATTTGAAGACAAGTTAACGGTATGTTATTTTCTTAATTTTGGTGAAGAAAGGTTTAGTTTATTATGTATTTTAGTTTCTGAGAATTTGTGTCCACTGTGTTTGGTAGGAGAGATGTAAAAATACACATGGCAACTTTAGTTGCCAAGGGGAAGATGCGAAGCCAAAATTAGGATAATTGTATTTATTTATTTTTACTCTGTCATACAGAAAGTGATTTAAAAGTGTGAACTCTTCACTGCAGAATACATCGATAATACTACTGCCTTTTTTCAGTCACTGCCTTAGCCTGTATATGCACAAGGGAAGTGAGGGCAAATTATTTTCTCCATATAATCTGTGGTCACTCATTAGGTGGGCAAAGAGCTCCCTCACTTGTTCTTGTAATTATGCATGCTAACTTTTATAATGTGCATGTGGAGATGCCTATCTGTGTCAAGAAAATCTTCGTTCTTCCGCTTGGCTACTGGCTAGCACCTTGTCTTTGGTGCGCATGCTCCCGTGTTTGATACCCCGGTGGGAGGTATCGTTGAATGAAAAAGTAGTTCGGACTCCACCATTATCAGTAGGTCAATATCTCATTTAGCAACCTTGGCATACTTGATGCTCTGGAGAAAGATGATGGTGCTTTTCCACACAGCGTAGCTAGTGATGGGCAAATTCCCGGGAAGATATTTTACGGGAATATTCCCGAGAAGAGTCCCAAAAATGGGAATATTCCGGGAACTTATGTACACTTCTCCAAAATATAATTGCATGCCCGAATTTTTCTAAGTCCCTTAAAATTGTAGGTTTGGCAACAGCGCAGTCGACGTAATGGTAGGGGAAGTCAAAAGAAAAAAAAATAACGAGACTTCTCAACACACCTCACAGTTTGCTGTTTGAAATACTCAGTTCTCTTCTTATAACTTAATGTAATGATACATTTAGAACATCATAGTACTTGGTAAATGCAGAAAACTTGGTTGTAAGTGAAGCACACACGCTTTTCGACAACAATATTCGTTTAAATAAAGGGAGGGGGAGTTGTTAAGAAATTCGTTCTCTATTCATGAAATAGGAATGGAATTTCATAGTTGTTTCGATAGCCATTCGTGTTAAGTTCTTGCTTTCTCTGCGGATCTAGTTCCTTTGAACCCGGTTCGAATCCCACTCGATGCTCTTACTTTTTTCATTTTGTAATTTTTCATTTATTTGTGCCGTACACTTTTATAGTATATGTATTACGGAGGTGATGGACAACTTTGTAATTTATCCAAAAATACGGTGTACAGGTGTAAAACCTTTTCTATATATTCCAGTGTGATTCCTCCTTAGTGCAAATTACTTCTTGCATCGATCCGTATGATTTTCGTAAACCTCAAAATAAATCCGGAGTTCTAGTTTCCAGGAGATCACTATCAGCCCTAATACCTCCTTCATTATTATACGCGTCTTTAGCGTGGGAGATCCGGATCGATTCCCGGCGGAAGCCGATGTGGTTCGACGCTTACGTTAAGCTGTAGGTTCACTTCTCATATAGCCTCGCTACTGAAAGGGGCCTTAACTCAAAATCAAATATTATTATATGCATCTTTGGTGCGGAAGACCCAAGTTCGATTCCCGGTGGGAGTTCATGTGGTTCGGGTCCTACGTTAAGCTGTAGGTTTACTTCTCATATAGGCCTAGTCTCGCTGCTGAAAGGGGCCCTAAACTCAAAATGAAATTTATTATTATTATTATAAAAAGGAAATAGAAAAAAAGGTTAAGGGTACTAAATTTGGTGAGACATTTTATTTTCTTCCACTTTGTTGTTATACCCAGGGCCGTAAATTGTGGGGGGCATCGGGCAACTGCCCCTTCCAGGGAAGCTCCCCGCCGTTCGATGGGGGCCCATTTTAAGACAATTTTTTTTTTTACTCCATATACGATACGAACATGAAATTATAAATAAAGCATCAAACAGGTTCACTACATTATATAAACAAAACAGCAAACAAAAGGTAAATAAACACAAAAGAATATGGGCTCATTTCAGCAAAAAAAAAAATCTACTTTTAGGTGGCCTAGAAATAATATGTATTAGTATGGCTTTGAGATTTGTCAATATTGTCCCCTTAATTAATTTGTCATGTATGAAACGGGCTCAGGGGCTCAACTAACGAAACTGCAGACCTTGCCGTTCGGAAGGGCCCACAGGTTCCGGGGGTCCATAAGGTGTAAGGGGAAGATAGATAGAAGGGGCCCAAGAATTAGAAAAACAACTTTTCTGTGGGGCCCTAATATGCGTATTAATGCTTGCCCTCTCCAGAAAAAATCTAAATTACGGCGCTGGTTACACCTATGGACTGTATGTTATCTTGGTGTATCAGAACCATTTTAGATAGGTTTTCACGACGATCTCACATTTTTTCACTTAATAGCTCTCAATAGTATCACCGTTTGCTAGAGTCTATCTCACAAGAATGCCCTCAGTTTCATGAAACATTGACCATCATCTTACCCCGAACAATCTCTCATGAGTATTTTGCGAGTGGAGATGAGGTGTTTTCTCTACTGCTTTCAAATCGGTGTTTATCAGGCTCCAAGTAGTAGTGTTGTCAATGGCTAGAGCAGCTCGGCTTCCGGCTCAGTTACCACCGAGCCGAACTGAGAAGTGAGCCGAGCCAACAGTTCATCCAACCGTGCCGGCTTGAGCCAATGGCTTACCTGAGCTGAGCCGAACCGAGCTGATGGCTCACCCCAACCAAGCAGGCTCGAGCCGATGGCTCACCTGAGCCGAGCCGAACGGAGCCAATGGCTCATTCCAATCGACCCGACTCGACTCGAACTGTTGGCTCAATTGAACCGAGCCGGAGTTCAAGCTGCGCTGGTGGCTCAGAGCTCGAGCCGAACCGGTTGACACCACTATTTCCAACTCGATCAAGTTTTTAAATAGCTATCGTAAAGAATTAATTGATTGAAGCAGTGTTTAGTAGTTTTCATCGGTTCAGGTGAGTAGGGCCATGGTTTTCTTGCCCCTTCTTTGGTTATGACCCGAGTACTCTAAATAATATCCTTAACTTGAACAGTTTTCTGAGCATACAGAAAACCAACTGAGAAAGGTGATAAATTTCCTTCTATGGCTTGTTGAAATCGAGGAAAGCAAGATCGCCTAGAGTAGACCCGAGAGGCACACATAGAAGGCAAGTATATAGTATATTCACCATTTGCCAACTTTATTTTAGTATGAGCAGTAATCAGAAAACTACTTTTAAAAGTAGCTGCTCTACAGCTACATGTTAAAAATTGTAGCTCGCTACAACTATTAGCTAGTTTCCCAGAAACATATTCGTTACTTAAGCTCTTGTTACAAATACAGTTTAATTGGCATCATGCATTATAATATATGTCACGGCATCTACATGCGTAACTGAACTTAAAAGTTTGGTTAAAATATTACATAAAAGCTTTGTATGTCAATTTGCATTTCACAGTAAAGTATGCATTCTGTCTGCTCTTTTTAAAGTATATATATATATATATATATATATATATATATATATATATATATATATATATATATATATATATTACACCCTCCCTCCAAAAATGTATATGCTTTTGCTGCTAGAATGGCTTGTAGGTCTATTTTAAGAGTCATTACTATCCTTTTGACCGATCGTCAGTACGCAATTTATTTCAGAAAATTTTCTTGTAATATTGTTGCAAAATAATTGGAGAGAGAAATCAGAAAAGAATCATATTTTCTGCCTATCATCATATAAAAATTTACTAAAAATTGTGAGGAAATGTTGGAGTTACAAAATATTTTTGCTTCCTGGAAAAGATTTATTTGTAGTTTTAGTGCAAAATTCGCTACACACTATAAAAATATGTAGCTCAGCTACAGCTACAAGCTACATGTTCAGTCTTGTAGCGCCGCTACATCTAGAGCTACAAAATTTTTAGCTACCTATTGTAGCTTCGCTATAAATAGCCCGCTACTTCCGAACCGACTATGAGTTATGTAATTAACAACTATTACCTAGTATAACTTGTGTCATATACTGTATGTAAGGTAAAAGTTGATGACAAAGTAACGCGATACATTTTCAAACTAACTTACTCAACAGAATATTTCACGTTTCTGTCAAATTACATTTCTATATCATCATTTTGCTTTTAATGTGCCTATATTAGACATATTCAAAATTACCCTATATATATTCAAAAGTTTGGACTACCTTTTAGAAAATTCATTTCCGATAATTCATGAATCTTCACGCTTACACTGTGAAGCATGAGAGAACATCAGCGTGTCGTTGTTGCCCAAATTGATACTCATTAAACACTTTTACTGATATCTCCA
This sequence comes from Thermobia domestica, assembly GCF_964235325.1. NCBI lineage: Eukaryota > Metazoa > Arthropoda > Insecta > Zygentoma > Lepismatidae > Thermobia > Thermobia domestica. The sequence continues at coordinate 292,263,201 of NC_137455.1, read as the reverse complement.
ACAGAACAGCAGTGCATTAACAGTAAACAAAATGTGAGTTAATTGTCACTTGAATATCTTTCTTCGAATGAAAATCCTGGGGTGCTGTATGGATGCGAAACAAGGTATTGTAAAGAAAAGCTGTGAAGTTTTATTTTCAATAATAAAACAACATCGTTCATTTTAGTGTTTGTTTCTCAAATGTCCAATAAAAACCATGGCCCTACTCACCTGAACTGATAAAAGTACTGAACTCTGCGTAAATCCATTAATTCTTCAAGATAGCTACAAGAAATTTATCGAGTGGAAATTTACATGAACTTTGTTTTGTAACAATCCTCTTCACAGCCGAACCAAGGATTTCTTTCAAGAGAGATTAGATACAAGAAGACTACTAAGCCGGACATACAGTCACTTTCATAAAAGTGACAACCGATCTAACATCTCAACGAAACTCGGTCCACTTGAATGCGTTGAATGAAACGTGCCGAGTCTAATTGTGCAATTGGTTTAAATTGATCGGCTCGCGGCTTGTTCATCACAGATCCAAGCTCAGAAAGACCGCTCATATATCACGTCTACCGAGCCGACTCGAGAGGATGGTTCATCTGAGCCGAGTCGAACAGAGCGGATAACTCTTCGCAACCTAACTGGCTCTGTGGTGCGCATTACCGAGCTTTTATTGGGTACCTCTACTACAAGGATATCACTCAAAAATCCAACTAGATATGTGTCAATTGCTGAGGAAACGTGCAACTTCTAATGCTACTGTGAGCTACTGTAATTTGCGTTGCAGATTTCTAAAAGGTCAAAGGTTCATTGTTCATGAACTTCGCTGCAGTGCACCTTCAATAATACCGACCCAGAAAACATTGATGTTACCCATGACATTATTGTAAAATCAAAAGCTTTGGTGTGCTATAGAAATTATAGGTATTTTGCATCAAAAGTTACAACATCCTCTGATAAAGTCTTCAAGATACGAATGTGGTAGAGCAGGAGGAAAATATTGACGAGGCAGGTTCCCAAATCTGAATGCTGAATACAGTTGGCAGCGATACCAGTGTTTTTTCTAGGTGTACGTTTCCCCTCGATGTTACAACATCGCCCTGCGCAGGATCTAAGAAATACTAAATAGTGTCCCACTATGGCCTCAACTCATTTTGATTTCTCTTCAGACAGGCTTTTCTATACGAAAATGTGAAAGATATATCACTTTTGAGCACATCATTTATCTTTAAAAAAATGTTCTGTGTTTTGAATACATATGTGCATGTTGGCAACTTAAGTTGCCAATCTAAAAATCAAGGAAAAACATTTTTAAAATATTCTAATATGTATTTTAGAGTACCATTAGGACCAAATTGGCGAACGAAAACTTTTCAAAATACTAGTGGGGAATTCTGGGCACTAATGGGTTAAGGGAGGGTGTCTGAATTAATCTTGAAATAACGGAGGCTGAAGTGAAATAAATAAATAAAAATCTTACCTCCGTGGGGCTGTAACTAACCTGAAACGTTAGTTATTATGATTCATATGAACCAGGATACTTTTTAAGATTTTCTAATGTAATGATGAATTATATGAGAATTTTTGAACGAAAATTTCAGTACCTTTTCTCTGTTAATACGTAAAACCAACTACCAGATGCTCGCGTTTGAACGCCTTTCAATTATGATTAAAACGGTGTACAATTTGCTTTCCTCTACTGCAGTTTTACAGCCGGATAAATAAAAGTCAACAAAACATGAAAATGGTAGTCTTGCGTTAGGACTGAACTGTTTATTCGTTGTATCAGGACATTGAAAGCGGGATGCCTGACTAATATATTTGCATCGCCTTACTGTAAATACATTAGGTGTTTTCACTCATCTTCTGAAAATAATCATTACATTTTACCTGAGAGAGTAGCTGCATCCAAGGAAAACTAAATATAGGACTGAAGACATCACTTTAGAGTCGATTCCGGATTTACAAGACTGAAGGTATATCTTATACACGAGGAAAGAGTAGAAAATGGCAAAATATAAGATGAGCTCGTTGACAATGACTGCCTCATTGATTGTAAGAATTGCATTTCCAAGATTGGCTATTGTTCCACTGACATTCGTCGCACGAAGAAGTTCCACACACAATGCAGCAGTCGTAACATAAAATCCAAGAAACCAAACACCTTCTCGAATCCTCCTTCGTTGTACACTACCAACATTCATTCCTTCCAAACAATTCTGTAAAGAAAACAAATATTTCAAATTAACTACTTCCATAAAGGCGTAACAAAAAACTAAAATACATAAAAACAAACTAAGGAGTAAAAAGTTAATATTCAGGAGACTGTCTCTACCCTCTGTGGATTTCATGGATTCAGATTCACACAGCCTTGGTGTTGAAAAGCAATCTTTTAGCTTAACGTCCTGCGATTATGCCCTTTAAACAGAAGAAGACGGATGATTAAGGCAAGAGAATGACGATAGAAGAATTGGGGGAATGAGAATGAGGGAGGAAACGAGAGAATCCACAGACACTATATTCCCAGTACAAACTTACTTGGCCCGAAATCAAACCATCGACACAATGAACCAGAGGTGAACGCTCTACCACTGAGTCATCGTGCCCTCCTCCCTTCGATGTGTAAAGGTAACGATTAATTACGAACACCCAATCAATTACCAGAAACCGATCTCTTATGTGCCTTAGGAATCCTAATAGAATTCTTATATTTCTAGTAACAGAAGTGTGTAGATAGTAACATCTTAAGATTGTTTCTATAATGGTACCGCTAGGTTGTGAGCAGTGTTGGGTAAGTTACTTGTAAAAATGTAACGCGTTACAAGTTACTTTACTTTCACTTAAAATGTAACGCGTTACTTGCCTCAAAAAAGTAACCGTAACTCTACTTCGAAAGTAACGCGTTACTAACGCTTTACTTTTGGTCCGACTTTGAATATGTAAAAAATCATTACTTCAATTTACCGTATTATTATTATTATTATTATTATTATTATTATTATTGCAGTTTCCGATTATCCCCAACCATCGTAAGTGTTTAGAACTGCAGGTTGATAACAGTAGCGTTGCTATATCCTTTCATGTGACAGTTACTTTATTGGAAATTTGATGTGCTTCGCTGACTTCGTAAACGCAATATTGCACGTTCTGAATCGCTTTATGTAGATGCAAGAACAAATTCTTACGTGACAGCTATGCGAACATTTTCATATGTAACACTGACTAAAATGTCATACTGCGTTAGAAAAAGTGACTGCTTATTATTATTCCGCAAATTAATTATAACATTGTTAAGTAAAAATTAAAAATACAGAATATCCAGTGGCATTGAACTATAACTAATAAAATAACAATGAACTGGGGGTGAATCAAAACTTGCCAGTAACTCTAAAATCGATACATGCTTTTTAAAGCTAGTTGTTCTAAATTCTATAATCAACTGGACTCTAGTGTGAAATTCAAATTTTACTTTGAATTTTTGAAGTATTATTTTTTATTGCACAGGTGTTTTTCAATATAGTACAATTTGTAGAGCAATCTTTAAGCTTTTCAATAGTGTTTGTTCCATGTCTCTAGTGTACATATTAACCATTTTATGACAATCTTTGATAATCATTGTAACGGAAAAATGTCATTTTTTGAAATCTTTGAACATCCTGTATGGGAGGGACACTTTCAGGAGGAGAGGGGTAATATTTGAGATTTTTTTCATCTCCCACTGTAATAAAGCTGTGCACCAAATTTTACAAAAATCTAAGATGGTCAAGTCTGATGACTTGTTGATTTGACATGGAATGTCACAATTCCCAAATACTTTCAGTCTGCGTTCTTCCTTTAGAGTACGCAGCCATGTTTCGTAATCATACAACAAAACAAGCATGATTATCATTTTATATATTTTAAGCTTCAAATTCCTCGACAGAATTCGCGACGACAAAAGATTTGGAACTGAATAATAATAATAGACACTTAATTTCTTTATGGGCTTGATTTTGGTCTGTTAATACTGATCCTAAATATTTGAAGGTATCCACTTTATCGAAAGAATTATTTGATATTATAACGTATCCATAATTTGCAGTATTACGAACGGCGAACTTCCATGTATTTAGTTTTTTTCTGCATTTACTTCTAACCCCATGTCCCTGCAAGCGTTTGATAAGATGTATGCATTTATTTCTGTTGTTCTATCATTCTCTATCAGATTTATATAATCAGCACACGCCATAACCTGGTGAATATTATTCAACTCTAGGTTGTGGTTGGTATCGTCGATTTTCCTAACAACTTTTCCAGAACAAAGTTGAATAATAATTGACAGCGCATCTCCTTATTTCAGGTCATTCTCGGCGTGAAAGTTTGTCGACAAGAATTTCTTACTCAGACTTTACTTTGGGATTCAGTTACACATATCTTAATTAATCTAATTAGTTTTTTCGGTACTGTAAATTCTGTAAGAATGTTGTACAATGTTTCCCTCCTAACCGAGTCAAAGGCCTTTCTAAAGTAAATAAATAACTGATGAACCGGGATATTGTATTTCCATTTCTGTCCGAGTATTTGTGGAATGGTAAATATATGGTCGTGCTTGATTTCGCCCAAATACCCATTAACCATCTACAACAATTTCATCTGCGTATGGGATCAATCCTACTAACAGAATGTTTGAGAGGATTTTATAGAATGTTGACAGGAGAGAAATGCCTCAATAATTATTACAATCAGTATTTTCAGCTTTCTTTTGAATTGGAAAAATGATTGACTCTTTCCATTCTTGACAGCGCCTCCTTGTTCCAGATGAGCAGAATGAGTTTATGCATCTTATTTCGCAATTCCTATCAAAGTAAAACTAACTCAGCCGGAATTTCGTCTACACACGGAGATTTGTGTTTCTTTAATTTCTTTACAGCGACTGCAACTTCTGTTCGCTTAGGCTCTAGAATATATTGTTCTGCTGTGAATATACTGCTAGAATATATTTCCCTTTTTCCATTAATATTAGTTTTGGCTGCGCGTTAAACAAATCGTCACAGAAATATATCCATCTATTTAAGATACTATCTATATCAGTAAGAATTTTTCAATCGGCTTTCTTTAATATATAAATAAGCGCAGGGTTGATAGCCTTTTTTAAATTCGTTGATGTCCGCATACAAGTTCCGAATGTTTTAGTTTTTAGTATTATCTTGAAATTCATTAATTTTAGCTTTTAAAAAAATCACGTTTCTTTTTCCTTAAAAAAAAAAAAAAGGAAATTTCCCGTTTGATAACAACGAAAATTTGTGCCATTATTTCGTTTCGGATTTTCTCTTGTCTACTAGTGGAAATACCTAGCCTGGCCGAACCATGGTTTGTTCCTAGGTATTCTGCGTGCTCCAATTTCCTTTTGCTGAAATTTTAATGCCATCCGTAATATCAACCTAAGTAACCTCAACACTAGTGCACTCCGAAAACCCGAAAACCCTTCTAAACCCGAAAACTTATCCGACACTTCAATCTGGTATTCTTCTCTAGCCTGTCTCTCCTCTGATCTCTTTAAATTAAACCTCTCCGTTTTTAGATGTTGAATACTTTCTTTATTCAGCGATAACCTCTCTCTCTTATTATCACTGTCACCAGGTAGTGACCAGTGTCACAGTTAGCTCCTCAATCATCAACATCAAATATGCTAGATTGGCTTCTTCTATCTACAAAAACGTGATGCTAGATTGGCTTCTTCTATCTACAAAAACGTGATCAATTTGATTGTGTTTTTCCATTTGATGAGGTCGAGGTGTATTTATAATCGTCATGATGCGGGAATTTTGTGCTCTTCATGATAAGGTTTTTGGAAGTTGCAAAGTTCACGAGTCTAACGCAGACTTTCATTCCCTACAATCAGTTTGAAAATATCCTCTCTTCCTACCTTCACACTGAAATACCCTAACAGACTTTTCAAATCGTATTATGGGAGTTGGTCAAATGTCCGTTCAATTTCTTGGTAAAAACTGTGTTTTATAAGTAGCGTTACTGTTGATAATTCTGAGTACTTAATAATATTTACAACAGATAATTTGTTTCTGGTACGAAAGTTGTTTCTGTATGTTATACCTTCATACACTGCGAAAATACATTAGGATACTCCTTTCTTTATTAGTTTAACCGTCCCTCAATTATGTATCGAGGCTAAGGAAGGCTATAATGAGATCGGAATGACGAAAGTGGACAGAAACGGGAGAACCCGAGAAAATCCACGCACACGATATATGTTCATCATAAAGCCCATTTGGTGGGAGCTGAGAACGAACAGAGACTTCATGTGCCAGAGGTGAGCGCTCGGAGAAGTGCCGCAGAGTAGGTCTAAGACTAAACTTAACTGAAACAACTTAAATAATTCACTGTAATCTAAACTAACAGTCATTTTATTTCAAATCAACCAATGATGAAAAATTCATATTTCAGATTTTGAAAATTTTTTGTACATTGAAAGACATGTTTGTGAATAGTTATTTCCCAACATAAAACTTTTTCAACCCTCATAGTTAATTAGTAATTAATTACGCAATCAGCTTCAAGGTGACGATTCAAAAACGTCTGATTTTGCATTTTATTGTTTATTTCAATAACTATAATAGCTATGAAGCAAAAAATTTGCATCTGCATGTAATTTTAACTGTAGATTTCAAGTCTGCAATAAAACTAATGAATATTGTATAGGTGTAGAGTTATAGCATCATTTATGGTCACAAGTTTAGGCTCCGAAATGAGCATGTGTGAAAGTTGTACATGTATGAAATTTTAGCACAAAGTTAAGAAATCCCTATATTTCATGTGAACCAAATTTTGTTTTGGGTATTCGAACCTAAGGCCCCTCAAAAATTAGAATGTATGTTTTACCTCATAACGAGCTTCTGAAGTAATGATATAGGCTTTTGATACTGTATAATTTTCATTACAAGTATTCTACACAGCAGCCTACAATTATAGCAAAACACAACAGCTCATTTATCTACTAACCATCAGCATTGTACAATGTATTAATGTTTACTGAAAGTCTTGAATAACTGGTTAATTTTATTAACAGTCTCACGTGATACACTATGTGATTCTCGACTAGCTATGATACAAATGTGATCTGTTGCGTCAATAAGAATGTGATCGGCTAGCACCCATACGATATCATCGGTTCCAGGCCAATGAAAAGTAGAAGCGGACCATGCGGCATGTAAGAACTTTGTGTCCTGATATTCCTCAGAATATTCCAGCACCATCCCAATCCACCATGCAGACACAGACACACGCTACAAATCTTCGTGGATCCAAGACTTCTACTTCTGATGTCTCCTGCTTGTATTATCTACCCACACTCCAGGTAAGCGTTCCATTCGTGTAGAGTAAATTAGTCCAAGTTTTAAACTTATTTCACTGTCAGGAATGAAAGCATGATCATTTCTTGTTTCAGGTATTGTTTTAACAGGAATGAACCTGTGAATCGTGCGATGCTGCTCAACATTTCAGTTGACACAAAAAAAAATATCTAATTGATGTGATATTGTCCATAGCCCATTTACAAAACTGTTGTGCATTTAACATAATTGGTTCGAAGTTGTCTTTTGTAAACTCGCACATATTAGAAGGTTTATTTAGCCCTTTGGTTCAAATACCCAAAACCAAATTTGGTTCTCACGAAATATAGGTATTTCTTAATCTTGTGCTAAAATTTCACACACATACAACTTTCACCACATGCTCATTCCCGGGCCTGAACTTCGGATTATAAATGCTGCTACAGCTAAATAATATTCACTAGTTTTGATTGCAGATTTGAATTCTACAGGCAAAATTACATGCAGATGCAAATTTTTAGCTTAATAGCCCTTATGGTTATTGAAATAAACAATAAAACGCAAAATAAGCTGTTTTTGAGTCATGACCTTGAAGCTAATTGCGTAATTAATTACTAATTAACAATAAGGGTTGGAAAAGTTTTATTTTGGGAAATAGCTATTCTCAAACGTCTTCAATGTACAAAATATTATCAAAATCTGAGACCATGAATTTTCATCATTGGTTGACTTGAAATAGAATGACTCCTAACCTAACTGAACTACCACTTTACCCTAAGCTAATTTAAGTCTTCTAATATAAGCAGTGGCTGTAGTTACTAAGAAAAATCGTTTATGCGCACACCCACACTCTCCACACCTGCTCCCTGCGGATGCACCTCTGTGCGGTCCACCAGGCTCACCCTCACCTGAACCGAAAATGTTACTTGTAGCAACCACTTGGCACAGATTAGCGCAAATTTTTCGCATGTTTTTTTTTTTTTGACGTGTCGGCTTGCATGCATATCATCGATCTGTACGCAACTATTTGGGTATACATGAAGAAAATAAACATGTAGGATGCAGTGGCGTAGGGAAGAGGGTAGAGGGGCCGCCCTCCCCCAAAGAAGTCCGACAATACTTTGGTACTTTGATGTTTGTAATTTTTTTAAATATATTTTTATGTTTATATATTTTTTGTTTGTAATTTCTCTATATGTACCTATAACAGCATCCCCCCCCAAAAAAAACACATCCTGGCTACGCTACTGGTAGAATGTATCAATGAATTGTTTAAAGCAAGAATGTGATGAAAAATATTCTTTTTCAATTTAACTTTTTTTTTAAATACATCTCATAAAACAGCAACAACTCTCTAGTTTTTGTAAACAAAAATTGAATTAGTCAATGTTTTAAATCTAACATTCTCAATCTGTACGACTCATCAACAATAGCATATTTCCACTGTTATTTGCAATATAGATTACTTAAGAACTAACCTCTATTCCTTTGGCATATAAACATTGCACAAGGGACCAAATTGCAACCATACCACTTATGACGTAAACTATCATTTTAAATCTTTGGATGTGCTCATGACGAAATGGACATAAGTAGTATAATAATACTATATGCAGGTATACTTAGAAAAATCAATAAGAAGCAAACTAGCACTATAAATTTTTCTGACACAGCCAATACATTTACATCCTCCCGCCGCCATGTTCGCAAATTAAGTGTTACCAGGTGAAGATTTTTTTATGTCTAAATACCTAAATATTCTCTTCGCTAACTTTTTGCCTCAGCGAAAATCTCTCTCTCCCGTCAATTACAATCGGTAACTTCGAAAGACAAAGATGAACGAGATAAATCTTTAGAGATGATTACAAGACGCGAAATAAAGCAGAGTGTTGTAAATACGGTTCAGTTTTACTATACGCATCCATAGATTGTAAAATGTACAGAAAATTTTGGCCAAGTCTTTACTTACACTATGGATCCGTATAATAAAACTGCACGTTATAATTTTTCAACAGTTACTTTATTTGGTATGCCAAAACTTGACTTGGACGCTAAAAGAAGATTTCCCATATCATCTTTTGACAACTTGGGGCTTTATGCTTTACTGAAATATGTGTCTTTACTCAAGCATATCCGGAAAGCAACACTAGAAGTTTTCACCTTTACCGCCGGTAGTTTCGTTTTAAATTTGTTTACATACGTGCCTGACGTGCTTAATGTAAGCATGTGAGTTATTAAAATAATGTTATTTGGTACACAAAGCTAGAAATATAGTGATGAGTGGTGGACTTTTGGCTGCTCTGTAACAATTAATTCAGAAGATTCATTATGGAATGGGAACAGCTTTTGTCCTTGCTTGGAAACGACGTATCCAGCAACTCCAAAATAGTAAGGAGAGAAAGAGTAGACTTATCATCTCATGAAAAATTACGAGCAGGTAATATATTAGATGGAAATTGATAATAATCGGTTTTAACCATGTTTAAGCACACTACATTTTGCAAAATTTACAGGTAGAATTCAGTATTATGCATAGAAAAACACGTGCAGCTTGGCAGAACTTTCGAAGTAATGCTTGAAAAATTATAGTCCTTTCACTAATTTCCTTCTTGTCCCCTAAAAGGGAAGGTTCCCTAGGGATATAGTATACATGAAGGGATTATTCATTGAGTATGTACGAACTTACAAAGGGGGTAACAAAGCGACTTTTATTTACTTATCGACTGACGTACCTGTACTTTATATCTGCATGTGTAGTGCCCTTGTACTTTATCTAAGACTGGGTTATAGTTAAGGAGCCGTACTTCCCATTTAGGGAAGGACGAGAAACGCCATACTTTCAGGAATTATTCATTGACTATCTAGGATGTTAAAAAGTAGGTAATAGACTGAGTTCTTGCCCTTGTACTTAGGGTGTTTAGGTAGTGCAACAGTAGTAGGCCCCGGCGTATATTGAGCCGAGTCAGCAAAAATTTTCTCGATTCTGATTGGCTGAGAGAGGTCACGTGACGTTAGGCCCCGCCCACGCGGGAAATTCAAATTTTCAGGTCACGTGGTATGACGTCATGAGTCACCCTGTGGGGAAATCCCTCACCGGGATTTTTGAAAATTGTTCCCTTTTACGGGTAAGATGAGTGTTTATGATTGGTTGACAGATATCACGTGATCTTATACCCTGGGATATTTGAAATTCGTTCCCTTTTATGGGTAACATGAATGCTTTGGTACCACGCTGATGATTGGCTGACAGAGGTCACGTGATCTTAGGCTCTGGGATTTAAAAAAAAAATTCGTTCCCTTTTACGGGTAAGATGAGTGCTTTGGTACCTTGATTCTGATTGGATGATAGAGATCACGTGATTTTAGGTCCTAGGATTTTTGAAATTAGGGTGTCCTTTCTGATGTATACTTTGGTATCTCGATTCTGATTGGTTGATAGAGGTCACATGATTTTAGACCCGCCACACAGTGAACAGATTACATGGGAAAACCCCTCACTTATTTGTTTCCTTTTACAGGTAAGATGCGTGTTTTGGTACCTCAATTTTGATTGGTGGATAGAAGTCACATGATCTTACCCCCCCCCCCCAGTTCATGAGGGAAATACAGAGCGATATGACAGCGATCCATCCTAGACCGGGATTTTTTTTTTTAATGGTTATGCGTAAAGTTCCCATGAAGGGTTCAACCTCATCCTTAAATAACCCTTTTTTGGTATCATGATATTGTACTGAAGTTTACATTAAATATTATCGTTCTCTTTGACAGATAAGATGATTACCAGCTTTTTTACCTTGATGGAGATCCTGTCCTTGAATTAGTAGCCTATGTCTCTGGAAGTAACAATGGTGAAAGAGGGGTGTCGCTTGTAGATTTCTTATAACACATTGTTGTGAGTTTAAGCGATTTTTTAAACGCTCAGTAAGCGCTTCAATTATGGAAACAGTGTTGCCAGATTTTTCTTACCTAAACTGCTCCGATTCTTTTCGAAACGGTTCCGCAGAGTACAAGAAATTTTAAACTAAAAATTTTTTCGAACTAAAAAATTTCAAAACTAAAAAAATTTTAAACAAAAATTTTCGAACTAAAAAAATTTGAAACAAAAATTTCAAAAAAAATTCGAACTAAAAAATTTAAACTAAAAACTTTCGAACTAAATTTTCAAATCAAAAAATTTTCGAACAAAAAATTTTCGAACCCAAAAAAATATTCGAACTAAAAATTAAAATTTTTCGAAAAATATTTTAAACTAAAAACTTTCGAACTAAATTTTCAAATCAAAATTTTTCGAACTAAAAATTTTAAAAAAATTTCGAACCAATTTTAAAAACAAGTTTCGAACTAAAGATGTAAACCACATTTGAACATTTTCAAATTAAAAATTTTTCGAACTAAATTAAAAACCAAATTTTGGACACTAAAAAATCTTTAATTATTTTTTCGAACAAAATCGTGTAAACCAAATCTTGGATATATTTTCCACCTTAAATTTTCAAGATTATCATGATTTGAAAACAAGTGTTCAGGGTTTCAAGAAATAATAAAACACATTTTTTTTTCAACTTGTTGTATTTAACGAAAGGTATGTGGTCTTCCTATACATGTTTATTAACATAATAAATACAGGATCTAATTAATGAATATGTTGGACGCGTCATCATCTTCGAATGTTGTAGACGTATCCTGTAAAGAAAAAGAAGAAACGACGGATTACTTTAAGAATTTCTTTTTTTCTGAAACAATAAAAATGAGTCAATATTGATAAGAGAGAAATAAAACTTACTCGTAAATGATGGATCTGTTTAGGCTCATCTTCCTCCTCGGGTACAGGATCACTGCATTTTTTCACCGATGGATGTTTATGAACTCTTCTGGGTACTGCATTTTTTCTTGGTGTTGCAGCTTTATGGTCAAGGTTCCTCCTTCGGTACGAGATGACTGCATTTCTTCCACTGATGGTGTTGGTGATGGTTTATGAACTCTTGTGGGTACTTCATTTTCTTCTTGGTGTTGCTGCTTTGCGGTTAAGGAAGGGAAAGAAGAAAAGGAAAAAAGAAATGGCGGCCTTATTGGGTATTTACAGTTTTTTCTTCTTCATCATCTTCTTTTTCCAGTTCCATCTTCTGTTTTTTAACGTACCCGTACGGAACCGTATCATAGGAATTGAATTCTTTAAATCGACGTTTTGTGTACTGGATGCTGTACATTTTTTCTTCTTTGCGTGTGACGATGGTATGGTCTTTGGTCCTGCATATCTTATGGGTGATAGTGATGGTGACTTGTCCACGGCATTGATTTGTAATCATTTCTTTTAGCGTATTGAAATTTAATTGTTGTCCTGCATTGTAATTTAATGTAAATCCTCTAATTTTGCATATGTAGCTGGTGACGTTGGTATCCGGATTGTATATTTCTAGGCTGTAATTTTTTGGTCCTCCACTGACAAATGTCTTGATGTATGCTCGTGGTCCATAAGACTCCATCTCATTCGATAAGCATCCCAAGTACGTTGAAGGTTCAATGGTTGGCTCCCCGGGCTTCTCCGTAAATATTACAGAATCCGTGTCGAAATATAAAACACGTTCCTGCAACATTTCCAGGTACTTGTACAGTTCCAGACGTGCCTGACATGTTGTAAATGCACCTAACACGACATTGGTGTTTCGGTTTTGAACAGGCACATGTTCATTGTACTCCCAGAACGCATACAACATCGTATCATTGATGGGTACAATTTGATGGAGTTTAATGTCGGGGGAAGTGAGTTTTTCATAAAATTCTTCCGGCCGATCAATAATTGTGGTCTGGCTAAAGTTTGATCTTTGCGAAAGTTTTCCCCAAAGAGCATTAAGACAAAGCTTAGATAAACTTCTTCGTGTAGGATTATTTTCAATTTTGGACCGATCCAATGCAATACCTTCACGCTCCAGGACGGTTTGTATGAATTTTGATTTGTCTTCTTCGGTGACACAGGAACTGGGCCAGCCAGACGCTTCCATTTTTGATTTTAAAAATGTATTGATATATTCCGTGAACAAGCCACCTGTTTTCGTGATGGGATCATATTGTTCAATGTCATAATCCCAAATTTCAAAAATTTCCACTGGTTGATATCCTAATTCTACTGCTTTCTGGATTTCATATGATACCCATGTTCCAGTGAGGCATCGCTCCTGGTCGTTGTGTGTACACGTTGCTGTAGGGTCTGGGTTCATTTCTTCGGCACACGCAGCACACAGTGGAAAGAGTAGTTTCTTGTTACATCGGTAAGGCAGGAGACCATGATAAAGATGGCGACTTGGTAATATCGTCATTTTGATTAGACCATTGACTTTATTTATTGGTGGTATATTTTCATCACCCTGTAGATAAATTCGTGGATGCCCTACAGGGTATTTAGCACACTTATTGATGTAAGGATAAAGCGAGACAATATCGAAATATTTTATTACTTCTCCTGCTTTTTCATCGACTTGGTGGTACAATTTCACGCAATTGGTCCTTCCTCCAAAAAAGCTATCTCTTGGATTTAATGGTCTGCGGTTCATGTACGGGTGATTTTTCAGATACGTCGCCATTGCAGGATTTTGTTTTAAGAACTGATTAAATTCGCACTCCCACATTTCATGTACAATGTACCCCAATTCACGCAGTCTTGCATTTTTGCGTTGCGTTCGTTCATAACGGAATTCCATGGTGTCTTCTGGATTGCCATAGATGGGCTGATTACGGCCTGTAGTAAAACATACTTTACACCCGTGGTAAAAGCAACCGGCATGCTCGTAGACGTGCTCCTCTAACGTCTCAGGATCTTGGTAGTAACCATCAACATGGAATCCCGCAATAAACACTTCTTTTTGTCGGGCCGCATGTAAGATTTGTTTTTCTTCGGTTTTTTCAATGTAGGCCAGCCATTGCATTGCAGCGATCGATTGGGTACTTCTCCATCGATAGCCATGTGCCGGTAGAATTCCTATGGTGTTGGGTTTAAGGAAATTCCGGCGAAATACTAGATTGGAAGCACTGGCAATCGTGATCGTCTCCAAGAAGGGATTCACTTTGGTTTCTGTTTCAAATGACGTCATAAACGAAACGCATGCTTGTCGCAGTACATTGACATCTTGAATACAATACTTGAGAATTTCTTTCTGAAAATCAAACGTGTCATTACGATGATCGTTGTACCAATGCATGAACTTGTTCCTGTCTTCGACGGTCATTTCATCTGCACCATAATACTTTGTTTCTGGAAGTGGTCCAATATACGATTGATTCTCCTTGGTGTTGAAGAAATGCGGGAAGTAGCCTTTGGTTGCGGGTAAATTGAACGCTTTTGACAATTTACTTAATGCCATAGGTAGGAAGTTCAACGAGTCAATGAACGTCAGATTATTCAACGTTAAACTCAGTATCTTGGTCCCATTTAATATGACGTCAGGTCTCCATTGGCATTGTTCTACCATGGTCTTTAGGATAAAATGTCCATCGTATCCCTTCGCGTTGTGCGCGAGGCAGAAAATCGTATTTATATTGGGACGACGTTCCCGCAAGTACTGGAGAAAATTATAAATTGGATCCTCTCCTTGGAAAATATGCTGGCGCTGACCACACGTACTGCAAGACTGGTGGATATTAGCGTTTTCAACACATGCATAACATACTTGTTGTGCAACCAATAAATTTGGAACGTGTACATACGTATTATCGCCAATATTCGTGTCCTGCATAGATTCTATATCATAGAATATCAACAAGGCTTTCTTTGCGTGCATGAGTGAAGGAACACCAGGTTTCAAACATTGTCGATCAGGAAGCATAAAACATTGATGGGATCCTGGAACAATCTTCTTACAAACATTGCAAAAGATCTCATTGCAATCATGAAGTCGTTGTCCACTTCGTACAAAAGAATATACTCTGTAGCATTTAGTACATTGCTGCACCATTTTGCATACAGGTTCCCCACGATGATATACAATATTACGATGATTGTTAAAACATTCTTCGCCGTAAAATTGACGATTGCAGTCGTTGCATAATATCAGCGTTTGGTTTTTGTCGCATAGAGGTCTCTGTAGACATTTGGAGCATGTTACAGGACAATTTTTCACATGTTCATTACGTTTACTATACTTTTTATGGCACGCTTCACAGTAGAAATTGGTTGCAAAACAAGCAGTTAAAGATTGAATGATATCAAAATGGCCAGCCAAACAAATCAAATTTATGGGAGTGCGATTTTCATCGTTGGGCCCCTCGTACATGATATCATGACCTGTGAAACTGGTATACACAGTAATTTTATATTCTTTGAGGTATGCCTGGAATTGTCGAATTTCATTTACACTGGCACCATGATCCAAATTCACTCCTGCATTTGAACATAACGCATCGACTTCTTCATCCACAATACATTTTGATTGGTCTTGATATTGTCTATGTCGTTTCACATCTACATTCTTGTATTTTTTCAGGCCAATAGCAATAACAAGGGCGAACGCCAGACACCTTGAATCTTGATTTTTTACTCGTACAATCCCTCGCTTGCAACGTAACAATTCTTCATTTTGAAGTACTCCTTGCCGCAAACCGCCGCCGTAGCCACGTGGAATATCCACACGATGAAAATGAACAGTGAATGGCTCGTGCAGGAGAAACGCATTGTTACTTTGTAACACTCTTTCAAAGGAGGCCCACATCGTTTCCAGTGTTAAGTTTCGGGCTTGGCGAAAACTCACCCAAAATGGTTTATTGGTATTCCGTGGTGATATTACTGATAAACCAACCATCGCCTCATCGTTGACATTGGCTAATAAATGGTCTAGCATTGATTGGAAACTGTTATGTACATACTGTATGATATCGGTTCCTACGGGCGGTGCGTTGAATTGAATTTCGAGCATTCTGCCCTCAATGTTAAATCGTCTATAATGACGTGTGATTTCATTGCGAACAGTAAAACCCGATTCGGCCATGTTAATAAAAGGAGAAAACAAACAAACAGGTACGGTAAAACAAATATGTAATGTGGGGAAAAAAGGAATTGTGCAGCGTGAATTTACTACAAAAGAAAAGAAGAAAGAAAAATCTTAATCACCTGATAAACAGGAAATCATAACATTGATGATAAATTCTTAACTAAGCAATTCATGTAAAGGTCCTGAGTTTGATTCCCTGGCGGTGATGTTCAGAATCTCATTATGAAAGCACGTGTACTAGAAATCAAAGTTAAAAAATAAATAATTATGTTACTGAAATGCGTGTTTTATTGCTGTCAAACTCGAGAGCATTACATCAGCATGTAACTGACCTATCATTCTATAGTGATAAAAAGAATGCATGAAATGAATGAATGTTTCATCAGTGCTGAGATGTTAGAAAGCACGCGTAAGCATTTTTTTTCCCCCACTCACAACGACCTTTAAATGATGCGTTTGCAAGTTGAAGAGATTCATCAAGCATTAACGATACACATACGTAATTGTCGAAACAAAATCTGTATAGCGTATTTTTTTTTTTATTATTGTGACTAAGCGGTTAGCGTACATGGTTCGGACGTGGAAGGTCCTGGTTCAAGCCTCGGTGGGTTTGCTTTCCACGTCGGTGCATGTCAAACCTTTTCTGTAATTTAATATTCTCACGCGTTATCATATATTCTTTTCAAAACTAAGCTAAATGGTTGACGTGCACACCTCATAATACATAAACGTACATAAATCGTCTATAATGACGAGTGATTTCATTACAAACAGTAAAACCCGATTGGACCATGATTAAAAATGAAAACAAACAAACAGGTACGGTAAAACAAATATGTAATGGGAAAAAAGGAATTGAGCAGCGTGAATTTGAGTTGATTTTTTTTTATTTTTAGTTTAGCGTCCCTTTCAGTAGCGAGGCTATATGAGACGTGGACCTACTGATTAACGTGGAATCCGAACCACATGAGCTCCCGCCGGGAATCGAACCCTGGTCTCCCACGCCAAAGGCGCGTATGCTAACCGCTTAGTTCGGGAAATCATAACATTCATGATAAATTCTTAACTATGCAATTCATGTAAAGGTCCTGAGTTTGATTCCCCTGGCGGTGACGTTCAGAATCTCATTATGAAAGCACGTGTACTAAAAATCAAAGTTTTTTTAAAATAATTATGTTACTGAAATGTGTGTTTTATTGCTGTCAAACTCGAAACCATTACATCAGCATGTAACTGACCTGCCATTCTATAGTGATAAAAAAAGAATGCGTGAATGAATGTTTCAACAGTACTGAGATGTGATAAAATACGCGTAAGCATTTTTTTTTCTACTCACA
Organism: Thermobia domestica; assembly: GCF_964235325.1. Taxonomy (NCBI): domain Eukaryota; kingdom Metazoa; phylum Arthropoda; class Insecta; order Zygentoma; family Lepismatidae; genus Thermobia; species Thermobia domestica. Next base: position 292,245,573 of record NC_137455.1, on the reverse strand, counting down.
ACGACCTTTAAATGATGCGTTTGCAAGTTGAAGAGATTTACCAACCATTAACGTTATACATACGTAATTGTCAAAACAAAATCTGTATAGCGTAAATCTTTTAACCACATATTCATGCACTCGTGGCTAAGTGGTTAGCGTACATGCTTCTAACGTGGAAGGTCCTGGTTCAATCCTCGGTGGGGTTTGCTTTCCCACGTCGGAGCGTTGTCAAGCCTTTTCTGAAATTTAATATTCTCATGCGTTATCATACATTCTTTTCAAAACTAAGCTAAATGATTGACGTACACGCCTCTGGCCCAGGTTCAATCCCGGGCGGTTGCTCGAATATCACGTTAAGCTGAAGGGGCCGCTAATGCTTTCAAAGGGAATCGAACCATATTATTCTCAGGCATAGTTTCTGAAATTTTGTAATGTATTCTTTTCAAAACTAAGCGCACACATTTTCTGGCCATGGTTCAATTCCCGACGGGCGCTCGCTGAAGGGTCGCTAAACATATCATTTATCGTGCTTACTTCTAATGTGTGGGGATCCTGATTCGTACTCCCACTTTCCCATTCCACTAATTTCTTCATAGTCTAAATATTTCGTACTAAAAGTAAAACAGTGTATGAGTGATCCACCCCCACAAATATAAAATAAAAATGATTTTCGAATCTTGGGTGACAAATAAAATCTCACTGAACTTACCTCAAATTCAATGAACAAAAAGTCGGTGCAGTAAAGCTTAAATGAAGACACTTCTAAAAAAGCAGATCTTCTTCACTTCACAGTTGAGAGCGATGTAGGCTTTGAAAAATGAAATTTAGATTTTTATTTAGGTCGTTGTGAAAACGATGTCACCGTCAGCCAATCAGAAACGAGGAAATTTATAAAATGACATCACAACGAACCAATCAAAACGCTCGCTGCTTTTGTCATGAATCACGAACCAAAACGATGTGTAACAATCGATCGTGACGTCATTCACGTTTCTCAATAGTTACAACATCTAGTATCACAGTTCTGATCCCAAATGCTTTCTGTCAGGATCATGTCACTACTTGTCGTAACTGTGACGACATTTCATTTTCCTCATATTCCATACGAGAATGTCAATGTTTGCTTTTTTTTCCATGAATCATGCTGACACGTTCGTAGTAAAACTAAAGTAATGCGATTCGCTGACGTTTGCATTTTTTCAATCATATGTACTTCTATGTCGTCACACAAAGAAGTCTATCAGCATTTTATTTTAATCCACGAACGGAAGCGTTACACTGTCAGATTTATTTTCTTAAAGTATATGTGTATCCTTTTCAAGAACCATGGTTCGAAACCCACCAAGCACGATTAAAACCGAATTCATTCATAGCTAAGCGGTTAGGATACACATCTTTGGTTTGAAAGACCTGAGTTCGATTCCTGGAGAAACATTTCTTAGGATTTTTCTAAAACTTGTTTCAATTTCTAGTTCGAAAATTTTAAAAGTTTAGTTCGATAAAAAGTTTGATTTGAGAAGTGTTACACTGTCAGATTTATTTTCTTAAAGTATATGTGTATCCTTTTCAAGGACCATGGTTCGAAACCCACCAAGATCGATTAAAACCGAATTCATTTAAGCGGTTAGCATACACATCTTTGGTTTGAAAGACCTGAGTTCGATTCCTGGAGAAACATTTCTTAGGATTTTTTCTTAAACCTGGTTTCAATTTCTAGTTCGAAAATTTTAAAAGTTTAGTTCGATAAAAAGTTTGATTTGAAAATTTTTAGATGTGATTTACATCTTTAGTTCGAAACTTTTGTTTTTAAAAAATGTTTTAGTTCGACAAAATTTTGTTTCAATTTTTTTTAGTTCGAAATTTTTTTGGGTTCGAAAATTTTTTGTTTGAAACTTTTTTTTTTGTTTCAAAATTTTTAGTTCGAAAATTTTTTGTTTGAAAATTTTTGTTTAAAATTTTTTTTAGTTTTGAAATTTTTTAGTTCGAAAAAATTTTTAGTTTAAAATTTCTTGTACTCTGCGGAACCGTTTCGAAAAGAATCGGAGCAGTTTAGGTAAGAAAAATCTGGCAACACTGTTTCCATAATTGAAGCGCTTACTGAGCGTTTAAAAAATCGCTTAAACTCACAACAATGTGTTATAAGAAATCTACAAGCGACACCCCTCTTTCACCATTGTTACTTCCAGAGACATAGGCTACTAATTCAAGGACAGGATCTCCATCAAGGTAAAAAAGCTGGTAATCATCTTATCTGTCAAAGAGAACGATAATATTTAATGTAAACTTCAGTACAATATCATGATACCAAAAAAGGGTTATTTAAGGATGAGGTTGAACCCTTCATGGGAACTTTACGCATAACCATTAAAAAAAAAAAATCCCGGTCTAGGATGGATCGCTGTCATATCGCTCTGTATTTCCCTCATGAACTGGGGGGGGGGTAAGATCATGTGACTTCTATCCACCAATCAAAATTGAGGTACCAAAACACGCATCTTACCTGTAAAAGGAAACAAATAAGTGAGGGGTTTTCCCATGTAATCTGTTCACTGTGTGGCGGGTCTAAAATCATGTGACCTCTATCAACCAATCAGAATCGAGATACCAAAGTATACATCAGAAAGGACACCCTAATTTCAAAAATCCTAGGACCTAAAATCACGTGATCTCTATCATCCAATCAGAATCAAGGTACCAAAGCACTCATCTTACCCGTAAAAGGGAACGAATTTTTTTTTTAAATCCCAGAGCCTAAGATCACGTGACCTCTGTCAGCCAATCATCAGCGTGGTACCAAAGCATTCATGTTACCCATAAAAGGGAACGAATTTCAAATATCCCAGGGTATAAGATCACGTGATATCTGTCAACCAATCATAAACACTCATCTTACCCGTAAAAGGGAACAATTTTCAAAAATCCCGGTGAGGGATTTCCCCACAGGGTGACTCATGACGTCATACCACGTGACCTGAAAATTTGAATTTCCCGCGTGGGCGGGGCCTAACGTCACGTGACCTCTCTCAGCCAATCAGAATCGAGAAAATTTTTGCTGACTCGGCTCAATATACGCCGGGGCCTACTACTTGCAACAGTAAGATGTATCCTCGTGCACGGGAGATGAGAAGTAGCTGTTCTTAACTATTACCGCACTACGTAAAAAAATTATGGTATTTCTTGTAGAAGTGGTAATAGAACACAGAAGAAACGCAGATCAGGGGGTTCTCATGTATACTATTACCAAATTATCTGAGTTTGCATAAATGAGGGCAAATTTTAACTTTGATGATATTCAATGAATCGATTCTTGAGAAACGGGCTGATATTTAGTATCTCCCTCAGCAGGGTTGGCAATAACCATGGTTTTATTTATTTAAAAAAAAAAAGTTTCTTTAAACCCTTTTTTTTTTTTTTTTTTTTTTTTTTTGTTCAAATAATTTGCTCTATTAGTCCAGTGCATTTAGGTTTTGACCTGAGATTTTATAATAAGCTGAAAGTTGGTAGAGATGTTGACATTGTTCTGAATAACACACTCAAAGTCCTAAAAAATCCCAACTGGGAAAACCAAGATATGACGTCATCGAGATCGCGGATGACAGAATTTATCCCTTAAATTTTAAAACGTCGTATCTTCTCGATATTTCAAGGTAGAAACTTCGTTCTTGCTTCATTTCACTTAGATTTATAATAATTATTTATAACGAGTTCTTGTCATACACTATTGTTGTCTTTAAATATGGCGCCTTAAAGTGAAAGGAAATGTATATTTTCAATTTGTATTTTAATCTTTAACTGTGAATAACTTTGAAATGGAATTATATACGGGAAAATGTTCTGAAGTAATCGTTATTCGCTGTTTCAAGATCTTTCCAACGAGCCCAAAACCATTGTTCTGTCTCTAAAATTAACACAGCTAATCAGTGTTACGTTGAGCTAGCATGATCGCATACCACAATTTCCTATTACGCTATATTAGTTGATCAGTAGATGACGCTACAGCTCAAATTATTATTAACGTTTGGTGGCATAAAATCTAATTAATAGAGGTTCTATTACTTACGAATAGAAAAAGAAAAAAGTAGATTCCAAATTATCCTGCAGATTCCTAATTGGAATCGTTAGACTTTTGTACGGTAATGACTTACCAACGACTTCAGGTGGCAGATATCAGCACAGCTCTCCCAGAATCAGAAAATGTAAAAAAATACTCGACTAGATCTATGCTGGATGTTGGAGTGCATGATGTAAGAAACGTCAAGCCCTAGTTGGAATGGATATATGGACGCTATGACCAAAGCAAGGCCGAAGGAATACGTACGAAACATCAGTCGTTTTGCCTCTACCTTTTGTGAATCTTGCCCCAGGAAACCCAAGTACAATTTACACTTGGCTCCTGAATGCAGTGGAGCAATGCATGAAAGTGAATCAAAAATCCTGTGTAGTGACATTTGATCAGCCACTATATGCTAAAACCATGGACATGGTTCTAGCAGCAGAAAAAGACAGTCCTCTCTTGTGCGTGAATGTGCGCCTTGGTGTTTTCACCTATTTATGTCTTTTCTCGGTGCTGTTGGAAACACTATGGCTGCTAGCGGTTTGGAAGAGATATGGGAGACCATCTACGCAAAGAACACAGTAGCCCACATGATGACTGGGTATGCATATGCTCGAGCTATTCGTGCGCATTTTCTGACTCAGGTTTCGGTTGCAACAACGTTACTAAATGAAATGTATGTAAATGAAGATCTTATTAATAGACTGAAAAGCTTGCACTTAGATGTACTTCGAGGTACATTGTTACAGGAAAATATAAGCAGGGGCGTAAATAAGGGCCCCGCAGACCCCGCATTGCAGGGGGGCCTCAAGCAACCAGGAGGCCCCAAATCGTGAAGTGGGATGTAGAGAAGGGGCCACGCTCCACGGTGTCTGCGGGAGGGCCACCAAGCCTTTAGTTACATTACTGAATATAAACACGTCTCAATGTCTACTGGAGATTCAGAATATGTTACACGAAACAATATACAATGTATCTGTCTCAAATCGAACCGGAAAACTATGAGCGCAATACTTCGAAACGGTTACTATTTTGCGTCTCTTTATTAGAGCAGAACGTTCAGGTGATTGGAACCTTCCCCTTTGTAGCGTTCAATGTATGATCCCTTTCTTGCATGCTGCAGGCCATTTCAATTATGCAAAGTCTGCCCACACATATGTGCAACAAATGCTGAAACTAGAAACAACCATGAGTCCTGAGGAATTTGACAAATTCGTGAAGCATGGCTATTCCACAATTAGAACAACAGAAAAATTTTGGTCAGGAATATGGACGGATATGACAATCGAACAAATGTTAATGCGTAAGATAAAGACAGCAAGTGGATTAACACATGGTCGAGAAATGACCGAAAATGTGGATGCGCGCTGTGTCTGTTATAGACGCCGTCGAAATCTTCACCGATGTTTTCATACAACGTCCGAACAACACGTGGAACTAAGAGAATCTCGGAAAGCCAGGGACAATAAGGATCTTCAGATGATGATGACCTGGCTGCTCTCGCACAATCCTTTTAAAAACCCCTCAAATATTTTGGTTTCCATATCTACTCTCTTGGTGGACGATGAAAGTGTGAATTGTGATTGAGCTCAAGATCGAGGTGTAGCTGAGATTAAATCAATTGTGGATCAACGCTTTCGTGACGTTCATCTGAAGCGAAGAGACAAGGTTCTATCGCTTACAAGTGTAGCGAAAACTATAAAATTTAAAGAGATGTTGAAGTTAACCCTAACAAACTTTTTCATCGTATTCTATGTGTCGTGAGTAGCGATGAAGAGTTGGCCTAATACCTGAGGTAGGGGTTTGCCGCAAGACTACCTGCTCTTTTTGATGGTGTTTCAATGCGAAAAGGCAAGAAATCAGCATTGATCGCTGTTTTGGAAGAACTTGCTCCTTCCAAGAACGTATTACCAGCGGATCCCGTATATACAATCGATGGAGGTTTTCTATTGCATCGTGTAACGTGGATGCGCGCGGCCAACTTCTGTCAGTATGTTAAATATATTCAGCAACACTGCGGATACAGAGTTAATGTCGTTTGTGATGGCTACTCAGGTCCAAGCACGAAAGATGAAGAGTACGAGAAGCGAAGGTGTAAAGAATCAGCAAGAGACAATAATCGTCGATTTCAAACCATCGATTGTATCCTAAGAGTTGTTTTTGGCAAACGTATCCAACAAGAGAAGATTTATAGAACTTTTAACAAGATATCTTCAATCAGCGGATATTAAGGTACTTCAAGCTTCCGCCAACGCAGACTTCTTGGCAGTTTCAACATCAGTTGCCGTAGCAAGAACAGCAGTATCTTCAGTTCTTTTAGTAGAAGACACTGATTTGTTAGTTCTTTTGGCTGCATATGCTGATGTAGATTTCGAAGTTTGGATGCTCATACCAGGATAAAGAGACAGATCTCACAAAGTTTGGCAGTAGGAAACTTCAGGCTGGCCTCGGAGAAGTTTTTTTCTAATTTCTTTTTCTGCATGCCACAACTGGGTATGATACAACTTCTACGCCATTTAGAAGAGGAAAAAATATAGCTTTTAGGAAATTGAGAGAGAACTCTCTTTTAAGAAAACGTTTAAGTGTATTTAACAGATCAGACGTAACTCACGAAGAAATTGCGAATGCTGAGGAATCTTTTCTTCTAGATTTACATGGCTTCGATATAAATGGTAACCTGGATAAAGCAAGGTACCGTCAATACATGAGTGCTTTGGCAATACAGTCTGTTAAGTCAGCATTTGACTTATCTTCACTCCCACCAACATCAGCTGCAGCAAAGCAACATTCCTAATGACTTTATCACCAGGTTCAGCAGTGGAACCGCGTGAATTTATCACCAACGGATTGGGGATGGATGTTAATAGACGGTCATTACAAACCTATTCCAAACAAAAACGCACCTAAAAATATCTTGTAATTGTAAGTCTGGTTGCAAACGAAATTGCGAAGCCGAGTTGGCTTAAATTGTTCGACAGTGTGTGGTTATTGTGTTGGTCATGGCTGTGAAAACCGTTCACACATTCTAGGTGAGGACGATGACACGGAAGAGTTTGAACTAAAAGCAGTGACATGGGCAGTTCCATATTTCATTGACATGAGCAGTTCCGCGCTCATTAATTATTCTTCTGTCTAACAATTATTGTTTGTTGTGTGAAAATTTTCATGGCTGAAGGTTAACTTGTTTCTATTTATAATCATAAACATCTTGTTTTACAAGACAATTATATATCTTTTCATAAGATATAAACTATACATCAGAAGACATCAAAGCAGTTCTGCTAGTATCTTGCATAAAACACCTCCGGAAAGAATTGAACCGAAAATATAATTTATTCTTTGAATATTTATTCTAAAAAGGAATTGTTTCAAAAGAAAACAATATGGATCAGTTGAATCATTAAATAGAGAAATATTTTTCAGTATTGAAAAATTAAGTTTTAGAAAAATTATAACTTTTATCTGCTTCTTAAGAACGTTCCATAAGTTGTAAGTTTCACACTTATTTATAGTAGAAATATAGACTAACAGAAGTCATCCCGAATATTGCAACTATTACTTGCAATACAAATTTCATTTACTTCCGTTTATAACGTCATAAATGATTTTGATGCGCTCATTTTTAAAGATAGTCGGTTACTGCGAGTTCTACATTAAATTGGCTAGCTCTATTAAAGGTAGAACAATGGTTTTAGACTCGTTGGAAAGATTTTAAAACAGTGAATAACGATTACTTCAGAACATTTTCCTGTATATAATTCAGTTTCAAAGTTATTCACAGTTAAAGATTGAAATACAATTTGAACCAAGGTTTAAACCAGCCAACTCTGTCCCCCAGTCTTGCACATATAAGATCTCCAGTGTTACTTAATCACAAAATATAGCTGAGTGAGAAAAGGGGGTTAAAAGCCCCACAGGGCTCATATTTTCTACCTTTATCACAATTTAGACAAAAACAATATAATCGGTTCTGGTGCCATGTTGGAGATACTGTCATATAGCCTCGATGCTGATAGGGACGTTGAACTTAAACTCAAAATAATAAATGCCATTCGAAATTGGTCCTTGTAATAGGTTTTTGGCATTTATTCCGAAGTTGGTCATCCGCCTAGCTCTTGACTAAAAGTGTAATACCGTCAAATGGGGCCTCTATGAACATGGGGGCTTCTTTGAACAAAACTGGGAAAATGTTTCAATCATGTCCTGAAAAGTAATTTACGGCTTATTTGAACATTGCAAGTAGTAGTTTCGAGTGTTCTGAATTCAACCATAACAAATCTGTAAGATTGTCGACCAGAAAATTGTGTCTTTGGAACTCGGGTTTAAAGCTTTAACTACCAAAAATCAGTATTACTGATAAAATTTCATCCATTATCTACCGATTCCTATAGGTTCTATTGTTATCTAGCCTATATTCAAATTTTGGTGAATTTCTGAAAACCACATGTCATTTTAGGTCACAAATGAAGCTACTATAAACAGCTGATTTTCGTGGGTCTAAAAATCAGTTCGTGGGTAATAGTGCGGTATATTGTAAAGAAAGATAAATAGCATTATGTTGGGCAAGTCATAGGCAAGGAAAGCTGCGATTGGAAAGTCAAGTTTACGCGCATTAATAAAACTGGTAGCAGTATGACATTCCATTGGCCCGAAAAGGTAGACAAGGATACGGTTTGTACAGAAGACATTGTTCTTGACGCAAGGTTACTTCATGGTAGGATTGTGGAAATGTCATTAAATTTTGGTACAGAAAGGGGAGTATGTTTAGCAAAAGGGGTCCAGAAGCACGTAAAAAACACAAAATTTTCAGGAAAAATGGATAATGCAAGTACTTAGGCGTAACATATCGTAACCAATTCTAACCTAAACTAACTTAAGCTTACCTAACATTAGTAGAAATAAGCGAAATTCTATCATTTTTTGGAAAATTATGCTGGACCCCTACAATAACATAATATGAATAAACTAACCTAACGTAACATAAACTTACCTAAACTAACGTAGTGTAAACAGAAATTACCAAAATTGTAACATATTTTAGAAAAAAGCTAGACCCCTTCTGCTAAACATAGGCCCAGAAAGGAACCAATTATTACGCATTTAGCCAAAAACTAGGCGGACGACCAACTTGGGAATAAATGCCCTCCTCCCCTAAAAAAAATGCTTTTGTTTAAAACCTTCTCTGTTAGATTCATATGAACATATAGACCTCTTACTACAAGAGAGACCTTTTAAAGTTTTAAATATTAAAGTTGCAGTAGTGATATGATGGACATCAGCCTTTGTGAAATATTGGGTAAGTACATTTTAAAAATATTTTCTTTAGCACGTTAGGAAAATCGCACAACTATGTATTATATACCAAAATGTTCATAAAACTCGCTTCTTTTCAACTCAATATCAAAGAATACCATAGAGCTCATAGGCAGATTATAATAAGAATTAATATTATGTTCAAAGTAGCCCCATTTATTTGAACACCCGTATTTCATTCTTTTCTAGCTGAAGACATTATCTGGCAACAATAGTTATCATACAGGGTGATAGTACTCGTTTGTACCATGGTTATAAAAATATTACATTGGGCTTGCAGTATGTTGTTCACAAAATATTTAAGAACATGTGCTATTTTCGTGTCAAAGTAGCCCCATTTGACGGTAATTGGTTCCTTTGTGTACCAAAGTTTAATCTTTAATTCAAGTAGTATTGCTGAGTGAGCGAGTGAAAGCGGGTTAGAGCCCCGCAGGGCACGTTAATTTCATTCTTTATTACAACTAAATGGGAAGGGGGACCTGTGTTCTGTAACCTCGCCGTCATGTTGGTTATGTTACCGTTACATTCACAAGTATAACTACGTCCACGTTTCTTTACAGTTATTTGCTTACCGCATTTTCTACAATATATTTTAAACAAATGCTCATTACATTCCCATAATCCTAACATGAAGTAACCTTCACCAAGTAGTTCTCTTCGCTTGCCAAATAGTTCCATGCTTAGAACCGTTTATATAAGAAAATGCGGTACATCAACTCTCACTCTCCTCATACTTTATCAAGCACACAATCAAATTAATCACTTCTTGTTTTCTTCTCGATAAATTTTCAGAATTTTACTAGAAACGGACGACCAATTTCGGAACTTAACCTAGTTTTTTAAATATCGCTAAGAACCGGTTCCTCTGAAATCAAATGAGTCAGAAATCATGGTGATTCGGAGTGTAATGTTTAAAGCATTACTTTAAACATAACACGTTTCAAGTACTGAAAAATTTAGAACCATACCCAGTCCCTATCGTAACACATTTCGGCATTTATTCCCTTAAACCCCGCCAGTTAATGAACAGAAGTAACTTCAGAATTTAGAAATCACCTCTCGAATCATAGGCGGCCCATATAAACCTGTTTTCAACTTTGTATTACTGTTTATTTGTTGTTACTTTTATATGCCTTACCTGCAGCCTCCCGCCCCTAGCGTGTTTGGCGCGCGAAGTGATCTCAAACATAACAGAACCTTGGTTAAAGAGTGGCGCTGTATTGCTCTGGATTTCGGTCCTGATTCCCACTGTATGGTGGTTCAACCGAGTAGTAATTGTGCATCAAAACTGGTTTTATCTTTTGTTTTTAGATTTTAATTCTACATTTACTTGCATAGGCTAGTAAATAACCATGAATTAATGACATCGATGTCGAACCAAGCAGAAAACGTCGCTGTGCCAATCAGCAGTACGCTGACCATAATACTTTGACCGTGAGTGAATTCGACAAAATATCTTGCAGCTCAAGTGATGAAAGTGAACTTTCTGCAAGTGAAAATGTATGACGTGAATATAATTCTTCCGATAAATCATCAGGTAGCAGTTATTCGGAGAGTAGTGAAAGTATGAAATGAAATGAAATTTTTGAGTTTTACGTCCCACGGTTATGCCGGTTAGGCTAAAGGAGACGGTGATGATGAGTAATGAATGAAATGTTGGAATGAAGAAAGTGGAAGGAAACGGGAGAACCCCAAGGAAAACCACGCACACGGTATTAGTGAAAGTGTTCATTCTGGATCAGTTTGGTACGATAACCCTTTGCTGTTTCAAACAGTACCTTTCTGTAAAGAAAATAAGCTTCTAGTGCCTATGCAAGGTGGTAACTAGGGTTACCACCTTTTATCTGGAGAAATCCCGGACATCGGAGAATTGAAGTCAAGTTAAAAGGTAGATATGCAAAACTAGTCTGAATGCATCCTTTTTACACACCCACATGGTAGACTTTCAATATTAAAAACATGTTTTTATTTGTTATTAGCGTAACAGGTAAAAGAGAAGAAGTGAGAAATTGTGCTTTTAAACAGAGCAATCCTAGAGTTGCACTGCAAAAGGGAAAAGGTTTCTCAAGAGAGCAACCATTTCTTTCTTGAAAAGTTTATTTATTTATTTATTTATTTATTTATTCCCTTTTAGCATGCAATTTCAGATTTGCTCACTTTAAAAGTATCATTTTTTACGTATCTCTCTTATTTTGTGACTCCATTTTATCGAAATTAAACATGTACAGCATGAAATTCAGTTTCGTTAGACAAGCACATTGTATGAAACATTACTAAAATACTTGCCAAGGAACTTCAAATATGATCTCAAAGCTCACATTAGTACTTATAAAGTTGTCATTTAAGTTTGCTTATACTTGAATGAATGCTTTGTTAGTTACTTTTCGCAGCTTCAAGAAGTAAGGGTTTCGTCATTAAATAGTGAGTTCTGTCATTAAATAGTCTGAGTTCTGGGAAAAATTAACTTTACACTGTATCTCTGCCTTCACAACACTAACATCTAGGCGATTGCGACTATTGGACCAAATATTTCCCATAATTGAAATGACACGGTAGGTAAAAGCATTACTTACGGGGATACATAATACAAATTGAACCAACTTGTACAAGTTTGGCAGATTTTCATTTCCACATTTCTGAAACGAGAGATTCCACTTCGTTTCACATGCACTATCTTTTTCCCTGCAGATGATATCAACGAGACGTTTTTTTTAACCGAAATAAATTCCGAGTACTGCGTATCTGTTCCGTTAAATTTAATTTCGTCACTGCTTCCTCAAGATGTGACCACTCCAGCATAGTTAACTTAAATCTGCTTAGGCAATAGAAAGGATTGACATCACTGAAATCAAACCACTGCTGATATCAAGTAGTCGATAGCCATAGCGCGTTAATAGAATCCATTAAATTTACTCCAAGTTTTCTTTTCTTTAGATAGAAGCTCCCTGAAACACAATTTAACCTTAAAACCATAAAATTCATCGCGCATCTTTGCTTAAATTCATTTAACAAACCTTCCATGATTTCAAACAACTCAGGGGAAGAACCAAGCAACAGGATTCTGCTATGGAAAATGCCCAAAACATTGTGTTAGAAATACAGATATGCTTCTTCTAGAGTTAATGAATTATCACTTTCAAAGCCACCAGAAACAAATTTCCAAGTAAGAGGATCACATTCTTGTTCGCCCATACTAAAAAGATAAGATTTAATTGCGGGTCATTTTTCCAACGGACGAATCAGAGCAGGATAAAGAGATAGCCACCTGGTTGGTACATGACGCAAAATAATTTTGCCGAAATTGAGAATTCATTATATATTTTAATAAGAAGTCGTGTGAGCATCCATGGCACCAAGAACTTTGCCGGCATGTTTATCTACATTGTGTATAAAATGGCAATTGCAGTTTGCAGCGATCAAGTTAGGAGTGTCTTTCTTTAAGTTTCGGTAAACCGATCGGTGTTTCCCATTATTAACAGCTGCATTGTCTGCCGTGTATGCAGTTAGATTTCTGATATCCAAATTGTTACTTTTTAAAATAGTTCTTGTGCGATCTGCAGTTGCATCGGAAGTTTCATTGCTGTCTTCGTAAAAATCTAGAACTTGGGTACAAATTCCATCCTTAGAATAAAATTGTATACAAAGAAGGAAAACCTTTTGATTCTTTCTGTTAGATGTATCACTTAAAATTGAAAAATAGGAGTTACCCAATTTTTCATGAATGATTTCCACCGAATGGGGCGCTATAACATTGTAAATTCTACTCTCGCATTTTGTTCGACCACAGGACAATTTGCTAGCTATTTTGGAATCTGGGAAGTATTTCCGACACAAAAAACTGTGGATTCGATACTACTATCAGTCGTTTTCGATTCTTTTTACTATTCGTCTCAGCCACCCCGGAAACTATGGTTTCGACGCTGATGTCGGTTGGTTTCGATCATTTCTATATGATGTCATTCCCTTCCACTCCCCCGTAGATGTGCTAGAGGGTTCTTACCCCACAATATTATTTTCCAAATTGTAAGTTGGGCATGTGTCAGGTTTGGTTGAAATTGCTGTAGGCGTTCCAGAATTATGCTGGAACACACACAAGCACACACATACATACATACATTTTATATATATAGAAGAAGATAGTAATGAAGACTGGAAATAAGGGAAAATCAGGGAAATTTGATAAAATATATTTTTTTCTACCATTAATTGTACACCAATTTCAGCCTAGCCAACCATTATAATACGTACTCGGTTCTCTTTATGGGAGGTAAGTGGAATGTACATATGAACAATTGATTATTATTTCTCTCTATAGAATGAATGTTCTCATATATAAATATTCACTGTTATTTATTCCTTATTTATATGTCAACGTCATCCGGAACCTGTCATGAAAGTTAGGGAATTTCCTGCTAAAGGTCAGGGAGAAGTCAGAGAAATAGAGTTCTCCAGATCAGTAGTAACCCTGTTACAATTTGTATTTGTTCTAAGTTATTTATCTGTTTTAAACATGGACGAGTTCTAGGTCATTTTATACAAACCTAGATATAATATAGTCTACAGAATGGTTATTAATAGAAAACAAAGAGAGCTTATCTCGGGTGTCAGGGATTTCTGGTTTGATCCTGGGCAGTATTGATCCCAAGTACTTGAATTTCTTCGTCATTACCGCCTCTTGTTCGTCTAGTCGTATTCTCGATTATATTTTTGGTGAATGAGAAATGTACAATAGATATTCTGGCTTGGTTTTACTAGTTCTAAGCCCCTTGCTCTCCAGTGCTCCTCTCTAGATACATAATATCTCTTGGAATGCTTCCTTGGTCCCACTCACTAGCACAATGTCGTCCTCAAATAGCATATCCCAAGATACTAACTCTTGGATATCCCTTGTAAAGTCGTTTATTACAACTGCAAAAAGGTATGGGCTAAGACTAAATCCCGCTTTCGCTCTGAACTATTCTGTTATTTCACATGCGTTCTTCGCCACGGATCTATAGACGTCATACGTATCTTAAATTATACAGAAGTATGTGTTCGGAATACACTTTTTCTTCAGTATTCAAATAAGATTCCGTGCCACTCATATCATGCGCTTTCTTTAGGTCGATGAAATCCATATGGAGGTCCTTCTTGTACTCTTTGCACTTATCCATTAGTATCCGAAGCGCAAACATTGCATCCGTTGTCCACTGTCCTGCGGCTCTCAGTAAAATCAAAGGTAATTTAAATAAGGAATTGGGTGTAATTGTAGGTATCATTATTAATAAACAATTGTATTGCATTAAAGATATTTTATCAGAAAAAATAATGATCGCTTGGGAAATAAGGTAATAACAGTTAGAATATATTTCGTTTTCCACAGGAAAGAACATCCTTTCGGTTCATTTTACGTTCTGTAATACCTTAGATTTCCTAATTTATCCTTCTAACCTCTGACGAAATCGGCAGCGAGAAAAGTTGTCGAAATATTCCGTTTTTTACAGTCAGAACACACTTCCGTTTCTGTGGTGAAAGACAGGTGACGTTACGAACAAGTTAAGCTTTGAAAATAAGTGAGTTAATAAAATGATAAATGAACTGGCTTATCGATTTATCATAAATTCATATGTAGCAAACACAAGGTAAGAAAGTACAAATGTCATATAAGAAGTTAGTAATCCTTCTTCTTATACTTCTAAAAACATGGATAATATTTCATTTGCTTTGGATTTTTTTCATAAGGTATCACGTCGAAGAAGTTCGTGAGCTTGCTTCAGGAGAAGGATGAAAATTTCCTTCTGCAGTTACTTCCACTTTTTAAGGATGTTATCTATATGGAAACAGGATTTGTTCGAGATGTTAAGAAAGACGAAGAAGAAGCTCTAACCAATATTGTAACTGCTCTTCTTGGTCACGTAGAAAATTCACAAAATAGAGAAGTTTTAAAGTAAGTATTTAAATAACTGATTCAGCGAAAGAGTAATAACTTACATTGTTTAATATGTACGCATATCTACTATATATTGGCCGTTGAATATAAGTTACTATTTCGTTTAACTCAAAGTTGGAAAGTTGAACTTCAAGTATAGGTATTTAATAATATGTATGAGAACACAATATTTTCCATATTTATTATTAGTATCAGTAGGACTAGTGGGCCTTATAAGATTATAATGTTAGTATATATGTAGTCCGTTACTCCGCACGATAGCTGCATAGCTCTTGAATTAAAGTGAAATTTTGAATTCTGATTTTTCCAATAGACAGCAATTTTTTCTGCCTTGTTCCTTAATTTAGTCAATTCGTTATGATCTTGACAGGTAAAGTAAATTTAGGTAAATTACAAAGATTTAAGTAAATTTTTCGATGGTGATCCATATTTCATTCATTCGTAAAGTACGTTTCGTATAACGCTAATATGCAAGCCTCAAAACATTTAGGAGATACGGGTTGCAGAAACATGTAGGCGATAGATCTTATTCCTTATCAGAAACGCAAGTCTATTCATTCGTAAATGTACGTTTGGTGTGATCCCCTTTACTGTCTTTAGCAAATTTGATGTATATTTGTTTAAACGTTTGCAGCGGGTAATGCTATTCAGTGTGTTGATGTTTTTCTTTCAGGTTACGTCCCATGGTTATGCCGTGTTGGCTAAGGAGGTTGTGAAAATGAATGAAGTTATGGAATGAAGAAAGTGCGAGGAAACAAGAGAACCCCAAGAAAAATCCACTTACACGGTGTTTGTCCACAACAAAGTTCATTTGGTGCGAGCTGATATTGAACCACGAATCGAACCAGAGGTGAACGCTCTACCACGGAGTCACCGTGGCTCCCGTTTTTCTTAATAGAATTAAAATTGTCAGAAAAAAATTCAGGGTAGTTGAAATGCCAGTATTATTAAAGTTTATTTTTTTAAATTCATACACTCTTATTCAAGAACAGTTCTTATTTATTTATTTATTTTTAAATTATGATTGTCACAAGTAGTTACAATTTGAGTAGACGTTTAATAGCTTGGCCAGCTATTCAGACCTTCTTTACGCACAATTCCTGTTCGGTTCTGTGAGGAGGCATACGTGGGTCAGATCCTATGTTAAGATATAAATCCACATTTCATATAGCGTATTCTCGGTGCTGCAAATTGACGTTTACTGCAATCAACGAACCATCATTGTTTTACATTTAAAATTTATTGGGTTAAGTAAGGATGTTTAGATCTACTTAAGACAGAGATCCATTTTTCAATTCATTTTGCAAATAGCACATCATTAATCAAAAAATCCATAGCTTTACAACCTAAAAAGAATTGTGGTCTATTGGAGGTTTTAGTCGAGTGATAGGGTTCTGCACAATGTCGTTTTTTCTGACCTTCTAGACCAAAGTTTACTACTAACAGCTCTACAGTGTTAGGCCAACACTGCGCATTCTGTGAAAATAGCTGGCCTTTCGGGGAGATGGAGTTTTTTTTATCTATAAAAAGTTTTTTTTTTTTTTTAAAGAAAGGAAACTTTCGAATTTTGTGATTTTCTTATTCTAGTAGCGCCTTCCTTTTCCTATAGTAGGTTTTACAGTTTTAAAAAAATGCCTTCAAATCATTCCCTATTTGTGTGATCTATTGTCAGTCCGGAGCTAACTTGGATTTCAAACTGATATTTCTTCGGTTCACATCAAATGTAAGTTATTCAACCCAACATAGCACTAGTGACACTTTGGTTGCCTATCCACCTTATCAATTGCCTGGCAATTTTAGATCTTGTCAGGCGTGTTTTACAGGTTATCTAAAGTCAAAGTCTGCATAACGAAAGTAATGACAACGGCGTTAGACTCATGAACTTTGCAATAATCAAAAACCTTATATTGAAGAGTTCAAAATTCTCACATCGCGACGTTCATAAATATACTTGGACCTCGCCAGATAGAAATACACATAATCAAATTGATTATGTTTTAATAGATCGAAGAGGACAGTTGAGCATAATTGATGTTCGGTCGTTCAGAGGAGCTGACTATAACACTGACCACTACCTGGTAGCAGCGATAATAAGAGAAAGAGTATCATTGAATAAAGGAAATATTCATCACCAAAAATGGAAAGATTTTAGTTAAAGAAATTAGAACATAGCCAGGTTACAGGGAAATATCATGTTGAGGTGTCGAGTAGATTCTCGGTTTTAGAAGGTTTGGAGTGTACTAGTGTTGAGAATACTTGATTTGAAATAGAGTTAGCATGAAAATTTCAGCAAGAGAAAAATTGGGGCACGCGGAAATATATTGGAACAAACCACGGTTCGACCAGGAATACACTAAACTAGCAGAGAAGAGAAAACAGGCAAAACTGCGTTGGCTACAAAATTCCAACGAAATAACTATACAAAATTTCGTTGATATTAGGCGGGAAACTTCCAAAACCTTTAGAACAAAGAAACGCGACTTTTCGAAAGCTAAAATTAATGAACTTGAAGATAATAGTAAAAGCAAAAACATTCGGGACATGTATAAAGGACATCTACGTATTTAAGAAAGGTTTTCAACCCCTCGCTTATTTATATATAAAAAGAAAGCCGACGGAACAATTCTCACTGATGCAAATAGCATCTTGAATAGATGAAAAGATTTCGTTAACGATTAGCTTAACATGCAACCAAAATTAATGTTTCGTGGAGAAAGGTTGAGTTGATTTTGAGTTTAACGTCCCCTTCAGCAGCGAGGCTATATGAGACGGGGCTTACTGATTAACGTGCAATCCGAACCACACGAGCTCCCGCCGGAGATCGAACCCGGGTATCCCACGCCAAAGGCGCGTACGATAACCGCTTAGCCACAAAGGACCTCCGGATGTAGGCGAAATTCCGACTGAGTTAATTTTAGGTGGAGGGGGAAATATTGGGACAAGATATACAAACTCATTCTCCTTATTTGGAGGAACTGCTACAAGAGTGGAAAAAATCAATCGTTTTTCGCATTCACAAGAAAGGCGACAAAACTGATTGTAATAATTATCGAGGCATTTCTCTTGTCAACATCCTGTAAAATCCTCTCAAACATTCTATTAGCAAGATTGCTGTCATGCGCAGAAGAAATTTTTGGGAATTATCAATATGAATTTAGACGAAATTGATCAACTGTCGATCACATATTTATCACCCGACAAACACTCCAAAAGAAATGGGAATACACTATCCTGGTACATCAACTATTTATTGATTTTAGAAACGTCCTTAGTTATAGGAAGAAAACATTATACAACGTTGTTACAGAGTTTGGAATATCGAAAAAGCTAGTTAGATTAATTAAGATGTGTTTAATTGAATCCGAAAGCAAAGTCCGAGTAGGAAAACTCTTGTCCACAAGCTTTCACTTCGAGAATGGCCTGAAACAAAGAGATGTGTTGTTGCATTATTAAACTTTGTTCTGAAATATGCAATGAGGAAAATCAAAGACAACAGCCAGGGCTTAGAGTTGAATAGTACTCACCAGGTTGTGGCGTATACTGATAATGTAAATCTGATAAGGGATGATAAGAAACAATACAAAGAAATGCAGAGGTCTTATTAAACGCTTGCAGGGACATGTGTTTAAAAGTAAATGCAGATCACTTAATTATAATTAATTATGATCACTTTAATATTATTATTATTATTATTATTATTATTATTATTATTAATTATTATTATTATTTCTTTCAGTTACCTCCCTTACGGGAGATTTATAAAAAAAAGTCCCAGCCTTAGGGCCTTGTGGACTACGTTACTATATTTGTTTTAATTATAAATTGTTTGAAATAATGTACTAAAATGGCACGAGCCAAAATGGCCGAATTTGCCTGTTTTAAATAAAATTGTTTATCACACTATTAACGTAATAATACAGAAGGATAAGCGGCACATGAACATATTGAAAATGAAATATAGTATATGAAAGTTGTAACAAATAATAAAATCCAAAGTAATGTATTGTAAATAGTAAAATTGAATAAAAAAAATTAGAACAAAGCTCCCCAATACTTAGTGTTTACAGCATCTTCTTGTACTCTCTTCATTAATTATTTTGTGATACTTTTGTACTTTCATCCGTCAAATGATTTTTTTTTTTTTCTGATTTTACTAGTCAAGAATTTCTTTGCTTTTATAATACTGAAAAGAATATTAAATTGTTGTTTACAACAATGTAGGTATTTATGTCAATAGCAACAGATTTAATTTCATTAAATATGTATATAAATTCTTGATTCACTTTCAAAGAAAACATAAAATGTGGAGAATCTCTCCTGTTGGACTCTTTGTTTCCTTTCTTTCTTTTCACGGAGAAAGTTATAGTGTGTGCTGTAATATACTGTATTATAAACCTATTTAATTTGAACTTCATACTACCTTCTTTTTGTCACAGGTATGCGCATTGTTTTGATACTAGTTTAAAGTTACAAAAGTTTTTACTTAAATAATGTAAATTGTGGGGTTAAATTTTTCAAAACGACGGCTAGTAAGTTACGATGTTTTGAATTCACCACAATACATAATGGTTATTCATCAAAACATAACATATATGATTTTGGAAATTCGACTGTCAAGAGTTATTTCTGTTTTATCAGTGTCTTTTCTTCTGTTTCATTCACTTTTTCTTCTAATGAATTTTAAAATTAAAAGAATTATAAGTAGAAAAGCTATCTTAGATAGGTAAGAACTGAAGTTTCAAGAAATCGTAGATAAATGGAATGTATACAAATGTGCATTGTTTTATTTTAACTAAATTAAAAATATATATAGTAAGAGAAGGTATGGTAATGAAACAATCTGCACATTAAGCTCATGAGTTTTAAGACAAAGAGTTCACCACGTTTTACTTCTGGTTCCAATTACTTGACGAAGTAGAATTATACAGTGGATATCCTTGTCGTCGAGTGTATCCAGTAGCGTTAAATGGTACGCGTACAGTTATGAAGTGAGGACGTTTTATACAACCTCTTTTTTGTATTGCACGTAAAAAATGAGGTAAATATTAAGGATATATGCCAAAGAAGAATAACGTGTCGGAATGAAACTATGTTACAAATTTGATTTATCAACTTCGAATATTTTGGAATTCAGTTGCTCGCATTTCTCCGTCCCTGCCGGTCGTCGTGATTTATTCTATTGCACACTGGATTCTTCGGCAGAAATAATTCGTCAATTGCTGGCAAAAAGGAATAAGTCGCAACATTACAACACTTCCATTCTCACGGGGCTATCACAAGATTTATCATAATTGATGAGATCTAGAAAGCTGGTCTGGTTAACATTAATACGTTTCTTATCTCCTTATCTCCATCTGCTTGTTCCACTACAACAACACTGAGAGCCACTGTAAAAAAATTCTTATAACTTGAATACTCTACTTTGAAAAAAGTATTTGTAGGTTAATAAATAAATAAACAAATAATAATAATATAAAAATTTCCTGATTAGCATAAAGGTACGAAGTGGAGTGTTGAAGTTCTTAGGTTTTCCTTGCAGTAACTTTGAGTGTTGTTTTAGTGGATTATATGGATGGTTGGAGACAAGGAAGATAACAAACATATTAATATCAACTCGATGCGTATTCAAAAGTGAATTCTCCCTGAAGAGGATACCAGTACTACATAAAACACTGAAATAATAGGTTTAGGTACAAATAATATGCACAGGTGCGTGCAACTGACTTATTTACTTTATTATACATAACATGGCATATAAAACAAAACCTTTAACGTATTAAGAGAAGAAAGCTTCATACAGCTTCAGAAAGTTACATGCAAGAATTAGTATAGTAATAAATTAGCGACAAAATTTTAATTTTGTACCGTTGTGAAAATTTTAATTTGTAGTTCACTCCAGAGATGCTACTGGTTTATTCAGAAGTTCATTGGATTAAGCTAGTAGGACCTCAGTCTAAAACAGAAAATAAAGAAGTTTGAAGTAAAAAGATGGTTACCATCAGTTTGCGAAGTGTTCCAATGTAGAATATTCGGAATTGCTGCTGATTTTTATTCTGATGAGTAAGAATGAATAGTTATAAATTTTAAGTGATGAATTGTGTAAAAGAACCATAATGTGTGTGAAACTTCTTACAAACCTTTTATCTTTTTTGTTTTGTTTTATTACAGATTGTGTATTCATTGTTTAACTGCGTTATTGTCGTCTAACTATGACTTGATAAATGAAAGTTTGTTGAAAAAGGAGGAGCTGAGAAGAAAACTAGAAAGTTTGGAAGCGGATGATATGCATTTCGAAGTTGGTAGATTGAAAAATGTTATTGAGAAAGGAGTTAAATGTAGAGAAATGAGAAACAAAGCTGCCCAGCAAATTCAAAGCTGTTGGCATCATTATAGTATAAAGTGAGTATAATTTTCGTATTTATAATAGTTCATTTTTTAGTTAAAATTTATTTTCTCTCAATCTATTTAATATTGCGTCATTATACTTTTACGAATGCAAGGTAATCAGTTGCTTATTTAATTTATCGTCATTAGTTGACGCAGTACAGATTTAATCATGGAACTCTAAAGTATATTGGGGCCGTGGTGGCTCAGTGGTGGAGCATTCACCTGTGGTACATGGGGTCCTTTGTTCGATCCGAGCTTGCTCCAAGTGAGTTTTGTCGTGGATAAACACCGTATGCGTGGGTTTTCACTGGGTTATCCCGTTTTCTTCCACTTTCTTCACGTCATTCATTTCTCATCTTCACCGTCTCCTTTAACCTAGCCGGCATAGGCGTGGGACGTAAAGCTTAAAGATTTCATTTTATTTTCTAAAGTATATTATCCTCTATCAAATAATTAGCGAGGGAGGTTAGAGCAAGCGTGGTATATCTACGTAGTCTGAAAATTGTGTGGATAGAATACTGAATTCAATAGAAAATGAACTTTTTACGTTTAACTTCCTACGATTATGCACCGATGCTAAGGGAATGATGATAAAGAGACGGTTAATAATGATGGAATAAAGGAAGTGGGAGGGAACGGGAGAGCCTCAAGAAGATATACGTACACGTGTTTGTCAATTACAAAGCCCACTTGATAGGAGCTGATCGAACTAGGGACCCTGCATGCACCTACGATTGAACCTCCGCGGCCTCAAGATAGGTTCATATAGATATTATGTATAAATTGAAACAGCAAGTATCACACTCTAGTAAGGACTGGAACAAGTCCTGCAAATTTATACAAAATTCCCGATACCAGTTGTAGAAGTGGAAAGTAATCACAGAGAGTGATATTCAAATGACGAATTCGGTATGATTGAAGTAAATCTCTTAAATGTCACAAATTGCTGGGCAAATCGTACTCTAACAGCGCATTGTGTTGAAGGAAGAACAAATTCTGTAAAGGCAACTTAAACTTCTCACAGACATTCTTTTTCGTAAGTATTATTGATTAGCTAAATAGTATTGGCACGAAATAATTATTACTTAAATACTAACTGTATTTTCCATCCTAGTAGAAACTTTTTTCCTGGAACGTTTTCGTGGCCCAGATAAAATGTCTTCTCTAAAAGCTCAAAAAGACTTGATAATGTGTTGTGAAGTACAGACTAAGTAATAATATGACCAGGGTTGTCAAAAACCATTATTTTTTTTTAATCCCGATTTTTAAATAATTTGCTCTATGTATTTATATTACATATGTACATAAATAAGTTTGCTTCGCCTTGGTGCTATTATGTAACAACGGGGTTATGCTGGAAGAGATCACATAAGCTTACAGGGGAATCCAAACCGCTTTTCGGCTTACATCCAAGACAAATTGTCCTCCTTTCAGACTTAGAACAGCAGAATGGAAGTTCACCCACTTCACTCAAACACTAATAGTATATTCGCATATTCGGAAATCAAGACTGTCCCGTTTCATTATAAAGTTGAGAGGTTCAGTCAGTAAATTTCTTAAACCGGGAAATTCCCGCCTTAGCCACCGGGAAAATCCTTTTATTACCTTCAATGCAAAGCAGTAACGGGAAAATTTCGTTATTGCTTTGCATGTAAAGTTTTACGCTCAATGTATCATAATCAGTACGCTAAAACTGAGGTATTAAATTACAAATTTAGTATGTAAATATCATTCAATAAAATTAAAACTGAAAATCCAATCCAAGCTAATGTTGGAAGCTACGTAGGCAGTCGATAAATTTTACCAATTTCTATCAATATATTTAAGCAACTGTGGCATATTTATAAAACAACAGGCATTCAAGCAAGGAGAAATATATAATTTGGTTTCGTTTCGTATGTTTAGGCTTAACATCCTTATGTAATACCAATGATATCAAGGAGAACAATTTCGCTTAAAGTGACGTCCGAACCGCTACTTGGTTTACACTTGAAAGAAGGGTTGTGGTTCGACCGAAAATTGAACATAGAACGCTTTGATTAAAAGTAGAAAAGGAGATAAAACTAATGTAGATGGTTTGATATGTAGAAACGTCAGCATGCAGTTAACACGATTTAAAACATTTTTCAGTTTTTTGTTTGTTTGTTTAAACCACCTTGGTTTAAACCAACCAACCCCGAATATGATGTATAAATATTTACTGCTTAACAGCAACAACAATAAAAAAAAGTAATGCCAATGATTCTGGATATTGTAGAATTATTATAAATGTATGAATGCATACTATAAATCACAAACAAATGTGGTTGATAGTATAATGAAATGCAGAAATAATAGTATCGTAAGTCTAAACTTCTTACATTATTTTTCTCTACAATTTCGGAGGATTAGAAAAAGGATTTAAGATAAAGATATTATGGTAAAGTATAGTGCTAATAAAAAACAGCATTATTTCTGTTGGTTGGCTTGGGGTTTAGTGTCCCTTTCTGTAGTGAGGCGATATGAGACGTGGAATCCGCTGGGCTTCCACTGGGAATCGAACTTGGATCTCAAGCGCTGAAGATATCTACGTTAACCGCGGGGAAGCTTAGCTTTAATTCTAGTTCACTGTGCAATAGAATGAGTTTCTAGGATTGGCTGAAGAAAATTGTTGTAAACTGTCATTTGGATATCTGTAGTATTCTGTTTAACAAATCTTTTTGTTAATGTGTGCTGTGTTTGGTCCATACTTTACTACTATGATTAGTGTTAAATTTGTTATTATACTGAAAAACGCTTCAAACGCACTTCTTTTCCTTATTTTGTTAATAGTTTCTGCAGAATCCCTATTTTGTTCATATTACATTTGCGCGCTTGAAACGTCAGAAGTGATCACTGTTTCTAGGTTTGCGTAGGTTGTATTTTTACATTAAGTTCTGTCATGACACTATAAGATTCGTCGCATTCGTACATAATCTCGTAGACAATTTGAAATGGTATTGGCATCGTGTAGTAACTCTTATATATTATTAAAACTTTTTCAACGTCCAAGCCAGTTTTAACATATGCAGTCTCACAAGGAACCCTAGGTATCTATCAGAGCCCGATTTTTATGAAACTTTGTATATAGATAGAGTACCTCGGGAAACACGCACAGCCAAAATTGTAGCTGCAGAGTCCAAGACGTTGGGACACTAGGGCTCGAGAAAGATCAAATGCGGAACGTCAGTACATTAAGGACATGGTGAGAAAACGCACGTTTTTCTTTAAAACTCGTCATTGTAACCACACGAAATTAGCATACATGGATACGAGATGGTAGATATGATCTGTTAAAAGTGATGAAAAGAATATCTGCCATCTTGAAAGAGGCCATGTTGAAACTGGTGCGATTGCTGTAAATGAGAATAGGGTCATGCGACGCATCAATTTGAACGCAAATAGACGCAAAAACCCGTTGGTGAAGTCTGTTGTGGGATTACATTATTTCTGTGCTTCTGGTAGAGTGGTTTATGTACAAAATGAGCAAAGGTATCTCATGACACTCGAGCAGATGGAGGGTATGGAGAGCTATGAGTGAACTGATAGGCGTTCTGATTTCTGTTCGAATTAATGGAAATATAATAAACAGTTACAAATTAATGCTAACCATGGTATTATTATGAAGAACCCGTTATATCAGCACATCCACACCAATTATATGTTGACTCTGACACAAATCATGTATTGCTAAAGTTATATTTCGCTGTTTTTCTAGTTGCACTTATCTCACTCATAACGCACCATAACCTGCATCTACTCGAGTGTCATGAGATACACTTTGCTCATCTTGTGCCTAAACCACTGCTAGAAGCACAGAAATAATGTAATCCCACAACAAACTTCAACTGTTTTTTGTGTATATTTATGTTCAAGTTGATGCATCGCAGGACCCTCTTCTCATTTACAGCAATCGCACCAGTTTCAACATGGCCTCTTTCAAGATGGCAGATATTCTTTTCATCACTTAACAGATCATATCTACCATCTCGTATCCATGTATGCTAATTTCGTGTGGTTACCATGACGAGTTTTAAAGAAAAACGTGCATTTTCTCACCATGTCCTTAATGTACTGACGTTCCGCATTTGATCTTTCTCGAGCTCTAGTGTCCCAACGTCTTGGACTCTGCAGCTACAATTTTGGCTGTGCGTGTTTCCCGAGGTACTCTACCTATATACTAAGTTTCATGAAAATCGGGCTCTGATAGATACCTAGGGTTCCTTGTCAGATAAAAAAATAGCATTGTTAAATACAACTTGTATGCATAATATGCATTCTTTTCGAACTATATTTATGGATTATAAATTACATATTCTATGATATGTGTAAATAAAACGTGAAACCAATCCAGTTTTTTAAAAAACTTCACGCACACCACTTTACACAGGAAGTGGATATTTCCTGTATTTTTGAAAGCCATTTTTAAGTCTCCTTACTGAAGCTATTCTATTCAAAGTATATAAAACAAAAACTGCACAGTAGGCGATATAGTCTTCCTTTCTTTATTGCATTCACAACGATCAGTACTTTATCAAGCTAAAAAAAAAAAAAAAAAAAAAAAAAAAATGTATTTATGACCAAGGTCTAATTTAGCTTACTTCTGTAAATTC
Organism: Thermobia domestica; assembly: GCF_964235325.1. NCBI lineage: Eukaryota > Metazoa > Arthropoda > Insecta > Zygentoma > Lepismatidae > Thermobia > Thermobia domestica. Next base: position 292,219,277 of record NC_137455.1, on the reverse strand, counting down.
GTAGTAGATAACTGCTCTGTAAAGTGGAAGAACCAAAGTATTAGATGAAAAAAGTCCATATATGTCGCCGATAGTTAAATTAATAGAGCAAGCAGCAGTAAGCGAGAGATCGGTTTTGAACTCCCGTCCGTCCAGTGTACAAACTTTCGTGAGTGCAGTCGTTGATTTGATTTAATTTTGAGTTTAGCGTTTCCTTCAGCAGGCAGGCTATACGAGATGTGGACCTACTGCTTAACGTGGGATCCGAATCACATGAGCTCCCGCCGGGAATCAAGCCGGGTCTCCCACGCCAAAGGCGCGTACGCTAACAGCTCAAACACAGGGAAGCAGGTGAGTGAAATTATTCAGATATTTCCAATTATAATGTACAGCACTGTAAAAGATGCACTGCTAGAATCAAAATTACTTACTAGTTTTGAAATACAGGAAAGTAACTCTTTTTGTGGTATATATATATATATATATATATATATATATATATATATATATATATATATATATACAGAGTGGCTCATTTTAATCTTTCCTCGAAAATACCTTAAAAACGGTTGAACATAATTGAACTGAACGTAAACTCAAATAGGAAATACCATGGGACAAATCAAATGGTGATGTCGCGATGCCCCTCAGGGGGGTCGGGGCCCAACTTTAAAATTTGAAATGGAAACATGGGGCGAGTGACACCTCGTTCAATAGATAAAACTAAAACGCGATGTGGCAAAAGATTTTTCATATCGGTCACCGTTTTACGCCAAGATATGTTAGCTATATCAGATAAACGTCCAGTACCACTAATATGAAAACGGTTGAACATAAATGAACCAAACAAAAACTCAAATAGAAAAGATATGGTACAAATAGAATAATGTTGTCGCGGTGTCCCCCAGGGCCGCCTTTGATGGGGGCCCAGGCCCAACTTAGATATTTTAAACGAAAATATGGGTCAAGTGATACCTCGTTCGATAGATCTTCATACACTAAACAGCGTTGTGGCAAAAGGTTGTTCATATGGGTCACCGTTTTCAAAGTGGCCACCAAGACATGGTGCCTCTATCAGATGAAACGTCCAGTACCACTAATATGAAAACGGTTGGAGTTAAATAAACAGGATAAAACTCGTATAGGAAATTACAGAGGGTATTTATCATTCCACGCCTCGAGAATAATCCAACGGAGAAAAAGATTATTAAGGTATAAGTGACATAATACTAGAGAGGAAATCTAATTCGTGGAAAATTATCTTTCCGATCTCCCTCCGTAAGTGGGCGTAGCGGGAATGAATGGTAAAAAATCTCAAATGAGAACCCCACTTTTACTGCAATAGGTATGGTTTGTCTGAAACACTTGCGTGTACTAGTGACCGGTACTGTAATGAACCAATATTGTGCAGACGACTTTTGAGCAAAACCAACGTTTGTACACATTGTTCTAAAATTACATTGTTCGACAAATTGGTTTCGCATTTCAGTTGATTCATTTTTGCACAAATCATTGCCTGCAATCAAAAGGAAAGGTAACATTTAACAAGAATTTTACCTACTTTGTTTTTCCATTACAGACATCTATGTCTTATAAAAACACATTTCAGACGATTTTGTTGTCTAGATACAATTAGCAAAAACTAAGGTTCTCATTTGCAATTTCACCGTTCCTTCCCGTTCCGCATCACCCACTTACGGAGGACGTTGGAACGATGATTTTCTAGGAATTAGATTTCCTCCTTTGCATTATGGCACTTTTACTCTAATCATCATCTCCTCTGTTGCAACATTTTCGAGCCGTGGAATGATAAATACCCTCTGTGATTTCCTATACGAGTTTTATTCTGTTCATCCGTTATTATCGTCAACCGTTTTCATATTAGTGGTACTAGACGTTTTATCTGATACAGGCACCATGTCTTGGCGGCCATTTTGAAAACGGTGACCCATATGAACAATCTTTTACCACAACCCTCTTTAGTGTATGAAGATCTGTCGAAAGAGGCATCATTTGACCCATATTTTCGTTTAAAATTTCTAAGTTGTGCCTGAGCCCCCATGAAAGGCGGTCCTGGAGGACACCGCGACATCATCATTCAATTTGCCCCATGGCTTTCCTATTTGAGTTTTTATTTGGTTCATTTATGTTCAACCGTTTTCATATTAATGGTACTGGACGTTTTATCTGATACAGATAACATATCTTGGCGTCCATTTTGAACACGGTGACCGATATGAAAATACTTTTACCACATTGGTTTTTAGTGTTTAAAGATCTATCGAAGGAGGCGAGTCACTCGCCGCATGTTTGTATTTAAAATTTCAAAGTTGGACTCCGGGTCTCCTGGAAGAGCAGCCCTGGGGGCACCACATCATCATTCGATTTGCCCCGTGGTATTTACTATTTGAGTTTTTGTTCAATTCATTAATGTTCAACAGTTTTTGAGATATTTCATTGGAAAGATTAAAATGGGCCACCCTATATATATATATATATATATATATATATATATATATATATATATATATACAGGTTGTTACATAAATGTGTCACAATATTTCTGTAACAGATTCCTCACATCAAAATAAGAACAAAAGTTCATTTAAACCTGTGCTCAAAAGTGGATAGTTTCGGAGTTATAGGTAGCCGAAAATGTGAAATAAGTGAACTTTAAAAATGCATAGCTCCACTACTGTGGGACCTATTGTAGTCAGGTGAAGACATCACTGAGGAACTAGTATGTGAACTATCCATGTTTAAGAATGCTCCAGCACTTGCACACCAATTTTTAGAGAGGTAGATGGAGAGTGATCAAGTAGTCCCAAACAACCTCTCTAAAAATTGTGCAAGTATCGGAGGTTCTGAAAGATGGATATTTGGATACTTCACATACAAGCTCCTGAGTGATGGTCTTGACCTGACTACGATAGGTCCCATAGTAGTGGAGCTAGGAACTTTTAAAGTTCACGTACTTCACGTTTTGAGCACCCTATAACTCCGAAACTACCCGCTTTTTAGCACATGTTCAAACGAACTTTTGTTCTTATTTTGATGTGAGGGTAGTTCAGTCAATATAAATGATATTGGTTCGATAAGATCCTGAATAAATATGTTTTCGTTTGTCCTTCAGGAAATGTAGGGAAAAGAAGTCTTCCCAAGAGTCTGAAATCCCAGGAAACGAAAAATGGGCAGAGAAGAGATATAATGTGGCGAGACGACAGTTCTTAGAGAGCTATTTTGAGAAATTAAAAGACGTACCTGCAGGTATTGTGTGTTTTCTATATGGTATATTTCATTTCTTAATGCACCAATCTTGTAATCGTATTGAGCATTAAAATTTAGTCTTAGAGGTTAAAGTTTATTTGACGTTTTCTTTTCTTTCTTTTTTTTTAAGTTATGAAAGTAAGTTGCAATTTAAGTGGAATTAAATCACGTAGCGACAGAATATGGCTTCTCTAGTTCTATTTTGATTTCATGCTTCAGTTTATCATTCATTCTGAGTTCGAAAATAAGATCAGTAATTAACGAGATAATAAGAATCGTAGTTATTGACCATATCTACTTTTTCAACTGGTTTGATTCTTTGATGAGTGTTACGTTTAATATCATTGTTTCGTTATTATTGGAGGATCAAAAATTTTAGGCACTCACATCATCATCGTCAAGAGTGCATCCTTTTACTCGTACAATTTTCGGGGCTTCTAAGTAATCGAACGTTCAGTGCTTCTGTGCTGTGCCTGTATGTGTTGTCCAGATTCGGTGTAGAGTTGAACCAAATGTAGTTCGACATGTATGTTAAAGTGTAGGCACACACTTTGTGTAACATCGGTGCTAAGAATCTACGGTAAACTACAACTTTTATAACTGCCAAAGAGAATATACCTCAAAACAGTTTTAGGTAATTAATTAGCTAAGATTGGAAGTCTTCATTCCAGTCATTTTTTTTTTTAATCTACAAAATAAAACACGAAAGACGACAATTCCATCGTTCACTTAATATAAGAAGAACGCTTTGAAATATCTAACAAAAGATAAAACTGTAGTTCAACCATTTCTACTAACAATTTGTGATGAAGATAATATCCATTCATATGTGACCTACACTTCTTCAAATTGTAAAGTAGCATACATATGTGCTTTTGAAAGGAATTTTCACTCTATTATTACCCCCTGCCTCAATAGTGCTCTGCCTTCACTATTTCTTTAAGTCAGTGTTTAACATATATGTGTATTTTTGTTAATTAAGCTTGCATTTGTTAGGATCATGCAGTGAAATTTGTAATATTATGTTGTATGCACCTCCATCCGTCCGTTACTCCACACGATTACTGTTGAACGGATGCTAATTTTTAAAATTCTGTTTATTGCAATAAATAGCTAGAGCAATCATCTTGGCCGAGTTCGTTAATGGAGTAAATCCATTAACGGATTAACAGATAATAACAACTTTAACGATAGTTATTTATAGCCCATAACCCATATATGTTAGCAATTTTTTTTTTATTCTGTTTTTGCCAAAAAGATAGAGTGATTATCTCTACTGAGTTCATTAATGGAGTATATCTGTCAACGAATAACGGTGGTTCTGTGTAGTCTATTCCCATACATGAAAGCGAATTTTCGAATTATTTTTTGTAACAGATAGCTATAGCAGTTACCTTAACGAAGTTTGTTACTGGAGTCAGTGATAACGTATTAATGGATAACAGCGGTTATCTGTAGCCCATATCCCATATATGTAAGCGATTTTTTTTCAACAGATAGCTATAGCAGCTATCTCGATCAGGCTCGTTAATGGAGTGAATCTTACAATCGTATTAACGGATAACCGTGACTTGTGGCTGTCTGTAACCCTTATCTTATACATTGATATACATGTCAGCGAATTTTTTAATTCTGTTCTTTTAATAGATAGCTAGAGTGATTATATCGGCCTCGTTTGTTAGTAAAGTCAATCCGTTAACATATTAACGGATAGCAAAGACTAACGGTTTACTTACAGCCTATATCTCGTATATGTGTAGGCGAATTTTTGAATTTTTTTGTAGATTGTTAGAGCGATTATCTCGGGTGAGTTCGTTGGTTAGGTCAATCTGTTAACGTATTAACGAATAACGGCGGCTATTTAATAGCCCTTATCCCATGTAAGCGAGTTTTGAAGTTCCGTTTTTTGGAATAGGTAGTTAGAGCAATTATCTCGACCGAGTTCATTAATGAAGTGAATCCGTTAACGTATTAACATCAACTTTAACGGTGGCTATCTATCTCATACCATACTGCAACCAAAGTTTTGAATTCAATTTTTCGCAGCAGATAGCAGCGACTATCTCCGCTGAGTTCGTTAATGGAGACAGTCCGTTAACATCTTAATGGGTAACGGTGACTGACGTTGTCTATCGATGTGTCATACATTGAAATAGTTCGCGTAATCCTCTTTGTCATCTTTACCAGATTTCATTTATTTATTTATTATCCATTTATTTTGTATTATTTTCTGTTCTTCAATACTTATTTTTTATGTTGTAAATTTTATAATCTATTTCTTATTTGGATATAGCTCATAAACACAAAAAATTACAAAGAGTTTATGTTCTAAGGAACCGGTAAAAATTAAATGTTATAAAATTTCCAGTTTACTGATGCAGTTTTGGTGCTGTAACATATAGGCGAAAAATGATACGAAAGAATCAGGACAATAAAGGAACCAGGAGAATTTCGAAAAGTCCAGTGATATATTCTTGTCAATCACAAGCTTACATGACTTGGGATCGAACTGGGAACTCTCCACAGTAGACTCTCTATTTCGTAGCTGTTTCCTTTCGCAGTAACTGGAATTCTCTATTTTCATCCTCTTGTTAAATATTAAAAAAGCTTTCCAAGATTATTATTCGCTTTTTCACGAAGCTTTGCAGCCCTTGTAAACAATGCAGACGACAGTGTGTAAATGTTGCCAACTAACAGACTAAAAAGTTTATAGAAAACCTCGAGCTAACAAGTTAAGAAACAAACCGAAGAGCGGAGATTGAAAATGAAATGGCATGGACTTCTGATATATTACCAAGATGCATTTTCTTTCTCCTGAATCTTTGAAGTAGCACATAAATACAGACACAGAACACTAGGAAGCATGGCTACCCGCAGTGGGGAAGGGGGAAAGGGGATGTTGCCTCCCTTTGTTTTAAAAGGTTTTTGGAAGTGCATGTCAAGACATACTAATTTGCTTACTTAAATGTTGTAACACTTAATATATTCATATTAAATACTATAGTATCTGGTATTATAGATTATTTACTTTAGTTAAAAAGCATACGCGCGTAAATAACTGTTGTTTTACTTGATGTATTATGTGCCCTCGTGTATCAAAATATTGTGTATTCGCGACTGAGTTTATGTGTCGGTCCTTTGTCCTCCCCTGGAATCGGTATTTTACCCCCTTGAAAAAGTCCTGCGGATGTCCATGCCTGGAAGCCGGGCTGAACAATCTCTTAAATTTTCCCTGTAACTGCAAATCATGGTTAATCGTGGTTGACGATAAATCCTCGTCCTTTGATATCAGGGAGTTCGCATTAATGGTTCAAAATATTCAATTTATCACTACTAAATTTTATTTAGCCTGCCCATAGCGTCAAGGGATAACATGGAAAATTAGAATCAGAGCTATTGGATCTTACTATGTTCTCTAGTCTCTGTTGTCTTACTATGTTTATTAGCTTGACTAGCAGATCTACTAAAACATATGCTCTTTACTCCTGTCCATTTCAAGACTGTTTCGGATCACTACGTAACTCTCAAGTAGAGGCAAGAGAACATGTGGATCAAATAATTGTTCATTAAAAAAAGCGAAAGAGTTTATTTATTGAATATATTACAATTTTAGTATCTCTTGAAGATTTTTTTCAGATATTTTGTTACTCCTGAGAACGGACAATCATTCTTGCGACTCTTAAATGTTCATTTAAACCTTACCGTACCAAGCCTAACTCGTCAGCGTTGTTTACAAAGCTGGGGTCTTCTGGCGACACCAAGTATTATTTTAATTTCTCAACATAGTATTGCAACTCAAATTATTATTATTATTATTATTATTATTATGTCTAAAAGCTTACCTAATTTAAATGAGCATTGTTGACATCAAATATTATGTTTACTTTAACAATATTCAGTTTTTCGTACAATTTTATACTTTTGTGTTCGTAAATCTGAAATACAAGTTTAACAATGGAGCTTTTACATTTTCAAGTATGTTTTTATTTTTTGTATTTTTTTTTAACGAACGCATCGTTGATCTAATTATGTAATAGATAGTATATCCCAAACGGATGCAGGACACACATAAAAATCGAGAATAAATTGATTCTTATAGTTGCAGCAGTATCACCAAATATCACTCTCTGGGGTCCCTAGATGGTATGTTAAGGGTTAAACCCGATCGTTTCTTTTATCGATCTGCGAATTATAACCAGGGGTAAAAGTGTGGGGGAACGCGGAAGAACGCCATCCCCGACCTCGGAAAAATATGTACGGCGTCCCCCAGTTCCTAAAAAATTAAAATGGGCAAGGATAGGCGGGGGGACGGCGTGACGTCATGCCGCTTGCTACCGTCCCCCTACCTTTTCAGATCCACTTTTACCCCTAATTATAACATACAAAATTAACATCAGACGTTACGCTACTTCGAATCGGTGAAATAGCTTTTATATTTCTTTCTTACTTATCTTTAAAATAATAGGCCTACAACTTTTTATATCGAATTATCCGAAGTATAATGCATTTATTATATTAAATAGACATTTAATACAAGGGCTCAGTTTTTCTTTTGGGTAACATAATGGACATTTGCAGCCCAGTTAACTGAAACTGACTAAACAGTCTGACTACGATTAAAAAAAAAAAAAAAAGAAATATAATCAGAAGTGAGCAACACTGACAATGAGCCAAATGATCATTATTCTTCCATAAGAAAATAGTCCCCAAGAAATTCCACTTGTTCAACCTAGGTAGCAATTATTGTATTTTTAAATCACACTAAGAACATTTTAGTTTCAATTAAAAGCACATCCCTACATGTGGATTGATATCTTACACAAAAATATTAAATTTAACAAGGAAACAGCCACAACCACTGACAAATACGCAGAGCGCGTGCTATAGTTGATGATGGTCATGCAGGCAGGAAGGTTACCTGTGAAGGATTACATGCACGTGCAGAAGCAGAAATATTGCGGGAAACAGACGAAGCATTTTCTCCTGCACCAATCACTGAATACTCGTGCGCGGAGTGATGCAAATTGAGTTACGCGGTTTGTTTTTGAAAGGTGCAAAGGTACGTGAAAAAGCGAGTATAAATGTTGCAAAGAATTGATGGGATATTAAATATACATACAGGAAAAATAGTGCTCTTATTATTATAGTAACAGATGAAACAAATAAATAAAGCAAGAGGAAATCACTCTCCCAAAAATTCGTCTGTATCATGAGAATAGAAATTTTGTCAACCAATGCAGTGCTATCACAAACTTTCAGAAAGAATCTGAAAGTAACTATTTATTTTTATTTCTTTCTAGATAGACTATATTTCTATTTACAAGAGGAGCAAAGAAAGGCTGCTATCAAGATTCAATCTGTTTGGCGAGGCTATAGGACAAGAAAAAATTTTACTAACGAGAAAAGTGCTTTAATCAAAGAGAAAGCTGCTGTCAAAATACAGAGGGCAGTGAGAAAGTGGCTGCACAGGAGAAGGTTCCAAAAGTCGGTCTCGGACGAATCATTTCTTGAGTCTTTGGATGAGTCTACAGTCCAAAGCTTGCAAAAGGAAATAGAAAGGTAGGAAATATGTTAATATTGAGTATTTAATTAAATACTCAATAATGAAAACTTTCTACTTACCATTTAGAGGATTTCCTCTTTTGCACGTTACCAAAATTAAGGTACTTTCAGGTACTTTAAAAAGTAGTTAGATTTCTGCTCACAAGATGAGGTTAATGTTCCAAATTTTAGGATGTATGAGTTCCAGCAACTCAGACTTTACATTATTTGAATCTAGTAGTTAATTGAAGCTAGTAGGTATGCAAAAATTAATGGAATTCTTGTAATCAAACATAAAATATTGATCCGTGAAGATATGTGAATTTTGCGAAAAATTATTCTACGTTTTACAATTTTATTTCGATAATGGCGCAAATGCTGCACAGGCTCGGGAAAAAAAATCTGTGCTGTTATTGACAAGATACGTTACTAAAAGCAACAGCTAAAAGATGGTTCAGTCGCTTTGGTCTAGAAATTTCGATGTGTGTCTCCGTGCATTGGGCGACCATTCGCAGCAAAAGTGGATGATATTGATGATATTCTGGCAAAGTCGAATGACACCGTCTAAGCAATTATGATTATCCATCACCGTTTATCCATTACGTGACAACATTTGCTGATTGGCTTCAGAATAGCATGATGTGGCGGGTAACAGCTGTTCTCTGGTGCTGTGTACTTCTCCTCAGGGGAGACGACTTCCATGTCCCACAGCGTCAGATACTCTTGCATAAACTCACGATATTGCTGTTCAGCTAACTTTCGTTCAGAATGCAGTAATATTTTGACCGCGATCTCTTTTTGACTTCCCCAAATGTGTTGTATTTTCCTTGAAAGGTAGTCTCACTACGTAACTACCGTGCATGTTACAGTGGTGTGTTCTTGGGAGAAACTTCTTCTAATTTCCAAAACTTGCGAAGAACCTAACCTAACCCAGGCGGTTGTGTACGCTTTCCACTAAGTATTAGTAATGGAAACACTTCTACACCCAGAAGAATATCAATAGGACTCACTTTATTGAAAATTGGGTCCGCCAAATCAATTGTATCAAATGCGGCCACTGAGCGTGAAGATAGAGTTGTTTTAGGAGATCAGACGTAATTTTTGGCATCACAATGTTCTTGTTTTGAAACCCTCTACCTAGAGGTTGAAACTGTAAGTTCACATGCACTGGCAGTTTCTACCTCAGCTACCATTATGCCTGAAATGATTACTGAGGGTTTGGACTTCTGTAGTCCAAGCTTTTGTGCGCAGTTCTCGGTAACAAAGCTTGTTTCTGACGCAACGTCTAGCAAGGTTCTGAATGGTTAAAGCGCACATTTCTCCCCTTCAGTTTTGCAACAGATATGCACAATAGAATGTGCCAATTTGCTTTGCAAGCGAAATGTGACAATGGTTGATTCCTATGCCGATAATGTTAAGTTGTAAGTTGAGTCATTTCGCTCAAAATGTAATATCGTGTGATGTTTCTTGTCACACTTGCGGTAATTACCAGATGAGAAAGTGTCCTTCCGGCAAGACTTGCGCATGCAATTGAAAACAGAAGGGACACGATCCACCGCTGATTGGTACACGAGTTTGGAACTCTTATATAGAGAATGATTGGAGTTCCACAATTCACACGAATATTGCACCCATTCTGTTGTCACATGAGACGACGCTAGTTTTCCTTCGTGGCTTTTCATTAGCTCACTGCTCACCGACTGACGAGATTTACCATTAGTCGAAACAACCAGCGCGCGGCTCTGTTGAGAAATGCTGCCATCTTGTCGAAAGATGTTTGCACACTGTTAAGCGAAAATTCACAGTTTTCTTGATTCACCATCTGGTTTATCCACAGTGTGATAAACTAGGATGGCATCCCAGTGTTGGACTGATTGTTGTAGCACTTTCAAGGACCTAGCAAACCCCATAGTGGTGTAAATTAACTTGCTTAACGTCGCTGCTTATTCCTGGTAAGTGAATGGTTGCGTGATTAAACGCTTCAATGTAGAGTTCAAAGTTTCACGCTTATTATGATACTGGACATTCAAAATGTCACACGCTTCTTTGTAATTACTGTCCGTCATTTGCAATCACCTGAAGGAGTTGGGTTGGTTCCCTTTCAGAGAATCTTCACTTACTGCAGTTTCTGTGCACTAGAAACTTTACCGTTGTTATGTACTGTTACCACAAAGAGTTCGTGAAAAGACAGCCAATCAAATAAATTGCCTGTAAATGTAGACAGCTATATCTTATTCAATTGCACTTCGTTGCACTTCAGAAGGAGACGCTGAATTGTTTTGTGTAATTTGTAGATCTCTGAGTACCACACATTTGCTCTATCGTATTGTCCATCTCCTCCAATTAATTTTCTTTCTTCTCAAACTATTCATCAGAGGAGATAACTGCAATGTCGCCCAGGAGCTTCATTGATTTGGTAAACTAAAATAACTCTCAGATCTGTTTTTGTTAACGCTGCAGCTGCTTTCTCTTCGAGCTTAATTTTTGCTTTGAGACTACTTCTTTATCACTAAACTTTCCATGATCATTGTTCACAAGAACTCACAAAATGGGCAAAAAGTTAAGGTTTAAAATACGCACTCACTACATCAGGTATCACTGTTCACAGACATTGCTCATTCAGGCCGGAAATGACCATAAAAATGTGCTTGTTCAAACAGACGATTCTGTTTTGCGCATATGAATAAATTCGAAATAAACACAGTTTGCCATTAAATAGGTCTTAATGACGTATACTAATAACAATATAGTAACAAGGGGAACTGTTTATTCAAAAAGTTCTCAAAGTAAAAGGTGATTTGGTTTGTAATACACCATGCACGAGAAAGCCGAGATGGGTACAGCACGATATCTATCCACTCGACACGAACACAACACAAACACAGCTTGGTAGGACTTAACAAAAGCGTGACCGCCTAAAAAACAAACATTTTGAGGTTGAACAAAACTTAAACACGGAGCTCTCTAGCGGAGGAACGGTACTACAACATATTTACTGTTTCCAGTTGAAGGTAACTAACCCGAACAATAAGCTTGGGTCATGGATTTCGAGAGCTCACTGAACCGCATTCTTTATAGATAGATTAAAGTGTGAAAACGGATATGGTCTCTGTTTGTACAGACAGTTTTCAGTAATTTGGTGTGTAGTCTGTAGTAGATTATGTTCTTGAGAACCTAACTGACATGTAAAGGAAATGTCTGGTTTTCGGGGAAATTTATCATCATTAACTGTATGTAAGATCGAAAGAGAAATGTTCTGTTATGAAGAAAAGACAACGAAAGATTTCGTTTGCATCGCATTTTTAGCATTTTGTGTAGCAAATTGCGATGCCATACCACTTAAGTTAAACACTGATATATATATAAATCTTCATATAGTAAATGTTTAATTTTTCTTAATATCTTGCTCAAGAGGTTTAAAACTCTGAAACACCCGTTACGTACGCTACTGATAATAGTATAAGACTGTAAGTTTCTATTAAGTAGTGTTTTATGTAGTGCTGGACATTGTTGCTGCTTTTGGAGGCTTTGGCTCGTACAGTTTGTCTCAAAATTAATTCTAACTAATCGATTCTTTAAATTCTAAAATTTCGTGATACAATCTGTAAGACTGCATGACACACCAGTTGCGTACCACAGATTTAAATTAAATTTATTTTGCTTAAAACAGAAATAAAATGCGATTCTTCTGACAATTCTGGGACACTAATCTAATCTCACTGATAGCCTGAGAGACGCATATTAGTCCATGTGATGGTAGGATCTTAATAATGCAAGTTTAAATAAAGTATATCGTTTTTTAGATTATAGTTAATGGACGAAGACTTTTGACAGTGTACTGACTTAATAATTTTATATTGTACAGGAGACTTGAGGAGAAAGCTTAAATCTATTTAACATTCAATACTCAAAATTTTGCATATCGTGGTGATACATAACTTTTTTTTTATTTTTTAAATATTTTTTTCTATTATAACCATTACTGGAATGAACCCATTGTAGCGTAGTCGCTAACGCTGTCACCTTTGGTGCGAGCAGTTTCAAGTTCTATTTCCAGTGGGGTCACTTGGTCGGAAAGGTGTTAAAACATTTTCAGAATAGCCATCCAGAGGGAGGTTTTCCTGGGTTTTCCTCATTCACACCAGGCAAATGCTGGAATGATACCTAACATAAAGCTCCCACGCCGCTTCCTTCCTTCCTTTCTTCTTTTCATTCTTCCCCGGGTAGTGTGATCACCGAGGAACCTCGTCCTTTATACAGCCGTACATGTCGAATGCGCAATCCTAATTTACCATAACGAACATTTACATACATACATATATATATATTAGGGATGGCCAATTCCGGAATTTTTACTTTCCGGAATCCGGAAAGTAAAATCGGAAAATTCCGGACTTCGAAAAATTCCGGAATTCGGAAAAATTCCGCATTTCGGAAAATTTTCGGAATTCGGAAAAATTCCGGATTTCGGAAAAATTCCGCATTTCGAAAAAAAATCCGGAATTCAGAAAAGTTCCGGAATTCGGAAAAATTATTTTTTCTTTTTGTAATCCTAAGAATTTTGTTCAAATGCAAACAAACAAATTTCCTTTATGTAATCCTAAGAATGTATGATGCAAGATCCTAAAGTATACACTACTCAATCTTTCCATGGTTAATGAGATGTAGTCCAAAAGTACGATGTACTCCTAATATTTAATTTTTGTTTTACTGTGATATTGTCCAGAGGTAAGACATATATCACACTGAGATAAACAACTTGACATAATGAAGATGTTATCATACGTAGTTTTCCAGAAAATCGTGAGAAACGAATTTTTATAAAGTTAAAATATGCGTCGCTTGTTGCCAGTGTGATGCAATTGATAACTTTTATGCTGGAATAGTCTTACTATTATTATTATTATTATTATTATTATTATTATTATTATTATTATTAATCGTTTATGTACTGTAAAAGAAAAATATGAACCGTTAAGTAGTAGATTTTATCTGTTGTTTTTTGATATCTTCTAACAGTAATAACAAACTGCTTGTAAATACGCAATGATTATTAAGGACAATGGCATATTAATGTAAGGACTACTTTGCAGACTAGTAATAAATAACAAATAAACAATAGTTGCAAAAAAAAAAGTAACTAACTTGGGCACGTCAGGGGACATCCACATTGCGCATTATGTTCGCGAGAATATAGGGACGCATTGAGATTCTAGCAAAGAGCGTGGTGTTATCATGTTCGTTTGGCTAATTTTAATAAGGTGAGCCTGATGTATAAAGTTGTTAAAGTCATATTATGACTCCAAGGGCCGTACGATGGAGGCATTAACGTTAATATTAATGGCACTAATGAGCATAGGCGCCGACTTGAAGAAAATATGGGGGGGGGGTCCAAATAATGAATAAATATATCATCATCATATTCAGCCCTTTTCTATCCGCCCCCCCTCTAAGATCTCGGTTCGATACTCCGCTACAAAATTCACGCTGCATTGATCTTTACTTGTCATTTGAGTGCTGCCAGTGTTGGTTGAAGCCTCAGTGCTCTATTCAACACTGTTTTGAAAACGGCGTTTTCTATCGAATAAGAAGGCTGTTCCTAATATTGAATTAAAGGCAGTACAAAGTTTAAGACAGAAATTCTCGCTCCTCTTTGTTAATTCTTCCTCGACTGGATTATATTGGGGGAGCGAGGATCTCACTCTTAAATATTGGGGGGGGGGGCAAAAGTGTTCTGCCCCCCCAAAGTCGACGCCTATGCTAATGAGCACTTACTTGCTCTAACGGTTAACCTCATTTTTGAGATGATGATTAGAAGTGGGCGTGTTGGAATGCAGTTAGAAGACCTATATCCATTATTTCAAAAGCGCACGTTATCTGTGGAGTACTAACGATTTGCGTCACTATCAAGCACTAACGTAGCACTAGCGACGTTTAAAGTCGAAATTGGGGTCTGACATAAGTGGCTTGTCAACTTCACGGACATTATATTTTCCTTGAATGCGAGAATTTTGCGCCCGGGAAATTTGCGCCCTACCACAAGAATAGGGAAAAATGCGCCCGCAATATATTTGCACTGGGATGTTTGCGCCCTACCACAAAAAGAGGGAAAAATGCGCCGGCTATATATTTGCACTGGGATGTTTGCACCCTACAATTCAACTTATTTTTGTATAGTGTAAAGTAACTTCCACTCACACTTGAACTAGGCTTACCTCTCATCGTCTCAGTGAGTTACTCCATCCGTTATAGTATTCCGAACAAATGAAAAAAATACAATTTTAGTTCACTAAAGGGCAATCCATACAAATACAATTTTTCATTATACTACAAAATTTATAATAAAAGTATAAATGACTGATATATAATTATTTATTAATATAATCAAAGAGTATAATTTAATCTACAAAAGGCTGTTTGGCTCTACCCAGATATCTCTGTTCACAACCCTTGCGAGTTGTTTGGCTTTTCAGGACACAAAATATAGAAAAGAAAATGTAAAATCAGTTCAGTAATATTATCAAGAAATCTATGTACAATGTGTTTACTTGCTTGAATTACACTTCAAACACACAATTGCGTTCAGTCGTTCTTTCAGAAAAAATGTTCCGGGGGGCACACTTAGTATTCCGGAGGGGGGGGGGTCACTGCTGGTACTATGCTATTTATTATTATATTATAGACGTATTATTTTGGTCTCCTCCGAGGGGGCACTCTGAGAGCTCTGGGGAGGCCAGTGTTCCCCCAAAATCATCTCTGGAAGAAGCAGTGATTGCGTTGATCCGTTGTGTTCTTTTGGCTTATATTGAAGTTTATTCTTCCCTTATATAGCCACAATGAAAATAAATCACAAATGGTATGGCTGTGGGGGGAGGATTGTTTATGCTGTAATGTCAGCCCCTCCGAGGAAATGCGTAAGCTCGAATAGGTTCTTTTATTTCGCAGGGCTCAAACTTCCCGATGGAGGTACATTGCAGGCGCAATTTCCCCTGTTCTTGAGGTAGGGCGCAAATTTCCCAGGCGCAAAATTCTCGACACCGTTCGAATGACCTCGGAAGACTATATCTTTTTCAATACTTTTTTATATTCTTTTTCTCGAGATTTCTTCATAGCTTCTTATTAAAATACTTACTAACATATCCTCATTTTATTGTCCTAACCAATCAATATGGGTATGTTATCGGTAAAATATTTAGATTGATCGAGCCCCTGGTGTGTAACCACAGTATTTCATATCATCCCCCCATTAGAAATCTTGGCTAAACGAACTAATATATGTTGCCAATAAAATAGTTTAGAATGATTGAGCCCCTGGTAAATACCCACAGTATTTCGTGACAGACCCCCCCCCCTTCCTATTATCATATTCTAGCTACGTGCCTGACTCAGCTAATTCTCCACATTCTTTACCAAGCACACATTTTCTAAAGCAGAAAATGCTCTCTAAATACCTAAGCTCATTATTTTCAGCAGATGCACAAATTGGGTAACATTCTATCTACATGAATGTTATATATGTCGATTACTGGAAACCGCTTCTCGCTATCTATTACCATATTTTCTATATAATGATTAACGTTAAAACCGGAAATGGTTGATTTGTACCGCTTCCGGTTTGAATATTACATTCATCAGGAAACTCGATTCTTAACTATTGACTCTGTACATCGTGGCCAAAATTGATGGTAATCCATCAGATAGTTCTTGAGACTGTTTGTTTCACTGGCGGACAGAATGAATATATGACTATAGAGTTTTGATAAACTAAATTCGATAATGAGTGATGATGGAACAAATACAAGAAAGGGAACCAAGAGTACCACCGGGAAAATTTTCGAACACAAAATTAGCCATCGAAAACCCACATGTCCTGGGTTAGAATACCATAGATGAAAACTCTACCACTGAGTCATCAATCACCCGCTTATTAGTTTTATTAATTATTATATTAATATAAATTAATGAATGCCTGCTTATGTTAATTATTGAACAATTACATTGTATACTTCGTAAAGTCAAAAATTATAAATTTGTATTTACTGTACATAGGTATGTTGACAATAAGCGAATGTTGTTAGAATATTTGTTGAGATTTCTTTTCCTTCACTGCCTTTCGTCTGGTTAAAAAGTAGTTTGCAGTGCTTTGGAACAGCTGCAGGTGGGAACACGATAATGTTTGAGACATACCGGCGACTTTTTTGTGTGTGAAAATAAGACCTTCCCCATAAAGCAGTAAATAATTGCAGTAGCAATTATCTACGTAAGTGATAGACATATCCAACTACAAGAAACTAATACAAGTATATATATTCATTATTGTGTTTTTCTTTTAACAGCTACTACTAGGGATGGGCAATTCCAGAATTTTTACTTTCCAGAATCCGGAAGGTAAAATCGAAAAAATTCCGATTTTTTTCTAAATTCCGGATTTTTCCGAAATCCGAAATTTTCCCGAAATCCGGATTTTTTCCGAATTCCGGATTTTTCTGAATTCCGGATTTTTTCCGAAATCCGGATTTTTTCCGAATTCCGGAAAGTAAATTTTCCGATTCCGGAAAACAAAATTTCCGGAATCCGGATTCCGGAAAATTTTGGCCATCCCTATATATAATGGGCTGAATCGTTTGAAATAAATTTTTGAACGCAGTTAGTACCTACCTGAAACTGGGTTTGTATCATGTCACTTTGATTAAAGTGCGTACCCTAAGGGGGTGAAGGGGATCAAAATTTATGCCAAAAATTTGTCCCAGGAGTCTCAGGAAAATGAAACTTGGTATATAAACTCTTGATTAAAAGTAATTGGACACGTGTCCCGGCGTTCCAAAAAATTCCGCTTATAGGGGGAAATATCCCTAATTGTTCCCTCCATATTCAACTTGACGTTGTCTGTCGCTCATCATCACTTTTAAAACGGCTGAACCGTTTGAAAGGATTTTTTAAAAACATAGTTAGCACTTTGATCGAGCCGATTTTTATCATGTCACTTTCATTAAAATGCATATCCTAAAGGCGCTGGAAGAAAGGGTTTTAAATGTTCTCCAAAAATATATCATCTCATGAGCCCCACATGTTCGGAAGATGAAACATCGTATATAACCTCATTATAAATAAGTGACCATGAGCTCCAGCGTCTTAGAAAATTCCGCTTCTAAGGAAGAAGGTAATCTCTATATTATTTTCAATATATGATATTAAAATAACATCGATTTTGTCTGTTTCATCATCACGGGAAAACAAGTGAACCCCTAGGAACGACTTTTTGAACATAGTTAGAACTTGACTCGTGCCAGGTTTTTATCTTGTTACTTTCACTTAAATGCATATCCATAATGATCGAGAATCAGGGACTTCTTTCACCAGAGGTGAGCTCTCCACCGTTTATCCTTCGTGCCCCCATTCCTCAATTGTGGTTAATATGGCAAGCGGCATATCACAAGCCAATATTCATGTTGACGTACACAGTATTTCCATCTATATATGCACACATGCTATTTACTGCTTTTTGTTGTTAAAGCGTTGAATTAGTAACCTATTGTCAATCCGTAACTATATGTAATAAAAAAAAGCGCGTTAGAGCAAAACACACTTTGTTCGAAATCGCCTTATGCAAGCTGTTCCTGTACAAGAAAGAGAAAAAAATTCTGTGTGTAACCAAAAACTGCATTCAAACAGTTCACATTAATTACTTGCAAGTAAATTAGATTCTAGCGTGTTATGGCTATATAATTTCAAATCTGGGTAGGGTATCCTTCATATGGGCTGGTATGAAAGAGGTTTTTGCGACTTTCGTAGTTCCACATTTTTGACGAAAATATCAAGATTCCACTTGATAAATTATACTGAACATTTGATTGACGAAGCAGAAAAAAAATATGTGTCGGGTTAACTATTATTAGAGATCTAATCAAAAAGTATCTGTATAGAAGGCGAATAATGAGGATCGTCTTTAGAATTCGTAGCTAATTGGTAACTGTACGTCGAAGTTTCATAGGGTGACGTATATAATGATTGATACCAGCAATTATTTTGTAAGATTGAAAATATAATTTCCATTTTGTAGGTGGCAAGAAAGGAACCCTTTAAAACACACTAGTGAAGATGAGTTGGCTGATTTACATAATGAAGTCCAACGGAAATTAGCTCAATTTTATTTAAGAGCTTCCTCTCGGCATAGTAGGAAAAAGCACGTAGAAGCTCTTACTGCACAGATTGAAGCAATGTCGACAATCTTAGAAAGTAAGTATAACTATTACAAATAAGTGGGTAAAGATTAATAGTAGTAGAACGTTTTGCTGTTGCATGTACACGTGGCGAAATTTCATGATTTTTCTGGCACAAGTGAGTTGTAATTATCAGTTAGTTTTAAAAGTAGTGACCATTTATCACACAAGATGACGTTGTTTTTCCAAATCTCAGGGTATTAGTCGCAGCGGCTCAAACCTAACGTCATTTAACAACTCAAGCCAGTACATGCGCAAAAAGTGGCGGAATTCTTATAATCTGACGTAAGATATTGCGTCGTGAAGATGAGTAAAATTTCTGAGCACAGCGCTACATTTGACACATTTGTTAAATTCCAGCTTAAGCGTACAGGAGTTTATAATTTTTCTCCACGTGTGCTATATATATATATATATATAGGGTGTCTTAAAAGTCCCCTGACACAAGGTATCTCTGTTATTATCAGAGTTATAACAAAATGTGGAAGGGGAAACCTCCAAATGATGTTTTCAATCTAAAATGAAGGATTTTTTTTTTTTTTTTTTTTAATCGGAGAAGCCATATGGCCTATACACTCTTTATGCGCCCAATGTTAAATGAAAATGCAACGTTGCCATTTACCTGGACCCACAACATAAGTGAATGAAGTTACCGTCTTTTACACTAAAGTTTCGATGGCGAATCTCCATTTCAAACATGCCCTCATTCACCATACTCTTACAAAATTCCACCTCCCTGCCCCAGCCCCTCTATTAATAGCAAGTTGCATTTTCATTTAACAGAGCACATAAAAAGTATACAGCCCAAACGGGCTCGTCTGATTAATAAAAAAAAAAAAAAATCCTTCACTTTAGATTGAAAACATCATATATGGTTTCCCCTCTTACATTTTGTTCTAACTCTAATAATAACAGTTACCTATGTCAGGGGACTTTTGAGACAGCCTATATATGTATATGTATGTATGTATATAATATATGTATGTATATATATAATATATGTATGTATGTATATAATATATGTATGTATGTATATAATATATGTATGTATGCATTTTTTTTTCTTGCTTGCTTGCTTTCTTTCTCGGTAACTACTGGCCGAATCTGAACGAAACATGGTGGGCAAGTAGCTCATCGTTCAAGATGAAGCTTTGGTGCCCGAGCAAGGCCAGGGACAGGCCAAGTTCGGTTTGTATGTTGTTTTATTTTTCGGTAGCTACTGCCAAGATCTGAACAATATTTGTGGAGCAACTAGCCCATCGTCTGAGAGATAGATCGCTATATTTGGCGATGAGCTTGGCCATGTACAGGCTCAGCTCAGTAACAGAGGTTTGCACCTGAGAACTTCTGAAGTCTGTTAACCTTGGCTTGTTTCAATAAAGGCGCAAATGCTGCGCAGGTTTTTGAAGAAATTTGTTATGTTTATGGACAAGATACGTTATGAAAAGTAACAGCTATAAGATGATCCAATCGTTTTCGTTCTGGAAATTACGATGTCTAAGATGCTTCTTGCAGTGGCCGGCGACCAGTCAAGAGCAGCTGTGGATGATTCTGGCGAAAGTCGAGTAGGACGAGCATATAAGTAGTCATGACATCGGCAATGACCTAAAGCATTCATTACCAAATACTGATAAACCATTTCAAGAGATCTGGCTACAAAAAGAAGCTTGACATTTGGTTGACACATGATCTGTCTCACAAACATTCACTCAGTCTAATTTCTATCTGTGAATCTATACTAAAACGTAACGAACTAGTACAATTTCGGAAGCGGTTGATCAGGATAGATAAAAAGTGCATAATCTACTACAACATTATGCGAAAACATCGTGGACGAAACGATGAGAAGCTCCACAATCTGTAGTAAAGCCCACACTGACATTCAGGAAGATTATGTTGTGCGTTTGATGGGATTGGAAGGGCAATGCACATCACGAGCTGCTGCTGCCAAACAGAACGATAGATTGGGATCCGTGCTGTCGACAATTAGCGCGAATGCACTTAGCACTTCAAAAGAAATGAAAATGAAATAAAATCTTTCCGTTTTACGTCCTACGGTTACGCTGTTCAGGCTAAAGGAGACTAAGGAGAAATGAATGCAATGATGGAATGAATAAAGTGGGGGGAAACAGGAGAACTGCGTGAAAACGTACGAACACGGTGTTTGTGCACCACAAAGCCCACTTGGCGCGAGCTGAAATCGAACGAGGAACCCCACGCGCCAGAGGTGAACGCTTTACCACTGAGCCACCGTGCTCTCCTTCAAAAGAAACGACCGGAACTGGTCAACGAAAAGAATGTATAGCATGTTAATAGCGCCAGACCACATACATCTTTAACGATCCGTCAGAAATTGAGAGAACTTCGCTGGGAGGTTTTAATGTATCCACTGTATAGACCGACCTGGCATCGTCAGAATATAATTTATTTCGATCTCTCACTGAATGAAGATGTTATAAAAATCAAATGTCATTTTTTTCAAACAGAAACCAGTAAAGTTCTCTAGCGACGGATTTATGGTATTGTTGGGAAATGGCAGAAGATCATCGAACAAAATAGTGCATATGTGGTTCCTGTAATGTTTTCAAATTAACAGTAAATGTATTCTCAGTTTTGACGTCCAAATGTTCAATAATTTTTCGGAACCTGATATATGTTTGAGTTCTTTCTCGTCTTTTAAATATTTCTGTGTTCCTGTCCCTGTTATTACCTTATCAGTTCACCCAGTTCGTTATTTTGCTTTTTATAGTTTTGAAAATTGCTTAAACAATGAAAGCATATGCCAGAGTGATCAAAATGTCATATATTAGCTTTTAACAAGATTATTTGAAGTTCCATAAGTTTCTACACTTACTCTTTTCTAAGATTCGATATTGAATATACTGCATTCGATAAACAGCTCTTCTTGATCTGGTTGTTAAGCAACCATAAACAAAATTGAATCGTTGTTATGGGAAAAGAAAATTACAAGCTTCAAATATAAATTCAAAAAATCAGTATTAATTAGTGTAACATTTTAAATTATTTTTTCTTCTTTTTCTTCATTCTTTACATGAATCAAATAAATATAAATAATATTGTTGCTTAGAATGGTTCCCGAAAGATGGGAATTGATAAGTTGTCTTGTATTGAAACAAATTATCAAAGAACTTTGGACCGTAATATGGTATTTAAAGTAGAAAGTACTTACTTATTGAATAGCCCTCGCATATTTATTATAATACATTTATAATTCCTTTTTACATATATTTAATAGTGATTTATTATTAATCTTTTTTATCATAATCATATTTAAAATTATATACAAACAAATTATTTACATGAAAGCACATATTATAATATGGCTTTTATAAATTACAATATACATACTGGACCCACAAAAAATTAGTTGAAGAATGAATAAATACCAAATTATTGTGCAACTCATTTTGCCAGGTCGTATTCCTGTTCGAGCATAGAAAAAGAAAAACTATTTCTTTTACTTTGTAAAAACTAATCATAAACATGGATTAACGATATTTTTTTAAAAATTAAAAAAACAATTAATAAAAACAGTAAAATTAATGATATTACATTTTCGCTGCATACCCGAGTGTCATTGTGTGAAAAGGGCTTAATCGTTATGTACAGTCAAAAACCATTTATTAATAAAATTAGCCTAATCCAACTTAATTAGGCATATCTGAAGTTACATTATTCAGATTAAGCTTAGAGAATACATTTTAAGGCACTAAATTTTTAATTCGTCGTAACCATTTTGATTTGGTTGCCTGTGTAGGACACCATTTTTTTAATTCATCGATATTGCGTAGACTCAAAAATGAAAACAATTATTATCTTCATTATCATGTGACATCCAATAACAATTATGGATTGAAATGTACTGACGTGTATAAACATAACCTATTGCACCAGTATCCTTCATCTTAGTACACCAGTATTCTTAAACTTTTTCCGAAACGATATTAACGCGAAATGGATGTGAGCTTGTTCTCACGGAACCCACTTCTGCTTGTGATTTTTGATTTACCAAGTATATCCATTTCTTATCGGATCCCACAATATGCTCCCAGAGTTCATTGCTTAATGGAGTCTTGATTCTCTGGCAGATGTCGGCCAGCTTTTTGATCTGTATATCAGTGAATTCTTGTAGATCTTTCTGATTCAAAGTGATTCAAAGCTATCTTTTTATCGATACCGAGCATCGCCGCTGAGTCACTAGTAATTAGGACGGCTTGCAGGCCAAAGTTGCCCGCAGCTACGGCTTGTTTACATTCGGTGGTCATCCGAAACGGGTTGATTTGTTAGGCTAAGATCACCGGCCTGTGCCGGCTTAAGATTTTCAACTGTTGTACCATTCCTTGCCCTTTAGCTTCGCTTATCGTTCTGTCTATCGTTGATAGTTTTCGCTTTCAGCAAAGGCGTATTACGACTCACAGTTCGGTTCGTCAAACACCATTTGTAAACGGTAAGTGAAACAAACCTGAATAGGAAGAGCTACAGCAATTTATCACACTACGGCAACTACGCAAGAAACCACAGGTGAAAATAAATACCCTGTATGAGTGTCAAAATATCCTCAACCTAAAATGAAATAAAATTAAGCTTTACGTCACACGGTTATGCCGGCTAGGCTAAAGGAGACGGTGATGAGAAATGAATGAAGTAGTGGAATGAAGAAGGTGGGAGTAAACGGGAGAACCCCGAGAAAACCCATGCACACGATGTTTGTCCACCACAAAGGTGAACGCTCTACCACTGAGCCATCACAGGCCCTCAACCTAAATATTATATATATATAAATGAAAATCACTATGTTCATGACTTCGTACTACTTAGAGCAACGCTGTCCAACGTTTTCACCTTAACGGGCGCAACTGGCTCCTGTTTTCCGACGTGCGGGCGCCTTTCGAAAAAATACAAAACTACTATAGAAATAAGCCTGCTGCTACTAGTACAACAACTACTACTTATTATTTATTTGTTATTAATATTATCATCATCACTATTATTATTATTATTATTATTTTGAAAATTGATACATACCTAGTGAGAAGACTGACACTGCACGTTTGCTGCCAGTTGAAGGAAATCTGGTGTGTAGCTGGAACAGGCTGCACTTATTGCGTCATTCAGGTGAGAGGGTGTCAGGGAGGTTCGGTACTTATTTTTGATCATGTTCATGGCAGAAAATGCGACTTCGCAAAGATAAGTTGAGCCAAAGCAGCAATAAATTATTTTAGCAACACTGCTCAGAAGGGGGTATTTTACTCTGTCCGTTAGAATCCATATATTACTACAAGTTGCATAGGAAGATTTCAAAACTATATCTTCTTGAATAGTTAGGATTTCAAGTTCTAAATCTTCAAGATTATAATTTCCAAACACTTCACATATCCTACTACCAAGATCAATAACATCAACAGAGACAAATGGATTATTGATGAACAGAACCACTGGTTCAAGTGTTACAAACTGGGCAAATCTGTTCCGAAACTCAAGAATAAGAATTTCCAAATGCTTTGAAAATTTTGAAAGATCACAACCAACACAATTTACTATTTCCACCATAGATTTGAAGTTTGGAAAGTGAGAAAGGGAATTCCTGTTTAAGTGAGCAATCCACAGCTTCATTTTCTTTTGAAAAGCATTAACTGTACTTATCATGGCTGAAATGTTATGGCCTTTCTCTTGCAATTCTAGATTTAACTCATTTAATTTGAAAGTGATATCTGCCAAGAAAGCTAAATCTAGCAACCATGATGTTTCATCGAAATCATGATAATACTGACCTTTAGATGACTTAAGAAAGTCCCTGATTTCATCCAAAAGAAAGAGAATCGTTCCAGTGTCTTGCCCCTACTCAGCCACCTGACGTCTGCATGAAGAAGGACGTCACCATGCTCAGCATCTGATAAATTCAAAATACTTTTGAATAATCGATTACGAGTGGAAGATAACCTAATGTAATTTATTACACGAGTTACTATTTTCACGACATGGTCGAATTTTAAAACTTTTGCACATAAAGCTTCCTGATGAATGATACAGTGGTAAGACAGAAATGTTGGAAATGATTCATCCTTAGCACAAAGAGCAAGAAACCCGTTATTCCTACCAGTCATAGAAGGTGCCCCATCCGTTGTTATTGCGACAAATTTAGAAAGAGGCAAATTGCTATCCTTAGCAAACTTTTGAAAGGTGTTATTTATATCTTCCCCCCTAGTATGTCCATGAAGTGGCAGCAATTTGAGAAATTCCTCTTTCACCGTGAAATCATCAAAAATCATTCTAGTAAATACGCACAACTCAGCAGTGTCGGACATATCAGTACTTTTATCTAACTGGAGCGAAAAAAAATCACACGATTGCAAGTCCTGGTGCAAATGATTTTGCAGATTATTCGAAATCTGCTCCACCCTTCTAGCAACAGTTTGGTGAGACAACTGGAGTGCACTGATGGAAGACACGATTGTATGTTTATCTCTGTGTCCATCGAACAGGGATTCAGCGGCACTAATCATTGCTTCTTTCACTACTTCACCATCACTAAAAGGCTTTTTCTTTTTAGCTAACACATAACACACTTTGAAAGAGGCAATTGTTACGTTAGTAGCTTGTTGAACAGGCTTTGAAACACATTTTGTTGCAGCGTTAATTTAGATTTTAGGTTTCTCACTTTGTGTTTCCTGAGTTCAGAATTTATAGGAAATTCAGTATCGAAGTTTTTGTGATTCGTCGCGAAATGCCTCTCTACATTGCTTTTCTTAGGAATAGACACTCTTCCATTGCACAATAAGCACACCGGTTTTCCTCTGTATTCAACAAAACAATATTGTTCCTCCCATTCACAATTAAAACTATACGTTCTGTCTCTTGGCCACGGCAAAAAAAAGCACTGAATAAAAGGAGTCACGAGTACAGTTGCAACTTTTCTCAACATACACGAGTTCACACAAAGAGTATTCCCCAAGAGAGAGCGAGTCTATCCTCACAATGGAAATTTTTCAAGGCGCGATAAGACAGAAGACGATCGGGTAAAGACAGACAGCGCCGCCAGCAGCAGGCACGCGAACTACCGCGGTTGCCATAGCGTACCGGTAGCCTTATCCAAGTGTAAAGTAACAAATGTTCAGATTAACTGTTGTGAAACTATTTCTTCGATTTTGTTGAATGCTTTTTCCCAGAGTTCAGAACAGCCAGAAGTGCAAGTTACTATTTTCGAAATGAAATAACAGAAATAAAAGAAAATCTAATGTTGAAAACAAGAAATTTTGCATATTTTGAGTTCGATTTCAGAGAGCGCCAGGAAAATGCTTGGCGGGCGTCACAGCGCCCGCGGGCACCGCGTTGGACAGGGCTGACTTAGACCACCCGACCGATCTCGATCAAATTTTGAACATAAATGAGGTTCGGGCCTGGGATGGTTTCTATCATTTCACTTTGACGGTGTAACTTAAGGAAAGGAGAGGGGGGAGATATTTAAAAATGATCGAAAATGACCGATATTAGTGTCAAATGCATAGTTTTCGAGGTCGCAGAGATGAACATTGACACTTCAATGACGATTAAATCCTAATTCATCCCATCAGGTGTCCAAAATGAAGAACATGTATTCTGCTAATATATAGTCATTTTATGAACAATTGTGTAAAGAAGACATTCAATAGACGTAATTTTCAGTTGTCTTGAGCTTATGAGTTTTGTGTTGTTTGTATATAGGCTCAAATATTCTGTTTTATAAATAGGTGCACCGCCCTTACCAGAAGCTGGTGAACAAGATCTCTCATTTTATTATTGTATTTCTCTGCCGTCGGCTACCCAAGCAAGACTACAACACAAAGAAGAACTAAGAAGACTAAATGCTCAATGGTGGAAGAAACTTGATGACGATGAAGATAATTTATAGGAAGTGAAGGAGTAAGTTGCATGAATGATAGTGGATTAGGTTCATTGTAAATAATACAAGTTTGTAATATATACAGTATTGTTGTTCCCTAAAATTAGAAATGTGAAAAATAACTGATAAAATACTTGTAGTCGGGTATTTGATCCTTAATAGTATACGAGAAAAAACAAGTTAGAGCATTCCGAGATTGATGTTCCTGTAGAACGTAGTTTTATAAGATGGCTCGATAGACTAAGTTTAGAAGATTTGGAGTGAATCCTCAATGCGTATGTAGTTTGACTCGAAGAGAAGCTAAGCACTGTGTTTGGGTTTTACAGTTCAAAAGTTTAATCAACATCCACCGCTGCTACCGTCCTGTGTGTATGTGTGTGTGGTATTTTTTTAAAGACAGCTTTGAACAAAAATTGCTAGATTAATCAATCAGTTCATTAAGTGGTTATTATTTGAGCAGACTAAGCGCCAAGATAAACATTTACAATAATATCCTGTACATATTAAATATTAAGTAGCTTATTGTAAGCAAATAAAGTACAATTTACGGACTATTAAGCATTTTACGAATATTTTGAAAAATAATAATAATAATAATAATAATAATAATAATAATAATAATAATAATAATAAACGGAGAGAAAATTAAATACAAAGGTTGTCCCGAAAGGAAACTTTACTACCGTAGAAACTTTACGCGAAAGATAAAGAATTGGAAAATTTTGTGAAAATAGATGTGTTTTGGGTACCTAAAAATATGGTCTATTGCTTTGGATACATTTGTGCCACTGATCAACGTAACACTGAAATATGGTCCGGAAAATTTTCAAAGGGTGTTTTGACAGCGATTTTAATGTCTCTCACGTCCTGAAAGTGCTGTCCGCGAAGGTTGTTTTTGAGGAGGATATGCAAATGGAGATCAGAATTGTAAGGGAATTGTATTATTACCACGTCCCAACTCCCGTTAAAGGGCATTTTGGCAGCGACCCTTGATGTTAGGACTTGGGTTATCGTAGTACTGGACAACATTTTTCAGTAGAATATGCTTTCCTTTTTGACGTGAGCTTCTGTCAACTTTTTAAAAGTCGGTACGTTCTGAGCACGTTCATTATTCTACCATGTTCCAAAAAATCCATACAGAGCTCCTTCGTGGCTAAGTGGTTAGCGTACGCGCCTTTGGTGTGGAAGACCTGGGTTCGATTCCCGGCGGGAGTTCATGTGGTTCGGATTCCACGTTAATCAGTATATCCACGTCTCATATAGCCTCGCTGCTGCACGGGACGTAAAACTCCAAGTCAACTCAACAACTCATCTCAAAAAATCCATACAGATAACAGTCTCTTTGTCCCAGAATATTTTCATTGTTACCTATTTGTGGTTCGCTGAAGAAAACAGATGTCATTCACTGACGAACGTTTGTTTTCTGGAACATAAAAGAGGATCAAATTTCAGTTCTTGTATCACATTCCTCTAAAACGTATCTCCCAACCTCTCAAACATTTCAGCAGATTTTTGCACACGTTTGTCATTTGTTCACATTGTTCGGGAGTTAGGTATCACGACATTCACTTGGCAAATATGTTTCTATACCTCAACTCATGAACTGATGTTCCCATAGCATTATTTTCTCAACCAGTCACCTCACGCAACTCCAGTTTGGCTTCACTGAGGTTGTAGTTCTACCACTTGGATGCATAATATTACTATTATCAATTATGTTATCGTCATTTGCTGCCTGCACGTTAATGAGTCTGCGGAGCTTGGCAAATCTCTATTTGGAAGAATTCGATCACAATTCTCGGCTTTTCGTGTTGTTTATTTAGTTATCTTCAAATAAAAGATCGTGTGATTAGTAACATATCATGTTACATATGTGTGAAGTTTTCTTATGTTTCGATAAAAACAATGAAGTTATTACGGTAGAGGCATTAATTTCGGGGTGATCTTTGTAGAACTACTACAGGCTTTAAGACTTTACGTATGTATCTAATATATCATGTTTGTAGTGTTTGAAAAGTCTGACTTCATTGTTATCTTTATTTCCACACACGAGATTCTCACGCTTATAATATGGGAGTTACCAATAATAATGTTTAGTGTAGAAAGTACTTAGCTAGATATAGTATCTAGGCATCTTTTGCAGTGATGTCCAAAGATAATAATTATTCTCTTTTGAAGTTTGTAGCCGTGGTTTCACTGTATTGTCTCATTCATTATATTGAGGATTTGGCCTATCATAGGCCATCTTTTTATATTAGAGGTAATGTACACTTATATTTGACAGTATTTCTAAACTTTAAATCTGACTTTAACTTTTAAATATGGCTTACGACGACTTTTAGTGTAAGGCATATACACAATAATGTGTTTATTACTGCAATAATATACACAATTAAGAACATAACGAATTGTATGAAGTTGATATACTGGTGAACAAGATTCACACACCTATAGAAAACAGTATATAGTGTAATGTTTCGATACTATAACAGATTTTTATCAGATACAAGAACATATTTTGTGTCTGATAAAGATGCCGATGTATTAACCAAACGCTACGCTGTATATTATTTTCGTTTAGATTTGTGCACTTTGTTCACAATTACATCAATTTAATATAACATATTCACAAAGTAAGTAGTGGTTTAATAAAAATAACGGACTGGTAACCCAGCGAGTATTGTGACAGACCAACTTACGAGTAGTCTCAGGTATTAACTCTCACGTTATTTTGTATTATCTATTTCTGCCGGTTCCATTTCTTCATAGTGTTACGGGAGGCTTCTTCTCCCATAACAGATAAGAAAAATATTAATGTTTTGCTGTGGTAGGGTTTTGACACATGTAGATTGAATAATGCTTGGGTCAAGACGCTCCTGGTACATCTCAATTTCAGCCGAAAGCTTGGTTAAACTCAAGCGGTCGGATTGCACTTCGAGAGAACCCGAAATGTATGGGATCCTTTACTGGAGCCGGAGACCATTATGTACTGTCGAGACCCAGAGATGGTAGAGCATTAAAATTAATGACTAAACTTTGCACTTACGAGAGGTGGGCGATCGAAACACTGATATTTGAGGGTTGCACCTTCATAAAGTATGTCTTCCAAAATATGAAAGAAATTGACCTTTTTTTCGTATTATTTCTTAAGGGCGTCTCTAGAAATTAAATTCAACCCTTCGATTAAGTAGACTTATTACAGAAAATAATTTAAAAGATTACAAAAATGGGTTAAGGACATATATACCACTTGGGTACGGTCGAGAATGATATTCTCAATTTCAAATTCCCAGTCTAATTATGGTTTTTTTTTTCTTTTTTTTTTATTTAACCTTCGTCTTGGTCATGAGTTCTCATGGAACCCTAAAACTAATCACAGAACTAGCTGTTCAGTACTTTACATGGAACTTGGGTAGGGTTTATGGAAAATCGAGAGAATTTTCCAAAATGTTTAAAATTATCGTGTAACATTCACTTCGTTGAGAATTGCCGTAAATTCAGATCAATTAATCACGATCCATTGTAATTCTCCATAGGATGCTTGGTAGTCATGCAAAATTCCCAAAATCTAATCCAACTTAATCGAATCCACTTTATAACTCACCCTGTAAAGCGGCCGGGGTTGATAAAACTAAAACTACGGTCTCCTAAGCCTACCATAAACGACCAAAAACTAAAAAAGTTTGAATTGTAACATCCATATCTTGGTAAAAGAAAAATTGCCCTAAAATGTTCGTTTTTAGATATAAGAGGAGATTACATTGTTCGAGTTCTGTTCACAGACATGACTATATGTTGCCCGTCCTACTGCTCTTGCCTTCTAACACTTTACATGATGTCGGACATCGTACTCATTCGATGAAATTTCTTGCGGAGGGATTTCTCCACAATCGTAACAATGTCACACACATCGACCAACAGGACGAACGGACACGTGTGGGGCTCCGAACCCTTATTTATATACTCCGGAACAAGGTAGACTTCACTTTGAGCCTGCCTTGATTGGGAGAGAGGTGGGCTTCCTTTATCTTCGATCACGTCTCTTTGGAGTGAGAAGCAGAAAAACACAACGACAGAGAAAATGTTTACTTCTGTATTGTCTTATTGCTGGAAATTGCTTTTTTTTTTTTTTTTTTTTTTTTTGTGAAATCCTGGTTTTCCACCCCGCACCCCCCCCACAGTTTTATGTGCGAAACCAACAATACGATGGAAAAAACAAACAAACCAACAAACAAACTAGATGCAGCAAAGCAAATTTCGTGAAGACCAACATTCTCCATGTAGAGTAATTGACGTTTTATAACAGCATTTTTCTTCCCATCTCTGTTACACATTGGAGATGGCCACTAATTCTGCCCACACTTAATCATCAGTCATTAACTTGAACATACCTTGCTTCTTGTATTTCATTACATTCCTAACGCAGAATTTAAGAACCCAGTTTCCGACCGGTCCAAAGTAAGTTTACGGCTTTTTACGGCTTCTCCAGTGACTTACTCCGAACCTAGAATAGACCTCTTACACATTAGATATGAACACGCATACAGTCGGCCAAGGTTCCTGTTGCGTTCAGCCAACCAAGTACAGCCCAGTTTGTGTCATGCTTCAGCCTTCTACTATTTTATTATATGACTTTTTGGTGTTTACCGAACTCGATTGGGGGTCGAACCCGGACATCTCTGATTCCTGTTCCAACCCCATGTCTCAGTTCTGGGAAGTACTTCAGCATACAGGAAACATGGGAAATGTCCCCATGCAGGCTCTCCTGGAAAGGAAGACACAAAAATAGAATAGTTAACTATGGAGGTATTATCCACTGCAAGAGATACATCAGGAATAGACTAGTCCTTCTGTTTGATAGTATTTAATCCAATAAATATGATGACGATTGTCTTTCAATTTATATACATGTATATACACTGTAACAGCCCATTATTGACTTCCTTTCACTGGTGCATCATAACAACACTCTTGAAAGTTAAGTTGATATTTTTTAAGATCAGATTTCACTGATAACCTCTCAGATTTCGTACAACAATTTATATATATATTTCCACAATACCCTAAGGGGTTGAATGTTATATTTCACAATACTTCTCAAACTTTCAAATTTCAACAGTTAGCTTATATCTTCACTTCAAAATTCCGTCCATAATGTTCAGTAGATTACCATTATCACTGCTGTACACTCGGTGAGATAAAAGTCCTACCAATCAGACTCAATGAGCTCCTCCTATAGATACACTAAATTTTTCTTCTACGTAAAAACTAGTGAGATGTCTCATACTGGTGTTACGGATGTTCCGTAACAAATAAGATAAAATTTAATGTTATGTAGTGGTGGGGTTTTGACACATGGCATAGCTTGGATAGTGCCTGGGTCAAGACACTCCTGGTACATCTTGATTTCAGCCGAAAGCTTGGTTGAACTCAAGCGGTCGAATCGCACTTCGAGAGAACCCGAAGTCTAAGGAATTCTTTATTGGACCCGGTGTCCATCATGTACCGTCGAGACCCAGAAAGAGTAGAGCATTGAAGTTAATCACTAAGCTTGGCACCTACGAGAGGTGGGCGATCGAAACACTGGTATTTGAGGATTGCGTCTTCATACAGCATGTCTTCCAACATAGGAAAGAAAGTGATTTATCTTTTACATATTATTTCCTAAGGGATTCTCTAGAAATTAAATTCATTCCCTCGATTAAGTAGCTTTATTAAAGAAATTGAAAAAAAAAAAAAAAATACAAAAATGTGTTAACAACATACCACTCGGCTATGGCCGAGAACGATACCTCGATTTTAAATTTCTAGACTACTTATGGATAGTTTTTTTACATAACCTTCGTGCTGGTCATGAGTTTCCCTGAAACATTAGAAATAATCACAGAACAAGCTCTTTTGCCTTTCCGTTGATGCTGGGCTTGGTTCACAAAGCATGGAGAAAATTTTAGAGAAATGTTAACAATCATCGTGGGTTATTTATGTCCCCAATAGTCTGCTATTGATAAGCATTACCTTGAATTGAGATCAGTCGATCACGATCCAGTGTAATTCTCCTTGGGAAGGCTTGCTAGTCGCGCAAACCCAAGTTTTTAAGAAAACTAGAAAAATTGAAATAAATCTCCAAATGAACCAAATTTGTCGGAACAACGGGATATTACACACTCATCAGGCGTTATTAATATTGGTGCTGATAGTTCTAATTCAAGCTGTCAACAAAGGAGAGTACGTTTCAGCTTGTTCCGAGACTATCTCACTAAAACATAATGAAAATTTACAAAGTTGTTAAAATTATTCTTAAATTCTTGGATTTTCAAGAAATCTAATTAAAATCACATTACAACATTAAGTCAGACTATTTCTGCCTTACACAGTTTGAGTCTACAGTAGTACATAGACTTTTATACATTGCCCAGCTCGGCTAGGTTCAGTTTATGCTTGCTGACACAACCGACCAACGCGGCCAAAATAACAGGGAAGAACTTTAGATTTCTTTGGTCTGCCATGGGCAAGCAGAGACTAAGTTCGCTTTTAAAATCGCTTAACTGTTAAAAATTCCTAACTTAGACAAAAGTCATCTTAGAACCTCGTTTTTGGGACGGAGGAGGAGGTTGCTTACTCTCGGTCTTGTTCCTAAGTAGGCGAACATGAGTGTATGTCGACTACCTTACTGTCTTTAACAACTGCGCGCTAACTATTTTCCTTATATGTTCACTAGTGTTCTACTCACCTTGTGGATTCTATCACAGAGTATTCTCCTAACAATACGAACAACGCGTATCGAGCTCAGAGAGACACTGTGAGAAAGCTTTGACGGACCACGCAGGGCTCCGAACTCGTGTTTATATACTCGGGAAGTTAGTGGCCATAACCTAGGATCGGCCCACAAAAGGAGGGATGGGATTTCTGTAACCTTGGACACGCCTCATTAGAGTGAGATGAAAGAAGACACAACAACAGAGAGAGATGATATTATTTCCGTATTTGTCTGTATGCCGAAAATCACATCTTTTCATGAATTCCTGCAAAATCCCAATTTTTTAACAACAAAAAAATTGTATGAGAGAACAGAAGGAATGTGTTGAAGAGAACCACAATTTATCTGAATGTATTAATGTAAATGTAATGGGAGAGAATATTCTCCATGTCGGGTAATTATCGTTTACAACAAGTTCTTTTTTTTCTTTCTTTATCTCTGTTAAACATCAGAGATCACCGTTAATTCTGCTTGCCATCACTCACATACCAATCTCTCTTTACCTAACACGTCCTCTATCCCTTGTATTGCATTCATTACACTCCTAAGCCTAAAAGCCAGGAACCCAGGTTCCGACCGGTTCAAAGCAAGTTTACGGCCTTTTATGGCTTCGCCAGTGACTTACTTCTAACCTAGGATAGAACTTTCACACATTAGATGTGATCATGCGTACAGTCAGCCAAGATTCCTGTTGCGTTCAGCCAACCAGGTACAACTCAATTAGTGTTAGTCTTCCTATTGTTTTATGACGTAACCTTTTGATGTGTACCGAGCTCGACTGGGAGTCGAACCGGGACTCCTCTGATTCCTGTTCTAACCCAGCAGAAAAACGCTGTTTTTCGATCATGATGTCGCTGAGATTTTACGGCGACATAAAATCTATGCTTATTATCGACTCATTATCGTGTTTTAAATTTTTATTTTTAATTATTCCTTTCCTTTGCTCATAAGCGCTATTTAAACTTAAAAAGAAGTGAACTTCGTATTTGTCTGCGCTTCCGGTGCTAAACTCGACTACGATTTCCGGCAACACTCTATGTTAATGTTCATCGTTTGTGCCTCTCTCAACTTCACTTATCTGGGGTACGTATGTTTGATGCCCGGTTACAAATCGAGACATGGCCGTACCCTGAAAACATAGGAGCCCGAAATTTGTATTCATGTATTCATAACATCCTCCTCCACCCATTGAAATTGAAGGTCACTATATGACCTTCAGTATAGTGGGCGCCCTCGCCCAAGGTATACTGAGGGGGTTAGTGTTATAGCTTAGAGATGCGCGATTGCGAGATGTTACAATCGAAACGTTTCAATTGTTTGAACCTCTCGAGACATTCCGATTGTGATTTCCATAACGAGATGTTCTTACCGAGAGGTTCTGACCGAGATGTTTCTAACGAAATGTTTCGTTTAGATGTGGCATCTATTCTCGTACTGGACAATCGAAGTCTTAAGGGCGAGGTTCTACTTGTGCATTACTACCTCATTCATTCGATCGCCATGAAACTTTGGAGGTTGTTGAGTACAATCCCGCGAAGGTTTTTGGCATAGTAAATCTAACCTCAGTGGCGTAGCCAGGATTTTTGTTTGGGGAGCCTACCTATAACCATCCGATCGCCATGAAACTTTAGGAGGTTGTTGAATATACTCCCGCGAACTTTTTAGCAGGACATATAGAAGGCTGTTTCAGCCTTATGGTAGTGAAGTACAGACCCGTGCCCTAGGGCGTAAAATCCCGTTTCCACCAGCGATCATGTTCGATGTGAGAGCCCCGTTGGTGAACGATTGCATGACATCGTGGTTTCCACGGAAGGAAACCTTTATTGAGCACTACCTGATCCAGTTTCGCCCACTCCTCCTTGCACACATTCCAAAGGCCACCAAGTGTGGTCGGACGACACTTATTGATGTTCCGTTTGAGGAGGCCGAAAGCACAGAAGTCCATAGGGGATGCATCTGGTGACTTGACGGGGATGTCTCGAAATGGGATAGCCTTTACACCTGTCTCCTGTTCCATACGTGTCATGTAGGCCACCGTTCGTTTGGCAGTATGGCTGCTGGCCTTGTCCTAATGGATGAATACACTGTCAGTGTCATTGCCATACGAAGCCGGGGCATGTTGGCAATAGATGGGTTCCAGTACATGCTCGATATAATACGCTGCATTCACCTTGACATTTGATGACACCCAGTGTATCGGAAGTTTTCCTTTTGTACAGAAACCCGTCACTACCATAAATCCCTGTGGGAAACTCTCCTTGCAGGAGCGAACCCACTTTGCATGATCGGTTCCATCACTGCGGCGGTAATAAATTGCACGCATCTGCTGGGATCCTGTCAAATAAACCCTTGCTTCATCTAAGATGATCACATAACGCCAGTCACCTGCAGGTAATCTTCATACAGCCTTTTGCATGCCACCCGCCGTTCTGCGATGTGCGTTGGCTTCAGAACATGGACCCGCAGCTTGTGTGCACTTCTGAGTCCCAAATTGTCGCGTATGATTCGGTGTACAGTTGCAGTTGACCGTCCAACACGCCTCGCTATGTCACGTTGGGTGGGTGGATTCTCCTGGGTCACAAATTGGCGGACCTTGGCAATGACGTCTTGACTGCGTTGTGGAGCCGATTGTTTCTATTGCCCCTTTTGACGACGCATGGCAATGGTTTGCTCTGGGTTTGCATTGCGATGAATGACTGCATTAATTCCCTTATCAGACACTGTGAAACCTTTCTTCTTGCACTGTGTTCTTATTCGACTATAGCTGTAGCATATATCAGAAAGTGCTACGATGTAGCCCTCCCAAGAAGGGTCGATTTTCGGCGGCATTTTGCTCACACACCTCTCTCCTCTGCACGGCTTGTACAGAAGTGTTGGCTACTCCGTACTGCGTGCGTCACGTTGCTAACGCGAAACTATCGCCTCTGGTGGCGACTCCAAATTGCTACCATAAGGATGAAACAACGTTCTGTAGTACATCTATCCTCAGTGGCGTAGCCAGGATTTTTTTTTGGGGGGGGGGGCTTATCTATAATCATCCAATCGATATGAAACTTTCAAAAGTTATTGAGTACACTCCCGCGAAGATTTTTGGCAAGACATAGTACATCTATCCTCGGTGGCGTAGCCAGAATGTTTGTTTGGAGGTCCTTAGCTATAAACATTCATTCAATCGCCCGTACGAAGGACGGGCATTTCAGCTAGTGATGTAATATAACGTAGTGTAATATTAACGATTAAAGAGTATAAAAATGTGTTTATTGTAAAATATAAGAACGTGAACATACTCACCAGTGAAGTATCCAGTGAAGTCTCGTATATTGTAGTCAACAATAAATCAGTCACTTTCCAACACTTTACACTGTGCACATTTTTAAAACATATTTTAACTGCGAGATTTTTTTATTGTCTAGAAATTACACATAAAGTACTGATAATTGTAACAGTATATTCAAGTAAAGAAGAAAATTAAATACACACACGATTGGTAAAAGAAATACTGTCTCTTCTGTTGTAAAGTGTTAAGAATCAAAAGTCAATAGCATTTTTCTTTAATTTATTGCATGACCTTTATGTTTCTATTAAAAAAAAAAAAAAAAAAAATTTCATCGAGTTTCTCTGAACTAAGTTTATTTCTCCTGTCTTTAGTGACTAGACTTGTCATTGAAAATATTCGTTCAGAGGAGACGGAAGTAGTTGGAATACACAAATATTTAGTCACGAGCCTGTACAAGTCTTTGAATGTAGCATGGTGAATCGTCCAAAACTCTAATGGGTCTTTCTTCCGTTCAACGAATGTAAGGCATTTCAATATATTGTTTAATAATCACTGTTGCAGTTGAAGATGGGGTGAGTGCAGATGTTGAGATGCAACCTTAGAATCAAAATCAGCTCAAATGTCATCGTCATCATAATTAACCTTTTTTTATTCTTAACGACTCGGTTCAACATATTTCTCTGAATGCTTCGGGTTGTCTAATTTACTGATAAGTGCAGAAAGCTCATCAACTAGTTGCAGTTGGATATTTTTTGCAGACTCTTCAGTGCCAAATGCAGATTTCTTAAATCGCGGGTCTAAGAAAGTTGTCTTATCTACTAACTTATTTAGCTCTAAATGGACAAGCCGCCTGGAAACATTGTCCACTAACGACAATTTCAGCTGTGTAACCACTTTCGTAATAGTGACTTTCTTCTGAAGTGACTTCTGCAAACCTCTAATAAGCGGTACAACGAAAGACATTGTTGGGTAGTGTTCTGCCGACAAATTTTCGGTCATTGACAGAGCAGGCTTGAACACAGGTATTACCTCTTCAATAATCATCCACTCCTCAGCATCCAAATTCCTCTCCTCGGGTGGGGGCGCGGTGGCTCAGTGGTAGAGCGTTCACCTCCGGTGCTTGGGGTCCCTGGTTCGATCCCAGCTCGCGCCGTGTGGACTTCGTGGTGGACAAACACCATGCTCGTGGGTTTTCTCGGGGTTCTCCCGCTTCCTCCTACTTTCTTCATTCCACCATTTCACTCATCTCTCATCATCACCGTCTCCTTTAGTCTAACCGGTATAACCGTCGGACGTAAAACTTAAAGATTTCATTTCATTTCCTC
Organism: Thermobia domestica; assembly: GCF_964235325.1. NCBI lineage: Eukaryota > Metazoa > Arthropoda > Insecta > Zygentoma > Lepismatidae > Thermobia > Thermobia domestica. The sequence goes on along the minus strand of NC_137455.1, from coordinate 292,181,011 downwards.
TCCTCGGCATCAGTCAAGGAAGCAAGAGCAACAGTCAATGGTAACTTAAGTTTAAGTAACCTCTCCAACTTCATAAGTGAGCTGTACCATCGCGTGGCTACATCTTGTACTACACTCAAAACTGGTAAATTCATTTGTTCTTGAATTTCTTTAAGTTTATATGCTTCATTGTTACTCCTTTTAAAGTAACTTACTAATTTCTTGCATTTAAATAAAATTACTGAAAACTCTTCATTACTGTTTATTGTATCTTGGACACAGAGATTGAGAGTGTGCGCTACACAGATATGGTTGTGTTTATTCAAATCCTTGATGGCTTTTCGTGTGTTTTCGGCGTTATCTGTAACCACCGTTACGACTTTATTAGTTACTTTAAGCTGTTCGAGAACATTTAAAATTGCCTCTGATATGTTTTCCCCGGTGTGAGATTTTTTTTTATTTCCTCTGTTGCCAATACAACTGAATAAGTCTTAAAATCGTGAATAAAATGACCTGTAACTGTGATAAACGATTTGTTACTATCTGATGAATATAGGTCTGTTGTAATTGACAAGTGATCAATGTTTTCGAGCATACTCGCGAGCTTTTGTTTTATGCTGTCGTAGTACTCTGGAATTAACGTTTCTGTCAGTTTTTCTTGAGGGCGACGTGTACTCTGGCCTGAGAGATTTTGAATAAAGCCTGAAACCCTCGTCCTGAACAATAGATAAAGTCTGATAGTCTAGAGCTATCATATGAATTAAATTTTGATCAAAAGTTTTAATCTGCTGCTCAGATATTGTGTTTTTGTCAGTAGATGTTAGGCACAATTGTTTCATTCTTTTTTTAGGGGGAAGTAAAGTTGAGTCAGAAGAGTTATCTTGTGGCGATTGTGGTGTCAATGTACAAGGAGTTGAAGTTGAAGAGCTTGATACTGCTGTAGCCGTAGCAGGGTCAGGTGCAGACGTTTCAGCATCGATGACACGGTCGTCTTGTAAAGCGTTTAGTTCAATATCGTGCCTCCTTTTGATGTGGTCATGTAGGTTTGTAGTATTTTTAAAAACCTACACTACACTTTTTGCACTTGACCTTTCATTTTCTATTTTCTCAAAAAAAAACTCCCACACTGTAGATTACTTCTTACGCGGACGTACCATTTTTAGGCAAAACCTTTATGCTTATAACTCAGAACACTATAATCACTACAGTCAAGCAGAACACTTATTTCTATAACTCAGATCAATAGCACTATATAATAAAATATATTGAAATGATAATTATTTGTGTTCAAAGTAAACGCCACTTTACCATACTACTGAACGATTTAGCCCTCTTTTATGCGTCATTGTCGCGCGGCAACAGGTGCGTGATTTGAAACACTGTCTCAATTTATGGTCTTTTTTTTATTATTTATTTATTTATTTATCCTTATCGCCCAGACAGATAACGTGCGATTTGGAAAACCTGCAGCTGTGTCCTAGAGATCGTATGACGTAGAGAACGAGTAAACATCATCTAACTATTTGAAAAAACTCAGTTGTGAATACTTATGTTGTTATTCCCTTCTTATGTGCGGAAGGAATCATTGTCAATGTTAAAATAACCAGCAACTTTAGTAACTTTTTTTTGGGGGGGGGGGGAAACAACTCAAGCCTATAGGGACATTTCTTATATGTGAGAAATAATAATTGTGAAAATCTAGATTACTGGTAACTTTCGCAACATTTTTATGTTTTGGGGGGGCCCAAACATCCTCTTGCACCGGGGCCCCGAAGAATTTTGTTACGGCACTGTGTGTAGTGCTATGTATCCTGCGTTTGAAGAATATGATTCTACAAAGAAAGTAATTATATCTAAGTTAAAAATTGTTTTTTATTGTTTATTGGTGTCGTATAATTACAGCGATTTATACATTATTAACGGGTGAACTGGTGGCTAGCAATATCTCAAATTTCACATAGTTTATGCTTGTCAGTCAATTCCGAAGCCATGACTGCTCGCACCAGTTGCCCGAACCAGGATTTTCAAAATGGGTTCAGTTCTTCTAAACAAATATTAAGACTCGTAAGATTTACTTACTCAATACTATGTATTTAATATATTCACTGTAGGTATGCAATGCGCGTAAATAATTGATGTTTTACATAATATATTATGTGATTCAAGGTGTGTTACCGACTTCGCTTCTGTGTCAGTCTTTTACATCGCGTCTTTGTTTGTGGTCTGTCGTTTTCACCCTCCTTGGAAAAAAAAAATAGCGGGCGTCCCTGACCGAGGCTATAGTAGCTGTAGGCCTACTGTTAGTGGCGTAGCCGGGAAGGACTGACCAGGCTCAAGCCTTCCCATTAGTATCATCGTATATCATTTTGTATATATATACACTGTATATATTTCGTTTACGATCCCGACGTTCCAACGTTTCTTTTAAATTTATCTTAAAGCAAGTATTGTAATGACATTTTCAGAAACCTAACTTCCCAAAAGCTGTACATTTAGCTTTGAATAAGTACTATTTAAACAGATTTATGGGCATTACCCAGTGGAGTAACCAGGGTGGATTCGGGGTCTGGACATCCGAAATTCATAAAAGTTGTTAAAGTAAAAGCTAAAATTGCATTTTCAGTCAATGGCAGATCCCCCACTAACTCCGAAAGTAAGTTCTGGCTAATGGACCGCTCGAAATTAAGCCCTGGCTAGCCCCTGGCATTAGCGGCAGCTGTGATCATAAGCCCGTCACGTATGGCAGAGACGTCCCACGGTGAGCACACAATCCGGGGAAGGAGGAAGAAATAAAGGATGTATGCGGGAAGAAAGCAACCTGGAACCTGTGGGTTAGGTATCATCTCAGCATTTGCCTGATGTGAGTGAGAAAAACTCAGGAAAAAACTCTCAAAATGACTGCCCTGAAAAAGCTATTGCACCTTTTCGACCAAGTGACCTCACCGGGAATCGAACCTGGGATTGCTCGAACCAAAGGCAAGAGCGGTAGCGAATACACCATGTCAAGCTGTAGATCTACGCCTCACAACCTTGCTGCTGGAAAGGCCGTTAAAACTAAACATTCGAAAGTTCAATTATTCGTCATTGGTTGATACATTTTTTATGGGCATTACCGGCAGCAACGACCTTAAGCCCGTAGCGTCTGAGGGATGAGTCCGTCGGCGAGCACACCAGCCGGGGAAATGGAAGGAAGAAAGGACCTATTTCTTAAGTACCATCCCGACATTTGCCTGGTGTGAGTGAGGAAAACTCAGGAAAAACCTCACTCAGGATGGCTGGTCTGAGAAAGCTCTTACATTTTTTCGACCAAGTGACCCCACCGCTGGCACCGTAGGCGAAATCAATTATTCGTGTCGTTCTCTATCTTGAGAATATACATAGTGTCTATATATATATATATAAGGATGAAGAACAATTTCCAATAAGAAATGAAACTTTAAATGAGGTTATGTAATTCAACACGAGCTGCTTTCAATTCTCTTTGTCGTGTGTGGTTGCATCTTTTTACATTTTGAACGAAATGTTTATTGAAAGAAAGAAAGAAACAAATAACTTTAAGCAGTGTGTATGTACTGCATAGCCCATCTTCCTTTCCTTTTCTTTCCAATTTGATTATTCATACCATACATTAAACAAGGACATCTGTTCCACAACACTTTCTATAATCTTTATTGGTGTGTCATGAACGAAATGTTGATATTCGCGAAAACCTGTTTTTGTGCAAGAAATGATAACAAAATTGGCCTTAGACTGTATGGAATTGGCGCGAGCCAATAAAAGCGAAGTACGAATATTCAAGTTGAAACCTGCTCTTGCTTGTTAATACAGACAATTGCAGACGATTTCCCTTAGCGAATGCAACAATCGAGAGAAACCTTTCGATTGTACAAACCTCTCGATAAAAGAACCTTTCGATTGTTAGGGCCTCTCGCAATCGCGCATTACTGTTATAGCTTGAACAAGTAAGTTTATGAGAGGAGAAAAAAGGGGGAAAGTCAATTTGTGTTCACCTAGTTTCCTTACAGCTAACTATGCTTTTGATGAATTATTACCAGTACTATTACTCAATATACTACTATTATTCAGTTTAAACTCATTAAAATTACTTATACTACTTATACTCAGTAGGAACACTCTTGATGGTTTATTAGTATTCATGGGAAACTCATGGCCTGTGTGTGAAACTCATACATTTGTGAACATCACTATCGTACTTTAGTATATTAATTATGTTATTTTATCCACTTCACCTGTTTTTTATGTCTACAATCTATTTTATGTATACTTTCCATGCAATTTATTATTCATTCCTTATTCACATTACATTGTTCTATTTGCGATCTCTTTTACAACTTGTATATTTCGTATATCATTCTTTTACTATTTCTTTTGTTACAAGGTCTTTTCAATTTTTCTTTTTAACACGACCAGTTCACACACTCACTAGTATGTTTCTTCATGATTTTCATCACACGTCAGTGGGTTATAGAACAGTTATTACTTGACGCTTGACATTATTACTTATCCATTCAGGTCTTCGGATCTGTAGTTCCGCAACAAGTTTCACGTAGGCAAGAGTTGGGCTATGATAATGTTCGCACTCATTAGTAGTTATGTATTTTCTTGTGATTTCATAGGAAGGTTCTCCATTCGATCACTGCAAGGTTACATACTTCTTGTTCGGCTTCATTGTGAGCGAGGTGTCAAATCCATTTGTGGAAATAGTGACACTGGTGCATAAAGTAAACATGAATCTTGTTTTGGGTATGTCTAGTTCAGACCAATTTGATTCCATGGTGCATAATATAACGTTACTCCCATGGGTTTACTGCCTTCAAGGGGGGCTTTTTAAGTTATAAAAGATTTAGCCCCAGAAGTAGATGGGAGGTATGACTGTCCCTCTAGTATTATAACGAAATATTGGTCTGTAGACCATGTTGGCTTATATGGTAAGTATAGATAGTACAGGAGGATAACTTGGCTGTGTACGAGTGTCGGTGTGACTTTTTTTCTTTTTGTTTTGTTCTGATAGTCTGCCTTTCCTTCTGACTTGGGACCAATGAAATTCTAGGACCCATGGTACGAAGACTTATGTAGAGGTATCGCATTTGATATTATAAGAGGGGCTTTTAATGTTGTAAGAGGTTCAGCCCCGAAAACAGATGGTAGGCGTTTACTGTGCCTCTGGTATTATAACGAAATGTTGGTCCGTAGACCATGTTAGCTTATATCAGAAGTATAGATACTATAGGAAGGAAACTGGACTGTGTACGAGCGTGACGGTACATTTTTCTCGTGCTCTGGGCTCAGAGTGGATGTTCTGGCTTTCCTCCTGTTTTCGTCTGGTACTCGTAGACGATAAGACGATAGCTGTCTTCCAGCTCAATTAGTGGAAGACTGATTAGTGGATTTTGGAAGAAGGTATTGCCTCTCAGATGTGGATGTGTTATGGTGATAACGTCGCTGAGATTTTACGGCGACATAAAATCTATCCTTGTTATCGACACATTATCATGTTGTAAATTTTTATTTTTAATTATTCCTTTCCTTTGCTTATAAGCGCTGTTTAAACTTAAAAAGAAGTGAATTTCTTATCTGTCCGCGCTTCCGGTGCTAAACTCGAAGACGATTTTGGGCAACACTCTACGTTAATGTTCATCGTTTGTGCCTCTCTCAACTTCACTTATCTGGGGTACGTGTGTTTGATGCCCGGTTACAAATCGAGACAGGGCCGTACCCTGTAAACATAGGAGCCCGAAATTTGTATCATAACACTGGTCCATATTACAGCACACACAATAACCTTGCACCAAACACTGTTATTCTGGGTTAGTTTTGTCCTACGTTGATTTCAAGCCAATGACGCTATATAACATCAACAAGTATTTGTTGTTCACAAGAAGGCCTGGGTTACTCCTTGTCACAAGATGCTAGAATCGTTCTGTGTGTTTCTTTTTTTTTTTTTTCTTTCTTTCTTTCTTTCCTAGATGTATACGACTCCCATGTGGTTGAAGTGCCGAAATATCGTCTCCGTCCTCCTTTTTGTAGTGGACAGCGGATGAATAAATAAATAAATAAATAAATAAACAAAAACTACGTTCTTGTTTCACTTCAACTATTTTATATAGGCAGATTATAGACTTCGGTACTTAGGGGTAGATCACTGCGCTATTGTTCATATGTACTTCCCACATGAAGTTGAACAAATAATAATAATAAAACCAGCTAAATTTCCACCTGTCAAAACGTACTGGCCAGTATAGCACAACTTATTCGGGATTGGTGAATTTTCCGCACAAGTAAATATAAGTGCAACTGAAGTGACGATTACTTCACGGTAATATTCCGGTACTATTAATCAGTTTCACCCGACACACCGCACGAATACTCCTCTCTGGCAATGTTAAAATAAATAAATAAAAACTCTCTTCCGAGCACTGAAGCCCGCTTGCTTGAGTCTTTCTTCACTCTAACAATGAGAAGCGGTTGTCTTCGCCGCCACTCTGTCGCTTCTACAAATAGCAAACCCCTTCAGGCTATGTGCAGATGTGCAGGCGAGTTCAACTACACTACCAGATAAATACATTCAAAAATACCAACAAATTTTGAGTACTCTCTCATCAATATCTCTCGCGCTAAAAATGATAATTCGACTTGTTCGATATGATTCCAAGAATAAGTCTTACTACTTCATATCCATGTTGAACAGCGATTTTGTCAATATGTAGGAAACTGCAATTTGTATCTTTGAATGAGTTGCATTAATTCTGCTTTTTTAAAAAATCATTTCGAACCTTCAAGTTGCATTGAATGAGCCAACGAAGTGTCTTCTTTACTCGTGGCCATAGTCGAAGCTTTGTCAGCAATAACTGAGTGGTATTTGCATTATTCATTACAATAATGGATGTCTTGTGTAGGTCGGGGAGAAGAGATTCCTGAAACCATTTAAGACATTTGGTTTGGTTCATTTCCTCATGATAGTCTCATGTTTTCTTCGATGTGAAGGGAAGAGAACATTTTGGGAGGAACCCAGAAGACATACCCCCTTTATAACGGCAATCCCATTGTGCCTAAAGCGTGTCGTCGGTCCATCCTTTACTAACACTGTGATTCACGTTCACCCAGGTTTCATCAAGCCACACTATATTATCGAAATTATGTTTTAATATTTCCCGAAGAATCTACATCGCCACGCAGAAACGTCAGTCTCCTTCCATTAAAATTCTCCTTCCATTTATTTTCCCATATGAAAACCCCAACTTTTTAATAACAGTATACAAGGATGTTTTGCTTCCTTGAAAAAGTTCGGTTTCTTGGAGTGACGCGTGTAACTTCAGGATAGTAGGATGCTCCTTGTTTTGATAATAAGAGTAAATGTGTCGCCGTATAGCGTCACTACACACGTTTACTTTTCTCTTCTCGCCTGGAGTTTCTAATTTTGAAAACCCGGATTGATTTTCTTCGTTTTCGAACTTTTCTTTGCCAATTTTCATAATAGTACGTTTATTTATTTTTGCAGCAGCAGCAGTCCTCTCAAGCATCTTATTTACAGGAATAATCGGTCCTCCATTCTCCTGTTCGAAATAGTCCCGAACTGAGCAAATAATTTCCCTTGATTGTCCTTTAATGGAAATATCTTTTCCTAAAGCATTCTTTCTTTCAAAAGAATGTGTTTTCGGCCGATTAGCAGGGAGAATGTCCTCCACTTCGCTGGACATTATTTAAAATATGTACGGACATTATTTATGCACGAATACATAAATAAACACAACACACACCTAGCACACGATGTATGCAACAAAAGACCTCACATATAGAAATATATAGGATTGTATACGAAGATGCACATGAATATAAACAAGTAAACAGAATCTAAAAATCACTTCCACGCACAAAGAATCAAAAGACTAAAATAGAGTGTTCCCTTCTGAAAACACGTGTTTACTGGCGCAACATTGGAATGTTAAGGTCTGTTGGCAAGGAAACCTTCCAGCCACTGCTGCTGAAATGATGTTTACGATTCGACTCTCGCTGAGTGACTGCAGTAACTATGTTACATAGAGTCCCTTCTTCAAAATAAATCTGCACGTGCTTTTTGAGCTGTCAATTTGTTTCTAGTTTTGTAACGACTTTAGTTGTTTCTAATATTTTACGGCAATGTGTTGTTGGTGTTTCCAGACGGCTCCTGCTTGACCAACAAAGCATGTATATAGACAGGTCAAAGTTTCAACATAGTATTTTTGGCTGCTTCTACTGTTTTAAACACCAAAGAAATAAGTGCTTAGCTGCTTTGAATATAGAGTCTTCTGTTTGGTTTCTGAGATTTTGTCTTTATGTTTTAAATACGAATGTAGGTGACCATTAGCAACATCAATAATTTCCCGTATCAAGAATTCGAACAACTTTATTACATTATATGCTTTTGTCCTCGTAAGTACTCTATCCTTCAAGACTCGCACACGTATTTCACAAAGGTTATTCGCACACGTAAAGTCGGGGCCATGGATAAGCGACTATTTTTCCTGGAAGAAGGAAGACTTTCCTCTACCCCCTGTGGCTTAGCAACCGCAAACTGCACTGGAGGTCGCGAAGGACTCAATGATGCCAGATTTCTAAACTGAATGAACTGGTTCCTCTCTGTTTTGAAGGTTTCCATTCCAGATTGTCATATGGGAACAGCAGAAGTAAAAACTTTAGTTCAACCTAGACACAACTTGCATTATGTTAGTATTCGGAAGTTTTCCATAAAGTGATATGTTTATTTATTGCCCATAAAATATCTGTAGGGAAAATGAGTTAACGAAGTATCTCATTTTTTAAAAACGGATTCTATTTTCTTCGGGATGACATTTTTTTAAAGGAAAAAAGTATGAAAAGAGAAAAATTTACGCACTTAAAAGGTAAATATTTATTGATTTATTCTCAATTTCTGCAAGAGCCTAACTTTTGGCGCTATAGTTTACAACTTAAGGCAGGTAGTAGGGTGATTTTCCTTTCTTCCCTTTATAGTTTTCCGATGTTTGCAAGCCATAATAAAATGAATCATATATTTGTAAATTTAAGCATGATTTTTTTGAAGTGTATATATAAAGAAAGAAAGAAGGAAACACAGTATGTCTTACGTCTTCATCCACGATTGAGTAACAACACAAAAAGAAGTTAAAAGTTAAAACTTTTTTGAATTGTTTTGCAAATTAAAGAAACGAAGAGAAGGAAGTGAAAATTTTAGCTTGGAATGCTTTCTCAAAAAATTTCATTCCTTATAGAACGCTTCAATTTATTGTTTATGACCATCAATGTTTTTCACAGTTGTCAGTTGATAAGTTTTAGTTCTCTACTTTCCCTTGAGATTTTGTTCGAAGAGATTGTAGTATGCTGGTGGTGTCTACGTATTTTCTTGCTGATTGGAAATGTTTAATTTCTTTCGGGGGTATCAGAGGATAAGCAACCTAATCCTTCTGGCCAGAAAAGTCTAAGTAACAAATAAAAGAATCGTGTACTTGGAGGTGAAGCAAAGCAGAGGAAGCAAAACATGAAAGTTTCAGGGGGCTGAAGGTAGTCGAAAGGGGCTCAAACCCTAGCTGCCCCTAGCTAGGGTTTGGTTTCGATATGAATATTGGTTAAGAAATCCGGGCGATATGTATCTTTTTTAATTAATGCTAATTATTCAACACTTATCTCCACAAAGCATTTAATTTTCTTATTACTAAGTGCAAAAATTGACGTACATTACTCTCAAAGTCAAGGATATAAAATTACTTTAAAAAAAAAAAAAAACGAGAACATTTTCGAAAGAGAGGATAAAGATTATTTGAGAATCGAGACAAAACGAGACTTCTTCAACCTTAACAAGTCTCCTCTCGTGGACGACACTAGTCAAGGCTGAGTTAAATCGTTTTTCCGCGTTCCAAAACCAGTGACTTTACTTTATTCAAAGGAGATCACATATCGGAATAATATAAAATAATTCTAAACAACATTTATTTAATATCACCAGTTTATTGGCTTCAATGATGAAACCATACAGCCAGCCCACGTCACTAACCTTAGGATACGTTTTCATGTAAGATACTTGCACTCAATTGAATTACATTGATTTCAATACAAATGTAAAATATTTACAGATATAATTCTCAACAGCTTGTTTTCAATTTTATTTTAAGTTTCGGTACTGACAGATTTATCAACCGAGTGCTAATCAAATTTGCAATTTTACTGACATTTTGCACTAATCTTTGTTTCTAATTACCTGAGGATATTTCTTTTGTAAAACTAAAATTATAATATTATAGAAATTGACCCCATTTCCCCTTCTCAGGAACAGAATTTAAAAAAAGAAAGAAAATCCGAAGGTCGCGGCCTGTAATTTTTTTTAATGAGAAGTGTATGTGCTGAATTTTACGCCTTCTTAAGCGAATCCTCACATTCTGCATTTTCTAAACAAATAATCGGTAATTTGATTATTAATACAAACCCCCTCTTTTCTCCTATAGGAGCGAAGTTTTCGCAATCATTGAAACGTGTTTTCTGTTAATTTTAATGAAGACTTTATCCCTTAGTTCCATCTTCTTAACCTCAATAAAAAAAAATGAACTCTCTTTGTCTCCTATAGGACATATATTTTTAAAATTGTTTTATTAGCCCTTGCCTTTTGACAAAGGAATATTCTGTACAAATCCATGTTTCTATCTATAATAGTTTGAGTAAGGTATTGATGAGTAAGTCACTTTAGATATAATCTTTTTTAATTTTTTAAATATAATAGTGTATATATCTTTTTAAAAACTCATAAATAATTCGTGTTCAGTTTTGGTATTTTCGCCCTATTTGAATTTTGTTGCACTCGATCATAACATTTTTCTTAGATCACTTTTTATTACACAATTCACGAGTCAATACGTTTCTACTACGGTTTTCTCAATGGCTCTCTCTAGAAGAAAGAACATATGGTGTCCAGACATTTTCAAGAAAAAAATGTGACAACCTTGTCCCTCAGCACGTGCAGAAAACACTTTTGTGGTCACTTGTGGTCATGCTTGTGGAAGGAACTGTTTCTTACGAAGGGTATGGGTAAGGGTCGCTTAACGGTGGCCGCGACTGTATTTTTTTCTGTGGTACAAAGCCTATTCCTTTCGTCTCGAGTAGAGTTTTTCACAATATCGAAGGAACTTGCCATAGTTTTGGCATTTTTGTGATATTAAGTTTTGGTATGCATTCACCAACTTTAATTGGTTATTCGCAAAGACTACATTTTTAATCAAGTAAAATAGATCATGTCTCTGTTTTTAAAATACATGGAAGACAAGTTGAGTCTGAAAGAGTTTCTCACAGAGACTCTGTTTCCGCTGCAGAATCATCCGCCATAATTCTTTCCCTCTGCCATCAAACATATCTACTTCAAGAAATTCCTTATACGAATTTAATCCCAGAGATATTATTTAATGTTGCTCTGAACTTGTTAATATTATATTAACAGGACCCCCGCCCCGTATTTACAAAATGTATAATTACTCTCCATCCATGCGTGTCCACATTTCCTGACGAATCCAGGAACACTGTATTTGTGCTTGCATGCATGATTTTCAACAACAGTTTCATTAGCGGAATTACAATCAAAACAACAAAGTCGTTATCCGGTAGATTTAAGGATTTTGCACATGTCTCCTCATTTCACAATTCTATTTTTTATGATGGAAGTTTCCACCAGATGCAACATTTCATCATAATTACCTGACTCATATTGTTTCTTAAAAACTTTATGGAATAGCTGTGTAATGCGATCGAACTATCAGTGAAGATCACGAGCCCTGAAACCTCAGTCTGTACAGACGCAACTTCCGCTACTAAAAGTATAGCGAATTATGATTAATAAAAACTCACAAGTTCGGTGAGTAAATACGAATATAGTTTATTTCGAATAAGAGTACAAGGCCACTCCCTTGTATCTAGAAACGCTGCACTTCAAAGTAAGTTCAGAAACTTCGCTCGAATTTTGAAGAGGTTGAATCTGATAAGAATAGCGATAATTCTTAACTTATTTCGTTTCGTACGATTTAATTTGTTAGGGGTACTCCGATGAGTACTTAACCAAGGACTTTAATTCCAAAAAGGTTGAATGTTGAGCTGATAAAAAGCAAATAACCGAGAAATAAAAATTTCGAGGTTAATAACTCCAAAGTGGTGAAGAGTTACAATTGTTCGCACCAACACTAACGATATTAGAACACGCGAGGACCCGGCACGTCTTAACGATACTGGATGTTAGTTCGACTGACGCTCTCACATGTTCCTTGGGATTGCGTTATTCGTCATGGCTTATGTTTATTAATACAAAGTGCTACCTGTTTCCTGTTACTATTTCTCTTCTTTTACCTTTCTTCCAGCTGGCCACGATGAAACGGCTCCTACCATGCTTATATTTAATTTCTACCGAAGCTGGGGTCAATAGATATAAATATAAGCACCGTTTGAATGTGTAAAGCAAATGTTTAGGCTAATTCGATATGAATGGCATGCGAAATTGATTTTACAAGAAAAATAAAATTCCATTACGTAATATATAACAAATATAATATAACGCAAATTAAATGATATATATATATTATAAAGGAGAGCAGAAAAAGTAATAGCGCCTTAACTGTCATGGACTGAATTAAACTGTTAGTGCTATATGTTACTTAAAGTACTTAAAGTACTACAAGTTCAGATGGCATGATTAGGAAAATCAGTTATTCAGTAATAGCCGACTTATTGTTAAAAATATTTTGGACATAGTGCATTTTGATGCGAACACCCAAAAATGATATATCTGAGACTCTATAAATGAAATACAAAAATACATTTGAGCATGTTTTATTTATAAATGCTTCACACAACAGTATATGAGCATGTAATATAATTCTCTCTGTGTGTGTGTATTTATATGTGTGTGTGAATATGAAATGGTTATACGCCATAAAACGAACACACTATTGAAAACAATGAACTTTTGTTATAAGAATACACAATAACATACACATTAGCATGCTCTCCAGTAATATGCTCTCAATTTTGTTTTGTGTTTCATACAATATCCATTTCCTCGTCCAAGCAGTTGCATTCGAACAAACTTTCGTTTTCAGTACAACGTACAGCCTGTACATCCAGTGCATCAATATAGAACTGCAGCACAGGTTCACGTCTCCAGTGATCTCCGAATCGTTTCTTCAGAAGATTTGCAACGTAAGCTTTCTTTGCATCTGAGATTCAACTTTCCAGGGGAAGTGCTGGGGCATCTGGTATGCTGTCAAACGTCATCCCTCGTTTCAGTGGTGACACATATTGCTTAGAAGGGTCATCAAAAGTGTACGTTGGTTCCATTTTCAAAACAACTCCGGGACGCCCTTTGTGCATTGCTTTCTTCAGGAATACACATTTCATGTCACTGATACCTGTAATTGGTTTTAGGGAATTGCCTAACGCTTTCACATCTCGCAAATGCCAGTCGACGCCTAGAACTCTAACAAACCCAATTTCATGGTATATTGCAGTACAGCTATCAGGATTCAGAATTTCGTAATGTTTACGAAACGACTTTTATAACACTCCAAACATTCGGTCGGTGGGGAGATAGGAATGCTCTCGCACTGGAAAGTGCATAGTAATATTCGTGAAAGAAGGAGATTTTCGCAGTAACCACATGATTAGGGCATGTACAACATGTGTATTTTTATTTTGACCACCACATCCGTCGAAAAAAAATCGAATTGACTTTGTAGAGGCGTCAAACTCCTGCCTTTCTAAGAAATCTATCAAAGCAGACGCCACTTCAACAGAGTCTCTGGATGCTTGATTTTCAGTCCACACATAAAACACGGGACTGTTGCTCTCAACATCCGTTACGCACAATGCATAATACGAAATTTGTCTAAAATAATACGCTTCGCTAACAGATAATTTCGGAGGGGGTTGCACCTGCTGCAGGTCAAAGCAATACGATACAGATGCAGGTACTTTTTTTCTTCATAAGAGAGTGAAAGGCACGTGCTCTTGCTTTATGACCAGTGACCTGAGCACATAACATTTTCCTTTCGCTTTCATTGTTAGATACTTTGGCAAGATGATGCATGCGCGTACAATAACTACAGGTGTCAGTAGCAGGGCCCCCAAACCCTACATTGAATTCCGTGTTAAAGATGGTGTAGGGAAAAAAAAAAAAAAAAAAAAAAAAAAAACTCTTTCATTTTCAACGACTCTGATACCTTAGCTTGTACATTTTGAATAACTTGTTGATGGACAGTTCGGTAGGGAGACGCGAAAATGACTTTCTCTTGCTCGTAAACTGCCAGTGAAATCCATCACCGACTTCTTTTTAGCATCAAATTTGTCAGAAGTGCGATCCCCTCCTCTTCTTTCTATAATGCTCTTACCTTGCTTGATGCAAGCAGCAATGGTATTCAGGCGTCTTCTTGATACAGTGAATAGGACAGCAAAAAAAAAAAAAAAAAAAAAAAAAAGGCACACACAGGAACGTCCTCGTTGTCCTTTCGTATCTGTAAAAATAAAATAGAAAAAAATGGTCAAGGAATCTCCATTGTAATTGCATAATTGAAATTAATTAGACTAAACTTTCAGTTGATTGATTGATTGGATTTGATTCAATTGGATTAAATGCCTAACACTCACCACAGTCCCATTAAATTAGTTTATAATGAAAGTCTGAGTGACAGTAAAATAGTCCTGTCATTGCTAAGAGTGTTGGTAAATACTTTCTTCAACACGATGCCATTCCTTGGTCACTTACAATGATTCCAACGTTGTGTTAATACGTCATGAAGTACGTTTCAGCTTTGCACGAGGCAATATAGTAGTAAGTGGTTATTCCATCTATACTTTTAGCACGTTACATATCATAATGCTTTATAGTTTCATGGTTTATTGTATATTTTAAATGCTGAGAAAAGAGTGGGCAAAAACTACAGTACTTTTCTAAAATGGAAAACCTACAGTACGTCTGATATATTAAAATGAATACTTCGGATTCTAGCTTCTACCTGGAAAAGGACAATTATAAACAAACACACGAGCAGCCGCCACCTTCCCACACAAGAAATTAAAAATGCATTTTTTTTTTCAAAGCACTGCAGCTCTCTACCTTGGCAGTGACCAAAGCAGCAGCAACCCGGCAAAACGAGCGCTGCGTCATGTTGTTAAAACTCCTCCCGAGTCAGGGATTCATACAGGATTTTCAGTTTGGGGAGTGGAATAGTTTTGCACGATTTCTATGTATTTTTGACCATACAAATTTGATTTGTGATAGTCTTTTGGGAGAATTTTGGGATGACACTCTACAAGGGGCGGGAGGTCTGGCGGAATCACTGTACCGGGTATGAATTCCCCTATTAACTACAGAGACAATGTCAAACAACTTACGATTTACTGAAGTCCTTCAATTCCATCCGTATCATCGGAAACACTGCCAAATTGGATGATCAATGGTTCTGTATCATTCGTCAGTCCATCCATTCTCCACAATTTTTCCTCTTCTGCGATAGCATGCGACACACAGGATTTCCACCTTTCTGTTATTATTTTTAGAAGTCCCTCAGTAAATTTTCAACATCCGGCATTTTGAACGTGTTATTTTTAACGGCTGTATATTCCTTCACTTTGCTGCAGACATTCCCAATAGGATTTAAATCGCAACGTCTTGGTGGCAATCGTAGAATTTTGTGTCCTGCCTCACAAGCCATTTTTTCCAGTTTATGTTGTATATACTTATGTGTAACTTTCTTCACAGTGTCCATCAGATCTCATTTCAGCATTTGCAGAGTGTATGTTCGGGTTGCCTCTCTTCATCAGAATTCGTCTCTGCTTTCTTTACGTCCAACCATTGTTTAATTTCCTTCTTTTTTGATTTTGGAATCTTTTCAACGAAAACAATGTGATATGATGCGTTGTCCATCACGATAACACTATTTGGGCGTAGTTTTGGAAGAACAAATGCAAGCCAAGCCTCGAACCTACTACTGTCCATCTCTTGATGATAATCTCCATGTCACTTTTTTGCTCTAAATATTACATCTGCACCAATCACAAATTCTTCTTCACTTCCAGTGTGCACAACAATCAACCCTTCTCCTTTTCCCGACGGTAGTTTAAATCCAGTCGCTAATCCTTCAAGAAACTCCTGTTTACTACTTTTTATAGTGGTGTCTGTCCAAACATAAGATACTGTATGCTCCTCGTTGTCCCAAGTTTCATCCAAATAATAAATATATATACCATTCTCCCTGTATATGTATACCTATTCTCTAAGATAGCTGAGTCGCCAATTCATTATGTCTTCCCTATTGATCATGGATGATGAGTGTTTTAAACGATCATACTTAAAACTAATTTCCTTCGTTACGTTTCGGGTTGTAGTATTACTTACAATAGGCAATTCATCATCTTCAGTAATAGCACGCGCAATTTTTTCTACCGTTAGCACTTTGTTTCTTCTATAAAAATCATGATTTTTTTTTCCCCGCATAGTATCCCTCCCAAAATTATCTAATTTTCTGCACTTCCTTTCCCCATGATCTTCGATTTGGCCGCTTTTCCCCCGGAGTTGTAAACTCTCCTGCGCTGTTGAATTCACGTTTCACGCGAAATATTGCCGTCACACTAAGACAAGTTTTCACTATATTATGTGTCAAATTGTCAGCAATAGTTGTCATACACTGCAAGGATTCTTTTACAGCATTAACATCTCTATGTTCTAAATAAGTCAAATCTTATAATGCGCTTAGCGATCTGGCGAATTTCTATTAGCGCTCTTTTATCACCACCATTAGTATACTTACTTCTTCATTACTATGAACAGAAGATATCTGAATAGCTTCTTCAGAAATACCGCTATTCACTGTGCTTTTCTGTATTATAGAACATGTAGAATATCGTAAATCTATAGAAATAAATGGGTTTTCTCTGTACTACTAGGAAGTTGATCGAAACCATATTGCTGGTCATTAAGAAAAATGGCACACATATGTTTGCATGGGAACTGATTTTTGACGAAATCGTAGCAAGTATAAGAAGAAACGTTAAAATCAACATTATAGAAAGTTCCTAGAGATGCTTCGCTTTGCACTTCAAAGTCGCCATTTCCAGTTTTACGAATATGAGACAAAGTATACACATGCTTTGCATTCATACACCGCGTATGAACATGTTGAATGAAAAACTTGGGTCTGGAATGTATGAATAATTGCATTTCTTCGTTGTATGATTTAAAATGGGCGTTCATCTCTGAGTTTTTTCTTGAATATTTCCGCATTGAGTCAACTGCAAATTTCTCAATAATAGTCAGGACGCCAGTCAGGGTTTTGTCGAAGCAATTTTTCAAGAAGGAATATTTCAACAGTTTGTTCTACGCCTCTGTTCCATTGTTGGTTATTATTTTGAACTTGTATTCTTTTTCCAAGAAGGCATCCACTCACCTCTTCGCTTCTGGCAACCATGTCTTCTCAAAATAAACAGCAGCTTTCTTATTTGATTTTATTGCAGAACTAGCTCTTGCAATACCTAAGTTCTTTTGAAATTCTTCTTCTGTTTTTGAGTGTGCGATATTCCTCCACAACGTTAATATTTCTGATTTCGAATCCCATGAAACGTTTCCCGTTTTATTTAACCACCGATTCCATGCTTGTTCACAATGAAATGCTCAAATGTACACATTACAGTTCAGCGTTGCAAATATAGTCATAATCTCAGCTTCGCAGTAATCGGTGACAAATTATTTCGGCTGCCAATCCAGATTCCACTCTTTAAAGATCTTTAATACTTCAGCAATACAGTCATTTCGCTCTGAGTAACAAAAGTTCCTGCAACCGAAAAACCAACATTAGTTCTCACTACAAGAAAAAATATGGGTAAAGAATATTTGGTCGTCATGTAGGTCGCGCCCAAAAGACAAATTTCTCCATACCTGTTTATAAGGTATTTCTGAAATTTACTTTGATGGCAAAAAAGTATTGTATTAACTTCTCCAATCTCATTTTCTTGAAATGGACGGAAGAACTTGTCAGTAGGCGTTGCTTGACGCCAGGAATGAATTTTATTTTCTAACGCATCTTGGTCAATTCCGGTCTTTTTCACCTGGTATATGCATGAATATATTGTGTTTTATATATATATATATATATCTGGGAGTTTGTTGGATAAAATGAAGAATTTTCCTGCAAAGGCTTCGTATTGGAATCTTGAAATAATTTCTTTACAAAGTCCCTCAAATGAATGCGAATGTCTCGTACACTATCTACACCTTCTGAGACTAGTCTTTGTATTTCACTTTTTACCTGCGGGTGCATCTGCTGCTTTAATATAGATGCGTGACGCGTATGAACATGCTGTCCAGCAGAAATATAGTGTATATAGAAACGTACGAATGAGCGTGGTTCTTTAGTTGCAAAGTCCTCTTTCAACCTGATTGAAACCTAGAAAAGAAAACAATGGATAAACGTCCATTATGAGTTGAAGAAAAACATAGAAAAAATAAGAAATTATTTTTAGCCAATAGAGATACCATCTACGCTCGTGTATGTCCCCACATTTTTACTTTAAATTTTAACTAGAATTTCAGGTTGCGAACATTACACATGTCTTACAGTTTGTAAATTTAAGTACCGGTATTTGTAGTATGTCTGAAGCAAATGAAAGAAATTTTAAAAAGCAAACGAAGATACCCAATTCTAAATTGCTATCTACGGTATGTATCTATATAGATATGGGTTGCTTCTTTGAAATCGAGAATTACATTCACATTCACTGTAAAAAAAAAATCTCACCATTTTCGCTACACACACTCCCAACAATCTACCTTTGCTGATGTCTCATCTTTCCACGGTTATATTTCCGTCAACCGAACAAAGATTCGTCAACCTCCATATGACAACTAGGTCTACCTATTAAATCATTTGACGACCGCACAGCAGTTTCCAGACACACCTCCTGGCAAAGGTAAGCCAATCGGACACAGTTTTTCTACTTAACGAACCCACATCAGAACATTCGTGAATAAGAAATTGATAAGTTTTAACACACACACACACAAAAAAAAAGCACTTGACCAATATTTAGATTTGTATGACCGAAAAAAGCTCCAAACATACATGAAACACTATTAATCTGCCACTTACACCATATTTCGGACATAGGTTCATCCTAGGATCACAATCATTACATTTTTTGTCAAACTCAATTCAACCTCACAAAGCTGCATAGTGAAAACAATTCACGTCCGAATTCAAAACGCAATTATTTAAGAAAGAGGAGTTAACACGCTACGCATTAAATTCATCGAATGGCTTTTGAAGTTCTAGACCTAACTGCTGAGTTGCCATGCACAAACAAATAAAATGAAAAGGAAAACGGAGTAAAGAGCAAACTCTAATTAGACCATAACGAAGCGAACATACCACACTAACACAGCCTCAAATAACTACAAACTCCCGCTTGATACACTAGCGTTGTACTAGGAAAACATCAAGTGGCAAAAATGGAAAGCACACCAAAACTTCCACACATAATATCACATCACACAAAAGAACAACAAAGTTCGATTCCATCCAGTGATTCGAGTCTACTAAACCGCGCCAAAAGTCACTGTTAAGCACAAAAGAAACTCTTACCAAGTTCTTAACGTCAATACGGTACGCAGTCCATCTATTCTCCACAATTTTTGCTCTTCTGCGATAGCATGCGACACACAGGATTTTCACCTTTCTCCTGTTACTTTACGAAGTCCCTCTCGCAGTAAATTTTCAACATCCGGCATTTTGAACGTGCTATTTTTAACGGCTACATATTCTCTGGATAGGGTTTAACTCAATGTTTTGGTGACAATCGCATAATTTTGTGTCCTGCCTCACTAGCCATTTTATCCGCTTTATATTGTATATACTTATGTTTAACTTTCTTCACAATGTCCAGCAGATCTCATTTCAGCATTTGCGGAGTGTATATTAGGAGTTGCCTCTCTTCCTTAGAATTCATCTCTGCTTTCTTTACGTCCAACCATTGTTTAATTTCGTCTTTTTATTTTGGATTTGAAATCTTTTCAACGAAAACAGTGTGATATGATGCGTTGTCCATCACGATTACACTAGTTGGGCATAGTTTTGGAAGAACAGATTCAAACCAATCATCAAACCTACTACTGTCCATCTCTTGATGATAATCTCCATGTCACTTTTTTTGCTCTAAACATTAATTCAGCGACAATCAATCTTCCTTCTTTTCCTGACGTGGTTTGAATCCAGTAGTCAATCCTTCAAGAAACGCCACGTACTTTTTACAATGGTGTCTGTCCAAACATAAGATACTGTGTGCCCCTCGTTGACCCAAGTTTCATCCAAATAATAAATATGTATACCCTGTACCACTTAATTTTGTGAAGATATCTATGTCGCCAATTCATTATGTCTTCCCTGTTGATCATGGATGATGAGTGTTTTATACGATCATATTTAAAATCAATTTCCTTTATTACATTTCAGGTTGGAGTATTACTTACAATAGGCAACTTATCGTCTTCAGCAATAGCACGAGCATTTTTTAATAGGTAATTTATTATACAACCTCACACTTATGGCTTCATCGCTATTTTGAGATTTTGTTGCTCTCAAATATGGTACGTTGACACGTCTATTATTTCTAGTGTTGTGTGAGTGTATGTCATGCCTATAGTGTATTTCTGACGTTTTGCCCTTTATATACATCAACACATTGTGTATATATAGGGTGTTTCAAAAAGACACGGCAAAAATTCAGGGGCAGATTCCTTACGGGTAGACAGGTAAAAACGTTCATATGAACATATGTCCGGAAATGCATCGTTACAGAGCTATAGCCACTGACACCACCTGACGGTGTGAAATAGTCACCTTCTGTCCGGAACTGTTTTCCGACGTATTACCAGAGTGTCATGTGTGAAAGAATATGCAACACAGGTTCGAACGAAATTAATTAAGCCGATTGCGCGTTGCATGGTACAAGAATCAGAAAAAACACGCGCAAATAATGCATAATAATTGGTACTTTTAATGTCCGTATTGGAAAGTGCAACACTAATACAAATGGCAGTGAGAAAAGGAAAACGACACAGGTATAGTCATAAAGTCCAAAGAACCATCATCAAACAAGAGTTACAACCACAAACAATAAATTGTGTGCATCACCAGCGCCACAAAATCGATACTGTAGTACCTTACAGTAAGTGCTGAAAATGTCCTCCTTCTGCCCGAATGCAAGCTGCAGCCCGTCGCCGCATGGATGAACGAACGCGTGCCCAAGTACCAAGGGTGTTCCGTAGTCGCTGGCAAGCTGCTTCGATACGAATACGAAGCTTCTCCTCAGTATCCACAGCAGATGCGTAGACCAACGACTTTAAATGTCCCCACAGGTAATAGTCCAATGGATTTAGATCTGGTGAGCGTGGAGGCCAAGCAACTGGTCCTCCACGCCCTATCCATCTGCCAGGGAATACGGCACTTAGATACTGCCGGGCTGTAACACTGAAATGCGCGGGCGCACCATCATGCATAAAATGTAACATTGGACGCAGAGCCAGGGGTACAGTATCCAGTACATCTGAAATGTGGGTTTCCAAGAAGTCTCGATAGTTGTTTCCGGTCAGTCTCAGTGGGAGTATGTATGGACCTAGGAAAGTGTCGCCGACAATACCACACCACACATTTAGAGCAAACTGTTATTGATGTCTTCTTTGACTGATCGCATGAGGATTATCTGGCTACCAGACATGTGCATTATGGAAATTGAAGATGCCGTCACGTGTGAACTGCGCCTCATCTGTATACACTATTGCAGATGCGAAGTTTCGATTGACGGCACACTGCTCGCGGTACCATTGGCAAAAGCGCACTCTCGGCTGATGATCGGCTAGCAACAAAGCCTACACTCGCTGAAGGTGATACGGATACAGGTTCGCTCGCCGACAAACACGCCATATCTGTGCGTGAGGTACATGCAGTCTCATACCTACTCCTCGTGTGCTGTCCTCGAAAACCATCCACTATCTGCTCTTCTACCTCGGGGGTCATAGCTCTTGGTCTGCCACTGTTTCCAGCGGCATGGGGCGCAAAACTTCCATACTCACGCAGGCGGCGATGGAGGGATTCAAACGTTTTTCTGTCTGGAATGTGACGTCCGGGGTATCTCTCCTGGTACGGACGCCGTGCTTCTAGTGCATTTCCATCCGCCAATCCATATGTGAAATGCATATCTGCTAATTCTGCATTCGTGTACATGTTTCACTTCGGTCCTAAACACCACTGTCTATTGATACGTACATACACTTGCTCCACAAACACGTATTCCCGTCTTCCAAAGCACAGGTTGTAGTCACTTTTCCCGTTTCTGTTCCACACTACTAAGTGCAGTCAATTCTCACCACGTCGTCTGTTTCACAGCACTACGGTCACTTCAGCTCACATTGTACCCAGCTCCAATTACAGTAACTTTTCTGTCTTAAATACTTTCGAGATGTTAATGTTAAAATGGCCTCCTAGACCTGAGAGAGCGTCCAAAGCTTCATGCACCTTTCGGCAAATGCTATGTTTTAACTTGTAACTAATCTAATTAGAAATGCTGACCATCAGCAATGATTCTTGTTGTCAGCCATGGTACTCCTCCACACCTACTCGCGAGACATCTTGCGTTCAACATTTCCCTCATTCATTCCTTGGATTGTAGATCCTGCACGATGCTTTCGTTATGGTATTTTCTTACGCCTGATGAGCATGTGTAATTGCATTTTTGGGTGCGTTTTTCTCACTGTCATTTGTATTAGTGTTGCACTTTCCAATACGGACATTAAAAGTACCAATTATTATGCATTATTTGCGCGTGTTTTTTCTGATTCTTGTACCATTCAACGCGCAATCAGCATAATTAATTTCGTTCGAACCTGTGTTGCAAATTCTTTCACACACGACACTCTGGTAATACGTCGGGAAACAGTTCCGGACGGAAGGTGACTATTTCACACCGTCAGGTGGTGTCAGTGGCTATAGCTCTGTAACGATGCATTTCCGGACATATGTTCATAGGAACGTTTTTACTTGTCTACCCGTAAGGAATCTGCCCCTGCATTTTTGCCGTGTCTTTTTGAAACACCCTGATATAAATTGATTAACGTCATTATTTTTAATCTTATGAATAATGGTTTACAACGGCACGTATTCTGTGCATTCATCATTATTCTCACAACTTTTTTTGTAACAACAGAATCTCATTCACATGGCTACCATTTCCTCATAACAGTATACCATATAGTAAGGTACTTTGAAAAAATGCAAAATATGCGGATCTTACATAGCTTTGTGGTACCTGATCCCTCAAATTTTTTATCAAATATACACTCATCGGACAAAAAATTAGTTACTCCTCAAGAATTCGTGAACAGCAGTAATTAATAGCGTGTAACACCACCTTTGGCTTTGATAACCGCCTGGATTCGGTTTGGAAGGGAGTCCACAAGGTTTTACAGGTATGTCACATCCAGTTGAAGCCACTCGTTCAGGATTTGATCGCGCAAATCCGCCAAACTCCGTGGATGCCGATTTCGACGTTTTACCTGCTGTTCCAACCTGTCCCACAGATTCTCGATGAGGTTCAAGTCTGGTGACTTTGCAGGCCAATCTAGATGGAAGAGGGTTCGGGAGTGTTCATCATACCACACACAAATTGTTCCAGCCCTATGAACTTTGCTGTTGTTGTCTTGAAAAAATAGGAGTCTCCACAGCATACTCATCATGAAGATGTTGACTGAAAGGCAACACTTGCTCATCCAGAATGTTCAAATACACATGCTGGTTCATTGTAGTGGTGACCTCAGTAAGTTATTCAATTCATGATAAGAAACTCTTCCCCCCCCCCCAAACATCACAGACCTACCTCCGGCTTGAACATGCTCTTGCACACATTCATGATGAAAGCTTCATGTGGCCTTCGGTGCACTCGACGACGTGCGTCATTGGAATACAAGCAAAAATGTGATTCGTCAGACCACATTACCTTCCGCCAGTCAGCTACTGTCCACGTTTGGTTATTTCTGGCCCATTGAAGACGCGCAGCTTTATGTGCCTGTGTGAGCAATGGCCCCTTGCGAGGTGCTCGACTCCAAATGTTCAATGCATGCAGTTCCCGTCGTAATTATCTTTCGCTAACAGGTGGGTGGACCTGCATTCACTGTCTGCAGCAATTCCTGTCGGGTTTGGAACCGATTTTCATGCACAAGCCGAGAAACGCGTCTCCGGTCCCTTTCAGTCATTATCATCTTCCGACCACAATTCTGACGCCGTGTTTCGTGACCACGTGTATGACACCACTGCTTGTACACACGTTGAACAGTTCGCTGCGAAACACCAACAAATCCAGCAACTTCCCTCAACTACATTTTGAGGTTACAGGCATCTGTATTGACGAGCTTAAGTTAGTTATAGTATCTGTTTAAGGGTCACTTGACGGAACCCCCGTTATTTTACTAGAAAATCTTGAGAAAGTATTTAAATTTTTAAGTAGACCTAGGTGGAAGCATTTTAGTGTTCTTGTTGGGGGTGATGTAAACTCCCACTTTGTTGTAAGGCAGGTCAAACACAGTGTATCCGAATTATTAACTTACTTAGAAAGTACTTAGAGATACATGGGCACGGCCAAACATGATTGCCCCTTTTTGCCACTATGTTACATCGTTACTTTTACCCATTTTGATTTACTTCAATACCTTACACTTTCAAACGTGTTTTTCTGTTTTGTTATTGTCGCAACTTAACGGATTTAGAAGCGTGGCCATAGATTTTCTGATGTAGGTTGTATTGACATTTTGATCAGTTGCCCGGTTGCACAGGGTTATCGTAGAGAGTTGAGATTCGTTCTATCTTCTTTTATTTAACAATAGCTTTCATACAATATGCTACCTAACCCCCGGTTCCATTTGCAAATTTTGAGTTGGGCCCTGCCTGGGACCCTGCGAGTGCCCCGGGGACACATTTTTCATTCAAAAGGTGCTGTGCTCCCCACACTAATTTGATATGTATTCCCTGAGTTTCCTTACTAGACCGTTTCCGAAAAATCTGACCCGGAATCTGACTGTAATGTATAGTATGGAGCTCAATTTCTAACTTTTCACGCTTATATCTCCGCAACGGTTGCGATCGAGAATGTATCCCTTTTCGTGCTATGTTCTTTTAGGACAAGGTATCCAACTTCCATAGTCTCGACTCGAAGTCAGAGTTACACTTGGATAGGTTCCCTCGTAAAAGGAGAAACATATCATGGATGAAATATATTCTTAGGGGTTGAATTCCTAATTTGTGAAACCCTTTTATAATAATCCCGAAGATTTAAATACCTGGAAGGTATCTCGTTTCTATCTCGACCAGGACATCCTACATCCGGAGAATTAATATGATTGTTCATTCTTGAATTATTTACAGACTCATTAAAAGTAACCTGCCTCTGGTCTCTAAAAGAATCGTTCACACTCCCAATATTTGCTAATCTGCTAAAATAGTAATCATCCATCGGTGACCGTAAACTACCCCCACACTCCAAACTATTATTTCTTAAAGATGGCTGCCTAATCTGAAAACTGCGCTGAGTC
Organism: Thermobia domestica; assembly: GCF_964235325.1. Taxonomy (NCBI): domain Eukaryota; kingdom Metazoa; phylum Arthropoda; class Insecta; order Zygentoma; family Lepismatidae; genus Thermobia; species Thermobia domestica. The sequence continues at coordinate 292,155,387 of NC_137455.1, read as the reverse complement.
GGCGGAGTTCAAGACATATTCAATTGACCAAAGTCAGATCTACTATCTGTTTCCAAGTTTCCAGTTCTATCTAATATTACAAATTCAGTATATTGTTCAGGTATATCTATGCTTACGTATTCCATTGGATTACTCATAATTAATAATATAAAATAACAAATATACGAAAATAACATAACCAATATAAATACAATACATAAAAAATATAATAATAATAACTAACTACTGACACTACTGCGACCCAGAGTGTGACCAAATGGAAAAAGACCTAACCTTACGATAAATCCTTGCTTCACCTTACCCAATTTTCAAATATGCCATTGAGCTCCTTCGTGGCTAAGCGGTTAGCGCACGCGCCTTTGGCGTGGGAGACCCGGGTTCGATTCCCGGAGGGAGCTCATGTGGTTCGGATTCCACGTTAATCAGTAGGTCCACGTCTCATATAGCCTCGCTGCTGAACGGGACGTAAAACTCAAAGTCAACTCAACTCAAATATGCCATTAAATTTAACAATTTACATTCAATTCAAAAATATGATCCAAAATTTTTCAAAAAAATTATATCTAATTTGAAAACTATCCAGTATCAAACTTTACTTTTTTTATTTATAAACAAGATACTACGGAAAAATTTTTATCAAAAAAGAGGGACTTGTGGTTGAACCAATTTGTAACGCCCCCATCCGCAGCGTATTGGAATAAGTTGAAAGTGAAAAAAAAAAATCCAATAAAGGCCGCAGAAGGAGCTTCACACCAGACACATCAAATATGCCCTGCTGATTTCAGTTTTTCGAAAATCCAGAGAGAAAAATACACACCAATCAGTTCAATATTTTAAATAAATAACAAGCAACACTTTCAATTTAAAATTTTATTACAATTTTTGAAGTTCTCTGCTCTGCAAAATTCAGAACAAATCCCATTAATCGCTCACAATAACTCGCAGATTGAAGTTGGTTAAAGATTTGGTCAACGCTCAGGCGAACATTAAGAAAATATTTCAAAATCTTTATTCTAAAAAAGTAATCGTAGGTTAACTTTCAATGGTCAATCAAGGACCTTACCACTACACCACTAGTATTATATCTTTTTACAAAAATTTTGTATATTAAGTCAAGCATCAAATTTGATTTTCCACACGAACTTTTCTAGCAAAATTTTGAAGAATTCCTTTGCTTTCCGACAAATAAGAGGTCGTACCTCCCCAAGCTTCGGATAAAATCAGAAAATAAACAAATAGCAGAAGGCAAATTTAATTTTATGAGAAAAATTTTTAATCCGTTAAATAATATTATAGGCAGAAAAATAATCAATGTTCAAAGAGTAAATATAAAAATTTATCGAACAAACTACCAATCTTAAACAGTTCAAACAACCCTAACTTTTCTACTTTTTAGAAAAATTAATTTCATCACACGCCCGGAATATTTATCTCGGAATTAACCTTATGTAAAAATAATAATAATAAACCGGAAATTCAGTCTCAGGAACATTAAACCTGTAAGGTAACAAATAACCAATTATATTGCTAAGGCTTTGGGTACAATACCGCTGCCTTTTTCTCTCCCCTGGATTTTCAAATATTACTCGCGCCAAATCGTGTAATTTAATTCTAACCAATTGTGGAAACAAAATCACAACCCACATTAACACTTATGAACGAGGACAAAACACGCTACAGTCAAAATAAAGTAAATTCAACTTACCTTGTAATATTGTTATAAATCTTTTTTTACCTCATTTCCTCTACGTTCCTGGTCGTAATTTGATCCAGACTCAATAAGAAAAAAAATGAGAATAAACCAAGGTCTAGTGAGCTTCAGTTCCTTCCAAATTAACCGATCCCAATTCTCTCACTACCACAAAGCTAAGAATCGGACATGAATCCACAATTTCCAACGTACAAAAATTTAAACGATCTTTTAATTACTGCCGTTTTATACTTATGAGTTAACAAAACAATTGGCTTTCTTCTATTCTCGTGAAACTATTAATAACCACAAGGAAAATAATGAATCTCAACTCCCCTTCAGTCTTTTAACAAGACTTCAGTTAACTCTAAATTCATACAAACTTGAAAAATCAAGTATACGGAGCAAAGCACCAAACATATTTTCAGAAGCAACATAATTCTCACAACAGTTGATTATTCTCGTTTCACTTTCTCACTACAGTTGATTATTCTCATTTCACTTTCCTGAGACACTAATTCTTCCACCAAAAGGAAACTGACTCAAACATGATAGCAATCAAAAGACGAAAAATCAAACGGCCTCAATTAAAGCGCTGCCCATTTAAATCCAGTAAGACAACATCGATGCATCCGATATCACGATTCAACCACAAGTCCGCTTGCTGAAGCGAGCTGCTCGCAGTCTTCGAACACCGAACATGCGCAACGGTCTACCAGCGCGAACGCAAACGACCTTGGCCGAGCTTGACAGAAAGCAAAGGAAATCTTCTTACATTCGATATCACTTTTTAATCTTTCTTTTCTCTCGCTCATTTTTTTTCTTTTTCTTTTTTTTTTTTACAAGTTTTTATCTTTCCTCGTTAATAACAAATAGATACACAATTTAACAGATAATATTTCTAAATATACCATACTTTATTTATTCTTTTTTTTTTTTTAATCCTGTAACGAGTCCGTTACAATCATTTCGTCTTAATTTAAAGACTGTTTCTTGAAGAAAATACAGAAATATTTGGACACTTTTGTCAGTAATTACATATGAATTGATTACATACGAATTATTGTAATTATTTTGGAAAATTCTGTCATTATTTCAATTTATTCACTCCAGCAAGTTTTAGTGTGTGATTTTTTTCCCAAAATATTAATTAGGAAAAAATTCCCTCGTCCTATGCTGAAATCACATTCGTTTAGTAATTAATACTAGTTGCAATTTCATTATTTTAATGTTCTAACCCTGTTAACGTTAATTGTTGTAATATTATTTGTACCGTGGTATGCCAAAGAGAACTAAGAGCCATTTTCATGTTTTTGAGAAAAGTCAAGTTTAAGTGTGATAGGTAATGAAAAGCAAAGCAATGAGCAAACTCTGAACCTCGGACAAATTAGGTAAGAGCTTTCAACATTAGTATGTGACATGTTCAAAAATAAAAGCATTTAGTAGTGAAAGAAATGTAGACAAAGATGACCTATGTACATAGTTAGTTCGCTTTAGTAGAACACTTTCAATGTGTAACTGGACATGGTTCACTTTGCTTGACCGAGACGTATCATCTATGAATTGAAACCACAATATTGCATATTTTTTGTACGTTATGTATTGCGTAATCATTACAGCCTGGTAGAATAAAGAATCATACATATTAAGGTAAACAAATATTATATTGTTTATAATAACAAAATATACCGATTCTGTGTTGTGGTACATGATCATTTACCCAGCTTCCCCTGGAACAGCAAACGTGTCATCACTACAATCTTCATCAACACCCAATCTTCACGTTCTTGCTCCACTGACAGCAAATTTGTGTAAAATGAATGGTAGATGGGTGGGGTGTATTTGGTAAGACTTAAGTCGTTTTTCTTCTTAACACTGATTGGATGTCCATGAGGATAGAGTTCTTTGAGTTGGGTGTAGTCGATGTTCGCTGGATGGCCACCTACTTTCTTCCTCAGATATAGAACTGAGTACGGTATATCTTTGTTGAAAGTATATTTGAAATAGACCAATCCTAGGTTAGCCTTCTTAATGTGAATTTCTCGTATTTTTAATCAAGAAATTTTCTGTCCTTCAGTGTCTTTTTTTTCTGAGTATTATACTCTTTTCCATCTGACAGGTTGATACGAAATCCTTATTTTTCATCTCAATAACCTTAAACTGCACTTTATTTTTGCTCTTCTTCCTTGTTTTATTCTGTTGCAGGTCACCTAGGAGTTCACAATAATGTTTGAAATTGTAAACAGATTCCCGCTTGGCAAAATGTTTCTCGATATCTGCAAAGTCTGTATCGTTAGGTAAATAACTATGTCCAGAAACACAAAAACGATGAGTTACTGAGTTTATTGGAATTCCTTCACAATGGACCATATACATCCACATAAGTGTTAATTTTATATTTCTATTTTGGCCCCCACACGAATCATACCATGCTATTAACGAGGTATTGGAAGCATTGGCTTCCAAATACTTTAGCAGACATGACCCGATCTCTTAACTGCCTCGAGGTGCCTGCCCCTCATGTCATACATGCATGAACGCAGTGTTAGTGTTGTAATCATGAATTCCTAGATTAAAAATGCCCACAGCTGCTTTTTATAGTATGCCTCCCGTGTTGTAAGTTTTGGCAGAGGAAACTTTTTTTTTTTTTTTTTTTTCAGATCAAACGTTATACACATGACGTCGCCCTTCTGAGCCAGTGCCTGATCTTCATGTCGCAGAGCATTAGCAGCCTCCACTTGCCTATGATGAAGCTCCTTCTCTTTACGAATATGTTGCAAAACGTCTTCGTTTCGCTGTGAACTGGGCTTCGACTCCTCAGCTACAATTTGCACGCTTAATCGATCGCAAGTTTTGCAGGTGTCTGTGTGCGGCCGTTTGAATTTTAAATTGAATTTGTAGAAAATACGCTTGTACGTGGACACTCCAACTGGTGTAAGGGGGTCCCTATGACGAGTCTTATAATTCTCTTCAACTTGATCTAGGTATAATTTATACATCTTCGCAATATTTCGACCTGCTGGCAAGTACTTGGCATTGGGAGATGATTCTCTTCTATAGTGGCTTGTATAATGGGGAAATGACAGAATATGTTCGTCCACCATGGAAATTATTTCCTGTTTGAGTTTGTTGGCTGGTTGCTGTTTACCCCTCAAATCTACAAGTTGCTCTTGTGATGACTCTTTCAAACAACGATGAATGCGTGCACTATCAATACATAGCACCTCCATGAACATTTGCTTACAAACACGAATATCTTTTTCTTTTGCATGAAGAAAATATTGTCTACTACACGTTCGTCTGGAATGTTCCTTATTTCTCTTTCTCTGTATATCAATGGTATCCACACTCTTTGATATAAATACTGTCTGCGAAAACCACGACGCATGTGAGTAGAACATTTTAAAATTTCTTTTCCGGTCTTCCACAGTCAGTGTCTCAGAGCATTTAAAAGGACATGAACAACGGAAATGTAAATTTGGTATCTTAGCTGCCTGACGATTTCCTTTATAGTTCACGTATGATTTCCCTTGGTTTCTTCTGGTTTTCTTCACATTCCTTCTCCACATTTCAGGTCTTGCACAACGATTCTTTGATCTTCTCTCTTCTTGTGCTTGCTGTCATCACTCTCAGAGCTGCCTACAACACACAGAATCGAAGATGATGTTGAGAATCTAATTGCGTACCCACTCTTTAGAATTGCAGACATACCTTATATTGACCTGCTAAAGTGAACTAACTGCATCTAGAAAATAACAAATTTCCCGATTTTGTCATATACAACTCAACATCGTTTATTGAATTAGGCATAATTCCCACTCCAGGGTAAGGTGAGGTTTAAAGTGCAACGTTTTTCATCCTCAGAGGTGGCAACACAGCTTTTTCGCGCGCAAACACAATGATTCTGTACATAGTTCACTTTGTCCGAACACTCAATAAGGGTTTACCTCGTCACTGATCCAACTGTTCACCACTCTCAGAAAATTTTGAAACTATTGAAAAAGGAAACTACAATCTTTCATCCTGTTCCGGGACATATTCGTCATCCCCTGATAAAGAAATATCTGAGCTGGAAGAGATTTCTCGCTCTGAAATCAGTGAATTTTCACCAACCACGTTTGTTTCGTTTTCCATGCTGGTTCACTTTGCCTGGCCAGTAGTCGACAGTGTAGCAATCTGCTAAAAGGAAATGACTAGGTGGGATTTTCAGCCGAGTTCGTTTTTGCATAACATTCTACAGCCTATCAGCAACCAGTTAGCACAATATAATGAATTTTTCCATTTTGGCGCTTAGTTCACTTTTGCATAACACGGTACATTTGATCTCTTAATTTCCGCTCCTTCCCCTTCCTGGCTATGTTATTGGCTCTGAATATCTTTCATAAGAAAATTATTCATTGATTTAATTGTTTTCCAGAAATCCGGTTTTTCAATTTACAATCTGTTTTGTCTTTTTTAATGTAATTTTAATAATCCACTCGATGAATTTATGTGAATAAAAATATACTTTACAAAAAATTAAGCTAGCGACAAATGCGTTCCTGCATAACACTAGACTCAGTCTAAAATATATATAATTTTTACCTCGATCGATCTCTTCATTTCTAAAAACGTTTTGATTACACCCTTCTAACTTGCGGCCGTTGACACACCACTTGCAGAGTAGCACTTACCAACTGAATCTGGTATAGGCTTATTACTATATTGTCACATGTTTTCTTATTGAGAAGGAGGTAGGGGAATGACCGCTCAAGACGTTGCCAATTTCGGTCATCTGCATCTGTCCATCAATCTGTTTTCTCGGAAACGACCGCGGAGCCCAGGAGGGTGGGTATGAGCGGGTCTGTTTTGTCAATTGTTTTGATCGAAACACCGCCCGAAACAATGAGGTCATGTGATTCTCGAAGCCGTACATGAGAACGAGATCGCTTCGTATTTTGAAGTGAAGTAAATAAATAAGAATATTGCCTTCTTTCCTAAACGCTAAACCTTTTTTAACTTGATGTAATAAATAACCTATAAGATACTAATTGATACAATTTGATTTGGGGAGTATTCCTTTTCCATCCAGGGGTGTGTGTAAAGAAATTTGGAGGGTGCTGGGGGGTGTAGATTATTCCCTGGTCCATCTACTAGGAGAGAACCACCAAAATTCAGTCCAAATGCATTGTGTATCACTACAACGTTCACCGTCCTTATCATTCACTGTTCCCGTGAACACCCAGGGTTTAATATATTGTTATGTAGTAATACCAACTTCCTTTTGTAATTCACAAATTCTTTAAGTATTGAATAGAGTTAAGGATCTTCAAGAATAGCTTGTAGAGTTTTGAGAATCTACAAGATTTTATGAACTCGAAAAGTGTTCTAATATGCTTTTGAATTAGATCAGAAGAACGAGTTAAACATTTTCAATATAGAATGTGAGAAGCTATGAGACGGACCTATATAGCTTAACGTAGTATCCGAACCACATATGCTCAGCAGGCAATTGAATCCGGGACTCCGCGCCAAAGGCGTGTACGCAGTTTTGACTCATGTGTTATAGTGATTTCCACTTGACAGGAACACCTTCTACCGGAGCTAGGGCGGGCACGAACTTCGGGCCTTTGACTTTAACCGCGACGAACTTCATACAGGTGAGAATGCTTCCTCCTCTTTTTCACGAAGTACATGCCGAAGTCATGGGTCCGGCAGTGAGACGGAGCAGATAGAGAGACTTAGGGAAAAAGCGATTTTTTATTCTTATAGTTAGTATTAAGAAAGCTTTCGAAGGAAAACTATAACTTTGATACGTACTAGTACTTCTCAGAGGTTTTATATATTCCTTTTAAAAGTAAAAAATTATGAACAATCATATAGCAATAGTAGTTATGAAGATTTAAACTTTAAAAAAGTGCATACCTTTCTTTGATGTTTTCTTCATTCACTTCAAAGAGTAGTGTAGTGAAGTAATTTATTTCAGGGTCTTCAATTTTTCTTGTAGTACCTAGTATAACTCTTCATGATCGACAGTATATAGTTTCGCTTTTTCTTGTAGTTTGAAAGTAAAATATTACACAACACGCTGATCACTTTTGTGTGTGTGTGTGTGTTCGAGACAGCAGCACCACAGAAACACTTCTTGAGCAAAATGTTACTAAGATCCTTATTTTCACACACACTTTTTTGAATGTCAAACTGCATAACAACTAGTGTTGCTTTTCACTCTCTTTAAGAAACAATTGTTCATATTTTTTAGAAACAAGAGTGCTCATTGTTCGGAATGCGATTTTTCCCACTTGAATAACAAATTCCGATGGCACTAATAGTTCTCCTCTGTTAACATATTCAAGATATTCATCAGTATTATCTTCGGACACAATACACTGTTCACAATTTAATTTTGTACGAATTTTGAATGCCGCGTACCCACAAATGTACATAAGCGCCGATAAATCAATTTCATCCTCGTTATTTGTCTCAGTATCTTTAAACTTATTGTTTAAGCTAGAGTCTGTACATTCTGTATATTCACAGGAGCTGTCAGTGAATAATTCCATCGATTCGAAGTTGAGTTTTATCATGCCATATCTTGCAGATTTTATCCGAAGAACATTTTTTGTTCGAATTTTTCTTTCTGCCTCAATTATTTGAATCACACTTATATTTTAATTTCCACCACTAAGTTGACTGTACCTAGGTACATACTGAATCTTTTCTCTAACTTGTTGTCTGGAATTTTCCACGAAAGACGCATTTCACCTTCAAGAATGACAGAGAATTTTATTACATTTGTAAGAGCTTTCGTACTTTGAATTACCGCATTACTTGTATCTGTTATTAAGGAACCTCCTTTCAAATCATTCCCTAGTTTCATCCAATTTTGTATCCATGTGACGAAATTTTCAAGAAACGGAAGTCTAAAATTATCTACAGAGCGAAGGGAATCACCAAAGTTATTCAATCTACTAGCACCGTGATTGATACTCTTTGCATTCACAATAGACCATCATTTCCATATGATGTCAATAAATTTTGCAGTATCTTCAAAACCGTACAGAATCAAAAGATGTCCTAGTACTTTCATGAAAAACATTCAATGCAGGTGATACCTGCTGCCTTTCTAGGTTACAGAGATTTGTAATTTAATTTGAAAGCTTTCTTCAAAATATTATCACATTCTTTCTTTACAGGGCTCTCTAAGGTTGTTGAATTCTGCCGTTTTCGGCTACTCCATAGTACACGTTTCACTTTCGGTTTCAAATTCCGCAAATGTAAAAGTTTTGGATGGGTCTTTTTGATTTATCCAAAATATTTTTTAAAAAATGAACATTGTCGTACATGTAATATAGTGGTTGGTCAATGTTGGGCAGAATCAATGTGCATTCCTCTTCTGAGCCTTTGCATAGTACAAAAAACATACTTTAATTTACTTTATTATCAGAAATTACGCACAAAACTTTGAAATTACAATCTTATAAAATACATATTACTCTCCTTGTTATCTCAGCCATTTCTACCCCTAATGTAAAGATACAATGTGCTCAAAAGAGGAGAATGCAGAAGGTATCATGTACGTTAGGACAGTTTTGGCTTGTGTGTAGACATTATGATTTTGTGAAAAACCAGTAATTTTCCTACATCGATTATCCACCCCTTTATAAACGTAAATTTCATCCAATTGCAAAATAACCCATCTCTTTGTTCCAGTTAATTTTTCACCAACAGACTTCAAGAAACTGTTTTTCCTTTTTTAAGATTTGGTGAAATATGAAGTGAAGCTGTCAAACCTTCGCAAATATTTCGAATGAGACAGTTCTAGAACGTTGTTTTGTCTGAGAGCCTCATAACATTTTTTAGACTGCATGTAAGTGATAATGTTAAAATCATCCGCCACGAATATGTTTTCTTTGAAGAGAAAATTAATGAAAATTGTCCAGAAAGAATATCCACTTGGTTAGCTGTCTTCTTTGTCAGTCAGAGAACTAATTAAATTTTGCATATTGGATTTTACATTCTGTACTAAAGTATCTACATTAGAAACCAGGTCACTCATAGTGAATTTGTTAATGATTCGTTCTAAAGAACTCCATTTCTTAAATGAAAGTTCCGCCCCAGAATTCAATTCAAGTTTTGAAAGCAAACTTGATTGTTTTTCATATAGGCAGATACTTTTAAATTATTATCTACATTGATATAAAACTCTTGCTTATTGAATTAAAATTTACGGAATACACTACAAGTTTATTATTAAAAGCTTTGAAACCAAGAGTTCTATCTTCATACTGCAGTTTTGCTAACTTACCATCAATTCTTTGCTCTAACTGATGGAAGCTTGCTATCTCATCCGAAGCACTTGAGATGCACGGCTTCTTGTTCGGCGATTTTCTTCCTTTTGTTAATTTCAAAAGCTCTCTCGTCAGGGGTTTTTCTACTAATTGGTGGTTTCTTTGACAAATAACTAGGTAATTTATCAAAGACACAGTGGGCACAGAACCAACTTTTAATCACGGCTTATCGTACACAAAAAACTTTTTCTTCACCTTCACCTTTGGAATTCTTGTAGGAAACCTTATGTTCAATGCAGTCTGGCTCAAAATGCTTTATACAAAAAACACTGGAATCTGAAGGAATCCAATCTTTTTGGGGGATATTCATACGCACACCCATTTTTCACGTAATAATTGATCTCTGGGGGAAAGTGAAACACGGAACATATTCACCCATGTAAGTAATGTTGTAGTTAAATTCCGTGTTGACGAATACAGAAGCTTTACTGTGCTCAACGTGGGTTCAATTCGTTACTTGGGCGGTATTACGTTTCATAAAACAACACCGACTTGACTCACTCTTAATTACACATCAGTAAACAAATAAGTCCAACTTGAATAGTTTCCGTTTTCACAGCTATCTTTATTATCATTATATGACCACATATAATAAATCTACCTCTAAGATGCCACCATTTACACACATTAATCTCTAGCCTTCTTACTACGTCAAGCACCTACTACACAATTAATGTAATTAACAATTCTTTAATTAGGCTCTAAACTTCAATAACTACGGCATCCACATCAATAAGCCTTCGATATTCTATTCGGTACATTATGTTACAAACAAATACTAACTACTTCTTGAAGCATGTTCTTTCGCGCTTTCCGCCACATATCCTTCTAATTCACTACAACCCACAACATTTTTGAGAGTATAATTACTTTCAAAATTAATTACAAGCAGGAACACATTATTCTCGCGGCATTTCAAGAAAGGTCAGTGCACTCACGGCTGATAAGACACACTTCCACGCCACTGAAGGTTCAGAAAACACAGGGGGCGAGAGAAAGAGAAAAAGCACTTGCAGTGACTTGGAGCTCGGATTGTGAATGGTCCTTTGGCTGTAAAGAGCCAAAATGTATGTGCAGAGCCCTAAAGAGGAGTTACTTGAGTAGAGCCTTGCACCTAGGCTACTACTTTGTTGTGTTAGTGGGATGTACCTCAGAGCCGCCACTACACAAATTCAATTAATACACTGTTCATATTTCCTTCACTGTGTACAGGGCTGAATATCTGATAAAAAAAAAAAAAAAAATAGAATGCAGGAGCTGTGATAAGAGTTCCAGAGGGGGACGCGGTGGCTCAGTGGTAGAGCGTTCACCTCCGGTGCTTGAGGTCCCTGGTTCGATCCCAGCTCGCGCCGTGTGGACTTTGTGGTGGACAAACACCGTGCTCGTGGGTTTTCTCGGGGTTCTCCCGTTTCCTCCCACTTTCTTCATCCCACCATTTCATTCATTTCTCATAATCACCGTCTCCTTTAGCCTAACCGGCATAACCGTGGGACGTAAAACTTAAAGATTTCATTTCAAGAGTTCCAGAAGCAACAGAGTAGGTTTAAGAGTCTCATTAAATGTATAAAAAAAAATATTTAAAAAAGAATTTACTCTACTCCCATACTCCCAATAATAACCATGTGGTGCACATTTTTTTCTTTTTTTTTTTTCTTTTTTAATTATCTCCCTTACTATATAGCTCCTGGATCAGTACTCGTAAGTTCTAATTTTACTTTCTGTACTCCGTTATGGAAGTGACAATACATACAGAAAACATGGGAAAAATCCTTCATACCACTTCAGCTGAAAAAGAAAAACATGACATGGTACATCTAAAAATCAGTGTACTCACCAGTTCCAGGACCTCGGGAAACTTCAGGTATGAACCAGCCATTTTCGTTTAGATATTATTTAATATCAATATTAGATGATGAAAAACAAGCAAACAAAAAAAGAAACGATTGATGTAATTCTTTCTGCATCACTTGAACATATTTCACCTTACACTTTTTTCCCCACTGTGCACAGGGATGCTCATCAAACCTTGTATATATCTATATATAGATAGATAAGTTTTTTAAAGAAAAAACTGTACTGTTCGATAACAATGGCAGGATTTTGTATGCCAGCGTTTATAGTATATAGTTAGCTTAACTGGGAATTACTTCCAATATTAACAGTTTGTGTAACTGTACCACATAAAGGTAAAGTCACTATTCACACACACACACACACACAAAAAAAAAAAAAAAAACCTATTACTGACGTTTCACGTCTTAGTCCTTTGGTTCTTCGCGTAACCGTCCATTGGTTTCCAGATGTTCTTGGAACTTTTACTTGTAAGAGTATATGTTATGTGAAGTAACACATTATTCTCCTTAAAGCCAATGAAGCTGCACGGCCGTGAAAAATGTCGGTTAGGCTTAGTCTCCCAACTTCAAGCAAGGTAAAAAAAAAGAAAGCACTTTGTAAAAAAAAAAAAATTTCTCCAATTAACTGTATAGATAAAATAAGACACTAAACTTGTAGTCAAAAAATTAGCTCTGGTTCACGATATTTTAGGGGCACGGTGGCTCAGTGGTAGAGCGTTCACGTCCGGTACTTGGAGTCCCTGGTTCGATCCCAGCTTGCGCCGTGTGGACTTTGTGGTGGACAAACACCGTGCTCGTGGGTTTTCTCGGAATCTCCCGTTTTCTCCTACTTTCTTCATTCCACCATTTCACTCATTTCTCATTATCGAAGTCTCCTTTAGCCTAACTGGCATAATCGTGGGACGTAAAACTTAAAGATTTCATTTCATTGGTTCACGATATTTTATTTTAGTTTATGTTCTTAACTCGCAGAAGCGGTGAAGTAATATTACAGAAGAACACATATTGTTTCCTTCACACGAATAATATCACGTTGCGTGTTCACCATTCTCTGGCCCAAACACATCTCCCTTGAAGACTCCCCTTTCCCGGATTTCACTCCCCAGTTTTTCTTTCGTTCGAAACCAGAGAAGTCCTCTGCCTCATGTCCAACTCGAACAGTCTTTTTCTCTCGTAGAGATTTTCTCCAGAGCCAGTCCCAAAGACAGATACCACCCTCGCTTTCGAGGGTCACAGTCCTTGAAGCTATGTTGACATGGTTGGTTTCAGATTTATTATTATTATTATTATTATTATTATTATTATTATTATATAAAGCAATCAGTTTGAAGTTCGTATTAATGTACACCATACTTCAACTTAGTTTCTTCCTTTTTTTCTGAACATAACAATCTCAAACATAGTCATCTTTTACTATATAAATTAAAACAACATTTAAAAAAATAACTGCAGAAAAGAAAAAACATGGCGTGTGTGTGTGTGTGCGCGCGCTCTGTTAACAGTCTGTTAACACATAAGTAAGAAGGTTTTTAAATATGTGAACACATACGAAATTGCATTAAAATGAAAAATAGAATGATGTACTAGCGATAAAGTATTTTGTCCATATAGGATAATTCATCTGACGTCAATATTTATTTTACAATAATATGAAATTTTCCAGTGTGTGGTAAAGACATGATTTTCGTTTGCACCAAACCCTGCTCCCCCTTCCGCCGAATTCACATGAAGGGCCTTATACAGAGATTAAAAAAAAAAAAAAAAAAAAAAAAAAAAGAAAATAGAGTTAACCACTCTTGTAATAGGGAAACGCGTTCAAATTCCAACTTAGTTTTATTCGGAATAATTCCCAAGAATAATATTTTATATTGAACTCTTATACAAAATTAACATATTACCTTACATTTTTTCCATGATTATATAAAAAAGGGAAATTAAAATTTAAATATAGATGTGCAAATAAGATAATTTCCATATTAAAATATATATAAAGAACTACAGAGTGCAGACTTTACTTTACAGGACCCATTACGTTACACCCCCACCCACCAATGTTCCCGCCTGTATGAAGTCCGCTGTGTCTTAACCTAAGAGAAAAACTTCCTTATCTTTCATCTAGTGTTCTGAAAGACACAAAATGATTAGTTTTATGTCATTCAGGACACTTTTAAGTTCTATTAACTGAATATTTCAAGGGAAAGATTCAGTATTCTGATGAACTAGCGTTAGGGTATGTCTAAGCAATTCAATAATTTCACTTTTAGGTAAGACATTCTGGATTAGATCTAGATTATAATCCAACTCTCAAATCTTCCTAGTTTCCCTGATTTAATTTTAGAAAATGAATGGATCTCTGCATAGAATTTTGCGAAGGAAACCTTTGTTCTTATTATTCCTAACCCTTGAGAATTGAATTTATGCCTCGCTGCTTAAGTATAAGCCATGATTAGTGTAACTTTCTCTGCTTAGTGACTTTATCTTCAAAAAATTGAGTATTTGGAAAACTCATACAAAGCATATAAAGCTTCATGTGAGAGTTTTTGAAGATTTCTCATTCATTTAAGAGTTCGGAATTAAGTCCTGGCGATGAGGAACCGATACAACAATCAACTTCCCATAGAATTTGTTTTGCAGTTTCATTTAGGAATGTCCTGAATTATGAGCTGCGTAATTTGCAACATTAATTAACCCTTTAATGGGAATCTTGTTTTCAATAGTTGCTTCCAAGTTGTTTTAAATCTGTGAGATGAGAGCATTGATACAAAATATGTCAGTTGAAAAGTGTGTGTAGAGCCTTTTTATTAAGCGCTTCTCTAGACGCTTTCCCCGATATAGCGTAATCTTCGGAACAGGTCTAAAGACGCCTTCCCTATTACAGGTATTAAAATCATAATGTCATTACTAAGCAGAGTCACTTGATGCACCTTTTAAAAGCTTGGTGGTCAAAGTTTTTCTACTACCGAAACTTTCATTGATAGCATCGGTTTACTTTGCGTGACCTCTCTTCCAAGCTATCTGCAAGTATTCTTATTGTTTTACATTTTGCTGGTGGTTTTCAGTTTTAAATTTGACCCACTTAAGTTTTCATTTCTTTCTTTTGTCCTTGTCATTTTCTGAGGTTTGATACTTCGTTTCATGTACATTATTTATTTGTCACTGTTAATCCTACTTCGGAATCACTTCTAAATTTTCCTACTAATTGTTCATCTATTGTGAACAATTAGAATCTATTGTTCACGTGTATTTATAAGTTGTAGATAACGGTTTAGATATATTGCTTACTTCGTTGAGTTCAAAAGAACTGAATGAAATACGTAAGTGATGCGGTTCTTTATGATTGTGCATTACATAATTATAAGCGTAGAAGAAACTTCTTTCATATTAATCAACACAAAACCAATATGATCAAAAAGATAGCACATACTGGAAGAATTATATACGTTAACCTTGTGTAATAATCATTATATATATAAGAAATTACTCAAAAGATATCTTCTAAATATTTATTTTTGTACTGTTGATGAGTTTTGTGAGTTGATGATTTTGATTGTAGTATCATGTAGTTATGCTTACAACTTGACAAATCTAATATATTTATATGTATGATGTAAGAATGGAATAAATTAAATTTTAAGAATAAAATATTTTGTACTGAATACTACTACGGTTTTTTCGTCATTAATGTACTTATTATTTCCCTGTCAGCTTGCTCCTGTACCTAAATATTTATTTTCAATCATTTTCTGTATGTTATTGTTGATTTAATAACCACTCACTCACTACATAAATAAAAAGTATTCGTTGTTCTCGAAAGTGGGAGGACAACAAGAATTTCTGACATACTTCTTTCTATAAAGTATTATTGAGTTCGCTTGTCAATAATACATAAAAGTGGAGAAATAGCAGTTTAGATTAAGATTGATAATATATGAAATATGAATTCGTATGAAAAAGGACGATAAGTAAAACAAAGAAAGAAATTTATTGAAATATATTACTTTGTTTCTTACTAAATAACAAATGTAACATACAAAAAAGTTTTTAAAAAATTAGTACAACAAATTGAAATGTACAACAGCTATATAAACAATATAATACAAGAACGAGTAGGAGAGGTTAGCTTTGGACGAGTCAACACTGGGAAAAGTTTCGCTTAATAATCTATAGCATATTCCGCTTTCTAAATTGTTCTTCAAGTTGTTCGCTTTATTTAACATTGTATTGAATGTGTCAAGTACAGGTAACTTTTCGGGTCAATCAAAGATAAAATATTGGTCATCTGGGTGTACCAGATGCAATTGTAAACATAATTTGAAGGAACACATCACTTTCACCACCATGTTTCATAAAGATTTCAATTTGAAGAGACGTTAAAAATACCAGATCAGTCATATATGCCTTCAATAATAATTTTCAAACAGTAAGCCATTATATTTTGCTGTTCAGTTGTATTAAATCTTTCAATGAATTTTGGAGGAATGTTTTTAAGTAAAACAACGCACTAGTCGGGTAATTCTGGCAAAGGTTGTATCTACACAAAGTTTCTTCACATTCATAATCAATAGTTTCAATGTATCACTTTGAAACAAACTTGTACTACTGAAATACATTTTTACTTAATTCAAACCCATCTGTTTTTTTTTTTTTTTTTTTTTTTTCTTTCTTTCTTTCGTGACATATGGTAAGGAATATGTCTTTGATTTTAGACATCATTTTGGCATTGGTACAGCTAACATGAAGCCCAGGAGAAAATTGTCTGGTCTTCACATTAGTCCTACCAAATACCAGAATGATTTCTTGAACTCATATACATAATCCTTGCCACACATCCAGAGGAAGACAAGTATCAGACAGATATGAATTATGTGAAAAATATATTTTTAATAGTACGATTTTGTTTCGAAATGATATATTCAACCAGCTGAATATGAATGTTAAGAAACTTTGCGTATATATAACTAAAATTTTCAGTTAGCATAAATTCTAATTCTACATATTTGTTGTAGAGAACATTTTCCCATTTAAAGTTACTTTCGTATTTAGATGTCTACCACTGTACATGAATTAGACAATATTTGAGTTATTTTCCACTTTGTTTTTATTTAAATTAGAAACTGTTTTCACTATTAGAAGTGCATACTTTCCTTTTCAGCCGGACTATATAATAAGAACAACATTATTTTTATAATTATTTGATTTTGATGTATAGGCTTAATTAAATTTAAAATAAATCAGGCTTTTTAAACGATTTATGCAAGCTCACATTTCGGATTCTGCCTTATAGAGTTGTGAAGACAGTGTGATAAACGTATTATGAATATGAAATGTTGCTGAAGTAATGAAGTAAAAAATAGGCTTGTTCGAAATCAAGGTGTCCATTACTATATTGATCCGTACTTATCTCGGATAGAACATACGCGTTGGAGTTCGGCGCGATTTAATTACACTGGGGCAAATAAATACTGTTAATTTGAAGATTCCTTAATTTTTTTGTGTGTGTATTAATAGGCATTCTGGTAACTGTGGTCATCACTGGGGATTTCTAAAAATGATTATAAGGTAAGTATACCATTCTTTATTTTCTAACGCTCGGTTATGCTTTTTCCACGTAGGGTAGTTGTACAGTATATTTAATATATCAGAAATTTTAGTGGAGTAGATTAAAAATAGAATACTATATAGCGATATTTAAAGCTATAGTGTTGCGAATTAAAGATATTTTGAAAGGCTTTTCTGATCCCTGCTTTTGACTAGCTCTCAGAATTATTTATATAAGGTTTTGTATTTAGCTGGGATCATGAATGAAGTTTGCTATATATAATGTTTTAAGGATGATGCATCATTTGGAATACTTTCTTTAATCTCTTGTTCTTAATTATGTGTTACATGGTTGTACTTGCAATTAGCGTGTTCTGCTTCTTTTTAGTCATTATAGAATATTTTCAACTTAACACTGGTACCACAACATACAAATCGTCATTTAATGAACATTCACTACATACTACACACAATAATTTATAATTGGACCTTCACAACCATATGACTCAGCTTTGTTAAAGAATTAACGACTGTTTCTATAAAAGTTAATGGACAAGAATTTCACATAGAATGTGTGGAATATGCTATAGAATGCTTGGGTTTAGATATACAATGGCACAATCATAATGAAATTCACTACAAATCCAAAAATATTTCAATAAAATTTGGTGCACAAAATTAAAAAAGGATATATATATATACACACAGAACATTCCACTTTGATTATTATAATGGAATATTTTTTCTTTTTAATGTAATTTTTTTAGTATATGAAACACCTTCAGTCTTTCGATTTTCCATGAAAATCTATTTTATGTATAGTACTTTATGTTAAATATCGTAACGAGTTATATCAATACACACATCAGTACTATGAACATATATTCACCACCAGAAATTTCATCCACATTTTTGAAATTCATATTGTATATGTGCATGATTTTATTAAATTATTTCCTAAAAGAAATTAACTTTGGCTTGCAAAGCTTGATCAGAGTGAAATGATTCCAGTTTACAACTAAAGGTTTTTACTTTGAAGCATCTCTAGCATTTTCTTTACAGAAACCAGTATTTTCACTAAGCTAAGAGATGCATTCATAATTTTTTCATTCGCGTGCTTCTTCGATACGAAGAAGGCCAAAGTTAAACTTAATGGTGGCATTAACTAAGTAATTAATTCAACATGACGAATATGCTTCTTTCTGAAAATTCTAAATTCAGATTTTTTTTTTTTTTCATTTAAATTGAAGCTTGCAAAATTAAATCCGGAAAGCAACTTCCCTTGTCAAATTATCTGTTGATTTTAATGTTATCCACTAGAAAACATCTACGAAGTACAAGCAAACTAGTAAATATGTCCTCTTAATCTGGTGTCCAAAGGATTAGATCCGAGAACTCAATTGGTACTTGTTCCTTCGCAAGGTATCATTCCATGATTCTTTAAAATAAACATCGAAACTTCGACATGGTACCGACTTTAATGATCATGTAACTCGCATATTTTTTTTCTGACTCTTTCTTTCTCGAAGTTATTTATTTCCTCTTCAGACCGCTACTCATTCATTCAAACTAAACTGTGCACAGCGATAAAATTAGTTTCTCTAATATTTGACACAGTTTAGGAGAACGGATATTTACTTGTGTCTGCGAAGGCTTTGAAAGTAACAGACTTCAAATTTGGGATATATATCCAAGTTGTTTGCCAAATTGTGTTACCAGCTGTATATCACCGGAATTAAAAGACACATTTTAGTCTTCGTCATCTATAAGGTTTCAGAACTGTACTTCTATATTTTACTATTTCTATATACAATATAAACATGTGCCATTTCTGTCATTATGTATATACATACATGTAAAGCTTCAAGTGAACTTGTTACTTTCTGCTAAACTAGATCCATGTGCACATTTTCTATCTGTGAATAAAATTATCCACACTCTCTACAATATTCGCAAGTACTATTCAAGAAATCTAGAAACTTATATTGTCAAATGCATAGAAATAGAATCGTACGTTATTCAATTTGTCTGATAATCTAGAAATTCTAATTTCTCTTATTACGTACTTATTGAAATATAGTACATCTGTTTTTTTTCTGCCGAACATTTTATTGAAATAAGCTGTCTGTCTGAAACAGAATAACGACCTAATTAACGTAAAATTTATTAAAAGCGCTAAACAGATGTGTAATAGTGCAAATGTAAAAAGTGCATTTACTTGTATTTCTATGCTTCCTGGTTTTTGTGTTTAATTCCACAAGCCGTATTACAGGTACCTATAAACACCAGAAATAAGTGGATATTTCAATTACAAGTGCAAACAGAACCAAATGCGTTTGTGTATATATAATCGAACTTTCTACAGCTCAAGGAATGGAAAAAGTAAATGAAATTATGAATTTTTGCATACATATCCAATAAAACCAAGACTATATTAAATATAAAACCTGTCTGTATTGTACATAAAATACATCGTCTTAATATCGAAATTAATATATTTAAAACAAACTGAGTTACTAATTAAAGAGTGCGTTATTACCGCTCAAATATAATATTTTTAATATAAAAACAGTTACGTAAAAATCATTTATATTGTAATCGCAACCTACCCTTTTATATTTGAAAATAGTAATTATTTCATCCCATGCAGGACTGTACCATCTGTATCATTATCAAGCTACCGTGCCGTGCCATTGTCGTCAAGGTCAGATGTATATAGGAAATAGTACTGCTATATACGAGTTGATTCACACTTAAAATTTGCTGTTTGTATTTTTTCACGATGCTTCCATAGGGTATTCATATCGATTTGAATATACTTTCCGTATAATGCGATCCAGATGTCCATGTAATTTTCAGCTAGGTTTCAATGCGAATTGAGATCTCAAAATTCCGTTATGATGGCGAACTTATATAAACAGAGCAATGCATTTCCATATATTTGCGTTATTAACGAACGTATTAAGGTGATGAATATATTTAAAATATTTTTTTTAAAAAAAAGATGTACACTACATTTTTAACGTTAATACATTGAAAAATGACCTTATTATGAGATTTCATGAAAGAAATCGTCCTAAAGGGTACAAAGTGTATTTAATTCGATCATACTTTCTAGCAGGATTAGAACCATGATTTAAATCCTCGTTTCCATGTAGCACTGACTATGGAAAGTATATTCAAATCGTTGTTAATTTAATATAGAAATGTAGTAATTTATTCATGAGACTTTCATGAATATCAACAGCTTAAATGTATTTGTCGCTAGATTCATGTTTATTTGTTCGAAATGTATAAGTATGCTGAATATTTTTATTTTTCCATTAAAATTACCGAAAAAAAAAGCCTTGGGGTCGTACCATATTCGGGCTAATACGTTATCTATGTTGTCAAACCTTTTTATCTATTTCATCACCCCATATTGAAAAGAATATTAACACACACACATACATGTACTCATATACTGCATATTCACCCTATTGTAGTGGTTTTCAAATACATTTAAGTACTCAAAATTTTCTGTTTTTTCAAACAAAATTACTTCAATAGAAATTCTTTAAACAATCATATTCTGAAGTCAAAATTGCCAAGATGTATAATTTAGATAATTTTACACTTGATATCTTATGCAAAAAATTTCTAATACTTCAGCAAATATTATTTTCCGTTCTCGAACGTGAGAACCTACTCATTAGTTAGTTTTAATCGTAATGTAATGAATTTCGTAATAAGATATTATTATATTAAAATAGATAATTATGCTTTTCACACATTAATTCCAATAAATTTATTTATACATATTGTAGTTTTCTGTACTAATTGACGTAATATACTTAATATCTGTTATAAACTGCAGAAGGGTTTTTTAAAAAAAGTTAATGTATTTTCATTAAAGCAATTTGTTTGTTTCTTTTTAACACAAATTTTGATGGAATGATTTTTCTAACTTGACGAATATCACAAAAGCTTGCCAACCATAATTGTTAGTGCACCTTTTCTTATAAAACAGGTTTTATATTATACATAAACAAGTAAGTGTCTTTTTGGCTTGTTAAGATCCAGAATATTATGAATTTAATATATATATATATACTATAGTTCCCACTCATGATTGTGTTTGTTCCGCATTGACGTGAGAGAACTCTTTACTACACCATTTATTTTTAAAATCCAATAATTGAATCATATAATGTCTAAAGAATAATATAATTGAATCATATAATACTCTGGTATAGTCAATAACAAACGTTCAACCCTACTCCTGACAATTTCACATAATTCTGGACATAAATGAATTTCTTTTCTATAAAAATTAGAGCAATGTACGTGTATTATCTAAATGGTATAAGGAAGAACTTTGAAATAGGTTGAATCGAAAATTTAACATAATTTTTATTGAGGAAACAAAATTTAACGACATACGGTTATGTCGTCGGGGATAAAGTAGGTAGTTGATAAATGCACATCAATGACGATAAAAATGAACGCGGGATTGGTAAAGTAGAAGAAAACCAGGGGTATTTTTTTTTAAAAAAAGAAAAAGAATATTTATGTAAATCTACCTTTGTCTACAGAAGTCAGGCTTCTTATTAGTGAGCCACAAGGACAAAACTGCTCTCAGATTGTATTTTACAGTCAATAAATGCCTGACGGAATAAACTTCAGTGGATTAATCGAGTATTGACTACTATTCCAAATTTTGTGCTGATATATATATATTTAATCGTAGTCCATTCTAGGTATATAGTTTCAAGAATGTTTTAATTATTTTCAATGGAATCAGCTAAGCACTGGCCGTGTCACCCTCGACTTATGTGGTTTTAACCTTGCCGCTACGGTGCTACAAGTGGTAACACGTTCCCTTCATCTACATATTTCTATAGTAACTACTTGCAAAACAGTAGCAAAGTCGTTCAGAGTGCCGCATGGTGTCACTACTGTCGATTTACAGCAATCGAAAGTGTGTTTTTCGAATTTTAATTGCTAGATTGTTGTAATTTAGTATCAGTGAATTGAAACTAATAACAATAAATTAAAATGAATAGTAAAATTCTTATTTGTAGTAGATATCATCGCGTTCATGGATCATCTTGGAGCTCTTCCGTTTCCTTCCACTATATCTTTTCACCGATTCTCTCCTATTATCGATCATTTGTGTTTAACATCTACCTCCTTTACCGTATAGGACATAACAGCAAGACGTTAATATTATATACAAGATGTTAATGTGCATGGTTGCCAACGCCTGGGAACTGATTCCACATTGAAAACCAAAAACAAGGGTGCATGTGACAAAATGTCGGAAACGGCTTACTGCTGTACATGGATTTCCACAAATTACGTGAATATAATTTATGTCCTATAGGGGATCTTGCACATTCGTTCATCACATGCGACTGTTGCACTTTTGGATACAACACGTTATGTTTCTTTATATGCCGCCTGGCGCCGCAGTCCTATGCACATTCGTTTTGCGCCTCTTACGGATCAAAGTTACTATTTTCATACGCGCTTAACTTGGACAGAAAGCGTTCCTGACGTTTTGTCTCACGGACTTCTGTCCTCTGTTTTCAATGTGGAATCAGCTGTCAAGCGTTGGTGACCGTGCATATTAACACCCTATATATATATTAAAATTCATTCCTACGTCAAGATTTTTGAACACGAGTAAGTATTATATCACAGACAGGTTTTAATACAGAGATATAAATAACAATAAATGGCGGAAGCGAATGCTTTGAACACAATTATATGAACAAAAGCACAAATCGATTTTCTTCCTTTAGAAATAGTCATATACATACTTTATGTATGTAATGTATAATCGTGGTCCCAATTACCTTACAATATCAAATATCACTATTTTAACTGCTCTTGTTTAAAAGGCCTTTTTTTCAAAGTTCTTTTACATAACACACTCTTAATCTTTCAAATACAAAAACTTCAGTATCAAGGTTCAAATGTTACAGAAAGCGGGAAATTAATTCTCACCACTGAGAAATTTAACATCCAAATTTCTGTTCGTAATTATTTCTATTTTTATGAATTAAATCGTTACTATTACACATTATCAAAATAAGAGTTGAGACATTTAAGAATACTCATGATCTGGCTACGTTTATACAAATTATTTTAGTATCCTTTTTTTAAAAAAAAAAAAAATCTGAATTATCTTGAAATTAATTAATATGGTAAAAACATGAAAATATGGCAATAATGGAATGCCTTTTCCTGGATTTGTCAACGTTCCCTAGCATAATAATTTTGCATTATGACTCTTCACTTTATGAAGTATTTATGAAAACAATATCGAAAATTCCATCTTGTGAAATGTTTTTTGTTAAACAACACATAATTCCTGTATTTTCATTATCCTGTCCTGAAAATAATTCAAGTCAAAAATTGCACCATAATATTTTCATTAAACTATATAATATTTACAACTAAGCCGGACTGGGTCATTTTGACTTGAGGAAATGTCACAAAACAAAGAACCTTGTGGCGAGACATAATATGATCAATAAATTTCGATAAAGGGAAAGTAATACTATGTTTGTTACTTTTATTAGTTATTCGTGACGGGGACAAATTGCTTCGACGCTGACGTCCCCATTAATCCTCAACTAATTAATCAATCTATTATTATTATTATTGAGTAAATATTAATTTCATACATCAAAGTAAGTACAATGGAGAAACCATTGTATCTATCAAAATGCGTCAAAGTGGGATTAGTGGTGAAATAAGTTTTGGTTTGTTTCGTGAAATGAAGTTATAAAGTCATCTATTTTCCTTACTTTTAAGCCTGCTGAAGGGAATTGAATTTCCTGCTAGATTAGACTGTGAATCATTATTGGGTGCACTTTGTAAGACCGGCGAAGGAGCAATTTCCACTTCATCATTTCATTACAACCATCTGTTTTTAATGCTGACGTTGTTAACAATATAGAGGCGTAAGACATGAAATTAGAAGACTTAAGTCAATAAAATTACAATCCTATATATTTGAGAGAGAAAGAAAAGCTTCGTCAATCACACATTACGAATGTCACATGAAACAATATTTGCACTATTTTACGATATCTATTACACAAATAAAAGTAAAAATACTTCGTGTAAAAGTATCTTGGCTCTAAAATGAATTGTGGCTATGTTAATGTAGAATGTCTATTTACTCTTTGTTATTTTTCATTGTAACAGGTCCAGTATCTGTTGCAGTCATGACTTATGCATAACATCTGCTTCTACAGTAAGATTTCTTCGTGAAGCTTTTGTCATTACTGATATTAACTGATAATTCACATTCATGTTTCTCGCGCTGAAGTTACAATCCCTTATCTGAAACCTGCCTTCTTACACAGCATATACTGTCTGAAAAATTATGTAGAAAATGCTGTCGGATATTTTAGTAAGCTCTAATATCTCCACGAATAAACTATGTCACTCACTTTGCTTCTTCTTTCTAGACTTAAGAAATCTCTTATCTTTGTTTTGAACCCAGTCCAGCACATATTGATAACAGCTCAAGAGAAAGAAATCAACAGTTAAATACCTAAAATTAAAGAGGTAACTATTATATACTTTCAGATCTGACTTCCGTAATGAAATATACACATATTTGTATTTCATTTACATACACGTAACACATATTAAACGAACGTAATAATAATATACATGAACTGTACATCTTGTAACTCATACTAGCACTCTTCAATAAATGTACACACACACACAAACACACGCACAGTCACAACTATACGAATAACCGGCAACAAAGACATTTTGATATTAAATTATTCTTAGAAATCCACTAGTGTTATCGAAATGCTGCATACAGTGTATCGACTACACTATATATCTGATCGAAATGAGGCCTGTTCTCAGGGTCATACTCCCAGCATTTCAACATCAGTTGATACATTTCTTCTGGAGTTCCTTCTGGAGCTGGCATACGATACCCTGCAAATTAAAAGAGAACACGCACAAATTAAAGAGGAAGCAAATTCTAATAGCAAATAGGGTTACCAGAGCTGGTACATGGCACTATTCTTTTATATCTGTCTGGAGGAAGTTTAAAAGTACGCTCCCACTAGAATTGTATGAAATTTATTTCCATTTTCTCACAAGTAGTAATATTCGACCATAAAAAGAGAATCGGCGTAGAAATTCAACATGAATTTTCAATATAAAAATATTTTCAACAACAAAAGGATAAAGTCATTTATAATGATGAAATATCCGGCGTACATGCTCTTCTCGGAAAAAAAAAAATCTTATGAGGAATAACTATGCCCACACAAATAATGTAACATCAAATTTGAGTTGCACAGAAAGTAACTAGTATACCGAATATATAATGTTTTTATATAAGGTAATCTTTAGCCAAAGAAATTACTTGAGCACAAAAAAGTGTTTCTATTTAATTCTTATATATTCTATGTATATTTTTGTGTAATGAAATGGCTAGCAAGGCTAATCTGTAACTTAATGTGAAACTTTCCTATAGAGTACTAAGCAATGCATGAGGTTTGAGGCAGTTAGCTTCTTATAGTCTCTCTACTATGTTTCTAATTATTAAAAAAAAAAAAAAAATCCCACCAGGAGAATAACAATCGTTTCCCAGTTTTCTGCTTCAGATGCTTTTATAAGCGGAATACAGAAAGCTGAGAGCACGACATCCTAGTATTGCCTCAAGAGAAAAATTATTCTTTTCGGGCTCTAAAGTGATAGCATTTGAGATAGCTTTCCGAACTAGGAATACGATTAATAAGTGGCAACTCAGTCAATTTTCGCCACCTCAGTCAATTTCGGTAGGTACAACCAGAATGGTGACTGGGCTTCTAGTGAGGCCCAGATTAGCAATTCCCTTGTAGGATAGTTACAGTCTTTGATGAGGATTGGACTCATAGTGAGAGTCAGCTTGTTTACAAACAAGCAGTTAGTGACGCCTTGAGTGTTAGGCGGATTCAAGTGAGAATCAAACGTTCTTTATTAGCTACGAACCGAAGCCCAAATAAGAGCAGCTTTAGGAAATATTTAGTGACAGTTTATAATGAGAGTTGTAAGTCATATAAGGGCTAAGATCATCTTCCCAAAATCTATTTCGTTACTCTTTTAATAAGGAGAGAAAATCCAAATGGGGATTTAGCTTACTTTTCTGTACTACTTCCACCTATTTGATTCATTTATATAGCCGAAATGCCTGTTCTTCGCACGGGGAGAATACGTGTATAAAAAGTGTTTCAACCTTTTCCTCCTCATGACACACATTTCAATCAAACTGAAATGATAAAAATCTGTAATGTTACCCATTTCCATTCACATCCCCATGCCGATGGGGGATGAATTTGGACGTAATGTCATCGGGAATGTCTTCTTCATTTCAGCGACCACGAAAACTGGAAGTAGGCAATATTATCGGTCGTTTTCTATTATTTTGTATGTCATCCCACCTCCAACCTTGTCACTTCCATGCCGATAATGTGACAAAAGTCTAATATCATGGTCCACTCATATACCAAAAGTAATCAAAGTTTGTGCAGCAGTCTAGGAGGATTTGGCCGCCAAACATAGTCACGTTCATTTTATTTATTTAAAAGATGCTCCCTTAAAATGGAAATGTTCAAGAACACTGGAACATGGATTTCCTTACTTTTTAATGAGGAGTTTATATACCGAGTTTCATCTTTCTAACGTGGCGGATTGTGAACTACTGTGTTTTTGAATAAATTTTGAACCTCTCTACCCCTTAGGATAAAACCTTTCGGAAAACTAATGTGATAAAAACCTACGTTAGGCCAGGATCCACTTGTGTACTAAAAATCATCAAAATCGGTTCAGTGGTGTAGTAGTAGTTAACCATCAAAAATTTTTACATTTCATTTTTATACTCATTAACCGATTGCATCGTTTCGTCACTCTTCGTATTTTCTGACCTTTGGACGTTAGCCTAGGTATTATTATTATTATTGTTATTATTATTATTATTATTATTATTATTATTCAAAGTCTACAGTTTTAATTACATTTCCCAATAGTATAAAGCATTTAAGAGATCGATATGTTTGATTGTAACAGTAATCAATGTGCAATAGAAAAGGTTCAACGACAAATTTCTAAACAACAGCAAGCCAAAAGATGTATAGGTGTATACGTATTTAGGTGTAATATAAGGTAATAAGATTACTTTTTTCTAATACAATGCCCAAAAATTCGATAAAAGTAAGTAGAGTAAAACGGACAAGAAACAGCTGTCACTACTATGACTTGTCAGTGCGATGAAGATCTTCTTCTGACGTTTCGAAGATTGTGCGATTGTATGTTCCAACCTGGTTATCGAGTTAATATATATGTTTGTTGGAATCTGCTTAGAACTATAACAACAGATTGCTCTGTGCTACTATGAGCTAAGCTGGTCATAACTCTCATGTGTGAGCTATTGTGAATGAGTTCTGAAGCATCTTTCCTTATTCTTTCTTACTTGTCGAATGTTTTCTATAATAGAAAAGTTTCAGAACAAGCCAAATGCTTTATTTTCAATTTTACTTATATCTGTAGAGAAAGTAGGCAATTGTTCAGTCATATACATACAACATGTCTTATCGTTAATTGCATTTGTTTATGTACTAGTTCTTCCTCCAAGCCTTCGATTTAATACAGATAGCATCATCTATTAATATCATAACAGCGACACACATTACTATAACTGATAACTATTGGTAAATCAGCTTTACAAACTGACATGATTGCTTTTATAATAGGGATTGACTATTATTATTTTAGCGTCCCACACTTACGCCTTTTAGATAAAGGAGACGAGTGATTAATGAAAGTGGATGATTCTGAAATTAAATTTGTGGGCTATCGCCAAGAATCGATCCAGGATCACGTGCACCAAAGGCATAAACGCTCTAGCCACTAAACCAGCGGAGAGGGCTGTATAATAAGGATTGATAACAGTACACTTTGCAATCGGGAAGTCCTAGGTGTTTTAGACTCAGGTCTGGTCATTTCTACTAAGAATTTTTCAGAGTTTTCTGCAATCCTACCACATGCGGAGGTACCTATTAAGAGAATGCGAGAATGGTACCTATTTTAGAAGCCATGGCTGTCACCGTTCCACTTCCTTCTATGGACATGTGCGTATCGCTTCGTGGCCGAGTGAATAACTCCATGTGCCTGACAGTGAGGTCGATAGCCTTTAGGGACACTTCTCTCGAACTGGGTTCTTCAGTCCCCTCCCCTACTTTCTTTATTCCATCATTTCGTTCATTATCTCATTACCGTCTCCGTTAGTTTCAGAACATAATCGTGAGACACTAAACTTTAAAAATCAGCAGTGATTTGGAACCATTTTAATAACAGGTTCTGTCTCATATAGCCTCGATGCTAAGTAAAACGTAAAATCATGTCGGTCTGATGCTATGAAGACAGTAAATTTAATTCAATGAATAAATAAATATATTTTAACAAATTAAAGCACCAAAAGATTCGTTTTTCATATGTCTGAAAAAATAGTTTTTTTTTCACCCTTTCTTCAGTAAAGTTTGTCACCTTTCCATTTTCAGGACTGAAGTTTAAAAACATAGTATAATATGAGTCTGCTGCAAGTAATAACCAAAATACTAAAAATGATACGTCTTACGAACTCCAAAACATTACCGATCCACGGGTAATGATACATCTTATAAACGAATGTTTTCTTTTATAAATGTATTTAGAATGTTTTCTTTTATAAATGTATTTACGCAGTAACACACTGATTTTTCGCGCTGAGTCCTGTAAATGTTTCAGACAGGGCCGGAAGTGGATGTGGTGATGCTGACCCTCATATTTTAGAAGGACTTGTTTAGAAGATTGGACTTTGGTGTAAGTTCTTTCGTTTCTTGTGGTCACACTGATATAGAATTCATTACATCCACAAGTTGCTTTAAATAGCTTTAAATACTAGACGAAGGATTATTCAGCGTAATAGGTAAGTGTATTCTCGGAACCCGTGGGAAAACTTAGACTGGATTGAAATTGTACTTTGGAAAAATAATTTCAAGCTATGGGAAGGAAAAGAAAAAAGTTAGAAGGTAACACTTAACTACACTTGTAATGCTCCTTTGTGAAGCGTGGTACCTAAATACGTTAGTAGAACATTTTACAATACAAATGATCGTTACTGAACACAACTAAAAGCTACATTCATCAACGAAAGTTATCTAATACTGAAATGAAGTAAAATACCACTTCTAAAATTATTATTGGGTCGATGCATAAGTTCGTGCGGTTTTCTTTTGGATTGACAACAATGCGGCGTGAAGCGATTGTTTATCTTTATTCCGCTGTTTTACCGTAGTTTGAAGTTTGTGTGTTTTGAAATACAGGTTTTCTTGATTGTGAACATATTATTGTATATATTTCAGACAAACTAATATAGAATATCAAGTTGAGAAAAGTGATCATTTCCGTCACATTTTACTCTTTGAGTTTAACCCAGGATCCAGTGCAGCAGAAGTCGCGAGAATAATTTGTGCAGTGTACGGGAATGAAGCAATTGTTGAAAGAACAGCACAGAAAAGCTTCTTTTGACCAATGGCTAACAGATTTCTTCCAGTCAAAACTAAAACAGTTCTACAGGCGAGGCATTGAACTGCTACCTGAACGTTGCCAGGTCATAGATAGATGAGGTAAATACATCACTGAGTGATTGTTAGTTAATGTGAGTGACAGTAAAATGTATGCAATGTATTGTTACACTCGCAGAATATGTTGTATTTGTATTTGAATTAACAGAACAGCAGAATAAAAATAAAATATAAGAACCGCACGAACTTATACATCGACCCGATACAAAAAACATACCTGCGTCAATTTTTTCCCTTGCTTTAGAATTACTTAGTCCACTATATGGCGTTCCTCCTCGAGAGAATATCTCCCATGCAAGAATTCCATAACTCCATACATCACATAGTGACGTATATTTCCCTATTAAGAGAATAAATAATGCCTATTAGTAACATTGCAATACGTTTACTCTCTTTCAAAATGTTCTATATAGCACAATATATTACCAATTAGCTGGACCTTTTTAGATAATTGTTTCTCTTAAAATAATGTTATGTACCTTTTCTAAAAGACAATCCTCAATTGAACGAGCCATTAGTCAAATTTAGTCACACTGATATTATTATTATTATTAAGTATTCTGCCTTTCGGCAGGTCCTGGGACTAATGAGATTTTTTTTTTTTTTTTTTTTTTTTTTCAATTTTAGATTTTGGCCTGGAAATGTTTCTTCCATTTTTGTCGATCTTCAGCTTCCTCTTTTAACTCCCAATATTTTCTCCTATCTTTCAAATCATCGATCAGCTGTGTTCTTCTTCTTCCTATTCCTCGCTTCCCTTCAATCTTTCCTTCTATGGCGGTGTGAAGAAGACAATTTCTTCGCAAGATGTGTCCAATCCAATTGGCCTTTTTACGAAGGATGGTAGATAGAAGTGTCCTCTTTTCTTCTATCCGTTTTAAAATATCTTCGTTTGTTGCTCTCTCTGTCCATTTTATCTTCTCCATCTTCCTTCAACACCACATTTCGAAGCTCTTCAAATATTTCCTCTCTAACTTCCGTAATGTCCAAGTCTCTGAACCATACAGTCCAATGCTCCATATATAGCACTTGACCGACTTCTTCTTAAGTCCAATATTGAGCCGGCTAGTTAAGAGTGATCTTTCTTGTTGAATGCTTATTTAGCTATGGCAATTCTTGACCTGATCTCTTTGGTGCAGTAAGCGTCTCTCGTCAAAATACTTCACAGCTAATTTAATTGTTTTTTCCAATTTTTGCTTCTTCAGGTTCTTTTACAATATTGTTATTCTATCTTATACTTTACGCTTTCATGTTATTTGCAATATACTCCTGTTACCATAGTACAATACAATGAATAATAAACTATCAACCTTCAATCTTTGGAGTCACTCGCTGATTGAGACAATTATTCTTATTGGATCCTGTTCGAATTTTCTTAAAATTCTTGTTTGCTAATGACTATAAATTATTTCCTAACAAAGTCACTAACCTTCAAGAGAGTGTTTCTGACGTTTTGGATTGCAATAAGTAGAACTTGAAAACGAATCTCTTAATTTTCGACTCTTAGTATTCCTGTTTCGAAACACACTTCCTTCTACTCATGTCACTGAATATATTCTAATTACTGAAGTGACAACACAAAGGGCCATGAAGTTGTCTTCGATGTGAAACTTTTATTTCGCTGATCACATTTCTACTGTAGAGGTGTTATGTAATTATTTGGACTTCTTCATCAATCAGGACTGAGATTCAGGACATTTCGATTGATTAAATTTTAATAAATTTTATTTCTCCTAAATTGAATACTAATGTCCAATTTGGAATATAGCTAATACATCAAATCTGTCTCGTATTAACTTTCTTTTTCTAAAACACAACAACACACTGAGTAAGGCTATGTAATAATATGTAACAAAACACACAATCACGTAACAATTTCGACACAAGTGTGTTGTTGTGTTTTAGTACAAAATGGAAACAGGGCCTGATAGATTTTTTTTTGTTGTTGTTGTTGTTAGAAATATAATACAATCAGCATAGTCTCGGCATGAACTGTGGTCTCTATATTTCCACTTTTGGTTGCATATCTGTTGATATAATATTCACTTTAGGATCCTGGATGTTAAAATCAAAACTGAATTAGCTAATATGTACTTTTAACTTTCGTATACTTTGAAGACTATCATGACTTGCTTGTTTATGTAAACCTAAGACTATCCACACTTCAAGACTATCCACTGAAGACTATCCTTCACTTGCCTTCAGGTTAGTGTACTATGTAACATTTTGTTTTCGTCATATATTGGTATCTCTAAATCTCAAAATGGTTCCAGTTAACTTAATCTAAACCTGTACTACAGGAGTTACATAACCTCTTCCTTTCTTAGTATGTGTCTTTTGTTACTTTCGTTCTACGTTGTTTTCTTGTTTTTTTCCTTCTTTCCTTGAGTTTAAATAAGCTGTACCTCAAAGCTAAAATAACTACATATCGTATCACTGAATTCAGGTTTTTGCTCCAATCATCATCCAAATAATTAAATAGCATTTCTTCAATATCACAATACAGCAATTA
Organism: Thermobia domestica; assembly: GCF_964235325.1. Classification (NCBI taxonomy): domain Eukaryota; kingdom Metazoa; phylum Arthropoda; class Insecta; order Zygentoma; family Lepismatidae; genus Thermobia; species Thermobia domestica. Next base: position 292,122,835 of record NC_137455.1, on the reverse strand, counting down.
TTTCCAATCTTATCTCAAACAATTGAATTGAAAGTTGCTTTTAACTGAATCTTTTAGTTTTAAAATTGTGTCAGCCAAAATGTCATACTTCTCTGTAATGTACAATTTACGAACCTTATTACCTTAACATACAGGGTGTTAACGAACTATACGACGAACTTTAAGAGAGGATTCCTTGCATCAAAACAAGAAAAATCTCGTACGGATCGAAGGAGAAAAGTGCATAGTAGTTTCAGAGTTAGGGCTGTCCAAAAATGTGGAAAACAATAAATAAATTACACACATTATTTCGAATACGAAGAACCGTAGAGTGGAGATCCAAATTAGTATAAAACGTCCATATTCCAGCAATATGCAATGGGTGCGAAAGAAATCCTCCACAAAGCATAATTCCCAGACATACTGTCAACAAAATTCTCAGATATGCCCCAACATAAAGTGGGTCTAAACTAGGCAAAAGTAAGCCTCAACAACAGTGAACACGGAATGCGTTGGGAGGAAGTCGGAAGTCTTAGGATTCACCGGCTCCGCGGTTTCTTGTGTTTGGAATAACGCTTGCTGCAAAGTTCTTTTTAACGCTCCAGATGATCCTAGCTCCGAAACTATGCTCTTTTCCCCACATGCCCATACATCGCCGGTTACGATCCCTTAGCGCCTTAACATATCCCTCTCGTAACGAGATTTAGCGTACAGAGGATAGTTGACCTTTCGGCCGTTGTGGCGCCACTAACATGCACTAAACAGAAGGACAGGTTGTCTGTCACGTAAGTCTGAGTGGATTTAGACAATGTAGTGTGGTCAGAATTGCCAAATAAAAATAGTCTAAATAAGGGATGGGTTGACGAGTTTTGATGAGTATTAACTGAAAGGTTTTAATAAACATGATCTAGTGGTAGAAAATGAACCAGGCATCACACTGGATTACTATCGCTGCCTTCTATTGCAATTTCTACTACTATTTCAAAGGAAAATATTCCCGATCACTTTCCTAATTCTGAAGCACATATCCCCATACCAGATACAGTTACAGAATTGTTAACTGGTCTTCATACTGATCCTAGTAAGTGTTATTTTTTGCTTGTGTAATTAATTTTATTTATTTATGTTTCTGATTAGTAATGGGATCTTTGCGTAAGTTAGTTCTTTTCTAAAGAAGAAAAAAAAAAAAAAACAGACGTAAAACCTTTAACTTATGGGCAAGAGTGCCGATTTCTGTGTAACTTTGGGGGAGCCCTATGGCAGATACGCTTTAGTAGAACAGGAAAACGAATAACCATGTACTGTAGAAATTGGAGAACCTACTTCAACTTAGCATTTTGCCCCCCCCCCCCTCCCCATTAGGGGAGCCAATTTCAACTTCGGGGGGCCCGGCCTACAAAGCTTCCCAAGATTGATGCCCTTGCTAATGGGATAGAAGAAGAACCCAGAGCCTGTATTTCAGATACTATATAAAAAAGTAATCATTTTAGACTGAAAGAAATGCAAAAGTATGAACTAATACAAAGAGTTAATACAGATCTAAGAAAAAATAGGTAAATCTTACTTTTAAAACATTGGATTTACGTAATCTAAACTATTTCAAAAATCCTACTTCACGCTTGACTTAACTGTACTTATAATCTGTTTCAAGTTTGGATTTTTTTATAGGCTGTCGAAAAACTCAGCTGTCATCAACTGGACAAAAACACATATTTCTGTGTCAGTCCATTTCAAATTAATATGTGAGAAAATTCTTTCCACAAATGAATTTGACGGTGGGATCCTTAGGCAAAAGGAGACGACTTTAAATAAATTTGGCAACTCGGAGCTTTTCTGAAATAGCATTTGCCATTTATTGGCCACACTCATGACGACTCATTAAAAATTGCGAGCTTTAAAATCGTTGTCTGAGGTAAATTTGTCATTTGGGCAAAATATGGAACTTTTGCTGCTCCGTATCGAAGCTCCCCGGGACGCGAGACAAAATCATAAAATAAGGGACTGTCCCTTAAAATCCGGTACATTTGGGAACCCTGAGTGTGGTGTTTTACGTGATTTTTCTCCTTGCCGCTAAAAAAAAAAAAAAAAAAAAAAACGTGGCGTGTGTAGGTACTATAGTTGCATAATATTTGCAGTATCTTTATGTAGTAAAATTAACAACACAAAAATGTTCTTTTATTGTTTCAATTATGATATATTGTGTTTAATCATGATATATTGTGCTTTAATTATGATATATTAATGTGTATCATTTTTCTGGGAGCATTGATATGTTGGTTAGCAGAGCCATTGTATATACAATAAATCGAATTTTGAAAACTGGATTACTATCGCTGCCTTCTATTGCAATTTCTACTACTATTTCAAAGGAAAATATTCCCGATCACTTTCCTAATTCTGAAGCACATATCCCCATACCAGATACAGTTACAGAATTGTTAACTGGTCTTCATACTGATCCTAGTAAGTGTTATTTTTTGCTTGTGTAATTAATTTTATTTATTTATGTTTCTGATTAGTAATGGGATCTTTGCGTAAGTTAGTTCTTTTCTAAAGAAGAAAAAAAAAAAACAGACGTAAAACCTTTAACTTATGGGCAAGAGTGCCGATTTCTGTGTAACTTTGGGGGAGCCCTATGGCAGATACGCTTTAGTAGAACAGGAAAACGAATAACCATGTACTGTAGAAATTGGAGAACCTACTTCAACTTAGCATTTTGCCCCCCCCCCCCCCCCCATTAGGGGAGCCAATTTCAACTTCGGGGGGCCCGGCCTACAAAGCTTCCCAAGATTGATGCCCTTGCTAATGGGATAGAAGAAGAACCCAGAGCCTGTATTTCAGATACTATCCCGGTATTTGGTGTGCCAGTGGTAACCCCAAATTTCCCTAATATTTATCTAGATAAAATGATTTTATTTACTTTTGTGAAATATCGTAGTAATATATTAGTAGACTCCTATTTACATCTTGCTAGAACAGATAATAATAATATACAAAGACCCCATGTTTCAAAAAGATATTTATGTATTTCTGACAATCTACCATATGAAACCTACTAATATGATAATGCCAGGGAAAAAAATATAACCATTTTGCACAAGGAGAAAAATAGACACATTCATTAAAGTGTAAACTAAAAGTGAAATTCAGTTAAATCATAATGCAAATGAAATCTAATCCTTAACAATTCAGTCTGTACACACTATATGCACAATAAGAAATTAGTCAACTCATAACATTTTTAAGAAATTAGTCAATTCATAACATTTTAGCCTATTGTCACAATTTGTATAATACTTTAATGTTCCCATTTATGGTTCTCTTTTCAGACATTTTATTAGAAACAGTGAAATTAGCTTCTACTGCTTTCTTAGGAAGTTTTGTAGATCGGAAAATTATTCAAAGTATAGATTGGGCCTCATGTCACAAACTTACCAGTCAGGACAAATGCAATTCCACGCTTATGAACTTGATATATAAACAAGACAGTAGAAACGTATTGTGCTATCCTACAAAAGAACTAGTATGGGTGATTCACGTTGTTGAAAAGGCCCATCGGTTTGTCAACACCCGAATTTCGGAAACTCTTTCCGCCTATATTGTTTCCTTTCTGCAACACGTTTAGTATTTACAATGCCTCGTTTCTGACAATCATTCATTCAAATTAAGTGTAAAAATTTGCGATGTAATAGTTTCAGTGTTGCTGAAGAACATAGCAGATGTTGAAACAGGATGTTTTGAACATGCAAAATTTCTAAATGCCAAGCCATTATCTGGGGAAGTATTTCGTTTGTAATTTGTAAAGGATTTCTTCTCCGTGTGTTTGTATTATCTTTTATTCTTAATTAATCGATACTAATTGTATTCAATTTTAAAAACAGTTTAGTTTTTGTGATACTATGTGGGGGGGGGGAGGATTAAGAATATCTTTTCCTGTTATAGCTAGCTATTTCATTTCCCTGCTACACAGAGAAAATATTGGTGCACGTAACTAGCGCCACAGCGGCTCCTAAAGGAACTAGGCCTTGTTCGCTTGTCTGTGCTATTTGGGAAGGCGTTAAGGGGATCTGATACCTCTTCGCTTAGGTTTCTAACTCTCCATTTGATAACATGCAAATTTTAATATGGCAATTTCTAACAAAGTATTACAGGTAATGACTTGAAATTTTTAATACAAACACACAAGACCCATATAAATCCAACCACGGTCTCCAATTTACGTTACATGCGCTAGATTAATTGCAATATATTCTTCAGTAAATTTGGCAACTATGCTGTATATAGTATATGGATAGATCTTTTTGAAGAAATTGAGAGCCCTCTGAACCTCTAGCCCTACTAGTCTTCGCGACACGTGGTAGTGATTTATGAGCGCTTCAGGCTAAAAAACCACTGTTGCCTCTGTTCCTTTCCTTCTAATTTTCTTTCTTTTTTTCCTTTTTGTCAAAAACTTGTTTTGGGCAGCTTTGCCCGTTTGTCGGCTGTCTATAGAAATAGCAGTCATACTCCCTGGCATTGTTGATTCTCGGTTTGAACAGTTACTTTCTCTCCGTCGTGAACCTCAATCTAAATAACGTATTTGTGTTAAATGTACTTTATCATAATAAGAAGTTCTATATTGTTCTCGTATAAGATGATATAAATGCTCTCCTTTGTAATAAAACTAAAAGTAATGTCTTTGAAAGATGGTATTAGACTTGGCAAAAATTGGTTTTGTGGGCTCAATAATATTTCATACATACAATATTTTTATTCAATTTTCAGAAATTAGTATATTGGTAATATACAAAGTGTACAATACATGTAATCAGTGTACTATATTAAGATATTTTATTGATAATTGTTTTTTGGATGAGTTAACTTCAGGCATATAATCATTCTATTCTTTTCTATAATGCAATTAATATAAATGTGTACACAGAGTATGAATGTTGTTTGACAATAGTAAGGTATTTCGTTGGAAAAAAAAATGCTTTTTGTAGGATCATTTTAATTTTAGATATATAGTTATTCGACCAGTTTTCATAAAGTAATTAATATAAATGTATCAACAGTATAAATGTCATTAGTGTTAGAAATGTAATGAAATATTTCGTTGATAATTGTTTTTTGTAGAATCATTTGAATTTTAACCTTATAGTCATTCAATGGGGTTCCATAGTCTAGTGGTTAGAGCGTTCGACTCCTGATCGCCTGGTTCTAGGTTCGATTCCCTGCTAGAATACTCAAATTATTGGCGTCTGCCCATCGTCGTGAGGCAAGCTGGGTAGCCATGTGATTAAAAGACAAGACAGTTCATATAATTAAATATATACACAGTACAAATGTTGTTTGATAGTAGTGAGGTATTTCGTTGATAATTTCTCTATAAGATGTGTGTTATTTTTATAATGATAGAATGTGCGTATATACTATTTATAGGATGTAGACCTATACATTTCTTTGTATAGACCTTTATAATGTATAATGTATTTTTATAATCAAGAGCGAAAGTTTAAAAAACCTTAGAATGGGCGAATCTTGCCACAAAATCGAGATGTACCCGTGGAAAGATTATTATTATTATTATTATTATTATTATTATTATTATTATTATTATTATTATTATTATTATTATTATTATTAATAATAATAATAATAGGGGAAGGAATGAAGACGTACTAAAGGAAGCTAGTGAAGGACGACAGATCATGAAGATAATAGGAAAGAGAAGAAACAGCATGCTTGCCTATCTTATTCGACACTCCGATCGGACCACCGCGGTGGTTGATAGAGGAAAAGGCAGAAGAAAAACCAGGAAGTGGAAGACCAAGGATAGAAAAATCTATAAGTTTTACGTCCCACAGTTATGCCTGGTAGGTTAAAGGAGCTAGTGATGTTGAGAAATGAAGGAAATGGTGGAATGCAGAAAGTGGAAGGAAATGGGAGAACCCCAGAAAACCTCCACACATGGTGTTTGTCCTCCACAAAGTTAACTTGGTGCGAGCTGAGATCGAACTAAGGACGCCATGCATTAGAGGTGAACGCTCTACCACTGAGCCACCGCGGACCGACCAAGGATAGATCCAGTTACGAAGAAGAGACCTTATCAAATTATAAAACAGCTCTCCCAGGGGAGAGAAAAGTTTTAAAATTTCCTTCTTGCGCATCAACCTATGATTGAAGTGAGGAAAATTATTATTATTATTTTATCGAGAATGTACTTCTGGGTTTCCTCCTAAAAAAAATACACACACTATTTCCAACTATAGTTATCCTACTTTTTACAAATTTGTCTAATTCAATATTGGTTTAAATAGTAGTAGTTTTCAAGCTACATATATGAGTTCTTTGACTAACTGAATAGTGCACGCCCCTTCTGGCTCACTCGTCACTATTTAACATTAAATTTCGGATGCCTCTATATATTTGCACAAGTTTATTATTTCTAAAATAAACATTACGTAAAAGGTCTATTCAAATTGATATCAAGTTTTTCTGACATTTGTATATTACGCATATCTTTCTTAATTTGCATTACTCACATTACCCCAGAGAACGAACAAATTTTAGAGTTCTGGTTTGAACTTCTCTTACAATAATAAGCAAATATACGAGGAACAAATTTACCATTATTTACGATGCGGAGGGGAGGAGATTTTCTGGACTAGAAAGGAATATGTGCGGGTGCAGAACAGAGGTCTGCACGGGTCGGAAATTTCAGCCCGGGCCCGGCCCGTGAATTTACAATATGAGGCCCGACTCGAGTCCGAAATATGTCTTAGCATTTAGGCCCGAGCCCGGACTGAGCTCTGTAATAATCAAATGAGCCCGAAATAAGCCCGAATTACAGAAACTTAATTATTAATGCAAAATTGTATTTTTATTTACAGCAATTCGAGGTTTGATTTTGCAGTTGTGTTTTAAAAGTCCTCCAGAAAGAACGGTGCAATTTGTATCGTTTTATACTATATTTACAAAGTTAGGCCCAAAAAAGTCCGAGAAATATGGTTGTATATTTTAAAATTCACAGCCCGAACCAGGGGCGTCATTTAGGGGGCAGGGAGGGGCATTTGCCCCCCTGAGTTTGAGATTTATAGATTTTATCAATAGAATAGTAGTAAGTCAGTGAAAAACGCGAAATTTTACATATATCAAGGGGTCTTGCCCCCCCCAAGCCAAATCTGAAATGACGCTACTGCCCGAACCCCTCCCGGCCCGAAGTGATACATGCTTTGAAGGCGGAAGGACGTGCAAACCTCTAGTGCAGAGGCGTTTCAAGTGGTGGGTGACTGCCCACGGCCTTGCATCTTTAGGGACCTCGCAAAGACCAACGAGCCTAAATCGATTTGGCACTCACTTTTGTCGATGCAACAATAGCAATTAGTATGAATTCGGACTTACAGAAAAACAATACATAAGGCTTCAAATTAACTTTTCATCTATTCGTATATATTAGATCGCTAGCATACGCGACAGACTGCGAGTTTATTTTAAGATTGCAATAATGAATGTGTATAAGTCTTTATCGTTGGGATGAACTGTTTTCGATAAATTTTATTATAATTAGCAATTTTTTAAAAAAAGGGGCAGGAAGGACTCGTAAACCTTACTCGCCTTGCTGTGCAGATGGTAAGGTCAAAATCAATACTGAATAGTGAAAGTGTAAGTGTAAAGGCTAATATGGAGCAGAGAAACAAAAGAGAACTTCTTCAGAAGGGAATTGGGAAGGGAGGGGAGGAGAGTACAATGCTGTGACACTTGAAATGCGTCTTGATCTGTATACTTCAACAAACTTTTCTTATTAGATTACGCAATTTCTAGTTTTTTACTACGATTATTCAAAGTATTCAAATGTTCTCGGAGGAAGTGACCGCCCCTCCCTTTAATCCGTCCGTGGTGTCATTCAGTTTAGCTTTTTGCTACTTCCGAAACAAGTTGTCTTCTTGTGACTGCAGGGGGTGGAAGAAACAAACAAACCGTGAAAGGAAGAAAGAAGTGGTTTTGGGATCTTCCAGTCCAGACCATTCTAACCACTGAGAAGTAAGAATTACATTAAAAGTAGCTAGAACAGATGGTCAGCCCTCTCCCCTCTGCAGCATACTTTTTATTCTCTGTTGCCAAACTTACTGAAGAATATATTGCAATTAATCTAACGCATGTAACGTAAATTAGAGACCGTGGCTGGATTTATATGGGTCTTGTGTATTTGTATTAAAAATTTCAAGTCATTACCTCTAATACTTTGTTAGAAATTACCATATTAAAATTTACATGTTTTCAAATGGAGAGTTAGAAACCTAAGCGAAGAGGTACAGATCCCCTTAAGAGATCGTAGCCGGCGATGGCCCATATGAACATTTTTTCTCATTTTGATTATTCTCATTTTGAATGCATTAATACATATTATTGATCATATCCTGGATCCGCGGCTGTATTACATACATATAATATAATCACTTCTGTAATAGAATAAAGACAATTCGGCAATGACACTTACTGATATATGATGATAAAAATTAATCTAAAGCCTAGGAGAGTTTGGTGTGAATAAAAAAAAAAAAAGTCACAAGGGAAGGGCCACATCCCTCCGTTCAGGGACCAGCTGTGCCATTTCATTTGTCAGCAGTGCAAATATTAAAATCGTCGTTGATGAGTTTGAGTTGTGTCACTTTTTATTAAAGGAGCAGTATATATATATATATATTTGGTGAAATGGAGGCCTTAATATAGCTGGTCCGCAAAGACGCTTCGATTTTCCTTCCGTAATCACACTAACTCGTAAGTAGCTGCTCCTTTCTCAACGGTATCAGTTTTCCGATTGATGCAAATTATGGCTATAGAAACTAGAAATATAAAAATTTGTAGAGTATGAACCACAAATAATTTACGAGTAAATTTACCGTAATTTAACGCTTCTGGTGCTGTCCACTTTATTGGAATTTGCTTCATACCATCTGAAACAATATATTCTTCCTCTTCTCTTGACATTCCAAAATCAGAAATTTTTACTATATTGTCGTTACCTGAAAACATAAGAAGCAATTTGTAATACTAGACTACACAAAATATGAAAAGGACAAAAAAAAAAAAAAAAAAAAAAAAATCAACCAATTCATCAATATCAGAGTAATAATAATCTTTATTTAAAGTCGGTACATTTAGAAAGAAGATAACTTTGAAAAAGAATAAAAATAATTGAGTTTAGACGAAGAAAATTTTATTTTCTAAGCTGAAGAAAATAATGTTCCAATTTATACTGCATTTTCAACTTTTAACTTGAAATATTGGTAATATATTTGAACATCAATAATTTACTTCGAAACTATCACCATTATAAGAAATGTGTTTTGACCAATATTCTAGAAGTGATTTACGCTACTAACATTTTTGTTGCTGGCAAAATTTTAGAAATTACTGGAGTATAGAAACAAAATATTAAGTGATCAATTCGTTCAATGGAAGTAAATTAATTTTGAATATATAATTATGAAAAACTGATGTTAATTTTCGTCTTCTGCTTCAAGTACTCTTCACGCCTTTTGAGAGAACAGATAAGAAAATAAAATTATTCATTCTCAACAAATGTGCTTGATGATTGACTATTGATTACTAATGAACTTCCTTGAACATAGCACATTGTTCAATAATAAAGTGTCTGCATTGTGCATAGCCGTCTGAAGTAAGAGATACGAAGAACGAAGGTGTCTTTTTAATGGCTTACCAAATAGTAGGTGTTATTTTTGGAAACTTTGTCCAAATCATGTTTGCAATTTATTTCTTCAAAACAGAAATTAAGACCATTTCTTTCAGCGACATATGCACAGAATGACTTGTTGGATCCCGTGCTCTTTCCAAAATCGTCAAGTATTATATGATTATTACATGCAGAATAATTCTCGCCGTATATACTCGTATAAGTGTACTTACTCGTGAGGTTCCCCGCATATAGTAAATATATAGTACTCCTACACTAAATAGAATAATGTGTGTTGTGTAGTCAATAAGTAAGTATTTAAAAAATGGGGAGAGTTGGTAGAAAGTATAACATATCCCACATGGTATGTTGATTTATGTAACCGTATGCATATTCAATTAGCTGTGATTATTAAGGCCTTACGAGTATGTGAGTATCTTATATAGTTCCATACAGATACGAATCACATGTGCTTCAGAGATTTGTTCTTGGACAGATTAGTCACAAACGAAGCATAAGAAGTCTAGCATTCGTTCTATGTGCTGAAGGTATGTTTATTGGGATATCTCATCCTAGGTTATTTGTGAGAGAGAACAATTTGAGGAATTCGATACCGGTACTTTTATGGTGTTGTATTCAAGGATTTTATACGAGACCAATGAACCAATGAAACGAATAACCAAAGATACCAGCTTGAATGGAATTGAACCGAAGATTCCGTAATGGGTAACGACTTGTATCTTAGCAGGGACAAGAATCGAACCATGACGTTATATCACAGGACTACTTCGCGTAGATATATTAATATATCAATATTTCAAATACAATACTAGCTATATGAAGGCAAATTTTAGTATTCTATTTCTCTTTTCATAACATGAAGATGGCTTAACTCTGATGTCAACCCGTAACGCGCTAGCGTTGTATTGAACGATGATTGAAGAGTTCGGTTTGACACATTTGAACAAATATGTTACGATACTTCAATATTATCTCCATGTTACGATACCAAAGATTTGTTGAGACAATAAGTGAGATTACTAAAACTAATTGATTATTGCTATGAAGTGTTCCTAATTGGAACATTATTAGATGTAAGACTGCTTGAAAGAAAGTTTCGAACATTATTTCTTCAGTCACAGTGAAATGGTTAACCTGATGAAAATTCAAACAATTGATTGAAATTTAAAATAATCGATGAACTTGAGGTAAGTTATTAACATTTGACGCTATGTTACATGATGACCCCAAAGCTACCACAATACTTACTTTCCATTGAATAAAGGAAGGAAAAATGAATTTATTTCTTCTATTCAACGAGTCTATAAATGCTGTATTTATGTTAAATATATTTTCCTTTCGCTTCGCAAGCTACCCTATTGTTTATAAGCTTCGCCAAATTTACGAAGATTCTGAGCTACTGTACCGTTTTTAAATCCTGCTTTGGGCTACCAAGCAAAAGAACTACCAACTTTAAAAAAATCTTACATTTGTTTATTGCCTATAAATTTAGGAATAAGGTTAGCAAACCGGAGCTTTAACGTAATCTACCGAAAATGTCTCCGCGGGCTACTAGTAGCTCGCGATCGACGGTTTGGCGATCACTGGCTTATACGAATGTCGTACACATCTTGTTTCACTTACAATTTTCATATCTGAGCACGTATTTCTTTTTATTGCACAGCTCCTATACTGTATCAATCTCCGTGATTAATGCATTCGGGTGGGTACGTAATATTTATGATGGCTTGGAAAGTTATTGGCTTCTTTATACAATTTATTTTTGATAGGCCGTGCTATATGTATTTTACAGTTAACTTCTACTGTAATAATGCAGGACAGATAACTATCGATTGAGATGCGTATGTTCTCCTCAGCCAGCACAAAAATGACGAAGCGATATTAATGACAGAAAGGTGTTAATGAGAAGCCAGAGAATTAAATCTAAAATATCTATTACAATGTTCTAATATTGTATAACATTTTTCTATGTCTAAATCGATTTATAAAAGCTTGATTTTATGGCTCAGTCTACCAGCCAAATATATTTAAAAAAATATTCAATTCTTACCCACTAAGCAGTTCCTAGCTGCCAGGTCCCGGTGAATGCAGTTCTTTGACTCGAGGTATCTCATTCCTGCAGCTGCGTCTCGGCACATGCCTAATAGCTGCTTTTGCCCCAAAGTTGCATTTGGGTTGCGCAGAAACGTTAATAAAGAACCACCTATTAAATTAATCATAAAATGTTTACAATTGTTGCCATTTATTATGTTGCCATTTTTAATTGTCTCTAAATTTCCATCATCATTATGAGAGCTTACATAAACTTAATTGTTGTCTAGGAACTAAGGAATATCAGGCAGGATAGTTTAAATTTTTATTGATTTTATCAGATAAAACCTTTTAAAAACTTATTCTTAAGTCTTAAGCTATCAATAGCACCAAACTTATGTGTTAAACGATTGCCGTCCGCCTCTTCTTCATTGTAGTAATTCTGAACTATGTCCTTACCTGGAACTGTTATATGCTGTATTATCATCTATGCTATCTGCTGCACTGTAATTCCCAAATGGAACTTTCTTTAAAAATAATAAATTCACAGAATTACAAAGTTACATAATTAGTAATTATTACGGGCGTTATGTCATAGTAAGATGCGAAGCTCCCTTAATTTACAAATCCTACAGTTACAATTGGGACACTGTTTTCTAATACAAATGTATATTTTATATATATATCGAACATTCTCAAAACAAAATATGATAGAACTTCCTACATTCAGTGTAAAAGGTACATTTATCCTGAACATCCAACTATTTTCTACAATTAAAAGCTGTATGCTTAAACATAAGTCAGGCCCCTTAACTGGTCGTCTACGAAACACATCATTTAGGAAAAAATATTCCTTCTACATAACCTGTCTTTCTTTCCTCCTAACTTGTATTCTGTTTTCGTTTTCTTTTTCACTCTCCTGCCTTCACTTTTCTCAAAACGACACAAAAATAATATGCATAAACAATTATGTTTCTCTTACCTGGTACTAACTCCATAACAATCATAATTGGTTGTTTCTGTACACAAATGCCAATGAATTTTACAATATTTGGATGATCGTACTGCTTTAGTATTCTTCCCTCTTGTAGGAACTTCTTTTTATGTTCGTCTGGCAACGTCACTCGACACGTCTTCACAGCAACATCTTGTTTCGTTGACTTCAGTCTCGCTTTATAGACGTCCCCAAAATTTCCCTGGTAATGCAAACAATGTGTGTCAGTGGAAAATACTGGATTTGGAAACCATACGTTTCTTCAGTTACTTCAACAATATGTAACAACGTAATATTTTATCTCGAACGTAAGAAAATACAATAGGACTTGTAACAATTTATATATATGAAAATGTTACCTTCTACATTTAAAAGTAATAATAATGCCAATATTAGAGCTGGATCATATAATAAATTGATATGAAACTCAAAAAAAAGGACGAATGCCCATGTCCTCCCCTCCATGGAACATGCCATCCCTAAATTCTTCTGACGCCTTTCGAAACAATATCTACTTCTCAACTTATTCAATGGTTCTGTACAAACTTAATTAAATAATGTTATTCATAATTTACGCATTCAGCTTTTGTGTGTCAACTGCTTTAAATGTTTCTACCATATTTTTCTTACTATTCGCTCTACAATTTCAATGACGCTGTTTGCATCATGACCCCCTTTGTGGGTATCCCTGCATCCAGTAATCCTACCTGTATTACAATCCTTCAAACGTTTAATATATATAAAAACAAAAGAAAATGCCAACAAGAAGTTTAAGAAACTGTAAAGTAGCAAGTGAAATAAAACCTATTGCTTATTTCAACGCTCGTTCAGTTCAAACTTCGGCCATTTGTTGACATTTTTTTGAAGTTCCCTCTCCTACTTCTCCGTTTCGTTTCGATATTAGACGCCAAAGCTAATATCGAAATAAGCATACTTTTTAATGAAATACCTATCTGTATCTGTAACCCACTACTTTGTACAAATTTTCCAGTCTTTTCTTATCTATAATACATAGTTAATTCTATCTTTTGTAAATTGTTTCCGATCTCCGTCAAAATTACGTACCACTGTTAAAAAAAAAAAATCTTAAATCGCGAAATTTATTGATAATATTCCTGTTCAAGTGGCTTACGTTATTACATTATATTAATCTAAATCGTTTCTAATGCATTAGTATATCACAATATGAAGGACTTAGTCTTTGCCTCGAAATGCCGCAGAAAATAGCTTACACATGCTTCTGGTGAGACTACCAGTTCTCGCTTGGCGTGACTGTAAAAATCTTGTCAAGATGGCCGGTCTAAGTAAAATTCAAACAATAATACTAGGATAAATTCAACATTTATAACACTGAACTGATTCCGCTGGTAATAGTTTGTCATTTTCTCACAAAAAATAGTTCATTGAAAACGAGGTCCATAATTTTAAAACCATTTTTTTAACAGTAGTAAAATGATATTATTACACAAGTGTTTCTGGCGGAAGAAAGGAGGTTTGCCTCTCCTCGCAAATATCTTCTGTAGAATACGAAATTGGTCAAGGATGAGTGCTTACATACAAAAATACCTAAACAGGCAGAACAAATTATACTCGTATATCTGTTATTAAGTAGTAGTATATTTTTCGCATTGTGTAGCTACATGAAAGTTCTCATATTTTAAAGAAAATAAGGACGAAAGAATTTTATCACCTAGTAACTTCTCAACTCTATTTCAATTTAACTCAATCTCATTTTCGTTTCGTTATTTCATTTCTTTTTCATATGTACTTACATATTTTATCTATGCGCTTCAAGTCTTAATTTATTTTTGAAACTAATTGTTTATATAATTTTAGTTGAAGAAAACTGTGAGAAAAACGCATAATTTTAATGGGTGATGTGATTGCTTTTATGGGGAAAGATCAGGAAGGTATTACGATAATAACAAGATAAAAGATTTTGAGGAAAAAAGTAGAGAGGAAAGAGATTGACGAATTTTGCCGACAGAACACTGATGGGTCATATCTGTGGTTCAATCATCATAAAAGAAGATAGACCTGCCTGCTAGCTTCTATTCGATGGACAGAAATATCAAATCGATTAATGATTCGAGATCGATTGCGATACAATTTAGAAAGTGCAAGGATTCTATCTATCTGGAGCCCATATTCTCTCAGATTACATATTATGCTTATTGAAGTAAAATTCAACAGAAAAATATAACCAGAAAATAAATCAGAGGCAAGGAGTTACATACTAAAAAGTTTGGAGGTGGGAAAATGAAAAAAGATTCGATCGAAACTTCAAACAAACGTAATTCAGTTGAAAAGAAGCAGATACAAGAACTGATTGGTGGTAGAAGTATTTCGAACTTTGCGAGCATAAGATAATGGTACGATGTCATCTGGATAATGGTACGATAAAGAAGTCTGGATTATAGAAGAAATATTGAGAAAAGTAAAGGAAAGAATAGTGACAAAAAAAGCCGCACAAGAGAACGAAAACAACGTATCGAAAATTGAGCAGTGAATTAAGACGAGAAAGCGCTGAAGCCAGGGAAGCATATAATAGACAGAACGGTAATCAATAATTTTAAGAAGTTAAGAAATTTCAATCATGTATAAAGAAGTCAGTTTAATGGGAATGGAAAGGATGCAAAGGAGCACAAGTATGACAGTATAGAAGCTAAGGATAGAGAGGCGTTTACCGACATAGAGAGGCCCTCCGAGTGAAATTAAATTTTAGGACGATGAAAAGGATATTTTGAGATGTTGCATAATACCGAGAATTAATCGTACTTCAGGTACTGAAAAGAAAAGAAAATAAACGAGCAGATAGAATATATATAAGATTCTGAGGGCTGAGTTCGGAAAAGCTCTTAGCAGAAGAAAAAGTCAATTGGGATAAGAATATATTTAGTAGGTTTATTGAGAATATAGAGGAAAAAGAAATGTCCAGAATTGGACTCAAATATACGAAACGAGAAAGTTGGTATAAGATTTCTTAAGAGACAATTAACATTTCATAGCTACGAAATTAAATATAAAAAGAACTCGGAACCTATTAAACAAAACAAAAAAACAAAAACAAAAAAAAAGACACATTAAATCTGATCATACGAAAAATCAAACAGAAAATTTGTCTAGATTGATATACTTAGAAAAGTCTTTAACTTAATAGAGTAGATAAAAATGGAATCACCAGTTCGAATATTATTTTCAAAAAGATGGAGATTTATCGTAGTATATACTTATTAGAACTGTTACTATTTACTACGATAATAATTCAAATGATTAGACACTATTATAATCACTTAGAAGCACTATATTTCCCAATAATCAGTATTCACATCTCAGCAATTCCATACACACTTTTAACTTCTATGGCGTCTCTCTGCATTATATATTATTAATCATATGTAAACAAGTCCTTGGCAATGGAACTGTTGCCTTAGTAACTAGACTGCTGTCCTAACGACCAATCAATAAGCATTTATATCTATCAATTGCAAAATAAACATGTACAAACAAGATTATTCATCATTATACATTTTCTTCTTCTTCTACTATATAGTTAGTGCATACATTAAACCACATTTGCTCTCAATATGAAATAAAATAAACAATGTAAATGGATGTTATCGTTGTAAATGTCATCAGCACATGAAGTAAATATGAGACTTTTTACCTTAAAATTAGAAAAATGTTTCATATTTGTATATTGCTGGATTAGATTCTTAAGAGAAGAAAGCTGTCTAATTATTATTATTAATAATAATAATAATAATAATAATAATAATAATAATAATAATAATAATAATAATAAAGATAGCACTATAAAGAAGGATCCTCTCTTACCCGTCCTATTTTTTCGACCAGTTCCACATCATCATTATTCAACTCCCATCGTTCACGCATCACCGGAGTCTTCAGAATTGCTCCTGACCTACTGGTCACTGGTAAACCGCTATGAAACTGATGCAAAATAAGTTCTTGTATTGTAGGAAACGCTGGGCCTTCAAACCTGAAATGACCCTGGGGAAAAAAGAAAAATCAATGCTTCATGTTGCACGATATCCAACAATGATCAATTATTATGTACTGTAATAATGATTGTCAACGTCTTCTAAAACTCGATTATATAAGCACATAATATCAGAGGAACCATGTGTATCACTGGTTTATTTGTAGAAAAGTAAGATAGCCATAGATAACGTAGAAATAAAAAATGTTATAAACTTTCTAAGTAAAATATTTCCCAATCATAGTTTTATATATTTACTTAATTTATTGTACTTTGTTCTGGATGTAATAGTAGGCATTTTTTTAAGCTTTCCCAGAAATTAAAAACAATTATTCGCAGAAATATTGAACATTACATGAAAAGACTTTTTTTTAAAATAAATAAAATCATAGTTCTCTGTATTGTAAAGTTCTGCTTATGCAGGTATAGGCAGAGCATATGTAGAGCTAAATTATACTCCGGAATCATTTTCTCCCACTACCGAGTTTTATTACAAAAAAAATATCTCTTCTATAAACAGTATATTACAAAGTCAGTATAATATAAAATTCCCCAATACTTAGATAAAATATTGTATCCCAAGGCCCGAGCAGAACAGGGAAACGATCTCCACAGAGCTCCGAGCAAGCTGTGTGGCTGAGGTTGGGAGTCCCACAGAGTTCCGAGCAAACTAGAGATTTTGGGTTAGGTTCCTCTCAAAGCTCCAGGCAAGCTGAGAAAGTGGAGGTAACCAGCCGTAGACTGATGCTTGTTGCTGAAATCCTCTTCGACATGGCCCTGGCCCAGGTGATCCTTCGTCGTCACATGACCAGTGGTGTTGCTGATGGGGTTTTCTACTATAATAATCCGTAGTAAGGAACATGGTTGGTGTTTAAGTATAAGCACCTGTCGGTTGTTTATAAACTAAACCATGTTGGATATTAAAATAATTTAATTAAGTGTTGCCTTTAATATTTCTTTCTTTGATCTATCTTTTAGCTCTTATCTTAAGTGAATTAAATTATTATAGAACGCAAAGTTCGTACAGTACTTTTCACTTGGTATATTTTTTCTACATTGTTATCTATCAAGCTTTACATCAACACAAAAACATGTCATTTTTACTTTTAAAAATAGCTGCACTATTACTAGTACAATTTTACAATATTGTTAGTGAGACATACAATCGACAGATCCTACTGAGCCGACCAAACTAATAGATGTGAATGTGCAACCTCGTGCGTAGTTCTCGAGGAAAACGAAGAACTAATTTCTTTGCAAAACTAAAAACTAATCCTGCAAAGTCATTATACCACTTATTGAAGTTAAACTGATACTGAAATATATTGTCATTAAACTCTTCATTCGAGAAAATTTTGTGTATCCCAGTATAAAGTTTATATACATTACGTATAAGTGGCGTTACCAGTGAAAGAAACAGCAATCAGTCAATGTAAAGATGTAAATAATTATTTGACAGTGGCATACGTTAGTTCTATTCTGGAAAACAACTTTATATGCTACGAAAAATAGACATGGTCAAATATGACCCGATCTTCGAGTTTCATGGAATGCGAGTGATCTTGGGAGTCCTAACAGTTAAAGGAAAAGCCTTAAGTATCATTACTGTCAAAAATAAGTAATAATAATAATAATAAATAATAATAATTGTATTTTCCATACCTCTGCAGTAGTCTGAATAATGAAATGCTTATGGCCACCCCAGCAGACTGATAACACTGTTTGGCACTCGTCATTCCTTGTGGTTTCTCGGACAAGGAAATCTCCTTCGTGAGTCAAGAGCCTTACTACTTCCTCTCGGGGTAGAACACCATGGAACCATTCCTCATCGTTCAATGTACGAGTCGAATTTAAGGTCAGCTACATAAAAGAAAAGAGGATAATATAAATATATGTTATATTGAAACAAGTAATTTAATTCTTTCTTCAGCGATACGGAATTTTTTTATAACAAATATAATGTACTATAAGAAAATGAGAATAGCAAATACACAAGGAAAGTATAAAGAAATTGCAAAGGAAGACTCAGAAAAGAAAGAAAGAAAAAAAGAAAAGTAAGAACAGAAGACATGTTTGTGAAGAAAGAAAAGAACATAAATGGACAGAAGAAATTTCGAAACAGAAAGATTCAGTAACTAAATTAAAAAAAGGAAAACAAAGAAAGAATGACAAGTAAATTAAAGAGAAACAAGTAAGGAAGTAGCGTGAATTATAAAATCAATAATAAATCAAATACTAATTAATTAATTAATTAGCTTAAGTTACAATTTATAATGTTCACATTTCATTTCGTATAACATGGCTTTGCGTTACACAAACGTTCAATGACTAACCATAGCTTTAAATGCCTTTCTACATATTTAATATAATTTCAATTAAAATGACTATGAAGTGCTTTATTACATGTTCTATTAAAAATAACTACGTAATTGCTGTTATATACGTTATTTAATTTGTCTTTATTATTTTAAAAATTTATTATAAAGTTAATGAAAAAGAACACCCACTTTTCTTTTAAAAGTTTTATATTCACTCTTTGAAAATTAGCATAGTTAGAAACATTAAAGTTTGATAAAAGTTTGAAATAAGAAAGAAGATTGTTTTCACATTCCTCTATTTTACATAAAAGATTAGGATTCGGAATTAGATTTCTAGGCTGTCGGCATCTATAGCCATTTAGCCCTTCATGTATATAAGGGATAACGTCCCTCGGTGAGCACGCGATCCGATGAAAGGGAAGGAAGGGAGTGGCCTGGGACCATTATGTAGGTACCATCCCAGCATTTGCCTGGTGTGAATGAGGGAAATCCAGGCAAAATCTCACTCAAGATGGCCGACCTGAAAAAGCTGTTACACTTTTTCGACCGAGTGCCCCCATCAGGAATCGAACCCGGGACTATTTTACATAAAGAGCAAAGTACAAAACTTTCAAAACAAAGATGGGTGTTATCTTTAACGAAAGTATTAATTAATTACTGATTGTTTAATGATTTTAATGGTACAATGAACCTGTTCTTCGAAAATTATCCACATACTGCTGCAAATAAAGGAAGTATGATCGCTTTACAATTATTACCATGTTGATCCAAATTCAACAAACAAACAACAGCGCGGCAAATATTTTTTTCGCACTTGACAAAATTTATAGAAATAATTGCCTACTATTATTGCCCAAAATATCTAAAGTTAAATTTCATTAGCACTTATTATTTCATTAAACAGTCACATAAGCGGTGTTGAGAATGAATATAATTCCTTCATTTCCCGGTATTTGTTTATTTTAAAAGGAATCAAATCATAGAACTGGTTCTCTTATTTTCTAATGAAACAAAACATGAACTCAGTTCGTTTCCTAAAGAAATGTGAACGAAAGTTTGTAGTTCTTCTAGCAAATAGTAATTACTATATAATATATATAGGATGTCCGATGTCTTTAACCGATTTCAAAGTGTTATAGCTTGAAAACGGCTAATAGTATTTGAATGAAACGCCTACAGCCCGAAAGAAGGAGTATTCAAGTTCATTTGTACATTACGTTCATAAAAGTGCTCATATCATCCTGTTTCCAAGTGCTGTATTGCTTTAAAAAAAAAAAAATAAAAATAAAATGCAAAATAATTATAGTTACATCAAGTTTTCAGTACACAAATGTCCAGCCGCATGACACACATCAAGTCAATAGTCAAACTTTTCTATATCTTAAACACTGATCGGAGTTGGCGAATTGATCGTTAATTGGTGGAAGACGTCACGAACATGCGTCACTTCTGCATGGCAGTGACGTTTCCTGCTACCCAAATGAAATTTGAACCATTCCTCTTTAGAACTAAAGTTACCCATTTTTAAGCTGTAACACTCTGAATTCCGATGATGAGTTTAGAATATATATGCAACACATATAATAAAAGATAATTTATAGAAAGATAATTTATAAAACTAAAAGTACAATAAAAATTATGGAATGAACTCCTGTTATTTTAAGCAACGAGGAACAGAAAAATACATCCTTTATAAAAGTAATTTTTGAAACATTGCAAATTCGTAGTTTCCTCTTATTGCATTCATATGTGAATTAGCTTCGAAACAAAACGTGGATGAGGTAATCACTTTTAAGTATATTAATAGAGTACCAATATTTAAAGTAATTGTTATCAGATATATCAAATTTAATTTTCATGCTTTAGTAAAAAATTTAAAACAATTTATTAATCAATATTTTATCAATTCTTACTTGTATACTTGAGAATCCATCATCGATACTTTCAATAAGCGATATAGTGGAGTCACTGTGTTTTACCCCACTCACCTGCAACGGACAAACAATTGCAATTCTATTACACACATGCAACTACAACTACCAATTATTATCATTCACAAACAAACCAATGCTCAAGCAAAACATTCATGCAATATCTGTGAATGAAATCAAAGTTGCTTCTAATTGAAGCATATAAATACTTTATTCTATCATTTCAAATAATTCAATACAAGCTGAAACATTGACCCATGTTAGATATCATAAGAAAAATTTGTTTATTATTATTCCTTTATCTTTATCTTAAGAACACTAAACGTAAATTAAAATTTTCAACCTACTGGGACAGCTTCAATAATCGACTTCAAAATGTAAAATAGTTATAGTTACATCAAGTTATCGACTTCAATTAGGTACTTGGATGTTACCCAATAAATCTCTCCCTTTCTCGTGTTCGTCTTCTACAGCTTAACGTATTACGTCTGTAGTATATGCTGTGGTAAGTGTTATAGCCCTGATAGAAATCTAATCCGAGACTACACACTGCCGTGCCGTGGAAAATCAGCAATACCCAGAACGATAGCATACGACGGCGCCCCCATACATATGAATGCGGTCGACAGATCAGCCGCGAAGCGCCATCATGGTTGGCGCGAAATGTTAAAAAAAATCAAAAATAAACCCTGCTTTTCATTGATTTTGAGCACTTTTTATTACTTTTTTCCTTCCATTTTATATGTGTGCACATGCATTTTCCTAACATGAGTAACCTCACAGGACCATTTCTTTTCTTTTTTTCCTCCCGAATTTTGCGCACCCTTACTTCGGCGCACGGGGCCGCCGCCCCGCTCGCTTGTCCCCCTCTCTGGGGCACGGACTGACTACACAGTGAAAATGTACTGATATGATTCATTTAATCCAGTAAACCTAATAATTTAATTGTTAAGAATAAACGCAGTTCAAGATTTCAAACCAAATTAGTGTATCATTTTATTTATTTGTTTACTAGGGTGCAACGTCATTCTTCCTCAAGTCGTGCAGCCCTTTCTATTGGTTAGTGGCTAGCGCCCTTGCCTTTAGTGCTAAGAGTTTAAGATTCGATTCCCATCGGAAGAACACTGAAATTTGAACGTGTTATAGTGATTTGGATTCCACCTTGAACTGCAGGCCTATATCTCATATAGTTTTTGTGCTGAAAAGGGACACTAAACTCCAACCAACGTACCAACTGACCTAACTCTTGTAAACTGGTTGTGCTGGCAAGACATTTGCACCGTTCAACCAATCCTGATCAAATTTTGTATAGTAATTTTAAAGATACAAGTTCCTAAGTACATTGTTTGTATTTTAAGCAATAAAACTATTATGACTATTTTCTGTTGTGTTTCTTACGATATGAAGGAATCAACGTTCCGCTCTAGCTTTGAGTTTTGGAAACCTACCTAGTTTAGAGAATACACTAATACGCTCAGCACTCTTATCAACAATCTCAATTTAAATTCTGATTCCTGAAAATTTCTTATATTTCCAAGCTTTCGGCTCTTCCGTTGACCCTTGCTCAAGGAGAATGAAAACAGGAGCGAAAGAAATAAATGAAATGGTCTCACCAAGGAAGACAAAGCAAAGTTCACTGTTCTTCTTCGACGAGTCTATTCCTTGGTACTTTTGTTTCGTTTACTCCTTTATTCTCCGTGAACATGGCTTTAGAGCACAGCCGAAAGTTTGGAAGTACAAGGAATTTTCAGAAATCACAATTTAAAGTAAGAGTGATGACTACCTAATTTATCTACTGCATTTGTATTTTCAATTCTACTGAGTTGTAATGTTTATAATAAGAAATAGGAACCTCGTTTCTTTTTCCTCACACTTTTCCGACATAAAAGAAATTTTAAATGAAATATATAATGCAATTATTATTTCGGAATTATATTCTATAAACAACTGCAAACTAATTGACGAAATGATAAAATTAAAGAGAATAAGTACTCAAAGAAATGCATTCGCACGATGTTTAGATTAGATTTTACTTTCTTTACCCATCTGATTCAACTTTGTGGCATTAAGTTCCTGAGATTAACATTTTCTTCGTCTGTTATCACTGTCCTGAACTTTAAAGTCTTGGTTTTAAATAATTCTTAGAAAGATACATGTAACAGAATATGCTGTAACATCAACATGAACACAAGGCTGAGAATCATCAACAACATTCTACGGCAGTACGCCATTAACGAAATACTGAAATATTATCACAGATTATACTTTTCGAAGCATTTCTAATTTATTGTGATTAGCTCATATCATTTCTATATAATAGTTCTAATATCTATATTTTCCAACGTTAAAATAATACTTAAAATATAATGCTAAATACTTAAATGTTAATGATTTAAAATAATGTTGTTTCCATATATACATGCTATTGTTCAATGAAAATTAGAAATAAATCGTTTTCATATATACATAGAAAACGAAGAAAGAAAAACTTCAATCAAAAGAAATATTTTTTCTTGTAAGAACTTCTAGAAAAAAATAAAGAAAAGTGAGAACATTGGATGAAATGTAATAGATATTTGACAAGAAAATATTTACAATTGCAAATTTAAATTCGAACAGAGTATTACAATATTATATATATATATATACTCGTATATATATATAAATACTAGAACGTTATAACAATTTCAGCAATCAACATATTTTAATTGATCTTTTATTCATTCGAAATGCACAGTATTTGTAACGTTTAATTCCTTTCCTTCACAAAATGGTACATCTGCCGACAAAAATTAAATTTAGCATGATTGCCTAATTATTACAACAATACAAATGTCGGATTTCGTCTTTAAATACTAAGGTTATTTCTGGATGTTGTAGTGGCCAGATGATACACGCTGAACTAGGTGATGTGTCAGCACACTATCTCCTAACCCCATTATTTCTGACTTCTGATATAATCGGTTCGCTACTTCTTAATTAAAGTAACTTCCCAATAGTACTATATTTGCCCATATGGAGAATGATTATTTGTGAAAAAATGAAAATGAACCTAAGAATGAACAAAACTACATTCAAATTCACAAAAAGCAAATATACAGATTAACTCTAAATGATGCTCCCGATTTCAATTAATTATGCGATATATAACGAGACCTCCTTTGTATCTATGTGGCTAGCGTACGTAACTTCGGCGCAGGAGACCCAGGTTCAATCCCCGGTGAAACTCATGTGGTTCGGATCCCACATTAAGCTGTAGGTCCACGTCTCATATAGCCTCGTTGTTAAACGGGATGCTAAAACTTAAAATCAATCAAGTAAAATATAACGAGTCTTTCTTGTTGATAGAAATTTTAGTTCGATGTACCATCTCTCAAAGCTCTGTACCAGGTTACGTGTTAACTGCACTGGATTCTGTCAGGAAACAGTTTAATCGAAGTAAGAAAAAAATGGCGACTAATGGGCAACATAACGCATTCTGTGTTCTTGATTTTTATTGAAACAAGTCTGTCGTGGTTATTCACTGTCATTTCTGTACAAAACTGGGACTGACCGACTCTCCGGTAAATTAATTCAAAACCGACATTTCCGATTTAAAGAAATTTACTGAATTTGCAGGAGAAAATAGAATCATTTACCTATAGGGAAGAAACAGCAAATCGTGTCTGTGCAAAATTTGCAAGAAGGTCACATAAGTCTACCCACTGAGTAGTCGAGGACTAATTACTCAGTAGGGAACTGTAATGACGAGTCTAGCAGAACGTATTATCATTGAGGCACTTTGGACTACCTCAATAATGGATTTGCTTAGCATCTGCAGGAGATTAAGAACTATTGTGTTGGTCACCACAGTCTCCAGATATAACCCTATGTGATCACTTTTTAAGGGTTTCATCAAGGATCACGTGTTTGTAGCGCTATATGCTAGGGCACGAACTGACTTGTGCGTGCATTGTTGCAGCTGTCGCAGAAATCAATCTCGACGTACTAAGCGGAGGTTGACAGGAATTATATGTAAGCTCTATGTGTACCGTGTGGCCCGTAGATCAAACATTGAACATTTGTAGTATGTAAGAAAGAAAGAAAAAAAAATCAGTTTTTCCTATTTTTTCCTATTTTATGGGTATAAATTATATGTTGTTTTTTTTTTAAACTGAAATAATCAATTGTTGAAATCGGGAACATCATTTAGATACTCTGTACATTATTTTTACCCTACATGCATTAAATACTACCCTACATGCGCATGTACAGTCAGCGACAAATGTTCTTTCCGTTTGATGAAATTAGTTTCGTAAATAGCTTCAGAATTACAGTTTGAGTACAGTTTTCAGTAAATTAAAAAAACGTAATTTCCAGCCATACTACCGTTATTCGCAACATAAATTTTACCAAACGGAAAGAAGGAGTTTAGAGATTTAGAATTTAGATTTCTGGGCTCTTGGCATCTTATGGCCATTTAGCCCGTCACGTTTGAGGGATGACGTTCCTCGGCGAGCACGTCATCCGGGGAAAGGAAAGGAGGAAAGGATTGGGGAAGGAAGGAAACGGCCTGGGACCTATAAGTTAGGTACCACCCCGGCATTTGCCTGGTGTGAATGAGGAAAACCCAGGAAAACCTCATTCAAGGTCGCTGGCCTGAAAAAGTTGTTACACTTTTTCGACCGAGTGTCCCCACCGGGAATCGAACCCGGGACCGCTTGCACCGAAGGCAGGAACGTTAGCGACTACACTACACGGGGCCACCCAAACGGAAAGAACTTTTGTCGCTGACTGTACATAGTTTCAATTGGAAATAATATACTTTCTAACGTTTTTAGTCATAATGCACATGCTAGCACAAAAAGAGAGAGAAATACGTTACAAAATTTGATGTATCAAGAATCATATAAAGATGTAGTGTACATTAAAATCTAAAGAATATTTGAATGATTCCGATTAGGATTAGGGATTAGATTTCTGGGCTTTCAGCATCTATGGCCATGTTAGCCCTCCACGTATGAGCGTTGACCTCCCTCGGCTATCACATTGTCCGGGGAATTGGGGGAGAAGAAGGAAAGGTGGAAGGAAGGAAGCGGCCTGGAACCATTATATTAGGTACAGTCCGCAGCAAAAAAACCTGCAACATGAGCATGTACATTTATTGTGAAACTACGCCTGACAGTGCAGGAAATCAACATAACGTCTAAGTGGCACGAATCACGCCAGGAGAAATCTCGGCGTCCTCCCCTGCACACTTATTTTGGAGCAAAAGACTTCGTCGTTTCACAATAAACTTACATGCTCATGTTGCAGGTTTTTTGCTGCGGACTGTACGATCCCAGTATCTGCCTGGTGTGAATGAGAAAGATCCAGAAAAACCTCACTCAGGGTGGCTGGCCTGAAAAAGCTTTCAATCGAATGTCTCCATCGGAAATTGAACTCGAGACCGCTCGCACCAAAGGAATATTTGAAATTGTAAATATATTTTAAAGTAATAACGTATTTAATTATAACTTATTAAGCAACTAAAGAGAACACAAGTATATCTACATATTGTAAAATACCACAATTCAAAATCTCATTACATGCAGCAGCTGCAGGAACACTTAAGAACCAAGACAAAATATTATTATTAAAGACTGATATATATATATTTTTTAAAACTCATCAACGAAATGCAAACTGATAAATAATAATGTTCGAGTTTTCTTTACAAACAAGCGGTAACTGCATTCAATACAAACTCTTTTTCTATAAAATATTTTACTGTCCAATGAAACATTGGAATGTTACGCATTAAACAAACTCATGTACTGTATAACAGAGCAACGTTGTTTGATTTCCTGTACATCCTTTTTCAAAAAAATCTTAGCCACCCACCTTAATTTAGAGGGCGATATTTCGGCAACTGTATGTAGGAAATTCTAGTACTTTAGCTGTAAATAAACTTCTCAATTGGCATAAGAAAATTTACATTTCTTTAATTCCAACTACAAGTGAAAGTGCAGGGCTTTTCAAAGAGAGGTGGGTGGTCAGTTTTATTATATATATACAGTGGAATCTCGTTAATTCGAACAGAAGTCCATTCCCCTTGAAAACTGTATTGAAAACCATAATAAAAAATCGTGGATAAATCGAACTTTTGAACCTATGTTTTGGATAATTCGAAGTAAATACAGTTGAAAATTTTTAATGTTGGACAGATGTAAACAGAGAAATACAGTTTTAACGTGTTTTCAGTTACCCATATGCAGTCATAGGGAAGAGTAATACAAAAGATAAATAGAACATCTATGTAAAGATGGAGGTGAGTTGGGGAAGAAGTAAAGATAGAGAACGTGTGCCAATCTCATCTTGTTTCAGAATTGGTTGAAAATTTAAGATGAATTATTAATAAAATCAACCAAATGTTATTAATCGTATTCCACGCAATACATGAAATTCAAGATTTATTGACCGTACAAAATCAATCAAATTTAAGCAAATGAGGTTTACGACTTCTTAAAAGTGAGAACAGAATATTCAGATTGTTACTGGTGTTTAATTGTTTGGGCTATTCATTGTATGTTGTAATGTTGTACTAAGTATATTTTCCATTGTACACGTAGTTTGAATTATGTGGAGTCAATGTCGCTTGTTAGTTTGCGGTATTCGATCACGTAAATAATAAGCTACTTTAAAGGTAAAGTCTACACCATATGAATATGTTTTTGGTGTACAGTTACTTTGGTTTGTTAGTTGTTATATATGTGAAAATGAATGTTGTTGGATAATTCGAAGTTTTTTCGTGTCCCCTTGGACTTCGAATTAAAAAGAGTCCACTGTATATTATATATATATATATATATATATATATATATATATATATATATATATATATATATGTGCTGAGAATTTGCAAGCTGGATAGGATTTATATTTTTGAAAAGAAAAAAATCAACGAATTTCTGATGACAAAGACATGTATGTTTTTCAATATGATTCATTAATAGATAGCTACGAGTAGTATATCGAACACACATATTTTTAAAGCAGTGAACATTAGAGAAATATAATTTCGATTGTCCAATATAATTGCTTCGTAATCCACAAAGAGGTAGAATTACAGGTGGTCAAATGGAGGATATTACATTGTAATTTTTCATACTATGGAGAAGTAACCTAATCGCAATAACTAAGAGTGTGTCTTTTTTTCTGATATGGAACAAAACGAATGAAGGAAAGCAGAAAGGTAAAACAGAAAATAGATCAAAGAAAATAGAAGGAATGTGGTACTGAATAGTTATATTGCAACTCGTCACATAAATGGAATAAAGAAGTGATTATCATTATTCACTCTGATTACAACAGAAAAAGATAAGAAACATATTCATCTGTAAGTTAATATGTTTACCAGAATTTTATGTGCAATGAGACGTCAAAGGAAGTTCATTCAAATGTATTTAAATAAATGAGTACCGTAAATACCTAGGTATTGTCAGAATGGTAAGAGTTATCATCAGAGTTATCATCTTCAATTATAAACCATAAAAATACGAAATATAATGACATGACATGCTAACAATTTCGCTTTCTTATGTATGATAATCCGCACCGACTGTGGATTTTTAAAGTTCGAACGATATAGAGCAATCGGAGATCTTTAGATTAACACGTATCCCAAATACAAACCATAACAAAGTACCATGCTTCCTATTCTTTTCACCAGAACATGTTAGTTATAACACTCACAAATACACTAAAAATTAAAACACGTAAATACACACACATTTCACGTAGTACAGAACAATTAAAATGCATGTTCATGTACTTACAATGAATTCATATGGGATCACCAATCATAATGAAGTAGTAGCACTGAGAAATATAGCAAAAGCACACATAAGCTTACCATTGTGTAACCATCAGAATTACTTCTTGTGTGGGAGTCTGACCTGGGGAATGCAGTTATCAAAATCTCTGTACTCTCACACCTGCCACATACTTTTTCTTGTTCATTTAATGAATCCTTCTCGCTCTTGTTCTCAGCAGCGATTTCCTTGTTGCGAGGAACAATCGGAGAAGAAGGGTTAGACTTGCGGGTAAATGGCTTACGAAGCATGTTTACTATGCGTTGAGTTTGTCTTTTGTTCAATATTGTCCGATCACCCTGAAAATGTTAGAGATGCCATTACCAAAGCAGTCTATTGTAATGCACAATCTATCACTCAATACAAATGAAATAATATTAAAACATGCGTACTTCAACTACCTGTAGGGATTTATTTGTAAGGAGAAGACGCAACGAAATTTTCCCTTTTAAACCTTCCTTTCCCTGCTTTTACGTTTCTTTTTCTCTCTTCAATCTGGACAAAGTGTTCCCCCTTCCTTTAACCACTTTTTATGAAACTTACTTAAACTTCCTCATAATGCCCATACTTTCAATCTTTTTTTACTTAGGTATTCTGTATTAAATCTATGAATTGTATTTTCTGTACATCGCTTCTGCAGCTTTAAGATACAGAAAGAGTTTTAATATAAGTAGATGGCTCGCACGGGGTAAGTTTGACAATGAGTAGCCAAACGTTACAAAGAAAAAAAAGTATTTGGCGTGGATGGGAGCAATGTTGTGAGCTAACACGAAAAAGCCCGTAAAAGTTATGACTTTTGTCATACTGAAACGTATCTGACCATGCTTTTGGAAAAACATACGCTCACCTGGTGTTTTCGTCGTCCTAATGCCCTTAACATAGTCCCCCTGCTGTTTCCACACATCGAATTCAATGATCTTTCCATTACCTGAAATAGGCTTGGAATCCCTTCTCGGGAAATGATCTTAGAACAGCCGTAGCATTGCGCTGGATATTCTCTTGAGTGTGAAAATGGGTTTCTTCCAGGTGTCTTTTGATAATGGAACAGCTATGAGCCGCACGGGGTTATACTCGGTGAGTAGCGAGCTTGACGATCATTCGGAACGTTGTGCTATATCAAAAAAGACAATCAAATGAGCTGCATGAACGGAAATATTATCTTGATGCAGTTATCCGGTTTTTATGTTCCAAAGGTTTGGTTACTCTCGATCAAGAGAGTAATGTAGAAATCGGAAAACGTCCAAAGAATAATCGTTTGTAACTGTACCTAACGCAATAACACCTACAGGAAAAAACATGTGATTGGCACATCTTCAACCCCCCTCCCCCAACCAAGACAACAATGTAATTCTTCTTTTCACTGTGATAGTAGCCTTGTAAATTGCTGCCTAGAATTAACACGAAAGCGATTTTAAAATTTCAGGGTTAATGTAATACTTTCTTCTGTCAATCAGTATTTTTTTCTGATTTGTGTCAAAAAAGCTGATTGAGATAGAACTAGATCTGATACGATTTGATGTGGCACATTAAAAGAACTGACCATTCAAGGCAACGAAAAGCGTTCATATGTAGAAGTATAAAAATATTGGAAGAAGAAAGTAAAATGATTCAGAATCTTTCAAAAGCATGAGAAGTTATGGATTGTCCATAGTGTCGATTTGTATATATTGATATCTATCTACCATAGTCGTTACCACTATCACCTGCATTATAAGCTAATTTCTACGTATTAAGTTTCTGTTACATCCTAGTAATAAATATTATATATTATCACCTTTCTCCACAGACACACAAATCCCCACAGTTTTAAAACAACGCTAGAACACACCAAATAATAATTCTACACGCCAATGATTAAAATACACCAATAATTAGTACAAACAATAACAACTTTCTAAATATACGTCAATAAAAGTAAAACATCTATAAGAAATAAATCTATACCCATACAAAGCACATAACACAAATCTAAATAAGAACCATCAACGATGAATATTGTATTTGGGGTACGAAAATAATCAAATATCATGTAAGACTATCTTACCGTTAGATTGCTATGAAAGGATAGTAATAAATGCATCCTATTACTAGAGTAAAAGATGTCCTCTTTTTTTCTAAAAGCAATGGTTTTATTTGTAGTTGATGTCTAGTTATATGACGCATAATTGTATTGTTCTGCTTAACGTAATTTGAAGATAGTTATTTATAATCTTAGTTTTATTTTCGGCTATAGAAACGCAAGAAATTGTAATGACGTAAAATTGCTGCCTTCTAACCGTCTGTATCATGAAACTCTGTTGTGCGACAGTGGATTATCTATCAAGGACTTACGCACTATACACTGTAAACACATTTTCAACGATGATTATCCTCCTGTTTAGATTGATTAGTCTCACATATTTTATACATTGGATTGTGCCAGATGATTCACATAACTCTTTCGCAATGTTTTACATTTCTGTTACGAGGTTTTCTCCATAACTTGTTATGAGGCAATCAACAAAATACGCCTCCGAAAAGCTTCTTATGATATTCTTATTGCTTTATTTTACGTTCATATTTCAGATCTTCATTAATAATCCTACCTGACACTGCAAACTAGCAAAACTTTTTTTTTTTTCTACAATTTTTATAACTGACAAATTTTCTTGGTTCAAATCGCCATTCTTTCCTTCTTTTTTAAACATTTTTACCCTACATTCTTCATAGCTCTTCCTTAAAATTTTAACATCCTATTAATTTTTACTGCAGACTCCTCTACTACAGCCATATCATCAGTAAAGCGAATATATTTAACCCCCCTCCTATCCACTATCGAAAGGTCTTCATTGCTTAGGTCATTATTCAAGTTTGTATAGTTTACTTAAAATTAAATTATATTTGCAATAATCATAATGTATTTACTTTGAACATCTATCCTACCCGTTCAGGTACGTAGTGTATCCAGTACGCACCGTTATCAAGAAATATAAATCTCACATCTTTTAAAGGTAAATATTTATACTTAATGTAACGTCTGCATTCAGACGTAGCATATCCAAGATGGGAGTAAAGCGACTGAATGGGAGTAATCTTCTCGAGAAAATTTCTCTAACACGCTGCATGTCTGAATGCCTTTCGGTATACCTGTTCTGAAATTTCACCCTGTCATTTTATCATGTTTTAACAAGCATAAATTCTGCGGAGAATCATAAGTTAAACTTCACTATGAGATAATCTGGAAACTTAAATCATTCGTATGTGCATCCCCAAGCAATGAAATATTTCAACTTTTATAGTTCTAGATGTGGGGAAATGAAACCAACTGGAAACGGGTCAAAAAAAAAGGCCATAGCCATGTGACTTACGCCAGCAAATATTCATAAACTTTTTTGAAGTTAGTGAGTCCTGAATGGCTTCCATACGACGCCGCAGAAATACTGTTTAATTCGATACCTGTAGTACAATATTAGAAGGAAATAATCATGCCTCTCGCAAACACAATAAAAACAATGAAATCGGTATAATTTTCTGTCTCGCCTGGTAAATAGGATCGTAGGCGGGAATATAATAAGGTAGTTTGTAAACAGTCAAATACTGTTACTTTCTTATTAAAAATGCACAACAGATTCATCACCTGAAATTTCAACTTCTCTGGAATTGCGGGAAAGGCTGAGGGTAGGAGACTTGAACAGTAATGCACACTGATACATCACAATAATATATGTACACAAAATAAACTCTTACCTTGCACATTAATATGCAATTCGAGTTTATTTTAGAAAAATGCACTCTAGAACCTATTTCACTAAATATGCGTTTACACTTATGTAGAAAGTTTGTTTGCATCAAAATCTTTAACTTACCTCAAATCAATTTGTTTAACGTCTATATAACAAGCCAAAACTAACAGCACATTGAAACTTAGAGATAATAAAAAACAACAAATGAAAACATTAGAAGACTCACTTGATGATCTGCATCTATAAAGGAACTGTCAAGGGAGAGATCACAGCCCAGAGGTACTTCTTCGCATCCGATTTTCCCTAACGAAGACTTTATCATATCGTATTGACGCTGAAGTTTTCCCTCCAAGCACTTCAGTTCGTTCACTTCTTTCCTCAGAATGTCAGCCGCCCAATGCAATACTGTAAACCTAAAAACACCAATAATAAAATTATTGATTAGCTATTTATCAATACCAAAAGCTTTTTCCTTTTATAATTTAATTTTTATTTCGTTTTTAATGTATACAAATCAGTATTATTACACTTATACATGGTAGTTTTAGTTATATATATATATATATATATATATATATATATATATATATATATATATATATATATATATATATATATATATATATATATATATATATATATAAATATAATATAAATTTATATATATATATATATATATATATATATATATATATATATAGAGACTGTCTCAAAGGTCCCCTAACAAGGAACTCTGTTATTATCAGTTACAACAAAATGTAAGAGGTGGAGGGGAGGAAACCTTTTCAAAATATAATGTTTTCAATCTAAAGTGAAGGATTTTTTTTTTTTTTTTTTTTTTTTTTTAATCGAACGAGCCGTTTGGGCTGTACACTCTTTATGCGCCCAATGTTAAATGAAAATGCAATGTTGCCATTTACCTGGACCCACATCATAAGTGAGTGAAGTTACTGTCTTTTATGTTACCATGTCGATGGTCAGCCCCCATTTCAAACAGTGACTTCATTCACTTATGTTATGGACCCAGGTAAATGGGAACATTGCATTTTCATTTAACATTGGGCGCATAAAGAGTGTACAGCTCAAACGGCTCGTCCGATTTAAAAAATTCTTTCACTTTAGTTTGAAAACATCATACTTGGAGATGGTTTCCCCTCTTTCACTTTGTTTAACTCTGATAATAACAGATTTACCCTATGTCAGGGGACTTTTGAGACACACACACACACACACACACACATATATATATATATATATATATATATATATATATATATATATATATATATATATATATATATATATATATATACAGGGTGGGCCATTTTAATTAATCCACGGAAATATCTGAAAAATGATAAAACATAGAAGAAATGTTTCAAGTACACGTTATATATTGCTAAGGGGGAAACCCAATTCCGCCAAAAGTACCCCTCCCCGCCCCCCCTAAATGGGGGTAACGGGGGGTAACTTTGAAATGTCAAATGGGACATGGGTCGAGTAATACCTCGTTCGAAAGGTCTTGGAAAACTGAGTAATTCTGTACCAAAAAATGTTTCATATTGTGCACCGGTTTCAAAATGGCCGCCATAATATGGTTCGGAAACTCCAATACCCGTAGTGTGAAAACCATGGAAGGTAAATGAATGGAACAAAATTGAAATACGTAAATATCATAGGGCATATCGAACGGTGTGGTCCCTGTGATCCCAGTGGCCTCTCTAAAGGGGTCTTGGGGGCTAACTTCAAAATTTCAAATAGTAACATGAGTCGAGTGGTACCTCGTTCGATAAATCTTGCAAAATCTAACATATTGCAGGAGAAAATGATTGATGTGAAATGGCAGTGTTCTCAAAAGGCCGCCGAAACATAGTATCCGTGTCAGAGAAAAGGTTTAGTACCCGTAGTATGAAAGCGATTGGAGATAAATCAACAAAAGAAAAACTGGAGTAGCTAACTGACGTAAGGCACATCGAGAGGTGTTGTCGGGGTGACTCCAAGGGCCAACTGAAAGGTATCCGGGGCCAACTTGAAAATTTCAAATAGCAGCTTGAAGCGAGTAACATCACGTTACATAGACAAATTAATATCAAACAGCTTCTGTAAGAAAATTTTCGACATGAGACACCGTTTTCAAAATGATCGCAAAGACATGGTGACTGTGTCTAAGAAAACGTCTAGTGCCCATAGTATGAATACGGTTATACATAAATGTTATACATAAATGAAAATAACGAAAATTAAATAGGAAAACCACAGAGGCGTTCCAAGGCTCGAGAATAATACAACAGAGATAAAAATATTAGAGTAAAATTGCCATAATGTATAAAGAGAAATCCAAGTCCTGCAAAATAATCTCTCCCTGCGCTCTGTATATGAGTGGGGTGGAAAGTAAAGTGAAAGTTCAAATGAGAACTCTACTTTAATTCGTAAATTAAGGCTAACCTTACAAATAGGTATGGTGTGGTTGAAACATTTGTTTGTAAGGGTGACGCTATAGTGACTAAAAAAAAGAGAAACTTTTATGCAATGCGTGCTGGTTATTCAGAAAGCATTTCGGGGATATACGTACACACCGTTTCGTCCCTCAAGCTCACAATATGACATGAATGCTAATAGTTAATCAAAATGTAACTGTGGCCATCCGCGTTAACTTAGTGCACCAATTCTCTATGCATGAAGTCTGCCTTCCAAACAGCATTAGGTAGGTCAAGCGTACACCCGAACCGTTGTCCGGTCGGACATTGAAATTTTAAAGTTAGCCCACAAGACCCCTTCAGGGAGGCCACTGGGATCACAGGGATTACATCATTCGATATGCCCTATGATATTTACGTATTTCAATTTTGTTCCATTCATTTACCTTCCATGGTTTTCATACTACGGGTACTGGAGTTTCCGAACCATATCATGGCGGCCATTTAGAAACTGGTGCACAATATGAAACATCTTTTGGTACAGCGTTACTTAGTTTTCCAGGACCTTTCGAACGAGGTATTACTCGACCCATGTTCCCATTTGACATTTCAAAGTTACCCCCATTTAGGGGGGACGGAGAGGGGTACTTTTGGCGGAATTGGTTTTCCCCCTTAGCAATATATAACGTGTACTTCAAAAATTTCTTCTATGTTTTATCATTTTTCAGACATTTCCGTGGATTAATTAAAATGGGCCACCCTGTATATATATATATTAATCAACAACCTGTAATAACTAAACATCTGAATAGGTTTAAGTCCTTCAAGACTTCGTGCCAGAGTTCAGCTGTAGCAAGTTGATGCTACTGAATATATTGAAAAGTGCGGAGAGTACCTAGAAAACCAAACATACTGTGACTCCATCATTATTCACTTTTATTAATCACCCATCCCCGCCATCTCCTTTAGCCTGCATGAAAGAATCGTGAGACGCAAAATTAATTATCGCATTTCATTTGTTTAAACTGAATGAAAATAAGCCACAATTCGAACTGAATGACAATAACTGAACAAAAATAATAATACACATCTTTGTGTATTACTTATTTCTTTCTTTCGTTTATTCATACAAAAGTACAGTAGTCTTCAAAATTTTATTGTACTTACTCGTATATAAAATTCTATTTTGATTTTTTTGTTGATATTTTAAAAATACTCCAATATATACTACAATATTCCTATTATTTTCCATAAAATTTTCTAAGAAATAAAACTTCCATTACTTTTCTCGACTCTATTACCTACCTAATGTGACCATCTGCGATTATATGTCCACTTTTCGTGATCAAACAATATATACCTGCGTAAATTTTAAAATACAATATTACGATCACTCTTCTCGCATTATTAGGAACATCGAGTTAACAATGTATTTAGAGAGAATGAAACAAGTATGTTTTTAAGCCCCAATGTATATTCTATAATAATATGTAAAATTAACATAATCTAAGATGATATTCTTTAACATCTTGTGATTATGCACTTTAGGCTAAAGAGGACTGACGATAAATTCTAAAGATAATGAAATAACCGTAAACTAATGAAGTATAAAGAAGCAAAACTCATGCAGATTCGATGATCCCGAATTATAAATCGCGTGTACTATGAGCAGGATCCGAAGTTCTTACAAGAGCTTTTAATATTTAATAATGTTCTTTGTTAATGTACTATAATTCTTCTATTTAGTGTTGCCAGTTTGTATGTTCTACCCCCCCCCCCATGTTCTTATTTCAAAGATTTTCTACATTTTCCTTCAGACTTTTATTAATGTTTTTCTATAGCACAGCGTATATTTTTCCTTCATCCCCTAATGATATTAAATTCCTTTGGAGAATTAATGCTATTCATCTGACGAAATAAGAAACACCAGAACAGAAAATTCGTATCTGTTTCTACAGCTGACAGTTAACTGCTCTTTCCACCCTTTGCTAATTCTGTTACATTTAGAGACCGGATGTTTAGACCATTAAAAACCTGGAAAATAGGCACTTAAAATTTAAAAACAAGCAGTTAAATAGGCACTAAAATGTAACTCGAAATAATGAAGATAAATAGTCAATACAATTAAAAAATAAATTCAAGTCTCAGATAATGTTCAAAGAATATAGAAATATAACTCATACGTGTTTGTTAATATTTTCTTTTATTATATATAAACAGAGAGAGATAAACGAAACTTGACATGTAGTAAATACATTCTCTATAGCACTTTATCACTACACATAACAGTCCAAATTTTATCACTTTATCAGTACACCCAGCAGTCCAAAGTTTTAGAGTACTTTATCAGTACAATCAGTAGTCCAAAATTTTACATCTTATCACTACGAACAGCACTTATATTTCTCGGAAGAGGCAGAATCCTTTATTGAAATACAAAATTTTATATTTTCCTCCATAAAGTCTTAATTTGAAGAAAATGCATAGAATAGGTAACATTAAGCACTAAAGCAATTATTTAGGCAGTAATGGTAGAATTAGGCAAATTAAAATTGGTTTAAATTGAAACTACAACCCACCATATATACTTTAAAATGTAATTTTTGATCATATCTTTAATATTAAAGAATAGGCATTTTGCCTAACATCCGGTCTTTAGTTATATTAAATTTGCGACATAAATGAAATTAAAGAATTGTAAAATTATTCTTCATAAATTATACTCTCAGTCACCTGCAGATAACTGAACTAACAACTCAGACAAACTTATTCGGTAAAATGTAATTGTTAAGTATTATAGTTATTAAAATATAATTGTTTGTTTGTTATACCGTAACTTCAATTTTTGCAATTTCAGTTCACTCACTTGTTTATCGTATCCGTCGATTTCTTCACAGAAGAAAGTTCAGTTTCGTGTTTTTTCAGTTGATTCTGTTTGTCTTGTAAATTCATTTGGCAATCTTTGAGCTTTGATTCCAAATCAGACATTTTGTTCCGTAAAGAGTCTATTGTTAAATTATCTACTGTTATGCGATTAGGCTGTAGCTTTCCCAATGAATCCTCCAATAAGCGTTCATCGAAATTAAAACTAATGGGATTGGCTGGGTTTGTTCTGGAAATTAAGAAAAGATACGCATAATTATAAAAGCAAGACAATGTAAATTATACATAACAACTATAACATAACCATAATCACACCAATTGATCATAACATAACACCGGTTATTAGAGGGAAATCCTTCCCCAGGATATGGATATGGCAATGTATGGGGTATTACAAATAAACTTTGGATATTTATTCCTTACACGAAAAGAAAAGAAGTAGTCGTAATGCCAAAATAAATAAATATAGTAAAGGAAATCCGGAACCAGAAAAATTGTGAATTTGGAAAAATTTATGAGTACTAACGTCATACTTACGGACAAAAGACATTAGAAAAGCTTTCGAAGTTATCAGAATAAACTAGCTACTTACTTCCGGGCATTACTACATACCAGCCCTCTAGCCAGCTCAATTTCTTAGAGGCGGAAGGGAGCAGAAATAAATACTGAGGGGGCAATGACAAAGACATCATGGAACACCACAAAACTGTTTATTTACTTATCTATGAATTCTGTAACAGAACTGTAGCTTCTTTTACTAAGGATATACTGTGTTGACAAATATTATAGTATACAAATCGAAGACTATGAAAGTTCCAAGGGGATATTTGGCACATCTAACAAGAAGCATACTATTTAATGCAGAAATAAATAAAAAAAATATGGTAAGCTGAATTTAAGTTGGCATATACGTAAAATTACGAGAATTTCATGTCTTGTTTTGAGTCAATTTTACAATTTCTTATAACTTCCTGTTTCAAAGAGGGCATAAAATAATTTCGGGCGGGCAGTACCCGCTCTAGCCTCCTCCCTAGCTATGGGTCTGCTACATACATGCTCGATCACTACATACAACCAGATGATATATTTTTTAAAAGTATTTCCTTCTGTGTCTCTTTAATCTCTGAACAAGAATTGCGTTGTAAACTTAAACCAGTAAGTTTTATCTATACTACACTTTTTTTTTTTTTGGAGGGGGGGGTCATAGGGCAATGCCGAAATCCCTTTGTTTTCATACTGTCACATTCTACAACTTTTACTTTCGAGCGACGATAGGACAGAAGAAAGTAGGATGATTGTGAAAAAAGTAAGAAGCATATAAAATAAATCCGAAGTTTCAACGGATTTACATATTTCATTGCCTGTACATGCTGAAAAATTGATCTTTGAATGCTTGTCCGTTTGTTCTGATGTATGTACACTCGCCTATAAGCCATATCATTCAACGTATTCGCACCTAATTTTAAACAAAGTTTTCCTAAGATTCTTTATAGAGGAATTTTTTTCGAATTTTATTCCTACCCCTAAATATAAGGGTAGTTTGCTAAAGGATGAAAATCCAAAGCAGCTCTAACGATTTTGTTTATATTTCACATGTCAATATTTCGTTTATAACCCTATACTGTGGTATATGTCATTTCTCTGGGAAAATCCAAAAGGGATGATTTACTCTTGGGGGTGACTTTTTTCCTTCGGACAATTTTCTTTATAAAAAAACACAGACGATTTTGTTCATATTTCATAAATAAATATTTCATTAATAACATGACAATACGGCATAATTTATTTGTCCTTCAAAAATCCGCAAGGGATATTTTATTCTTGGAGATGAGTTACTTTCGGGCCATTTTTTCAGAAACGACTCGCGCAGTTATATTCATATTTCATAAATAAATGTTTCACTTATTATCTGATATATGGTATAACTCTTTTGTCCTGAGATCTACAAGGCGAATGTTTTTCGGACGATATTTTTTCAAAAACAGTGATGCTGGAGTTAGTAGTATTATATTATTACTTGAATACAGAAAAAGTATTGAAGTAATAATATAATATAGTCTCTCAAGTATAATCGTACTCTACAGATGTGCTTCCTTTATTTATTTCTTGAACACCAGTATTAAATTAAATTCCTTTGCAGGTATGGATTTCCTAAAATCTCATTGATATTACTTGTAACTTCTATCTACATGCATTGAGAGGGGAGAATATTCCCCAAAATGTTTGACATTTTGCCAATTATTGAAATTATAAATTTATTGTTTCTTACTAAAATTATAAATTTATTGCGTTTGTTTTCAAGAAGCAATTTAACGTTTCCCAGTATTTTAATGCTGAAAGTACATGTAGTTGGTACTGGAAAGAGACTTAAACGACGTACATAACCAATAAATTATATTAATAAATAATAGAAATGTCAACATTTGAATACCTGGTAAGATAAATTTCTCTCATTTATTTCTCGCATGTTGCAAGTCAGCTATGACAACTTATTTATTTACTTATTTCAGATCATGTCAAAATTCACAGGGTTCTCGAGTTCTCTCTCCGGCTTCTAATACCCGTATGTCATAGGATTAAAATATAATGTTTCTAAGAGCTTCATGTACTGCAGAAAGAAAACCAAGTCAGTGACACCGAAAGAACAACAAACGTGGAGCAAGATATCTTCAACAAGAGTGGATAAACACTTCTGTGAAGTAGTGTTGCTGACCCTAGTAAGTCAACAACAACTATTGAGCAATTTCATGACACAATATCAAATTTCTATTATGAAATTATGTTTAGAATTTTCTAAACTCCAAACAAAGTGATTTAATTTGAAAATCTATAAGGGGTGACTCAAACAAGAACTTATAAGAAAGTCAAGAACCACGAAATAATTCCAAATATGTTTAAAATACTGTATAATGAAGTGATTCAAGTAAATGAACTTATCCCCTGTGATTTTTTAAGTAACGCACATAAAGTACCTACAAATAAGAAAAGGTGCGAGGAAAAATATCTACAGAATAGATATATAAAAAAATACGGACCACCATTATTAAGGTTTCTCGCTCCAATTTCTTGAATTGTATTCTATCACATTATGATCCAATTATTATTCAAATATTTATTTATGATCTAACACAATTGTGAAAATCAGGCGTTTTTCGAAAACTTAGTCCGAAGAGCACATTACCCTTTATGGATTTTTTTTACACAAGAAATTACTTTTGCCATATTTTAGGGCTTTTAATAAAATATTTATGTATAAAATGCTCGTATGAGCAAAATCGCCAGTCATAGTTGAATAAATTATATATACTGTGCAAGTACTTAAGGAAAATGTCCAACAACAACAAAGTAAACAACCTTTTGGATTTTACCCAGAGAAATAACTTATACCATAATATAGAAATGATCATTAAAAACTGATGCATGAAATATAAACGGAATCATTGGCGCCGTTTTCGAGAAAATTGTATTAAAAAAAAATCTCACTTTATTAAACTGCTCTTATTTGGGGGTAGGGGTAGGAATAAAACTTGAGAATGTCCTCTGGGGAAGCTTATAAAAACCTAAAGTTTAAAATTTTGTTCCAACGATAGTTTATAGGCTACATACATCGGGACTAACGGATAGACAAAAACTGACACCCTGAAACCCTTTTAACATAGGGGAACACGAAAAGTGTTAATCGTTTGAAATCTCGATTTTTTTTTTTTTTTTTTTTTTTTTTTTTTTTTTTAACTATGACCAAGTTCTTCTTTTCTGTAGTCATTCGAAAGCAAACATTGTGGGGAAAGTGAAGAAGTTTGGCAAGGGCGCCCATCGAGAAGGGGGGGCAAGGTGGGGCGCTCGCCTTCCCCCTAAGAGAAAATTGTACTTGGGAATATCGAAAACCTAATAGAATTTTTACATTAATTTCAGCAAAATTTGAAACTATATTTGAAACATTGCTTATACTTGCCCGCTTGGAAACCATAACATGGGTGCCCTTGAGGTTTGGTATTGTTCTTGTAAAGATCGAATGATTGCTTTGTATACAGTGCAAATACATTGGATCATCAATCATATGAAAGAAGTCATTTGCATAGAATACTAATGCTTCAATATCACAAATACTAAAAAGTCCCCTGAATATGACTTTTCTGAAAATCAAATATATATTAATGTTTGGAATAACAAAACAAACGCTTGATTTAAATCGAAATTAAATATCTATAGAGCTCACTGGAAATTTTGCGTAAGGAATCATAGAACAATTAATAAGTGCATAAACTTACTTGTGTTTCTCGGTGAAATTCTTATATTCTTCAGCAGGCTGAATAAGTTCTATACTTGCGTCCACTCGCTTACTGAATTCTTGAAATGGTTCAGAAGCAAAATTCGTATAGTGAGCGATTTCTTCTAACAACATTTTCCTGAAGAACGAAAAAGAAAAAAAGTTATATTTTTCACATTTCCAGATTACATAACATTAGATTATATTTGGACTACATTAAATTACAAAATTATCAGTGTATTTGAAAACTAGACAGGTGAAAATAAAAACGGGTTCAAGAATGAATAATTCAAGAATAACAAAAATATGATTAAAAACTTGTAATTTATTAATCGTATCTTTTATTTCGTATTCATCATTTATTGCTTAAGGCGTACCTTTCGTTTACCATACAATAGTTTCCTATACCCAGGTAAATTTTAGACAGTAACTTACTTTATATTTACATCTCTATAGGTCTAAAGAATGTCAACAAAGTTTAGAGACTATACTAATTAGTTATTCCCTGTTGAGTTATTGAAAAAAGAAATTGTATGGGTGCTTATCCACTTTTGTTGCCGAATGCTCTGAAATTCACGTCTATCTGCATATTCGCCAACAACAGTAAATAAGCACCCATACAATTTCTTTCCTCAATAACTCCTAACGGCGAATAATTAATTAGTGCGTTATTCTCTGAGCTAAGGAGAACATCGTATCATCCAAGTTGCTCCAAACTGTATCAAATCGGCTCACTCACTTCGAAGCTACTGAAAGAATAAACTGTATACGTGCTTGCCCATTTTCGTTGGATGATTGGTGATCACCAGCACCATCTTAATCCTAACTACATATATTACTACATGAACTAAGATAAAATAACGGGTACTTCCGGTTGATGCAGAAAGTTGAAATTTGGTATGATTGTAGTTTTCCTGTGGGGAACTAACCCACAGGAAAATTGCCAAAAGTGAATATTTTTAATTTTTAGAGGGTCTAAAGGGGAGATGAAGAAATTCCCCATGTTATTTAAATGGATAATTTTTGGACTTATAATCTCTTGTGTTAGGTACTTAGAACTGGAATAAAAACTTCAAATTCGGTATGCTTGTGTACGTTTTCGTGAGCGTTACCTAAGTAAGTCACTACAAATTAAAAAAAATCTAGCTTTAGTGGGGTTTTATGGGAAACTGAAAAATCTTCCCCATTGGCATCTACACCCCAAAATTATTGGGCACTTCGTGTAAGACTACAATGATTAAATTTGACATGACTGTAGCCTTTCGGGACTAATCTTTCGGGACTTTTTTTTTTATTATTTTTTACATATAATCTCATGTTTTAGGTACTTGGAATTGGAATAAAAACTTGAAATTCGGTATGCTTGTTCGTTTTCGTTAGCGTTACCTAAGTAAATAATCGAATATAAAATTTTCGGCTTTAGTGGGATTCTATGGGCAATTGGAAAATCTTCCTTATGTTATTTCTATGGTACACCTTCTACACTCCAAAATGTTTAAGCACTTACGGCAGGATTAGAGTGATGAAATTTGGGATGATTGTAGTCTTGCGAGACTAACCGACAGGAAAATTGCCAAAAGTGAATATTTTTAGTTTCTAAGGGGTCTAAAGGGGAATAAGAAATTCCCATGTTATTTAAATGGGAGTTTCCTTGGAATATAAAATCTTATCTTTTAGGTAGTCGAAATAGGAAAAAAAAGTTGAAACTCGGTAGAATTGTGGGTTTAAGAGGTGCGAGACCGTTGGCCAAGCAAACGTAGGGGGATGGGGGCGGAGCCCCCAGCTAGCCAAAGGCTAGTTCAGGTTAGGTTCAACAGCCCCCTCTAAACTAGAACATTAAAGAGAATTTTTAAATTGAAGGGAAACTAAATATGAAGTTTTTGGATCTTTAATAACCAAATTACATTCAATTTAAAGCATTTTTCTCTTTTATAAGTAAAATGATTTTTTTTTTTTTTTTTTTTTTTACTGGCTGCACCAAACACCCCCTTTTTCAATTCAATTCAATCTCCCATTGGCCTATTCTCATTCCAAAATTTCAAACTGAAGTAGCCTATTATTGCATCATAAGCATTAAAGACATGGGATCAGATGCACTTCCATAGAATAGTTGCATTGAAATAATACACAATGTTTGATACATCCTACGGTCACCCTCACTCACCCATGAAACTTTCAATTGGTTTTAGTTGGTTGATTGAGTAGAGTTGAACGTCCTTTTCAGCAGCGAGGCTATGTGAGACATGGACCTACTACATAATATGGGATTCGAACCACATTGTTACAGATTCAGATTCCATAAATAAATAAGCAGTTCCGTGTGTGTTCTTTATATCTGTCACCGCCAGTCACTATTAATTTCTGCCTCTAAAAAATCGGGCTGGCTGCGGACCTAATAATAATATGTACGTATGTACGTATGTATATAGTCTATGCATGGCGAGTTATTAATGCTTTCACATCCTGAAACAAGACTTTCGGTTCGTTTTTAGTATATAAAGCAATGTCCCCTCCAGAAAAAAAATAATGCTGGGTATGCTCTTGACTATACTTTTAAAAAAATAATACTAAAATTATACATTTTGCATTAATTTAATATTTAATACTGTATAAACATATTAAAAATTAAGTAACGTGCATATTTATTCATTCAATAAGCGTCAGTAGTGACTCCTATACATAAAAGAAACATTGCATACAAATGAACATTCTCAATAAAATTATAGTCACCCGCGTAACGATTTGTTCAGAAGAAATGGAGAGAAACGCATCAAAAGAAAAGATGTCCTCCCATTTGATGTTCCAGACAACTTAAAGAACAGTAATTAGTCACTCAAACACAATATTTCATTATTCTGGGCAGTTTTATA
This sequence comes from Thermobia domestica, assembly GCF_964235325.1. Classification (NCBI taxonomy): domain Eukaryota; kingdom Metazoa; phylum Arthropoda; class Insecta; order Zygentoma; family Lepismatidae; genus Thermobia; species Thermobia domestica. The sequence goes on along the minus strand of NC_137455.1, from coordinate 292,077,891 downwards.
ATAAGAACAATCTCAACTGTTCACAACTGATAAACTATTTCCTTAAGATAAACTATTATACATTACCTTGTATCTTAAACTGAAGCATGCGGAAGATAAAAAGAGGAAAGTCAACTTCAAAATTACTTCAGAACAAAAGAAAGGCTCTTCAAAATACATAGCGTACTTGTTCCACATAAAGAAAAAAGCTTATCGTATTTGCATTGATCTTATTTAAAAGAGGTGATAAGATATAACAGCATATTCAATTCATTGTCTTCACCTACTTACCAATTTATAAAATCTGTGCAAAAAGTAGAGACTTTTTCTTTCTGACGCCGCTGTATGTCGCAGTACGCTGGCAACAAGCGGGCTCAATGGAGGGGGAAGTAAACTTCAAAACACACCTAGCATAAATCGCTTACGAGCTTCCGCGTGATTGCCTATCATATAGGCTCGGTTGAAGGTTAAAAATGCAACTCTATCGAACAGTGCTACGCCATTAATTCTGTTTGGGACTCGGATAATCGGCTATGGAGATGTTGACCATGATCCAGCACGCGTTCGACAGTGAAACCTATCAAAAGCTGCTGATTTTTTTTTAAGTTTTACGTCTCACGCTTATGCCGGTTAGGCTAAAGGAGACGGTGATGATGCGAGATGAGTGAAATGGTGGAATGAAGAAAGTGGGAGGAAACGGGAGAACCCCGAGAAAACCCGCGAGCACGGTGTTTGTCCACCACAAAGTCCACACGACGCGAGCTGGGATCGAACCAGGGACCCCAAGCACCGGAGGTGAACGTTCTACCACTGAGCCACCGCGCCCCCCAGCTGCTGTTTTAAGATGAAATAAGTGTTTCAAAGACGGTCGAGAGAATGTGAGAGGTGAACTCCGCGCAGAACGCCCATCCACGAGCAGAATCAATGACAATGTTCAACGTGTGCGTGATGAGTTGAACTCAGACCGGCGGTTAAGTGTTCGAGTGATCGCATAGAAATTGACAAAATGACTGTGCATACAATTACCGGGATTTGCAGATGAGAAAATTCTGTGTCAAGCTCGTTCCAAAAGTTTTGATAGACGACCAAAGCCAAAATCATGTGCTTGTTTGAGATCTTTTGCAGCACGTTCAAACAGACCCTGAGTCTTGATAACCAGCGATGAAACGTGAGTGTGTACGACACAGAGACAAAACGCCAAAGTCCCGAATGGCACACAGCAGCATCCCTTCACAGGGGTGTAGCCAGCAGGTTTGTGTAGGGAGGGCCCGTCGTTTTTGAGGGGGAAGGGGCAGCTACAATGTACAAAGCAAAAAAAAAAAAAAAAGGAAAAGGAAACGTGTGTTGCTGCTAGTGTTTTTGAGGCCTGAAAGAAAGGAAAATTTTGGTTTCCTTCCGGAAAACTAAAAACACCATTTTAGCTTTTTCTTCTTCTTCTTCTTCTTCTTCTTCTTATTATTATTATTATTATTATTATTATTATTATTATTATTATTATTATTATTATCCATAAATTATATCCAAGATAGTTTTTATTATGCTTAATCATGAACTACTGCCCGGGACCAAACACTATACTTTTGTGCATAACTATAAAGGTAACCCAGAAAGTTCTGTCCCTTTCCGTGGAGGTCTGTGTTCTATTGGACCTCACACCGTGTGGAGATAAGGCGAGTGGAGATAAGGCGAACGTCAGTTGTTGGTGTGGGTACATCCAACATACTACCTGGTTATGGCAATTCAGACACAAAGTGAACTTGCGTAAAGACAGAGGGAACATGGGCCATCCACAGAGCGTCATAAGAGCATGTATGCTAAACGAGTTCAAATGGAGGTCAAACGCCGCTGTAGGGGGACAGAAGATATGCCAAGCCTTTGGTGAGGGTGTTGTGACGACGCGGACATTGCAGCGATAGTTTAACAAGTTTAAGGACGATGACGAAACACTCGAAAACACCACGTGCCAGAATACCAACACATGTACAAAGAGGAACTGGGACTACAATTCAGTGTGTGGAGAAACCATTCGGCAGCACATCCATCAACTTGTGAAGCACTACAAGTTGGATCGATGGCTCTCTCATATTTTGACTCCGGGGCAGAAGGCAACGCGGAAGTCGCCTGCGTTTATTTACTGTTTCGGAGCCATTTCTGGACAGGGCGTTGACATATGATAAAGTGTGTCCTATACGAAGCTCCACGACGCCATCATCATTGGTTAGCATCCCATGAACCGTTTCAAAACAGCCGAAACCAGCACTGTACTAGAAGAAGGTCCTTCTGTGTGTTTGGTTCATCGTGCATCGGGAACTGCTACCAGCTGGTCAGAGTATCAATGCAACTGTGTAGTGTCAGCAGTTGAGCTGTGCTCAACAAAACCTCAAAACTCTGGAGCCATCACTTCTGAATTGCAAATGGGTCCTCGTTTACGGGACAACGCTAAGTCCCACATGGCTAGGATGACTCAGGACACCATTTTCCGCCTTGGATGGGAAACAATATTGCAACCACTATATTCCCCGGGTATTGCACCGTCCGATTATCACCTGTTCCATTCTTTGGACAATCGCCTTAGAGGACGCCAGTTCAAATCCCTAGTAAAAGTCCAAAATGCACCTGATACTTTCTTCGTTTCACGGCCCACCAAGTTCTACCGCGATGGATTCCATGGCCTTCCAGAACGTTTTCAGAAGGTCGTCGATGCTGATGGGGACTATTTTTGATCTTCCAGGTTAGGTGACATATCGATGTTCGAATGTGGTGGGTGAAAAAGTAACAAAACTTTTCTTGGTTACCTTTATATTTAAATTTAAGACCTTGTATACAGAACCTATCAACACAAGATTGATTTTCTTTGAAATTTCACTTAATTTCTTTACGGTTTCCTGACAAAAATATGTATTTATTATTCGTGACAAAATATATATATATATATATATATATATATATATTTTATTACACTGAGTAGAAATAAGAGAGAGAGCGAATGAAATCCAAATTGAATAAAGGCATTGTTTCTCACCAAATTTTCCATCCTCTGTGTCTTTTAAAACACTTGTTAAAGCATATAAAAATATAATGTACTTACAAATCAGTTTAGTACCTTTGTTTTATGGCTGTATTTGTAGTACCTTGTTAAAACGTTTGGCTTCAAACTGTCAAATATAAATCGCAGTAAACTGTGTAATCTGCTGTCACGAAAGGTATCCTATTTTTCGATCGGTATAAGGAAGAGATACTATACTATTTTTCGATCGGTATGGAAAAAATATTTCTCCATACTATTTTACCATAAATTATTAATTGTCAATACACTTTGTTACTTTTAAATGAATGAAGCGAGATAATTTTTCTATGATGTTATAAAAGCTGGTCATTTGGGGGGGCAGGAAACCATTTGGGGGGCCTGCCCCAATGCCCCCCCTTGGCTACACCCATGTCCCTTCACCAGAAAAGACTCGAATGAGGAGGTCGAAGACCAAGTCCACGCTCATTGTCTTCTTACGCCAATGGTGTGATCCCACGAATTTGAACTTGAGTGACAGTCTGCCAACGGGTGGTTTCTACGTATAAGTGCTGAAAAGGTTGAAGGGAAGGGTCAATCGAGTGAGGCCAGATATTGCCGCCAATTCGAACCTACATCATGACATGGATCAAGCTACACCTGCTTCATGGTCAACGACTACCTGGCCCGGAACGGCATCGTAACGCTTGGATATGCATTATTCACTGCACACCAATAATTAACATATGAAGCCACAACATTGTTCCTACTCCGCGCCCGTAACAGAAATAGAGACAAGATTGAAAATAATATGTAATCGCGTATGTATGTAATGTATGCATAAATAAATAATCATTTATTGAATTCACGAATTCACACTGAAATTTCATTTCCTTTCAGCCACTAAATGTGACTATTATTAAAATATGTATCTATTTTCTATCTATAACCAGCAACTGCTTATATACAGGATGGGGACGGAGTCGCTTTCTCCAATATGTGATGAAATATTGTTTTGGGGAAAGTGAATTTGTGTCCATCCTGTATATATGACACACACACAAACATAGTAGATCACAATAGTACCAGTAAAAGTTTCAAAATAATTATTAATACTAAATAGGTATACAGGTGTAGGAAAGGTACTGTACATACCATCGCTCAATCATTTCCTCCTGCACTCCCTGTTGATATTCCAGCAGCCCAGGAAGAAGAACAGTGCGGAAATCTCTTTCGTACTCTGTGGCCTCACATAAGAGAAGAACATACTCGTTGTGGGTGAGGTGGAGCTTACGACATGCTTTCTGATATTTCTCTCTCACATCATCCAATTTACGACCACTTCGACCCGCTGCAACAAAATAAAAAATGCAAAATAATTCTGATATTATATATATATATATATATAGTTTTGTACCGTCCATCAGTCATATCATAATTAGTTAACAAAAACAAAATATCCGATTGGTAGTACACAGTGTTCATTGAATTTGTAGCTAGAAATATAGTATATATCTGTCGTATTGTATATTTCCATTAATAAAATTAGATGGGTACACTCAGTCGAAAAAGTTTAAAAGTTTTTCAAGCTAGCCATTCTGAGTGAGGCTTTCCTGGATTTTCCTTATTCACACCAGTTAAATGCTGGGCTAGTACCTAACATAATGGTTCCTTCCTTCTCTCCTATCTTCCTCTCCAATTCCCTGGATAGTGTGATCGCCGAGGGACGTCATCGCTCATACTTAATGGGCTAACATGACTATAGATGCTTTAACTTGCGTAGGTGTCACGAAGTAATGTGAATACGAGACGACAATAGTCACTTTCAGTGCGATGAAAATCTCAATCAGACAGTGATATATCTGAAGCTTTGACATTTAAAAATTATCTGCCAAAATTCAAAGAAATACTTTTTCAGCTGCAATTAAATTTAGTAAATTTACTTCCACCTTCATTTGTAATAACTTTAATTGGTCATATGCCGGTAGTTAGGTTTCTTGATTCGCAATTAAGCAGTACTGGTTTCGAATCTTATGGCTGGCCATATTGATTGAGATATTTCCACGGTTTTCCTAAGTTATATTAAGACATGTAGGAGATGACATTTTTAAACATAAGCCAAGGAAGACGTTTCCTTCACTTACTTCCAACTGTTGTTGTTATTGAGTGCTAATAATTTCCATGTAAATTGGTAATAAAATTACAGTTTCCCTATTTCGGACTACAATTTTCAGATGCTTAAAAATGAAGATGATAATACTCCAGATAATTATCTATTATTCTAAAACTGTTTTCTGTCCAAAATCTATGCAGTGTACATTTTAATATCTGAAAATTCTAATTTTTATCTAACAGATTCTATATGACCTTACCGAAATATTAATCATAATAAACACGTTACCTTGTTTTTTTTATTATTATTTTTTTTAATTCCCGACTGTCTTGAAAGCATCAGTGTCATTTCAGATTTTGCCATGGGAGGGGAAAGATTGTTCAATGACAACAGTTTCACATTTTTTATCAGTATATTATTACACATTTTTTTAAACAAAAAAAGCATGTAGTCTCGAACTCGGGGGCCAACTGCCTCTGCCCTTCCCAAATTACACCTCTGCTTGAAATAACGTTCAACTGATCACGGTGGTCGATCACTCTCGTAACAGAGAAAACACTTGTGACAATTTAAGAAAAGACTGCCTGGCAACCCTGATGCAACCCATGAGAATCATGTCTTATTGCTAGTTTTAGAAGCCTGGTGAAATCTGGTATTTTCCAACCAACAGTTTTAGGCCCATAGCCAGTCCAAAAATGTAGAAGTAGCCTGGTAGAAGCTAGGGAGACCCGATCCAACCATATTATAGTTCATCACCATATTATAGTTCATTTACAAGACTACCGTGAAAATTTTAGGAGGACAGTAAAAATTTACGTGGGCGGCCCCCAGACCCCCGTGGATACGGGCCTCCCCCTTAGACATATCGCCCCCAGAAAGCAGAAAGGTGATAAGCGCCAAAATGCAAATTTGTCAGGAGAGCATATAAACGAGTGAAACACTAATTAGTCTAATTTCGATTCTTTCTTTCTTCTAGAATTCAGTTTTCACTGCAGAACTTTCATGTTGTCTCCTGCTACTTGTCTCCTTTCTGCACAACATTAAACATGAAATGAGTAGTCACGATATGCACTTACAAGGGAAGTGCGCGATGTCAGAGATAATTGCACTAAATTTGGTGTAGGAATAGGTAATGGGAATAGAAAAGAACGTGTGGAAGCATTCGTTTCGCAGGCGTTCGGTATTAGAAATAATGGGCCCTACAATTCAGAAGAAGTACGGCCTGTTAATCAGATATTGATGGGACGGAGCCTTTACTCGCTCTTGCGACCAATGTAGTAGTAGTTAAATAAAGTAGAATGAAAACAGAAAATATGAGCTGAACAGAAAATTGCCAATGTCAACCCTCAGCCCCACCAGGTGAATGCCGGGATACTAAATTATCAACTGCCCTTGCCATTACCCACCTTATCTCTATAAAGAGGAATTGAAATAATTTTTTTAAAAAGTAGTCTCATCTGTTCCAGAGTGAACTTTTTTTTTAAGCGTATCTATTCTTTGAATACAGTTTGTGGTACTATGTGTGCCTGTTATATTCTTTAATGTTTATGTTAACAGTTTCATTGTAAAAAAAAAAAAAAAAAAATGTAACTCACTATACGGTATATTAAAGCCTACTACGGTATTTTCTAATCTTGTTCAGACCAATTTGGAAGCTAACTTGACGAACATGGCAAGTGTGTAGAAGACAGTGAAGACGTTCTGTCTCATGTGTGCTAGACAACAGAAGTGAAACGCTCATGCTCATTTTGTGTTCACACTATTAAAGTACAGTGTTTGTGAAACATGCGTGAGTTATATTTGGAGTCTTGAACGGAGTTGTTACGAGGGTGTTTCTGTCCAATACATTTTGCTGCTTGCTAGTGGTGAGTAGAACAAATTCAAATATTTCCGTTATCCTTTGCGTTAACATAGTTGTGTTAATGAATTGTATGTATTCAAACGATTGATTTTGTTACGGCCGTCCGCAGTCGTTCCCATTTTAAACATCACTAATCCGGAAGTGTATATTTAAATTCCCCTCACAAACACACAATAGTTTAGGGGCGCCACATCGTAGATATCAAACACCATACAAATTAAATCAGTTAATATTGGTGGGTTCAAAAATTTAACACTTGCGTACTGACAGCATCTTATAGTGTGAAGAAATACAGCAACTTCATTTCGACATCTTTCCTGGAAAACTTCTGGCAACACACACGATTAATTTCTGTATATATTTTCTTTTTTTCTTTTTTTTTTCTTTTTTTTAAAATATAATTTCATTAAGCTAACTAGTGATGCATATCCAATTGGTAACGGCAAGGGCAGGGCAGTTGATAGATTTAGGATCCCGGCATTCGCCTGGTGGGATTGAGGGTGGACATTGGTGCATTTTCTGTTCAGCTCAGTTTTCTGTTCTCAATCTACTTTATTTAACTTATTCTGCATTGGTCATAACAACGAGCAACAGCTCCATCCCATCAATGTCTGATTGACAGGTCATACTTCTCCAAAGCTGTAGGGCCCATTATTTCTGATTCGGTAGCGTACGCAGGAATTTATTTCGGGAGGGGTCCAAACTCAATATGAGGGTATTTTATATTAAAATTCCTAAAATCACCCCTAAAGTTAGGCTAAATTTACACAAAGATAGAAATTTCGGGGGGTCCGGACCCCCAGGACCCACCCCCTGCGTACGTCCCTACCGAACGCCTGCGAAACGAATGCTTCCACGCGCTCTTTTCTATTTCCATTACCTACTCCTACACCTAGTTTGGTGCAATTATCTCTGAGTGACATCACGCCCTTCCCTCGTTAGTTGGAAATCAAGGAAAGTGGCACTTAGCACCCTTCTGCTTTCTAAGGCAATTTGTCTCAATGCATATCCTAAGGGAGAAGAATGCATGCCAACAACAAAGCCGCACGAATCCTTTATGTTGGATGATGAAACTTGGTTTTTACACTAAATATTAAACATATACCCATTAAAAAAAAAGAAAGAAAAAGAAAGAAAAAATCGTTTCTAGTATTTTAACTTCCCACATTCTATTTATAAAATAACGAACATATAGGAAATGGTTGGATTGTATAATTATATACAACACTTGGATTGAATTGTGTTTTCATTACACTTTGATTGAAATTCGTATTTTAAGGAGATGAAGGGAGTTCAAAACAATAAACTTTACTCTTTCCGTGCAAAAACCGAGCATTTCGGCTAGTATATCATAAAGTTGACTTTATGCTTAACTCAGTTTTGAATCTTAAGGTACTACGTATCCAAAGGATATAGCGATGTCATGAACAAAAATTTAACTTCTTCGAGTGTTTCTGGTGGTGGTCATAAAGTAAACCTGAATACTTTAAAAACATCTAGTTGCTGTGTCACGAACTATATTCATAAATAAATCAATCTGACATGTGAGTATCCATTTGTAAAATACAGGAATTCTTTCCTTAAGCTAGGCCTAATCTGCGTTAAAAGACGCACGTTTCTCGAAGACTAAGGATCTTTACAGAATAAATCGGCTGATAAATCCTTCTTTAAATAAACTACGAAAGAACCTGGCTGATGTTATAAAAAATAAAATAAAAAAAAAAGCGGAAGACAGCCGAAATGCTAGTTACGTACAAGATGTCGAGAAGGATACGAAGTGCATTCGCTTTGAATGCCATGTAAACAAAGGCCAAAGCGTGACATAACCTTGACCTCGACCAAGATAGAAAGTTTACGATAGTCCACAAACAGCACGACTACTGTCACTGTGAGAGAAAAATCGGATGAATTGCCGTGGTTACGTGTCGAAATTGACCTGTGCGTGAGGCAATCACACGCGATTTTTTTTTTTTTTTTTAAATACTCGATACACATGACTGCCATTTAGTTAACTGCTTTTCGGAATAGCTCTTCACATATACACACACACACACGCAATTATATATTATTCGAATCGCTTTCTTCCTTTTTCGGGTGTGTGTGTGTGTGTGTTTACTGTTACAACTCAATGCAGTTTGGATATTTTCTTCTATGAAAAATGCTTAATATCTTTACCAAACGGATCATAAATATTATTGGTTGATTAGCATTTAACGTCCGTTTACAATACATGGTGGGATTCGAACCATTTCTTGGATTTGTATCCACAGGTCAAAGCTGTAAATCACTCACTCAATGGTTCATTCAAAATAAAATTTGTAACCGCTAGAAAATTGAAGGATTGAAATTTAGCTTCTTATAGAGCAAACACATTTCAAAACCAACCAAACAAAGTATATACTATTTCGCCAGCATTTTTTTAGTAATGCAAATAAAAAAATAAGCAATTAGTATAGTTATACTTGTATGCATTGATTCTGGTGTCTACGGCGTCCAAACCCCCAAGTTTCGGCCCGGTACTTGATGTAACACATTAGTATTGCAGATAAAGGTTATTAAAAGTTTGTTTCTACGACTTCCACGTTATTTATTATTTATTATTGATTATAAAATTCTAATTCTATCGCATTAAAATTGGATTAATTCAGAACAGAATGAATTTAAAATATGCCCGATTTATAGCGTGACAAAATTATCAAATTTCGGTTTAAGTACCAAACTTAAAACAGTAAAACACGTTTACGCATTATTAATACCATCCAGAAATAATAATCGAAGACTTAACGAAGTTCTTTACTTCAGTTGTGTTGAATCAAATATAGGGTAGCCAAGTGGCCGGTTTTTCACCGGCCTGGCCGGAAATATTGCTGTTATTTTGATTAAAGACGGTGACCGGTGCAAACTTTTTACCAGCCCCTTTATGACTTTTTTTTTTTTTTTTTCAAATTTGTATCTAGTTCGAAGTATCGATTTAAAAAGTAACTTTCACTCTGCAAATCCAATATTGGCACCTTTCACCATCTATCAACGATTAATACATTTTGTTCATCTGTTTAGATAATTTTAGATGACAGGGACTGCATCAGAGAAAATTTGAAATTTACTTGTAAGGAATTTTATACATTTATTAAGAATGAAAAAAGAATTTAATTTTCCAAATCCAAAATTGTCACGTATAAAGATTAATATACTTTTGTTCATCTCTTTAAATAATTTTAGAGAAGTGGCAATTACTGGTAAATACAATAAATGATCAATGCCGATTTTAGTTTCTCATTTATAACACAATGTATCTATAAGCTTATTAGTGATTGTACTAAGGATATGCAGAATACAGGTGCTAATGCGCTTTTGTTCACGATAGTACATTTCCTTCCCATGGATGGATCGACCACAGATACTTCACACTTAGACCTGTATCATAGGGAATTTTGAGCGAGTGTCGTTTTTTTTTTTTTTATTTTCCAGACTTGGCAACCCTAATCAGATGTCATGAATTTTTAGTGGAAGCCCAATAAAAAAATAAAACAATAAATATTCATTATACAAAAGGAAGTAATATGATTTTTTCTACAATATTATTAGTGTTTAACGAAAAAAAAAATGTCCAAAGATGAACAAAATATCGATTGATAGATCTAATTTAGCAGTACAAAATGATACAGAGAGATGGAAGTCCTGATTCAGTTCTCGAGAAAATTGAGATAAACAATCTTTTTATGTAAACGTAAAAAATTATGCTGAATGATAACTATTCCGTTTATTAACTTGACACAGACAGTGAAGTAGTCGCTAACGAAAGTTTTAATTTTGCCACTAGGAAAATGACTGAAGTATACGCTAATGGAAGTTTCCATTATGCCAGTATCAAGAGAACTGAAGTATACGTTAAAGAAAGTTTCCATTATGCCATTAGTAAGACGATTGAAGTATACGCTGATGTAAGTTTTCATTATGCCATTAGCAAGGTGATTGAGGTATGCGCCTTCTTTCATTCATAAATATAACTACTTTTGGGAAACACTATGTTCATGGGTTTTCTCGGAGTCATCCCGTGTTCTCCTACATTATCATTCCACAAATTATTTCATAACCATTGGTCTTCTTTAGCCTAAATGACATAATCGTGGAATATTAAAGACTTCATTTTATTTATACACATGTTCGGCCAATACTGAGGCTGATCGATTTCCAGCAACATGTAAGATTTTTCCATCCGTAACAATGTAGTTGATACGCCTGTTATTTTTTGAAGTAATATTGCAACAAAGGGAGAATTGAAAAATGCATGCCTTATGTCGTGAAATATTTCTTCTGCTACAGAGCTACTTAGGCCATTTTAAGTTATATTGGAAGTTGTAGCAAAGGTACGTACCTGCGTTCAACAAATTGTTTGTGATTTTCTAATTAAATCTTACAATCAAATTCAACAGTTCAATGTAATTGCTCTTGTTCATTGACTTGCTACCATCTCTACGTCTTCGATAATCCAATGCCTGCTTTTGCTTTTTTAAAAATGGCATTAACCGATGTTTTTTTTTTTTTTTGTTTGCTTTTACATTCTCATTATTTTTAAATATCTCATAGCAATAGTGATAAGCTTGTGTAATCAATGTCTTTACGCAGTACTTCGATTAAAATGGTATTGGAACTATTCATCACTATTTACATTAAAAATTATCACTGAATTTTGAAACTTCCAAATGCCTTTTTAGTAACAAAACGAACATGACATATATGACAATTTATTACTTGATGAACTACTCAGTTAACTGTTTCGTAGAATTATGGTGACTACTTAGAAAATGCCTAGTGTATTTTTTTATTTTTGTTTCTAATTCTGTAAGGTAAGGAATAGACCTGCCATTTAAAATAACAGAACATTATCATAGGTACCAATGAACAAATAGGACACAATTTCACTTAACCTTTAAACGCCTACTGACGCAACTCTGTATCATAGCTTTAAACCTTCATAACTCAGCTCCTAATTAAGGCACGATGATAATTTTGGTATTAATGTAGTCACGAAAGATGAAGCTTCCCAAGAATATGCGTTTTATGTATGTGGAAGTTACCACAGTGGAGGGAAGGCAGGGTAAAATCCGTGTTTTTTGTTCCATATCATCAGTTATTTTTGGGGGGGCACCTCCTCTCCCCTTGAGGGTACAGTCATAAAAATTGGTATGCGAAACAATGAAGTAGTCCACTACACGCTAATACCATGTAAAAGTACTTGTTGGTTTTGTGTGTGAAATAGGGGAGGAGCAAAGCTGATCAATTTTTTTAGTCTTTTCTTTTTAACGAAAATTATATTTACTTTCTGGAGGTTTCATAAGATATCTTTTCACTGAATTCATGTAAAATCATAATTCTTGTTGTGGTTTGTTTTACGGACAATACTGAAGAAAATGGTGTGTATATAACGTGGTACTATGGTGGGGGGAAGGGAGGAGAATGTGAAATTCAATGAATCGTTCTTCTACGCGCCTTTTTTTTTTTTTTTTTTTTTTTTTTTTTTTTTTTTTTTTTTGTTTATTGCTCAGATCCGCCTCTTCAGTTTCGGCATCTGAAGACTTTAACCGAAACGGGCTATCATCATCGCATTTTATTTTTCTTTAGCCTTTTTCATCCTTTATTTGCGATAATTGGAAGGAAGAAAGGAAGACAGGCCCGTATCCAGTGGGGTCTAGGGGGGACGCCCCCCTAAATTTTTGCTGCCCCCCTACAATTTTCACGGTAGGCTTGCAAATGAACTATAATATGGTGATGAACTATAACGTGGTTGGATCGCCCCCCCCCCTAAAATTTTGGGGCTGGCTACCGGCCTGCTTGGAGATACACAAAAGGAAGGGAAACAAGACTATTCCATCTGTTCCATGATGAAATCGCTACCGCATAGAATATCTGGCACGATGAATCCTCACACAGTATATGCCGTTCGCCACCATATTATACATACGGCCTTTGCGGATAAGAAAATGGAACCGAAAGCACATGAGTGCAAAAGTTTTTTTAAGTACAATAAAAGGTTAAAATTGTGTTTATACAACATAAAATTCTTTATTCTTAAGCACTCAGCGATTAGATTTTCTCGCTAACTCAAGATAAACTCACGGATTTATATTCAAAAACTGTAAATACACGTTATCTTATTTATTAAGTGATTGGCCACATTGAGTTAATATTTGCCCCTTCAAGGACAGAAAATGTTACACTTATTCTCGTTCATCAATTACTAGATCGTAAATATACATTTAGAAATGTTACAATGTACACCAAACACACTTACATTTTATGTAATGATCTTCAAACTTCGTCCTAGTCAGTTTATACAGTTCCAGACATTTCTGATATTCATCTTTCGTCCTCGCCACAGACTCATGTAACTGCAAAAAACAGAAAGAAAAAAACATGTTACACTGATTAAACAAAATATAAAGGTAAAATAAACAGATCACGTCAATGACCTTTTGTATATAAATGTTTGGATAAGTCTAGTAGGCAAGAAACGTGTCTCGACAAAATATACAAGCATATATATATATATATATATATATATATATATATATATATATATATATATATATATATATATATATATATATATATGGTGATCAGAAAAATGGAAACACCTGAACGAAATTGCAACTTACCAGATTAATATGGTGTCGGGCCACCTTTCGCCTTCAGAACAGCCTTGATGCGACGTGGGATGGAGGCATAGAGGTCGTGAATGGTAGCAAGTGGAATTTTACACCATTCCTCGTGCAGGGCATCGGCCAGTTCTGTGAGAGAGAATGGAGGTGGAAATCGTCGCCGCAGTCGTGTTTCCAAGACAGACCCCAGATGTTCAATTATGTTGAGATCTGGGGATTGGGCGGGCCAGGGGAGGTGTTGAACTTCATCCCGATGTTCCTCAAACGACGCTGCAACAACGTCAGCTGTGTGAATGGGTGCATTGTCATCCTGGAAGATGGCGTCATTGTCCGGGAACAACAACCGGACCATAGAATGCAAGTGGTCTCCTAAAATTGCGACATAATCGTTGGAAGTGATTCGTCCGCTAAGTGTGACGACAGGATCCAATGAAAACCATGATATGGTGGCCCACAGCATCATCGAGCCGCCGCCATGTTCCACAGTTGGGCGGAGACACTGCAGATCATAAGCTTCTTTGGGCGTTCTCCGCACATAAACACGGCCCGTGGTTGGGAATAAAGTGAAGGATGACTCATCCGACCATATCACACGTTTGCAGTCTTCAACGGTCCAAGATGCATGGTCGCGGCACCATTTGCGGCGTGCGAAAGCGTTATGGTCCCTGATGAGCTGTTTGGCCCGTGCAACACGACCCCGTAAGTTCATGTCATGTAATTCACGGCGGACTGTGATTGTCGAAACAGGGTAGGGGAGGTGCTGATTGAGTTCTTCCGCCACTTGCTCTGCAGTGGCACGACGGTTCTGCGTGACAATGCGCTTTAATACCCCGCGTGACCTGTCACTCATGATTTTCTTCCGCCCACTGTTCCGCTTCCCCGATGTGGTTTTCCCGTGTGTTGTGTAGGTCGTCATCACCTTCGATACTGTCCCACGCGACACACCTAACACAGTAGCCACTGCCGTCACACTCACTCCACATAACCGCGCACCAACAATTTGCTCTCTTTGAAAATCTGACACCACTGCCAACCCATACATCTGACGTGTTGCCAACTACAGGTGTTTCCATTTTTCTGATCACCATCTATATATATATATATATATATATATATATATAATTAATATTTGGGATGTGATTCCTGACACCAAGATAAGAAACAAAAAGTATAGGCCAACCTGGGTTTCGGAGCTATAGGCTGCAGAAAACATGAAAAAAAAATAACTTTAAAGGTCCATAGCTCTAAAACAATGGGACTTGCAATAGTCGGGTCAAAACTTCATTTAGGAGTTAATATGTGCTCTACCCAAATATCCAAGTTTCACAATCCTGCGGCACTTCCACAATAATTTTTAGAGGTGGTTGGTGAGTACTTCAAATTATATGCCTGTAGCCAAACCGCCTCTATAAAAAATATTCCGTGTGTACCTTAAGATTCCGTAACATGTATTTTTGGATAGCGCACGTATTAGTTCCTAAGTGAAATCTTGACCCGACTACGGTAGGTCTCATAGTTTTGGAGCAATGGATCTTTAACATTCATTTTTTCATGTTTTTGGCAGCCTATAACTTCGAAAGGAAGAATTTGTGCACCCAGGTTGGTCTATGCACCCAGGTTGGTATGCCACTTTTATGTCTCATGTTGGTGTCAGGAATCACCTCCCAAACGTTGTCGTCGTTGTTTTGAAACTCCCTATATATATTCGTCTCACACCGCGATCTCCAATTTTGGCGAATTTGAGTTTTTGATACTATTAGAATCAGTATAGGATGACGCACAATCTGGTTAAGTAGTACACTTATATCAAGACAAATGGTTATGTTATTCCCTCAAAGTAACACCGCATATATATTGAGTACAGTTATTAATTAATTAATTTATTTATTTTTGTCTCCAGTAAAATTGGTGAAATGTTGCTTACCCGGTATTGAATCTCAGACGACGATATATAAAACATGGAAACAAATTGCTTCTACTTCATCCAATGTTTTTGAAAGGAAGGAAGGTAAAATATATGTACATGGAAAAAAGAATGGGGGAAATCTATGTGATTATATTTTCGCTTCTGATTAATTTTTATTCAATACTTTCTTACTCTATTTTAAGTGCTTTGCATAGTAATGAATACTACTGATACGCTATGCAGGTAGATGGCGTAGGTGTAACAAGAGTAAGTGAGAATTCATTGACTGTTTTTCGCGCACTATGGATCGTTATCTGCAAACAAGCTGTTGTTTTTATGATACTCATTAAAAGGGGTTAAGTATATTCTAACTGCAATTGATAATTAAGGAGACGAGGGCGGGGGAAGAAAGAAACTTACATCGGCTTTCCCACAAGAAATCAAGAGTTTCTCTTCTCAAGTGAAGGTTAATAGGTATGCCACTTTTATGACAGACGGAATGCTTTGTTTACATTCTTTTAATAGTATACGCTTTTATTATAGATTTTTTTTATTCGCATGAAAACAAAGGGAAAAAAGAACTGTGAAGTATAAGCTATTCAAACGAAAGTACTCTAGGTTACTTTTTCCCCTAAACAAATCACACAATATTAGGAAGGTCTGACTGGGAAAAATCGAAAATGAGATACCTAAAGTGGCGGATCCAGGATATGATCAAGGGAGGGGCTAAACCATATTGCCGCTTTATACAGTGTAAAATAGGACTGAAGTCCATTTTATCCAGTGTATACTTAAGCGTCAAGGAGGGCTATAGCCCCCCTTGGATACACCCCTGGATATATACTAATTAATTGAGCTCATCGAGTTGAACAAAATACGAATTAGTATAAATTCTCATGTGTAGTATTTGAGAAAAAACTAGTTATTCTGTAAATAGAAATTAATGATACACAATATCCACGCCACATACTAAGGAGTAACTAATACTGAAGTATTTCGTTATGTCATAGCAAGACGAACTACGCTACATAGCATTTTAATTAGATATAGCGTAAAATAATGAAATGAAATCTTTAATTTTAACGTCCCTCGCTTATGCCGGCTAGGCTAAAGGAGACGATGATGATGAGAATGAATGAAATAGGGAATGAATGAAGTGGAAGGAAACGGAAAACGGAACAGAAACCCACGCACACGGTGTTTGCATACCACAAAGTTCACTTGGCGCGAGCTGGGATCCAACCAAGGACACCATTCACCACAGCCACCGCGGCCCTCGTAAAATAATGATTAACTCTTAAATTTTAATTTTTGTTTAATATTGTCCAAAGATAACACATATCAATCAATAGATGAGATCGTGATGAACAAAATGACCAGATTAAGAGTAAATTCTGATGTGTAGTTTTCGAGAAAATTAACAATAACGAATTATTCTTACGTTAAGAGGTATGTCGTTCGTTGCCAATGCTAATTTGATAGTTTTTTATTCTGTTGGAGCAGATAGTTCATTTATTAGGATCACCCGAGTGGGATTTAGTTCTATTGTAATTTACGTCCGTTAACTCTTGAAGGAAAGAGAATTTTTCAATTTTTTTTCGCAGTGGCTAGGTAGAGCAATTTGGCCTACCTTGGCTGAGTTCGATGATGGAGTCAATCCTTTAACAACATGTAACGGCGAATTACGTCAGCCCGTTAGTTCACCCGATAACTCTTGAACGAAATGCATTTTTTTGAATTTAGCGTCCCATTAATATTCTCTTCCGGCTAAGGCAGACGATGATTAAAGCAAGTGAATGATGATTAAAAGAATTGGTGGAATAAGAAAGTGGGAGTACCCCGAGAAAACCCACGGACACGATGTTGTCCACCACAAACTTACTTGGCCGAAGATCGAACCAGCGACCCCTGCACCATAGGTAAGCGCCGTACCACTGAGCCACCGTGCCCCAATTCTTGAACGAAAACGAATTTTTCAGTTCTGTTTCTTGTTATAAATAGCTAGAGTGATTATCTCGGCTGAGTTCGTTAATGGAATCAATTTGTTAATATCTTAACTGGTAACTGTGACTTTAACGGTTGCTATCCATATCCCATTGAAACAAAGGTAGCAGAAGTCATAGATTTCGCCGTTAGATGGCAGCAAACATTACGACAAAGAAAATGCACGAACGTAATGAAGAACATTTATCAAAGTTTAAAAACACACAGATGGTTACAAAATATACTCGAATAATAAATATTGTTTAAATATTATATCTCACACTTTGTTGAATTCTCGTAACGCGGGAAACTTCAAATAAGTTCTACGTGAAATTAAGAAAAAAATGACAGCCGTCCTATAAATTTCGTACACACATTTACAAAATAAGAAAAAAATCGAGACGAGTCAAAAAATAATTTTCTTACGAGAATCGAGACCACATGGGACTCATTCAGAATTTACAAGTCGTGTCGTATCGTCTCGTCTCGTCTCGTGTGCAACACCAGTTATCATTACAAGCTAGGGAAGAATGGTTCATACAACTTGAGAAAGCTATATTGAAGAATTAGCACATTAGACCAGCTTTCTTAACTCGCAGCGATAAAAATTCAAATATTTACCAATGTGATTTCCCTCAACAGCCGCCATTATATTTCTCATCGTTTCTTAGCGTTTTCGCTCTGATAGCGGTTAGTGTTAACAGACATAAGACGGACAGGATCGTCCTATATTACCTTAAGTCCTTATGCATTGCACAATTTGGAAATCTAAATATCGCATCATTAGTAACAAAGCTGTCTATAATCTCTTCTTAATTATTAAAATTTATAATATTACAAATGACTTTGTAACAACTCATTATATAGGCATTCATCGCCAGGGATTAAGTTTTTTCCCTCTTTTTGTTTAATTGTGTAGCCCTGATAAAACTTCATATCTGGGTCTGAATTGTAAGCTCTATAAGATAATGATTTACGAAGTGGAAACTCTGTATTTCTTTCTTCTTTTATACAAAATCCTGTCCATTGATTTATCTCTAGCTACATTAAACGTATAAACTGTTATTTTAACGACTTGCACCAGATTTTTTTTTAGCTCATTGATTTATATGGGACAGCATTATTTTTTGTTCTTTCTTTCCTTTTTTTATTTTTTCATTAAAATGAACATGGATTGTAATGTTTCTGATTTTACTGATTTTTTTTTTTAATATTTGAAAGTAGGGACATTTAAATAGAGTTTTAGAATAAATAGGTAAAATCAAAACATTAAAGTTGTAGTATATTTCAGTAGCAAAAAAGAGGACTTCAATTCCTGAACCATGCAAGTTTGTGGTGGACAACGTCATCTACGTAGGTTTTCTCTCAATTCTCCGATTTCCCCCCACATTTTCATTCTATCAATTATTTCATAATCATTCACTTTTATTTATCAATCATCCAGCTCCTTCAGCCATAAGCATGGGAGGTAAAACTACAAATTTCTTTTCAATATTTTTCAATATAAATCAATGGGCTAAAAAAATGAAAAATGACAGGTACTCAACACCATTAAGGAGTTTCTTCCGTACACATTTTAATTACTGTGTGAATACTTTTTGAATTTCTCAAACTGAAGCATTATGCTAAAGAGCTAAGCAGCCAAACTATTTTATTTGTTTAGTTTTTTTTAAATCTCATTGCCGAACACTAAAGCATTTATTTCTAAACGGTACAACTCAAAAAAAACAACAGGACACCACAACAGGTCCCTCAAATATGTATGTTCCATGCGATCACTCAAATTTACTTGTACAAAGCGTTTTCATAAAATATTAGCTGAAATGCTCATTCTTGGCACGGACAGATCAGAAATTTATGGAAAGTATTTGAACCCCTCTCCCCTTTAGGATACGCATGGGGAGGACAAATTTGGACTGGAAGGACATCAGAAGTGTCACTATTCATCTCAGTGACCCCGAAAACTAGACACTAATATAGGTTGTTTTCGATTATTTTTACATGTCAAACTCTTTCCACCCCCATCGTAACCCCAATACCGATGAGGGGGCTTATCTTGGACTTCAATGGCATCAAGAGTGTCACTATTCATCTCAGTAATCTCAAAATTACAGATTAGATACACTTCGATTATTTTTACATGACTCCTTCTTTCCTTGCCGAAAACGTGCTAAAATCCCAAGTTAGGTTAGGGTGCACTCATATACCAAAAATCAACAAAATCGCTACATCGGTCTAGGAGGAGCTAGGGAGTAAACAGCTACATTCAGTTTTGTTTTATACGTATATGATCAATATAGCTTCTAGCTTCAATTATGTAACTCACAGATTCAACAGTGTCATTCCAGTAAAATTACTCTGTTGATGATGGTAGAGGAATATGCTGGCAAGCGAGCCTGATTTTCGATACAACATACAGACCAAGAATGAATCACTCAATACTCGATACTTTTGGAACAGCCTGGAAAATGGTTTATTCACTTTGAAGCATTTAATATGTCTAACTTGCGAGTGCTGTTGTATAGCTGGCCCCCTTCCCACAATGCAAATATAAATATATTGTAGTCCTGACCTGAAACATATTTTTGACCAGGATGACCACACAATATTTTATTTTAAGAAAATATATTAGAATCGCAACTGTCTTATACATCAGAGGAAAGCTTCCACATTTCAGGTATTTATAATGAGATTTAACGACGTTGTTTCAATGTTATTGTAAAAATTCACAACAACAACAAATAATAATAATAATAATAATAATAATAATAATAATATTTAAAATTCATGATTGCTTCCAGGACTCGAGCACATACATAAACAAATCAAATTTGTCAACATTAGTTCCTCCAGAAGATTAAAGCCACAGAATCAAATTTCACGCTAATTTTTAATATATATGTGTACAGGAACAACAGTTATTCTAACGGCTGACGTAATTTAGGGAAATCAAAAACTTGTTGTATCACAGCAGTAAGGCAAGTCAAGTATTTTGGATTTATGAATCAGAAGCATTCTTGGTATTGTGAGACAAAAACCTGTCTGGGAATGTTTTATTACCTAGAAAAATTACTTCTGCATTCTCTTTTTCGTTATATATGATGGTGGTTTTTGCACGTGTGAAAGAAATCTTGAATGTAAATTTGGAGCCTGTAGATGTTTTATGTTACAAGTTTTTCAACAAACTAATAATATGTTAGTACCAATGAAGATTATTAATTAAATACCTTCTTAGCACTATGTGAACCTTTGCTAACTAGCCGTATATATTAAGGAGTTCAAAGATTTATCGCCACAGAAACAAATATTATTTCCCCTATAAGGCAATTTTCTCTTAGCCGAAAGGATATTTCTGCGAGATGCAGAGGAAGATCTAGGA
The DNA here is from genome assembly GCF_964235325.1 of Thermobia domestica. Taxonomy (NCBI): domain Eukaryota; kingdom Metazoa; phylum Arthropoda; class Insecta; order Zygentoma; family Lepismatidae; genus Thermobia; species Thermobia domestica. The sequence goes on along the minus strand of NC_137455.1, from coordinate 292,057,007 downwards.
GGTAAAAAAATGGGGGGGCTCCCAGAAGACAGGTTATGATAGGTATATCATAATTTAACTATAAACTTTCAAAAATATATAATTAATAACTTCAATTATTTTTGTCACTCAAAAAACTGGGGGCCTATGCCCCCTTCCCCAGCCCCGGGCTAGATCTGCCATCGGCGAGACGTTAACACTTCATCCAATTCACGAATATTTCAAATTTGGATTCTAAGCCTACGATCTGTAAACTCATAAATCTGGGGATAAATAACAAGGATTAATCCATACTAATATATAAATTAATGGTATGTGTGTCTGTGTGTGTGTCTGTCAGTCATCAGATTTTCGCATAGGAAGGTGTCATCTACAGCCACCAAATTTTGTACTCAGATCTTTACCAGATCTAATCCCATACGAAGGCGTTTTTATTTCCGATTCGATGGAAGGGATTGAGGAACTCAAAATTCATGCAGGTTCGATCCGAGCCCCCGCCAAGTGAACTTTGTGGTGGACAAACACCGTGTGCGCGGGTTTTCTCGGGGTTCTCCCGTTTCCTCCCACTTTCTTCATTCCACCATTTCATTCATTACTCATCATCACCGTCTCCTTTAGCCTAACCGGCATAACCGTGGGACGTAAAACTCAAAGATTTCATTTAATTTTTTTTTCAAAATTTATGCAAGGAACGTACAGTATGTGTACAGAAAACCATAGCGCCTGTAAGGTATACAACCCTAATGTTTTTTCCTGTTATACAGGTTGCGTACCTTTCATATCTTTGTATTCTTTTGTTTTAACCTTACTGTTCCCGTGGGAAAACTGACATGTCCATTCTTCGCAAGAGTTATGTATTTCACGTTTCTTTACTTTCAAAGATTTTGAATAAACGCTATTCTTCCCATTTAAGACCAGGCACTTCAGTAATTAATTTTGGGAGTGACATGGGAGCAGAAAATTAAAATATCCAGTTTGGTATATGCATTTTCATTATCTTTGGTCCCACCTGCGACCACGCTCGACAATGCATCCTCCATCTGGAGCAATATACATTTTAAATTAGTACAATTGTTTCAAATACCAGCGAGCCAATAGTTTGAGAATACTTCACAAAATATATCCCTGGATCAAGTAGTACAAACATTAGTCGATTATTATTCTTATGCTACAAACAATTTTGATTATTATCCCTTACAAAATAGTTGAACGCTGAAACTCAAAATGACTGAACAGCGAAAACAAATATTTTATTGCCTTTCTCTTAAATGTGTACGGGACGGTTGTGTACACAGAAACAAGCATACATTTCATTTATGGTAAGTTCCTTATTTTTAAATATTTCACAGCGAGATACACAGTGTGGAACCACTGTTAGTGTGTAGCTCCGATCACCACGGTTTGGAGGTTTATATATGTAAATGGAAACTCTTAGAATGGTGCAATGTAGCACTCATTTCTATCAACGAGGAAGAACGAGAATATCTGCTCCGAAGCCTCAGCTTCAGAACAGACCATAATTATTCAATTGTGTTGAGCTCTGGGGAATGAACAGGCTGCGAGCAGGTGTTGTAGTTCGTATCGATGCTCATGAAACTATAAATCCAGCACTGTGAATTGGCGCATAGTCATCTCGAAAAATTGCGTTATCGACCGAAAACAACATTTGGACCATAGGATGAACGTGTTTACCTTAATGTCCACATAATAACTTGTAGTAATATATGCTGTAAGTGAAAACACAGGACTCAGGGCATAACAGTAAATTGTGGCTCTAACATCATAGACTTGCCGCCATGTTTCACGATAGAGAAAATACAACGGAGCATAAGCTTCTTTGGACATCTGACACACATAAATATGACTTGTTGTAAAAGTAAGGTGAAAGAGTGTTCATTGGATCGGACCATATCATATATTTGCTATCATCGGTGTCGACAGCATTTTCTTCGCGCTAAAGCATTGTTGGCGTTATCAGTGGTGGCGGTGAAACTATAATCCGACCGCGGAAGTTGAAGTTATGTAACTCGCGTCGGATCCATTCAGACTATTCCGTGCAGAGTGAAATTCCCAGACACGCCATCAACCGAATTTTGAGATATGCTCTGACTATGATTGGTCCAAAGCAGGGTGGATTGATTTAAATCAGTCTGATTTAAATCACGATTTTAATCAAGATTTAAATCACTTGATTTTTTTAATAAAAATCGTTGATTTAAATCAAATTCCGAAATAAATTAATTTAAAGTGAAAATAAGTAAAATCCCGTTTCTGTTCTGTTATTTCGATTATGGAAGATAATAATCATAATACAATGAAACTCAAATGTATGTAGAGCACAGTATGAAAACGAGTATCATGCAGATGATTAGGGAAAATCCCGTTTTTGAACGGGTAACGGGAGAATCCTGCTTTCTTCTCTTCGTAACATAGGGTTTTTAAATCGTTAACTATTCCAACGGAGAAATCACCATCGACATTTAAGACGAAAATTCTTTTATGTCCACGTCTATTTGTTTGTTTCCAGATAATAGGGGCGTATTTAGAGGGGTCTGATCCACTTTCCGAAACAAAAAATAATAATAATAATAATAATAATAATAATAATAATAAAAAAATTAAAAAAATAAAAATAAAAATAAAACTTTAGGCGAAATTTATGTACTAAATACATAGCATAGAAGTTCCTCGGGATCGTAATAGTGCAAAATTTTGGATGCGTTAAAATATCGAATAATACTTTTGATAAAGTGGATTCTTTCAAATATCTAGGATCAATATTAACAGACGAAAACGATATTTACGAAGAAATTAAATGTCTACAAAAAGCAGGGAATTCGTGTTATTCAGTTCAAAATCTCTTGTCACGAATTCTGTCCAGGAATTTGAAGATGAAAATATATATGCCTGTTGTTCTCAGGGTGTCTAACAAGCAAGCATAATAAAAAATTCCCTGACAAAATTATAATTTTCCCTGACTCTTGTCATTCTTTTTTTCTTAGTAACTCATGAAAAGTAACTTATATTTAAATCATGAACCTTTCATTTTTACGTCCCACAGTTATGCCGGTTAGGCTAAAGGAGACGGTGGTGATGAGTGATGAATGAAATGAAGAAAGTGGGAGGAAACGGGAGAACCCTGAGAAAACCCACGACCACGGTGTTTGTCCACCACAGTCAGCTGGGATCGAACCAGGGAACCCAAGCCCCGGAGGTGAACGCTCTAGCAGTGAGCCGCCGCGCCCCCAACTTATATTTAAAGTGAACTGTAAGTTTTCACCATTGTTTATATGCTTATACAATATTCTACATACGTACAAACGAACCAATTCATTAACCTGTAATTTATGACTATTTTAGTGGCATCCCTTCACCAGTCACAGCCTGGGAAAGATTTTTCCCTGACACACAATGAAATTCCCTGACCCTGCAAATTCCCTGACTGGTAGACGCCCTGCTTCTATATGGTTGCAAAACATGGTCGCTTACTATGAGGGAAGAACGTAGACTGAAAGTATTTGAGAACAAGATCCTGAGACGAATATTCAGACCCAAGAGGAGCGGGAATGGGGGAAATTTCATAACGAGGAACTACATAATTTATACGGTTTACCAAACATTGCTAGGGTCATCAAGTCTAGGAGACTCAGGTGGGCAGGTCATGTAGCCAGGATGGAAGAAATTAGGAACATTTTCAAATTCTTAACTGGAAGATCAATCGGAAAACGACCATTAGGAAGATCTAGGCGCAGATGGGATGGCAATATTAAGATGAATCTCACACAAATAGGAATACAAAATAGAAACTGGATCCAGCTGGCTAAGGATAGAAGTCAGTGGAGAGTTTCCGTGAACGCGGCATTGAACCTCCGGGTTCCATAGGCCATAGAGTTAATTAGTTAATTTTGGGCGAAATTTATGTACTTTACATGTATTTCGTGCCGCTGACTAGTTTTGATTTTTTAAAAATATACTCCTGCCAAATATCAGGAACTTTCGTGAAAAGAAAAGTGTCATGTTGATAAACGTTGCTGTACGTCTTTTCCTTAATGCTTAAGAAATATTGTTTCGGATTGAAATATATTAACGATTGAACATTAATTCGAAATTAAACCAAAATACTTTCACTTAAATGGCATAATTGTCATTTAATATTAATTCCTAATGTTTTTTCTCCAGTTCGCGACTTGTATTATACGAGGAGAAAGATTTGATTTAAATCAAAAAAATCGATTTAAATCAAAAAAATCAACAAAAATGATTTTTATTAAAAAAATCATGATTTTTTTCCACCCTGGGTAGGCAAATGATAAGCCTTGATAGCAGTGAACACGGAATCCTTTGGCGCGATGTCGAAAGTGTTAAGGATCGTCAACAGTACGGCCTCTTGTACTCGGGAAAACTGCATGCTGCGATGTTTTCTTTCACATTTATAAGTGAATAAATCGTTAAATATACCATGACGAAATGTATATCATCACACGTTATTCCGAACACAGAAAAACATGCAGCTGCCAGTTCCTAACACTTTCGCCTATCCTCCGAAGCATTGGATGTCCATTGTTGTCAAGGTATAGCTTCTACCTACTTTGGACCTTCCTTGAAATCAGGGTATATCTGAAAACTACATTGAGAACATATCTGAAAATTACACCCTGTAGGGAATACCCTCTACACCTCTTGATAATTGAGAAAATATGCACTTTTGGATTGTGTATGTGTGGCTTCCTTTACGCTGATAAAAAACAGCATCCACAGTTTCTGGAATTCGAAATAGGGCCTATTGAAATTTAGCTTTTTCGCGATTTTGGACAGCCCTAGCTCTGAAACTATGCACTTTTTGCCAAAGGTCACATGAACTTTTTCTCTTATTTTGATGTGAGGAATTACCTCTTACAGTTTGTCGGTACAGTTCATTAACACCCTATCTATCTATCTATCTATCTATCTATATATATATATATATATATATATATATCGGGTGTTGCAAAATAAGTGTTACAACTCTTGGGAGGTGACTCCTGCCACTGAGACAAGAAAAAAAGTTCTCTTCAACTTTCTGCTATCGGACATAGTTTCAAATCTACAAGGTGCCGAAAGCGTGGGAAAATGACTTTCGGACGTCAATAGTTCAGAAACTATCCAACATAAAGAGGGCGGGTAAAAAATTAACTGAAGAAGTCATACCTGCTCTATTGAATTTTGCATGTTTCACAATCCTACTGTGCACGCGCAAGGGATTCCCCAAAGGAACATAGGGAGTCCCGGATAATCTGCCAAATGAAACTTGGTCTAAATGGATATGAATTGATAGGCTTTCTACCAGATAACAATAATTCGTTTGTATTAAGTCGATATCTGGAACAAATACAAAATGGCGGACATCTTCATGCCCGTTGTGTGTGGTTGCATAATCGCCAGGTACGGATGCTGGCCAACAGTGACATTCTGAGTATTAATTTTAGCGAATTTGTACTCAAATGCTCTACAAAGACATCTGGAGTGTCGGTAGAGCCAACATATGAAGCAGGGTGATTCACATGTGTGGAAACACTTAACGAAAAATGCCCAGAAATGCACTCATACTCAGTAAACGTGAGTTCAAAGCGTCCGAAACTTAAGGATTAGCGTCAAGAACATGAAAGCCATTGCCAATTCACCAATAATATTCCTTCAAACCGATGCAATATGATGTGCACGGTTGCATACCAATAAGGATGCAACAACTGAGGCCAAGTTCAAATTTTACAGTTGGACTCACAAAGAAACTGGGAAAACTAAATGAATGTCACTAGTGGGATCGCATGATCGATATTGAAATGTGGCCAATGTGTGTGTTGATATCATCATGTAGCTAATGAACAAATGTCAACGTGTCCCACTACTCCTGGGACATCGTCCCACGTGCGAAAAATAGGAAAATAACTGCTCGGGTCTTGAATCTGAGGCCGTGGGCTCCCAGTACGATTGGAAACTGCGACCACACGAGCAAAAGTGAGCGCTCTAGCCCTGAGGTTCGAAGGAGCCTCACTTTCTCTGTATTCATTTCTTTGAGGAGTACCCACTTTGTTTGCCAAGCCCTCTTGTACAGCTCCCGACATACTTGTGTGTTTCATTTTGTTACTCCTACTGCACAGTTGTAAACAATCAGAGCTTTAAGACGCGTCTTCCTATTTCTCATGTCGTTTTATTTTCCATATGTATGCTGTTCCAGCTGTAGTGTTAAATGTGCCAAATCGGTTCATTTTCGTCTTTGTCTTGGCATGTACACTGTGTGTAAGATACGAATTTCTGGAGATATTTTCCTATATTTCGAGTACGTCATATGTCTCAGAAGACGTGGGACGTGGTACGAGTTTGTTATTTTCACGCTCTATCAGAAATTGAACCATGCATTAAGAGATTTCTTTTCATATGTGTCGACTGTGGGACAATGTCCCAAACAAAGAGGGACATTGATACAATTGTGTTCTAGTTACGTTCTACCAAAAGGTGCACCAGATGTAATAGCAGAAGGTACAACGTTATTTTCCTAGTTTTCGCATGTGAGAAGGTGTCCCAGGAGTAGTGGGACATGTTGACATTTATGCATTAGCTACATGTTGATATCAACGCACACATTGGCCACATTTCAATATCGATTATGCGATCCCACTTGTGACATTCCTTTAGTTTATCCAGTTTCTTTGTGAGTCCAATTGCACAATTTGAACTTGGCCTCAGTTGTTCCATCCTTATTGGTATGCAACCATGCACATCAAATTGCGGTTTGAGGGAATATTACTGGTGAATTGGCAATGGCTTTCATGTTCTTGACGCTAATCCTTAAGTTTCGGACGCTTTGAACTCACGTTTACTGAGTATGAGTGCATTTCTGGGCATTTTTCGTTAAGTGTTTCCACACATGTGAATCACCCTGCTTCATATGTTGGCTCTACCGACACTCCAGATGTCTTTGTAGAGCATTTGAGTACAAATTCGCTAAAATTAATACTCAGAATGTCACTGTTGGCCAGCATCCGTACCTGGCGATTATGCAACCACACACAACGGGCATGAAGATGTCCGCCATTTTGTATTTGTTCCAGATATCGACTTAATACAAACGAATTATTGTTATCTGGTAGAAAGCCTATCAATTCATATCCATTTAGACCAAGTTTCATTTGGCAGATTATCCGGGACTCCCTATGTTCCTTTGGGGAATCCCTTGCGCGTGCACAGTAGGATTGTGAAACATGCAAAATTCAATAGAGCAGGTATGACTTCTTCAGTTAATTTTTTACCCGCCCTCTTTATGTTGGATAGTTTCTGAACTATTGACGTCCGAAAGTCATTTTCCCACGCTTTCGGCACCTTGTAGATCTGAAACTATGTCCGATAGCAGAAAGTTGAAGAGAACTTTTTTTCTTGTCTCAGTGGCAGGAGTCACCTCCCAAGAGTTGTAACACTTATTTTGCAACACCCGATATATATATATATATATATATATATATATATATATATATATATATATATATATATATATATATATATATATATATATATATTAGGGTGTCCCTTATTTTGGGTAATTTCGTGTTGCGACACGCACACACCCCAAATGTATTCTATATGACCATAAACACGCATTAGTGAAATAGCAACTCTCTCTACGAGAACGTTAACCCGTGCCGACTTGACGACAGTCATGAAATGATGTTTCCACATTTTAATATAATTTAGAATTTTCAACCGTGATAACGGAGAAACTAAAAGAGACAGAGAAACGAAACTTTGCACAAAGCAACTACAGAAAGGGCGACATCTGTTCGTGTATTGACAAACAGCACCGGATTAACAGTGTTGCCAACCCAAGAGAAAGTTTTGTTTTTGTAAATGGAACGACCTAAATTGAACGTCACCATGGGAAGCAACAATGAAAATAAAGACGAAAGAGATGGTAAACGAAGATCAATGTTGCACACTTTTTGAGAAAAAAACGTGTAATATGTGTTGGCGCACACATGGAGTGAGGTACTAACGTTTTGTACACCTTAAATCAGATTTTGACAAGAATTGTTTGCTGTTGACTCTAAGTTTAGAAGGATCCGTTGAACAGTGTTGCCATCAACAGAACAGAAAAATTGAGTTTGAGATACATACAATAACTCGGAAAAGATCACTAATGATGTATGCTTTAAACCCTATAATGCAAGGCGGTAGAGCATGAGGAGTAGAACCGTAGTTATGTGAAATCGATAACTGACCGAGATATACGATATCTTGTAAAAGCTGACAAGTAAGGTTTGCGAAAGATGGCAACGCTGCACAGCGGGTTCGAATCCCAATAACCTGGTTAAAATATGAAAACCGTTCAATTTGCATGGGTTTATGTACTCTGGGCTTTTGAGGACGCTGATAACCATGATGACATCAAGAGTAAAAAAGCCGCCGCTGTGCAGCGTTGCTATCTTTTACAAACCTTAGTTCTCTGCTTTAAGAAGATACCGAATATATCTGTCAAAACGTGAGTTATCAATCTCACATAACCACGGCACTACTCCTCATGCTCTTCCGCCTTGCATTATCGGTTTTAAACCATACAGCACTAGTGACCTTTTCCGAGTTATTGTATCTCTTAGCAAATTTTTCCCTTCTGTTGATGGCAACACTGTTCAGCAGATCCTTCTAGACTTAGAGTAAGCGTAAACAGTTCTGGTCAATATCTGATTTAAGGTGTACAAAACGTTAGTACCTCACTCGCTGTGTCCGCCAACACATGTTTCACGTTATTTCTCGGGAAGTTTGCAACAGTGATCTGAGTTTACAATCTCTTTTGTCTTTATTTTCATTGTTGCTTCCAATGACGATATCCAATTTAGATCATACCATTTACCAAAACAAAACTTTCTCTTGGGTTGGTAATATTGTTCATCCAATGATGTTCGTCAGTACACGGGCAGATGTCGTCCTTTTTCTAGTTCCTTCGTGCAAAGTTTCGTTTCTCTGTCTCTTTTAGTTTCTCCGTTATCACGGTTGGAAATTCTAAATTATATTAAAATAAGGAAACATCATTTCATGACTTTGTCGTCAAGTCGGCACGGGTTAACATTCTCGTAGAGAGTTGCTATTTCACCAATGCGTGTTTATGTTTATGGTCACATAGAATACATTTGGGAGGGTGCGTTTCGCAACACGAAATTGTCCAAATAAGGGACACCCTAATATAAATAAATAAATATATATATATATATATATATATATATATATATATATATATATATATATATATATATATATATATATATATAAATAGGGTGTAACATAACTGCATGGCCAAAAGTGACGAGGTGATTGCGGACATCCAAATAAGTAAAAATGTTCCTATGAATGTGGTCTTCCGATACCACTTCGTTTCCAGATACAGGGTGTTCAAATGTCGAGTGCCTCCAATGGCTCACTAAGGAAAAGTGAATGGAAATCATCAAAACGTTCCTTTAAAAAAAGATGACCAGTAGTTTATGAGTGGTACAAACAAACGTTGTGGCCTCCATCGAATACCTTTCTCAATTACTTATCGTTTGAAACATGCAATAGTTGTGATCAATGAACCGTTGTTTCCTATTGCTGAGCCGTTAATTGACTTTCCACTTGACGCCTTGTCTTTCGAAAACGAAGCGGAACCTGCCCCATGTTTAGGAACGTTTTGATGTTAGCAATCATATGCTAGCGTGCGGATGTCTAGTGTTATTTGAAAACATAACACTTTGTACCAAGTTGGCAACACTGACAACTCAATAAGCTCAAATGTTGATTCTCTAGGTTTGTGTACGACTAAATGTATTTGCACAGGCACAATTCCACTTGATTGTATTATTCCTGTAATATTAAACATTCCATTTACTTTCCCACAGTGAGCCATTGAAGGTACTCGATATTTGAACATGCTGTATCTCGGAAACGAAGCTGCATCGAACGCATGTTTATAGGAACATTTTTACTTATTTGAATGTCTGCAATCACCTCGTCACTTTTGGCCATGCATTTATGTTACAGCCTATATATATATATATATATATATATATATATATATATATATATATATATATATATATATATACGTATAGAAAGAGAGAGAGTTATACTGTCATCTCTCCTTCTTACATATCCATAATGAAATTATCAACTTGTCGCTATCATACATCATAGAAGTGATCAGGAATAAATCAAACCAAACTATGAAAAACCAGCGACGGATTGCGTGGGAAAGTGGACTCAGGTGCAGTGAAGCACATGCATAATACTATAGTTGATTAATTTACGGTTGCCAAGATGACTTGGCCATTTTCGCGCCAAACTCGTAACTCGTGAGAAAGTGTGTCACAGTTGACAGGAAAAACAAATTTGAAATGTTGGTCTTGCATGAAGTCTGATGAAGAATTCATTAACTGGTTTGTCAAGTTAACCAGATTCTTTGAAACAATTAAGATTTTCACGTGTGATGTAAGCTAATCTTTGGGAAATTATCTAGTAACAGCACCAGAAGTTAACAAGAGGAGTGGAAGAAGGAAAGACCGAGCTGTAAGTTAATTCGGACAATGGACAACAGTGCGCATTTCCTGTATATGCTGCAGTGCAGAGGTCAAATGATCCAAATCAAATGTAGATAAAAAAAAATTAAATAAAAGACAACTGAAACCGCAAAAGCATAAAGTGTTACATAATAGGTTTTTGAAAACCACTTTATTTTTGTGATGAATATTACTGGTGAGAATTTAAGAAATGCAGGGCTCCCGAGATACAGCAATGGATGAGAGATAATTGGAGTTCAAAGATGCAAGAAAGTTATAGTACTAATCTAATCAATGTCTGATATTATAAATGGACACTCATCCGTTTCTATCTTCAGTATTATTCAATTCAATATTCAATAGGAATTGTAACCATGTTTTGATACGATTTTCATTCAAAAGAAGAGTAAAAATTCTAACAACACAGGCACTTTTATCAAATTGGCTTGAGAAGGCTATTCTGTCATAGGTTAATTTTATTTCTTTGAGCTGTTAGTATGAGGAAAGAATTGCTCTTTCAAGACTCACAATGGATACCTTATACAGTCAGTTACTTCCAAGTATGTAACTGAAACATACCAACTTGATATCATAAATTATTCAACCAGCACAACATGTGTAGGTAAAACACAGAGCACATTTTTGTTCTTCATCGAAATTCCTTTAAAAATCAAGGATACTATATACAAGTTAAACCGAACTAATCCAATCTGGCTGAACCTTTGTATTAAACTTTTTTCTTTTATTTTTTTATGACCTTGTTCAATTGCCATTTTTATTTTCCTGTTGTGGACTCTACGATTTAACAAGTGTATTTACAACATTCAGTACTTAATATATTCAGTTCGAGTCCGACTGTCTTGGTTGCTTTTCAAACTGGTATTGCAGTTGTTACCTGCAAGTGAAAGTTATGAAGCACACATATCCCAAATGTCATTTTGATTGTCTAAACATTTTATAAAATACCTGGTAGTAATACATGTTGATACATGCGTTTCACTGGATGACTAAATTCAATCTGGTAGGCGAGGAAAACGTACTATAAACCAAGAAACAAATATAGAACAGTTTTTGTTTTAGCACAAAATCTTACTTACGTTTTGTTCTCCGTTCGGGAAGCATTTTATCCTGAGCTCCAGAGTGTTCAGTTTACCAAAGTAAAGGCTATTTTGGGTCTGATGTTAGTTTGACATCATTATTTACACAATTTTGAAATAACAAATTTGTACTGGATAACATTTAAACGTACTTCCCTTTGCATTTAGCAGTCTCAATAAATTTTAGTTTATTCATAAGTTCTAAGTGATAATTTTGTTCCATGAAATTATTACACTTTCAGAACAGTTATTCCTAACACTATTAAACTATTTAGTAAAACATTTTTGCCGTTGAGCATTAAATTAAGAGCTCTATAAGTAATTTGTTGGTACTAGAATGCGTCCACCGATTTACACTTCTTCCTTCCAATCGAATGACCAATTATTATTTTTTTTTATTTTATCTTTAAATTTTTTCCAGGATTTTCTTTTCAGAATGCAGTAATTAAATGTTTTTTCGTGTTACAAAGGAAAACAAGAATGGAATATATTATTATCTCTTCACTAAAATTCAATTTTAAAAAACGCCCGAAATTTCCCAATAAGCCGTGAGGAACACAACTTCGTGTTTTTTCTTTTTCAATTTTTTTTAAGCCCTTGCATCTCTGATGTTGAGATTTCTCTATTTTCCTCGTAATTAACGAAATCTACTTTACAGAAGAAGAAACCTTTAAAATATTTATTCATATATACTGCAGTTAATTATATACTGCAAGGACTCCATATTTTCAATTAAATTGCACCCTAATCGAAACTCCATAATTACATAGCTATTATTTTCTTCTAGCTTCTTCCTCCTTTGATTGTTTATCGTTTCGCTATTTATATTGCTATTTCTTATTTTCATTTACTAATACTATTGTTTTGAATGAGTGCATAATATTAGGTACATGGCTTAAAATGAGCCCTCCCCGCTGCGCTGGTCTAGTGGCTTGTGCCTTTGGTGTATGTGGTCCCAGGTTCGTTCCTGGTGGATGAACACGAAAATTTAACTTCACTTTCATTAATCATTCGTCTCCTTTAGCCTAAAGGGTGTAACTGTAGGATGATAAAATTATTATTATTATTATTATTGCTATAACATGTAATGTAATTTCTAGTTTAAACTCCCATGATTATTCCCTTTAGACGAAAGGAGGTCGATCATTAAGGAGAGTGAATGATAATTAAATAATTACTAGAATGAGAATGCGGAAAGAAACGAAAGAACCCCATGAAAATTCATAGACACACTACTTGTTCACTACAAATTTACATAGCCTGAAATCGAACCAGAGATGCATCGCACGAGAGGTAAGGCTCTACCACTTAGGGTCAGATCATCCAAATAAGCTAACTAGGTAGACGCCAATGGGTGGCAAATTTTAGGGACGGCACGGCGGCTGATTTCTTTGCAGAGTATGTAACATTAATAGGGTGAACAACTATTACAACAAGCTTTGTAAAAGCACTAAAGTAAATTACTTTATATGGTAACAAGCTTCACCGTGTATCTCATAGAAATCGAAATAACATTAACTTGTGTTCAGGTCAGAAGCCCTTTTACCTAAACAAAAAAAAAAAAAAGTAATATTACTAATAGCGCCGAAATATTTCTCGTCTTGAATGTCAAAATACCTCCAGCCGGTCATGGGTGCACGAAGGGGGTGCAGGGAGGCCCGGTCCCCCTGGCTCACGAAAATGTATTATATTTCTTAAGATTTTCTTAATACAAATAAAAAAAATACCAAACGTAATATAACAACCAGTCAGATGGGACCCCTAGAAAATTTTCTTCGGGCGCCCATGCACGCTACCACATTTTCTCTCACATTTTTCCATCGTTTCCTCTCACATTTTTATTTCACTGATTCGTTATAATCATTCACCTGTCTTCTTTAGCCTACAAAACAAAGATGCGACTTTAAAAATAGCAGTTATTTCTCGTACATATCTGCATTATTCACCATAATTGAGGATATATTAATTCATTTTAAGTTTCTTGTCGAACAAATGCACTTTTTAATTTCATGAAGATGAATAATACTTGTATTGTGTCACTAGTGTAGAAAACGTCTTAGATGTGGAAGAAGCAACAAGAGCATTTTCCGGTTAGTAGTACTGGCTAAGTAAGCAGCATTTTCAGATCCTGTTTTTGTTTATCAATTGTTGAAATAAAGCATTCGTTCTGTAACAAACACACGTACGTTTACATTACTTGTAAATAAAGAGACATACTGGCCTAATTTTTGTAGTTCAGTCTTTATCCCAGAATTCGGTAACAGCGTTCTCATGCACTTCATCTGTGAAGCATAAAAGCAACGCCGACAAAAGTCTATTCAATCCGTTAAACAGTGTTTTGTTAGCAAAAAGAGGCAGAACTAGATCAGAAGCCGGTTTTATTTACTTGTGTTTAAACTCTATAATGAATCCAGTGGCCTAGTGACATCTGCTATGTGTTTAGTGCAGTGTCAGTTTGAACATTGCACTTGTTTCAGCAGATAATCTATCCCGTGGCTTCCCCCCCCCACCTTTCATTTGATTTTTTGTTCACTTCCTTCGACCTTCAGTAATACAACTTCCTCGTGGCTTTGTGACAAAGTTCAAACATGAGTATATATTTCGCACAGGAAATGAGAAGAGCCAGTATTTAAAAATGAAATTGTATATGTAGCAAATTTAGTAAAACTATTTCTGTTCCAATCTATTATTATTAGGCCCTATTACTTTTAACATAGCTACAGTGCCTAAATACATTCTAATAATTATCTCTCCTCCCCGCTGGTCTAATTACTAGCGCGCGTGCCATTGGTGCAGGGTCCCGGGTTTGATTTTCGGAGGGAGAGCCTTCGAATTCGGGTTGCCAACTCAGCAAAATAAAAGTACCATCACCTACTCATAATCCCCAAGCTTGAAATTATATATATAACCTGACAAAAATACCGGTCAGTTGGTATTCCTACTTCAAATTTGAATGCATTACTGTAGTTCGGACTCCACCCGAAACTGAAGGTACACTCTCACATAGCCACGGTGCTGAGAAGAGACTAAACTTCAAATAATCAATCTAATGCTTTTTTTAATGACATGACGAATACAGTATTTGTAAAATATATTGCTCTGAAAAGAGATGGTGAACTCGAACCAATTAACCACTCAATTGGACAAGAAGAGACTCATCTTAACAGACATAAACCAATATATCTTTGTATTATTTGGACCCTCTTACTCTGCTTATTACTCTACTAACTAATAGCTTAAAGAACCCTAAGTTTACCATGAGAGAAAAACATTTCTCATTGGATTCTATCCTATGTCAAACAAATACATTACGTTCTATTTGCACGGTAGGCATTATTAACGCTATTTTTAAGAATGCATTTACCGTATAGTATATAAGTTTTCAGATGATTTTAATACGGATGATTAAAACAAAAACATCAAAATATTATACACATCGTTTGAGAACATGATTTAAAATTTACTAATTTAAAACTCTTATTAAGATTTAGCTCAGTCTCTATTAGAAACACGGAAGTGGTACTTATAAGATTGTAACATACTTATGTAAGCCTACATACACTCATGTCCAAAATTATTGTCGCATATCTATAACTGTCTTCTTGTAAGAATATAATTTGATAATGATTTTCCAGGATACTTCTAATACTGTTTGTATAATCGGGAAATGTATATTTGTGGTAAATTTCACAAGGAAAGAATTATAAATACGAGAATTATATTGAGTAAAAAAAAAAGTTACTAAATGGACAAGAAAATTTTATTTTCGTTTTATTGTTCTTATTTACTGCTATTTTGACATGAAATTTTCCACACACATGTCTTTGCTGATTATACACATACTAACATTATAAAAAATACCGGGCAGATTAGTTATCAAATTATATTCCTAGAATAACATCTTTATAGACATGCGACAATAATTTTGGACATGAGTGTACGTATGTCCATTACTCTGCACTATAACTCAAATGAAAGCGAATTTCTGAATTTTGTTTTTCGGAATAGACAAACAGCTAGAACGATTATCTCGGCAGAGTTTATGAAGTAGGGAAAGACAGAGAGAAAGAAGTAGTAGTTCAATGTCTTTTCCAGCAGCAAGACTATATGAGACGAGACCTACTGATTAACGTGGAATCCGAACCACATGGGCTCCTCCGGGAATCGAAGCCGGGACTCCCACGCCAAAGGCGTGTACGCTAACCGCTTAGCTACGAAGGAGCTCCGCACCAGCCTCGAGTTATCGCCAGTATAAGTGACTACGCACATACATTCTTTTATACGTTTCAAACGAATGAAAGATGCAAATCTCACATTAGAAATATGCACTCAACTCTGACTTCAATATAATCAGTTTTCACGCAAAAGATCATAAAATGATAATTAGACTATAAAACAGTGGCGACTCTAGGGCTCTATAAGAGAGAAGTCACATCGGCAGTGGCGGTAAAACCTGCAACACCCCGCAGCTTTGGGACTCTCTAGTGACTTTTTCACTTTGAATGCATTCTTTAAATTCTGATATGAGATACAAATATTACAGAAAAATAAATTTGGCACTGCACAATCACGTATCCAGTGTAAGTCTTACATACGGGAAATACTAGAGATGGTCAAAAAATCCGAAATTTTAACTTTTGAGATTCGGAAAATTTTCGGAACTTGAAAAAACCCGATTTCAGAAAGTTTCGAAATTCGGAAAAAATCAAATTTCAAAAAAAAATCCAGAATTCGGAAAAACTAAATACATTTCTACATCGGAAAAACACCGGACATAGAATCAAAAAGTTATCTTTTAGTATATCTGGGCGAGTTTTTATGAGTGTATGAGTGACTTCTCATTTAAAATAATAAGACACATTTCCACGGTTTCTTTTCACTTGATCTAGGAAGGAAGAAAATGCCATGGGCAGGAAAGGAGTAGGATATCATTTATTATAAGAAAATGTCTATATTATAATAGCATGGTCTATCTTGGATTCCCTTAATTTACAACAAAAAATTGGTTATTTGAACCTATTTAAAGTAATTAAACATGTCTCTCCGTTTGCTTTTTCTTTCATTTTTTTATTTGTCCTAGAAGAGAAGAAAGAGAAGTAAGGGGTTACAATTATTATAATAATGAGTCCATATCTCGGAATCCCTTAAGGCCAGGGACATGAGATTTGGTGTTTGGACTTTTAATCTAAAATAATTAAACATGCGTTCCAGCGTTTTTAGATGTATGGTCTAGAATGGAAGAAATATATGGGAGTGGTTTCTTAAGATCCCCCATACGAGACGTTCGAATTTTATGCGAGATTTCGAGAGCAGACGAATTATATATGAAAGGTACAGAAAGAATAACACAACATATTGCCGACAGTAAACACGTGGGGGCGTTTGCTAATAATAAATATACAAAAATCAAGCCACTTAGCGTAAACTTCTATAAAATGGTATTAACCAATAAAAAATTTCGGAGGGCGGGGCACCCTCTGCCCCTTTAGTTACTTCTATGGCGAGAGCCGTTTTTTACTATTGGTAGCTTCTCCGAAAGTAACCACCACAGACTTTCATAATTGGGGTAGAAAGAGACGATAACAGACGAGATACTGATACAATTTACTTCTAAGCTGGAAAAGGGAAAAGCGGTAACCGACACAGTAGCCTATTTTTAGCTATAATTTCTAACCCTGCCAAGGACAGTCATCGCGATTAGACTATATCAGCACCGAATTTAGAAGCAAATTGACTCGGCACGAAAGCGCCTACTTCCATAGTTCGATCTCAGATCATGTGGGCTAGTAGTGAATCCGTGAGTTTGATTTTTTTTTTTTTTTTTTTAAGTTTCCTATAAGTACCAATTCTTCATTTTTCCAGTCCGTTGTTTTCTGATGGGTGTTCATGGTGATTCAGATCCCACAGTAAGATGTACACTCATGTCCAAAATTATTGTCGCATGTCTATAAATATGTTGTTCTAGGAATATAATTTGATAACGAATTCGCCCGGTATTTCTCATAATGCTAGTATAGGTATAATCTGCAAAGACATGTATGCGGCAAATTTCATGTCAAAAGAGCAATAAATAAGAACAAGAAAACGAAAATTAAACTTTCTTGTCCATTTAGCAACATTTTGTTTTACTCATTCTAATTTTTGTATTTATAATTCTTTTCCGATGAAATTTACCACAAATATGCATTTCCCGATTATAGACATAGTATCACTTTTAAAAGTACCCTGCAAAGTCATTATCAAATTATATTCTTACAAGAAGACAGTTATAGATACGCGACAATCATTTTGGACATGAGTGTACGTCCCCGTTTTACTGTATTGAAAGGAACGCTAAACTCAAAAGTAACTTCATTTCATCACTTCATTTGCATCATCTTCTAAGGATTACAACTACCTGATGTTACAGAATTCGTTTTACTTCCATTTCAACACCAAACCACGAATTATAAAACTCTTCCGTTTAGGATTGTAATTGAACAAAGAGTCTTAAATTAGCCCTATAAAGTGGGTGCCTATTTCTTAATAAGCATTTTCACTTTTTTAAAATGCATATAAGTGAAAGTACAGTTGCCTATTAAATAATAAAATGTTGAGGACTTTTAAATTTTCTTGAGCGCTGAATTAAATTAACAAACAAAAGACACAGCATATGTACTGTATTATGTACATACATCTTCATAAAGAATCAGACGCTGAGAAAATAGTTTCGTCATCTTATGACAAGTACATAACGGTTATTCCTCTAAAGTTACAAACCTGATTTTTTTTCTCTTCTTTTTTCTTTCTTTTTAGAACAGGATTGACAGGAGTTTTGTCTTTGTATTTAAAGAAAAGAGAGCGTGCAAAGGAAATATTAGGTTTTTCACGAGAAAAGAAAAATGTTTCAACAAAATGAACATATTTTTTTTCTGTAAGTCTAAGAATAAATATTGAGAATTATGTTCTCTATTTAAACAAAAACATGAAGTTATGAGAACTTCCGAAAATGTGTTTCTCTACCATCGAGGCAACGATCCCATCAAAACTAAAAAGTGCACGAATTCTTTTTTATGAAGAGATTTCTTTGGCATAAAAAAAAAGTTTTGTGATTTTCCTTTACGTTTCTATGTAACATCGAGGATATGAAAAACTGAGTGTGCTACTTAATTGGAACCAATAATCAAGTTTGTATCCAGGGGCACCACCTTCCCAAAGCAATGTCAGGACACTTCATGGATTAATGTCCATGAAGTCTGCCACCCTTTCAGAGTAAAATTAGGGATACTTCACACAGGTATTCAGAGGTACTAGCGTTTCTGTTTCAATAATAATATAAGTCTTTCTATAGTGAAAAGCGAATCATATATATGAGAGAAAATATAACAGGTGACTAGTTTTCGATACCTGGATAGTATTAGTGATGTGAAATAAAAGCAAGGGCAAGAATGGCGAGGAAGAAAATAATATATTGTGGGACTTGAATGTGGGACCTGAAATGCTTCATGTGCAGTATTATACTGTATGGGTAAAACATTGGCATTACATAAAACTGATTAAAAACAACTAAAAGCTTTCGAAATGTAGGTGTGACGAGGAATGAAGAGAATCAGCGGGTTGAACAGAGTACGAATGAGAGGGTCTTGGAAATGGTGTGGGAGAAAAGAACAATTTTAGATATTATTAAGAAGAGGAAGAGGAAATGGTTGGGTCATTGGCTAAGAGGAAATTAATGGACGATATCAAAACAGAAAAATCGTACTGAAGACGAAGAGGTTAGCGGAATACCCTGGAGCATTCAAATGTCTCAGTTGCGGCAAGTGATTGCCAATAATAGCAGAATACCTCATATATATAATTACTAATAATAATAAAAGTAAGACAATTGAAATCACATAGGATGACCAGTTTGAATAGTATGTAGCCTATGTATATTCTGCTGTCTAAACTAGTTATCGCCAAACCGTCGATCGCGAGTTCGCGGAGAGATTTTCGGTAGATTGCTCCGGTTGGCTAACCTTGATTCCTCCACTGGGTAAGATCTTTTTTTTAAAAAAAAAAAAAAAAGTTGGTAGTTCTTTTGGTTGGTAGCTCACAGTAGGATTTGAAAATGGTACAGTAGCTCAGAAGTTTCCTAAGTTTGGCGACCACTGGTCTAAACTTTCAGTACGTAAGAGTTTTAACAGAGTTTTAACCCTTAACGGTTAACTATCTTTTCTGTCTGTTTCCGGCACTGCTTGCAAAACAATATATCCACAGACCACCTTCCGCGTAAAATTTACCAGAGTTGTCACCAGGAGGTAATAGCTTCTCTGGATCGCGGAAAGTATGTACACAAATAACCACAAGGAACAATACCTAAAAATAATAGTCTTCAAACGCAATAGGCAAGATCAAAAAATGTGTAGCCAAATGGTTACGAAAACTCGTTAAGGGTTAAATAGGTGGGTTCTCAGTTTGCACTGTGTGTATCTATGGTAGTATGCTATTATATCGAGAACTGTTGGTCATATTTCAATATGGTTTCTACTAATCGAATAAGCTATTCCTAAAGAAGATTCATACGTATAAAATATTTTTAAAAATAATTATTCAAAAAATAAAATAATTCCTGAAATCTGCAAAAAAAAAAAAATAAATAAAAAAAATAAAATAAATCAGTAATTCCACTTGAGAAAAATTTATCCTAAAATATGATGCAACCAAAATTTCGGCGAAGTAAGACGGGTTGCATACAAGCAAGGGTTGAAAACATCTTTGTAGCTGGCTTTCTCCAAATGGTTGACACTGGTGATGGATGTTTAGGTCAATGGCGATGCCATGACTGTTTATATGATAGTTTTGCTTAACTTTTGCCAGAATATCATCCACTTTTTTGGGATTGGTCGTATACTACGAGAAGCATTTTGGACATCAAAATTTCCATAACGGAAACGAGTCAACTATATTTTGGCTGTTGCTTTTGATAAGTATCTTTCCTATCAATAGAACAAATTTCTTCATAGGCCTTACAGCATTTGCGCCTTTATAGCAATAAAATTGTAAACAGTAGCGCAATGTTGCGGAAAGTACTTTCAACGTCACGGCGTAATACCTTACGTCTAATTCTAAGAATTCCAACACTTCTTGCATGTCTATTAGCCCGAGTGTCAGTTGTCATTAATGAGATGTGGCGAGAAAAAACATTTGTCGTCTTATCTCGTAGGTAACACTACGTCCAACTAGTGGCAAACGGTTTCAGTATAATGAAATGACTAGCCCCGGCTTTCGGGAAGGGTAAATTTCTATATATAACTCCTGCGCATCACTGTGTAATATTTAATAAGACTTGAATGAAAGTTGAAAAACATTGTAATTCTGATCTATTCACTTACCCGGAGACTGCGATATACTGTTTACTAGAGAAAATCCTCAAGGGGAGAAATCATCTTACCGTAAGACAATATACAATTCCCATGCCCTGAACGGGATTCAAAAATCATTAGGCAAGACAGGTTTTGAGATCGCCAGCCTAATGCCTTAGACCAGCGGTTCTCAAACTTGTTGTTACCGCGACCCACACTAAATATTAAAAAGTATTTTGTGACCCACCTATTTTTATTCAAATACACATTGTCGTTCTACACAATGGTGGTGTATTTCAAACCTAAATTTTGTAAATCATATTTCTAATTTTTCCATATAAAGGTAATACAGAGCTAACACTATTCCCAACGCAATGTCCTACCCCTTAACAGATTTTGACTCACCCATTCTCTTTCCATCCAAATCCAGCATCTCTATTGACTGTAGAACAGGGCAAGGCTCTGAGTAACCACTTACTCCACCTCATTAACAAAAACTTCCAATTTTCATTTCCTGAAGAGTACTTACTTTACAACATATGTTCCTGCATCAAATAAAATCTTCATAATTAAAAGGAAAAACTTCTCGCGACCCAACAAAAGACCGGTCCACGACCCACCAATGGGTCGCCACCCACACTTTGAGAAACACTGCCTTAGACATTTTGAACATGCTAGCCCGTTAGTGAGGTTCCAGGTTCAAATGCCACTACCGGCAATTCTGACTCGGGGTTTACAGGTTTTTTTTTTTTTTTTTCAAATCCATCGGAAGACTGGCGAGTAAGTACTTACAATGTAGGTTCTAGTCGACTTCCTTTCCTATTATCATTGATGTTGATTATTAATGATTCAAGTATAAGTTGCCTTCGCAGGCTGCATATTAATAATAAATTCAAGATTCGAACGTGTTCAGTGATTTTTAAAGCAACGAAAAGTTTCTTTGATAGAATCTTGTAGTTGTTACCAAAATTGAAGCAACAGCTCTGGTATTCACTAGTAAGGAATCAAATACAGTAGTGCTTACTGCATTGCTTTTTGAATACAGTAATTCCCAAATAAGAGACAGAAGAACTAGTTTATTTTTGACTCTTAACCATAGGTGCACCCAGCTGATTGGGTGTGCTCAAGGTCTTGCTGAATGTAATGGCAATATTGTTTCAAAGTAATTGCGCTTGTCACTGCATGTAAAGATAGCCGTTAATAAAACCAGTCTCGGAATATTTAACTGATTACAAGCAAAATCTACCGAAGTTGTTCTTGACAAATATGTAACTCTCTTACATTTATAATAATTAAAAAGGAACTGGCTTGCCAAAATTAGAATTTAAAAGAAATCGAAGCATATATTAGAGGGGTATGCTTGAGGACTCATGCACACATTTTAATTACGCCTCTGTCGTCTTAAGGGTCTTCTACACTTCTTTTAATTTTAGTTAATAACTTAAAAACAATGAAATCATCTAAAAATTTAGAAAGTGCGATTTGGAAAATCCTATTAAATGCACTAATTCCTGCTAAAATTTTCGAAAGCACCGAAGTTTCGAGATTTTAACATCATCTTCTTAAACTAGATATTATGCAAAAATAAACGTTTAGCGTATTAATATGTATATAAACACCTAAAATTATATGAACGTGAACATGAAATCCTTGAACCTTCCTCGTTGACGAACTCATGCGTACGCCACTTGCTATGAATAATGAATAGTTCAATTTTTACCTACATTGTGCGGACAATATAGCAGAAATAAAACATCCTACAATTCAGTCAAGTCAGGTTTTGCTGTCTTTATTGAAAAATCTTCATATATGGGCTATTTTCTTCTGAAATAGAACTTTGTTACAAGAACAAGTTTCATTTCCTATATATATACCACATATAGGATCCTTAATGTGTTTTGATGAGCTAAACTCGTTCAAGGTCATTACCACACGATAGCAAGTATAGCCATTAAGGCCGTTTATTTCTATTGTGGT
The DNA here is from genome assembly GCF_964235325.1 of Thermobia domestica. Classification (NCBI taxonomy): domain Eukaryota; kingdom Metazoa; phylum Arthropoda; class Insecta; order Zygentoma; family Lepismatidae; genus Thermobia; species Thermobia domestica. Next base: position 292,034,078 of record NC_137455.1, on the reverse strand, counting down.
TAATGCTATGTATGTAGTTTCTTTAGGCATTTTTTCCTTCGTATTCTCTCTCTAATGTTGTGTTGTGAAACAGCTAAACAACTTTATGAGGTCAAAGGTATAGTGCGCAGGCCGCAATGTAACGGTTTGCTCGTTGACATGCAGAGTCACCTGTGGGCGCTCCACGCGAAGGCATTTCTCCTCAGGCCAATTGCTTCCTCACCTTTCTCAACTCACTCTCAGTGACTCACGAAAATTTATAAGATGTATTGCAATACAGGAATTTTTTACAATCATCTTTAATGTGCAAAATCAGTCTTTTATCCCCCCATTTTTTTGAAGATAGCATGGAGGTGATGAATACGGTCTCCCCCCCCCCCTAGAGCTTTAGATCTCTCCGAAATTGAAAAGACTGGATAAAAGCACTGTGGAAAGCGTAAGAAAAATTCAAGATATTCACCTGACAAAATCGTATACTGTCTTTTTCAGTAAAAAGTTAACTGAGTTTACTTTAAACACGAAATTGATACGCTGTCTTGGGTGGTAATGTTACATTGTGTAACATTTAAAGCACTTATTTGTTAAACCAAATATCGGGTCATAAAAACTACAACTTACATACTAGGAACTTAATTTTAATGTAACGAAGAGATCACTTTTAATAGTATTACAAATGCATAAAGCAATTCAATCATTATAATGCAATGACATTTCTAGTCTCACATTTATATTTTCTAGGCTACAAGAAACGGATGATTAATGAAAGTGAATGATTACAGAGGAATTAGTGGAATTATAATGTGGGAGGAAAAAGCAGAATCCCTAGAGAAACTCTACGAACACGATGTTATCCACCAGAAACTCACTCGTTGGGTGGATATTTCCACTTAATTATTACCAATTTGTTATCAGAGAACTGTTAAGAACACTAAATAATAACGTATATCTATTATTCATTTAGACACCTATCTGAGGAAGCCCATCTGTCAAGAGTCACAGGTACTCCCAAATGACAAAATGAATGAAATTCTGAGCCCACGCTAATTATATAATAATAGTGCTACATATAATAGACAAGGGGTATAAAGATAGGGAAAATATCTGTATGTTATACTGATCCAAACCTAACATGTGCTGCATCAAACGTTCAATTTGAAAGTTTTTGTAAAAAATAATTTTATAAACCCATTTTTCGGGTTCATGTGATGACTTTGCTTCAATGATTCGATAACGACTTTGGGAATTAGCCACGAAAAGGCAACGGGACGTAAAAAAAAAAAAAAAAAAAAAAAAAAAAAAAAAAAAAGCAAACAGATGATCTTTTGAAATGTATTTTTCTTATTATAAGTCCTTTGTTCATTACATTTTGTCCCACTACAACGAGGTCCATAATGTCCATTTAGACATTTTGTAACTGCACAGTTTTCTTTCTTTTTAATTTCCCGTGTGCTTTACTGTATGAGAAAGGATGAACACTTGCTTTACTTTTTTTTAACTCCTTATAAAACAAAATAAAATAAAATAAGCACCTAAAATCATTGAGTACTTAACCATTAGTAATGCACACGAAGAGACAGGGGGAAGAAGTAAAGCGGGCCACAAAGGCACAGACTACCGAACTCCGAGAAAAGAACTGGTTTGTGGTCTTCTTTTGTTTGCTTACTTCAAGAAGATAAGGCCACAGTGGAGAGCACTCAAGAAGGAAGTACCTTTCTTCATTACAAGCAATTTGCCCGCCAAACAAAGTGGTTTTAGGACGTGAGCTAAACAAACAACGAGAACAACACTATGCTAATAAACGAATTGACATGACAAACTCTTAAGCAAAAAAAAAAAAAAAAAAGCACGGTACAACTTTTTTCCGTACTTCTTCCGCCCCCCCCCCCCAATGAAAATTCAGTGCCATACTTTTTTTAAAAAATAATAATAATAGAATAGTTTAATTATCATTTACGGACACTATGTTTAAACTTTGAATGAAACAAATTTCAGTGATAATTCTGAGATTTTTTTTTACATCCAAATAAAAGTGAGATTAAATGACATCTATAGTTGTTTTTATTTATTTATTTATTTATTTATTTATTTTCGTTAGGTCTTGTAAGCTAAATGGAATAATGTCAAACGAATTAATGGCAGAAAATGGAAAAACCCAACAAATACGAACTGTCAATACTTGCGACCTATCCAGGAAACCTTCGCTATCAGAAGTGAGAGTTCTACCACTTAGCCACTGCAATCCCCTAGCGAGTAAATACTGGTATCTTGTAAATATTAATTGGAAACATGTGTTTATCGTTATATTGTGTGATTACAGAAATATTAAGAGCAATTCAAAATCAATAGTAATTCCACGATGTGCTAAAATTGATTATTAACTCACTGTACGTAAATGTTAAGATAATTGTAACGAAGAATCATTGTTACTATTTTGAACAGACTATTTTTTTTTAAAGGTAGTTCTCAATTATAATTATATACATGTCGTAGATAAGTTTACGCATAACTTCGACATCGGTATTATTATTATTATTATTATTATTATTATTATTATTATTTTGAAAAAGTATTCCTGCCTGATGGTCCTATGTAAATTTTATCATGTACTAATGAGTCTTCAGACATAAACTCTAACTTATTCCGGCAGTTTGGTACTTTTTCCGGAATCGGTTTCATTCAATTCCTTCTAAACAACGATTCTCTCCCTCGGATGGAATGTTTTGGTTTCGGTAAGTTGTATGATTCGTCTTCTTTTTTTATTTATTTATTTTTAGAATTTCATTTCTTTAAACAAGAATTCGACCCTTCTACTAAATCGAATTCTTAGATTTCGATTAATTGAATAATTCCAAGTTTCTATGTGTTTCTCTAACAAAATTCCTCCTTTCAAACTACTCAAGCCACTTTTATCAGCTGAAAAGTTACTGGAAAGTTGTTTTTTGTTGGGGGGGATGGGGAAATAAGTTAGTTACATGCAAGCAAGAAACAGAAGCGAAGGTAGGTTTTGTTGTTTCTAAACATGCGCAGTAGGTTTATTACATGCTTCATGCAATGTCCCCTGTTCTGAAGTATTGCTTTTATCCGATTCTATCCATATCAACCTATCCACTGGGTCCACTCTTCTGATGCTTCATTCCGTCAACTGGTTTTATCCATCAATCAAATCCACTGACTCGGTCCGTCAGCTACACTAACAAGGAAAACTATCCAACTCCTCGGCGAGTATCGCATTGAAACTTGCACAAGTGGAAGAACATATTGAAAGATGGAAATATGCTTACTCTTACGATTCGCAACGTCGTCGATCCGGAAGTAGAATGATCGTTCCACCATAGCCCCTGAAAGATATGTACTCTGGTCATACACGCCACAATGTGATACACTGGAACCTGTTTTCCCACGAATCCAAATATTGCAAACTCAAGATGATAACAGTCGGTGGTGATTGGGATCTCTAGTACGTCATTGATGCAAATCTATGTCAAATAGAACACGATACACGATCGTAAGTTCCAAACGAAGACGTTTACCCGGTAGAGAAAAGAGACACGCTGAAACCACAACGCAAAAATGGCTTTCTATTTTATTATTATTATTATTAGTAGTAGTAGTAGTAGTAGTAATAATAATAATAATAATAATATGAGCAGTATGATTAGTAATAATAATAATAATAATAATAATAATAATAATAATAATAATAATAATAATAATAATAATAATAATAATAATAATAATAATAATAATAATAATAATATCCCAATCACCACCGACTTATCTTGAGTTTGCAATATTTGTCTTCGTGAGAAAACAGGTTCCAGTGTATCACATTATGGCGTGTATGACCAGAGTACATAACTTTCAGGGGCTATGGTGGAACGATTATTCTACTTCCGGTTCGACGACATTGCGAATCGTAAGAGTAAGCATATTTCCATCTTTCAATATGTTCTTCCACTTGTGTAAGTTTCAATGCGATACTCGCTGAGGAGTTGGATAACTTTCCTTGTGAGTGAAATTCTATTCCTCTGCTGGGTAAATCCGTCTTTTGATTCTGCCAAATTTAGTATATTTCTTAGATCAGTAAGATGGACATGCTAATCTTTAACGCGCAATTTCTTAGAAAGTACTCGTTCAATTTAAAGAAGCAGCAGTTTCAAAAGGAAGAAACTCATCGTCTCTTACCCAGCACCACATGATTATATACAGGAATAGTATATCTCAGGCGTTTGTTTCATTCCCAAATGATAGTGAAAAACGAAAGATAATTTCTCCAGTCTAAGATAAATCTTTATTGTTTGGAGTGTTTTACCCAATGAACACCATATATCATTGACATTATAATTAATTGTGTGTGTGCAATGTATTTGCTTATTACATACTGTATGCAAGAAGAAAGAAAACACTGATTATATATGAATTAGAAACTCCAACCGGAAGTAGGCTCGAATGTTACGAACGGTGCGAGAGCCGATTTTTATCAAGAAGTCTTTCACTTGTGTCTGTAAAGGGACAATTACTGATGCTCAGTGTTGGGTAAGTTACTTGTAAAAATGCAACGCGTTACAAGTTACTTTACTTTCTCTTAAAATGTAACGCGTTAGTAACGCGTTACTTGCCTCCAGAAAGTAACTGTTACTTTACTTCGAAAGTAACGCGTTACTAACTCGTTACTTTTAGGTCCGAAACTTTAAAAATGTGTAAAAAATTATGACTTCAATTTTGCGTACTACTATTACTACAGCTATTCTTCTTCTTCTTCTTCTTCATCATCATCATCATCATCATCATCATCTTCTTCTTCTTCTTCTTCTTCTTCTTCTTATTATTATTATTATTATTATTATTATTATTATTATTATTATTATTATTATTATTATTATTATTATTATTATTATTATTATTATTATTATTATTGCACGTTCTGAATCGCTTTATGTAAATGCAAGGACAAATTTTCACTTGATATATGAACATTTTCATATAATGTAACATTGATAAAATGCCATACTGCGTTACTCGTAGGGATGGACACGAGCGAGTTCGAGCGAGTTTTCTTTGACACTCGATTCAACTAGAACAGACATATTTGAGCTCAACCCGAGAACTCGACTCGAAAAATTTCCTACAACTCGACTCGAATTGGGGTCGAGTTCCGAGTCGACTCGAGCCAAATTCGGTGTGTAGTTTCGAGTACATTCTTCAAATATATTACATAGACAGTATAGTTATTATCAATGAAACTACTACTACTACAACTTTATTATTATTATTATTATT